>NC_050470.1:6499295-8899295 GCF_013373865.1 Monomorium pharaonis | reverse complement strand
CGCCAATGGGCAGGTAACAACCGCGTAACGAGGCTGACTCGCGCTTTCAGCTCTCTCTCTCTCTCTTTCTCTCTCCTCTTCTTCCATTCGTTCGTGCGTCCTTCGTCCTAGCGCGCGTCCGTAGCGAGGCGCCGGACTCGTCTGGTCACGAACGCTGGACCTCACATCGTCACGGAAAAGACGTTCTCCTTGTTCCGTCGGCGTTATTAACCGGGCCGCGGATATTAAGCCACGGACGGTAACCGTCACCGGATCGCCGGCGAGGATCGACGACAATGCGCTTATCTCTCGCTTCGAGTGCTCCGCTGTTACGGCGGGCCGTTATTGTCGTATTCCACGTCGCGCCATTACCGGTCTCGCATCCCCGCGACAAATCCGCGTCCTACGGCAAAGATTTCTTTCTCTCTTTTTTTCTTGGCATACCGCGGGAATATGAAATCTTCGTATACGATCTCTTTCGTCCGCGTCTTTAATACTTCGTAAATTCCTTCGCGCAAATCGCAAATTTTGCCTGAAATGAGCATGACTCGTGCGAGAGTATATACGAGAAAAGAGATATCGCTTACTCTCGTTTGGAAATCTTGTGTACATTTTAGCGACGAGTACGAACGTCGGTTGTCTCTGACTGCTGTAACGTTAACTCGGGGCTTTCACGTTAGACATGTGAAACGCAGTCAGCGTCAAATTCACGATGAGCGCACACAGAGGTCTCTCTCCCTCTCTCTCTCTTTACTTTTTATCTCGAGGTTGCACCCCCGGCGACTCGTTCCGTCGCTTCCGGAAATACGGAAAGTAGATACGGGGCGCGTTCATAGAAATTAATTTTCGATCGGTCATCCGGCACGTCGCCCGAAGACAGCCGTTTTCGACGGTTTCGACAATTCCGTCGAACGAGCTAATGCCCCGGGGGCATCTTCGCTCTCTCTCTCTATCTCTCTCTCTCTCTCTCTCTCTCTCTTTCCCCCGGTCTATTTTTTTCCTTCTTTTCTCTTTATTTTTTTCCGCCCGACGAACGTTTCGCTTCCGCGAACGAATCGCCGAGGAACTCGTGGTTAAGCGTTTTACGACGATGGGTCACTGCTCGTGGTCGTGGTTAACGGTCCGATTATCTCGTTTCCGCGGAATTATCGGGAATGCTACCTTAGAAAACGAGGAGGTGGGTCCCCACGGTCGAAGGTATCCCCGTAAAAATTGCCCCGAATTGGCAGTTGCCAATCGGCGATCTCCCGTCCGAAATTCGTCGCTCACGGTGCCTTGATTAGGGTTTATTTTCTATTGCATCGCGCGCTGACGCGTCACACGGCTGACAAGGGTGTCGTTATGTGGTCTCTCCCGGTCCCCCGGTCTCCCGGGATATGCGTTTCTTGTTATCCACGATTACACACTGTTATATCGACGTTCCTCTACATAATTCGATTCTCCTTTCTCGTCTGCACGGATAAAATTGAAACTGTCTCCAAAGGTGGTCTTATCGTTACTTCATGAAAACACTTAATTAACGTTCAGCGCAGAAAGAAGGTCCCTACGCTTTCTTAATTATCAACTGTGGTCACGACCGATCGATCGATCGATCGATCGATAGAGGCGACCATCCGGCATCAATTTCCACGGTTCTCGATATTTCGCAAGGACGGTAACCGCGTCATCGTCGGTTTTCTAGGTCGGTGGGCCGTGCCGCGGAGACCGGCCCAGAAGCTGGCCTGAAGAAAGAGAGAAAAAGACCGAGTGACCGTGCATGAAGGGACGTCGTGGTGGGGAGCGGAAGGCGCCGTGTTAATTTCACTTCGAAAAATCGTAAAATGCAAATGAACGATCCGTGGGCCCGGGGCCCGATTGGCAAATTGCGAGAGAAGGCTACGCTGCGCGCGCGACGGCCGCGCTGGCGCCCAAGGTGGTCGAGTAATTTCGCGTGGCCTCCCCCTTTCCTTGTCCGGGGAGTGAAAGAGGAAAAAAAGAAAGTGAGAGAGAGAGAAGAGGAACGAGGAAGAGAAAGAGACAGGAGATAGGAAGAAAAAAAGGTGCAGAAAAACTAGCAGCTAGAGAGAGAGAGAGAGAGAGAGAGAGAGAGAAAGGGGAGGGAGGAAGGGCGCGCGCTTCACCACCGGGCGTGCAAGCCATTCAGAAGAGGAGTTTGGCTGCGGGACATAAAAATGTGTTGATTATATGTTGCTGAACATCCTCGGACCCATGGTGTCGTTAAGGGAACACACTGAAGACGAGATAAAGAGAGACAAGAGAGAGAGAGAGAGAGAGAGAGAGAGAAGGAAGGAGTGACTTATCCGTGGAATCATTAAACAGCAGACACGATCGTCACATCCGAGTGTCATCATCGCGATGACAAGCGCGATGTCGAACAATTACGGTGATCACGATTACTATCTAGACGTAAAACGTGAGGCGAACTTCGAACATTCATCTTTTTGATTAACGACGAAAATCGCGGAAGTATGACGATATCAAGGTGCGGTGATATCTATTAGCGATGTCTTCATCTGTCCATGCGATTCTCTAAACGCCGCTGCCACTAATGCTTCTACAAGAAGGTTGTTATTTGAGTCATTAAAGGGTGGTCTTACGAAAAGATGGAGAGACTGTAGGATAGAAACTCTTGAGAATTTTCGTTAAATTAGCCCATAGAAAACTCGATGTTCGGATCTTCCTTGCTGACCGGCCCGATGAGATAATTAATCGTCGAGGAGTCAAGGGGCCAACAGAGTTAATAAGTCGAGCGATGGAACGACGATCGGGCCATTCATTCGCGGGGAAAGCGACGAATGAAGTAGTCTTGACCAAATGTCGGTTCATAAATCGGCGAGAATCGCACGGATCGGCCGTTAATCGGTCGCGGGCTCCAATAAGACTAATGAATCGCAGCGAGGGAGCAGCGGGCCCCGCGCGGTGGGCCCTTGGGCCCGGATGTGCCCTCCTGCGATACACGTCTGTCCGCCTGTCTGTCCATCCGTTCACGTACGGCCTCTCTCTATGTGGTGTGTACGTGTGTATACGGGAGATTAAAAATAAATAAAAGGCAATAAGTGCGGGGCCCCGTGCGAAACCCGTCATTACGCGAGGCGGGCCCACCTTGTTAGCCCAGTGGGCCCCCATGACCATATCCAGCCACTCTCATTCAGGATCTCTCTTCTCTCCCGGAGGAGTCCTGGCGCCTACGCCGTTAAAATTGCCCGAAATTCCCGGAATTCTTGCCTCTCGATATAGCGTATGCCCACAACCACTATTACTGTCGTCACTCCCCCGTACCTGCGATCCTTTCTCTCTCTCTCTCTCTTTCCCTCGATGTTGTCCCTCTCGCTTCTCACAAAATAATGGCGCGATCGTAAAAACAGCGTTTGTAGACTTAAGAAAATTAGGGTCGCTTATTCACTGATTGACAAAGTTATTTCCTCGAGCGATTATGTCAGAACTCCGTGCGAAACCGTTTTTCTCATAAGCTCATCACATCGGGTTTAAATTTTATCCCTCAGAACTTATTATTATCGATCACTGTGCGCAATTTTGGTTCAAGTTTCACACGTCCGCCTAACGGAAATATCATCTGTTTCCGTCTAAATATACTACGATTTAGCCGTGCCAATAATGCTGTCAGTCGTGACGCGAACGGCGCCTTCGATGAGATAATTATTTCGATCATTAATATTCGTTAGCGTTCACGAAGGCAATCGTGGGGGCCAAAATATATTCGGGATGATCATTCGATTCGTGTTTTGCATGGCGATCCAACTTTCGACGTGCCAACTTTCTTGCTTTCAGGGGATCCCGCTTCTCTTTCCAGACTCGTGTAAGACCAGGCCGCCGTGCCTGGAAACAACCGGTATTACGCGTTGGTATTCTCGGATCCGAGACCCAGAATACGAAGAGGGCGAGGGGGGACTATCAAGGGACAGGGGAGGGAGGAGGGTCGGTCGTCGACGAGGAACGGTGGTTAGCCGACAGGGAAGTGGCGTAGGAGTCTTGCGCCAGCGCTCGGTAATGCCTAATGGCGGATAATTGGACAAAGCTAGCCGCAAATTGGACCACCGACCGTGGGGTCGCCGGGTCGCCGGGACGCCAATCGTCATTGCCGTTATTTGCATCTGCCGATGCATCCACAGCGTACTACGTGAGGTACGCTCGTACGTGGTATCCTACTCTCCGATTTGGTTCGTTATATCGCGCGCGAGTGATGTAACCACATGAGACGCGCGCGATCTCCCGAGGACCATCGTGTGTCGCGGTGCCTAGAAATAGAATTGACCGACTCTCATAGTTCGGAGCGAAAACGACGTGGGTCACGTCGTACACGTCGAACGAGCAGTAATTTACGCGTGGACAATATTTTCCCGCAATTAAGCGGCCATGTCAAATTTAACGCTACGCGCAGCAACCGGGCGAATGATCTAAGAATAATTTAGGAATATATTAATTATGAATATGATTCTCTTCTCGCTGCAGGAAGTAAAAGCATTCTCTCTCTCTCTCTCTCTCTCTCTCTCTCACTCTCTTTGTTTATTGGACGAGAGATGTACCTACTGTGAATGATACTTATATCATTATTCCTTGTCACATTGATATCATTTTTTGCCCGTTTCAGCATTTGTACACGGAATCGTATTTACATTACATCTCTCGCGTGCGCGCTCGCGTATTTGCATCGCGCATATGCATTTAGCCACATCCTCTGATACATTAATTATTCCCCGAGAACTTTTATCCTATTTTTTCCCCGTTTTTTGATGAAATGATGAAGATGCAGTCGCTAATATAATACGCTCGCCTGCTACCGAGCCGATCGTAAAACAGGCACGTCAGAATCGGCGCGTCATATATTAATTATCATCGCGGATTTCTCCACGCTAACTCGGAATTCATTAGCTCGGCACTCGGTACACTGCAGTCGAAGCTATTGCTGTGTTTGCTGAAGTTTCAATCGATCGTAAAACCTTCGCAATGCAATTATCAGGAGCTCATTTGTCAGTAACCGCTTACGTCTGCATTATTGCATGTTAATGGACTTCGTCGGTGTTCCCTAAAATCAGCGTATCTGAGTGAATAGACTAGCAGTTTTTATTGCCCCTGATCGTATTTACCTTTCAATAAGTATCCATTCTGCAAACAATTTTCTTTTAGGCGCCATTAATTTCACGGATTACTTTGTATCTTAGCCATCTCAGCTATCCTTTCTTCTTCTTTTACGACTTCATGCAGACAGATATTTGGCTTTATTACAAATAATTAAGTGCATTGCGGAAACAACTAGAAAATGATATTCTTTGCTCTCCGAATATTTCTTTATTATTACAATACTTTCAAATGTATGTTCTTTTAAATTGGATAATATAAAGGATCGATTAATGGTGAAATATTTTTTTCTTGACTCGTCTGATTGTCGAAGAACATACAAAATATCCTACAATCATTCTATAATAGTTTAACAATTGATTTTGATGAAAAATTAATGAAAATATCTAATACGGAAATGACGATTTTAATAAAAATTTAAATGATCGATATTAATTACGTCACTCTCTAAATGACAATCAGTGTAGCACTGATTTGCAATGATATAACTGTAATAATTATTTAATATTCATTGTTATTCATTGTTTTTCATTTAATATTCATTTTTTAGTGATTTTGATTTTAATGTTGTGTTATCACTAAAAGACCACTGTATTTATTTCTGATTGATAAGTTATAAGTCTATCACTAAAAATAAATATATTTTCACTGACTTCACTGATTTTTTATTGATTGTACTTTAAAGAACACTTAAAAAAAAATTGTTAAATACGATATTAAATTTAAATTTAATAAATTAAGAAATAAAGTTTTATCTTCATTATATAATTAAGAAATATAAAAATTATGTAACTGATTATTATTTTCTTGAAAACTTTTACGTATCAAGAGAAATAAAAAATTGTATTATTTTCATAAATGAGTTACCATGTTTTTGTAAAGATTTGATTTAATTCCCTCTATTACAAAGTATAAAAAAAATTTATTAATTTAGTAAAATCATTTGTTTTCTCTCTCTCTCCCGAGACATACAAATTTAGTAAAAGTAATAGTAATGAATCAAGTTATATATAAAATATTTTAATTAAGATAACATACAATTTTATATTTTAAACAGGTTTTTACATTTAAACTTATTACCGCAATAAGTATTATTATGATATTATTATTCGATCCAGCGACTCATGTATTACTTTGCGTGTTGAATTTTAGGATGGTGGATAAATTACATTTCAATTGATGAAAAATTTAAATGCGACACGAGATAATTCGAAATTTAACCTCTGAATCTAGCAGCGGAAAGCCGAAATATCGATCATTCGTTAATAATTAAATCGTGACGCAAGGAACCGGATATTCAGCGGGAATTTATTTTATTGTGCGTGTTAAATATTTTGTGACGGTAACGAATTAACAGTTATACATTCGGTCTTCGGTGTTCGCGCGTTTTTGCGGTGTACGGCGCACCGTTGTGCGTACACGCGGTCACCTCGACGTCATTTTCGCACGACACGAGTCGCCCTGTTCGTTATTATCTCTGGTAACACGATAGTGACAAGTATTAAGAGACATAAAACGTAGTCGTTCCTTGCGAATACTTAATGATTATTAGCCCGCGCGATCCGCAAGCTTATCACGGAGAGGTTATTTATCGCAGATACTTCGCACGATTTATTCACTTTGATGCATTATAAACTGCCCTTTTATTATAGTATTTATAGGCTTTTAGAGCTCTTTGATGACGCTTGGATTCAGATGTGTCTTGCGTTGCGCTTTAAATTTTCTGTCGGTTAAAGAGTAATTTATTAAAATTCTCCGCCTGTGATTCGACTTTTCTACTAATTTGCGAGCTGTTGCTGAGTGTGGTAGTTCGTAATTTCTGTGCGTTTTATCGCGTTATTCGTCTGTCACGATGTGGCAATGTGGGAAAATGCGTATCGTGTACAATTAACGTCGGGAGTGCTGTACAAAGTATCACGCGTTTATCGTATTCTAGCGATTAGCGCGCGCACGTGATCGTAATTAACACGAGTGAGTGCCGTGAAGGAGTAACGGAGGAACACGAGAGAAGGAAGAGAAGGAGATTCGGGAAGCAACTTCATACACATTATGTTTTTTTCTTCAAATTTATACCCTCAAATTAAAATGAAATTTGTTTGAACTCACTGATACGATGCAGCGCAGCAGCAAAGTCGTGACAATCGATACCTGTAAAATATACCTAATTCTAATATAACAAAGCCCAAGTTGATTAGTAATTAAAAACATTTATTAAAAATATACATAATTCTTATTCGTTTAAAATAATTAAATAAATAATTTATTCTGCTCACAAGGAAAATAAATAAAATGATAAGTAATAATCAGTTAACTTATAGTTGCTCTACCATTGCTTGATGCTTCCTTGGATTTCCTTCTCTTCTCATGTTCTTCCATTTCTTCTTTATATATATATATATATATATTTTTTTTTTTAATGATCACATGAATTGCTTCACTTGAAAAGATTTATTAAATTTAATGTCAAATTGAAGTATAAGAAATAAAATTTTTCCTTCGTTTTATAATCAGGAAATCGAAAATATATAACTGTTATTATTATTACTATCTTTTATAATTATAAATTTATATAAAGAGACGCGTGTGTGAAAAAAACGTGGCTCTATAGATATTAAAATAGAATACCATTAATTAAAAAGTATCCCGTGGAGGATACTCGCTCGCGGTTATTTAATTATTACGCGTTACCTTAAGCGATCAAGTGAGATTCCTGTGCGAGAAACGTAGTAGCCGCGAGTCCGGGGAGCATCCTCCAATGGCGAACGAAGTCGGCGATAAAGTCTTATATAAATAAAAGCGTCGGTAGGTGGCCAAGTGTTTTTCTGGGTTAGCGCGCGTTTCTTTTCTCAGCCGCGTGCGCGCCTTCTCGGCATCTTCCTCCTTCTTCCCGTTTCCCCTTGGACACGCGACTTCTCTCTTCCCGCGTCCTTCTTCGATTTCCTCTCTCGAGGCTGCCACTCGCGCGGAGATGCTAGGCCGAGATCGCCGGCGTGAGTTCCGGGGCTAATTACGATAATGAGGCGGGCTAGAAGATCAACCGTTCTCGCGGCGAACGCGACGAAAACGCGAGATAAGGGACGAGATATTCCAGAGAGGGAAAGAGGCGGAGGTTATCGGATAGGCTATGCCGGTGGAGAGAGAGAGAGAGAGAGAGAGAGAGAGAGAGAGAGAGAGAGAGAGAGAGAGTCGTGTCGGTCGGCTGGCTTAGCACTTTGAGTTTGCCTCGGAAGCCGCCCTCAATCTGATAAGATAAAGCTTTCGTTCCACGCTCACCTCCCCCGGCTGGCTGCTTCTCGTACTATGAATGCGCTCTCGCGCCTTTCATTCTTTACGCATCCACGAAGCGAGCAGCGCGACACAACGTTAGCTCTGTTCCGTCGTGTCGATCGCACGGATAGATACGATGATCTATGTCGCGCGGCTTGCTCGGACGCCTTGCCAGGCGAAATCTCTCGCAGACTTTATCATCGTCATCGTCGCGCGCTGTACCGAAATCAATCCCGGGTTTGTTCCCGCGCGAGCGCCGCCGTCGCTTCCCCGGGCGTATACGATTATAGAGCAGCCACACTCGTAACGCTCGTCTCGCGTTACTAATTATCTCGGTGCCCGATCGCGTCGCATTTTCTGGCCCGAAGCGCCGGTGGGCATCGCGCGATTACGATCGACGACTCGCGATCGACGCTTCTATCCAATGGTAAATTGGTGGAACAGTGCGCGCGCTGGTCTGGATTCTCGACTCCCGAGTCTCGTTTCGTCACGATGAAACTCATCGCGATTTCGTAACGCACGTCGGTATTATTCAGCGAGCGATCGCGGCCGCGCTATTTCGTTACGCCGCCGTTAAAAGTTCGTCTCCTTTTCTGGTTCTCCTCTCTCTCTCTCTCTCTCTCCTTCCTCCTCTCTCTTAATTGTATCGGGGAGTACGCTGCCTTTCGCGGCTATATGTGTCGCAGGTGTCGTTGCCGACAGGACGGAACTTTTCTCGGGGATTGCCGATTGTACGGATCGGACTAATGCTCTTGTGTAACCGATCCGCGGTATCACGATGCGTCCCACCAGGAGGTTTTAGGTCAAGTAAAGTAATCTCTTAGCAGTCACGCCAGCAGGGGTATGGGAGAGTCCCGCGCGATAGACATATATCCTGATTGGTTTTCGCTTCTACGATCGCCTCCACCCTCCGTCCTCGGAGAAGTTTCCCCCCGGCTGAGCCACCCGGGCCTAGGCCCATTATCGATATTGACGCTAATTGGAGCTCTGCCGTTGTTCGCCAGATTCGTCGCCGGTATATATCTCCCTCTTTTGTACGCGTCTCTCGTGAACGGCATGCTGATGAACGGGACGTCGTCCGGCGATTAATGAGGACACAACCTCTCAGGTCGGGAGTTTGAACATCTGCCCCTCGTGTTGCGAAACTGTCATAATTCCCATTCATTGGAAAATTATTATTATTACATATTATTTCCCCAATGGTGACGAGAGTGCGAGTCCTCTCGCGTTGCGAGGGATTTGCCTTCGAGGGATCAGAGGGATTTGACGCAACGCGCGTCCCGACATCGGTTCGGCCGGTTCCTCTCGGGATGTCAGTCACGATCGAATGACATATCCACGGATCGAGCTCGGTTCTCGTCACCTCGTGCTCCTCTCCTCCGTTCAGCCGATCGTCGTATACCGTATTCCCATGGCGTTCAACGGGGGACAAACACTCCCGGTAACGACCTTTACCGGGCTGAAATTCGGGCGGCGTGGCGCGCGTAAACTCGTAAACGAGCGTGTTTAATACCGGTCTGTTGCGAGCCCCGCGCGCGCGCGCGCGGTCAGTCGGCTGGTGCACGCGCGCGCCGGCGGACCGGCGTCGGATCAAAGGATCGCATCTCTCCTACGCACATCGCGTCGTCCGCCGCCGCCGCCGCCGCCCCGGCTTCGTGATGGGCATGGGAACCGATTGCATTACGCCTGATGCGTACTACCCGGGCCGGAAAAGCGGCGCGCCTCGCGATATCGCGTTTACGGCCTCTTTCCGAAAGAGCGCCGCTACGTGCGGCGACACGGAGTTACACTCCGCAAACGTCAAAAGGGCCACTGATTTATGGAGCACCGGGCTCGATCGCGGCATTCTGCGCGATTGCTTTAGCTCGAGGCCCGAAAAGGGATTCGCCAGGGGTGGAGGTGGACGCGAACGTTGTTGTAAAAGAATCAACCTTCGTACAGAGAATATCGCAACGCGCGTTGAAGCTGTTTTATTTTATTATTATTCGTCTCTGGATAAATAATATCGAGTGGTAACTACCGATCATTCGAGCTTTGCGAAACACCGACGACACGGGGTTGATCCGAGGGGGTTGTTGACAAGGAGAGGGGGACAATTTCATGTTTGCACGCGGCACATCCGGCGGGTGATCTTGGCAAATCCGGTAGGCTAATGTCGGCTCCTTTGCCCCTTACTCTGCTCCGTCTGCCCCTTTACTTCTTCACCAGGCTTGCAATCCATAAGCTGCAGTTGCGAATCTAAAAGGGTTCAGGGGGACAAACAGAAGTATGATCCGACATGAAAGGGCGCCGCCGCATTGCCCCGTCAAGACTTGTCGCTGTACTGAAATTTGGACTTATGTATGGCAAAGCCTGCTCGTTTGCCACGCATGCAAATTGCTGGATGTGCCGCCACACGAAACGTCGTTCTTCTTATACGCAAAGAGAATTTACAGACGGCGTACAAGGCGAATGGGAAAAAAAAAAAAATGTGACGAAATCGAGAATGTGAGAAATCGGTGTCAGACCGCAAAACTAAAAATTTGACGGAGGATAGATTCTAGTTGGCCCTTAAAAATTACTTGGCTTTATCCGGCAGCTTTTTAAGATGGCTAGCGAAGATCTAGAAAGAGACAAAAGATTTCGTAGAATTTCTATCGAGAATGTAGAGCGCGCGTGAAATTTACACGCGGGTAAAAGAGTCTCGATATTCACTGGTTTCCCCGAACTTTCCGATCCTAGTTGGATAGTTTATTAGCGGTGCGATATTCTTTCTTAGCATTCACGTGACCGCGATACCGATGCGGCGGGCGCGGGCCTCGGATATGCCGGGAGGTAAGTGTTTGCACTGGTTAGAGTTGCAGTCCGAGGTACGTTTGACGTAGAGATTGGTCAGTTTGGCGGTGCAAAACTAGGTTCGTTAGCTGATTGAGTTAGCCCGCTCTCTCGCGGTCAGCACTGATTAGAACAAACTGACCGGCCTACGCAGCTTGATTGCGGGACAAGGATGGACGGATGGTAGAGTCGCATACCGAGTATGAGAGAAAGGTAGACAGACGGAAAGATGACGGGGCGCGAGGAACGGGGATGGCGATAGGAGGGGCGCGAGAGGAAGAGAGAATCAATGGGATTTGTCGGGTGGTCGTGACCACACGACCGGTTGTTTTCGGATTTCGTTCCGCCTATCGCGGTAGCGGAGCGAAGCACGAACGATACGATACTCTGCTATCTACGTGAGCGGACTGCCAACGGCGACGCCGTTCCGCAATACCGGACTATCGGAGATGGCCGACTTGACTAATTGGCAATGCTTCCTCCCGAATGACCATAAACGACACTCGCCACCGAACCGTGCCACCGACGATTAACCGCGAAGATGTAAACCCCCATCTCGCCACCGGAGAATCGTTATTTCATCGAGGAGCATGATTCGTGGCGAGTGACCGTGCGGTCTAGCCGGCCGATGATGTTAGACGAAGCATCGCAGAGGCAAATTTAACTTGAGTCTGAAGTATCAAAGATATTCTAATTATATTCTACATTTAAAGTCTGGTCAATTAATGAATTGACATATAATCTTTTTTTTTACTATATAAACAGATTACGTTCAGACTGCATTGTACTTTTTGAATTTAACAATTAGCTAGAGATAGAAAGGGGCAATTAGCTAGAGGCACGAATAAAGCAAGTATCTTTGTTTTGTGAAAATAGTAGAGAGAATGGAGACAAGTCTTTGGCGACCATGTTCCTCGAGAGACAGTCGGGTAGAGGCAAAATAAGAGCTAAAGTGAGAGGATGAGAGAGCAAGATAGAGAGAGAGAGAATGTCAGAGCAGAGTGCACCCCTCGTTAGGAGCCGAGGTGGAAGCTGAGAGGTTCGCCAAAGAGCGATGCACTCGAGACCTGCATCCCCCGACTTGCGATGAAAAAACATGGCCGACAACTCGAATCGCCAAAACGTCTGCCATCGCATCCATTATCGACTATCTGTCGCCGCGCAAGCTCGGTAAAGCTAAAAAGATATTATTATAATAATATTCAATTTTTTAAATAATGTAGACGAGTAAATTAACGTACACCAACGTAATGAGATAATCACGTGAAAAAAAATGCGATAATTCGTCACGACTCGATTGCTTGACACATAGTATTCTCAATGCGTTTATTCATTACCACAAATATGTTTGCATATTCATGTTGTAAATAATCACACGTATGAGGTACAATACGCTCATTTATAAGGTGTACACACCAGCGAGAGCGATCTGGCTTGGTATTGTCGAGCAAAAAGTTTCATTGTCGCCAAATTAGCGTTCTCGTCCGCGCCTGGTTCTTTTTACGCGGGCGTTTACGAGCGGCCGGTCCCATTATCGTGAGGCCCCATTCAGCTTCAGCCTGCACTACCGTTTTCCTTCTCTCTCTTATGGCGCGCGGGTCTAGTTTTCATTCATCTCCAGTCCGCTGATGGCCCCGCTGACCTCGACGCTGGACTCAAGATGAATATTACGTTCGCCGCAATACGCCCTTCATTCGCCCTCCGTCTCGCTCCCTCACTCACGAGCGGGGGCCCCCGCTCGCCTTTCATCTCCTCCTTCCCCCTTTCGTCCTCCTCGTTCTCGTCCGCGACCGCGAACCTTTTTCTGATTTTTTCTAGGCGCGACAGAAAGAAACGTTCCCGGGAAGATCCATATCTAAGGCACCGGGATACGTGCCACGGGGCTAAATCGTTTGACAGCGTCTCGTGTTGCATGTTGCTGCATTTTATTTCCATTCTCGTCGGCCGATGCCCTCTCTTTAAGGCGTCTTCCGCAGAATTTCTTCAAAAGTTCCGCGCGCGACGCGTAAAATATAACCCTCTATCGAGAATCGTGTGCGCGGCGCATAACTAAAGTTCGTTCAACATGAAACACTTGAGAATGCCACTGAGGGAACGCGTTTACAGCTCTATCCGTAGAGTCTCGCGTTCAGAGATTAAGGGACTAATTACAAAGGATTAGAGGTGGAATTGGGATTTTTTTTATCTCTAAAAAGAAAAGAGTTGAGACGGCAATACGTGTTACTCTTAGCGAGCGGAGGATCATAATTCGCGGAGCGTATGCCCGTTATTTCGATATTCTTTTTGAGTGCCGCGCGCACAACGTTTTGCCACGACGCACGATTTGTTCGCTAAATTCTGAGAAAGAAGCGTCATTCAAACGCGGCGGGTTTCGGATCCGTGGCGCACCTGGAGTACGTGATGCGCCTCTGTAACGTTTGAATCATCGGGAGGAAGGGACAATGCGACTAAGGAAGCAAAGCGAAGCTCCATTAGGAGTGAAAAAAAAAAAAAAGGAAATACGTACGCGGTCGTTACGATGGCGTAGAAAATCGCTGCGGCACAGTGTAGCGAACTCTGATTAAGGATGATAGCCTATCGTGTTACTACGGATGAGCGTATTCAAGAGTTTTTCGGGTGGGGATGAGATTTATCAATTCTGTTAACAACATAAACAGCGATTGTTTAGATTAATACATTGCTTTCGTAAATATTTTACAGATAATAATATTTCCTCGTTTCTGATTTTGAATGAGATAAATATTGAGTGACACAAGAGGGCGCTATTTGTATTCTGTAAATAAAATTTGATTAAACGCAGAGCGCATATTCTGTTTTTCGATGTAAAATTCTCGATGAAAAATTTCCTTATGCTGTCACACAGAGTTTTAACCAACGAAAGTTCCAGAAATTATTATACTTGTACGGTCGTAACAGGGAGAGAAAATAATATTTTACGTGATAATAAAAAATTTATTTCGAGTCAAAAGTAAAGTATTTCGTAATTCAAAAAAATGACAAAAAAATTTTTGACGAAGGGTAGTTTGAATCTCCCCAACTTCCCGTCGGGACACGCCCATGTTATTATGTCATCTTTAATAACGAGCAGGATAAAAATCAAAGCGTCCAAGGTATATCTATCAAGGATGCATCAACTCAATCTTATCTCACCCGCCGATTGTATTTCGACGATTATATCGTGGTGTAATATCTTTATATGTGACGCATGTGTATATAACTGACGCAATACGTTTCTGCTGTCAGCATCAGATTAGTCATAAACAAGGTTTAGACACTTGAATCGAAAAGAGAGAGAGAGGGAGAGAGAGAGTGGCCTGAGAGAATCTGTTGCTCTAAGGAAGAAGTAAGAAAATGAGGAGGAGAAGGTGGTGGTGGCGGTGGAGAAAGAAGATGAGAGAGAAAGAGAGAGAGAAGGAGAGTCAGGAGGTAGGCCCCCGGAGGCGGAGGGGAGGGGGAGGCAAGAGTATAAACAAGAGACGGTCCCCGGCCACCCAGCTAGCAGCCTTCTCTCGCTCTTCGTCGTTCTTCTGGCCCGACTTCTTCGTCCTCCTCTTCCCTCTTCTTGACCTCCTCTCCTCTCTCGCTCTTCTTTCCATCTTCTTGCCTCCACGTATTCCTCCTCCCGCTGGCTGCGCTCGATATTCAAACTAATAAATTAGGAGGCCCTCCGGGGCTGGGCCCGCGTATGAATCATCTAAAACAATGGAATGCAGACTAAGATGGCGCCTCCGACTCATCGCTCTCTCTCTCTCTCTCTCTCTCTCTACCTCCCTCTCTCTCTTTCTCTTTCTTTCTCCTCTTCTCGTTCCGATCGTCTCGATCGTCGTTCTCCCTTTCTCTCTTCTCCCGGGACTCATCGGATATACAAAACGGCGGTGCAGACTCTTACTGACAGCGCGACGACAGACAGTCCGTCCGTACTTGGTATCGGGAGGTCCTTTTGTCTCCGCCATGACAGTGGTTCTCATCGGCCGGTGGCGGAGCTCGTCCCGTCCCGTCTCGTTCGCCGCGAGTCCCATAAATCACGGCGATCGAGCGCCGCGCCGTGAACCCTTTACGAGCCCCTCTATGGAGCAGCGCAGACTCCTCTTTTTCCAACATTCGCGACTGGAAGGATAGATAGGAGATTTACTTCGGAGCACCGGGGACAAGTTCTCCCGGAGGTTTACACGCGAATGTCTGTCAGCCTCGCGAGCGGTTACACGGCGAAACGTAATAGCGTTCCTACCAATTGAGCCGGTGAGATCACAAAAGGACACGATTCGCGTATTTGAAATCTTGTAAGGGAATAATGTAGAGAGATAGAGAAACTTGAAATATCAGCTGGAAGAAGAACAGCCAAAAAGTAATTGTTTGAAAATAAAAATACCAGTAACGATAAAAATAATGTATTAGAGGGATACCGTCACAAATTTAAACGGGGTATAGAATTATTAGTGCGTATCATTAACAAGATTTTATATGTATTTCTTTTCGTTCTCGGTCCAGTTTATGAACTGTAATAGTAATGCGTATATACTTTAATTTTGGAAAATAATTTTAAAATTTATAAATAAAAAAAAAACTCTTTTCCAAGTCTGATCTTTGTACTAAAAACGAAAAAAATATCAAAGATAAAAGAAATATATACAAAATTTCGTTACGAAAATTGTTGCTTAATCGGCAAGACAGACTGTCCCCTTAAATGACATAACTTTTACAAGTAATCAGAGTAACATAAAATTATAAATCAGCGCGTATATTTACGTATTGAAATATTATGTAGTATGACGTGACATCGCACCGAATGTCGTAATATTTGCTTCGTGACAGTTTCAGATCAAGATGGTGATTAATAGATTCTCCTATTATATTGACGTTATTTCGCAATTATCTAATTAAAGACCTAATAGTCGATACGATGATCGACACCGCCTATTACGGACGGGATCGTTTCTTGTTGCGGTGCGCGGTTTCAATTACACATGCGAAAATGTGATGTAGCGTACGTTGATCAAGTCGGCGAAGTAGAACTTGTGCCCTCGTTGCTAACATCGTAGAAAGTGATACGTGGGATGTTGACTGGCGCGCCGCGGCCGTCCGGAGATAAATCAAATGCAAAAACTCAGTATCTCAGATCGCGGATAACGCGAACCTTTTATGACGGGGCATAATTTATAGTTTTGTCCGCCGCCAGATGCGTGCGGCGAGATTCTATTAAGGAAACACGGACAAAGAATAGGGTCAGGAATCTCTCTCTCTCTCTCTCTGTTTCTCTCTCCTTTGAATTTTATTGTTTTTCAATTGCTGGAATTAATTGAAGGAAATCAGTCTCGCGTAAGACGACCGTAACGATGGGCGTTCGATATTTCGATGCTAGTTTAACATTTCAATGGGTATTACGTGACACGTAAATTGCCGTTTGAATTTATATACACAGAATCGATCGAAGTCGAAGAGCATTAAAGCCGTCCGTCACGTAGGCGGATTTTCGGTAACGACGGTTAATTCATTGAGGCAGAACGATGGATCGATTGTGTTTAGTACCGATGATGGTAGCGGCGGTGCGCGCTAAGAGCGAACCAAAAATAAATCATGCCAACCCGATGCGGCCGCCAGGCGATCATCCCTCTGCGAAGCGTGACCGTGGTGTTGGCCAACAATGACCATTGTCCGGCCGATACGCGGCCACTCGAAATCATCTCCGGTCACAAGTCATTACCTTTTCATTTTAAAGCACCCCTACCAGCACGGCCGGCTGCTAGCTTTCACGGGAAACGGGAAACGAGGGAGGGTTGTGATGCGCGCCGACGACGCGGGGGTGATTTCGCTCGAATCTGCCATCGCCGCCGCCGCCGCCGCCGCCGCCGCCGCGTTCGTGCGACTGACGCCGTTAAACGGACGGACGGGCGGATGTATTTTTGTCACGTGCACGGGAGTAATTAACGCGTCGTTAATCGCGATCGATGTAAACGCAGCGAGTGCGCGAACACGATCGTCGTCTCGTGAACGTAACTCACTCGGGGAGGAGGAGAAACATCGCTATCGCTTAATGAAACGTCCCGAAAGCCTCGTGGCCTTTATTTTGATAATTTGCCCTCGTTTATGATGCGTCGATCAATTAATTGCAAGTCGTTCCAGCCGCGTTGCGAAACGTTGTAGTTGCGTCGCTTTAGTAATTGTATTGTTCGGAGAAACTCTAAATAAAATATAGAAGATAATAATAGTTAACATACTCTCTAAATAAAAAATCAGTAAAGTCTTACCGATTTGCAGTGCTTTATTTATTATAGTTGATTATTAGTACACACTTAAAAAATTTGTATTAAAAACATATATTGCATGTTCTAAACTGTTTACTCAATTTTTTTTGTCAATTTAACACAAAATGAATATCTTAGAATATATTTAAAAAATAATACAAATATTATGAACAAAATTAATAGTAAAAAAATTTGAAAACAAAATATGGAAGCATATTTCTTCGGTACACAGTAAAAAACATTTTGTATTTGTGTACAAAAATTTTCCTGTGTAAAAATTAAATTTTTAACATAAATGTGTGTTAATTTAACACTACACTACACTTCTGTACACTAAAAAAGAATCTTGTTGAACTAATTAGAAATGTGGTATGTTCAACCAGATTTTGGTTGAACCTGCTAGAATTCTGGTTGAACCTACCACATTTCGAATTAGTTCAATAAGACTTTTTTTAGTGTATGTAAAATTAATATTAAGTACTTTCAAGAGTTAAAATAAAAGTTAAAATAACACAATTTATATGTAAATACATAAATTTGTGGTGACGCACTTTATGTGTAGAAGTGAATAAATAAATAGTAGTACTTTTCTCTTTATAATAGTTACTAATTAAATACATATTTCTTATGACCTTATGTTGTTAATTATAAAGAGATCTTCTATTGGTAGACTTTCAACAATTTTTAGTACGTATATTATATCAATTTAACATTTTAATTTTCACAAAAATCATAAATAATTATTTCTTGTAAGGGTCGGTTGTTCCAACTTCTTGGTAAACTTACCTATCAGATAAATATATGTTTGTCTTTATTTATTTAAGAAAAGAAATGAAGATAGACACATGCTTACCTGGTAGGTAAGTTTACCAAGAAGTTGGAACAACTGGCCATAAATGTCAAAATAATAAATTTTGTTGCCTGATACCGTCGAAATGTTAAATTTTTGTATCAATTTTTTACATATTATTTAACTTACTTTTTAAGATTTGTTTTATGTTAGATTGACACAAAAATTTGAATGGCTAAACTGGTACATATGAAATATGTTAAATGTAACACAAATTTTTTAAGAGTGTAATATTAAAATAATATATTGGCACGTACAATTTAATTATTTACCCACAAATTGTATCAGTTTGACATTCAGAGAAATATTGAAAGAAAGAGAGAAAATTAATTTAATACAACATATATTAAAATAATATAATTACATTAACACTTGAAAATAGGTAAAAGTTGAGCACAAAAATTTTAACAAGAACCGATTTTGATATAAGTACAAAATGTTTTCTATTAACTATTTACTATGTCTTTCCGATTTTTATTAAGAAGAAACTCTCATTGGAATCAGTATATTATCATTAAAAAACAGTGCATATATTGATTGTTGGATATTCTTGTAAGTAGCACTGAAATCAAATTATTATTCACTCTTTTTCAATACACAACATATTGAAAAAACAGTAATATTCCGATTTAGAAAATACAATTGAAATATATAAGATAGATTACATTAGCTCTATACTTTCTAATTATATCTACTGCGTCAGTTAGAACGTCGAAAACCATTTTAAAATTTTCAATTAGTCATACGTCATTATTATCATTACGTTCTTTTAATCTATCCGGGAGGGAAGGGGGAAGGGAGACAATGTTTCCATGCGACGTGGAATTAAAACGCAGAAATCCGGGCTGCGACGAAACCGCAGACACCCCGAGATCGAGGAGCGGCAGAAGACGGCGACGGTTTCACGACGGGCGTACGGACGGACGGACGGACGAATGGCAGGCAGATAACCATAGAAATTACGCGCGGACGCTGCTTAACCGTAACTGCGGTCGATCCGCAACGGCCTTCGTCGTGGCAGCATAGTGACCAATTTCACCCGAACCACTGTCATCGCCGCGCACCGGACCATGGCGAATAGTCGCTTCTTTTGCCGCGCGGATGTCGTGAAAATAACTATGCGTGGCCGTGTCCGCCGATTCGAAAGAGCCGGTGTGCTTATACGCGATGGTTCCCCCGCTCCTCCCCCGGTCGTCCCTCCCGGGACATCGGCAGATACCGACCGTGAAATTCTGGTCTGCGCGATTCCTAACGAACGTTTCTCCCATTTCATTTTCCCCCGGTCGCCTTTCCTGCCTCCACCTTTCCCGTCGCGTCGTCCTTCTTGCTCGCGCTCGAGAATTAAATTAGTCCGAGAATTACGTTTAATCGAGGGCATCCGATACGCCTCGCGTTACCTGCCAGCTGAAAATCATCGGACTCCCGTTGAAGAGTGGCGTCCTCTATTTTTTTTCCCCTTTTTTTCCCCGCCTCTATGTGCGAACGTCGATGAAATTAGCCGCGTCGAGTTCCAGCGAGGAACGCAGGAACGATGAGGCACGACCTGCGTTTTACGCTCGTCTTTTTTCTTTTTTCTTTTTATATTTCCTCGGGAGGAATCACACGCGCGTGGATCTCCCCATGTGACGGACCTCGGCGGCGGAGGCGACATTTCCGCAAATCGCAAATCCGCGAAACGATTTCGCTCGCGTGTGCCACTTCCTGGCAGCCAAGCAGCGCCGCCGTCGTCTTCTTCATCCTGTCGCATAATAGAACCAGCGGTTGTTTCACGAGTGTTGTTCACATGCGGAAAACCGTGGAGGAAGGGGCGTGACGGCGCGTCGCGTCGCCTCGTCTCGCCTCACCTCGCCTCGCCTCGCGTCGCCGACAAATGACATTATAATCGCCGGGAAGATTTTTCGTCGCGTAGTCGCTAAATGACCGCGCGCACACATACGCTCGCGTATAATATACTATTAGTACGTACACACACCTATATATATTATATATATATTTGTATAACGAGCGAGGTATAATCTGGCCATGGCCCGTTTAATTCGATATTCCAAGGGGGTGGAGCTACGAAAAAGGCAGCGCGCGGAGAGGAGCTTTTTTTCGAGCCCCGCTAATGAATCGACAATTTACGAGAGTTTCACGGCTCGCTGGAGCTTGTGTGCTTTGGCATGGTCAGGGCTATCTTCTTCTTTATCTTTTTCCCCCTTCCCCCGCCCCCTCTCTCTCTCTCTTTCAATCTTGGTTTCTCTCTTCCCATCATTTTTTTTTTACCGTAGCCGTTTTCTCCGTTCTCGAGAGAAAGGGGCCAAGGATCTTCGGGAAGAGACCCAAAAGAAATTGTCAGTGATCGATGGCCGGCGAGGAGGTCACCGAAAAAGAGCGTGACTGTTCCGCGACGGAGGAAAATGGCCTGGGAGTCGAAAATTTCGCCGAAGGGACGGTTTCCACGGTACGGAGGGACTTCCATTTTCCAGGAGACGCGAGGATGATCGATACACGGGAGTGCCGGTGGCACCGGCCAGACGCCTCCGTCGTTTTGCGCGACGACGACTGCCCCGGAACTGTCGTCACTCTCTTTCGTGGCTCAGGTTCATGCCTCGACTTGCGCGCGTCCGTGCCCTCCCTTTCAGCCCTTCCTAAATAAAGCAAAATTCAAATGTATCCTTCTGGCGAACAATTGCGGCCGCGTGACGCGCGCTTCTTCCGGGTTTGGGTTTTTTTTTTTTCCTTCCTTCCCCACTCCCCCGAATGTGAGACCATTTGGCCCTCGAATCCGGAAGGCGATGATTTCGGCGCGAAAAATTGTTCGGCGATCGCCTCCGGCGGATACCCGAAAGGTGCGTACAATATCACGCCATCTGCGACTTCCTCGTCAATAAAAAAAAAAAAAAAAAAACGGCACCGCAGCGGCAACACGCTCGCGTGACGTAATAATAATGGTCCTAGTTTCGTTGCGTTGCAGACAGCCGCGCGGCACGACAAAAGGCCGGCATGTCGTTTCTGCGGTTTTGCGGGCGACGAGCAGCCCGTAGACGCGCGCCACGAAATTTCGAGGCTCTCCTCCTCGACGTACGGAGGGTACGGGCCTTAACTGCGCGGACCCGTCACTTTAAGCTGTCTCCCACAACATCTGACCTGCTTTCGTCGTGAAGGCAAATTAAATGCATCGCATGAAAATTTCCCCGAGAATTATAACAGTTGACATTTTAGTACTGACGAGGGAAGGTCGTCAACTGGAAAAGTTAAAAAATTATGAAACTTTGATAACACATAGGGGAGATTGTTGTTCTTGTTGTTGTTGTTTGAATTTATTCCGACAGGATAAAATCGATCGTTGAAAATTGTGATCTGATTTTTTATTTTATTTGCCAACGAAAGAAGATGAAACAAAATTTTACAGAGGAAACTTATTTTTATCAACGAGATTTATTGAATAGAAAGCTACCAGTTATTTAAAGAATTAAAAAAATGTATAATCAAAAGCAATAGAAATGTATTCTAATATTTTTAACGTTTATAATATTGCATAAAATATTAATATGTTTTATTTATGTACTTTATAAAGTTATAAAATCATATAAAATGATATAAATGTATAAACAAATATAAATTTGTAACTTCCATTAAATGAAATAAATTTTCTCTATGAAATTTGGTCTTATCTCGTTTATGAACAGAATAAAAACGGAAAACGAGTTGCACAAATTTTGCAAAATTTATTTTATTTCACTTCACAGTAAATTAGAAAAAAAATATTTATTACGTATCAATATCTTTTATGTATTTTACCGAAATTTTGTAACTTTTAAAAATTTTTGAGTCGGGGCTCTTTTCTAGTGAGTAACTTGATTTCGAAGATTAATTTCACTCAACAATAATGTATACAACGCAAATATGCTCGATTCAATGATATAAATTACGACTCTACTCAAATCACATTCTATGTGAAGGAAGCTGAAATCCAGTATGTAACGCGTGCATCGAGCATTAAACTACCGTTGCTTCCGGTGAATCCCGGCGTTTTTGTCTTTAAATCGTGCACGCTCCAAACATCCGCGTTCGCGTAATTTGACGTCTGCTATACCGTCACCAGATCTGTTTCTCGCTTTTTGGATCTCGTGTCATTGGTCCCGAGCGGTTCAATACTCGATCAGTGAGAATGAATGCCCCATGATAAGCCGGAAGGATACTGCGGTACTTCTTCCGGGAACATGATTCTTGACGTTGCATGTGCTCGTAGCTGTTGCAACTCGGTCAAATTTCCGGTAAAATCTCTTCTTGAGCATGTGAACCTTCGCCTTATCGTAACCAAAGAAAATAGAAACAAAAATAAAAGGAAAAGCAATCTCTTAATCACGTGTCTGCAATCTCGTTAAAGAACATACCCCAAAGACCTGAGATTTAATGAACTAAAGATTCGTTGGCGGAAAACGTTACGTGATATTCCCCCCCCTCCCTCTCTTCCCTGAGGTATTAAGCGTGCGTAACGAACGAAGCGCGGGACGGTTGAAAAACACAAGGGTGGAAAGAAAGAATTAATATCTCGCGTCGGAGTGCAAGCCGTGTAATCTTGTTCCGTGACGACGACGCCCGGCTTTTTCGGGTTTTTCCTGCCGGTGAAAAACTTCGGGCCGTGAAATTAAAAATTCATCTACCTCGCGTGGTCCCGCGTGGTAAGGGCGTGCCGCTGTCGTTCGTGAAAAATTGGCGGGCATTTATTTTCTCGTTAAGGACCCATGGAGAGGATTGGAGCCTCCTCGGTGTTCTGCTCGCGTCCCCGTGACCCGATACTATTAATTTCGTCCTGGTTTCGTCCCAACAGGAAGGGGGGAGGGGGGAAGGAAACGCGAGGGGGACAAAAAAATGCTAATGAAAAGTTCTGTCGTCGCGCAATCTATTCTTGTCGGTCGATCCGGAACATTCTCTAAACACCTAAAAATGGGGATTGTTATACATTTCCTGGAAAAAAAAAGGGCTAACCAAAGTTTCTTTGCCTCGCATCGAAATCCCGAATAAGCCTGAAACGAGCGTTGTAACTACTTAGCGTAAGGAGAGCAGCGAATTATCTTGATATAAAAATTGTACATTTGTGCAGCAGTATGTCATACCCACTTCCTGTGGGAAGGCGAGGGGTGGCGAGGGTCAGCCTAGTTGGTTTTTCAACCGATTTTCCAAATTGTAGTACGCAGGGCTAAAGGAGCCGTCCTACCCTGTAATTTTACGCGTTTTCTTCGCAAAGGACGAGACTTCGCTTCTCGTCTCACGAACCATAATTATAATAACCGACTAGCGTCTTCCGATGGACACCTTCTTGATGTTTAGTCCCGTGTCGGATTTCCATCATTCACGTACCACGCCGCAAAGAAAGAGAAAGCGAGAGAGAGAGAGAGAGAGAGAGAGAGAGAGAGAGAGAGAGAGAGAACTGCCAAGCCATAATTACATCATCCAGATAATTTCTAAAACCTGCTTTGTGACGCGCTACGCCATCGAGAAGACACGCGATAGACGGACTGCTCGCAGGCTGTTTCTTCTCAGGCTATCGATCAGAAATATCGTGGTTTTCTCCTCCTTTTACACCCCCGTCGAAGGGTCAGCGGAGGGTCGCGCGACAATTTGTCGCACAGGCGCGACGCGTTTCTCATGGCAAAATGAAGGAGAGGTTTGCGCAAAACCCCATTCGCGTGTTTAAAGATAGCTATCTGAAAAAAAATAGATCGATAATAACGTAATACGTTACCTGCGAAGGAGAGTTCCAGAATTAAGAAAATACGACTGAAGAAACGGTAGAGCACCGGGCAAACTAAATCTACGGTAGCGCAAAAGTCTTTCTTTTAAAACATAAAATTTTGCCATATTTTATGCAGAGGAGAATTCTTCCTAAGGGGGGGGGGGAGGGATAAAATAGAAAAAAAAAGTACCTCTCCGTCCATATTCGCGTCGTGACGTCTCTGCGAGAAACGTGTATCCTTGTTCGACGAAAGTGGAATGATCCGTGGATGACATGAGAAACTGTCATCGCACTTGGATCGCGCATATGCCAGTGTTCACATGTCGCGCAGGGTATATGTATAAGTATCTAGCTTGCGGGAAGGATTCGCGGCGACGAGAAGGGTAGAAGAGGCGTGCAGGAAACGGGGGACACATAGCAAAAACATAGGCGCCGGCGCTATGCAGAAACCGTCACCGCCAAAGGGCCCGTTCTCGGTATTATTTTGGCCGTGGGAGAAGGATACGCGTCCCCTTTTGTCCCCCCTCGTTACTCCGAAATCCAAAAAAGGGACGAACCGAGCCGCGTTGTTCGCGCGCGTCTAAGCGTCTTTAGGCGTGCTAGATCTCTGCGACCGGGCCAGAAACCGCGATCGTCGCCGCCTTTGAAATGGCGCCGGTGACGTTACGAAAGAAATTTTCGTAGAAACGGCGCCTGCAGCAAGAAAAGCGGCAGGAGAGAACTGTAGCGGTTTTACTTTTTATTGACGATTAAAATAATTTATGTCAAGCGTCGTACACTGAGAAACAAAATGTTGTTAATTTGACTAAATTTTTCAACTGAATTAAATTTTGTCTATTTAAGTATTTATATATTTTAATTAATTATATAAATACTTGAGAATTGAAATTAGTGCATTTAAGTTGAATGGATAAATTCGTGAACTGACAAAATTTTAATTTAGTTGGAAAATTTTATCAAATTAATAATATTTTTTTTCTCATTGTGGCTGATTGAAATTTGGTAACAATTGTAGCGCCGTCAGGAACGAAATAAGGTTTTATTATCATGTTTTATTTATTATCACGTTATCACAAATTGCGACACATTCTGAAAGAACTTATATTTATAACTTTAAAGTACTCTGAAACCTAATTCAAGTTTAGAGTACAGACTTTTTCTGTTAAAATATTTTGGTAGTTTAAAATAATATTTAACAAGATTTTAAAACAAATTTTAATAATTTAATTATTCTAATATTTTACAAACTATAAAAATAGAGAAAGGATATGTAAAGAATTTAAAAGTTTAAGACAAATTCTTAATTATGTAGAGGAACTTAGTCTAGATGATTATACATTATTAACGTCAGAAAAATCTAAGTTAGAAAGATTTATATTGGAAAGATGATAAGAGATCCGTGTAATATTTATTTTATTAATTTTTATTGACACAAACTAACACGTATATATTTTTCGAGAGCGAATAAAAACTGTTATCACAAATCAGACATTGTGGCGAGTATTTCGCGATTATTAATTTTTCGTTACCTTTAATGAGAATCTATTTCGAAATGTTATCAAATTTACCGTCAGGCGCAAACGTAAATTTATAATCTACAGAGAACTGCGTTCTAGGAATGTATTAACACAGAGCAAGTTCTAATTTTTCCATTTATATCCTTCCGCGCGCTACTGCATTTCATTATTTTACTTTGTACAGCACGTGCACATTTTAGCGAGCCACTGTTACGTACTTAGTAAGTAAATGAAGGGCATCGCCTTAAATTTATTCGGAAATGTTAGCCAGCAATTCCAGCGGGATTGTAAACGTCTTTTGCCTCTATTACCATCCGTTTAAATTTAAATCAGGAGAGCCTGAGAAAATTGAACTGTAATAATATTCTTTCGTGAATGGATATTTGTGGATTTAGAGTTTAATAACAGCAATTAATTTTTACGGTTAACAACGTAATTGTAATCTATGTAAGACACTTCATGAAACATTAATTTGCGAGCAGATAGCTTTCTGTTATAAAATAAACACTTTCAACGGAATCCAAATGTAAAATAAAACTTTGTTAAGTATCTACGAATAAGCCATGCATGCGAATTTGATTGGATGCGAATTTTTCGAATTGATCGACGAGAGGATGCAGCGACAAACACCACGACGGGGAACTTCACGACGATCTCGTGGAGGGACGCTTGGACCAGATGAAAACATAAAATGATTTTCGCCCGGTGATCGTTAATTGTCGCAGTTGTCGCGACTCAGAGACACTTCGGGCGGACCCGATCGGGCGGTTTTTGCCGATTTCCTGGATCGCCAGTGCCGCCGCTTGCGCGCCTTCGCAGGTCGCGGCGAGGCTAATGCCGGCCATCTTGGCGAACGCCAGAGCACAATGGACGATCCGCGCTCATCTCGCGCGTTGTATGCGTGCGTGCGTGCGTCCGCTCGCTCGCTAGTGCACGTGCACACACTTTAGATGCCGTCTAATTGATGCCGGGAGAGCGGCCCACACGCACCGAGTCAATCTTCGTTCGGTCGAACGTTTTGCCGCCTCTTCGTCCTGCTCCTTTTTTCCGACCGCCCCCTCCGCCACCCCACACCCCTCCCCCCTCATCTTTCGTCATCTCGTTCCTTCGTTCGCACGGTATCGGCCGCGTTCCTCCTCCGCGCGTTTGCCCATCCGTTCGCCCCGCAGATTATAATGTTGTTAATTGTCTTCGATCGAGATATCGAATGTCGACACGATAGCGGAGCGATCGGCGGCGATCGGGGAAAACTGAATCCGAGAGACGCGCCGGTCCTCCGCGCTCGACGTCGATTCTTCTTTTTTTTTTTTTTACCTCCCAGGAGATACCGAGGGATCGGCCATCTCTGTGGTGGATTGACTGTAAATTTGTCGGATTCTTGAACGGACAAATCGACGTTCGTTTGAACGAAAGTGAGCCCGCAACGTCGTTTCTTTTCTTCCCCGTAAGCGCGCTCTTAAATCAACAGTTAATCACGGTCGTCTGCCGACGACGGCACGCGAGGGAAAAAAAAAAAGAACTCCCAAATCGATACGTCGCGTTTCATCTCGCGCGCGCGCGCTCCAGTTCCACGGAAATCACACTGTTAAGTTATTAATTATCGCGATACCGATGCGTGTACAGTATTACGCGTTATTGCGTTTCACAAGTAGCGTAGTTCACGTTGTTCACGATGTAAATGCGTTTTCAATACCGAACGTCGTGCCTGCGTCCAAATCTCGAATTGCGAAACGCAGAGGGTGACGAGGAAAACCGCACGAGCGGAGATACGATTCTTTTTTTCTTTCTTACGACACCCTTAACCGGCCAAGGGTTTGGAAATTAGCTTGAGAAATCCTGGCGCTTTCTCCGTCACGTTTCACGTTCGCGGCAATATTTCCGAGCGCGAGTGCGCCGCGCCATATACGAATGCGACCTGACGCGTGACAGGATTTTTCGGCGGTGTTATCCTGGCGTGTACATACGTACATATACGCGTATAAGCATCCTTAGAATTCGGCGGGCGCTGCGCTGAAGGGCCGCCGTAAATTCTACGCGTCGTCGTCGTCGTCGCCGCCGCGTATTCCCGGCCGGAAATCGGAAGCGCGTAAATCCCGAGGACTTCCAATACTCGTCGTCCGGAATTTTCCAACGTGCGCACGGATCGTTACTTTAAACCCTCTCTCGTAAACCCGCCTCGAGATCGAAGGACGAAGAAAGGCCCCCGGCGGCGGCGGCGGCGGCGGCGCGACGGCCCCCGGAAAGGACGTAATATTCACAGGCCATTTGCGGCACAATGCCGCACGTTAACGACGACAATGAATACGATAATGAGTGCCTCGGGCCAAGAAACTCCTACCTGCGCCTCCGTAGTTCCCCCCCCCCTCCTCCCCTTCCCCTTTCCCTCTTTTCTGCGAGCTGGCATTTGCCTTAAAAGTTTTCGATCGGCTCTCGAAACCCATTTTACGTCCACGTGGCGGATACGTGGCAGAAATACGGAGGGAACGCGGCGTCCGGAACTTTCGGGTCCGTTGCCAAAAAAATTGAAATTAATAACTGCCGATCGTTACTTTCACGGAGCCCCGGAGTGAAATATCTCTGCATTAATCGTCCTCGGTTTCTCAAGCTAATTTTCAGACCCCGGCCGGTTAAGTGTGTCGTAAGAAAGAAAAAAAAAAGAAGGAATCGCATCTCCGCTCGTGCAGTTTCCCTCGTCACCCTCTCCGTTTCGCCCGATATCAGGGTTAATAACGGTGCTCCGCGGCGAGAAACGGCGGCTAACAAAAGCCGGGGGGGGTGGGAGGGGGGAGGGAGAAGCGTGTGACGAAGGATATTGAACTCGACGTGCGACGTTCTCCTCGAAGGAAAACCAGTATAAGGAGGAAGCTCATCGCGACACACAGAAGTCGCGCGGGGGCGTTGTCGGGGGAAAAAAAGGGGGACAGAGAAGGGGGGAAGAGGAGGAGGAGTGAAAAGAAAGAGGAAAAGCGACAAACGAGTACATGTGGAAGCGGTGAGCGTCACGGGGACAGGTCGAAATGACATGGAACGAGCGAGCGAGCGAGCGAGCCATGCGGCGTATGACGGGAAAACAAAAGAAGCCAATAATTTCGGGCAATTTGGGGGCAGCCGCGCGAGACCCGCGCGAAACAGAGAGAGAGAGATAGAAAGAAAGAAAGAGATAGAAAGAGAGAGAGAGAGACAGAGAGGGAGGGAGAGACAGAGACGAGCTCGCGTGACCGAACGAATGAACGACCGGCCGAAGCATCGTTCTACAACAACGCGACGCGACGCATCGCGCGCGCGGTGCAATGCGGCGCGGCCGTCGCCGCCAACGACCGTGTGACTATCCATCGGCGAACATCCTGGCCGGGTCTCGCACCCCCTCGCCACTCGCTGCCACTCGTCCTCCACTCGCTCGTGTTGTCGTCCTCCCTTCGCTCTTTTCGCCGTCACGACTGTGACGCGCGCGCGCGCGCGCGCGATTACGCAGCCGGCCCTGTTGTAACTATCACGAATACCACTCCACTCGGTCAGGGGGATACCTGCGCGGGACTAACCGCACTTCCTCCTAAATGACGGACACGACAGCGGGAAGCTAAAGGCCCCGATCGACGCTCCCGCCGGTCTGCTCGATTTCCCTAATTCAACGTCGTTCCACGATCGTGGAATTGTCCCGATTGTTCTTCCTAAATTCCGTATTCAAGGAGAATCCGAAACAAATTCGCGAAAACGAGGTTTATCGGTCGCGCAACACGCGCGGATTACGCAATACACCAATTGGGTTTGTTTTTTTTATTCCCGCACCGCTGCGCCAGCGCAATAGGTTGGAACGAGAAAAAACTATATTTGCCTCATTCCAACTTATTGCACCGCGGTGCAGCAGCGCGGGAACAAGAAAAGCGAACCTCTCCTATCTCCTCTCGCGATCGGTGTTGCGCGAATGTAATTTATTAGAAATCCAATTTACGCACGGCGTACTTCTCGGTTCAGGTGGACTCTTGTACTCTCGCAGCGTGAAAATGACGTTCTGCAGGGGGGGCTCCCTACGCCTGCACACGTTCCGCAACGTCGTCTACGTCGTCGCACGACGTGTACTTACCGCGCGGTCGCGATTTACGGTCCTGTCTCCTTCGATCGCGCAGGCCGGTTCACGTCGTCGCTACCGGACATTATGACAACGCGCGACACTGGTAATACGTTCCTCTCGCCGCATATACGTCTCTTCTCTCCCTTCCACCCCCTCTTCCTCTCCCCCCCCCCCTCCTCTTCGTTTCTTCGAGGGTCTCCTCGCGTCGGCCTCGGTTTATTCGTTACACACGGTCGGCAGTAAGACCACGGGGTACGATATAAATGCACGTAGAGGAAGAGAGACGCACGCACGAGCGTGGAGCGGCGCGAAGCTAATGGCCGACGACTCGGTCGTTCATGCGGCCACGCTTGGTTTCCGGTGCCGAGCCGGAATTCTCTCCTCGGACACCGAGCCGGCAGCGTGTCGATCGCTTCGTCGCGTAAATTCTAAAATATTACGCGACGACGCGCCTAAGAAAACGCGCATAATTGACGTAGCTACGGTCCATACCTCAGCACGTCCCGCGCCATTTTTATGTGTTTATCCACGCTTCCAAAATGTTTCAACGACTGAACGCAAAAATAATGATTATTATAAAGGAAAAGATACTCCAATGTCGTACGTCATAATTATGTATATTCACTCATGTAATATCGGAATTATTTTATAATTGCGCGTTTCTCTTTACGGCGAAATGTCAAACGGCCCGAACGGAAGGTCCGATGCGCGTTAAGAATAAAAGTTATCTTCATTTCCCTTCATCGCGACCTTTCATTGTCATTTTAAAACGTCATCCCGCATAAAGTTATATATTAACATTTAGCGCTCGCTCATTTTATATCCTTTAATATCTTAGATAACACATTTTGAATTTGACATAACTAATTAAATGTGATCTTTCAAATGGAAGCCCTTTAAAATTCGCTACGACAATTACAATTTTTTTGCCCGGGGCGCGATTTGCGACTTGCACGCGGAACAGTTGTTCACGTCGTTGAAACTGCGGTGTCCCCCCCCTCGCTCGTCATCAATTTACGCGAGTTATAAAGCCCGATCTCGCTCTCCGAGAGCAGAAACCGCCTTAGTATATACATATATACCGTGCTCGATTAACAACTCGACTAGTAGCTCGCGCGCGTAATTTACGCTCATTGCTCCTTATTGCCATTTTGAAATACGGAGTCCGACTCGCCGTCCGTCCGAATTCGGTGCTAAGGCACTAAGTAAAGTCCGATCCGGTATCGCTGCTACGTATACTGTATACTTCGGGGAGAGAGCGTATCCATCCGCGGCATTCAGGTGCTCCAGGGCAATAACTTTAACTCACGTCCGCGCCGAGATGTTAATACCCGAAACCCCGCGCGCAGCCGACATGCGCGCGGGGTCACGGCGCATTATTATCGGTACGTGATCATCCGCACGAAACAATCTCGCCGATTTACGACTCCGCCGGGATCCATTTACGATCTTCAATTAATATATAACGAGAGAGATGAGTGGCACGATGCGGAATTTACCGTTTTGCAAGCCCGATGCAACGTCTCGAGGGTGCAGACGTCTGCATTTAGCACGCCACGCTTTGATTAGCGTCGCGGTAATTTCTTGACTCCTTTCTGGTCGCGAATCGCGTTGAGGAGACGGTATACCGAGTTGCTTTTGCGGCGAAACTTTGTGAGACTCTTCTTTTAAGTGTTGTGCTACTATAGACAGGAAAATGTGGGGAACAAATTTTACTTCACGATTGAACGTCGCATCTTCGTAATCGTGGCGATCGAACTCTGAAATGACTGATGTCAACGGTAGGTAAGACGAGCGGAGATGGATTAACGTTTTACGGTAATTTTGCCGTTTACACGCACGCACGCTGCCACCGGCGTGCATTATAATTATTAATGATCATTGATCGAAAAAGAGTTTACTCGCTTTTTTTTTTTCCCATCAGATCCCACTTCATTATTGCCCCGCGCTCGCAGACTCGATTGTTAAATTAATCCATGTTAAAATTCAATTTTTTTTTTTACATTTTCGAAAGAAACGCTCGACGGAAGCTCGCGCTGGAAAGGATTTGTACGAGACGTGCATCAAGGTCCTGACTTCAGAAATTAAAATCAGTACCATCGCGTGCTACGTGTACGCTTGTACAGGAGTGAGTGGGCGCGGACGGAAAATCGCGAGGCGAGGCGGGGTAGGCGGTGGTGATGGTTGGTGGTCGGTGGTGGCGAAGAAAAAGTTAGCGTGGGCGATACGGACGTGCGCCATCCCCCGACCGGGGTAATAAATAATGTTTCATCTCTCCCGCGAAGCACGGCGGGAAAACGAAGGCGCGCGCGCGCTTCCGCGTTCGCGTGATGACGGATCGATTCAATTTGCCGATGGTCAAATGCCCTTCCTAGATACCGCGAAGTGGATAAAGCTACGTTTCGATCGCGGCGACGGCGGTGAAATGCGCCGCGGGCGCGTTAACCCTTCCCCGATTAAATCAATCTCGGCGATGCGCGACCCGTCCCCGCGGAAAGCTAGTAATTTTCTTACTCTATCGCGCGCGTTGTGCGTGCGTTCCTCTTTTCCGCATCCCCATTTCTGCGTCGTCGCTACCATTACGCGCAAATCATCCGCCGTGATATGTCAGATGTAGAGGCGGACGCGTCGTACGTACGTAGGTATACCGCGTACCGCTTCTGCGAATTTGTAATCGATCTCTGTTCCAGAACTCAAACGCGGGGGAAGCCGTAATCACGAATTTATTTAGCGTTGCAAATTAAGGGAATTAAGCTTAAGGTGGAGGAGTAAAGCGCATTCGCGTGGAAATAATAATCTATCGTAAACGATCGTCAAGGTCTCTCTCTCTCTCTCTCTCGCTCTCCCTCTGTGTGTGTGTGTGTGTGTGTGTCTGTAAATTTCTACCGGATTACTATAATCTCGCTTATAGCTAGACCGCCATCTCCGATGAGCGAGCTGTCAGTCTTGCGTGGAGAATCCCCGCGCGCGTGTATATCCGCGCGCATTTGGTGTCGACATTTAATAAATTCCAACGCATCTCTCGCGTCAAAACGGACGTAAGTATCGAGTGTGGGGCATTTCAGGGATAACTGACGCGATCGTTAACACTCGCAATCTTTCGCGATGCACAAGAGAGATAATGCAAGCGAGTTGTCGATTTCGACTTCTTTTCGAACCGGCATTACGTTAATTAAAGGAATAAAAAGAAAGAAACTACGTACGCAAGTGAATGATAGTCATGAAAATATATATGTAATATTTAATAACGCTGAGTTTTAATAGAATTAAACACCAAAGTGATAAAATTATAATATTGCGAGATAAATTTTAATGAGTAAATTTTATATATTTATTAATGACAAATATGAAATTATAATGTCTCGTTATTGCCGCGGTTTAATGAAGCTGACGAACTATTATATATCGACGATTGTGTTTAAATTATTTCGTGCATGTATAATATTTTAACGCATGTAAAATATATTATCATATGTATTACGAGTACAAAGCCTTCAAACGGTAAGAAAGGTATGCCGGAATGTATTGTACAATTACACAAGGTAAAATTACTTATTAGTTGCATTAATAATGTTTTTTTATCCACATACACCCTTGCATTTGGGTAAATGTATATTTACAATAAGCATTGTTGAAAAGAAGAATAACATCGCTGATAGCCACCTATCGATATTATTTTCTCCTCCGATTAACGCTCGACTTTATTGAAATTTCTCCTAGCACCCGGAATTTATTGCAAGAGCGGATATATCCGTTTCGGCGTCGAAACCAGTCGTCAATTACGACTGCCAATCGAAAGCGAGTACGATAGCAGTAGGCAATCGTCGATACATCAGAAAAAAGTGCCTTCGGCCGCGTCGGAAATCCATTCCTGCCCGGCAATTAATCCGGTGCTTTCCGTGCTTCCACGACGATTTCCAGCCACAGCGTGTTCTGTGTATCCTGCGAATCAATGCGAGCGCACGAGGTAGAGACGCGCACACACGGTGAACCATAATCGGAGACGTGGGTGGCCGCTATGATTTCTTCGGGACTATCTGCTGATCTCAATAGTCGAGTAATTCCACGGTAACTCTCTTTTCCCCGGTACCTTAACCCCCCGCGTGTGGTCCCCCGCCTCCCCCCCCCCCCTCCGCTCCCTTTTCCTACTTCCATCCTACCAACCCCTTCGACGTCTCTCGGCCGAGGCGAGCGAGGTGCATTCTGACACCTACGACTGGCCATGAGACGCGCCACGGCAAAAAGTATTGAAAGAAGCCCGGCGACCGAGCCCGGTTTCCAGTGCCGGTTAGGCCTCCCGTCGGCCTGGAGCCAACCAGAAACCAGAAGAACCACTCTGGTGCGCTCACATAGCCACACCTCTGCTGCAACCAGCCCGATTCCTCTTCTCCCTCGAGTGCCCCGTTCCCTCGCCTACCTTTCTCTCTCTCTCGGTCTACTCTCTCGACGTCTCGCTCGCACCGGCCGCTCTCCTCCGTCCTTTCTCTCTCCTCCGCCGTACCACGCCAGGCTCCGCGAGAATTTTTTTTTTTTTTTTTTTTTGGTGCTCGGCGACCGGCAGATGAGAGCTGGAGCCATCTGCAGGCTCCTACAGCAAGTTGCCTTCTCACACGTAGTGTTTCCAAATTTGATTCGCGGTCTCTTCTTCGCCCTTCGCTCCGAAAGAGCTTCATTCTTTCCCACGTCTGCTTTCCGATTTGTCCGCTGTCCGATTTCATTGACGAAACGCCGTTGCGAATTGAATGAATCTCGAACGCACGTAAATCATAATCAATTGACAGTGTTGATAACCATTTCTTTGTTTCTGAAGCTTAATTTGTGATACTTTTTGATGGATCTGAATAAATTTTGTGGGAATTTGTATGAGATGATTGAAAATAAGTTTGACAGTATCTCAGCTTGTTCATTGCAGAGCGGAAAAGTCGCTTTTGTCACGATTAAGAGGAGTTTATCTTTCCGTCGGCAAACGCTCGGATTTCGTACACTTGCCGCGGATTTTGCATCTAACGTCTTAAACAATACATAAACATAATTGATGGCATATTTAACATATCTTGAGAATCGGTACTTATCCACGCTAAAAAAAAAAAAAAATATTACGACTACAGCAGAAATTGTATATGTGTAAAAATTGAGATACGTTGAAATACGCTGTGAAAGAATTAAGCAAAATTACATAAATAATATTTATCGTGGAAATATACAAAATTTTTTAGTATTCTTACTTCTAATTGTGCCAATATAATTTTTGGTTTTTAAATTAAGATACATGCACAATTAAAGATAAAGATACTTTTATAAATGTTTTAAATATATTTTACTATCAATTGTGCAAGTTTTACACATATTATTTGTGTAATTTTTTTACACAGTATAGATAAATAATTAGCAAATACTGTAATATGCATATGTATTGCACTTAATCAATCTAACTACCGATGAAAGCCGCATTTTACAAACTTTGTATGTGACGGTTGAAATTGTAGCAAGTACAAAAATATATCAACAAGACATCTTTTTTCGAATAAATTGATTACACGATTTATAGACCTCGCAAATATACATGTACAGAGATGCAACTGTAGGTTTTCTCGTTGCATAGAGCGCGCGAATGTTTAATACGCGACACAATCCAGAGATTCGTGAGATTTCTTCTTCTGTTTTTCCTCTTACTCAGAATGTACAACGCGACTCGACGTATTTCAGGACGAAAACTAAATTGTCGCCGGATATTTCGACCGGGCGTACATAGAATCCGCCGCCGCGTCGCGGGATCCGATTGTCGTTTCTCGAGCACACGGTTTTGTATCAAAGCCCTATTATTGCACAGGTGGTCGTATAGCGGGAGTATTCTAATTAGCAAGCGTTCCAATTATCCACTTCGTGTTTCTCACCGATAATTGCGACTCGTGCCGCGCGCCCGAGGAGCTCGTCACGAATTTCCATTTGCGATTGCGCAACGCGCGCGCGGGGGGGGGGGGAGGGAAACGAGAGTGGCAGAGGGGAAGGGGAGGAGGGAGGTGAGGCCGTGGGCCTCGTGAAATCGCGACTACGTGTGATATCAGATGTATATGCATTTGTGCCGCGCCGCTGTAAATACGATACGTAAAGTTGCTCCGGTAACGGAAACGATGCCGCGCGCACGTTGCTCGTAACTCTAAGCGTGCGCGCTCGCGCGCGCGCGCGGTCACGCCGATAAGAGGCGCGCACACGTTAGGTTCGGCTACGCTCGTTTCGTATACGCCGATTTCTTTGCGCCGCGGTCGCAATTAGTTTCGAGTTACTTTAATTGCGGGACCCACCGCGTGCACGTAATGAAGTTACGCCGTGCGAAAAATGAGATACAAACTCGTAAACTATATCGTTTTTCGTTTCGTAGCCGCGATAAGAAATCGCGGCGCTGCTCGCAGGCGCTACGCGCGCTCGTTTGCTCATTTGTATCTTTAGTAGAATCAATGAACGCTTTATATGCGCACATCTGGCGCGCGGTAACATCTTTTTACGGCGTTGAGATTAAACGGCATCGATAATGAAAGTCGCACTTATATTAAACTTTATACCTCTCCCGCGAAATAGATATGCAAACTCGCGCTTTCACAATTCTCTTTTGCACACCTAAAATATACTTTTGTTTTATCTGTATTTACCGGTGGCACCCCACTTTTTGTTTGCAGCCGCCCTTTTCTGTCTATACACTTCCAGAAAAATAAATAGCACGGAGGGAGTAGACGATGTGGTGGCAGAGACGTACCGCGATGAGGGATGAGGTGGGAGGGGTTGGAGAGAGAGAGAAATTAATTAGCTCTTGCGTTGCCGAAAAAAAGAGTTCAAAGGAAATGGCGCAGACTGCGGAGATCTGACTTCCGACTATGTTTTCGTTCGGTGTGTGTGTGTGTGTGTGTGTGTGTGTGTGTAAAATCCCTTTTCCATTTTCCCTTTCTTACTTCATGCGTTATCGTGTAACAAACATACGATTAAAAATTCACAAAATCAACACTGTAATCCAAAGCTGCAAAAAAAGTGAGGCGAGTCCCTTTTCTTTCTCTCTTTCTTTCTCTTCGGTGTCGGATAGAAATGAGCTCGTAATTTTTCTGCAAAGACATTTCACTCTAGAGAAGCTATTTTAGCCTTAACTGACATAAATTATCAGCCCGCACGTAATAACGTTTTTCCGTTAATACTAACAAAATAGCTCGAGAGCTGTTGATGTACGATAATTAACGCAGCGTAATCAAGCATCTTCACTACTTTACGAGAATAGCGGATGGAAAGAGCAACCGCGCGCGCAAATAAAATACTCCTGCAAACAGCTGCAAATAAAATAGCCCCTGCGATCGAACGTTATTGCCGCCACCGAGGAAAAGCGTTTTCCCGGGGAGGGTGGAGGGATACGTTATCGGCGTTTGTCGCGAGCGTTTACATCGGGGCGGAGTGACTTAACCGACGACAAACGTCCGTTCGCTCTGTGAGTCCGTCCGGGGCAGAGATCCCGTGCGTTTACCCTCCCGGTGGAAGCCGAGACCCGAATATATACCCGATAACTTTTCGCTTCTGAGGGAGGAGTGTGTCTGCGCGCGCGGGTCGAAAGGGGCAAACAAATTGAAATCTGTATCTCTAATCCGATCCACTTTGTCTCCAAATAAGACCAACCAACCCCCTCGCTTTGAGCCCGACGACTCGGTGGTGGAGGCTTTAGGCGCGTCTCTCTCTCACATCGCCGCGCGCGTATGTGTGTTTTCATTTTGGTATGTGCGTGCGTGTGTGTGTGTGTGTGTGTGTGTGTGTGTGTGTGTGTGTGTGTGTGTGTGTGTGTGTGTGTGTGTGTGTGTGTGTGTGTGTGTGTGTGTGGTGCTGAAGTACACATAGGCACTCACAAACGAGCGCGCGCGCGCACACACACACACGCACGCGACGTATAAAGGAGAACGGAGGAGTGTACGGGTAAAGTAAACCCCGCAACTAGCTCGGTTGCCGAGGCCAGCTCGAGTTATACGCAGCCAGTTTCATCCCCTTTCGCGTTCCGCGGTGTCATCGTCAGAGGGCGCTGTGGTTGACACAGAATGACACCCTCCCCCAACCAACGGCGCGGCGACGGCGGTATACACAGCCGAGCTACCCCGTACCGGAATAGTCGTCACCGCCAGGGGCGGACATGTAGAGGAACGAGACGCATCCTAGATGAGAATCTTTCGATCGATCGGACACTCCGACACGACGGGAGCGACTAATTGATTCGCTTGCTCCGCGTCGGACGGAACTTAGGAAACGGTATCGTGTTTCGCTTCTCTCCCTTCCGCTTTATGGGAAACAAATCGCCCGGGGAGCGTAAAACGCGAATTGCTTAACACGGTAAGTAAGGAAACGAATTGTAATAACACTTTTGGCGATTGTTAAGGAAGATCGTCCTAAAAATTTCTGTTTTAAATAGCGTAACGCTGTATAACATTTTAGATGTTCGTTCAGACGCACTTATTGAACATGAGATGCGACAGAAAAAATTCACTTTTAATGAATTCTCTGATGAATTCTCTTTTAACGAATTTTCGTTAAACAGTTCTTAAGTTTAATTTTCCGCCACGGTGTATTTTTTTATCTTTGTTCTTTCCGTTTTACACTTTTTCATTATTATTCGCTTTTGGAAATGGATTTGAACACACGTTATAGGTGTTTACTTATAGTTTACGAGTGAGCTCCGTGTTAATTAATTTGAACGCAAAAATTTCCGCCGTGAAACTTTGAGGTGGCGATTCCATTAGAACGATTACCGATTAAACCGGAGCCTCAAGAGCCGCCGTAAAGAACGATGAGCAATGAGTTACAGCGCCAGTGTGAAACGCATCTATCTTTTTCATCCCCTTTTCATCCTTGTCGCGTCGCGGAGCGCGGCGTCGGCCGAACAAACAAAACAATGTTCTCAATCAGCCACCCTTCCTCGTTGCAGCGCCGTTTCCTCGACTCTCGTCGCGGATCAACCCCCGCGGTTTGACCCGTTAAATCTCGGTTTGAATTCAGGGGGTGGTTCCCGCAGGGGAGGAGACCGGCGAGAAAGAGAAAAGGAGGAATACGGATGCAGCGTAGCAGCCACTAAATTTTGTGTGGAGCAGAAAGAGAAAAAGAGAGAGAGAGAGACAGAAAGAAGAAGAAGAAGATATATATACGTATCCAACGCGCGGGCGAGGAGGATTTAAATTTTAAATTTTATTTGATTATATTTGAATTTAATTTCGTTACTTGTCCGGAGGGTGGTTCCCCGGCCTCGGCAGTAATCTTGGCGATACTCCCGTGCATACACGCGCGCGCACCGCGTATATCACTCACGCGTGTGCGCATTGCATCGGCGTACATTTCGACGCTGAGCGCGCAGTGGGTGGTTTCTTTTTATTACACCCCGCGGAGGAAGACGTCAGGGCTCTTTGGTCGGGTTGCTCGCTACGATCCTGGTAAAGAAGGCGGCTAGGTGAGTCGCGCAGCAAGGAAAAGAAAAACATGAGAGAGCGAAAGAGGAGAGAGAGGTGCGGGGGCGAGGGAGGGGTGGGGGGGGCACGAAAGTAATTGGACGGCCAGGCGCACCGTCCCGAAAATTCGGGGGGTTGATCATAGCGCGTGACACGTCTCCGCGAAAGTTTTTAATCTTCCGACGTAGGACGTAGGATCGCCGCCCTCTCGAAAGGGACGATTCGCGTAAAATGAATCCCGCGCTCTCTCTCTCTCCCTTCATTCGCCCGTTTCTGCATCTGTGGACATTACGCGTGCGTTCGCCTGGATAATTTATCCCCGCGGCGACGCAAGAAACTCTAAAGACCTATTTCGCGGTAATAGCACGCCAAGTCATTTTCTGTCATCTTCCTCTCCGTAGGTTTTTGCATTACGTCTCCCCCCTCCCCTCGGTGGTGGTAACGAGGTTTGCGTTTCGCCGTCGCGCGACAATCCCGCGAGTGTGCCGGCCATGCAAGCGACGCGGTCCTCCTATCTGAGGCTATCAGAAAATAATTGAGGGGAGTGCGCGGGAAGTCGAAATGTAACCGCGAGCCACGCTTTAATGAGCTTACAGGAACAAAACAGGGGAGACTTTTGCGTCACGCGGCGTACGCGCGTTATTTATTATTTCAACGGCGAGTCGCAACGTTGAGCGATCGTCGTGAATTAAGGACGCGCTTCTTGGTACCACATACCACGTACTATCCCGGTCGTGCTGTATAGCAGCCAGGAGAGGATCCCGCGCGGCGCGATAAGCGGACGGCGCGGCGGTACGCAGAAAGGATATGATATAAGCTCGGTGAGCGATGCCGCAATTAGCCGGGATGTCTCTCCGCGGTGGCTCTCGTGCGCGAAGTGAGCGCGCGATGGTTCGAGAATACGCGTCGGCGTGACACCTGGCGAGATGAGCTAAGCGCTTCTTGCGTATCTCGCCGCGGAACGGCGCGGCGTACAGATTGCGATAACGCGATACCATTTAGACCTCCAGAGTAGGAAACGTCGATTTGTTTGGAATGGAAAGGTTTCGAATTCTTTTTTTTTTTTTTTTTTTTGGTGGAATATGTTCTGAGCGGTTACATTGTAGATCAAATGAAGGGATACTGGCGTTCTCTGTAATAATAGAAAGGCGTTATAAAGTGGCCGTTAACATGGCAAAATGAAGAATAGGCTCTTGATATCGGAGTGGAACGCAATTATTTTCCCAAATATACTGCGCGTGCCTTTATTAGATAGAGAATATTTAAGTTATCGCCGAGCTACTTTTGTAATAAATATTGTGCATGGATCCATAACACCTTAAGGTGCACGTAGCGGTCCTTAATTATGATGACAAGGCTGCTGCTAGTGAAAATGCACGCGAAAGGAGATGTAGATGACACGTTAGGATTACAGTCGGCTTGATTAATATACGAAGAGCACGTAGGCGCTGCGCGATTATACTCTCAACAAACCGCGGAGCGAAACTTTTGAATTAATCACCGTCAAAGCAAATTTGCTAGTACTATAAATTGCAAAACATCAACATTTTTATCTCTAATTACTAATTTGCAAATTAGAAAAGGGCGGTACAATATTGTGCCCAACATTATGTTTTTTTATGAGAAAAATTTTTATATGCGACAAACTGTGAGCACTGTATATCGATTAGAATTGAACGTACAACGATTAGCACAAGTTACTTTAGACGGATAAATAATGATATTTCCATTGTCAACCGCGGCCAGCTATTTGTGTACAAAGAGACGCGTCGGAAGAACAAAGTATTCGTTGTAAGCGAATAACGTCGACTATCTCGTAGACCGGTTCTATCTCCGGTACCGACCGTCAAACGCCATAAAATTAAATAGACGTAAATCCTCTCGACGGACCTGGCCGGGCGCCAAAATTCGCTGCCAACCTCGCCCGCAACGTCACTTTGCTGTACCACTTGGACACAGTGTAGAGGCGGAATTGGAATTGGCTGCGAATTTTCGAACGTTGTTTGTGCTCTTACAACAAGCGTGTTACGTTGCTTTAAAAAATCTTTTCCCTTTTTATCAAATAAGAGGCACATCTAGAGAAAAAGGGAGGGTAAAATGGTGAAAACGAATGAATTGAAAAGGATGTACGTAAACCATTTGTGACTCCGTGATTCTGATTTCGAAGTTTCCCGAATAAATCGTCCAATTTCAATCAGTTCATAAAAGATTATGACGAAGCTATTCGAATTCCTTCCATTCGCGGCAGTTTGTATTCAGTAGATCTCATCTCCCCCTCCCCCCTTCACCCGCGTGGCGATGCAGGTTTCCTCCTAGTGCCTTACCTCGTAAAGGTGGAGAGGAGACCTCGTGGATCGACTCGATTTTTATCTAACCCAATCTTCTTCCTCCAGCTCCGCACCTCCCCTCTCACCCGGCTCGTAGACGCTCGCGGTCTCGCTTCGCAGAGCGTATGCGCGACTTTAATCTATGCTAAGTCGAGCTGTGGGGTCTCGTCCCGATGCTGATGGCGGTGGTGGGTTCCAAGTCCGGACATGGAAATCCCGTGGCTGGCTTGGAATCAGCGATAATGCAGAGTCATCCTGATCCCGGGCGAATTTAAGCGATATCCCTGTTAAACGTGCCCCAGCTAAACCATCCCGTGCGAACCGAATGAAAATCCGTTGAAAGCTCGTCGTTCTATTAGTTTAGTAGCGTTCAATTTATAAAATTGGCTGATACGTGATTGGTAGTATTTAGCGTCGAATTTTTTACGGTAACGACTTGTAAAAAAGAGGAAAAATACAAAAGTCGACACTTGGAAGTTTAAAGTGTCGGCCGCAGATTCGAAAGATACGTAACGGTTTGAAGTGGATTAAAAGAACGTAAAAGGAATTTGTAGGTGAAAGAAATAAATGGAAAGAAAAAAAGAGGGGGGTGGAGAAAGAGAGACATCCCTTAAGAGTCCTTGTGGAGTAAGCTAGAGCAAGAACCATCCTTTCTCACGGAACCAAAAGTGCTATGGGTCTTTCTTAGCGCGGTCTTCGAGTTGCTTCTCACCAATGGCGACGAAATAATTCAGCCTCAATTAAGACTTGCGCGAATGGAGATTACCAGTTACAACGTAAGACAATGATCACGAGAATAATCGGCTGCTTCTACCTCTAAGAGAATTGAGCTTGCAGCGGCAGTGTTTCAGTACTAACGCTGTCGCTTTACTTTTTCAATAAATCAATCGAATTTATTGTTATCGTTGTAATGGAGATTGCGAGAGAAACTAGGATGGCTCTTCTAACTATTAAAGAGAAAGCCATTGACGGGGCACGTAAGCTTTACAGAATTTTTTGCCTCCTTCCCGCCTTCTCTCCTTGCCGAACGTGATCCGCGCTCATCAGCTCCTCACGAAGGATGACGATCGGATTTTCTGCCTTTGTGTGCCGATCGTGGGAAACTCAAAGTCTGATTACAGACGAGTCTCAGAGACGACGATTAGCGGAGACAAGGATAAGACTTCGCGCGCAATAAACACGCAAATATTATCCCTACAGTAACATTACGAATCCGTATGATGGAAGGGGGGAAAAAAACATAAATTACGCTCCGAGAAAGAGCGACGATTGATGTTATGGTGTCGACAACGTCACGCGACACGAAAATTGATCGTTGCTATGGTAATCGCATCGGGAGATCATCAGTCCGGCATTTCGAGGATAATCTCAGAGATTAGCGATTAGACGCTTAATAATCGTCGTGAGTAGCTCGTGAGCAGCCTAGCCGAGCACCTGCCGTGCAGGTGCAATCGCGACGAATGACGCCACCTTCCGTCCACCGGATTGAAACCTGTTTTTCTATATGGCAAAAAGCCATCGGCGAGCCAAACTCACGGATTGCGCCTATCACGGATTCCCGGAACATCGCCGTCGTTCCGAAAGTTGCGCGCGATCGAGATGTTAATGCGCCGATAGCGTCCCAAGTTTTTCTCCGCGGGGTCCACCACGCCGAGATCGTCGATGGCGACGAGTCGAACATTCAGATTTCGGGACGGTCGCGTTTTTGCCGCGAACGAGAATTATCGCTTCATTAGTTCCCTTGTCGTTCATTAATCTCGCGCAACTGCGGGCCGCGGTCGAGACCGCCGTGATGAAACGCGCGGGACGGGAATACATCCTTAGCGCGAAGTTGCCCGCGCGACTTTCTCAATTAAGTCAACCGAGCGGAGTAGGTCGGTTGCTTCTTTTTCATCGCCGGCTTTTTATTCCAGGGCGTCGCAAACAAGCAAGGCGTTCTGCCCGGTCTCCCGCATACGAATCTCTTCATCGTTTCGAGCCGATTTGCATAGAACGATGTGTGACTCTTGGAACTTTATTGGCGACGGATTTGCGTGAAATTCCGTGGGACCGACCGTGGGTCCCCGCGACGTCGCCGGGTCAGCAGCCGTTTTCCGTAGCAGTGAGGATCTAACGATCGGGGCGCACAACCTGAACGTGCAGCAGCGTGCAACGTGCAGCCGCGCCGGTTGATCGCACAGGGTGGCGAGCGGCCGCGCCACGGAACTGACATTTCCCCGCAATAAATTCCACCTGGTTAGGGGGCAAATAACCGACGTAATGCGTATGGTAGGTGCTGTAGGGAATTACGTGTTTGCGGTTATTGGCGGTCCGGGGCCTCTCGAAGGGCAAGAAAAGCCACCACGCGGGATAGAAGCAAGAGAGAGAGAGAGAGAGAGAGAGAGAGAGAGAGAGAGAGAGAGAGAGAGAGCGCAAGAAAGGGACAAGGCGAGAGGGAAAGGGAGAGAGGGAAGAAGCACGAGAGAAGAAGGATGAGGAGGAGCTGCCGGCCGAGAGTACTCCCTTCTTTCACGGTGGTCCGCAGCTCCGAGTGGCTCTCCTCGTCTTTATCTCCCGTGAGGGGCCCCTCACGGGAGAGAGAGAGGGGCCCCCGCGGCTAATATCCGACGTAACCCACCCTATTCGGTTTTCGAGCGAGGGCCCCGACGCGTTGCGCGCCTGGCTCACTTCCTTTCTCTCTTTCTCTCCCTCTCCATTTGGAGCCGTGGTATAATAATATAGACGTCTCGTTAGCCCTCACACACGAAACAGCGGAGAGAACTAGAATTGGTTTTAGGCGCATGCATGGCTAATGAGGAGGTCCTCCCGTTTCCATCGTGGGGGCCAGCTGCCCGCCGACCTTCGGGGCATCTTTTACGCGCGCGCGCGCAACAGTGTACTCACACACGACTCTTTTCATCGATCTTCCGGATTTTCAAAATGCATATCGTTACGGCTGGTTAGAGATGCTACGCGCCACCGACTGATACCGTGGTGCCCTGGAGCGCGGCAGATGGTCGAATATCCTGATAGGGATAATGGGTGAACGGTTGTGATGCGCTACGACCGAACGTTCAGATAGTAATTCCGATTGCATAAGCTAATTTCCAGTCAAATAATCCACTTGTAAATTGAAATGATTATTAGCTTAACCGCTGGGGGAGCTATGTTCCTAGGACACGCCGCCGCGAGCCCCGCAGCTAGGACCTGCCGTAGCGATCGCCATCGCCGCAGCCCTAGAACCGCAGTATTTAATTCGTGCTTCATAAATCGAGGGTATCCGGTGCGGGGCCCCGACGTTCGTAAGTCAAGGTCCATTGGGCCCGCGGACCACCTTGTCGCGGCGCGACAGACCGTGGGCCCCAAACGCTCCGTGCGCCACGTTACCCGTCGTACGTTCTACCTGCCTTTCTTGTTCTTGCTCTTGTTCTCGCTCATGACCATCACCCATACCTTCTCCCCCTGGTCCCGTCGCTCTCCTCTGTCTCTCTCTCTCTCTCTCTCTCTCCCATCTCTTCGCGCTTGCAGCGGACCTCGGTGATCTCGCAGCGGGGCTCGACGCCGCGCGACGCCCCGACGTCTCGTTCCCTCGCGCTCGCAAACGCTTTTGACCACGTTTGCTCGCCGCGAACAGCGCCGAACCTCGCGTAGGCATTCAGACCTTTCCCCGGTCGCGGGCACGATTATGATTTGTTGACCTGGACCACCGTGCCGGAGTCGGGCCACCGCGGGATACGACGCCGGATCTCTCAGCATTCTCGAGATCTCGAATCGAGCAGATGGAAGCCGCGAAGTCGAGACTCTTCCTCTCGCTGGCCTTCGCGGCCGGCGGCAACGCGGGGAGGAATGCCTCTCTCGTTCGCAGTCGCGGAAATGCGAACACACGTGCGGGAATTAAATTCATTTCCGCTCTTAACAAAGCTCTTTTGGTTTTTGATAAGGGACACGAGATAAAGATAATTGATTTTTGGCTCTTAATTTAGCTGACAAAAGTTTGGCACAATTCTTTCACACGTTTCGATTTCTTGCCGATGGTAAAAACTCTCGCAGAATGCAATGTTACAATTTTCAGTTTTGTTAATTTTCTTGAGATACTGGAACGAATATTTATATGTAATATACGCTGTGAACATTCGAAACGTACGAAGCGAAGTTAGTGTGAACGTTACACCTGCGGCGGTTATCTCAATGAGAAATGGGTTACAGTAATTATTGATGGTCAAACTGCGCGCCTTAAAAAGAGATTTGCTGCAATTATGGTGCATCCTGTGTAATTTTTAATTTAATCGCGCTAATTCGTCGCACATTCCCCGTCTTCGCAGCAACGTACCGGCGCGGTAATGTAACAAGCGACGCACAAGGATAATATCCCTAATTAGTAATACGCCTTTAATTATAATTATATATTGCACGGAGATTGGATTTTGCAAGCATTCCGCCGCTGCCGCGAGTCGTTCCTGTCGCGCGGATATGCCCACGCTATTTCACGAAGTACTCGCGATCAGAATGACCGCGCCGCTCATCATATTGATGCGCGTAATCATTTAATAGTATATCATTTGCGTGCTATCATCTTACTTCAGCATAATACGTTTCCGATACTCGTCGATATGTAGATCCGTACGCCGTATAACCAACGCCTACGCAAAATAAAATATAATTGGATAGGATGGAATGGGCGCCTATCAGGTGTAATCGATCGTTAGTTGAGCTTATCTACGCGGGACGTTTTATGATTCCCATGGCGCGAGAGAGCGGATCTTCCGCCACCTCCCCCTACGGCGTCTCTCGTGCGGCGTCTTCGTTCCCGCCCCGGGTTTCAGACGTCGGTTTTAGTGGTCACAGTGGCTACACACCCCGACGATAAACCCGAGAATTCGCCACGCTGGTGCTGGGCGACCCGAAGCGGCTCCCCCAACGTGCGCCAATGGAAAACCGAAGCAGAACCGTCGCGGCATTAACATGAGAACACCGTGACCAATCGATTCGGCACACCATACTCCCTCGGATCTCTTTATTACGCGAAATTTCTTTTTTGCTCGCCTACGTACGCTGCTCGCCCGCGTGCCCTGAAAAAAGCACACGCGGCTCTAGCACCATTGTTCAAGTTACGGACAATGCTCGAGGTAACCGACAAGGTATCATGGGAATTCTACGCTGGAAGATGATAACCCTCGAGGATCTGATATTTCAATTAGTGATATAACGATTAATTTTCCCTGTGTTTATATCTCTTCGTTTATCTCTTTATACTTAAACCGTATACGGGTTTCATGAGTTCGTGAGTTATAGTCAAGGTTCGTAAACGTCACGATTGCCGTTGCGGGGCGACTGACACGCGATGATTATTGTCACCGATCGCACCGTCAACGCTACGGGAGGAAAAGAAGCAGAACCTCGGGGGGAAAGGGGAGGAATGGTCGAACCGACCAGGGGAGACGTGCGCGCACGAGGATATCATGAAGCGGAACCCAAGCGTCGGCCGGAAGTTGCCGGTCACGTGGCTTAGGCAACACGCAATTGTGTCCAGCATAATAAAGCACATCGGCTCTATCTGTCCGTGGAAACGCAACACGCTCTCTCCCGGGGTAATCCAGGAGCCATCCATTGATTTATGCTCTCCTGACAGATCTGTCGTTCGCCCCCCCCCCCTCCTCCCTCCCCCTTTCTCTCTCTATCTATCTCCTGTCTTCGTGTATACGTGTATCGAAACGTGGCTTCCATCGGACGTGGACCAACCCTGTTCCCGCTGTCTCGATAGGGGTAGCGTCACTTTAAGAGATCGAACCAGTCGAGTGCGGCTTCTTCCGGATGATGGGAGTTATTAGCTTAGACCAGCCGCAACCGGTCCGTAGAAAGCGAAGGGAGAATTAAACGTTGCCGGGGGTTAAATGCACGATGCTAAATGACGACACGCCGAACGTGCAAGTTATACACTTGCGTGGAAGAATAAAATTGTACATCGGATATATAAGAATAATTCGCGATCGACCGCGGTGAGAGCAATGATAATCAACGACGATCAAATGTTTTATGACCGCGCTGATCATTATTCTACACAAAATAAATAATACACGATCGGAATATTCTACACAAATACATTGTGCACAAAAAAATTGTACGCGGAGAAACGGTGCATAAGAATTAACCTTGAATTAAGAATTGCACACGGATATTTATGCGTAGAAAAACTATCCGCTATATCCCGCGTGCAATTTTTAATTCTTATGTACAGTTTTTCCACGTATAATTTTTTCGCGTACAATATTCTGATTGTGCACAATTATTCTGTGTAAAATATGACCGGTGCCTTTATGACGACACAAGTAAATTAACAATGTAAGATTTAGGACTTAGGCCTTTATTGCGCTGTCGAGAAGTAAGATTCCGGGTTGCGCCAAGTGCGAAACTGTCGGCTCTCATTTTAGCGAAAGCGAGCTGTCGCTGAGAGAAGATTAGCTGCCGGTGTGACGGTGTTTAAATCCGCGGTAGGTTTAGCTCGGGGCGGTAATAAAGCGGCGGCTCGCGCGGCCGAGTGTTGCGCCAGCCCTGGAAACGCCGCCGCAGAGCTCTCGTACACTGCGCGTTGCAGAATTACGAGAAACTTCCTGAGAGATGCTGGTGGTAACGATGTTGCAAATTACCCACGCGAGACGCGCGGAAACGCGCGGAGCACCGTCGAGGCCCCCGTGCATTAGGCGCTCGATTGCGAGCGTTGTTACGGAACTAAATGTTGTAATTGTAAAGCCGTAGAGCGTAATGGTACGATTTGACGTCGCGTAATGAATAATAAAATTTGTAACTCTCGTTGTCAATTCAAACAATCCTATGTATCCAAGTAAATTAGAAATTTATGTTACAAGAGTTTTATCTAGTTCTACGTAAACGTAAACGATTTTGGAAACGCTTGATCGAGGTATCTCTGACCATTTGCGATCGCGGTGCGTAACGCCGAAAGAAAAAACAATGTTCCAAAGTGCAGCCGCGTTACTCTTTCGATGTTGCGAATTGCTCGTGGACCGCGCGCGCAAAAGCTGCCTGCCGATATTGACAGCTACGCGTTATTTGGACACGCCGACGTGCGCGCGCACACACATATACCCATGCATCCGGCATTTGCATACCTGATTATACGTTCAGAGTGCATCGAATTGCAGTTCGCGCGGCTGGAAGTGAGTTGCACTTATATCTTTATATACCTGTCGTACTTACGTGTCGGCCGATGGGCCGCGGATAATTCCTCGATGTCGTTTTCGTGATTGAAATTATGAAGTGAGACGCTCGAATCGCATCCCCCCCTACCCTCCCCTTTCCACCGGTCGGCCGCCCTTCGGTCGTATTTCGCTGTAATTTCGACGCGCACGTAGACTATATTATTTATCGGCGGCGCGATATTTACACGTCGAGTTTTAACCCTCACGTGTCTCACGTAATTTCCATCGCGATATATATTTAGCAAATTGGTTTGACCGCGATAAATTGCGAATCTGCGTCGCAAGATAACATTAGTTTACAGCAAAAAAGTACGTGGAGAAAATTTTATATTAAAAATTACTATAAAAATAGTAGCTGCGGACGATAAGAAGAAATTTCAGAGAATTATATCATAAATAGTGTAAATGCTATGGTAATTTGATGAAAAACATAATAAAATTTTTTTTTAATTCCTTCCTTGATCCGCGTTTACTATTTATTATAGTAATTTTTACTATGATATAAAATTTATGATATAAAATTTTCTCCGTGTATTTTAAATCAGACAAGATAATTCTTATAGATTTTTGTACGCTGGAAACAAAGTCGAAAGCCAAACTTCACGTCAGGTTTGCGAAATAATTAAGGTTTAATATAATAAAAATTTATTTAGAATTCTAATGAGAATTTTAAAGTAATCTTGTTTATAAACGTTTCAATATCGCAAGAAAAACTATTTTTACACTTTAATTATTATATTTATTTGCAAAATATTTGGTCCAGTTTGTAATATTATAACAAAAAAAAACTTTTTCTTTGTAAACCAGCGTTATCTATCGACGTAATTAACAGAGCTCGTCCTTTCTCATTTCGTATACTTTTTTTTTACACACCCGCGTCGTAACGCAATCGCGCTATTTCCGAGGCGAACGCGACGAGCGTCCCGAGCAGGATCGGCCAGAATCTTACGGATGATTGTGCACAAAAAGGACGAGCTGATCTGACCGTAGGGTTGGAGACGACGACACCCCGGTATCGTTATCCCCGGCAGTATTATTTGTTAGCAATTTTCCAAGCTGTCGGCCGGCGCGACGCGCCGACGTGTGCGTATGCTCTCTCACCCCACGTGCCCGACCCCCGCGTCTCTCGCGTCTCTTCCGATCTCGACGCGATCGTTATTGCGGTCATTGTCATTGTAATGCCGACGGGAATAATGGATAATGCGAAAGTGGTGCGCGTGCCGGTATAACGCATCCCCCGACTCGCAATTCGCCACCGACTCGTCATAGGCGCCGCACGGCGAGCGTTTCATATTGCGTCAGAAATAAATTTCTTTTGACCCGCCGACTTCCGTTCCAGGACCGAAGTTCCGTCCCGGCACTATTTATCAAGCATCTTTCGTTTATATTTTATTTTTATTACGACCAAAGATTATTATTATCAAGATTCACTAGAAATACAGTTGCGTATACAATTTAGAATCGGCACTAGCATACGGAATTCTCAACGAGCAGCGCAAGATGAATTTTCTTAGCGCGAAGTCCTTGAACGGATTACGTCATACGAAAGCAGGAACGAACGACACTCGCTGTTCCTCTCGAGAACAAGGGAAACGGCGAGGAGGAATCAATGCGACGCGGGATCAAAGAAAGAAAAGACTGTAAAATTCAGGAAGGAACATTAGGGAGAAAGGGTGGTGTCGGTTCGCCGATCCCCTTGGGTGCTCGCTCGAATTAGGGGTGAGCGAAACGGGAAGAGCTGTGTTTATTGACACAGGAAGTGATTGCTGCGCCCATGACGCGAGAGAGCGGGTCGAGAGGTGAAGGGAATCGCGCAAACGGCGCCCGTGCCCTACGACACGAGGGAGGCGAAGGGTGCGCCACGGCGAAGGTTCGACCCTTGGTTGACGTATTTGCACCGTAATCCCATGATAAATTGCCAAAAGGCCGCGCCGGCACGAGCGGCGCGGGATAAGCTCTATTAATTTTACGTTATAAACTCGACTATCGCGACTCGACTGCGGTCCGCCCTCCCCCGCGCGTTTAACATCGCGTCCTCGAGCTCGCATTATGGAGATGTAAAGCTTCTTCATCGCGTCGATGCATCCATTTATTGCACACGTCTGTGTAAGTGAGGGAGGGAAGTTGCGTGCGGTTTTGTTTAGTCAGAGCAACGCGAGATGAGAAACAAAATACGGACTTTTAATTTCTTTGTTTCTTTATTCCTTCGATACAGTATTTTTGATAGATTAATTCGCCAGATATACGTCAGGCTTGACGCACCGATGACAATTGCGTACAGTATTTTAAGTCCCCGGTGCAGTTCCGTCGTAATATTTTATACTTTACGTTTCTAAGTATTTCCCGTGACGGCAGCTGGATTGCGAGAGTGATGTTTACGGCGCCATTAAAATTTTCCTCGCTGCGATCAGCGAAACGTCTCGCGTCCCGCGAGAATATATATAAGCGTCTCGACGCTTCGCTCTCTCGAAGCGGTAAATCATCGGGCGAGTTGTAAACCGCGTAGAAGGCACCAGAATTAATTGCGCTCGCGCTACTTTCGCTTGGGGATTCGTACCCGCCGCGAGATTTATGCCCCTACGCGCGCGCGCGCGCGCGCGTACGCGTACGGAAAACTGTTAGGAGGAAGTAAAATTTTAGTACCGACGTAACAGTGTCGATTCTCCAGATTTACGAGCGAGAGCGCGGAGCTCGCTTAGCTGCGGGAGTATAACGTTGCCCGCGCGCTGCTCTCGATCAGAGAGCGTGTTGCGAGCGCGTTAACATTTTGCGCTAATTAAACTCGCCTCGCCGAGGCTGCCGCGGTAGAAACCTTACTGTCTACCGGTTTCCATCGACGTGACGTGTCATCCGTCGAGGTAGGGAAGACTAACCGATATTCCAGCGCGCCGCGCGGCGCCGCCGGTATGCGCAGATGAACGAATAGATTGACGGTATTGATGATCTCACGGTCTCTCCCCGGCGGACGATCTACCGCGCACCGGGGTCCATCCGCGTGGACCGTTTTTAGGCCTGATACATCGACACAATTCCCGACGCGTATCAGATGGCGCAGCGCCACCCGCCTTATCTACCTTTTAATGCCGATTAATTTATCAAGCCCTAAGTCGAGATAAGCGAATTGGCCTCGTCGTCCGTTCGGGGTCCCGCGATATCGTCGCGAGACACTCGGCGGGACGACGACGACGACGACGACGACGACGACGGTGTTTGCGCGCGGTCGAGAGAAAAAATAAAGGACGAGAGTGGAACGGAGTGAAATGATCTCGTGTTCGGACACGAAGAAGACATTTGCCAACGCTGCGCTTTGCATTTTGATCGAATAACGACGGCCGTGGCCACAAGACACGCCGGACATTTGTCATTCGCACCACCGTGATCGCTGATAAGCCCGGGCGAGACGGGATTTAAAGGCCGGAGACGATGATGGTATTCGGTACACGTCTTAAAAACCGAGAAACATATGTTGGACCAGTGCATGTAACATATTAACGCGATGTGCAGCGGTTGTATAACTTTCCAAGTGTATCTTGGTTGTTAATTTGTACACTGGGGAAAAATGTGTAATATTTGCAACTAAATTTGCATAGTAAAATTATGGTCAGGAATATCACTTTTATAGTACTTATTACTATAATATTAATAATAATTATATATTTGTAGTGATGTTTATAGTATGACTGTAGTATAGTTGATGTAGTGATGTTTATAGTATGATTGTAGTATAGTCACTGCTTTATAATACGATTAAGGGTCGGTTGTTCCAACTTCTTGATAAACTTACCTATTGGGTAAATATATTTTGTCTTTATTTATTTAAGAAAGGAAATGAAGACAGACACATGCTTACCTGGTAGATAAGTTTATCAAGAAGTTGGAACAACCGACCGTTACTGTGTTAAAATTTTCATTTTGTGGCAGTCAAGTTGCATAGATCATAATTATGGAAACTTTAATGTAGTTCAAACAAACTAGAATTTATATTGTTAAACAACTATAGAAATATAGTTGGTCCCAAAAATGATTATAAATTATGGTGATATTAGGGTTACTGCAACTATTTTTTCTTTTGGAACATCTGATGTTAATCTGCTGTCATTAATAGCGCTGCGGTAATAAAATATAAAAACTTTACTCAGGGGTAAACAGAGGTAAGAGGTTTAAAGGGCAATAGCAAACGTACCATCGATTTTCGCGTGAGTTTTTACGGCAGTTCCCGTAACTTCACTCACTTCTTGCCAACGAGTTGGTATCGGCGGTTAATGTCGAAACGCGAAATGCGTTTTCAAGAAAGGGCTCTCGATTGTAAAGCGGTTTCTTTCGTTATCCAAAGCGGTTTCTTTCATTATCCATGCGATATACGTTGCCAAGCGTTTTGCGATGTTATTGCCACTGTTAAACGAGACATTGTCCGACCGTTAAAAGCGAGCGCAGCAATGCGCCGTTGAGCGTTGCAGCTTCGCGTTTTCGAGCCAATTTTTGCGTGTCGCTCCGTGGAAATGCTGATAATTATAATTGGCGCGAAAGCACGTAACGTTCGTGTTGTTGCGCCGTCGTGAATTGGAAGTCGTTGCACGCTACCGTGCGTCCATGATCGACGACAAAAAGGAATCTTCCCTTCGTTCGCTTTTACTCCGAACCCGACCGATTTGTATTAATGAAACCGGAAAAAGCGCATTACGAAAGGAAAAAAAAAAATATATATGTAAGCACGAAAAGGGATCGCTCAAATTAAATTGTATCTCGAAGGGATCAGCGATACCTGACGGAAGTTTGTTTGTGCCCGGTGATTTTTCATGTCTCGGGAGCCAATTATCTCACTTTGTAATTAACAAGTCATTCGTTTTACATTTCTCGTGCCATTGAAATGGAAATTTTACAAATGTTGAAATACATAGATCGTCTCACGTCTGTTAAATATGTCTTCGGTTTGCGTTTCCTTTGACGGAGTTGTAATTAAATCGCGAAATCAAACAGTAACATCGGTCAGTATTATTATACCCTTTCCATCAGATTTGAACTCGTTCCCCGGCTCGCGGTGCCTCCCTCCCTCCTCCCTCCCTCCCCCCTCCCATTTTTCTTCTCCACCGACTAATACTTCATAATTAACAGGTTTATCGTGATTAAATGCCCGGCGCGCGATCCCGTTACGTTCCGTGCCGCGTTTTCGCGTGCATGTCTTTTCACCCGTACGGCGTAGATAAGCGATCACGGGGGTGGGGAAAGAGAACGGTGGGTTAATAGTGCACGCGCGCGAAACCTATTCCCTTCGCCGCGCGCAACAAAAATGCATCCTTACGACCTCGAGGACACGTCGATTATATATCCCCGGGAGATAATATCCCTGTCGGGGCGTGCTGAATCGAAGGTAGGAATGTAGCAGGCCCGGGGGACTTACATCTTTTTCCGCGGTTCGACGCATAAATAAACGCCCGTCGTCGGACTGTTTCGGGAAGGGGGAGGGGGGAGGGGGGGCCCGGTTACCAGGGGCCCCCGCCTAGGCGCCGCTCTTTTGTCTTAGCTAATAGAACACGCGTTCCTGCGCGTCCCTTTCGTAAAAATGCCCGAAATGTCCAGTCGTATAATGCTCGCTCGATCGGTCTTTCCTTCTGGGTCTCGTTTCCCTTTCTTGTCGTCCGCCTGTCGCTATCTCTCTCTTCCTCTCTTCGCAATATACCGTCCTCTTTATGCTGCAACGTCTTTTTCTCTTTTTGTTTATCGCAGTCTCTTCTCTCAGCATCGTTCCGCCTGCCGATTTCCGCGGTGAGTCGAAGAGAATCATCCGTGATGATCATCGCCGGTCGGCTATTAATTGCTCCAAGGCCAAAAGTGTTCGCGAAAGCGGGACGTTAATTAATTTATGAAAAAGAGACGAGGAGGCGTCGGAAAAAAAATACCCTTCGACTGGCAATGCGCGTCCGCGCGCGATTTTGCAAATTCATCGCCGAGCGCGAATTCAGATCAACCGCGTCACGCCGAATACGTAAAGAGGGGAATCATAAACGCGCCGCGTCGGTAACAAACCCGTGGGGGGGGGGGAGGGGGGGAATTTTAAATTGATGGAGAAATTCGACGGTGCCTCTCGAAAAAGCGAGAACGGTACCATCGATATTCCATCGATGCCCGGCGAAACGCCGCTCGAAGGTCCAATCGTTAAAAGTCCCCCTTTACGACGAATCCTCTTTAATTAGTCACTCTTGAAAGGAACTGACGCCGGCTACATAAGAATCGGAATCCACGACGGCGTTCACGCGGATTCCCCGTCCTTAACGAGAGGAATGCAGCCAGTTAGAGGAGCGTACCTCCTCGCCGAGATTATTAATTTCTGTTCCCGTGGTCGAAACACGGCTCTCCCAAGAGACTATACGGAGAGAATTGGATCGACGGCTCTTCTCCCCGAGAGTGCGACGACGAGGGAGATAGCGTTAGGCCGTTACCACAGGATATAATGGACGAAAGGCAGAGGGACGGAGAGAGAGAGAGAGAGAGAGAGAGAGAGAGAGAGAGAGAGAGAGAGAGAGAGCAGGGCCAGAGAGGCTGAATAGGAAAAGAAGAGAGGGCGAAGGCCGGGGAAAGAGGCAGGGAGAAATCCTGGCGCCACTCTCGGCATACCGTTCACTCGCTTCGCTCGCTTCGGCATGGGCTCGGGACGCGATCTCCTCTCCCCGCGTTCTCGTCCTGCATTTCGATCCCACACTGATACCGCCGGTCTCATCCGAGTGCGCCTAACTTATTGTCTTATTATTGGACCACCTAGAGAACGAAGTCAGCTCGATCGCCGTGCCGCGCCGCACCGGCCACTTTTCCCGCCGCCTCGGAATCGACCGTGATTCGCGAGAAAGCGACGTGCACGTAGAGCACGCGGGGGTAGGAATGGATGTGAGAAAGAGAGACAGACAGAGAGAGAGAGAGAGAGAGAAAGAGAGAGAAGCGTCTTATCAAACGCCGACTGGCAAATGAGATGGAACGGTATTTAAAATTCCTGTCCGCTCGCGACTCGACCGACTTCTGGCAATTCCCTTAACGCGGAGAAAATAAAATATACGCGACGCGCGGTGTCGTCGGACGTCACTGACGACGTCGTCGCTCCACGCCGCGTCGCACTCGTGTTTTGCGAGTCGGCCGATCGATTTCGGATTCGTCATTCGGAGAGGCACTCCGAGGGTATGCCGGGGCCAGAATTCACTTTTCGAAGACGGAGGCCGCACGCCGCCGCCGCCGCCGCCGCGGCGATATCGACTCGAAGTCGCGGCGGAGATTCCTCCGAATGCCGGCGTATATACAGCCGGAACCGGCCGGAGAATAGCACGGATTCCACGACGTCCTGTCGGAGAGAGGAGATTCGGTGATTTGCTGGTACGACACGACGGACAAGCACCGGCGCTTGTAACACGGGCCTGTAGGCCGGACCGCTCGTTGTGCCGATAAACACTTCAGCCGGGTAGGACGTCCGGTGGGCTGACAATCGAAGTTACGCTGATGAACCTCGGGAGAACGCCGGCTTCGCGCTTGCCGGTGAAAGAATTGGTCGCGTAACCGACCGCCGTACCTTCTCGAAGTGCCGCGTAGTGGATTGCAAATGTTTTTCCGTGGATATCGGGAGATGGGAGAAGAGTAGTCGAGTACCTCTGCTCGCGAGAGTGTCGAGGGCGACGCGTATTCAATAGCGGGGACTTGAGATAGTGATGCTCGATCGGCGACGCTCAGCAACACTTTGTTTGATGGTTTGCTAAAAGATGAGAAACTCCCTTTTTTTTTCAGTATATGAAAATATTTTTCTGTGTGTATGGAAATTTGTATATCGAAGTTCAAGTACAATATTTTGTGTATTTAAGTCAGATCTATAAGTACTTGAATTAAAGTAATTTAATCAAGCTGATAAATTTATTTAGTAATAAATTTAAATTTACTTATTAGTCCAATTTACAACGTTTTTTTCTCGGTATATTATCAACGTAATGTAAAATCCATTAATTCTATATATAAATACGGAATAAATGGATTTTATATTCCTTAAATAACACGAAAAATATACATTTTTACAGTAAAACATTGATGTATGCTGATTGATAGGAACGCATTTACATATTGTAATATGCGATATAATGCCATTAGATGTGCTAAGACGTTACCCAATGGCGCAGCCCATAGGTCTATTCTCGGGCGTGCCAAAGGCTAGTGTTTATTAGAAATACAAACGCCCAAATGGAACAACAAGGTAACAATAGCAAAGGGACTGACTTGACCAGGTCGATCATTGATGGTAGGCGACGTCCCCGGGCAGTTGGAGGAAGGTTTGGCGACACGTTAATGAGATTGAAACAAAAGAATCCTTCGTTTCGAAGATGAGCCCCCCGTGGAGCGGAGAAACTCCGGGGGGTTGGTGGCGCCATGGGCTGTCATCACGTGTCAAACGCTCAGCTATAATATCCAGGTAGAATCGGAATCCACCCCCTGGTCGATTTCGATCCTGACTCTTTTCCTCGAGATCCTTTCATCTCGGGGTATCGAAAATTCTTCTCGGCGTTCGAGATTACACCGTTAGATAAACCGTAACGATTCGCGTATATCGTTCAAACTTCTGGCCTAACCCTTGCCCGCGGAATTTTTCCCGAACATTAATTACTTCACGAATGGTTTTACAGTGACGATGAATTTCGCGCGTCGCAAACGTTTGACTTGTGATTTTCACAGATTTTGACTATCAGGAAACAAAATCTCGAACTTTTATATCGAGACTTAACATTTCAGTGAAGTAGTCCACGATAAGAGAAACTCAAACGTTCTATCGGCGTCTCGCTCATGCTTTTATCCACCCAGCATTTGCGCCCCGGAGAAACAAATGAGATTCGTCAATGAGCCGAGGAGAGAATGGAGTAAATCGACCTCGATAACCGTCGTCCGCGAGGTTGATACGCTCGAGGGTGACCAACGGAACGGGCACCGTTAGCGCCAGGGAGAACAAAGATAACAACGCCGGCCATACGAAAGCGACAGAGACGAGCTTCGATGCAGGCTAAGCAAGCAAGCAAGCAAGCAAGAGGAAGGGTAGGCGGAGGGGGAGGGGGGGGGGGGAATGAAACACGCGTGGCGGCTATACGCGTGGTTACGCCTACTCCTGAAATCTACGAAAATTACCAAGTTTCCATGGTGGGTATCGTGCGTAAGAGCCATCGGGCGAACGCATGCGCCGCTTAGGTTAAGCCCTGGTTAAGACATCTACCGGGCGTCCCGCGTCCACGGGCCAGCTATTGTCCGCCGATCGGCTGCGCCCGTGCCGATCCGATCGGGACAATAGTTGCCCGGCGACGTGGTATGCGCCGGACCACACACGCCGGCGCCGTACCCACACCGAAAGAAAGGGTGAACATACGAGCGGCGGCCGGTGTAAACGTATCTCAAACACCAGCCTACGTGGAAACGATAAATAAACTATAACTAACCGCCCTCCGCGGGCCGGTGACAGGTGAATGGTGAGTCCTCTTGTTAGCTCCGGAGAGAAAGACGGAGACGGAAGAAGGTAGCGTACCTCCTCTCTCGAGTGGCAGAGTGCCTAGTCCCTTTCTCTCTCTCTCTCTCTCATTCTTTCTCGATGGAACTCTCGGACGCCGTGTTTAGTCGTTGCCGCCAGCGAGAGAAGCCGCTGGCTTCCTCCTCTTATAACCGCCCTCCGTAGCCGGGATATTGCGCTCGAGCGTCAGGATTATCGATGTAAGTAACGGAGAAACAAAGCGAGCAGCGTACTCGCGATCGGCACCGGCGCGATCAATCGGCGCGATCGATCATCGTAGATTTCACCGTTACGCGGCAGGATGACGGGGTACGTACACGTCCGGCGAGAGAATCGCGTCTTCTGGCGTTGTAATATTTTTATTGGGACCACCGTGGGGGTCCATCGTAACACGTTACATCTCCTCCGCCCCGTTTACTCCGGTCTCCATCTCTGAAATGATAAATACCATTTATTACCCGGCGGATAGACGCAGCGCCCGTTGCTCGCAAATGGAATTCACGTCTGCCCGTATTGTTACGTAACACACCGGAGTTTGTTATTTCGCGAACTCAATTCCAGCCTCGCGCGTCACTTCGGTACGAAGGCGAAGGAAGAGCCCGAGCGAGGGAGAGGGGGGGGGGGGTCCGAGGATCCCCGGGAAGGCCTAATTTTAAGCAAATTTAGGAACCATTCTTCACGAAATTGGTTAAGCGTGTCATTCTACCTGGGGATCGAACGGACCCCCGCCACGGGTCCGTCCGATATTTCCCCGACAATGTCGCGATGCAGCTCAGGTACGATTTCCGATCATTGTCGAGAGAGGGTCGTCTCTCGCCGGCTCTCCGTACCAATTGGATTAAATGTATCCATTACCATTGTACCGCTTCGAAGAGTCCTCCCGCCGCGGACTCTCATTCGATCCCCCGAGACCTGTTATTCAGATTTCATCAGATGTCACTCATTTTTCTCTCCGCCAGGCGCACAATGCTCTCCTCTCCCCCCCCCCTCCCCCTCACGGCCAGATTATCCGCATAACTTTTCAGGGTGGAATTAGGCAATCTCAAACGGTCCAGCTCGAGCCGGCCGTTTGATTTTCGCCGCTGGGGAGAAGGCACGTACGGGCCGGGACGCCGAAACGAAGGACATCTCCTTTCTTTTCCGGCCTCTGTTTTCGAACTCGTCCAATTTCCGGCTCGTTGGAGCGCTACGTCGGACGTTTTCGGTATGTCGAAACAAAACGACGATCCTCCACCCTATCTGACCTGGCCGACGTGGCGCTCTCGCCGAAATTATACGGCCTGCCGTCCCCGAAAAGTTCGCTGCATGGCCGACGATGGCGAAAAATAAGGTCCTTTGTTAAGGAGAGTCTTACGAAAATTCTCGCATGGGCTCGCAAAGAACGGAAAATGAACGGAGCCTCGTTTGTCCGTGCCGCAAGGATTTACCGGGTCCGATAATTAAGTTACGCTTTAGCGCACGATTGAAGTTGTACGAATTTTTATGTCAAATTGCGCCGAGCCGTGAACTCCATGCGCTTTTTCTCATAGGGATACGCGTGCACTTTCGCCATTTACCTGGACACTCGTTATCAGGTTATCGGTATTCCGCGCGAGGCAGCGGCCCTCTCGCGCAACGTATGCCGGCCGTCAGGCCGATCAACCGTAAAGAAGCGCACACACGCGGCGCGGCGTAATCATTACGAATGAGAACGGGGGGACGGAGGAGGAAAGGAGAATGAGAGAAAGTCGAAAGGCGAACGAAGAAAGGGGAGGCGGAGACGGGACATCAAAGGGGGAACCGCGCGCTCCGCTCGCCGCCATCCAAGACGACGACCTCGTGTAGTTAACGTGCGCGCACGCGAGCGGGGAAGCGTCGCAACTTCAGAGACGGAGCGATATTTCGGAGACGGAGGCCACGCGATTACGCGGGTCGAAGATTCGTCTAGTCGGAAAAGCGGCACGGCGGTAACATAATAAAAATAGAAACGCGCGTAAACCTTAGGCCTTAGGCCGAGAGCAGGCGCATCGGGAGTGGGCCCCCTTTGTACGTGAGAAATTAGGCCTGAAATGCCGAGCAGAAATACTCCGCAGCCGAGAGAGGGTACATATATATATAAATGTCTTTCTTTTCCACTCGGATCATCCGGTTAAACAGATCCCTCCTCTCGGACGCGCCGCTCCACGGCGTCTCTCTCCTTTTCTTCCGTGTTTTTTGTTATCAACCGTCCGCAAAATGGTTTCTAGGACTGTTAGGACCGGGCGCATGCTTCTTGTGTTCTCGCATTAGGTATCCTCCGACGTACCTCTCCGATGTAGCGAAGCGTGCGAGGATCAGCCGCCTGATCTGGGACCTCGTCGAAAGGATACGACGGTTGGCTGCGGGTCCAGTTACGCGAGAGTTATCATTTAATTTGTTTCGGTCGAAACGCACGCGGATGAAACGCCGCTTTGATATAGGCGAGCCCTGATCTTGTAAACTATAAATGTTTACGTGTGCTTGCGTAAGTAATTTTGCAACTATGTTGTGCACGAAGGTCGTTAACTCGAGAAATTCGCAATTTATCGCAACAGTGACTGAGGGCGCTACATAATATCAAGATTAAAAGTTGTATATACAATTAATTGATGTAAGGCGGAGAAAAGACAGAGAGACAGAGAATTAACGATGTTATTTGTATTTATGCAGTACTTTTATTATTGCACGAGAGTACGTGAAAAATAGGCAGGAGAAATGTGAGTGCTCGTAAAGTTGTAATTGCATTCGATATCGAGACTTATGATTCATAATCCATAAATTAGGAATTCTCTAAGCTTCTGATAAAACTTTCAACAACAGATTCCTAAATACATATAGTACAATGGTGATACAACTATTTAATCTGCTTGCGTTTAATTTTTTTTTAATCACTTTGAGTTGAATCAAAGTAGTTGCGCGTTGCAAACGCACCCCCTCGCCCCGTCATTCCGCAATGGCAATAATCAAAGAAATTACATGAGCTAGATACAGATAGAGATAAAAATATATGAAGAAACACAGAGACAGAGAGAGAGAGAGAGAGAGAGAGAGTCGGAAAGGGTTGCCGATCGGAATCGGCGGACATAAAGGGGAACCTCAAAACCCTGGCGGCGAATGAAATGCACGTCTTGTGCTTTTTACGTGGAGCCCGGCCGACGACATCCTCGGCGGGGACCCCCAAAAACGAAAGAAGAAAAGAGACAGACGGAACGCGAGAGAGGACGCATGGAGGACCCCGGACAGCGGCGGCGTGGAAGGTGGGAGAAAGAGGGCGATACTTTCGAGGGCTGGAACACCCCGGAGATCCCAGATCGAGTTAAGATAATTGCTCGTTTGTTTAAACATTTGACCGACCGCCCGAGAACAGCCCGTAGCTTTTTTTGCTCCCTTTTCGCCGAGCTCCTTCGCGACTTACGCGCGCGCGTGTAGCACGTAAGTGTGGCACTCACACGCTCGCCCATCCGTTTCTCGCGTCTTTCGCCCTCCTCCACGGGTACGTTGTTCGTCGTGCCCGCAAATTCAGGCCCACGACGCTTATTAGGGGATCACAAAAGATGCATATCTTTTTCACTGACACTTTGATTCGCGCGAATAGAGAGATAATGAATATAATTCTTTCGTACATGTCGCGCGCCCGTGTATTTTGCAATGCCTTTTTTTTTAAGATCGTAGGAAAATACGGCAAATCTCTTGCGTACATTTGTAAAGGGATTTGTCCCTTGTAAAAGTGTAACTCTAGGCAGCATTAAATTGGCTAGTAATTATTGGTTATTTTGAGCATTAACACTAGAACAACCCTCATTAAATGCATATGTCTGTCATTTATTTCCGTTTTCATTTTTGACTTTTTTGCATGTTTGTTATCATTTAAAATTTTTTTATTATTTAAATAATTGGCCCGAAAATAAAAGGTCTAAGAAAAATCGTCTTAACAGTTTTTGTAATTTAATCTAGAAATCTGAAATCCGTTATTTTAATGGGTTTGTTTGTTTTAGTATTAAGTGTACTAACAACAGTGCTTTTAATACTTAAAACAAGTGTTAATTACTGGCCAATTTAATTCTACTCAGTATTACAATTCTATAAGGGATAAAATTTTTCAACGAGAGCCATCTCGCTGTTCAAAAGTTACAGGGATTCACAGGGTATTATACGATGTGATCCGAAAATTGTTCGGGTTGCGAATCTTTCGCTACGGAAAACGCGTTCGTATGTACGAATCCGTAATGAAACGGCTGAGAGTGACAGAAACGTTGATGGGAGGGTTGTTTTCGTGCGTCGGAATAAAGTCGGTTGGATGCTTCCGGCGAGCTTTGCGGGTGACACCGTACGTAGCGACTATTCGTGAACTCTCGACGTTGTTACACACCCTGCGTCTTATAATCGATAACAGCGGCTCGCGCGAAATTAAATATTATTCTTAAAAGTTTACTTAATTTATTTTTTTTAATTAACTGAAATAATTTCACTTAAAAAGTTACCATATCGTTTAAGGCTTGACCTTCTCTTTCTCAGGATGAAAAAGCGCGAAGTGATTTCATTTCGTATGATTTACTTTTCCACATGAATCTCAAGGGTCTAGGCATCTAATTGTCGCCGCCATTTCCCGAACGCGGGAGGGGAAACGTCGGATCGGCAAGCGAGATAGAAATCGAAGTCGCGGCAGCGACTCGGGCGGCCTTGTGTATCGCTATTTGTCTTTCAATTCTCCACGAGCGAGCGTCGAACGTCGATATTTTACCCGCGATACAATGACTTTCGGGTAAGCAGCTCTATCGACCGGCGACGGAGCCGATATTATGTGCGCCGCGGGGATGATATTTCAGGAAAAACCGTTGAAACCGTCACGCGATATATTTCAAGCGCGGTGTATTTATAAACGGAGTAGAAAAATGGATGAGGCCGCGGCGCTTTACGTTCCCAGAAATCCGTGCCGCGATTGGCAACCGTTATCTGTCGTTGACTTGATCGCCACTAGATGCCACTCTTCGCTCGTTAGCGCCGAAGTATAAAAAATCATCACGCGGTTGCAAAGGGGGTCAAGATCACCGAGTCGCGCGAGAGCGCCGGTCTCCCCATCAATCCTCGCGTTCTCTCCTACCCCCTCGCGCGACCTTTCTCGCGCGGAAAAATATCCGTCGTACAAAAAGCGTAGCGCGCCGCGAATTATTACTCCTTCCGCGACGTCTTCCCCGCCGTGAAAGCCGAGTGTCCTCCACGCTCTGATAAGTCCCCCTCTCGACTTACGAGTTGTAGTCGCCGTCGGATTCCTCCCTCGCTCCTCGTAACTGCGGCCTCGTTCGCGACATTAGGGGCAACTGGGAGCGAGGGGGCGGGGGTGATAGATGACGGGAAAGGCGCCTCGGAGGGACGCCTAGCATCTTCCATTCCGAGGATCGGAGAGTGCTACGGTCTGCTCCGACACACATAAACACGAGGGAGAATGCGACGTTCTACCCCTCAAAGGGAACGTCTTCATAGACACGCACACGCATCGATCCCCAGACGAGCAAAATAGTCAGTACGATCGAGAGAACGAGAGAGAGAGGGGAAAGAGGGGAAAAGGAATAGTGGAAAGACTAAAGTTCTGCCCGACCAATTGCTTAGCAAATATCGTGGATGGTCGTAAATCGGTAGAGCGCCGCGTAGGTCGACTTTCCCTCACAGCGCGATTACGTCGCTGTGCATTACGTGCTATGGACTACGTCTTTTTTTTTTTTTTTTTTTTTACATGCGTGCGCGGTATTAATTCTAGCCGTCCCAGGTGTATATACCAGGTATCTCCAATGGGTAGGTCCGAGAGACGAGACTCTCGATCGTGGCGAGCGATGCGCGCTTCGGGCCGAGCCCGAGTACCCGCCTAATTTTTCATCGCGCGCGCACGCACGCACGCACGCACGCACGCACGCACGCGGGACAGACGGGGAACGAACGACGGTACGGCGACGCATAGTTACACGCGCGGCCGGTAGTAATGCGGTTATGATGCGTGCATGTGTATTTTATGCGCCGGCCGCGCGTCACATGCGCGCGAACACACACGCCGGTAGGCGAGTCGCCGGGAATGAGAGAGAGAGAGAGAAAGCAAGGGGGGCGGGAAGGAAGAGGGGGAGGAAGAGGGACGATCTCTCACATAACTCGACGGCGATTCAATAACGGCCGTGTCGCCCACAGGACAATGCGCTCGCATCGGTTAGGTGCGCATGGTCTGCCTCTAATGGTCGGAGCTAGCTTGGACCTGGCCGTATAATGTATAGCGACGTAACTTCAGTACACGTTAGAGTACACTCGGCGCACATATTGTATCCACACGCTGTGTCGCCACACGCGCTTTGCTCGCGAGAAACAGAGAGAGAGAGAGAGAGAGAGAGAAAGAGACGCCTAGCGGACGCGTGTTGATCTACGTCGTATCGCTTACAAGCGCTTTTAAGGCTGTGTAGCAGCAGCTTTTCGATCATTCTCTCCGATCGCTCAAACGCTACGATCGGTAAAAAGTATTTCCCTCGCGACACTTTCAGGAAGAGCGAAAACTTCTTTTTTTTTTTTTACAGCGCGATGTCTCTGCCTCTTTAATTTCTCGGGGGATCTCGATTCCGAATAAATATTTGATTCAGTCATTCTATACTTCTTTGGAGTGTTGAATCTTTATCCGTCCATACATCCGCGCGGTAAAATCTACGCACTGCCGCTCGCGCGGTATAGCCGACAAAAAACTTTGCACAAGTTAAAATCTATAGGATGCTATTAAGCTCTCGGGGGAGGATGTTAACCCGCGCCCCTACACGCAGCGCGCGCGTAAAGGATCTATAATCGCGCGCGATCTATAGCCGCGCGATTGTAAAAAAAAAATATATATATATATAAAAGAGATAGGAAAGCGCGCAATTATACCTTGAGAATCTTGAATTTTAAACTTTCCAAATCTACGGATAGCTCGACGTTTCACGTGTACGCGGCGAACGAACGAGCTATAAAAAGCTTCTCCGTGCTGCCCTCGTGCACTCCGCGTTTTTCCGAGGGGAAACTTTTGCCGTTCACGAACCACACGGCGAGATTATTAGACAGCTATTTCGAACGCTTTGTAAACAAAATAGCGCGCCACACCGTATCGATTTGCGACGACGCCGCCGCCGCTGACGACGACGACGACGACGACGACGACGGCGAGCCTATCGCTCGCGGTTTTACGGCATGGGCGCGCTTTCCACCGCGCGCCCTCACTTTAAACGGCTATTACGTTCGACGTTAAAACAAATGTACGGGCGCACCGTAATCGATACTCAACGGCTACTTAAATCCGAACACGAAACCTCAGTCTCCCTCTCTACGGCTTTACCATGTAAATACGACTCCGCGGATTCGGGATAGCTTTTCACTCGAATGCTATCAAGCGCAGTCACGACAACCCGTATCACGAATGGCTCGCCGCAGACAGCCGAGCCATTTGCCCGCGAGTACCGTCTAGGGATGCTTACCCGGAGTATCGTTACTTTGTTTCGCACACAGGCAGTCTCGGAACCATAGTATTCAGGACGCCAACGGCTCGCGGATTCCTGAAGGACTCGCGCATGCACTTGAAAATTAATCTCGTCTCGTAAATTACATGGGAGGTAAATTAACGACGTGATTCGTCCTCTTTTTTTTTTCCCCCTACAGTTAATGTCGCGTTTAATATCAAGTACCGCGGTGTCGGTATCTGAAAGAAGAGAAGAGATATCGCTCTAGTCTGATATTATCGGAGTGTATGTGTGTACCTCGTTCGCATGCTCGCTGCCGATTCATTACTACCGCGTCTCTCACGACGCGGCTAATCGGCCGCGATCGCGAAACGTGTCCGCGCGGATTAACGGGGTGCACGGCCTGTCGTTGCGCTCGTTATTGTTTAATACGGCGAGAACGGGGAGTGGTATCTCATAAAGAGCTCGGGAGACAGCGAATGCTCGCGCGGAACGTACACACGGCACCGTAATGCGCCGGGGCGTTGCGTTACACAATGTGCCACGGCTACCTATACGTCGAAATCTCGATCCGCGATCCTCGCGAGCGGGACTCGGGGGCTCGCGGATGCAAATTCCTGCCCGATGAAAGTCGAGAGCAGTCGCGAACCGAGATACTTCAACTGTCGCTTCCAGGCTGCGCCCCCGACGGAGGCATTCGCAACGTGACACTCGTTAGCACCGGTCACCGTTGCAGTGTTTCGCCGATGGAAAATCAAAGATATTCGTCCGGCGGCGATAGACTCATAAATGGTGACGGTGATTCACGTTGCGGTAATTTAAACGGACGCGATAGGAGATATACTTGGGCGAGTAGTACATCGAGACAATAATGTGTGACATTTGCGACTACATTGCATAGTAAAGTAATTATAGTTAGGAATGTGTCATTTTTACAATGATTATTATCTGTAATATTAGCAATAATTATATTGCAGTTATATCACAAGTGACATGCATAGATTAATATTATGATTATGGAAACTTCAATATAGTTTCAACAAACTACAATTTATACTGTTGAACAACTATAGAAATATGGTTAGATCCAAAAATGTCTATAAATTATAGTAATATTATAGTTACTGCAACTATTTTTTTTTCGGTGTGATAAAATAAAATTATTAAACCTCACTGTATTACATAATTATTTGTTATATATATATATATATACATACATATATATTTTTTTCTTTAAACTTAATTAAAAACAATCATTACTTTTCTAAAATATTGTTATAAAAGTTATTTGTTCTTAGGCTTAAGGGAAAAAATATAAATTTTATATCTAAAAAGATCATTTTTGTGACATGTTAATAACGATACGAGCGTCACCGTACGATTAATCGGTTAAGACGGCTCGTAAACGGGCGCTATAAAAATTCCGTCTCGCTGCGATAGAGGCAGTTGATGTTTTTGTCTCGTCGTCCTCTATCATCCTCTCGTCCCTCATCCACCATCGGCGAACGCGGTTCCCGGAAGTCGTACTTCGAAATCGCTTCCACGGAAGATTCTTTCGATCTTAAGGACGAATTCCGCCGAGCGAATCGGAAATTATTCGAAACGACTGGCAGCACGGCACGTAGAAATCACTAAGTCGAGGCGATGCAATTTCACGAGCGTATAGATCGAGCATAGTCGAAGATTCGTTTTACAATGCGAAGTCTTCGAGTTTCAGGACTTCACTGAATAAATGTTCCTCCCGGACTCTGAGGAGCGGAACATGTCATGTTAATAAATGCAAGTCGAGTGCAAAAGGGAAATGTAGAGAATGACGTCACAAAAGTCACAGTCTACTTAGTGTATTTTATCTATATGCGGAGAATGGATAGGCAGTTTCATATGTACAAAGCGTACTACACTCTCTCCTCTCTCTCTTTCTCTCTTTCTCTTTCTACCATTTTAGTCCCTGTATTATATAAGACACAAGTTCTCCTCTTCAAATTGTTCACCTACCTGCGAAAAATGGATGATAGAATTCGGAGCATGGCTCGTTTAACGATCGAAATCATGTATGAAAATTTCATATTCGTGGCCACTCCAGCCGTTCACCTTCCGGGCGATCACCTTCGCTCAATATCCAGTGTCCAATAAGGCTTCGTACGTATACCAACACGTACGGAACACTCACACGGGGAAGAGCCTTCTCGAGATACACGTCGAAATCGTACGAGCCACCCCCGGGATGACCATCCTCCCCTGGGCGCAGCATTTTGGGGCGTCTTTTGGCTGCCGAGCTCTCTCTCTCTCTCTCTCTCTCTCTCTCTCTCTCTCTCTCTCTCTCTCTCTCTCTCTCTCTCTTACTCACGTGCGCGTTCACATACACATACACATACATGTATTCTTACGTATATAAGGCGAAACGGGGGTGGGGGTCTGCGAGATGGTGCGACGGTTAGGGGTTGCTGGTGTGTCCAGTCCACTCCAGTGGAGCCCAGGGCAGACCGTTCGATCAATAGAGGGTAGAGGCTACACGTTTCTAGGAGGTGGACACCCCGGCTCTCTGCCGCCCCTCGCATATGCCGTCGACGACGATCGCGCCGTGCCACTTTCCATGCGATACCGCCGCCTTTCGTCGCTCTCTTGCCTCGCAATTTCCTGCCGAGACGCAAATGTTTGTGAGAGGCATCGTTATCTGAAAATTTCGCGCTGCGTCTCTCGAGAAACGATAGCGTGCATATATATACATACACACACACACACACACACACACACACACATATATATATATATATATATATATATATATATATATATATATATATTAAAGAGGTATCTTTTTTCATCCTGGCAACATTGTTTGCAGTCTCTCGAAAACCAGGGCAAGACTCGTCATTGTTCCCGGACATTGTGACCAGTCCAGTGTGCCGTCGTTCCAGCGACGTAAATGACAACGGCCACGTGAAGAATTCGCGCTGGCGTATCGGTAGAGTCAAGGTCGTTGACCCGCGGCCAATCGAAAATTACGAGGCGCTCCTCTCGCTCGCGCGCGCGGCTCTCGTACTCGCCGGGTCTTGATCCAATTATCTCATGTCCCTTGTCGGGATCAGCGTGCTACGCCATTGGTCTGCGTGGTCCGGACCGCCGGGCCGTTTGTTTTGTAAGTCTAATCGCAGAACGGCTCTCCGGTGGTCCTCCTCGGCTCCATCTACCGCCGCAGCGGTCTCCCTTCGCGTCTCCCCCGTCCCTCCTCCCACTCGGACCCCGGGGCCCCTCGCGTCTCCCGCTTCTTCGTTCCCTGTGCGACGTCGGCCGGCGCGGCCGCCATTTTATTTTTAAAAAACGACCGCCAAGCGCACTTTCGTTCGTTCGTTCGTTCGTCCGTCCGTCCGTTCGTTCGTTCGTTCGTTCGTTCGTTCGTTCATTCTCGGTGCAACTGAGGGGTTCGATTCTCTTCTGCGCATAGTGGCGCCATGGCCAACGCTCCTAACCGTGCGCGAGGGAGAAAAAAAGAAATAGAGAAGGCAGAAGGAAAGAAAGACAGTGGGAAAGAGAAAGAAAAGGGAGAAGCCAAGAACCTCGTAGCTATGCTAGAGAGCCATGAGAACACACTGCGCTGCAACAAGCCCCGGGAAACCCTATTCACCCTCGCAACGACCGTCATCATCGTCGTGGAAGAGATCGGCGACTTGATGACTCGAGTCGGCGCTTCCGATTGCACGGAATTAGCGCGCGGTATCGGACGCCGGTGAATGCTCGGGGTAACCCCTCAGAGCGACCGCATCGCCTCGCATCCATACGTCCGTTCCATTCTGAAATCGATTATCTCTCTCTCCGGTTCTTATAACACATTGAACACATTAAACATTCTTCCATAATATTCCCAATGCTCTCCGCGCAATCGTGGGAACGATGTATCTCCTCTCATCGAGAGAGAGAAATGCGCGAGCGGTTGCTATAATAACGCGAAAGCTGTAGCCGTGGTAGCGCGAACGTAATCGTCCCGCTGAATTATTCCGGAGCTCCATTATTTTTAGGGAGTATACTCCGTGTTGGCCGTGAGGCAGAGAAAAAGCCCGCTAAGGTCGGGACAATTTGCTTTTTTTCTACACCCTCGAAGCGGTCGTGTATACGCTGCCTCTAATGACGTTGATTACCGCAGGATGATTAGATAATGGACGGATAAAGGTGAAATGATATTTCACTCGTGATCGTTAAATGTTTTATGTATTACTCCGAATTTATTCTGTTTTATGTTTTCTTTTCCCGTCGTAATGCCTTTCGATATTAAGCGAAATTGTTTCAGATTTACGATAATTTTATATAATTATTAATTTTGTCGTATTACGAATTAGTGAATGCGTCGCGCTTACTTCACCGTTGTCACAATTATCCCGATTGACCCTATTTCTCTTTCTCTCTCCCTCTGTCTCTTTCTCTCGTACACATAAGCAATGGTTCTAATAATTCCGAGAGAACAGTAACTCAGGAAAAGTACGAACTGTCGTGACTGCGTCTCATAAGAGATAGCAAGGAGATTCCACGGAGTGAAACTTCGCTCGTCCTGCACACCACCTTCACCGCGATGCTTCTCTCCTCGTGCCTTTTCTCGAAGTGTCTGACGAGGTCCCGACCTTTGACCTCAAGCATTGGCTTGCTCCCTCCTCGCGAGGAACGGCATTAAGATAAAGAACAAGAGATGAACGTATCAGGAAGGATATGCGATGGTAACGAGGCTGCGAAGAACTTAACAGAAATTCGCGAATCCCACGAAGAGTAGAAATCAATTAATTCTCCGTTAGTCCTCACGCGGAAGGAGCAACGAAACGAATGATGTTTTATATACTTGCGACCTCTCGAGTGCGACGTTCCGTCGCGGGAATTCCCAATCCCGGGTAATACGGGAGGAAACGGGAGAGCGGGGAAGAAAAGCGAATGCGCAAGAGAAACGCGAAAGAATATCAACCACGAACGGCCGTCTTTTCCACAGGGCTGAAGTTCCTTCTCGAGGGAGTTTCACAGGGCTGAGCCCTCCTATCCTGGCGCCAGGGCCAGGCGAGGGCCTGGTAAAAGGGATAAATAAAGCAGCGCGCGCGTGTTCGTGAGGGCGAGTGTGCGTGCGCAGCTGTGGTCAGCGAGTATTAGAGATTGACCGTAGGTGGCCTAGGGAGAGACAGAGAGAACGAGAGACAGAGAGAGAGAGAGAGAGAAAGAGAGAGAGAGGGGGGGCTACGAGAGCCATAATGATATTGGTTCTGGATCCGTAATCACTGTTATACGGGAATTAATAATCTCTGCGGTTTTAGTTTCGCGGACAAAGTCACGTGACCACGACCAAACTCATTTCCTCAAAGATGATTGAGACATCCGCGAACTCTGCGAGAATGAGCCTACGACGTATACGTTAACGATGTTTTTTATGAGATGTGCACGATATGTAACTATATATGAGAAATATCCTTTAACTCTTTCTGAAAATTTCTCATCAGTAATTTGTAACCAAAAAAAGCGACGGTCACATCAGTGATATTCAAATTTCTTAAAGCTTCTTAAATATTTTCCATTAGCTCATGTCCATCTTACATTTTGCAACATCGTGATGATGCAGATAATTTCAGAGAATCTAATTTCTTTAACATCCCCCCTTTTTTAAATATAAGATTGTCCAAATACAACGTCGCTTTTGTGTTTCACGCTTTGTTCATCGCTCAGGACAACTCAAAATCGAAGAGCAAGAAAGAATTCCGGGCATCGGGCGAGGAAAGGGCGCTTACTAGAATTCGTAGACCGGCATGAGAACCTGCAGAATGCTTTCACATAAAGACGCAACCCCATAAGACTTCATCTCCCTTTATACAGAACGTTCTCGCCCCCGAAGGAGCGCTCGCGACGCGTACTCGTGCGCTCACGTGTGCGCGTATAGGTGTATGCGGCCGCGTATGGGTTACCCCGGGATCGATGTTTCCTCCTTCATCCCCCTGGTATCGGGATGTAGTTCGTGCGTAAAAACCAACCCCAAAGATCTTGTCCCCTCGCTCCCCAATCCATCTCCGCGTTTTGTCCGCGTTTGCTTTTTTTCCCTTGGATTCCGTCGCGCGAGAATTCAGCGTCCGCGAGATTCGACGGAGAATTCTTGAATATTTTTTATTCCCCCTCCCCCCTCCTATAACCTCCGCAGTTTCCGCGAACTTGCGCCTGACGTTGCGCTTCTTCAAGTTTTTTTTTTTGCAAGCGGAAGTAGAGAGAAATAGTGACCTAATTCTTTTTTCTCGAACGTGCCGGTATACTTAGAGTGCAAATTTTCTAATGGAAAACTATCTCAATCTGTAGCGTAATTTCGAACAGTGAACAATAATAATTTTTTCTTAACAACCATCAATCTTTGTCGGAAGATCCGAAAAGCGGCTGTCCACTGAGAAAAAAATGTGTGATATTTGCGACTATAATTGCATACTAAAATAATTAAATCAGGAATATCATTTTTATAGTAATTATTATAATATTGGTAATAATAACCATTTATTTATAGTAATGCTTATAGTGATTGTTTTGTAGTACAATTTGCTATATTAAAATTTTCATTTTGGTTACAGCAATTATATCATAAATTGCATAGATTAATATTATAGTGATATTAGTGATTGCTGCAACAATTTTTTTCTCCTGACGTTCGCCTTCGGTTAAAGCCTCGTCCACTTTAATTTATATTTTCGATTTTATATCATTGCATTTTCTTGTGCGAATGAAAAGCCAAGTGCGACATAGAATTAGATTGCGCGTTTACTTTTATCCTCCCGACCTGACGTCTTGAATGTGGCATTATTCGATGCCGAGATCTCATTGGGCCAAGAACTCGGATGGGCGGACGCTCGTCGTCGTTTTGCCGGCCACGAATTCCGCGGAAAACCCTCGGGCGATACCTCAACAAAAGTTTCACAGTCGAGAAGCCAGCGACAATAGGAAGAGCAGAACACGGGAACGATTTAGCGCTGAATGCGGATGTGACTAATTTTCTGGGTTGTCCACACAACCTACCGTTTAAATCTTCCCCCATCGGTGTCCAGAAAACGTTAGTCGACGCTCCAACCAGCTCGGTCGCCGTTGCCAAATTAACGGAACTTCTCGTTCTCGTTTATCAAACAGAGTGTATAGTAATTTGTGCAAAGTAATCCAATCGTATGTCTAAGGAAACAAAAAAAGGAGGAGGGGGGGGGGAGAAAAAGGGAAACACAAATCTCAACGTCAAATTGGTCACAGGTCATGTAATTTACACGAATGACGGTAATTCAGGGAGAATATCAGCGTAGAGAGATTAAATCGCGAAGTGGTGTACCTCGAATGCGCTTTGCTTTAACATCTGCTGGTTAAATATCAGTGTCAGAGAAACGGCACTCGCCGAATGTTGGATGCGGGCACGAACATCCGTGGCGCTGCACGCCAATTAATACGGATCTGGTCTAAGGTTAATGAAATTCCCGGTGCCGATTTCCCGTGCTCTTTCCGACATTCTGAATTGCCTGTTCCGTGCTCCTTCCTGCTCTGAGAGTATGCGCGCGGTATAATGATACGGAGGTACACGTCAACGGAGTAAAGCTGAATTAATGACAGACGTCGAAGAAGAGCCGTGGAAACACAGGCTACGGGTTGCACAATGGCCGAGGTGCAGGTTATAATACGAATGGCAGTTATGTATCGCGGTAGGAGTGCCCGGGATAATAAGGGGTTGTTGCCAGTAGCGGTGTTGCATGTGCGGAAAAGGGGGAGAGATTCTACGCGACACTACGCACACAGCCCAGATACGTATTTGCTGCGTGAACGTACTTTCGAAATTTTAAATTACACCGTCGAGATTAATGCCGTGCTTAACAGCCTGAACCACGGGCGGACTTTATATTCTATAATAAAATATGTGTCTTACGTTTATCAATAGAAAAATTAAATCTTTAGGTGCCGTAGCAGGAAAATCAACAAATTTGTATTTATTTTGTCAGTTTTATCTTTGTACACTGATTTTATATACACTAAAAAGATTGCCCGATTCAAATAAATAAGTTATTAATACGATTCAAATAATTTATTTACACCAAACAAGTGAATTTTACTTGTATGTAGCAAATATTATTGGTTTAATATAAAATGGCTATTTGTGATAGTTTTGGTAACATAGTCATTTAAATTAAGCAATTTTTTTCTCTGAGTGTATTTTTTAAAAAGAGAGATAGAATATTATGTATTAAAAAAAAATAAAACATATATTAAAAATCTATAAAAAATGCCAAGTATTGAAAAATTTTAAAAATTGATCGAATTGATTAGTTTAGAGTGTCAAAATTTGACGTCGTATGCGCGAAAGTAATTAACCCAGGAAAATTAAAATATGTTCCAGATTAATCCGACGAAAGCGACGTTGCGGGGGTTTGAAAGTAATCCCGAAGGCGCGTCTGTTTACATTCGGCGAGCGTACTACCCGTTTGCAGCGGGTAACAAGGGAAATTCTCGGACGGACGTCGGAAAAGTATGTACGTACGTGCATATATGCATATACTCGAAACGCGCTCGAAACAGAAGATCACGTGTGTACACGTACACACATGGTCAACTGCTTCGCCGCACCGACGTCACGCATTTATTACCCGAAAGTAACGAAAGCAGAGAAATGAAAATTCCAACAATTCGCATCGCTATACCGAACATTGACGGCAATTAACGACAATTTTATCGCGCGAATTCACGGGCTGTTCCGAGCGTCGAAAACGGATCGCGAATAATTATTTGAATGCGATTGAAATTTCGCGTTTTCCGCGGTGGCGGTCGCGAGGAAATGTCGACTGACATCGATTGTACGTCAGAAATTTGATGCAATCCGCGGCGGCCGGCTCCCATCCGAACATACCGCGCGTGCCGTGTAATTTATAATTTCCATGAAATATTCACGCGTCGCTCGCGAATGCCGGCAAAACCGCGGTACTCGCGGAACTTCGCGAATCTCGCGACTCTGCGAACAACACGGCCGAAAAAAATCGCTCGCTCGCTCGCTCGCTCGTGCGCGTTGTATCGCGTCGGAGTTTTCGGCATTAATTAAATGCGAGCGCGTAACAGAAATCTCACCTTTCGGCTCACAATGCGCGGCTCGGCTTGAATACATTCGTTGCTATCAGTAAAATGATAGGCGAATTTTTCGCGGGTTCTATTGTTTGACTAAGCATGCTATTCGATGAAACGCTCTTCACGAATGTCTTGCGGAAATTTGAAAAAAATTACGATAGATATACGTATATCGGAAATTCTCTTTACATTCATCTACAGTGAATACGCGAATAAGTCGATGAAGAAACAGTTAATAATAAAATAACGATAAACTCCAAATTTTGCCAAATGCTGTCACGATGATTGTCTCTATCGCAGTAAATATACGTGAATAACATTTTTCATGTCATGCAATCAATATCTTTGTGAGAGTTACATGCGGGAAAATCGTGGAAAGGAGATAGTAAACTTGAATTCTAAAAAAGTGGAGATTCTAAAATAATAACCTCTACACTGAGCAAAAAATGTGTGATATTTGCCGCTATACGCCGAGAGAAAAAAATAGTTGCCGCAACGTAATATCACTATATATAGTTATTTTTTAACTCAGTTATATTTTATTCAATAATATAAATTGTAATTTGTTTGAACTACATATTAAAGTTTTCATAATCATAATATTGATTACAACTTATAATACGGTTGCCACAACCAAAATGGAAATTTTAATATAATAAGTTGTACCATAAAACAAACACCATAAGCATCCATTGTAAGTATATAATTATTATTATCACCAATATTGTAGTAATAATTACTATAAAAATAATACTTCAGAATAAAATTGTTTTACTATGCAATATATCAGTCAAAAATATCACATAATTTTCTCTCGGTGTATAATTGCATAGTATAAAAATATTTATAGTCAGGAATACTATATTTATAGTAATTATTATTATATGATATTTGTAATAATAATAATCATGCTTATAGATGCTTATATATAGCGATTGTTTATGTACTATAATGTTTACTGTATTAAAATATCCATTTTGTTTGTGGCAACTATAGCATAAGTTGCATAGATATAAGTTACCAATATTATGAATATGAGAAGCTTTATAGTTATAGTATAGTTCAAACAAGCCATAATTTATATTGTTGAATAACTATGAAAATATGGTTTGGTTAAAAAATGATTATAAATGTGTAGTGATATTATGGTTATTACAACTATTTTTTTTCTTTTGTTACACAGAGAGAAAGATCTCTTTAAATTTAATAAACCGTTCGACTATTCCAAACTACATATTTCTTTGTTTCTAATAAATTTTATTAAATCTGAAAAAATCTGTATAAAATTTATTAAAACCAGAGAAATATATGCCTTGGAATAGTCGGACAAAACTGTTTATTAAATATAAAGAAATCTTTCTGTCTGTGTGTAATGGATAAAAGTTATCATGACACGGGCGAAATAATAATTCCTGGTGAGTCTCACGGCGATGGTGTTAACGAAGCGTTAATTTGAATGTAGAATAATCCCGGCGTGATAATCGCTCGCAACTATTAATTAAATATTTACGATATCGATCGCGCGTCATCGGCGCAGCCTGCTGGCGCGCGCTTTTATGGCGCGACTCGCATCGAGAGGTCGAGTTTCCGACCGATTCCGGGGATACCGGGGAGCTCGGGGAGGCGGTCGGCCGAATTTCCATTGGTGCTCACTTCAGGGGTGGTTTTTGGCCGAGCTGTCCCGAAGAAAGGGCCCCTTCGCACACGACGGCACAAAACGCTTCGCGCTAATACACGTACGGTCGGGTACGACGCTAGAAAACCCACCCTCGGAGAGGAAAAAAAAAACGCGTCGGTCATAATGGAAGCGAAGCCGCCCCTCCTGCCTTCTCTACCCGCCCTACCCGCGTCCCCCCTTTCCCCCCCCCCCCTTTTATAGTGACGGTGGTGCACGCGTGTGCCATTGGGAATTTCCGAAATATATATCCCCCGTACGTCCTATTGTCGGGGCGAAGAATGGCCGGAATTTCATAGTTTCCTCCATCTTTTCCTACGTTTTCACAGGCGGCGCGAGGGAGATCGTATTTCGGGATCTCTCTTTATGACGCGGTATGTGCGCGCCCCTGCGCCGCGTCCGGACTTTTTCCACCGCGAGTTTTCTTTCTCACTGCGAACCGCCCGCTTTTCTGGCTGGCGTATCAGGGCGAAGCGTGTATACGTAAGTATAAAAATCCCGGGCACTAGTAATAAGGAAAATAGTCGTAATAGCGACGTTTTCCCCGCGGCGAGTGCTCCGTGGTAAATTCGAGTGCGCGATTGAGTTTCCGTGATGGCCACTGTGGCGCGACGTCCCGTCGCACGTCTTGATTCTGGAGTCAGTTTTTGTGAGATTCTTTCGCTTCTTAATATATCGATGAAAGGTTTTCAGTGTTCTGGGGCAAGAAACTTTCGTCGGAATATTGTTTGTTACAGGCAATATATATTTTTATTCGGCCAAGAATGAAAATAACGAATAGCTAAAATTATTTATGCAGCCTGGCTATCAAGCGATTAAACGATTCGAAGGGGACAGAGCGCTCGCCGCAGTGACTTCAACCACTGGCATTTTCTCTCACGGTATGTATATAGGGACGGAATTCCTCGCGCTGACAGTATACGCGCGCGGTTCGATTGGCGGAGAGCACTGCGAATGGAGAGACTCTTTAATTTATTTAGATGCCGAGAGCGCACGTCCGCGTCGTCGTTCTCCGTACGCGCATACGAAGGCTATAGATGAGAGGCTCTAGCCCCCGTATAAAGTGGAAAGGGTTTAAACGGGTGTATCTGCAAATGGACGGCAATCCTCGGCTACAGAGATACGGTGCCGACCGGTTAAACTTTGCCGAACTTACGAACACATCATTTAAAATACGAAGTTCATCCCACGAAGCCGCGAGGGCCTCCTTGTCTCTCCCACGTGTTGGACTTGGCGTCGAGAATAATTACTGTGAGTCTACAAATGTCGCTCTTACAAAATGCAAGAGGACGTAGAAGGGGACGAACTTTGTCGCCTTGATAGCCGATATTACTTGTAGTAGATTACCTTCGAATGGAAGTTAGCAAGTCTCTGTGCAGCGGAAATTACCAGGCGAAACTTTTTGTGGGAATAATATTTAAATTGCCATCTTTACTCGCTTCGCAACACGCGCGCGTATAATTGCGTCGATAAAGACATCACTCTCGAAAAAGCATGACAAATGTATGAGGATTCTGCTAGAAAATAATACGCTGCGCGTTTGTCCCGAACTAATCCTTTTTAATAATTGAACGAATACTCTCGCAGCGCCGCTGCTATCGCGGTCGCTATCCGAATTGGGAATCGCGCTGCTACATATGCGCACTTTCGCGGAACTCCGCGCCAAAATTCCGCTCCAGATTCGGATCGGCGCCAGAATCGGTCCGCCCGATGCCGCCCGCTCGCAAAGTTCGCAGTGAGTCGCTCGCGATCGGATTAAACCACTTGGGCGATGGCTGGAATCGCAGTCCGCCGTGTCCTCGTTCGCTCGTGCGAATTCCGCGACTTAAACTGGAGCGCGTCTATAGCTGAACGACGTTTGCCTCGCGAACTATTGGTCACGCGCCACTTCGGCGGGCTTATACGTCGAGTGATTTTTTCTTTTTGTTTCGCGTATTTTCGATCGCCGAGAGTCGGCCTAGACTTGGCCGCGACGATCCTGTCCTTTTTCCTCCAACGACGCTCACACACGACGTACGTATATCCGCCAATAAAAACGATCGCATCGCGTGGGTCGCGAAGTCGTGTCTCTCCCGAAATTGTCATGTTTCTTTTCCTTTTTCTCGCACGCGCGCACACACCTGTAACAAGATTGTTTCTCTCCCATCCGAGGAGAATCTCGCGCGTGAGATGCGTATATTTAAATATCGTTTCATCGTCGTCGTCGCTATTTATATGAATAACCCGTCGTGTTATGTAAATTCAGCCATTAGTTTTTGCACTCTGCCCCTTTTTCCCGGCTCTCTTTTCGCCCCGGACGGAGTTATATTTGCAACGGGCAATTAAAATTGTAAATGTCTAAGCGCGCGGGAGAGGGAAATGATAGGTACGCACCGATGAGACTTCCGGTATCCGTGGAGAGACCTCCCTCCCCCCTCCCCCCCTTCCCCCCCCCCCGTCACTAATGTAACGTACACACGCGTCCTTCGTGGATGTGGGAAGGTCTTGTGGCAGATCAATTAAATTTTCACGACGGAGGAGAGACGCGTCATTACGGCGCGACATACCATGACAAAAGAGGCCGAGACGGGCTAGGCCGCCGCTACGTGCGATATTGAATTATCGATGAGAGTGTCGTGCGTTTGGATATTCATGTGTTAGCGGCAAACGGCAACATTATGTCCGATGAACGACCGAACGAGTTCCCTCGTATTGCCCTGTCACGTTTCAGCGCCGCCCAATGGCCATTTTTCACGAAGGCAGGCCCGGGCAAATATTTTGCGGGATCCTCCGCGCAGATTCATTCGTCGTGACATTCTCAGGTGATGCGTTCCGATGCTTGAAACGAGACCCGCAATATCAAAGTGCTAATTTGCAGATTAACTTCACTGCAGTGAGAAAAAAAAAATACTAGATTCAAATAAATATTTCTTGGCATAGTGATAATAACATTATTTTATAGAAAATCAATAATATTTATTTAAAACAAGTACTAGTTTTCTATAATTTAGAAAATATTACTTGTTTGAAATAAATATTATTGATTTTCTATAAAATATGTTATTAGCACTATTCAAAGAAATATTTATTTGTATCTAGCAATTTTTCTTCTCAGTGAGCGCGATATGCTTTTTCGCGTCAATTAATAAAATGTATTTTGATATTATTAATATATATTTAGGCACAAATATATGTACGATCTACATACAATCTTTTACTATGCCGAGAAAAAATGAAGAATATTTTTTTTGTAATTATTATAATATTTGTAATAAAATAACTACAAGCTTGTAGTAATTTGTAGTACAATTTACAATTAAAATCTTAATTTTGATCACGGCAATTATATCATAAAGTTGGACAGACCAATATTATGATTATGGGAATTTTAATACAGTTTAAACAAACTGTAATATATATTGTTGAACAACCACAAAAATATTAGGTACAAAAATGAGTATTATAGTTATATTATAGTTACTGCAACTATTATTTTCTGTGCACGTCACAAGGAATAATCGTACCATTGGTGCGAAATAAAATCCCCATAGGATTATTTTATTTTACTTTATTCCAACTGAACGTCTCGTCCGACGAAACTTGAGGGCGCTCTTGGGCGTTAAATCGCGGTGGTGGCGATCTAAGGGACCGCGGCGTAATCCGATCTAGGAAATCTATGTCGATAGGGCAATAATTAGGCTGCTTAAAGACGCAGAGGCAGAAGAGAGACGCAGGCGGGGGAGGGGGAGGGGGGGAAGTTCTCGTGTACAGAAAGCGCCGCCGCTGCCTCTGTCTCTCGAGCCTCTTCCTTTCTTTCGACGCGCGCTGCCAAAAGGAGGGTCCGAAGGGTCCGACGACGAGAGGACAGTCGTCGTGGGTACCGCGTTACCCTTTCATCCCTTTCGAGAAGCGACGTACCGCCGTGAATAGCCCAACTAGAGAGATCCGGGAGAGCATAGGATTCTAACGTGCCCTCCTCTTCTTCCTCCACCTCCTCTTTCTGTTTAACGCATGAGGCGTACACGTCCTATTTCTCGACACACACAAAAAAAAAGACAAGGAGAAAAACAATCCCAGAAGCGCTGCACTCGTACACGCGTGTCATTCTCGTCGTCGCCACTGCCGCCGCCGCAGCCGCCATCGTCATCGTCATCGTCATCATCATTTTCGTCGCCATCGTCGTCATCATCCGTTGCAGCCTGACGTCCCTGTGAACCATACTTCGGGTCTGTATCCGTACTTTGATCCAAAGGGAGAGGGCCAGCGGATTCGAGGGGAGGACTTCTCTCTCTCCGGTATAATGGCGGCTTCGACACAAGGCCCCAAAAGAAACCCATAGATATCGCATTGCGCGCTCGGGACTGACGGGACAAAACAGCTCGGACCACGAGACAACGAGCGGGCCGGGCGGTGGCTGAGGTAGGGAGGGTAGGGAGGGAGGGAGGGAGGGATGAAGGAGCTCCCCTCGCGAGTTTCGTAAACGGCGAACGAGAAAAAGGATGCGGCGATCGAAACGGAAACGAATGGAAGAGTAGTCATAGTCGATGATATGAGAGTGGCGGAGATGAAGGTGGAGGAGATGAAACGACGATGGAGTTTGCGAGTAGCGTTTTCACGTCACGGGACATTGCCGGGTGTCGAGAGACACGAGAAAGCTTGTGGGAGACTGATTGGGTCCTTGTGCACGCCGATTCTTTAATTAGCTTCATTATCGTTTCTACCGATGCTTTAGGCTGAACGCTGCGAAATCAGAAAGAAGGTCGTTCTTCCAGGAATAACTTGGAGAATGAAATTTTTACGAGCGTGACACGATTCGTGACATCAAATCGCAATCGATCTCTTGAAATTGTCCCGACAATGCATTTATCCGATGTGTTTTTTTTTCTTTCCTAATTATATTGTTTGCGAAGCATTTACGGACTAATTCGATCTAAGGGCCGTTATTAAACGGTAGAAAATTTTATTTGTCATCGCACGAGAAAAAAGTGACCCTACGTGTCGACCTCCGCGATCGATGTCGCAAGGATAGCGCGTGTCGCGCTATGTTACCACCGTAAATATTACGGGCGACGTTATTATTTTCTTCAATTATGAATCGGCGTTTCTACGACGGATCTCTTTGCAATAAAATTATCCTGCCGTTGTCCCGTGACGAAACCGCGCGACGACAGTACCGAGATAGTACCGAAGGGTGAATAACAAAGTTGTCGTCAGGTAAACTATACCTTACCTGCATAGATAATGAGTTTCTAAATAAAAGTCAAGTCGATGAAATGGCGATCGTGCATACATATTTCCAGTGTTGCGCAGCGTTGACATCTCTTCGAACTTGAATTACGACACGTAATTCTCTACGACCGAAGATGGTAAGTAATGTAGTATTGAACTTTTTTTTGTATACCCGATAAAAGAATCATTTTAATTCACAAAGTTTTTCATATTATATATGTATCTACACGTTATACGTGTAAAAAAAAGTGCGTGATAATTGCATAGTAAAATAATTATAGTCAGAAATATAATTTTTATAGTTATTGTTGCTATAATATTGATAATAATAAGCATATACTTATAGTAATTGTTTCATAATACAGCTTACTATATTTAAAATTTTGAATTAATTATGGTAATTATATTGTGAGTTGCATAAACCACACTGAACCAAAACTGTACATAAATTCCAATAAAATATTTATTCTACTAATGAAAAATTTATTAAAATTGGTTCAATAAATTATTTTATTATCATGATGTTTTATTTATCGTAATAAAGAATAATTCATTATATTAATAAATTTATGTATGGCTAATGAAAAGGTTTAATGTAATATTTATTAACAAAAAGTTTATTGTATCAATGAATTTTAGTCAATAAACGTCATACATTGATACCATGAAGAATATTTTTTTCAGTGCAATGTTATATGAACTTTAATATACAGTTCAAATTATAATTTATATTGTTGAATATTATAATTATAAAAATATGATTAGGTTCAAAAATGATCATAAATTATAATGACATTATGGTTACTGCAACAATTTTTTCCTCTCAGTGTATAATTGAGGTGTATAAAGTAAATGTTTTTTTTTCCAGAGAAAAGAAAAATTTTACAAGTACTAATTGTAATAGCTAAAGATATAAGCACTCAGTCTGTATCAAAATTTGTAGTTAAGTAAAATTTTTAAAAAGTATTAAAATGATTAAAATTTGAAATATTATAAATTCAAGTAAATGCAAGATTGTACCTTTTTTCATTTGTAATAATACGTTTTACGTCACATATTAGTATGTGATAGTACTTATATAATTCATTTGTACAATAAAACACATTTATATGTACATTTTTGGCATTTATATAAATGCATTTATAGCATTATATATATATATATATATATATATATATATATATATATATATATATATATATAATGTTGTTGTAGTGTGCTTTAATTATTCTTTTAAACACTTATAAGGTTTTAATAAAGAAACATTTTAAGCTAAAAAATCCTACGATTTTATTAATAATAAGAATGAATTACATAAAAACAGCGCATATTAAATGCAAAATTAACACTTTTTAGATGTAGTGTTACGGATTTTGCATAAGGCAACATCTCACTGCTTTCAGCGTGTTATAGGTTTTGTTGCGATGTATTGCTCATGCTCAATCGATACGTTATATACGTTATATTTCTAGATATATGTATACTGATAAAGTCTAAAGCTTACGTCTATTTTAAGATTAGCCAGTAATAGTTAACGAGATATTCTACATATGATTCGTCATACAAGCTCGCATCGTTACTTTTATTGTTAACTCGAAGCCTTCGAATGTCAGTCTTAGCTTTTATACACGTCTGTGTCCTCGTTTTTTTCCATGTTATACAGTTGGAAATCTGTTTAGAAATTTTACAATCTTTATTTATTTTTACTTATATTAGTGTATCGTTATATTGTTTATGGTATGTCTAAAAATGCCGATTACAAACGATAAATTATGTAAAAATGTATTAAACAGATATTGGAAAGTAGCTTTATAAAAGGAAAACTTTTTGAAACTTTTTCTTACACATTTTTGTTCTGTACAGCATGTATTTGTCTTTCAATTATTATTATATTACAGTTGATGAAATGTTGCAGTAAATTAAAGCGATATTAGATGTGAGCAGAAATTCCTTACATCATGGAATACGCGCGCTTAGATGATTTCTAGATTTACTTTACAGAAACGCAAATATTATCCCAAAGTTCGAGTGCGATAATATAAATGAACGAAGAGCTTCATGCGCGTGCTCTAATCGTAATAGAAGACATACCATATCTAGCTGGTTGGTTTAAACAGTTACTTGGACGATGAGTTAAATGGGTTCCACGCGGCGGTACACCTACGGCGATTCAATCAATTGCATGCCCGATAATTCAATCAATGGCGCGAAGTTGACTCCCGGAAACACAATCGAGTCTCCACGTTATCGGAAGTGAATTTCGAGTAGAACAATCGTCGCTCGCAGCTACATGGGCTGCGAATCGATAATTCGTTCCCCGAGATCCGGCGACGGTTACGCATATGTTGTGTTAATTTCGTTGCAATCTATTGGATATATACCTTGAGCCGCACGAAGTGAGTATTAATTATCTAATTAATGACGAAGCTTCGGGGCGCGCGCGATTAGCTGATAGTCGCGATTGTTTATTCGTCACGCTTTCACATTTCCCAATCGAAAGGCAATAACGATTTCGTAATGTGTTTCCCATTGCGCTACACGGCACACGAGATCTCATATTTAATTACTTTTTATTTATCAATTATGATTAATTTAATTAATTTAATACATAGCTACAAAAATGTAATTTTACAGAGAAAATTTTATGTAAAAAATTATTATGCACGATAATAGTCACGGATCAGAAAAATTTCAGAGAATTATATCATAAGTATTGTATACGCTGTGACAATTTAATGAAAAACAGTAAAAATTTTTATAATTCCTTTCTTAGTCGAGGCTTACTGCTTATCATACACTGTAAAAAATTTTTGTAAAATTACAACTATAATAGTGGGTAATTTTGAGACCAACTATAATAAATGTAAATTTTCTTGTGTCTACAATTTTGTAGTATACAAGTAAAAATAATTTAATGTGTCATAAATTTGTTTACGGTGTATACACAAACAAATGTAAAAAACAAATTAAGAAATTATTGCGAAATTTAAATACAAAATTACATACACATAAAAATTTACAACTGTTATAGTCGGTCTGAAAATTATCCACTATTATAATTGTAATTTTACAAAAACTTACAGTGCAGTAATTTTTAGTATAAAAATGTTTTATGGCTATATTTTCTATAATATATATTAGGTCTTCCAAATTATTGAAAATTTTGCCAAACTTTAATTAAATGGTTCGAATAAAAATCAAGAACATCGAGAAGATGTCACTTGATTCATTCCGCATCCGTCGAATCCGAGAGACGCGAGGTCTCAAAATCGCATTACAAAGGAAACGAATGTTCTCAAACGAAGACGCGAGCCAAGCCTCCCTGCAAAGCGTTACGAGGCCTATTGTGGAGAGATTCTCGTTTACCAAAACTATCAATTGATGTCGGGGCACAAACAGGGTAACGCGCGGTATAACACACACTCGCAGCTGCACCCTCGAACACCGAAATCCAAACAGAACGTATATATATCTCCTCGCCCGTCCATCTGTCGTTGTGTAACGGAACACCGGCTAATAGTATTAGAAATATATATATATCTCGGACTAAACTACCCCTGTCAAACCACTCGATCGGGAACCACCCTCCCGCTTCTGGCTTTCCCGCTCTTCTACACAGATCGCTACGGTCGCTACGGATTACGTCGGTAAACGTCGGGGTTCGCCGAACGAATCCTGATCTCTCTAGCTTCTTCCACCCCGAAATCTGCTAAACACGTCGATGGATCGGCGATATCCCGTGTCGAGGACCCGACACTCGCCGAACCCCGATTTATTATCCGGGTCTATCGGCGTATTTGTCGCCGCGTGTTAACAGGACGACTGTATTATCCGGGTATACCTCGCGAATTAATTTATCCCACAATGCGTTCGCGATTGTGCGTATTAACGCCGATTTAAAAATTCAAGATAAAATATTCTGATTCCTATCTTTATTGCGTCGCTTATATGCGCACTTCGCTTAAATAAAATCATAAAATCTGTCGAGCAAGTAACGCATAAATGTTGCCCTTCCTAAAGCGACGCTAAATCGAGATACTAATTTTGCTGCTTACAACTATGTAGCAGCATAACACTCGAGCGTTTCTTTCACGTGAAGCGCGACCGTCCGATCTCGGGTTAAGAAACGTAACGTGTAATCGACATCGACGTATTCTTTTTGTGCTTTTCGCATCCCACGTAGCCGGCGAAGTCGGACAGGCCGGGGAATTCGAAAATCGTGACGCCGAGCGCGGTTCGCGCGGGCAGGCGCCGTGGAGACGGCGGATGCCGGTTTTTGTTTGCTTGTTTGTTGTTTGTTCCGGGCGTTTCGTTGCCGCGTCGGTTAGGTACTTGACTCTTCTCTCGCGCTCCCGACGCGTTTTCCCTTGAACCGACGATGATCACCCCCTCTTCCTTTCTCTCTCCCTCTCCCTCTCTCTCTCTCGCCCTCTTTCCGTCTTCGTTTCTCCCGTCCGGAATCGATCCGTGCAAATTTACACGCCCGCGGCGCGCTGGAGTGACGTCGGGAATTTTCACTGTCTTTCTACACTTCTAAACCATCACCGACACCGCCACCACCTCTCTCTCTCTCTCTCTCTCTCTCTCTCGTCGCCCCTTCTCTCTCCTGCCTCTCGTCCCTCTCGTCCTCTCGCCGACAACGATCACCCCGAGGCAATCCGGCGTTACTGCCGTTCTCGGCGGGGATGGATCGGCATGCCCTCCGATTGTTTTATCCGATTGTTACAGAGCCGCTTGGTAACCCCGTGCCATTAAAATACTTAATTGGTTTGTTCCACACAGTTTGCGCACAGTTCTGTCTCCCGAGCGATGTGTCGCCCTCCACCTCGCTGTGTGTGTGTTTTTTTCCCCGAATTTTCTGAGGAAAAGCTCTGCCTGCACACGTCCAGAGGCGATGACGAGTACGCGCCGTTTACACTCCAATTTCGATCCACTTGCGATCAGCTGGTATCACGCAACCTTCATTAGTGTCTTCTTCGATTCCCCAGCGCGAACGAGTCACTCAAAGCGAGATCCGTAACCGCACGTTCCAGCCTCTCGTGTTCAAAGAAAAGTCCGTTTCTCTTCACGTTAAAGTGCTCTTGAAGGACAACGACATCTGACATTTTTTACAAACGATATTATGATTTGTACAAATATTACGATTTCAAAATATTTATTTCCATCAGTTTCTATGTTATACGCGCATCTATAATATGAATAGTGCCTCATGGATAGTCTAAAGTGCAGAGACTGTGGCTCACGTCTATAACGTCGTCAAAGTCTCGAGAAACTCGGAGAGGGATGCATGTGCTAAGATATGGCAAACGAGAAGACGAAGCTGCTAAGAGCACAAAATTGGCCGCGGTACTGCTTCTCGCGAAGAAGCAAGCTGCGACTTGATGAGTTTGGCGTTAAATTCAGCCGTCAGGGGCTTTCCAGTCCCGTCCCACCCCGCTCCTGGTCCCGCCGCCCTCGCGTAAGCTATACTGCTCCTCCTACTCTCTTGTATCTTTCGCGAATTACTCGCTGAGAGAGAGACAGAGAGAGAGAGAGCGAGCGACGGTCGGTCACGCGCATGTTGCAACGACCTTTCGCGTTGAAAAGCTTTGTTTATGAGCCGAGAAGATTTATAGGCTGAGGGCCCGATATACATATAGCCTGGTGTGCTCTATCTGCCTGGAATCTCCGTTCGAAACGCCGACGAAGGAAGTTCATCTTGCGTTATCCCAGCTTACCGAGTCGCTGTGAAATAAAAGGCGTCGCGGAATATGATATCCGTTTGTAAGAGACGCTACTTAAATGTGAGATAAGAAATCAAGATTTTGCGAAACAAATTATTGATTGGGTACACAAAGAAAATATATGCCTAGAGAGAATTAAATAAATTCACATCTACAATTAGATAAATATGGCCGTAGTCGTAATTGTGTTATATACGTATTATATGAACGAGTATATCGTTTGCTAACACGCTCGTTTACTGTGTGAACGTTTTTGTACTGGCGCACTTATTCAATCTTACAACTGCAGCTTAAGTCAATATATATTTTTCTCGCACATGTATTCTACTCGCTCGTAATTCCCCATCTCCCGTACGCAGTTCACTGGTTTCCAGAATTTCGCAGCCACTGTGGTTAACTAATGCGACTACGCGTATGCGATGGTTCACCGCATCGGGGGAGGAACAAATGGTCTATATCGGGGTGGCGTACTCGCGAGCAGTGGTTGGTAGGCATCATTAATTATATGGGAGTTATTGGCACTATCAACGTAGCGTTTCAAAGACCGGATGCACTACATACGCATACTGTCCACTTCCTGCGGGCGAAACGGCAACGCAATCGAAGACATAATTTGATAGTAATATTATCGCCCAGAGCGAAAAGTTCATACCATTCTGGTGAAACTAATTTTGAAACAACTTATACGATAGATACAATTGTAGCTTAAGAAACTTGTTACGTAACATTTTTCGCTGTTTTAAACTTGTTTAAAATACATATTAACTCTATGGGTATATACAATACTCTCTCATTTTTATCACATATCTATATACATCTCGTGGATGTATATTTTGCCTCTAGATAACTTTATCATAAATATAAATGTTTATTGATACACTTTTCCTAACTGTGTTTTATCATTAAGCATTCTTTTCAACAGAATTATTATTTTGTGACATCAAAGTTTTGTAATCTTAACAAATATATTGCTTATACGTGTATATTTGTTGCAAAACTGTCCCTAATTATTCATAAAACCATCTGCTTTTCATCGCATATTTTAATATGTGATACATAAATTTCTTAAACAAGATAGTTGTTATTCATTACTTATTTTGCATTTTGATTGCTAAATATTTTATTAGCAATTCAGGTAATACAATATTAAATAATTACTTTTAATATTCCCACACTAGAAATAAAATTCAATTTGATCAAATAGAAAAATTTTGTACATGTATGACAAAATTTTAATTTTACTTATGTTGAACTAGTGTACACTGCTCTTCAGCTCGTGACTCTCACATTTTTTCGTATACTGTTTTCTACCTCTAGGCCAAAGCTTGGTCTCATAGTACAATTTAACTATTTTGTGATATCAACCTGATCATCTAAGTCACGTTGCTGGACTTGGTGTAATTGTCCGATAAAATCTGCAATTTTGCGGGACGTTCATTGGCTGCACATCAAGCGATATAGACACGGTATACGAAGCGCTGCACAAGCCAAGTTTCTTCGTGCTAAACTTTAGCCGATCTCCACACTGACCAACCCAACAAGACCACCGCGTATGCGCGCAAAAAAAATTCTCACCGTGTGTGCTGAACAATGTGCATGCGTGCGCGCGCGCGTGTGTACAGCGTATTGCTGTGTGTGTCCTGTCTTTCGTCTTGCTCTCATCGTGGTCACGGGATGAATGCCACGCGAGTCTCCGTCCTCGTCTCGCGGACCCCCCCACTTCCTCGCTCGTCACTCGGCGCGAACCGCGCGTCGCGTAAGGCTAGTCCCCCCACCCGCGTGTCGGCAACGGTGGTGAGGGAACTTCGGGCACGTGGGCGGTGTCAAACCGAGCCACGCCCAATCGCGTTGCCCCTTTACCAGCCCGGCGCGCTCGTCAAATGTTTTTCGTCGCGGATTATGACGCGGTCTGCGCGATTATGACCACCTCTCTCTTTCTCTCGCCCGCACCGTCGCTCTCCTTCCATCTTATGTCCATGCTCCCCTCGCTCTCCGCGTATCACGACACTCGGTGGCTGGATTTTTTTTTCTTTCTCTCTCTCTGCCTCTCTTTTTCTGTCTCTCGTATCGCTATCTTCTCCTACCGACGAGGACAAACTTTGCTCTTGCCTCAGCCGTTTGCTATCACGTCGTCTCGGACATGCGAAGAGGCGACTAAGCTCCTTCTCTAGAAAGAGAACGCTGTGTGGGGTTTCTCGCAATATATGTGTACCCGTTGGATTTTTAGACGCTCTTTCTTTCGCCTTTTGCTTTATGTTTTTTTTTTCCTTTATATATTTCGTTTCCTTTACGTTCGACTGCCTCTATCCGATAGCTAACGTATAGTGGCATCGATCGCCGCCGATACGTTTTTCTCAGATCGGCCAAGGAAGAAAAGAGAGCGAAAAGTGTGGAATGAGCTGTCCACAATGAGTGTCTGGCAATGTAGTATGTAGGATAGAGACAAATGAGAATTGGCATAAGGTGAAGTCATGAGAAATAACCTGTCAGATGTGCATGCTGTGGTAATTATTACATGAATAATTCAACCAGTCTAATCGCGTCCTCCAAAAATATAAATAAGAGTATTTAAATTTTAGCATAAAAAAACTTAAACTCTTGCGACTATAAAGTTGAAAACTAACTTGGGAAATCTTTTACAGTAGGCAGTAAGTCATTTAATTTAAATCAATAAAATATTCAATATCGTTGAAAGAGTCACGTAGCTATATTAATCAATAAGTCAACACTAATATTTAAAAAAACTATTATAATATACATATAAAGTATATGAGAAATCTTATATGTGTTATAAATTATGTATGTTATAGATGCGTTATTACTTGAATATAATATAGATTATTTAATTTGTGACATTCTGAAGTGTATTCACTTGGATGAAATTTGAAAATATACCTGAGGGTGAAATTTTCGAGCAATATTATTCATTACTTTTCTTTTGTAAGGTAAATCAGAAGAATTGAGTTTACAAGAAGTGCAACGGAAAGGTGTACGTTGCCAATAATTCACTGCAGAAGTAATAAATAATGAAGCAACATGATCCGCCCCTTTGTTCCAGACGTTTAATCCTCCCGCGTTTCTCTCTCCCTATATAATTACGATTAAACCGGATCATGGCCCGGCAAACTGAATTTTGCTCCGGGCCAGCAAAAAAAAAAAACGACTTCCGATCGACAGTCTCAGCGTGACGGTCACTCTTTACGACGCTCCCGAATAATGTGATTCTGGATATATAATTTCAGTCCGTGCGGGTAGAAGAGCTTTCGCGGATTTGGCAACACTGTGATGCTCTGGGCGTCTCAGCAACACTCTGTGGCGCGAAGGACGAGCGTCGAGCGTTTCACGACAGAGAAAAAGCGGGAGAGGTTTCGTTGGTAGGAAAGGGTGAAGGGCGGCACCCGCGAGAGACGAGACGGGGGAGTACAGCGGATGACGGAGACGATAAGCGCAAGAGGGGAACAGATTAGGTCACGTGATAACATGGAGGGGGATGATCGCGGCGACGGTAGGGGTATAAGGGGTGTGGCTACGGGTTTTCTCTCTGTCGCCGCTACTTGCCGTGCTAAAACGGGCGATGGAGCCACCCGAGCGCGAGCGAGAGGGACGGAACGAGACGGGGTGAGATTCGTGACGCTGTACCGTGCGAATTTTGGCACGGCTCTCGAAAACTTCTCACTAGCGGTATTTCGCGGAAAACTCGGTGAATTCCCGACGTGGCCAATTGTGTTGCATTACGGTGATGATAAAGTATATTCGTCACGCGGGCGCGCGCGATGAAAAGTATTTTTTTTTTTTTCGGGTGAAATGTCGCCAAACTTTTATACAGATGAATTATGTGATTTTACGTTTTTCCTGATCCGCTCGAACAAAAAACTTTACAGTTTCTAAACTCCGGAATTGCAAAATATATTAGAAATAGAATTAATATTAGTTGGAAAATGTAATATTATTTGGCTAAAATGTCACTGTGTCACACATTATATACCTTTCTGTGACATTAGATTACTACATTATTAATTAGTGACATATACCTCTCGTTAAGTTAGAACTTTGTTTGATAGTTAAAGTTACAACTAATGATACCCATATGCTTGTCCAATTATTCAAAATCTGCTAGTAATACGCGGGTACCTGCTATATGTAACCCGTATGGCTCGCATAATCAAAATTCGCTTATCCGTAATATGTAAATTTGTATCTTTTTATCATAATAGAGTTAAACAATTCGGAGCGCCCGTTAAAATTAAACAAAACTAGAATTATACAAATCCAGCTTAATAATAAAAATATAATTGCATTCTTATGCAATAAATTTTTCGCTTATTTCAGCAAAATATGGAATAACTAGTAAAGATGAGAATACTCGGATAACAAAAGTAATACGAGTTCTGTATCTCTGAATAGTAATTCGGTTAATTCACGTCTCAATTCAAATCAAATTATTATATATCTATTTTAGAAAAGTCGTTTCTGTGTTTTGATTGTATAACTTTTCCTAGGCAAAAAGATAATATTTTTTACAAGTAACTCAATGTCTCGAAAAATGTATTTAATTGCAGCAATTCGAGGCGCGGAACGACATCTGAGAGCAATAACATTATTCTCCGATTCGGCAAACGGAGGTGTCGGCCAACGTGGCAACTCAGACGTGAAAATTCTCTCGCGTCAAACGCGAGAGCGTTAACGTTCAGTCGACGAAGATTCGAGCGAGCTTCACTAACGACACCTCGCGACGTCGGTCGCCCCCTCTCCGCCTACGGTATCCCCGTGATGCCCCCGCCCTCGTCGGAAGGCAGTGACGCAGGGTGGTGTTAATGGGCGTACTCGCGGTTAACACCCTTAGAACCCGTCCGGGTGGTGGGGGCCACACGTTGGGTTCACTGACGACACGGAGCCGAGGAGCGGCGTCGCGAGCGTGTGTACGTGACGCGCGGCGAGCGGTGGGGATAAGTCCGACGGGAGAGGAAAGAGAGGGAGAGCGCGCGCGAAGGCGCGAGCGAGACCGTCGCCGGCTCCGAGAGAGTAGCGTCGGAAAAGGCGTCGAGTCCAACGCCGCTCGGATTGGCGCCGGAACGCCAATCCGGACTACGAGCGCTCATTATCGCCCGACTGACTGGGGTAGGGAGAAGGTGCCGCGAAATTCACCCTTCCTCCCACTCCGCGCGCTTGCCGCCTCGCAGCAGCATTTCGTCAGGCCGCGGTCTCTCTCTCTCTCTCTCTCTCACTCTCTCTCTCCTTCTCATCGACCGTCCTCGTCGCACTCGCGGGCGCTCCAGTGTGTGCCGACTGAGTCGGGGAAGGCCGGATCGCTCCCGACTCCCCTCCACACTCCCGAGTGCTCGGACGGTCGCAGGGGTAGGGAGGAGGAGCAGCCCCCGCACGGTCTCAGTCTTCGCGTCGCTGCCCTCCAGCATTCACGCCTCCCGCGTCCGTTCCGCGGCGCAGGCACACCGCGCGCGCGTGGTCCTATATACACGCGCGTAAAACGCACGCACACGGGCCCGCGGACCACCCATATACACGCGCGGCCGCCGCCGTACACGCCGCCCTGAATCCGGACGGGGACTTTAGCACACCAACACCTCCGCGGGAGGTGTGGGGGTGAGCCCCCAGAGTAGGTGTCAATCCTAGCGCTGCTCAGTGACCATCGCGGCGCCACCCAAGTAACACCTTTCGTCCGCTCTTCAGCTCCGGCCGAGAGAACGTCGTCGTCGTCGTCGTCGTCACCGAGAGAAGAGAGAGAACTCATCCTGCCTTTTTCCACTCGTCACACGTCGCGTTACGTCGTTCTCTCGTCGTCGCCCGTTGTCGTCGTCGTCGTCGTCTCGCGCTTCTCCACGTCTCCCGCCGCGGCCGGAGACACGCGTGTCGACCGGCGCGTGACGCGTCCAACTGAACTTGTACTCTCCTCTCGTGTGCTCTGCGCGTAGTCCCCGCAAATCCGGTCGGACGGTCCGAGCGGGAGACGGTGTTGCCAGAAGTCACATCGAGATCTGTGTCGCGAGCGCGGTGTCGGAAGACAAGAAGACTCGATGACGAGTCAGTGAGCACAAGTTGGAGTGAGCGATAACACCATGGCCTAGCTAGAGTGACCCTACCTCGCGGTGCCCAGTGTCCCTCGATGATGGGAGTGACTCTTATACTCAAGATCTATCGCGCGGCGTCACCGTGGTAGCAGTGGACACGGGTAGTCCGGTCGCGCGAGTGCGTGTGGCTCCTCGGCTCGATTCGGAGTGTGTGCCACGAGTGTGTGTAGCGTCACATCACAGGTATTTCACAGATATCAGGTGCATATCTCGGCTCTGTCAGGTCTGTCTCTCATACCAACTCGCGAGTGAGTGATACACCCAGAGAAAGAGAGAAAGAGAGAGAGAGAGAGATCCTGCCGGCAGGAGTTCGAATGTCCGCTCGAACGTCGCGGGACGATGTCGACAGCTAGGCAGCTGCTCTCGGCAACGCTCATCAGTGAGATCACCGTGATCACCGTCGTCGGCAATTTCCCGCGGCCAGAGCATTGGACCTTGGAGAATCGCGATCCTCTACTCGAGTCTTGAACGCGGATCCTTGGAGCAGGAGCAGGAGGAGGAGGAGGAGGAGGAGGAGCGAGATGCGTGATCGTTGAGACTAGGACAGCGGGACACACAAAGGACTCGACGAGAGGGTCCTAAGAGAAAGAGATAGAGAGAGAGAGAGAGAGAGAGAGGAGGCAGGCTTGTGAGTCACTCGAAGAGGAATCTCGCGCGACTCGGCACACTCGCCCGTCTCGATGAGATTCGAACAAGACACGGCGTGCAGGGGTACCCACTGCGCCAGCACTCCGCAACCCTCCGCGCTGCAGCAGCGATCAGCACGGCTCGAGGAGGTGGTGGTGGTGGAGGAGGAGGAGGAGGAGGACTCCCCCGCGAAGGACGTAGTCATCGACGGCAGTCAACGGCGTAGACTCGCGGGCATCGCGGAATTGGAGATTAACGTGGTCGAGGGCGCGAACACGGGGCCGCGGGCCGAGGCGCGGGGGCCTGGGATGGCGTACCCCGCGTCAGCGACGGCTCTGAATCAGCACTCGCCCTTCGCGAGCACCCTCGCCGGCGGCACGCCGCCCGCCAGCAATCCGAACGGCCACATCGCCGGCCCCCTGCCGGCCCCGGCGGCACCGCGGCCGACGGACTTTAGCGTCTCCTCGCTGCTGACCGCGGCGAGCACCCATCCACCGTCCGCCGCCGGCGGCATCCTCGGCGGCTCCTCGTCCCAGGGCAGCGGCTCCCCGCCGCCCGGCGGGCCCGGCAGCCCGGCGGCCGCGCCGGAGACCCCGCCGCCGCCCTTGCCGCCCGGCGGCCAGCAGCAACGCGGCGACCTGTCGTCCACGCACCACTCGTCCTCCGCGGTGGCGGCCGCGAGTTACTTTAGCGCTGCCGCCCTGGCGGCAGCCGGTTTCTACAATCCGGCGGCGCATCTGCCGCCCACCAGCTCGCCAGGGCCGACCGCGGCGCATCATCTCCAGAGCAAGGCCAGCATACTCGCCGGCGCGCACCATCCCCATCCGCATCTCAACCCGCACGGTATCACGCCGCCAGGTGAGAAGCGCACCCTCACCGCGAGAGTGACACGTCTACGTGTGTGCGATGGGGGGACGTTCGTTTCGTTTCGTCTTAGACACAGAGAATTCGTGTGTTTTCGCCGTGAAAAGTGCTCTCGCATTTAATTAATACGTCGGTACAAAGAGAGAGAGAGAGAGAGAGAGAGAGAGAGAGAAAATGGAGCCGGCAAGTTTTACGACAACAGCCGTACGAGCTAAACTGCAAACAAACTTGTTGCGTGCCAACGGCGATGCCCGACGGTGCTCGTTTCGGCACTGCCGCGAGCATTAGGCGCGGGTTACCGGTTCGTCGTTTACTTTTCCCGGGATTTTTTTCCCTCGCGTTCCAGGCGATTCGCGGATTGAATTGCGAGAACCAATCGGAAACGAAGTATTCAAAACTTCAGATTAATTAACTCGCTCCGGTTTGTTAGATTTCTCAGTTCCAATCCCGATTCGAATCCGCGGTCCGATACCGGCTCTTTGCGGACGTGTCGTTTTCTGCGGCTTTTCATCGCCTCTGATTAGCGCGCGGATATTCCGTCTCTATCTCCTGCCTTTTACCCGGCATTAAAAGACAAATCGAATGGAGATTGAGATTGGATCGAAATGTGATCAATTAGAACAGAGTTTTCGAAAACTTTAGATTAATTTACTAGCCCCGACTCGGTAAGATTTCTCAATCCAATCTCAACTTCAATCCGCAGTCTGATACAGAGGCTGCCGTACGGACGTGTCACCTTCTGCGGCTTTTCAGCATCCGATTAGCTCTCAGATATTATGTTTCTATCTCTTGCCTCTTACCCATATTAAAAGACAAATCGCGCATAGATGTATATCGTCGTTCTTCGTATTTCAAGTTTGACTTGTATATATTTTTTTTTTTCGGCGAGCGCGACACTACAAACTCCGGCAGCTCGCGGTTTTGAGTCCTCTGTGTCTCTCTCTCTCTCTCTCTCTCTTTCTTTCGCCAGCCGGAAATTGACGTAATAATAATTGCACTTCGAGAAGTTTCGCGGATGCACACGAGCGCATCTTGTTGTTCTGGCGCGATGCCATTGTCGCCGCCGGAAACGCGCACGTTTTTCGGAAGGACACGCTCGTGACACACGAGGCCTGAAAGGCTCTCGTTTGTCACTCACGTCGCCGTCGCCTCATGTCGTTTTTTCGTCTCGCGGTCTCGCTGCCTTACGCAACATCCTGATCGCGCGCCTGGCGTGCGACGTCAAAGCGCGCGACGGCTGCACGGAAGGAAGAACGGAATCGCGTAATGAAACGTCGTATATTGCGCGTATTTCTGTGTCCGAGGGGATCGCGCGCGACGCGATTTTCTCGTCGGGATCTCGTTCGCGCGCTCGTTTTTCTTATTTCCTTTCTTTTTCCTCGGTCTCGTATACGATACTGCGCAATAATTAGACGCATCTCCGCGAAACGACGGCGCCATTGTTAATTCGCGCGGCGATAAAGGCGACGTGGCTCGTCACTATTGATATTAAACGCCGCTAATTAAAGACAGTTTATTACCTTGTTTGCCGAGCCGAGTTCGGTGCCATTATAAAGATTGGCAGCTAATGTCACGACATTTGATTGTGCGCGACCAATCGGCCGCTCTAATTGTTTTCTCAATAATATTTATTCCACACCCAAAAGAAAGGAGAGAGGGGGAGAGAAATGTCGCCGAAAGTGTCGCCAACGGCTGTCCGACGTTGGCTTATCTGTTGTTTTTCTGATGTGGGATCTCGCCGCGAGAGAGCCGTCGGAATCGTGGCTATGGTGATCCGACCCGTCGCGATTCGCGTCATAACGTGGGGGATTATCTTCGGGGAATGAGAAATATTCCGAGTATAGTTGCGAATATTTTTCGAGGATGAACGGTTTTGTCAAATATCACGAGATTATATTCCTTCTCTACGTACTTCTCATCGATATCTATTAAACATTTTTCATATACGATCGACTTGGCATAATGTGGCAGAATCTTCGACTTCTTTTCGCAAAAACTTCAAGCAAAACATAATAAATTTCACTTTCCTGAGATAAAAAATTATGTTTTGTTGATGTAGACAGATTTCTCGATGTCACAGCCAAGATGTATCGCTAATTTTTGTATCTGCTAGAATTTCGGCTCTGAATAAAATTTATAAAATTCTGCCTTCGCCAGTTAGATTGATTAAGTGCAATACACGTGCGCATCATAGTATTCGCCAGCCATTCGTCTACCTCGGTAAATTTTTACACGCCTACAATTTTTGCTAAAGTTGCAGGATCATCTTTTTGAATGACACTTAGCGCGGTTTTTTTTTCTTAACTTTTACGTATCCAGACTAGACTGTGGAAGAACTTATCGTCACGAAAACGAAGTGATTTCCGCGTACTCTAATGTAAAAAAGATTCGGTCGCGCACCCGATTATCAACGATTGGTATAGCGACGTTAACGTCATTGACGCGACTCTAACGTTCACAGTCAAAAGAAATATATATACGATTGTATACGGTCGGCAATGCACTTAGGCAGCGATAATGTAATCGATCTTGCATTTCCCCGGCGTTAAATGAGCGGCGCCCGACGCAAACGTGAAACGCGAAAACTCGGCCCTTACCTTCAGAACGCGTTGTCTCGTATGCGCTTTCCACCGGCGGGCGCACGGATACGCAAAAATGCGCGCGACATTTCGCGGAAGAGTGTTTTCGAAGGCTCCACGACGCGGCAAACGAGTAAAAAGAAACTTGAACGAGCCCAGTAGCCGTACGCGTGTGCGACTTCGGTAATTGTTCGCGTGAAGAAAAGTGTTACAAATGTTTTTCCATCAACGCGAAAAGACGCGCGAGGAGCGAAGAGGGCGGATTAGAAAAAAAAAAAAGGAAAACGCTACGAGCGAGCTTTATCCCCGTTCGCGTTTTACTTTGTGTCGGTAATGACAGTGCCGGTGGACGCGACGTTGTGCCCGCAAATGTCGTGCCAGGTGCGTGAGGGAAAAAAAAGGAGGAGGAGAGAGAGAGGAAAAAAAAAGGAAGAATCGGAAGAACGATTTCCAGAGCCGACAACGCGCGCTCATCGCTCGTCCCCGTCTTATCTGACATCGCATTATTACGCGCGTCCACCTCATCCGCTGCAAGTAGTTATTCCCTTCGTTAGGCTAAATGATGAATTAATTCCCGACGCCGGTAGACACGCGCGTTGCCACGTTGCCGTTAGACAATTTAGCTTCCGCTTTTTCCACTTGTGCCCACAATGGCGTATCGCTGTTCGGCGTATACCGGGCCGAGAGTTAAACTACTCGGGTAGGTAACATTCGCGTCTTTCGATTGAAACGAGACCGACGACGATCCCCGGATCGGAATTAGCACGACGCGGTTGATTTAAAAATTAAAAGAGTCGCTGCCGCGCCTCGCTTCTCCTATCCTCATTTGTAGTCGCGACGTGCGACGCGCAGCGTCGACGATCCTTCCCCGGGTGACGCGAGAAGCCGCCTCGCGTCGCCGACGCCGTCCTCGCGATTCATCGCGACGTCCGTCTCGCCGAGCCAGAGGACGCGACGGCGATCTGTCATCTGTTATTGTGCCTCTTTCCCGTCATTTTTCGAAACGGTGCGCCGCCACGCCGCCGCCGCCGCGCCGCCGTGGCTCTCGGCCTCTCTTCCTCTTTTCTAGTCGGGCTCGCGGCCAACTGACCATAAGGTAGCGGTGATTAATCTTGCCAAGGGCATGCCCGACGTTCCTTGCATTCGAAATTCGGAACGCGTGTACGTGCGCGCGTAACCCGTGTTGTATCCCGAGCGAGGAGAAAACGACCGCGATGGCGACGGGCGGGGGAGGCAGGGAAGGCAGGGAAGGGAAAGAAAAAAAAAAGGGGGAGTTAGATATGCAAAAGAAGAAAAAAAAAAGGAATAGTGAGGTGTACATTTTATTTCTGTCGGCTATATCCGACGAGAAGCGAAGAAGCCTTCTTGCGAACGTAATTTTCGATCAGACACCGATTCGGATTCTAATGGCCGAAATAAAATGTATTTAGTCTATCGTTAAATTAATTCCAGTTCTGCACTTTGTGGATAATAATCCGATTCGTAGGCGACTGATCGCATTAATCTACCGTACATTTCATGTTGCACGCGTAAAAAGGCCACGCGCGCGCGAGCCAGTGGCAAAACCGCCGCCGCCGCCGCCGCCGCCGCCGCTGCTTGTGGAAACGATGGAAAATTTCGAATGTGATCGTGGCGCGATTAAATGTGCGGGCATTGTTGTGTCTTGCTGTTGGCAATTGTATTAAGGTATTGTGCGACACGGAAATCGCATTCGGTAAATCGAAAATCCGCGTTCTGCACTTTATCGAAGCTTTATACGTCCCGCTGTTGCTTGTTTATAATTTTCAATAATGTATTACTTGTACAGAGAATAGGACGCGCGCGCGCGGTCGTTGATAAATTGGCGGCAATAAAGCAATGTATTTTCACTGCTTGATAGCGGTTCTTCCAATCGTGAGAGGGTTATTAAATTTGCGACGCGCAACAAAGCGCCTTGCGCCAAAAGTCGCAGTGTAATTAATAGGCAAAAAATCGGAACTGCAAACGCGAAAGTGTCGTGCAGTCGCAACACTTGGCTAACAATTTCGTTAGCTTCCAATATTGTCCTCGATCTCCGGGGGCAATAAGCGATTTGTGGCGCGATATCGCATTATGTGTGTCGCAAGGACTAGATATGTATCCCAAGGCTGCGCACTTTGCGCTAATTAATGTTTCCGTTTTCATTAAAATAGAAATAGGGCTTGGCGAAATTAAAACTCGGAGCAGGAAGAATGTGTTACTTACTGTTGGAAACCACCGCGGCAATGTAATGAATATGCAATCCGACGCGGTCGAGGAGCGACACGAAAATTAGTGAGAGAGGGAGAAAAAAAAATGTTAAACGAAGGAGGAAATTAAACGAAGAGACGGCTTAATCCGCGCCGTCATCTCGACAGGAACCTCGCACTTGCGATACTCGCATCACACCACTCAAAGCTTCATCCACTTTTGATAAGGAATATAATGGCGCGGCGTTACATAAATGCCGAACGGTTAACAGCCGGCGGATACTTTTTTCCCCCTTTCTCTCCCTCTCTGCCCCCCCCCCCACCCCTCTCCTCGATTCGCGATACCACAATCATTGTAAACAATCGTCTCGTCCCGCTCGGTCTGGACATTTTTAGCGGTACTCATCGCGCGCACGTGAAAAATATAACGCGCTCTTCCCTTCCCTCACCCCCCCCCCCTCCCCTACCCTTCCATTAAAAAACGCCGCGGTTAAATAACGCCGACCGACCTGTCGCGCCGTAGCGGTAGCACATTTTCCGTTACTGGTTTTCGCGAATAAAAATCAAAATACGTCGAGCGCGCGCGGGGGTAAGTGTTCGATAAAATTCGATTCGGCAGCGTCGGATGAATCCGGGATGGGTGCGCTTGATAAACGAACGGAATACCATACGTCCACGGCTGGGCTCCCTAGCGCTTTCGTTCGGCTAACACGCGAATTTCGGCGAACCTGGCCGCTTCCTGAATGCATTTTAACGCGTAAAAATATCCGCCGTCGCGTTTCGCGCGTTTCGTCTCTCGTCGTTCCCGTTGGCGAAAGTCCGCGCCGCGATATGGACAACCGCGTGATACGTTTATAATCGTGCGGTTCACGTGCGCGCGCGCGCGCGCGAGTGTAACATTGCATTACATTGGGTTACGTTGCGTATTGCGGTTGCGTTGCGTATTTGCATTAACTCCCGAGACAAAACGGCGGCGCGCGCGAGCGTTTCCAATATTTTAAATAGTGACGGGGAAAAAAAAAAGGTAGACGGCAACGAAAACCGCGCGTCTGGACGGGGGAATAAGCGGTCTCTCGCAAATCTGTTATAAGAACGCGCGCGGTATATTATTATCGACTTAGTGCCCATAGCCTTTACTCTAGTATTATATCCACATCGCTTGTCTTTACATGAACGCAAATACGCATTACGTTTAACGCGCAAACAATAAATACGATTGCAAACAAATTCCTCCGTCCGTGCGTCGCCTAATTTGTCTCCCGTGCACGCCATGCACGCGTCTTACGATTGCGGAATATAATTCGAGTTACGACAAGTGCGCGTGGACAGTTTTATATGCGAAAGCCATATCGATGATATTATCGATGAGAGGTATAACAAAAAGGTGTACAAGAGCGCGCGGAAATTGCGCAAAACTAGAGCCGCGCATCGTTACGTTTTAGAGTTTTATTGCATCGCAAGAGGTAACGCATGTTTAACGGGCGTATAAATTATCGTTATGACTGTCATTTGAGATGTATTTGCGTTGCCGTCGTGAGCGCGATTCGTAAAAATGTTACGCAATACATTTTTTTTTCGCAGTTTCGTTTCTGTTGTGACTTAAAATTTACTTGCGATCGTCATACTTTTTTTTTTTTTAATAAAATGGGGTGAAATAAAACAATTTCTTTGCAAATACATTACGTATAATTATTATCATACAAACAAATTGCGATACATGAAGCGAATATGAGAGTGATAATGTAACAAAATGACTCGTTACAAATGCAAACGTTTTATTTTTTCAAACGTGAAATATTTCTCTTCGAAATTGCGTTACATTTATCTTTATAACACATTACGTGAGAAATCAGAATCAATTTGTTACAAGACAAAGCGCTGGAGTGTGTTGCTTGAAGTTGCTTTCTAAAATGACGCCAGCAAAAGTCAAAAGAATGACTAACCACAGAGACAGATTGAACGTGCAAATATATCTTTTTAACACGTCTATATACCAATAAATATTGTCCGTAGAACAATTTGAACGAAAAGAAATGAACGTCAATCATACGCCTGAACTGAATCACAGACTCGTCAGATTATTATAATTATTAATATTTGCTTTGATAAGGAAGCACATCGCGTGATAAATATACTTGATGTGTTAATTTTATAGTCTCGTGAACGAAGGCAAACCTGCACGCTGCTGTTATATGTAAATCATTAGTTTACGACATGATGTCACGTCGCGAAAGATTATAACGATAGAAAAAACCTATACAGTGTTATAGTACAGTAGCGATTATATTTTCTTCTACGCGTTTATATAGTAAGGAAATAATTAATATGCACAAAAGAGATTGAGAAGATAACCGAAGATAATAGTTATTGAGTTAGGGATTGACTTACGGAGATCTGCCGCGGTAACAATCATGAAGTCATTACGCGCGGTAACAGGTTTTCCACGTCTTTTTTCCTCATTCACAGATGGTAATTGATTGAAAAGGAAAGGAAATACCGGGAGCCGCCGTATCTACGTCGTTAACTATTAACTGCACCATTACTCATAACATTTATGGACGGTGATTTACATTAATCATTCTCATCGGCTTGACATTATAGGTAAACGGCGGTATTACGTGGACGAAATGTAACGCAATGCTGCTCTCAGGAAATGACCCGCGTTGGTCTCTTTGACAAACAACTCGCGAAATAAGCGCCTTTTGATTTTTCTACGCCTGGGCTTTAGGCTTTAGCTCATATCCCGAAAATCAAGTTTTGCGACATTTGCCTGCCCGTCTAATGCACGTTTAATGCTGAATTGTTTAAAAACGCTTCGCCATATTGTACTTTTGCGGTTTATTTTTAATAACTTAAGTAAACTAACAGGATTCGTCACACGATACATTTCCATATTTGTGTCGTTTGTAGCAGAGCTGTACGTTTGTGTCAGAGAGTGAAATTCTCACGGGGAAAATGTAGCTCTCTTCGTTCCATCAATGGGCGACGCTGTTAACACAATTGAAATCATGATGCTCAATAATCGATTGACTTAAGGAGACAGTATATAGATCGCTCTGTTGATTCACGCGGGCGCAGCAGGTCTATTCCTCGAGATGCACATCTCTGCGGTTCAAGAACAAAGTGCGTCTGTAGTTATTCGGGTCCGCTCGCAGTTTCCGCAAGACGTCTCCTTTTTAAGGCGCCGCAGTAGGGAAAGGGAGGAGAAGAGAGAAAAACGATGAGGTTCCGGGCGCGGAGCAGGGTCAGGTAAAAGGAAAAGGTCGGCCATCGAGGGGAGGCGTGGAGAAGAATCCGCAACTTTCCTCCGGGGGGTTGCTATCGTGAACTGCCAGGTGATTCACCCTCGCGAAACTTTGAGCAGCTGTCTTTTACTTGTTATCCCGTCGCTGATCTTCGGCCCGCTCGCTGGCTCGGCGGCGGCGGCGGTTCATTACGGCTCGCATCTTGCATTTACGTGGAATAGCGAGACCAGATGTTACCCACATCGTACGTGCACTGATACCGATTTCCGATTACGTACCGTGATTACGAGTTACCCTCTCTCGATCGATGGATTAAATTAATCCTACCGAAGAGGAGCTGTCGGATACCTTCATTAATTTCTTTTTACGGGTCTCTCCCGCCATCACGTAAATAATCACGTAATAATGTACTATATATGTATTGAAGAACAAACAGAATTTTAATTTTCCTCAAACTAAATCGCAGAACTTCCGATAAAATTTCAGGCCTGGGCCTGGGCCCGCATACGCCGGAGGAGGTCCTGGCGGCGGCCGCGGCGGCGTTACATCACCATCACCAAGGCCCCGGCGGTCCGACGATGAGGCCCCTTAGGCCGCCATTACCGCCGGGAATGCTCCACACGTCGCCGCATCCCCTGGCGACGCATCATCCCCTGACGGCGCCGCATCATCCCCTCGTGCCACCTCATCATCCGGAGGAGGACGGTGTCGTCGATGACCCCAAGGTCACGCTCGAGGGAAAGGAGCTCTGGGAGAAATTCCACAAGCTCGGGACGGAAATGGTCATCACGAAGAGTGGCCGGTAAGTGTCAACTGTTGTCTTCGCCATCGTTATTGTGATTACGATCCTTTGTCGCTAATTGAACGATCATTCGGCTCCGCCGAGAGCAGGGGGAGCAATCAGGATGCCGTCTACCAAGTTTCATCGCACACGCGCGTCCACGTAAATATATAAACGTTCAACAGCAAAGATAGCCGGAGCTATCTTTAGTTCATTTATGTAACATTTTGCCGATTGCGTGGTCGCGTTATTGAGAATTGCACTCTCTGGGCACTTTGACATAATCGATTTATTAGTTCGCCCGTGTTTGCGTTGAACGACAGTTGCCAAGTTGCGGTACTTTGCACCATTTTCCTCTTACGATATAAGAAAAAAAAATTATATCTACTTATCAGCTTTTACGATCGCCAGTACGATACTAGGAACTTTCACTTTTCATTAGTTATTTTTTTTACCACTTTAAACTTTTTTCGTTAGAATGGTTTATTGATTACGCAAAGATCCCTCTTTTTTTTATTTAGAAAAGGGAGTTCATAAGTAAATGAAGAATTTCTGTGGACAAAGGCCGTATCCACTATAAAAAGTATTTTTCAAGATTAGAACCCCGTGTTTTTTGCACGTTAAGCTTGCAGGTACATACGTACAGAACTTTACAACTTTATTGTTGAGAGAATACGTGGCCGCGAATAAGTACTCTCGAACGAACCTGAGATCTCGAATGAGAAAGAGATCTCATGCGGGTTGTCTCATCAACTTGCTCATTGATGTTGCTCGCGAGTACACAATGCGCAGTTTTTAATCCCCTCGGCGAATTAAATCAAACCCACGGACATTTTAAATTTCTATTAACCTCTCGTACTTGCGACGCACACGAAGGTATTGAGGCAGATATTGACGGTTCGCATGTATCGATAGAGATTCGATACGTTCTGATTTTTCTCTCGTACGAGGAGAAACCGTGTAAACGCCGTAACGCGGACGTATATATCTATCGATTTCATTATCACCGTGAGTGCCGCGAGAAGAAAAAGCGTCACTGCCGGCGAGCGGTTTTATTGCACACGCGAAATCCGCGCGTGTGCTCTCGACGAGCTTTTACTTTTCGTTATTGCGAGCCGCGCTAATATCGCGCACGCAACGCACACGTGCGTCCGCGTACCTTTCCCCGCGCACGTGTACGGGAGAGGAGGGTGGGAGGGGGTGGGTTGCATCACCCGGGTACTTTTCTGATGACGTGTAACAGCGCGGCGGTAAAGAGATATCACTGCGAAGTTGTCGGAACCCCCTCCCCCCCGTCGTCAAGCAATTGAAACTTGTCACTCCCACCGCCCTCGATCGCCCCTTTGTGCTCCCTCAGTTTCCCTCTCACTCAGTCTCTTACATTCTTCAGCCTTTCCTCTCTACTTTTCTCGAAGCGTGAACTTGTCTACCTTATTCCGCGAAGTCGTGATCGCTCGGTAGTAGTATTGTCGTGCAAAGAAAATAGTGGCTTGATGTGGAAGGCGGCGAACGAGCGACTCAAGAAAAGAGAGAGAGAGAGAGAGAGAGAAAAAAAACAGAGAAAAGACGATGTTCTTCCGCGATGATAGACCAAGTTGCCGGTGTGCATCGAGTCTTTGAATGAAGACGACGACAAACTATAATAGCCGAGACTAGAGCACGCGCCTGAGCGACGAAAGGGTGAGCATACACGCTTACATATTTCATGTGCGATGTATACAGGTGCTAAAATGTGCGGGCGCGCACGCGTGTACGTGGATTATGGCCACACTGATATGGACACATCGAACGCTCTTTGCGAACGGATTAAATCTTCCTCCGTGCTACGTCTTCGATCTTCGGTTAACGCGCCTTCCTCGTGTCTCGCGAACGCGCGCGTCGAAGAGCAAATTTACTCTTCTAATTTGCGTCATTAGAGTCGCGACGAGGGGAGACATTGGGATTACTTTAAGGGTCTGTGCCGCGGGACTCAATGTGGTTTAGAAAACCGAAATGTTTGTCAACATTAGTTAACAATAGCTTTACAGAATAATTAATTGATCATATGTATTAATAATACCTTTATAATTTTTATTAGAGAAAGCCCAAAGAAACAAAAAAAGTATCTTAATATTTAAGAATCGAGCTGATATTAATATGTTGTACATACATTATTTGGCAGCATCGTGCCAACGTTGAGTTACATCACTGAGTTAATTTTCATTATTTTTACAAGTATAAAGAAATTCTTCAAAGACTTTTAGAAAATATTTGTTTATACCGAGAAAAAAATATGTGATATTTGCGACTATAATTGCATAGTAAAATAATTAGAGTTAAGAGTATCATTTTTACAGTAATTATTATTATATTATTGGTAATAATAATCCTATACTTATAGTAATGTTTATAGTGATTATTTTACAATACAACTTACTACATTAAAATCTCCATTTTGATTATGGCTACCATAAGTTGCATAGACCAATAATATGATTATAAGAACTTTAATATAGTTTAAATAAACTATAATTTATATTGTTGAATAACTGTAAAAATATATTTGGGTCCAGAAATGATTATAAATTATAGTAATATTATAATATTATTACTGCAACTATTTTTTCTCTCGGTGTAATTGTATATTTAAAAAAATTGCAAATAAATGTTATAACTAATTACAATATTCTTAGTTTTTTAAAAAATTGGCAGTACAAAATTGTCGAATTATGTGTACAGAGTGTTAAGTATTACACATTATTCCAAATTTATGCATAATATTGTCAATCAAGCGATCAACAATTTCATTAATGTAACAAGACAGCTTACAATAGTTTTATTGTACCTACACTCAAATACGATTTTCCAATCTCAGCTCTGCGTCTTTGATAAATACAAGCTGCCGTTTAGCATGACAAATAATCAATCGTACGATATTTAGTAACTCAATTTGCAACACCGAAGAACCAGTTGAACACATGAAGGAACGGTTGATTCAAAAGTACCGGTAATATGATTAATTTATACGTGTGTAATGACACACGTTGTAATGATCCGTTATCGAACTGTAATAATTATCCCTCTTCGTTGTATGTGACAGCTGTTCTACATCTAAAATTTATTCAACGTTTCAGATCTTAAATGTCATAATAAACTGCGCTCTAACGCTGTAGACAGTCATAGGAGAGAAATTAACATTTACGATGACAATGTTTAATTTATTGCAGTACATGTACATTCGTCTTTTCGAAAGTTTCAAATTAACATTACAATTCCGTCGAGGTATTATTCTTAGAAATGTCGAAGACAAAACTGTCACATATGGAAGGCAATTTTAGCAAATCACTCAAGAAAGTTGAGCGATCGAAAAGAAAGTAAAAAATAACTAATTCTCATAGAAATTATGGTTGTTAAAGAGGAGCATTTGCATCATTAGCGTAACACGTGAATAATCGGCCGACAGCGAAAACCTCGTTTTTGAAACGAGCGTACCCAGCTCGATGTTCTTATCAGAATCGGACGACCGGTCTCTCTCGCCGATCGATCTGTAGAATCGATGCTCGCGATTCGAGAGTGGTGCTGATCGATCGCAATCTCGAGAACTGGCAGCGCTCTAAATCAATCTCCATCGATAAATAATAACCGTCAGAGAGAGGCCCGATCTGCCTCCGCTTCTCCCCCCGTCTCCTCCCCCCTCCGTCCGTTCATATACCATAGTATCCGCCCGCTTGCGATCGGGTTTCAGCGAAACACCGAGCGAGAGCCTCGCCGCGCCGCGTCGGGCCCCCGTAACAGCCGATCATCGATAATTATACGCGTGGAAATTATGCCGGGGCCTGTTTGCCGGGCCCCGCGCTCGAACCCCGTCCGGTGGTCTCTACGTCTCAATACAGCGAGCGTACGCGTTTGACACGTTCGCCACTACACGCAAAGCGCATTTGCACTTGGAGCGTGCGTGATTCACTAGACGTTGCTCCCCTCCGTTTTCTTCTTTTCACAACCCTTTTTATCTCTCCCGTCGTTCGCTATAACGCATGTACGTATTGTTGCGAGGTATCTTGAAAAAAAAGTGCAACAAGAAGTTTGACGTTGGGCTTAGCGAAATCGTCACGGTTAATCGTTACCGACGTAACTTTTACATTTTTCCTTGCGTCAAGTGGATATTACGGTAACGCAGAAAAATTTCGCGTTAAGAATCGAGATAATTGAAGAGACAAAATTCACCCGAAGTTCAATTTAATGTAAATCCGTGCGATGCTTTTTGAGAGTTTTTTCTAAGGATATTTGTCTGCTACTGTTTTCGACGGGGTTTCCGCGATATTCTACGCACATGTACACATACACACGCGCGCAGACACATACATATACACGCGTGCGTATAATGAGACGCAGCAGTATCGTAGATGCACATAATAGCGAGCATGTAATGCCAGAGGGGGTACGTGGGGTGGGGCCGGAAACGGGTGGGGGAGTCTTAAGTATAGGGCTGCCTTAACGATGTTTGTTTTATACATTGGCAGCCTCTTCTCGAACCTGTAATCTTTCTAAACGAGATATTACCCGGACCCGTTGCGATACACAAACCCTTGGCCCGAATGGGTCGTGTGGTGTAAGCCCGAGGAGCTTGTCTCGCTCGAGCAAGGAAGAGGAAGAGTAAACGGGAATAAAAAAGAGGGAGAGAGAGAGAGAGAATGGAGACGAAGGGGGGGGGAGGGACGAGGCTTGGGCGAAAATTTTCGCCGTGCTCGTGTTCGCTGCCACGACGAGGAGTCAGGGGAGTAAGGGCCTCGGGGCCCAAAATTGCCTCTCCTCGTCCACCTCCGACTGCCTTCAAATTGCTCGCCATTCACGAGTTTCACGTACGATCGTTTACACACGCACGCACACGCACGCACGCACGCACGCACGCACGCACGCACGCGTGTGCGCGTGCTCGGCACAGCGCGGAATTAAGAGAGCGCCGGTTAAAAGCAGACTGGCACGGCACGAAATTCGCGTCAGTGGCCGTCCGACCGGCGCTGCCGAAATCCATGGTTTTCATGGCTGCGACGGCTGACGTGGACGGATTGACTTAACAACGAGACGTGTAAGCGTTTTAATTCCTCTGATTTCTAAATCAAATAAGCGCGCACGGCACGGCCGCGGGCAAACAGAGCGCGAGCCATCAAAGGGACCCGTGAAATCTTATGTAATCGGCTTAACGCAGAATTCGTCTTCGTCACTTTCAGTTTCTTGGCCAACCGGCCGGGCACGAGCCCGTGTCTCGTGCCATTTTCGACCGTGTCTTGTGAAACGCGTACTACTACTCTTTCGCTCGGTACCATCGCGTCTATTTCGCGAATCGTTGAATCTGAAGATGAACCGCGCGCGTCCTTAAAGTCAAGTTTGCGTGAACATTGCGAAACATTGCCCCCCCCCCCCCCTTCCCTCCGAGGTATATCGTAATATCCCACGTTTAATCTAAAATACCAATATCGATATGCGAAAAACAATCGCGGTATACAACGGGAAAGTCGATAGTATCTCGACAGTATTCTCGAAGCACGCACGTATAAGGGGCGCGCAGCATCCTTTTTTCCTCTCCGCATCTTGCTCCATCTTTCATGCAGCTTCTGTTTCCCCTCGCCTCTTCCCCAACCCTCTCCCTCCCTCTCTCACTCTTTCTTTCCCGGGTCAACAGCTGGAACTCACCCCATCTTTATTGCACGCGCACGCGCATGCGGGGCAGGTTCGCACGCAGTTTCTCCGTTCAACGCAAATGCGCACCCTTACCAAGTCCTTCTCCCCTCCCCCCGCCCCCTTTTCCCTCGCGCCTCTTCTAGCGCAAGAGTCGCGCGTGCTTGTCGCGGGGTAACCGAGCTCGACATAATTAGCCGTATATTGTGGGCTACGCGCGTGCGAATCTGAAAATGCGTGCCGCGATTGTGGTAGAAGTGTCGCGGTGTACCCTCCGTGCCGTATATCGACGTTTTCTTTTGCGGGGTTGCGGTTCAATAACGGTCACCGCGAACGAGATGAGGGTGTCTGAAAGAGCGAGAATACCGTCCCTCCCTGTGTCGAGCTGTCGCTCGAAGCATCTCGTTCTTCGCCGCTTGTCACGTGCCCCGACTTTTCACACCTAATTTTCTTTTACGCTGAAGTGCAGCAACGTCGTTGCTTGAATGTAACGAGAAGGTTCAAGAAGCAATTTGGATTATTCTGGCATCCAATTAAATTGATATATAAATATTATAAATATTGTTATTATTATAAATTTATACTTTTTACGAGACATATAAGCTTACAAAACTCTTTTTACATGTTAGAATACAAGTTTTCAATACAATACAATTTTGATGCAAGACTAATTTAGTACTAAATGCCGTAATCTCTTAAATAAACAACTAATTATTTGATTAAAAGTAAAATTGTTGCGACTGATAAATATTACAAATATACGCTGTTTATAGTCGCCGTTTATCTTTCGGTGTGAAAGCAGCCTGCATCATTGCGATCGACTCGTCTCGCGAGTTTCGCGTGACGCTAATAAGGAGGTCTCTCTCTCTCTCTCTCTCTCTCTCTCTCTCTCTCTCTCTCTCTCTCTTCCTCTCGTTTTGGGATATTGAAACCGACAATAACGACGAGTCGACATTTCGATTTCGTCGCATTTCAATCAGATGTACAAAACCGAGGAATCGAGCACGAATAGTGGAGCTCTTTTTAAAACACTCGATGGTCTTTTGCTTTGCGCTCCCTCGACGTCCTACACACAACACACACACACACACACACACACTCTCTCTCTCTCTCTCTCTCTCTCTCTCTCTCTCCTCCTCTTCCTCCTCCTCCTCTCTTGGTCACACTCTTTAAGGGCGATGATATCTGCATTGGACTTTAAGCCTTCTCACGTTCCGCTAGTTTTTCCGCCTGCGCGGTATCGCGTTTTACGCTTTACGCTTCGACGAAAGTCACCCGCGAGCCTCGAAGCTCACAGTCCGGAGCGAGATACATTTCACGAGGAACAAAAAGAAAAAAGAAATAGAGAAGAAAAGTGAAATGAAGACGCGCGCGCGCGCGCGTGTATGCGCGAGTGTTGATTTGAGACCAAAGCGTGGCGACTGCCACCACCGTGTTTTTTCGGAGATACGGGATGGATGGTAGCCGTGTCGAAAATACGCGACACACGCGATGAAAAGAAAGGGAGAAGAAACCCCGGCGCAACGGTGGCCCCTGCTCGCGGGGGTATTAGCGCAATGTATTCGCATTCGAAGCCTATAATCTTTCCGTGCCAGCTAAACGATAGTTGTCCCGCATGCATTCCGCGCGCCCGGTAATTACACAAATCGAGAGGCGAACGGGGGGCGGGAGGGGGAGGGGTGGTGGAGGATATAATCGCCGCATTCTTGCGTCACCGCTCATAAATATTAGCCAAAGCGTCAATTCATTACCCCGCGCTCGTACGTGCCGCGGGCACTTTGTCTCCGACGGCTTTATGGTGCCACATCGGGCTGCATACACACACGCCTTTCCCTCGCACGCGGCGGCCTCGCTCGCCGTGCGAATCGTCGTCACGCAGACTGTCTCGTGCATGAAAAAGAAGAAAAGAAAAAAAGGAAGGAAGGAGAAGGAGGGATAAATAAAAACATCGAAAAAACGACGCGAGGAGAGAAGCGGACTGCGCAATTTCAGTTTCGTTTCATTCGCGATTCGACGTAACGACAAGTTGTCCCGCGGCTGCCGCCGATCCTTTCCGCGGCTTTACATTGAAAAAAAAAGAAGAAAACGTGAAAAAAAATTGTCTGCTCCCCGGCGGCTCTTATCGCATTACTTGCTCGCCGGTCGACAGGCTTTTCGTGTCTTTAACCACCTTGTCTCATTTCGTTTTTGCTTCTCCACTGCGCCTCGTTATATCTCATTCTTCCCTTTGCACTTTGCAATTAATTTTTTCTTTGATATTTCGTTCTATGTTATTAAATTAAGTTATTATCGCGCGCGAATCCGCTTCAGCGGATCAAAATCACCCGTTTCGCTCGTTCATTTGTTTAACGTTTTTCAACACTGCTTTTTATCCCCATTCACGTTTCTCCCCCTCCCTCCCCTTGCATCTCTCTCTCTTCTCCGCTCCTCGACCGCTCTGTCACCGTCGGCTTCGTTTTTCTTCTTCTTCTCTCTCTCTCTCTCTCCCCTTCCCCATTTTTATTTTATTTTATTCAAACGCTAGTGTCCTTATCTTCGCCGGCACTTCGCGGCGTGTCTCAAGGCTACAAAAGCCCGTATGTACACGCGATTACGAGATAGTGCATCCCATCGTGCGTGTTCCGCCTCGCACGCGAAGGCGTTTCGCGCGCGAACCGCGCGGCGTGACGCCCGAGAGAGTGCCGAATGCCCGCGCGCTTCGGAGTGATTTTTTTTTTCCTCGCCCGTGAGCTTCCAACTATCCGTGGAAAGCCGCACTTTTCACACCGTGAGCGGGGTTTAACGATCGGCGCGAAACTCGGCGCGTGTCGGTTGCATGCAAGTCACGCATCCATATTGATTCAATTTCCATCGTCGAGCTTTGCCATTCGATGTAGCTAAATCCCCCTCCCCCCTCCCCCCTCCCCAGTAAAATTAAAATATTCCGAGGAAGAGAAAAAAAACACAGGCTGTTTTTTTTTTTAAGTAGAAGAAATAAAAGTAGGGGAGATAAAGAAACTTTATTTACGTCCGTTATTGTCCGACGTTCAAGACCTATTTGCACGTTTTTTTCACCGCTTTTTTACTGATTTTTTTCCCTCATCAGATGTTTATTATTGGGTCCTGTTGAACTATTCACTTCCATCGCTATTAGATAGCCGGTACTATTTAAATCGTACCTTGAGATTCGTCGCCAAATGAATGAACGTTACCTGACGATGAGCGTACCGAAGTTATTACTTTAAGTTGGTAGTCAATGCCACGTACCGGAAGGTTGCGAATATATTAGCATACGCCGAGGTAATGAGGCGTTAAACACGGCTGCATTGTCACGGTGATACGTTTGCGCATAAACTGCGATATTTTCTTGCCGTTCGGTCGCGGGCCATTCATCATGGGGATATATAATCATGTTCGCGATTTGCTTGTACGCGCGCGCGCGCGACGGTTTCTCGGCTAGTGCAATAAAAAAAAAAAAATGCGGGCGAAGTTCGAGGATGCCGCGCGCCATAAATTCCCGCTCTCTTTGTAGGACAAGTTGCATCAAATTACCTTACCGGACAGTTATTTATTGTCCCGAGCGGGGTATTGTGCGCCGTCGGAATGCGTCGTCTTTAAGGTCTCGCTTTAAGCACGCATGATAAACGCCGGAATAACGTAAAATGGGACGGAATCACGAGATCTGTCATACCCGGAAGCGTCGACCCCGTTCGCGTTCAACCGATCGCGATAAATCGGTGTCGCGAGGAGAGAAAGAGAGTGTGTGTGTGTGTGTGTGTGTGAGCGGGAGAGCATCTTGTTCGCGTGTGCGATCCCGCGGTAATTCGTGGCGGAAAGTTCCACGAAGACGTCTGACAACATTTTTTCTTAACGCGCAGAAAGGCAGTGAAATCTCGGCCGGGGAGGGGGGGGGGGCGAAATTTAAATTTACATTTCGGGGTGATGAACAATCGTCACGCCGGTGAAATAATATCGGACATTTGCGCGTGCATCATTCGATACGTTAACGCCAACGGTAACGATTTGCGAATCCGACGTGTGATGTAACTTTAACCCTTCCTCGCGTTACGCCGCACACACACACACACACACACAATCCGCGCATCGTGTTGGCGTTTTCACGGCAGCGGCGCCGGTTGTGCCTGGATCTTGATCGATTGGTCGCGATCCATCGATCGGCGCTGCCGCGTGTACGCGCGCGCCGATGCCGTCGGCTCGTTATCGAGGAAGCCGCGGGGAAGAGGCGATCGGATAGACGTTATCGGATCGAATTCCGCGGGAATATATTAATTTAAAATTGCCGCCGCGCGCGCGCTGCCCGGCGCGGCGCGTTGCAACGGCGGGGATTAAACGGCGATTGCGATCTGACGTGCCCCTCAAACAGGTGCGAGAGCTTTATTATCATCCGTCAGCGGAGAGAGAGCACGATACCTATTATATTACTCTCGCGATACGTCAAGATCATCTTTTTCGACGCGCTTCAAACTCGCCGGGGACACGCTGACAGCACGGGCCCGCTCGAACTTAATGGGGCATCGACGATCGAGGGAATAAAGTACCGACGAACGCCTTGTCAGTACGGAATGCTGAAATGCCGTTACCGAGCCGCACGAGCGGCTGCGTAGATCGAGGTAAAGAACCACGACGCGCGGCCCAAATCGACGATTATTATACGTTCGATTGCGAAATGGACAAGTCGCCGATGACGCGGGGATCAACTCACGTTTGCGATAAGGCGTAACGTTATCAGTCCTTGAACACGATGCGAGGTGCGTCCATGAAGTGTCTAATTAGGCGCTTCGCGACACATTTTCCTATACCCGTGCGCGTCGCGCTTCGCCTCGACTCGCGCGAATAACGTATAACAACGACCGGCGCGTTAATGGCCGGCATCGTGTTACGTGCATTACAGCTGGTTTAAATCTTGATGGACACAGCGGCGCGTTCATTTTTATAATTACGAAATATAAACTGTCGGGGCTGATATGCGCGCGCGCGCGCGCGCAAAGAGGGGAAGGGGGAGATAATTATAGTTTCTTGCGCGTCCGACGCGGAATCCTCCTCTCGTGGGGTTTTTTTTATTTTTCGCCCGTTACGTTAAGAACTAAATTTGGATACATCGTACACGGATATTCGGATGCGAAGAGAAAATCGGGGAAAATCGACGCACCGAGATTGATAATACACGGGTATATTTTTCTAGCGATTGGTAAACCGAGCAAAATTTAACTCGATTTATTCGCATAAATATATGAGGGCAAACATTCAAAAAACGTAAGCTAAACGATTTGAACCTAGTACAATTGTATCAAGTTGATATACTGAGAAAAAAATGTTGTTAATTTGACTAAATTTTTCGACTGAATTAAATTTCTTTGGTTCAAGTATTTGTTCATTTAGCTTAAATACATAAAATATTTGAATTATAAATCAAATTTTTATATATTTGACTGAAGTTCATAAATATTTGAATTAAATAAGCTTAATCAAGTTGAAAAATTTAGTTAAATCAACAACTTATTTTTCTCAGTGTAGAAACATAAATTTCAGATAGATATCTAGACGCATTGTATCCTATATTTGGACTATGCACGTTTCATAAATACACTCGTAAAGCTGCGTCGACAGATTAAATACGACGTAATCTAAGTTTATACAAAGCCTATGAAATGTGCTTTTTTAAAGGGTTAAACGTGTGTTGGTTAATTAATTAACGCTCGTGTTACATTGACTTTTAAAATAATTAAAGGTGACAACACAGATAAACTGTTCTCGCCGTGGTAAAGTAAATGGATCTCGGCCGAGCCTGGTAGCTCATTCAAAATTTCCGAAGGCAAGGACAACGAAGGGAGAGAATACGCGATACGTGGCGCGGCAAGGGAGGGAGGGAGGCAGGCAGGCAGGCAGGCAGATAGGAAGGAAGGAAGGAAGGAGATCGCCGCGCGGCGGTCGACGGCCAATTTCTGAATGCAAATAACGGTGGTGTCGAAAAGGGGGGAACTCGCGGATGAAAACGCGGGGAGGCGGTGGTATGCAAATAGAAAGCTGTTACGGGCGTCTTCTTCGCCTTCGGCCTAACCTACGCCACTTGAATATGACGCGCGAGCCAACCCCTTTCTCACGGCGTGGAAAGTGTGAATTCAATATGAGACGGGGCGCGACAAAAAAGATCTATAGAAAATTCAGGGATTCTCTCGCGTCCACCATTTTTTTTTATCAGCTCGTCTTGCGAGCTGTTCTCCCGCAGGAATTTTTCACGAAGGTAAACCGAAAGTCATAAATTACGTCGAGGTAAAATTTTCATGAAAATGACGAGCTTAAATCCGTCACTTTACACGTTATTGTGCGAAGGAAATTTGTTAATTGAATCGACCGCGTTATTTTTTTTTTCTCTTCGATAAACGATAAGTAATGATGTATCGATCAGCTCTCGAGCGTGAAGCGAGTCGCGAGTCGGATCGTGAGATCGTTCATCGTTGTGATCGTTGCTCTATACGCATATATCACAGGCGCGATATTAAGCCGGCAGCGACAAGCTGGATCTGATTAATTAGCGATCGTATGCGGGCAAGTTAATCTTGCGCTTTATCTGAAGGACTTTAATAGGTACCTCGCCATTCACCAGCTGCCGCTGCACGCGGCACGCGGGACGTGGTTACCTCACTTACAGCAGTCTATTAATTCACCCATAGACACGTCCGTACTGCTATGATATCAATGCACGTTAGTCTCTTCTTTTAAATACCCGACGACGTCGAGCAACTAACGCCGTAAATCATCGTCAATTGTAAATATAAGTACAGAAAGGATGAAAAAAGAAAAATCGGGAGCAGTAGAGGTGTAGGAAAAATCGCGAGCGTTAATTTTAATAAGAAAATTATTTTCCTGTACGCCACGACGAGCCGTTCCGTCGTATTTTACAGCGGCCGTAAATTTACGACACCCGGTACGTAATCGATCGTGCGTCATTACGATCGAGCCGAGTTCTCCGAGTTTCTCACACCTGAGCTGAAGAGGACTAATAAGAAATCCTATAGGTACGGGGCCGCATGGCGAGATCACGACGTGGAGAGCCTCCGCGCTCTCTTACACACACACACACACACACACGCGCGCGCGCGCGCGCGCGCGGACATAGTGTGGCGCGCACGCATGGAGCGAAGACGGGAGATATAATGATGGCTGTGGCGTGCCCTATAGCGTGTAAACCATAAGAGATAATGTAACAGTGGAAGTTCGGCTGGCGCCACTCGTTATTTATACAGTGTGGTCGGCGAGAAAGGGGTTTGCCGAGATGGGCAGAGGAGGGAAAAGAAAGAAAGAGAGAGGCGAGAGAGGGAGAGAGAGAGAGAAAGAGAGAGACGGGCGATTTCTCCGAGCAGGGGGTGAAGGCCGAAGACGCCCACTAAATTATTATTTGTTCTTGGCAAGTCATAAACGCCCGGGAATTATACCGGGGCTACCATGGAGTCTCCCCGTTCACGAAGCTGTGTTACCCGCTGTCCTTCGGAGCAGCAGGAAGCGATGAGAGTCCGCTTGACACTCGAGACGTGTCCTCCTGAGCCAAGCGATTCATCTCCTTCCAAGTTCTTAATTTCGCGCCGCGTAACGTAACGCTACAGTTGTTTTTTTTCCCCCCTCCTTTCAAGTCGCATGTGTACCAATTAAAGGCAAAGTGTTGAAACCGATTGTTATCCGAAGAATTGTTACAAGATATAAAGATCACTAATCTACTTGTAAGCTGAGAAACCTCACGAGGGCCGCGAGATATATGTATATATACGAAGTAATGCTTTCGAGACTCCGGAGTCGAAACAAAGGCGAGACGCGTCGCGTTTTCCGTCTCGCCCGAATCGCGCCCGTTAACGAAAAAGGGACGAAAGGTTCGAAGAAACTTTCGGTGGAGACGCGCGAGGTCTCGGTTATGTTCCGTCGATCCTCCTCTCTCTCGGATCCGGTTAAAAAAAAAGTTCCTTCGCTGCGGGGGTCCCGTGAGAGGAGATGCGGCCGAAGGTTGAAGGGTGAGGGGGAGGAGAAGGGGTGGGTGGGGGGAAGGAAGCCCTCGAAACTCTGGCGGCGACTATCGGTTTCCCTATCGCGCCCGCTCATCTCTCTTCGGGGCCCTACGGTAGAAAGGCGTATATAAACTCAGCCCTAACTGCTTTACGACGATCGTTTGTACCGATTTGTTCGACAAGACTCTCGCGCAGCTCGAGAGGAGTGAACAGAACGGCGGGAGGGAGGGGAAGGGGGTGAGGTGGAGGATAAGAAGGTGACTCTCCTCTCCTTGCCCCTCTCGCTTCTCTCCTTTCACTGTCAGTCCGCGAATAGATTTGTGTCCTGCCCTTCATCGTTCCATAAAATCTCCTCTCCTCGCTACGCTCCTCCCCGCCTTTTCCGGCATGTTTTGCTTCCTCCTTGACGTCGAGGCGAGCGGCGAGGAGAACGGCGCGCCGATAAATTTGCGGGACGTAACGGCGTAAGCAGATTAAAACAACGACCGCCGGAGGTGCACGCGATAATTTTGTAATATACGGCGCGATTGATTCATCGGGATTCGGGACGAGGAGGAGAGGAGGAGGGAGGGGCGGCGGCCGATTTACGAGGCAGTTTCGGAGGGGGGGGGGGGAGAGATTTTTTAATTTCCTCCGTGCGGCGGCTCTTTTGCGCGCAGGGAGCAACCGTCGTGCGGTTTGTTAAACCCATACTTTATGCCTCTTAGCTTGGTAAGCGTGAAGGATGCGATGAACCGTGTCCTTACAGTCGGTGCTTCTTCCGGAAAGGAAGGGTCGACACTAGAGAATTTCTATAAGAACTCGTTTATTTATCATATTGACGAGATCCGCATACAATTCACGTCTTGAAAATTGTTGATTAATTTTTAATTACGCAACAAGTAAACGCGAATCCTCGCTTCAAATGGAAATTACAAATGGAATCCAGCACAGTCGAACAGAAAAAAAGTTCAGTCCACCAACAATCTTTTAAGAAACTCGCGGGAGGGAGGGGGGGACGTAGATTTTTTTTACGTACTACGCGTGCACGATTCGCGTGTCACCCGTTACGTGGCCAGGGCGACCGGCGGGAGGTTGACGAAGGAGGAGGAAGGCGAGATAAGGAGCGGGTAGAGATTGGCGGGTTGCGGGAGAGAAATAAATGGGCATGCGAAAGGGACGCGCGAGAGCAAATCATCGGTGGGCGCGCAGAAGCGTCCGGAGCTCTTAGAGCGATAAAATAAATTAACTTAAAGCTACCGGGTTGCGCGGGAATTCTTTCGGTGGCGCGTCCACGTCGCGTGTAATGACGCGCCGTAAATAACGATCTCCCTCCCTCCCGCCCTTCGATTTATCGGCGAGTGCGTGACGACGGTGGGAGGGGGGCGGGGAGAAAGATCCAGGCTCTTCGGCGGGTTGCATATAAAGGCGGCTTGCGGCGCGTTACAGTTGGCGGCGGACGACGACGAGCATTATCCGACCGCGTCGTTACCGCCTTACCGGGGAGAGAGAGAGAGCTCGTTCTCCACCGTCGGGCTAATAACGTGGCTTCTTTTTCTACGGCCTCCGGCCACGAAACCGGAGAAATCGTAACGATTAGTCGCGCAAAGTCGTAACATTCCATCGGCACGACGTCGCTTGAATTTCACGGCGCCGCCGCGGCGAAAGAAACCACGCGTGCACACGTGAAGGGCTCGAGGCCCTTCTTAATTGCAGCGCGTGGAAACGGAAAGGAGTAGTCTCTCCTTCTCTCTATATCCCTCTCTATCTCTTATTCGAGCGTCGAAGATTTAAAAATCTGCAAAAAATTACTCTCGCGTCCGTTACAACCACGGTAAAACGTAGGCTCGCATGATAATCTGACGTGTATCCTTAAAAAGCGTATTACACAGGTCGGTTCTCATTTCGTTTCTCGTATACCCTCCGCTCGCCCTAACCTAATAAGCGCGTTCGCGCTGCGGTGAAATATCGCCGTTCGGAAGCGCGAAACAGGCGTGCATAATCAAGCGTCGTAAATAAGGCGCGGAGATTCGCACGACGATCGCGCGTCCGCGCACACGTCCGCGTCGTAAATCCGCGGTCGGTTCCATCGAGGACCGAGACGACGGCGGGTGTGTATCTCCATCGAGATATCGGAGAGAGCTCCTCTCTCAGCAGCGAGGAACGACCGAAGAGGAGAGAGGCTGCGCGGCAACGTGCACCTGTATGCTCCTTTGCGCCCCGTCCCTTTTCTCCCCTATTTGTCGTCATTACTCATCGACAATATCGTAAGAGATATTTTTCGCGGGGAAGCGAGCTGCCCCTTATTTATGCCCGCCGCTCCGAACGAGGCACTTCGGATTTACGTAACTGCGACGCTCACGAATAAGATTGTCCGCGGGAATCACTTTCGCCCGAGTACTTTATGTGAACGATCAGTTTTCTTCTGCGTCTCATCTTTTCCTCCCGTTACATAAGCAGTAAATGGACGGACCGATAGAAAGAGAGAGAGAGAGAGAGAGAGGGAGAGAGAGAGGAGGGAGAGGGATCAATTATAAATGACCGAATATTATTAATGACTCGAAGGTTTTTTTTTTTAATGGCCTTAATATATCAAGAAGAAAATTAATATCCGAAAGGAACATCCGTTTCCCTCCTCTTTATCTTCACGGAAACATTTGTGATCAATTATTCAATGAAGTTATCATCGTCTCATTGTATCAACGATTGGCGATCGACTGTAGAAACTAGACTCGGCGAGGGTTTCGTTCGAACAAAGCGGCGCGCTGCGGTACGCGTGTGCGCGGCATATACGCGTATTCGATCGGTGTGCAACCGCCTCGCCGACGTTTCTCCGTCTCTCGTTAACGAGGCAGAAGCCACAGGGACGGCACGAAAGGAACGCCCGAGGCCGCGTCTAGATCGGGCCTTGCCGATAGAGCCGTAACGCCGAAAATTAGCGCCGTCCGAGAAACAAATACGTGAGAAGAAGGAGAGAAGGGGAGAGAGAGAGAGAGAGAGAGGGACAGAGGCGGATTTCATGGGACGGACGAGGAAAGCTCGCGCGACGTGAGAGGAGGAGAGACACGCGTGTGTGTGTGTGTACACGTACCTCGCCGTGCCGGCGAGAAGAGGATGCGTGTGCGTGTGCGCGCGCTCCGCTCGTCGTCGTCTCCTCGTTGTCGTCGTCGTGCTCTTGCACATCACCGCGGGCTCCTGAGGTTTCGTGGAAGCGATCTCTCTCTCTTCCACCTGCCATATACTGCGCGGAAAGCGCGCAGTACCCGGGGATGAATGTACTGGGTGTCCCGGAAGTGCGTCTCTGCGGTTAAGCCCGAAACTGGCAGACCACTTCCGCGCGCCCGGGCTAAAATGCAACGATAGGAGATGGTGGCGAAGGAGGGAAGAGCGGGTGCAGATTCGATGAATGTTAAATTGAAATGATCGAAATGATGGAGGCAAAATAGTAAAAATACGCGAGCCCCGTGTTACGCGTGCACCGCATGTATAATCGATATCTCCATGTATAATTAATATTTATATAACGTACAATTAATTAAATGTATCTGCATATGCTAATTGTAGTTAAATTGCGAGACAGAGAGAGAGAGAGAGAGAGAGAGAGGGAGAGAGCGTCAAAGTTACAATTAATCTGACAGGATTATATGCTGTTATAAAAAGGAACGAGTCCGTCCGATCGGCCGTTAATTGCGGTCATCGTGATCATCGCGATCATCGGATGAAGAACGGAGAGGAGAGCATAAATTACATATATATATATATCGATTAAAAAGATTAGCATCTCGCAACTTATTAGCGATGGCATCCGCGATATATAGGTTCGCGTTGTGCGGATCGATCGGGAGTCTCGAAAATGGGTGTACACCATATGCCATATGGGAGTAAAACCGACGCGCTCGGGAGGGAAGGAGAAAGAGAAAGAGAAGGAAGATTGCTATGTGTAAAGCCCTTTGAACATTGTAGCGGGACGAAGAATTACAAACGAGGAAGGTACGCCGGATGATCGAACGTCGGACGCAGAAAGCAGGTGCCCTCGGTTGCAAAGTTTACCCCCGTTTTACGTCGCGCGCTTTATTTTGCATTCTATTCCGTTTCGTCGCGCGATACCTTCGCGAGTCAATCATAATGCGATATCGTCACGGGCCGTGCCGTTATCGTTTTCCCGATGTAATTGTATCGTCGCACGCGCTACATATTTAATAGCAATAATCGCGGAGCATAGGCGTAGCGCCGTGCATATGTAAATGAGATACGATATCGCCAGACCCCACGTTTTCACACCGCGTTTCTCTTTCAACGTGGATTTCGATATTGAGAGATTATATTGCACATATTTTCATTTGTATTCCGGTGGAGCCTAAGAATGATAGGCTTACGTACAATTTATATCGCTGTCTGGGAAGGTTACGTAAACGAATTTCACGGACATCGAAATTTTACATGTTTTTTTATTATCACCGCGGGTACGCTACGGTCAAAATAAAAATAAAAAAGAATGCCATCGCCGGCCGCGTCGTATATCCCGTAGATCCTTTTAATTTTCTCGGATACGATTTATGCGCGCGCGATCGTTTCTTTTACGATCTAATTTCTAGTGTTATTGCCGGGGCATAGACGTTGACGCGGCGTCGACAACAGCAACGGCGGCTAGATCTGGCACCTAATTTCTCGTTCTTTCCGACAGCAACATAAACTGTAATGAGGATCGTATCCGATAAATACTTCTGATGACTCGACCCGCTAGGGCCCTGATCTCGGGACTTCGAAAGCCCTTTCTCCCGTAATCTGGGAGGAAGATGACCATTAAAAAGCCAAGCGGCGCCTCCTCGGATTTCTGAGGAATGTCACGCCCTTTCTTTCCTGAAGAAAACTATGTCCCCGGTAGAGTTTTTAAAATAAATGGATGAGAAGGTCTTCAATCTTCACGTCCATTTTTCATCGCTCGAGTTAATTTAAAGTGCATTTAAAACAACGATATACGGAAAGAAACGGTTTTGCTGAAGTATTCAAAAATTCAGCTGGATACAGATCTGAAAATAATTTCGTTGGACTAAAATATTATAAAAGACGTTCAAGAATTATGAGCAATACTGCAAAAAGTCCTGAAATTTAAATAATAATCTGCTTGAGCACTCTACATAATTAATTTTGTCTAACAAAATTATTTTTAAATTTATATCTGGTTCAATTTAAAAAAAGATATTTTTAGCAAAATTGTTTTTTTAATATAAATATATAAAACATGCGTATTGTGTCTTTGAATAATATATTCAACTTTTGTATTTTGTAATCCTAGATTGCTACTGAATGAATGAATCTTCATCTAGGTGCTAATGTAGTTTTGGTTAAAATTTTTATAATATTTAATGAACTTTTTTAAAAATATTGTTATTAAAATAGTGTTCTCAGTTATTTTAAGGATATATTGGACTGAAGTTCAAAATGATACAAAGTTGCTAAAAATTTGTGAAATTGTTCTTTTAGTTTCCCTAATGTATTGCAAAAAATTGAAAACGTATCCACTAAACGGTTGCTGAGTTATAACTATTTTAATTTTTACTGATTTTACATGGTATCCTTTTCTATTTTATGAAAAAAGACGATCTTGACGGATGAAACAGCTAAAAAAATAGAAGAAGAAATAGTACCAGTGTTTTGAATTTTTTTGTACATCTAGTATATGAAGAGATGAAAATATCTGCCAAGTTTTAATCTTCACTACACCGTTTTAAAGAAATAAAATATAACTTGAGTTAATTGTGCATTTTCACTGTCAAAAGTTTAAACTCATAAGTGAAAAAAATCGCAAATACGTGAAAAATATCTTTGTAAGAGTAAAAATAAGACTCCAACTATCGTTCAAGTTTTTTACTATGGGTTAGGCGTAGATATTTAAGTATTTCAAATTTCATGCACTTTTGTCTAAGATTGTATGTCCGATACACCCTTAATATTTCTTGCAGCTTATAAAGAAAACTTGTAGGGAAAAAAAGTGTTTAATTCTTAATTATGAATAAATTTTCGCTCAGAATGGTATTAATGTCAGAATAAAAAATATAGCACGCTAGGATTAATACATATACAAAGGGAAAGACTGTTTTAAAAGAAAGATTACATAGATAGAGCTGTAAAAAGATCGTATAAAAAGAACCACGCTGCTGCTTTGGGTTATTTTGATCTATTACAACACGCAACGAGCGATGATCCTGATCGGCACACAAATGTGTCCCCAAATTTGGGTCCCGGGAAATATTGTAGCCGTACGTCACGGCCGGGACGGGCGGACGGACAGCTGCTTTCGATCGGTGGCAAGCGTTCTTATCGAACAGTTTCGTGCGGCGATACGTCGTTAAGTGCGACGGCTGGGAAAAGAAGTAGCTGCGCCGGCGGTGAAAACGAGATCCCTCAAAGGCGCGGTTTATCATACGATTTACAGCTTTCAGCAACCTCGGTGACAACGCCTGGTTCATAATTTGTTTACCCGTATTGTCGCTCATTAAGCAGCTATACCAGTCGAGAGTTATGTTACGACGGAAGAGAAGGTCGCGTCGCGGCGCGAGAAATATCGATGCCACGCCGCTTCTATCTTATGATATATAAGACGACGACACCGGACGATTTCTTAACCCTGCGTGTGATTTCAGTGTGATAACGTTCGGGTTTTTTTATTATTATTATTTTTTTTTTAGACTTTCCTCCGTGATCGGGTGAAATAACGTAGCGTCGCACGCATCGCAAAAGCGGTGTTTCGCAAATCGGCGTTCGGATTCCACGAGAGTGGAATTTGCATATTTTTTTTAGCTTCACGCATTTTTATGACGATTAACTTTGCAATATGAATATGTATTAGACGGTTGTGTTTACACGAATCTCGGATAGTTGATAGTTCGGTCGATCGAAACACAGACGCACTTGTATCATTGATTAATTTGATTTGATTTGATTTGTATTAATTAAATGTCGCGTGATAACGCCCGCGCTAAATATTTAAGAAATTTGTAGCACGTCCGTCTGCACGTCTTTATTTTTAAATTAATATATCGCCAGATCTTGCAGGTTTCTCGCGTGACAGAATAACACTTTTAGCGCGACGAAAATAAAATATCTTAATGTTATGCAATTGAGCAATCACACAATGTTATGCAATTGGCTGTTAAATAGAGGACGCCCGCTCTTCCCAAAGTATTTTCTTAGCGATACAACACCGGCAGCACTCATCGGCAGGACTCTCCCGCGCGCGTCTCCTCCCGCGGGATATTTTGGCTCACATAGCGCGGATAATCCGGCTTAATGTCCTCCTTGACGTGAATAAGAACGGCGTCTCGTTTATCGCGAGCGAATGCGCCGCCGACCCGAGATTCCGTCCCGTTCTCGCTCGCGCCGAAATTCGACGAGGAACACCTCAACGGACAGTAGGCAGATGCTACCAGAAATCCCCATGATACTTTTTGACGCCGCGAGACGAAACGACCGGCCCTCCTCAATAATTGCTTTCGATCGATATTCAGCAGCCCTATATTCGCGAGATCCTTCTGAAATTACTGGTTGACTTAGTAATTTCCGATTCACGATAACAATCTTGAATGAAAACTTAAATAATTTTTATTTGGCATTCTTATAATTCAAAAATTTCTTTTAATTAAGTAATTAATGTTTAGCTTTTATTTGCTTATTTATTGAAAAAGCAACTTGTTAAAGTTGAATATATTCTCAGCCAAATGAATTAAAAAAAAAATTGGGAGAATTATAAATAAAGGAGTTAATGAATGCGTACCACTTAAATTATATTTTATTATATTTCTTGGTTTATACATGAATAAACTTGAAATTTGTAGGTTGATGTTTCAAGTGTCCATTAGTACAATTGTTTAACACTCTTCACTAATAATAAATTAATTTATTAATTTATTACTTATACAATAACATGATAATTTTTACGACGTGCTGCAAAACTTATTTTTTGCAATTAACGTATTTTAATTCGTATCAATTATTAACTTCATTATTATTACTTATTGGTTTTACATTAATATCATTTATTAATAAAATATGTGGTTGTACAATTTAGGAAACCGATAGATTTCATAATAATATTGATTTAATCTTTATGATAATTGCAAACATGTATGGTATATAATGTTGCAATGAAAATTTAATGTATATTATAATATATATAAAACTTTTTTTGTGGAAATTAAAGGATTTAATATAAAACTTGCTTGGTTACATTATTGTGAGCTATGAATTGATAAAAAATTAACATCAGTACCAAAATCTTGAAAATTACGTTAGCACGAAACGAAATATAATCTGTTAAATTTTTGTCTGTATTACTCATTTCTCATTTATCTCATATTTTTATCACTAAATGTTGCGTATACAAGGACTGTAAAAATATAGCATATTAGTAAAGTATGATTTAGGCAACCGGTATTCAGCAACTCTCTAGTTTACATTTGGTGTCATTAACAGCAGTTTATTGCTGGGTACAGAACCTAAACATGTCGAGACATTTTGTCTTGAAAATTGTCTCTAATTATATCATAATGTCTTAGCCTGGTAATCTATTTTCTTAAACTTGGTGAGTTATGGCGCTTAATCATGGGTAATTAAGTTTTTCGTCATAAGAAACTCTCTACGTTAAAGTGTGTGCCAATAAGTTTGAACGTATAATAATAAAATATAACGGAGAGTATAATAGTTCTTAAATGTCTATAAAATGCTGTAATTTCGGTGCGATGGAACTTGGAAAGCATATTCCCCCAAAAAGTTAATAAATAGTATTACGTATTGAATATACTTTTGTAGCAGATGTAAATATATTATTTTGTTATTTGTTAGTTAATATATTATACATGCTAAATACAAATATATCATAAACGTTAGTTTACGAATTATCACAATTAATATTGTTAAATTTTATTAATTTTTTACTAAACAGAATTCTCGAATTATATGATGACGTCACGCGAGTATGATACACATTATCGTTAGTGCATGTGATATTACTACGACACTGGTTAATCAAAGTGCACGTATTTTTGAACGTGTTTATTTTTCTGATTGTCCGAGGGAGCGTTTTACGCGGTACAAAAAAGAAGTGCAGCTACACTACTGTTTAATTTTTTTTCTACGCGATTAACGCGCGCAGGACGATACAACTCCGATGTAATCCCCCCGTGTGGAATCTTGAAGCGCGACTTTTCGCGAGAGAAAAACACGTATCGCGCGTAACTTTCATTGGAGAACCGGCGAAGCTGCACGGCGCACACGCGTGGATCGCGCGTTTCGTACGAAGAAACGCGATTCCGAGTGACGATTTTCCAGATTCGCTCCAGATGCGTCTCCTCCTCGCCGAGCGAATTTAATTCCTCGGCACCGAACGCACCTTGACGGCCGGCTACCGGGACGACGGCGCGCAGCACGGCCGTCGTCGTCGGTTTCTGGCCCGGGGTCCGGTTTTTGTTCCAGGGAACGCGCGCCTCGGAAGCCAACGGCGGCGCGTCCGCCGCCTGACAGCGGCCGGGATTGACTCGTGCACGTTTCTATTCCGATTCTTTCCAGGATTCTACCAGGTGTCGCCGACGTGACTCGCCGCGGACTCCGCCGCGTTTCATCCCTTTTGGGCTCGTTTCAGGAACGAAAACCCCCATTTCGAAGCCGCTTCTCGCGAAGGACGAGTTTTTCGCGAGTTCTGGATTAAGATTTAATGGTTTTTTTTTTTTTTTTTTTTTTTACATGTCGGAAATGTCGCGCGTTACATCTTTGCGATTCACAGAGATAACAGAAGCGGCGGGGTCATCATGGGACGTGCGCAGGAATAGAGTATTTTTATCAATTACATGAGGATCAAACGCAGACGATATAAGATAAGCGCTACGAATTGCATGATTACCTTAAGTTAAGTTTGGCGTTCGCGCTTAATCGAGCAAGCGAATCTAATCGAACTGTACGTGTTGATCGGGGGTCTAGGCAGATGTTTCCTCAGATGAAGTTCCGAGTTTCCGGTCTGGACGCCAAGGCCAAGTACATCCTTCTACTGGACATTGTCGCCGCCGATGACTACAGATACAAATTCCACAACAGGTAGAGGTTTTGCGTGGCGCAGGCGAAATACGAAGACGCCATAAAGATATAAACATATCGCGGACAGCTCGTGTTGACGATCTCGAGCGTTTTTTCTGAACCGCGCTATGCTGGATCATTTTAACATACCGACCTCGATATCCATTTTATCTCTGTCTACCTATGCTTTCAAGATTCGAAAATATTTATTAAACAGAATTAGAAATATTATCTCACTCGTCGAGATCGTTAAGATTGGTTGTCCGTACGAGAACGCCGTATCCAAAGACGTTGATCCTTAGGTTCCCCGCTTTTTGCGCGGAACAGTAACCAAAAAAAAACTCAGTGGTGAACGGCAAGAATTAATGTATGGTGTGTGTCTTTTTTTTTGCGATTGCAAAATTGTTCGCAGACGCATGTTTCCCGCGTTTAAAGTGAGGGTGTTCGGGTTAGACAAGCAGGCTAGCTACATACTTCTAATGGACATCGTGGCATTGGACGAATACCGATATAAATTTCACAACAGGTGATACCTCTGACCCTGCGCGATCGTAGCGATCTTGGATCATTTTCGTCTCAATTACGAATTAAAGATAATTACTACTTACAAATTTTTTTTTTTTTTTTTGGCAAGCAATTAAATTTCCTTCCGGCGTAAAAGGTATTCCAGATAATTTTCGGAATTTATATATCTTGAAGTGATCTTGGATCGGTCCCGATCGCAAATTACAATACATCTTCAACCAGGAGACTCTCCTGAAGTAAGTGTGGAGCGTGCGCTGCGAACAATTCCTCATACTCGTCGAAGATAATTTATTTGTAATCCTATGCAACCTTGTCGCGATCTTAAGTACGGTTAATCTATTCCGTCGTGCGTAACGAATCCACTTAATTTCGATGCGAAAAATCGGTTACGGACAGTACTTGGAAAATTCATTTGCAAATGTTTAATTGGTAAATATCTCTTGTGAGTTTGTACACTCTTGTGAGCGAAGCTATATTTATAAAAAAAAAAAGAAAGAAATAATGAATGTTTGATTCTCTCGCAGAAGTGCCACATAAGGGAAGGTCCCATGGGAAATTATTTCGACTTGTATGGGGATCGCAAGCCTTCACATTAGTTAACCCGAGATGCTTCGTGAATTTCGTACCTCTGTGTGTTCCTCAAAAATTTCGTGCGTATATAAATATTACAATTTAAAAAAAAAAACCGTTTAGCAAGCAATCTCGCGCGTCGATGATCATTAATGTTTCGGCATATCGTGGCTCGTGATGTAAAAATGCCTTTCGCGTGTTTGCTCGTTTCCGTTTAAAGTTTCTCTCGAATTTGGCCCAGCGCAAATATTTGCTTAGCTGCAAAAGTGAACAACCGTGTATTTCTTCCACGTACTTTCGCGCACTTCTCGCGCACGGGCGCACGGCATCGGGGACACTTTTTCGCAATCGGACGGACATCGGATTCCGAACAGAGAGGGACTCGATTAGCGCTCTCCACCTCGGGGAAACTCTCTTTGCGAGGCATCTCGGATACCGGCGGCGTTCGGGCGATCGAAACGCAGACCACAATGAACGATTACATCACCGTCGCGGCGACCGCAGCCACTTTGGAACTCGTCGAACGAGTTCTTCCTCCGGTCCTTCGCGCTCGAGTTTGACCCACCTGCGACGACGGGAAAGAGCACGAACGGTGGACACGCCTCCCTTAAAAGACAACAATCGCGTCTGGTTGATGCTCGCGGCGCGGCGGGTCGAGGCTACTCCGAGCCAACGAGGAACATCTCTCCTCGAACCTTCTTTTCTGCTTCTAGATCATCGGTTTCGTCGTCCGCGTTGAGAGAGAAAGAGAGAGAGAGAGAGAGAGACGCACGTAGGCGAGTTACACGGCAGTGCCCTGCGAGAAAATTGTTCGAATCCGCTCGATTATCGGAAGCGCGATTAGCACGGTTCTCGTTCCAAATTACAGTCGAGTTTAGCCAGAGATACATCGAATAAGAGTCAATTATCATCTAGTTGAGATAATTCGTTCGGCGTGGAGAACGTAAATTAAATATTCGCCGTAGGCCGTTTCGTTTGAGATATTAAAGTTAAAATCAATGATGAGGTAGAAATTGATGTTGAAATAAATTACAGCCTATTCCCACCGGGCATTTTCTTATGGTCTGCATTTCGATCCGTGCGATTTGTCCCAGATAACGATGAAGAGCCGCCGTTCCACGGTATCTTCATCATTGTCGAAGCGTGTTACATGCTACGGGCTGCACCCGGCTGACTTTCTAATGCATTCTTACGCGTGTTGCGAGCAGTAGGTGGATGGTAGCCGGTAAGGCGGACCCGGAAATGCCGAAGAGGATGTACATACATCCGGACTCGCCCAGCAGCGGCGAACAGTGGATGCAGAAGGTCGTGAGCTTCCACAAACTCAAGCTCACCAACAACATCAGCGACAAGCACGGCTTTGTAAGTACTGTACGTAACGCCAACCAAACAATTACTTACTTACTAGTTACTCTAAGCTTGCTCCTTTAGTTTGCAATTAATCGCCAACTTGAAGCTGCCTGAAACGTGCGTGACAGGCCGATTCAAAATTGCGAAACGCGGTAGCGATCGTTGTGTACACTCCAAATCTAAGTGTTTTATAAAGTGTTTTAAAACAAAACATTAAAGTGTTTTATTCGGATCAAATATACGAAAATAAAATAGGATATCTGTTTTATATATCGGATTAAAACATCATAATGTTTTATTATTAAACGTTTAATACATTTTACATAAATAATACGTTTACTTGTGTTTTTAAGCATTATGTACACAGAATAGAAAACACTAAAACCGTGTTAAAGTGAAACACTTATAGATAGCAATATTCACCGTTACGTGACGTGTTTTCTTGTGAACAAAATGCACTTGTATAAATAAAAAGAGCTCATCGAGAGCGCGGAAAGAAGTCAGATTTCGCCATTGACATCTAATATTAGACTGAAGTATGTCAGTCTATAAAAGAAATCGAGAAAAATGAGTTGAACGGAATTACGAAAATTTTTATTATAAGTATAAAATAATCTGGAATCAAAGCTTTTTCTTTTTAAGAATACATGTGTGTTTAAACACTTTAAATCCACGTCAAAATAAAACACGTAAGTGTTTTGAAAAAAAGCACTTTATGTGTCTTTATATTTAATACGTTTCTAAACGCTTAAAAGGTGACTAGAAGGATTTAAACATTTTAAGCGTTTTAAAAGAAAACACTTAGATTTGCAGTGCATGCTGCCTTCCCGACGGCATTTTTTTTTTTTCACGACGATGACGATCGGTGGATTAATAGCGAATCAATGGATCTATTCCGTTCTGCCAATAAAATTTTGGCCTGCGGAAAATCCGAGGGGAAGTAATTATTAAGACGCGACGTCTTTCGCACGAGGCGTTAACGCGGGGAAAGAAATTGACGGTGCGGAAAACGGACGCTGCATATGTGTCCGATTAATTTGAACTTGCGATACGCGAATAATAATCTTCCGCGTTAATCGCGTATACACCAGCGAAGAGGCAACCAGCGAGAGATTCGCGAGAATCAATCGAGAAACCGGAAACAGAGCAGTCGTGTTCCCTCACAACGGCCCTGACGGATCCCGTCAGGCGCGCGCGATCGGATTTCCGCGCGGATACCTAACCGCAGCGTAATCCTGGGATTAAGTTATCGCGATGGATTTCGCCGTCAAGTAGTTTCGCTCCTTCCCCCGTACTTCCCGCCTCGCGCACCTCTTGTTCGTCTTCTTCCTCTCTATTAGCCTCGGCCGCCTGTGTTCCCTCCCCTCTCCCCCCTCCCCCCTCCTCTTCGCTCACGTCTTTCCTTTCTTTTTCGACGCGGGGTGCGCGGAAGCCAGCATTAACTAAAGAAGAAGCCTGTCCCCTTTCTGCGGCCATGGTAGTTCTGTCTCTTTCCCCCTACCTCGTCCTTTTTTTTTTGCGAATCCTTTTTGCGGCAGCGCCCGTCGGCGCCCTTTGAAGGATCTTGCATCGCTGGCTCGTGAAATCTAGTCCTCCTTACCCAGAGCCCACCCGATGTCAATGGCTGGCTGTCGTGCAGTGCGTGGCAGATCGACCTTTGTTAAGACCACTCTTCTGCCTCCTCTCTCTTCTCTTCTTTCCTCCTATCTTCTTCTCTTTTCCCTCCTTCTAATCTCCTTTTTCTTTTGACGTCTCTCTTTCTCTTTCACGTAAATACTCACGTAAACACACGTCTAGATGAAGAGAGAAGAGCAAATGAGTGAGATGAATATGGAAAGAAGTAGAGGGATAAAGAAAAGTTAGATAGGAAGAGCGAGAAGGAGGCAACGAGCAGCGAACAGATTGTCGTCGAAAGGTAATGTGGCCACGACATTATGCATGGTTCACCTACATCGTGTGACGGGGCAGCGGGCGTGCGTCTTCCGCCCTTAAGGGTTCTCTCTCTCTCTCTCTCTTTCTCTCTTTTCCCTTTTTTTTTTCTCTCTTTACCACGGGAGAGAGACAGGATCCAGTTTGTGCACGAGCCCAGAAAATGCCTCTCGAAAATATCTCTCAAACCCCTTTCTCGCCGCGGCTAATAGATGACAGCCCTTTTCACCTGGCCCAACCCTTTCCAGATTTACGAAGATTTGGTTCAGAAGAGTCTTTTTTGGAAGGATTATGTGTTTTTTCACGCTATTTCAAAGGCACGTCTATAAAAGCAATCTGTATGAATACAGATGCGGTGAAACACATCCCTTTTTTTTTAAAAAGTGAGTATAGCAGTTGCTTCGACACTGTCAAAGATGCGTGGCTTGTTTTTTTTCCAAACACACATGAAATTTGAAAAAATAAAAAACGTGGCTGACGCGTGGCTTTATGAATGGTTGACTTGATTGTTAGTCGACCCAATAGTAGCTGGTGGGTCTTGTAGTATTATCCCATGTATGGTTCGATTTTTCGATGATTTATTAGAGAAGGCAAGAAAGAAGATTTATTAGAGAAACCATTCTGTTCTTATTAGTGCTTCCCTAGCTTTGACGAGCAGCAAGTCATATAATTACATAATTACAATTTTGTTCTTTGTAAAGTAACTGCTAAAATCATGGAGGTAGCATATTATTGAAGAAATGTGTGTTAAATATAAAAGTTAAATATAAAATATAAATATAAAACAAAGATTATTATTCAATTTTATCATTAAATGATGTATCTTTTCTATTTAATCTTATAAATTTTATAAGATTTATAATACATGTATGAAACATGTATAAATTGAGTTAGTATACCTTGTATAACAACAATTATTACAATTTTATAGAATTTTAACTATAAGTAAAACATATGTGGCGTTTTGAGGTGCAGAATTCGCTGCTATTGTCTTTTCTTAGACGATTCTACTAGGACAATAGAAGATAGAAGTGTTAGATTAACAATAAGTTTAAAGAATCATCACGAAGCTTGACTTCGAGTTTGACCTAAATTTTCGTGGAGATTTAACTTTTTGAGAGATTAAATTCTGAAGGAAGGCGGCTGAAGAAATCTCTCGAGGGAAACGCAGTGAGAGGAAGCGAAAAATTAGCACGAATAACTTGGAATCCTTTTGACTCTAATCCTAATGTTGAGGGAAAGGAGGGAGGGATGACTGCGCACCGGGCCTTTTGTCGGGAAATCCTGGTGTGGCAAACAAAAACGAGACACTGCCGCCAAGTCCCGGTCCTTCCGAAATGTCTTCGAGAGCAATCCCAAGGGAGGGCATGGGCCCCCGCGAGTAAATATCGGTGAAAGGCTGTCGAGGACCGCAAACAGGAAACTGACGGTGCGTTACCCAAAACGGTTGGAGGTATCCTGGCGACGACAGCGGTTGAAAGGACCTCGTTACTCCCGTTTTAAAGCGACACCGCATGCGCTTCTTCAGGCGCTAGTAAGCATTAGGCGTGGGAATGTTTGACAGGATGAAAGCCGTAGGAGCGGATTTGTTTTTTAAACAGAAAGCTGAAATCTATGTCGTTCCACGATGATACGCTCTATATTCCATTAATAATCGGTTAAAAACGAGCAATACCGTCATGGGAACATAATTAGCTTTTGAACTCGCGCGTGGCTCGCGGACATAAAGGCGAAAAGTAGATTCACAAAAATTATCACAAGGTATAAAATCCGCCACATGACGAAAAATATCAATATTTATTTTTTCTATGTCATACACATACTGATCGATATTTGTTTAACCCTGTTGTTCCGTTCGAGTCTGTTTGATTCAAAATGCATTTTATCGTCTTGCAAATATTTTATAAAAAACTTTGGTATTTTGTCGACTTGCTCTATTAACGTGAGATTTTTTTTCTGTGAAAATTTTATATTTTTAAAAAGTTTTTTAAAAGTTTTCTTGCTGTATTGACCCAAGCAATGTGATCATACGGTAAATTCGAACAGGACAATAGAGTTAACAAAAACTTTTGTTTGTATAAAAGCGAGTGCGACGCGAGATTTTTGCACCGGTGACGATACACACAGCACAAAGTTTTGTTGCGCTGTTGCTGTCGCTTTTGAGTCACGTCGCGTTCGAAATGTATACATATTTTTTTTTTCCGTTCTTTCAACCACAAGCCCCGGGCGCAATCCGGTGGCGGGTCCGCCGGATTCGCCGCTCTTTATTAATTATCGGCGATCGTCTCTTTCTTCGCGGTCGAGGCGCGTTATCGTCGTTACGGCTGCCCGCTAATGAAGTAGTTCGATTCGGCGGGCGAGCCGCCTCGCCGCGGGACAGCCGAAATACTGGAAATACTGGAATCGCGAGCGACCTTCCTCCACGTCGCGGGATATATCGCCTTTTAGACGCATTCTCTCGCTTCGGTTGCGGCTCCTCGGTCAAATGTGCTTTCAAGCTGCTGTCCCGATATGTCGCTGTTACACTCTAACGATTTCATTGCTCTCAAACACGTCGGTCGTTTCTCGTCAACGCTGTCGTTGTCGTTTGCGGGCCTGTCAGATATTTGTGAAGCGTCCGTGGTACAATACACTTACGTTTCCAAATCTGATATCGCTTTATCGTATCTTTATCACACTCTCGCTTTTACGGAAACAACAGTCATTTTATTAATTATTGTTCCGTTCGAATTTACCATACAATCGTCAAAATAAAAAGAATCGAAATAACAGATCTAAAATAAAAGATCGAAAAAAAAATCGTCAAAATACCAGACAGAATTTTTAAACAAAGTAATTAAGTAAGAAGATAAGAAATACACGTGGAAAAGCGGACACTTTCATCATCGATATGTTCCGCATTTACATAACTCTTCCTCAAGGAATATAATGAATATTGAGTTTCACAATATAAAGTGAATCGATTCGGATGTCAGCGGAATAACGGATTCGCAACAATCTTCCATTTCGTTTTTCTTCCGCGTTCGAATGCCCTCCCGTCCAACGTGACCCACATCCGGGCGAATGACAATTCTGACGAATCGTCCGGCGAAGGTACAGCCGAGAAACTATTTCGTAGGCGCGAAATTTCGGTATCGTTCGATACGTGCTCGACATATCGCTCGGAATTCCGCTCGAAATCAATTTCCAATTTTCGCCCGGCCGCGCGCAGAACGGGGGCGGCATCCATATCCGCGCGCGCGCGCGCGCGCCACGCAGAGAAAATAAAAACATCGAGAAAGAGAGAGAGAGAGCGGGGGCGGAATTTCTTTTTCAATTTTCCGAAAAAAATTAAAATGGGGAACAATCGGTCTGTCGGACGGAGAGAGCGACCGAAACTCGATCAAATGTGCCTCGCAGCTTTAATTATCCAGCGCCCAGCGGCGGAGCTTACAGAAGCACGGTCGAACGGCGCTCGTGATTTGTTTAGTAATGGATACGTGCCTGTAGTAGTATTCGTTAGTTGACATTCAGCGATAGACCGATATGGGACGCGGCTTATCCGCGAGAGATAGCATTTCCCTGCCCCCCCCCCCCCACGTCCTCCCCCTCAGTCTGCCGTATCGCGCGCTGGCTTTCTGCTGTTTTTCCTCTTTCTCCCGCGGCATTTCGTAATCGTATTCTCCACGTAATAAGATCGGAGGAGGACGCGCCCCGTTCTACAGGTTTAACATTTAAGACAATCTCCGCATTGCGACGCATTTAGATCTCGATCGTTGTTCGTCAACGGGGCAAGCAGCAGGGATAGCAGCCGCGAGCGCGCGATTGGCAATCGCGGCTCTCGTAACGGCTTTTACACGTGTATTCGCGCCGCGTGCAAATAGGACGTGCGGTTATCCGCAAGCCGCGCGCACGCTCTCCCGCATTGGCGACGAAGAGGAAAACGTAATATATACGAATCGTATCGGGTGTACGTACGTGCATACGTTAGATCGCGATCGCGCGGTATGTACCGCGTTTGCGTGCGTCGTCGCGTGCACGCACGCACGCACGCACGCACGCACACGCACGCACGCTCGTTCATTACGGGCTCGGCTTCGCGTGTCCCCGGGACGTCGCGTCGCGTCGCGTCGCGCGTCGTGCGTGTGTGAGCTTCGGCTCTCCCGGTGACTCGGGGGCCATTTTGCTGCCCCGCCGTGCGAGGAGAGAACACCGATTCGATGCCGTGCCGTGTCGCGGACATTAAAGCCCGGCCGCGCGCTTGGATGCCGCGGCTCGTTTTCATGGGGATTAGTCACGAAAATCGCGGCGAGATTGCGCGCGCGGTAGCCGAGCGCACGATCGCGAGCGGTGACGCGCGCGAGAGATGCTCGTCTCACCGATTCTAACGGCGCGACGAGGATTCTTTATAACATATGCGTAATGGAATCCGTGCTTCATATTTGATTTAATGCAATGTTCTTACATAGAAACAAAAAATTAGATTCTTAACCATCACTGTGATATATCAGCTAAGACTGTACGATCTTTATTGAGTTTGATAATCTTGAATTTCAACAAAATATTATATTTTTATTTCAATACTACAACAATCATCTAAAGAGCACAATTTGAGCGTTTTAAAAATAATAGAGGATTCTAATTCTCTTTTTTTTAAGATATTGTTACTTTTATACAATATTTTTTTTCTCTACGTTTAATGAAAAATTATCATTGAATAATGAGACTATATTTTTCTTGATGAAGTTATACAAAATACTTAATGCTTAATATTAATAAATTCTTTAAAGATTTTATATTTTTGCTTATATACAAGACGATAATTGTAGATTTGAGACTTAATTTTTTTCCGTGTATGAGAGCAAATTGTTCTCTGTATAGTGATATAATTGCAGTAACAATAATGTCACTACAATTTAGAGTCATTTTTGATTCAACCATATTTTATAAATATTCAACAATATAAGTTATAGTTTGTTTAAACTATGTTAAAATGGAAATTTGCCAAAATGGAAATTTTAATAGTAAGTTATATTATAAAGCAATGACTATAAGTATCCATTATAAGCATATTGTTACCAATATTATAGTAATAATATTACTACAAAAATGATATTTTTAACTATAATTATTATTACTATACAATTATAGTAAAATATTTTTTTTCCTCATTGTCAGTATACGTCCAATGTGTAGGAGTTTTTACACAGTCGCAAATGTGAGATTGTGCTTATATCTCGCACATTGTTCACGATCGTCGCGATTTTTGTAATTTACCTAAATTATCGCGGTCTGTAGAGATCATTACCGTTTTATAGGTACGCGTTTTGTCGCATTATTTACGGCGCGTAAATTGGCGTTTAATATTCTCCGCGTGTTCCTTTCAATAACACGCCCGGTATCCTTTCGTCGCCGCGCACGTCGGGAATCCGTGTCGCTTTGTTCTCAGCACCACACTCGTATTTACCTAATTATCGGCGAAGGGGTTCGCCTTTACGTTCTACCCACACGCGCGCGCACACTCCGTGCCCCGGGTTTTTCAAGTTCATTAATGCAACTCGTGGGCTCCGCCTGTGGCTTTACTTTACCCAACAGCTTTGCGTCCTTTGCCTTCAAAATCTTATCGCTCTCCTCTTATTTGCATAGCGATAAGCTGCCGCTTAGTAAATTCGATCGGCGAACGGGAATTAGAAAAATGTCGCACGATAAATGATAAGTAACATCGATTCATCGGGACACTTCTCGCCCGTCTATGAGAATTTGTATTGCAATATCGTATGCACGAGCGGCTCCTCGCTGCTCCTTTCGTTTTCCCGTTTAATTGCAATCGTCAAAAAGAACAGTTCTCCCGTGCTGCGTTCCTTTACGTAATTTTCAATTTTTGCGCCATTCGCGTAGCGCTAAACTAGCCCGCGCGACTGCGCGTCCAGACTCCGCCGTGCAAAACAAAACAAAAAACCCCAGCTCTCTTCGCACGCAGGCATTACTAAATCATTTGCCCGCGGCTGCGTTTCGCACGCACTCCGCAAATTTCCCTGGGGGTTCGCCCTCGGGCAACAATCGAGCGCGAATTCTGCTACGAATTCTAGTCGATACGCGAGAAGAAAAGAGACCTTCGTCCCTCAAAGAAGGGGGGCGAGAGAAAACTTTTCCGTTTCTTTGTCCGTGGGTGCGGTTACTCTGCTTTCTCTCTCTCTTTCTCTCCCTCTCTCTTACTTCTCGCTCTCGCTCTCTCGCCGGATCGCGTAACGTAATCCCGGATTGATTTTCTCAGCTAGCGAAGGCATTATCGGGCGTGTAAATTCCTGAATCCTTAATGAACGTTGCCTGTTAACAACAGACACCCGTAATAACTAAGTTAAATCCTGGCGTGATCGGGGAATGTATATATCGAAAAATATACACCGTCCCGCAAGCCTCTCCACACGGCACCCTATACTTTCGACGTCGCATACCGCTCGTTTGCTCGGCTTCAACGTTTACTTAAGACACGCCGAATTAACGAGTGAGCGCGCGCGCGCGCTCATTTGCAGCTTCACGGCGGCGGGCCGATTCTCAACGTGACCTATCTCTTAAAATTTTATGATTCCCGAGAAACCGAGGCGTGGCGAGGCGACTGTCCGCCGCGACGCGCGCACCGCACGTCCTCCGCCCGTGTTCTTCGGGCTCGCGAAGAGGAGCCCGAAGAGGAGAGCGGCTCCTTGGGATTAAGTGGCGATTAACGATCGGTGCATTCCGTATCAAGACATCATCGTGTATCATCCGCGGCGGGCTCGCTCACTTGGAGGAGGACTTTGCGCCGCGGTGCCGGGCAATTTGCGTCCGTCGAGCGAGAAACGGGCGTGGAATCCGGTTGAGCCGCCGCGGTGGCTCCTGATCGTTATAATAAATGGGATAATGACATAACGGGGATACTGCCAGGATCGAGAGCGCGCCCGGGTCCTAACATCGTAATTATTACTTTCGGGCGAGCGAGCCCGATGTTCCTCCCCCTCCCACCATCTCTCTCCCTCGCCGCTCTCCGTATTCCCGTGTTCGTGTTTCCCTCGCGACTACCCCATATACGCGATTCACTTTCCTCCAGCGGGAGAAGAGGACGCATTACCGAAATTGTACGCTCGTCGAAGGGAAGACCGGTACATTTTGCCGGGCGGCAACGGAATTGGCCAATAACACGGTCTTACACCTACGTCGCGGGACACGCGAGCCATTTTTTACGTGTAAGGCAGGGTTTGATGTGGACGAGCTTGCAAGTCTCTCGCCTAGGCCGTACGCTCTCGCTTCCTCGCTTTCTTCCCGTTTTTTCGAAGCGAGATCTTCGTTTAGCGGGGGGGGCTAAACTTCACTTTCGCGATGCGTGGACGTAACGCTTATCGGTCTCTCGGGCGAAAGCTCAAGGAAGGAAATAGACAACTGCCAATAACAGTTGCCACGTTCGCGTGCATAAGCGAGCAGGTCGATGGGCGAAGAGGCGTTTGCCAACTGTCGACTGTTCCCTACTTTGTTCGTCAACTTATTCACTCGATATGCAACGCGATCTTCTACGCAAGTCCTCCTTGGGGATAATGTAGGTTCGGTGAACTCGTACGTAACAACACGAAAAGCTGAATACGAAATGAATGAACGCGGAACACAAATAAACCCCTTTCAAAAACGCAAGTGGTGCAAAAAAAGATGACAATTACACGTGTGGATGTTGATCCAGTAAGCACGTAGATTCTATTAAGAAACAAACTTCAAATGCAAACAAAAAGTTAAATACCGCAAGAAGTACGGACGGCTGAGGCCTATTGAATGACGAGCGAGGTCGCGGTTAATTCTACTGCAGAATTATGACGGCGGTAATCCGATTTCGAGCACCGTTATCTCCTTTTTCGCGCCAACTCTAACGCCCGCGCTAACTAACTAACGGCCCTCCTTTCCGCGTTAATCAACGTTCGCGTATATATACGCCGCACTACTCTGGACGACCAACCGAGCACGTTTCATTTTTCCTGGTCTTAATGCCAGCACGGCATTCCTGTGAGTCGCACTCGGCGGGCAATTTAGCGAGCGACGGGAAATCCACAACACGTGGATTTTACCGCCGCTAAATTAGAGTCGCGAGCGCCGTGTTTCTCGTCTCGGTGAAACGACGTAAATGCGTTCGGTATTTGGGACGAATTGACAGAACGTACGTAGCTCCATCCGAGCTTCAGGATTGCTTACAGAGTTAATACTATCGAAATTTAAAAAGAAGACACATCAATTTCTCCTTTGATAAATTTTGAAACACTTTAGAGAACTACCACAGCTTTACATACTCTCTAAATTACAATCAGTGAAAAATCACTAAAAGACAGTGAATATTTAAGTATCACAGTTATAAATACCGCTGCAAATCAGCAATAACGCATTGATTGTCATTTAGAGAGCGTAAACAATATTCTCGCAGAAGTCAAGCGCCGGATTAAACGCAAATCTTTGATTAAGACCGTCAGTATAAAGCGCAAATTGTAATTGTAAACAAAAATGATGTCAGTTTTTCTTTCAATCGATACACGATCAATTATCTGTTTGAAAAATTTACTTATAATGATATGCTGAAACTTTTAGCACAAAACAAGGTAGGCTAAATAACTGAAAATATACTCTCTAAGTGGTAAGCGTATTATTAACTGATTTGCTAGAACTGTTATAATTAGTGAATATTTACTGTTTTTTAAATTTCGTTTATCAGAATTAATGGACACTATTACTAAAAGATAGTGAATTTATTTCACTGATTAAATAAGTTACGAGTTACAAGTATAACACTGAAATGTAGTGTATTTTTACTAATCTCACTTATTGTTATTTAGAGAGTATGTAAAGCTTCACTTTACAAAATTGCAAGACGACAATAATAAACTTTACAAGCTTTATTCTTAATATCTTCATGAAGAAGATAAATCTCTTGAAGGAGATGTCTGTCTCTGATATCTCTGTTTCCGTTTGCTCTCATTTTCCTTCGCATGTAAACGCTTTTCCGCGCTGTAATATTCAATTTGTAGGTCGTTACGTGTAGGCCTATTCTGTAATTTTTAACAACAGTGTCGATATCGTTACATTGTCGTTGCGCATATATTATATACTACTATGATAAAAAAATAATGAATTTTTTATTTAATCTTTGCGAGTACTATAAAATCATGAAATTATTTTTTTGTGGGTTGGTAGTACTTTGACATCTATGCAGAGTTTTATGTCAATATATTCAATTGCTGCAGAGCTACACGTTTTGTAAACATACAAAAGTGAGTTTTTCGATTTTTACTATGTCTGATTTTGTTGAGCAAAGAATTTGCATTAAATTTTGTTTGCGGAATGAATATTCTGCCGCGGAAATTGAGGATGTTGCAGAAGGCCTTTGGTGATAAGGCTATGTCTCAAAAAAATGTTTACAAGTGGTACAAAGACTTGAAAGAAGGCCGAGAACGAGTTCAAGACGAACAACGCCCCGGACGACCATCAACATCTACCGATGAAAGTCACGTCCGGGAAATCAAAGATTTGGTGCTCGAAAATCGTCGATTGACAATTAGAGACCTTGCTGATGCTGCGGGCATTTCATTTGGATCAAACCCAAACCATTTTAAAAGATGTTTTGTGCCTCAAACGCGTCAAATCTCGATTTGTTCCAAAGACATTCAATTTCGTCCGAGGTGCTGTTTGTCTTTCAAGTCTTTGTACCACTTGTAAACATTTTTTGCGACATAGCCTTATCACCGAAGGCCTTTTGCAACATCCTCAACGTTTCCGCGGCAGAATATTCATTTCGCAAACAAAATTTAATGCAAATTCTTTGCTCAACAAAATCAGACATAGTAAAAATCGAAAAACTCACTTTTGTATGTTTACAAAAACACGTGTAGCTCTGCAGCAATTGAATATATTGACATGAAACTCTGCACAGATGTCAAAGACAGTACTACCAACCCACAAAAAAAAAGAATTTCATGATTTTTTAGTACTCGCGAAGTTTAAATGAAAAATTTACCTTATTTTTTTGATCACAATAGTATATAATACATGCGCAACTAAAGTGTAACGATATCGACACTGTCATTAAGAGTTAAGAATAGACCTACTGTCGCGTTTCCGTCTGAAAATTTCACGAGCGAGCGCGCCTTTCGGATTCACCTAGTTTCGCAGCTGTCGATGTCATTGTTCTTCAGCCGGCGATTTTTCGCGAAGCCTCGTCTGCGATATCTTGCCGGGGAAACGCTAAGTCCGAGTACGCCGCAAGCGTGACAGCTGTCACTCACCGGGCATGCATCATCCATGAGGTTGGTATATTATTCCACTAGCGGCATTCATTTCGCAAGGTCGATTATTTCGCGCGTACATGTGTGTGTTACGTGTGTGTGTGTGTGCGTGTGTAGCCCGCGCGTTAGTACTTACCGGCTGTCCATCCTGAAACAGCGAAACCAGCCATTCTACTTCCAGCAATCTAATCGAATTGATGAATTTTCCACAAGCGTTCGCGTTACCAGCGACATTGAATAATCGAGCGATTTACGCGGAATCCCGAATGCGTAATGGCGCGCCTCGGGACAGGCGCGAAGACTCGTCACGCGCCAATTTATCGATCTCTATTGTAAATTATCGTTTATCTGTAGTCTCGTTAATGCGCCTACTTGTATCGTCATGTATTTCTTTAGTCGCACCTTTATTTTTTTGTCCCGCAAACGAGAGTGGATATAATTCATGGAATAAGCTAGGCCATTCAATCAATCATTATTGCTGCGCGATTGTTTAACCAAACGTAGGATGGAATTAGCGATTAAATTAGAGCGAGAGATGAGTGAAAAATCGAGCCTTGCGGCAGTCACTTGCCAATTTTGCCAGCGGAGATACGATCGTGAGAGGAAGCCATAAATTGATCTTAACGAAAAGAGACGAGAGTTCCGAGTGAAGTTGAAACGAGATAGAAATGCGTTTTGTTAGGGTCACCGATGGATTTCCACGGTAAGCTCTCTCTCTCTCTCTCTCTCTCTCTCTCTCTCTCTCTCTCTCTCTCTCTCTCTCTCTCTCTCTCTCTCTCTCTCTCTCTCTCACTCACTTTCTGTCCTTTTCTCTGTCTTTTCTTGTACGTGCGATAGGGTGCCGAAGGGCGTGTAGAGAGATAGAGTAGGTCGGTTTAATAGAATCGAACAGGCGGTAAGGCGATCCCAGACGATCTGTCTTTTGCCACTGAACGGCCCAATCGAAACCCTCCTGGCGACGTCTGACGCGACATTTCTTCACCCCGCTCGCCCATACCTCTTAACATCGGCAAACAACCCTCGTACAACATCCCTAACGGACGTCCGCGCGCTGTTTCGTGGGGTAAGACGCCCCCTCGCGATCCCGAAGTGATGGATTTCTCGTGATACTCCCTGTAGCAGGACGAAAGATGGCGACGATAGGCATTGTTCTTATCCGAAGAACAAAATGCTTCAGTTTCTTCGAATGCAAAAGAAAAACTTGAACGTTTAAGGAAACGAAAGAATAGTAAAATATATAAATATACAAGTTTGAGAACATGGAGAATATACCGAAAGTCTATTTGTAGATACCATGTATCGGAGTTTTGTTAATTTTTTAAAATTAATCTTTTATCAATTAATTGTACAGTTTAAGAAAATGTACAAGACTAAAAGTATTTTTCGCAATCTTTTAAATAAATATATGCCAAATTGCTTTATTTGTTATTACATTAACAATTTTAAGAAATTTATAGTTAATGTTCAAATTTTAATGTACATAAATATTTTTATGTATTTTTAACCGGACATGTTTTATTGGAATCAAAATAAAGTGTATTATTATTTTCATCCTCCGCAATAAATAAATTTTGTTGTACAGATATATTGGTAAAAAATAAATATTTGTGATTAAAATATTTTCAACCATAGTTTTTAAAGATCAACAAATAGTTTTTAAGAACTAATAGTTCTAATAACACACTTAATTTTGATTGCAATGAATCTTTTTGTATCGTATATATTTATATAATATGTCAAAATATACTAAAATAGTTTTTTTTACAATTACATTTAATAACAAATTTTACAAAATTACGACGTTATAAAGCAATTTGGTAAATAAAATCGTATTCAGAAACCAAAAAACGGGAAACATTTATCCTCACTTTTGTGCTCGAAAAAAATTATTTTTTGTTATACAGTATTAAGAAAATTGCATAATTCACATCTCCTTATTGGAACATCTCCCCTTGCCTTTGATGCTTTTTTCAAATCTTTTTTTGCCGAACCGAGTCGAGAAGTGCTCTCGCACGAGTCGAGGAAAGAAAATTCGGAAGATAAAGGGACGTTAACGAGGCACGCAGAAAAAAAGCAGGAAGGGAATGCGGTATTCTTATTCTTGGTAGGTAGTTTCACGATGTTACCGTTGCTCACTTTTTTTTTCGCGGTTAGGCGACGCGCGACGTCGTCGCACGCGCGGTGGAAACGGAGCAAAGAAAGTAAAATTAAAAGGTACGTTGCACGCGGCGGCGCGGGAGAGGAGTTGACTGCCAAGCGGTTTAAATAAAAAGCACAGTTCTTTTCTTGCCGATCTTCTCTCTCTCTCTCTCTCTCTTTCTCTCTCGCAACGAGAAGAACGAACGTTCTCCTTCCGTTTCCGCGACCGAAACTTGCGAGAAAGGAGGAAACGAGAACACGGTGCGGTTATCATTCGCACGGATAGCGGTTTTTTTTAATTTTCCTCAACGTGGCCGTACGTGCACTTTTGCATGAACGTGCGGATCTATAATCGCGAGTCAAAAGCATCTCTCTTTTAAAACGCGCAACGCACGCAAGCTTCAGCCCGCATTTCGATATTAATTAATCTTTATGTCTTGACACGTGAATATCGAAATATGTTCTCGCACAGAACGCGTTTCAGAATATTTACCGCACTCGAAATTGCTAGAAACGAAATTAGAAAAAAAAAAGAGGCAGATAGTTATTTCGTGCACGCCGGGATGTGATACATCCAGCCGGATAATTGCGCGCGGTGAATCACAGATTGTTCTCGTCGTATCTCTTTGTCGAAATTCGCATTTCCGCCCCGTTTTTGTGAAGCGGCGAAATAAACGCCACGCGATTTTCGGCCGGGCGAATTTTCCGCGCGGTGGTACCCCGTGAAATTTTCGGCGCCAGCCGCGGGATATCATTTCCACGACCTTACCGGAGGCGAAGTAAATTTCGCTGGCATTTTCTCCGCGGACAGCGGCGAGAGAGGAGGAAGGAAGGGGGGAGCGGCAGGGAGGGTGGAACAGAGAGGGGAGATGAGGGAGGGCGGGAGCGTGTGTTGTGTGTTTTTTATTTTCGTTTTGTTTTCTGTTTTTGATTTTTCCATCGGTGTTCGCCAACGCGGACGCGAACGGAGTGTCCCCTCCGTGTACCCACGTGCGCGTGAGCGCGCGTTATACCGGGGTGTGTCGAATCCTGAGTCTCGCGGCAAATTGAAAAAAAAATTGGATACCGCCCGGCTGTTGAGCTCTCTATTGCCATTCTATTAAAAAATACCGGCGGCGGCGGTGGTCGGTGCGCCAGCGTTGCGTTGCGTTGCGTTGCATTCCCCGCGTTGCACATGAACGCGTTAAATGCATCTAGCGCGATTTTCTCTATCGTACACGCGAAACCGGCCTCGGACGATACGCATGTTATTTCACGTATCGTCAACCATTTGACAGCTCGTGACAAGTGTCCTGGGGAACGTTTGATGCGTGCCGATGCGATAAAGTGCACCATAATGTAAATCAGAATTAATTATTATGCATTATTCCATTACCCTACAAGATACATCGACGTGACATTGTACTTATTCGCCGTCGCACGTAATCACGAATAGATTGAAAAAAATGTAGAGCTTATCATGAAAAATGATTGGTGTTGATTTTGTAGGATTTGTAAAATCGTCAGTGAATTATTAACTGATTCTGAACGTAAGCCACTATTGTTGAAAGTTAATATCGCATACATATAAACAACTATTTCTACTGCTAAGGAAAGTAGTTATTTAATTTACCTTTTTTCCTTCAAATAAATAATAGTTATCTTCAATGAAGACTATTTTCTTGATAATGGTCTTAAAATATATGCTTGTCAGAAATTTTAGGAAAAGTCATTATCTTATATTTAAAAAAAAATTTATACTTTTTCGAAGAATATTAAAAAATTGAATTGAAGAAAAGACAAAATGGTAAGTAAATCGAATTTTTATTTTTATTTTCTATTTTAATATTCTCAATTCAAGTAAAATCACTAGGATTCATAATATATATTGAATAAATGCGTTGCTATGGTGAACTTGTGATAGATGTGCTTATGTGTAAACTTATGAATTATTTAAAATAAATGATATTTATTTAATTCAAGTACATATTTTTGTGTGTATGTACAAGTTTATTTTAAGTAAATCTTACTTGTTTCACGTAAATGATGGGAATATGTTAAGACTAAATATTCATCAAAGAGATATTCTTTGCAAAGATAATCGTTATTTAAAAGAAGAAAACTGAAAAATGAGAAACTGCTTTCTTAACATAAGAATGTATTTTTTTGTGTGATAGGCGCACTATAAATTAATATTTATCTTTCGTTTCCTCGATTATCAATTTTTCTATCATATCTTTATAAGTAAAATACAAATACTATCATCAGAAAATTTGGGATCAAGAATATACATGTCACTATTATCAAAATGGATATCATCTAAAACGATCAAGTTTTTGCCTATTGGGTTTTGATCATTAAGTTTTATCTTATTATTATCAACATGTAATGTAACTGTCTTAGACAAGATTAACATTTAAAAGACAATAACAGATCTTTGATCCTAAACTTTCTGACGGTATAATTATAACAAAATAGATGAATTTCGCACAGTTCATCTTAATCGCCGCGGGGAATTTATCATACAATTAACTTCGTATTGCTTTTGGGATAAAAAAATCTCTACGTGTCGCGTTTTTCACGTTATTATAATGTTTGCTCGTTGACAATCGTCCTGTAGTGTCGCGTATACACTTAACGAACGGGCGCTGTACGCAAAAGTTGATTATCGCTGTTTGTTGGCACAAATGACGCGCGAATTCTCTATGCAGCGCACATCGGATCCGATCGAACGCCGGTGTTCGGTGCAATTAGAAGAAGAAAATAACGATTTACAAACACGAGCATGAATATCCGAACACTCGCGCTCGCCTCGTTCGGCGTGCGTTCGCTATAAGTGTATGGCCCAGCTTAAAGAGAGGATACGTCGATCCGTCGTCCACAGCTTCGAACACAGGCAAACTATCGGCGATGGGAACTCTCTCTCTCTCTCTCTCCCGGCCTCACCTCGGACGTAAATCCCACTGTGCGCGTTGTGAAACGACGGGACCCGTTCGTCTCCACCGTAAAAGAACGATATTTGTAATCCGTACGTAACATCGTCGCTTCAATTCGCGAATAAGCCGTGTGTGTACGTGTTCGTTTTCGAGAGCCTCGTACGCCCGTAAGGAGCCGCGTGCGTGCATGCGTACGTGGCGTGCGCGTCACGTTCGAACGATACCAAGGAATGACCGTTTTTGGCCACCCTTCCTCGTCCTCATCCTTTTCCCCCGACGCGCTGGGAACAGACGACTGCGGAAGACTGCGAACGGAGCTCCGCCATGCAGTTTGCCCTACATACGCAGGCGGCCACGTACGTACGTGCATGCCAGGGCCAGGTGTGGGCGCGTGTGAGTGGCGCACGCATCACCGGAGGCGCGCACACACGTACTCGCGAGGGAGCGTGTTATGTACCTGGATACGAGCGTGTATTGCGAGTACATTGCACGACGACGACGTCGTCGTCGTCGTCGTCGTCGTCGTCGTTGTCGTCGTGGAGCACGTCGCGCGTCGGGTGAAGCAAGTCGAAGGGCGTTTCTAGAGGCGGTCGTCGTCCCCACCAGGACGGGGAGTATTACGCGGGGAAGGGGCACGGAGGGGGACATATAGCATATCGTATATCCTGGTGGAAGGGCCGCGTCCCTCCCCGACGACGAAAATGCCCAGAACAGGCTTTTATGTGCGCGCGCGACCGATGCATCACGAGAAAGGGAGAGACGGAGAAGAGAGACAGAGAGAGAGAGAGAAGGAGAGTAGGGATACAGGGAAACGTAGATACGGTCGATTAATCCACTAATGGATGAGCGAGATGACTTTTGTGTCTAATGTCTCCGAAATCGATGACGGTCCCGCGACTTTTCGAAGCGTCTCTCGAAAAATTCGAGCAACGCTTAGAGAAACATATCTCTTGATTCGTATTTGACTTTGGCAACTTTCTCGAGTTAAAGCGAAATCCCGTGGAAAGGTAGGCAAAGATAGCAGCCGATCCGTTCGTACCCTTTTTAAAAGTTTTTTTTTTTTTGTATGAGGAGAAATTGGCGGTTTTATTACAGAAATGAGAAAAAAAAATTGCGGTCCTCTTGAAGGAGAGATAAATTTCCTCGTTTCTTTTTTTCCCCTGACAGTTTCACACAGTTTCGGGAGAGGGGGCGCACCCGGAAGGTGGGCGTTTAGTGCGTCACGGTAGTGCGATGTTGTCGGAGGGTAAATATTAATTAGCGTTACTCCGCGTTCATCTCGCTCTACGCGCGGCGCAGCGTTAACCTGAATAAACACATTTTCGCCCGGCAGCAATCGCACCTTCCGGGATTTCGGCTGTCGCGAATAATTAAACGGCGGGGCTTGAATCTGGGAAATTGGATGGCTGATTGCTGCAAATTATAATTTTACATTTTCCTTCCGGGGAAAATAATATTCAACGCGAGGTGAGAAAGTGTACAGATGCGTACGAAAGGCGCGACGGAAGCGATTCACGCGCGGTTCCCTTTCGCGTATCGTACTTTTATATGGTAATTTAATTTCCTCCTATATTGGGAAATCGAGACCGTTCGAGACCATTCGAGACAGAATAAAATGAAACGCGAAAGACAAATGCGCTTTAGCGCTGTCTCGTCGCCAATCGGCTTTTCTATCGACTATCGTTACTATCGACACGCGTTTGTGCACCTTTGCGCTGTCGCGCTACTTTACGCCGCGCCAATAAATGTCATATTTTATCGGGCAATTTATCTAATCACTTCACGACGGCATCTCGGCTCCGCCGACGTTTCTCCTTGGGTTGCTTGTCATTAGAGTTTAACGGGTCTGTAATTATATCGCCGTGTATATGCCGCGGCAACGGCCGTTATGCGCCGGAGCAAACAAAAGCGACAGCGGTGAGCGATATATAAAAATCGCGTTCGATTTCACGATGTCGATTAGAAAGCTCAATGAACGCGCGGAATAAAAATATCCCGGGCGCGCGAGAATGGACGACGATTTTGTCCGTCCGATGAAAACATTTGCAGTTTTCGATAGGGTCGAACGAAATATTATCACGCGATATATTTGAATTGTTCCCAATTCGCAATCGATCTCGATAACCGTAGGCCGTGTGCATGCGCTCTCTCTCTCTCTCTCTCTCTCTCTCTCTCTCTCTCTCTCTCTTTCCATTCTGTATTTACATTTAAAATTACAACGGCGAAATTGGTCACTGTAGAGAAAAAGAGCAACTTCCCCCAAAAATTGATGTGATAAAAACCTGTGAATGCACCTTTTTTCGCAGGAAATGGTGTGGTCAGACAAAAACAGGATAGAGATCCCGGGCACTTTGAATAAAAGGATATAACGATAATTCGAGACTAGAAAAAAAAAAACTTGATAATCTACACACATATTCCAGATGTACTCAATTATTTATCTTTTCTCTTCTCCGTGACTCATCGATAGAGAGGAATAATATTTGTTTTAGCGCTTGAAATGTATAAGTGGTATTTCAAAATTATATTTCTTCTTAAAGATGCGAGGAGAGATTGTGTTATGTCATTAAGAAACTCTACGATATTCTTAAAAAGAAATCCGAGAATTAATGCTCTATTCTATGATATGTACGCGCGTCTGTTACTAATAAAAAAAGGAATGTACATTTTCGAAGGTCAATAATAACAGTATTTACCAAAGAAGACGAAACTGGATTACCTGAAAACCTATTCAAAGACAAAAGCGAAGTGGAACGTTCTATTCTAAGATGTCCCTATCTTTTTTATCAGCAGTAAATTAATAATTAAGTAATGCATTTCCTTCGTTCTTTTATCGAAGAAAACGATGATGTATATACTTAAACATGTTATTTGTCAGAGAAGTATAGAAAAATCGATTAGATGGAAAAGAAAACACGAGAAATGTGTAAAAATGAGAGCTAGTTTGAATTTCGTTTGGGGAATCGTCGATAATGCACCCCGCATTTGTCTTTTAAAGGTCCAAATGAGCTCGGAAAAGATGTCAGCCGCAGCAAACATCGCCGGCGATGCAATGACACTGTTCGCCGTAAAATAGAAAGGGAAAGAAAGAAAGAGAGAGAGAAAAAGAAAAACCGATAACAAGGAGAAGCAGCCCTCTGTGGCTCACCGCTGCCGTCGAAGCGTAAGACCGACAAGGCTCTCTTCAGGTTCTTGTTTGACGCCGACTAAGTCGGGGCGACACCGCGAAAACCGTGACACGGCCTTTTGCTTTTTTCCATGGCGCTAGGTTGCCGCCCTCGCAAGCGTGTTGCACAACGTCGGCCTCGATTAATGATCACTACGCCGCGGAAATAATTAGCACCTTCCACAAAAGCCTCGCGACTTGATAATAAAACAAACCAGTTTCTCGTTTTCGCAACTGGTAATCTGAAAAATAACCAATGCCGGTTTTAGGATTGCAAAGGAAAAAATATATATATATATCTTTTGTACGCTTGTAAAAATGTCTTTGTAATATCAAAAATTTAGAGTGCAAGAAGGAAAGAATGTCCTTGAATCGAAATAGTTTTATTATACAATAACAGCTACTGATAATTATCGCGAAGATGAATGAAATCGGAGAGTCGTTTTCTGGTGGCTAAATGATAGCCTTAGAAAATTAAAGAAAAGGAGACGATTTTAAAAGATGATACCTGTTTTTAGGTACTCACAATTCGGAAAACTTTTCCCTGTACTTAAATGACTTAATTACAATAGCCGCGCGCCAATATCGAAAGCAGTTAAATTCCCGAATGTTGAGAACGTCGTACGGTGAAACAAAAATTCTCAGAGCGATTATAGTAAACCGCTCTCTGTCACGAAACACCTCCGGGCGCCTCTTCGGTCTCTCTCCCATTGCGAGTTCCTATTTTCGCTCGCTCGTTGGCTCGATTTTTTGCTGATTTACGCCACAGTGCGAAGATCGACCGCATCCTGGCCCGACCGAACTCCTGCGATATCCGTTGTCCCTGTCCTACGATCGAGAGAGAGAGAGGGAGGGGGCGGGAGAGATCGTTACGCGAAGTAACCAGCAGTAATAACCGTTAGGCGATCCCCAACGATCTCGAAATTACTGCCCGCGCCACTTTTCTATCGCCGCCGTGGGCGACGCCTTCGCGGTTTCTCGCAGCTCGTTCCCATTTTCCCCATTAATCTCCCTGGTCCCTCGACTGATATTTTACGAGCCACGAAGAGATTGTTCACACTTTTTGCCGCGCTCGCCCGGTCAGGAAGTTGTAATTACCCGATACGGACGGGTTCGCGGGCGATCGGCGTAATCGGGGACCACCCTGTAAAACGGCTCCGAGAGATCTCCGCCGGTTACGTTCGGCTAACTTAAACATCGATCCGTGATCTACTGACAAAAACCAGCGTAGCGCTCGTTAATGGTACAGAGGCAATTACGATATTACGACACACCAATTTCTTATTTCAACTGTACCGTAAAACTTTTTTCTCTCGCGTTTATGGAAAATTCGACCGAAATACATTTTGACATCCTTGTTTATTTATTGCTGTTGATCTATAAAAAAAAAAGGGCAGTCGAAAAAAATGTTTTCAAAGGTGAACGTCGTTCTCGCCACACGCAGAGCACGTTTCGAGAAATGTGCTTGCCGTAATTACGTAGATCGTTCCGTTCGCTCACGTTTCGCGAGCTTACACCTTGGGTTATCGCCGTGGCCGTGCATGCGAAGGGAAGGGAAAGTGCGCGTTATACGCCGAGCCCCGATAATGCACAAAAAGAGGGAATTGCGGAGTATCGAAGTACCTAAAGTATACGGTTATACGTGGCGCAAATGCGGCCCGCGGTAGCAAACAATTCGCCGCGTCGACGTTGCAAACGCGTAGGTACACACACACACCGGGTATACCCTTGACGCCACGACTGTAATTTTCCTGGGACAAAGGGCGGCACTCGAAAAGATAAAACACCGACGTGTCTCCCCCCTCCCTCCTCCCATCAACATTTGGATTCAAAGACACCTAAATACGCGTCGCAGCGATGCATCTGTAATTAATTGTCAGGGTCGTGAATTTTCAAATTCGATAAGGAGCATTTAAATTTAAAATCAATGCGATAAATCAGTGCTCCAGAAATAAATTTAGATAAGTGAATTAATTAGAGTTATTTTTAATTTTTTAAGCGAGTCAATTAGAATATCGCTCCGTTTTGACAATCGATCGACGATGACACGATCATCCTCCCGAGTATACTAACAAGTTGAAACCTCCGAACTTCTCGAATTCGCCAAACGTTGAGAATAGAGGATTCGTTTAATGAAACTCGAACGAGGCACGCTTAATTTTGTTTTTTTTTCATTCTCTTCCGTTGCGCCACGGACCACTTTTGGTGTACCTGCTCGAAGCAATCCAGAAAACGGTGGTCCATTCATAACCCATAGACGCCTGTGGCTAATCTCGGGTCCGTGGCGCCGGCCACGATGGTCATCAATTTCATGGGAAATCGCCCGTCAATTTTGTATTTTGACGTGGGTCCGGCCCAACCGGCGTGCCTCCTCACGAAGTTCATTGATGACACTCTCTGGTTTCGTCGACTTCTGCATATTTTACGTGGCGCGCTCGAAAAGTTTTCACTCGCTCCTCCCCTTGTTCTCACAGTGTTCTAAAAACGAAAAATGCATAGCCCGAGAACTCGTAACTATGATAATTATGATTACATCCGCGGTTTAGGGCAGCTTCAGATGCCCCGGTGCTTCAGATGCCTCGAGCTTTAACATATTTTATGAATGTAAATATGAGGAAGGTTTTATAGAAACTTTTTTCTCGCTACTCTTTCAGTATTCACGCGACTTCGTAAGAGTTTTAAAGAAATTTTCCAACTTGATTCGACGATACAATTGAACCTTTTCTATTAGAGACAATAGGCGATTGTCATTAAATGCGAGACAAATCGCTATGTATTCAAGAAACACACATTTATAAACAGTTACAGATATTGCTTACTCGCAATTTACTCGTCTATTCTCTCTCTCTCTCTCTCTCTTTCTCTCTCTCTCTCTCTCTCTCTCTCTCTCTCTCTCTCTCTCTCTTTCTGCTCTGTTCTCCTGAAACTTCAACGTATTTCACGGTGAGGCGATTCGCGCACGCGTTAGACGGGCGAAAATTGGAGGCAATTTTCGGCAATTCCGTGTAATTCACGGGGCGTGGATTCGAGGCGATCCGCAATGCGTTTCAGATGCGGAGGGGGGGGGGGGAAGAGGCACACGGATAAATAATATCAAAGTAAGGGAAAGAGAGAGGAGGGCGACATATGGCTCATGTACCGATCGGAAAGCGCGCGATAAAGATCTCTACCGAGTTCTATCGTATTACGGGGAACTATCTCTTACGGGGGCTTTTATAGAGGGGGTTTCGGGATTACCGGGTCCACCGCAGGAACCTCCAGGGGGAATCGTAGATCCGCAATACGATATATCAAGAGGGTATATAACTGCCCCGTATCTCTGATCCCTCCGCGATTTGACCGCTTTATCCCTCGAAACAAATCGACCTCCTTTTCCGTCTTTCTCCCATACGTTCGATTTTGCGCGTGAAAAAAAGATCGCGCGCGGGGATGTTCGTCTGCGATGTTTCGCTATCCTCCGTGAAAGTTCTCAACCCGCCTTGCCTCGTTACTACCGGTATGCGCATACGTCAAAACGTACGATTTAATATGGTGTTTTTTTTTCTTCTATTGATTGGATAGACCGAGTGTGCGCTCTCTCTCTCTCTCCTTTTCTATCTCCGTCTCGCTCGCGCGCGCGCGTTAAATTGAGAAATACTGTTTTATATCATCGACGAATAGATCTCGACGATCGTCGGAGTACCATTCCGTGTTCCTCGGCGTACCGAACCGCTCGTATCTTCGCCGCTTCGGCTACCGCACCTGGAGCGAAGGCGAGAGCGGATCGTCGTCATAAGGCGGATACCAGGCGCGCGTAAGGCGTATCGTCAGCCGCGCTGCATTAAACGGCGCCGCGCCGCGCCGCGCCGCGCCGATCATCGAGGTGCATCGACACCGAGAAAGACGTTCGGGGAGATAGAAAAAAAAAGAGGGGTGGGGGGGGAGAAATCTTCTACCGAGAGTATCCCACGATCATACGCGCGCGGCAGCCGCGCGGTGGTGAGTCACAGCGCGGGTATTCCGCTCCGCGTGTGTGTGATCGCGCCGAGAGTACCGGTGCTCGCTCGGCCGCCGCATTAACAGCCCGGGTATTTAACGTGCCGGTCGCGTTCGGCGGGCTAAATACCGGTACTTGGGAAGGATAGAAAGAGAGAGAGAGAGAGAGAGAGAGAGAGAGAGAGAGAGCTTGGATTTCTCCGCGCGGAAAAGAGAAAAAGAGAGAGGGGGGAAACGTTTCTCGAAGTCGTTTCGCGGATCCGCGCGGCGACTCGTTCTCGTTTCCAGGCGCGGAATTCGAGGCGCATCGCGAGACGGTAGGTAAGCATCATCCCCATTATATCCCTCCCCCCTCCCCCCCCCTCGTCCGGATTATTATGCTTCGACGTATTTCCATAACGACTCGTTAGATACGAACGGGTACCGCGAAAGTGTGCATGCTTCAGGCGTGTATCTACCTGGGCGAGCACCCCGCCGTGGGTGGTGCCCCCGTGGGAAAAAGTAATTCTCCCGCCGTCGCCGCGAGAGGGTTACCATATCCCGTGCCCGTTCCCTCCTCACGAGCACGCCGGGCTGCGTCTTCTTCTTTTTTCCGATTTCGCCGCCGCGCGTTTCCCGACCACGGCAATCATTGCCGCCAATTTGCGCTTGTTGCTCCAAGAGATTTTAATTAAGAAGGAACGGACGCTAGGTCGAACGGGGAGAAGAGGACGGGAGGGAGGGAGAGGGAAGTTTCGGATCGTGTGTTGCCAGGGCGCGTGTGTTGCACCGCGTGTGCTCGACGAACGGACGCGCTTCGAGCCTCGCGCGCGCCAGTGAGAAATTGATGCGTTTTAATTAATCTCGATATCGGTTAATTTAGATTCTCGTTTATGTCGGCATTGGAAATAATCTCACCATGGCTATTGGCAGAAGGGAGGGGGAAGGAATTGACGTTGCTGAGGGCATAATAATAGCAGGATTCCAAGCGTAACGGATTCGTGGATTATTGGAATTTTAATCCGCGCCGGAGTGTAACGTAAATTACTTTTATAAGAACGTAATAGAGATCGGCTCGAGTAAAAATTAACAACGATCGACGCTTTCGGACGAGCGCTTGCCATGTCTCTCGGACATTGTCACATTTCGCGTGAAACGCGCAGCACCGCTTGCACGTAAGGCCCGCAAATACTTTTGTTATCACATGGCTCTACGACGTTATCTTAATTTCTACGACGCGACGTCGGCGTCACTTTGCATAACGTCGCGTGCATCGCACCTCTTCGCGTATCGCACTCTCCGATATTCCATGGACGATCTATCGGACGCAGTTGCCAATAATTCGTTCCTCGTGGCACGTCGCTACCGCGCGATATCTCGTGAAAAATTCCTCCTCCCCCGGACTCTCAGCTTCCATCCGTCTGCGATGATCGCGGTAATGTACGCGGACCACCGCGGGTGGAAAAAAAAATGAGCGGGAGAGGAAATTCAGGGGGCGGGGGAGTAGGGGGAGGGAAGCGTCGCCTTAGAGGTTGTTTCCGACACACCGTTATTGCGACAACGAGCGCGTACCGCTCGTCCGTAGAGGCGAGAAGAGCCGGGTACGCGCGGTAGCCGTGTGCCGGTGGACGTGCGGGATTTAAGGAACGTCAGGTCACGGAGACGACGCTTTATCGCCGGGCTTGGCGGCGCGATGAAAGGCCGCGTCTTATCTACGGGGTGTCCCGGCCTCTATCTCTACGCGGTAAAGGATTCCCGTGTTCTTTCCGAGATAGATCTTATTTATGTGAGCCCTTTCTTGGCTACCGATTAAATCGACGTGCGTTCCCGCCGCCGTTCCTGCTGCCGTTGCTGTTGCTGCTGCTGCTGCTGCTGCTGCTGCTGTGTGTATGTGTGTGCGCGTCTTCTGTCCTCAGGCATCCAGATCCCGTTTCCGCCTTCCAGGAAAAACGGCGCGCTGCGCGAATAGCCCAATCCGGGGAATCCTGGAATCGGATCTACGAATTCTTCCTCGCCGCGAGTAAAGGTGCCGCCCTCGTGTATATTGCGAAGAACGCGAGCGCCGACCGCATTTTGCAGTCCCTTTGCGGTATCGTATCGCTATAGCCGAGCGATATGAATTGTGGCGTGCAAGGAGATTCTAAGGAAAGTTCGAAATAGCACGGCCGGACAATGCGGTGACGAAAATAAACGTAAAATTGACTTTATGGATCGACCATAGGCTTAGGACGCAAATACACCTAATTGCATGGAGGGGGAGGAGGGAAGGAGACAAAAATAAAAATGTGTGTGTAGACGAGTATATCTCGAGGACGGATATTATTGATTTTCCACGTGGGAGGGGGAAAGGTCGTGTTTCGTACGGTCCATTAAAAAGTGCATTGTGCGACTCTACTTTCATTACGTTTGTAAAACAACGTCGTCTCGTTTATATTTAATTTAATTTACTTTATGTTTAAACGACGATAATACGCGATGGATTTAAACGCCTTCCGATATATTGTAGCACGTTTATATGTAAATGTCTTTGTTGATACGATATTACATGTATTATGTTTGTTAATAGATACGTCGTAAAGTTTTTTTTTGCGATGAGAGATACTTAGATCAGAAAATAGCCATCTTTATAACGCCTACACAATTTTCAGCATCTCGCTGTAAAAGTTTCCCCTTAATCATATAACGTATTCGCACTTCTCTTTCTTTTCTTCTATAGTTACTGAAGTTTCTACGGTTTTACTTCGTTTTATTTGTTCCCTTCTCGATAAATGTATAAAGGCGCAATTTATATTACTTACAATGCTCGGCTAAACATATGTCTGCACACATTTACTTAAAGTAATCGCAAACAAGCGCAATCGAAGTAAAATACAATGTATTCTCATGATATGCGTCTACTTCGGTAACAAGTAAATACGGGCATGCCTATTTTCATTTCCATTAGAATTATATTCATTGAGAGAGATAACTAGACGGAGTCGTATGAGTAGATTATCATGTTATGTATCAGATTATATATTATTATATATCGTTAACCGAATGGGAATGTAAAACTGGAATTTCGGCTTGAAATGACCGACGTTAAAATTTTCACGGAACAACGGCAAACACAGAGCGAAGTCGTCCCCCCCTGGAATCTCTAACGCGATATTCTTTCTATCGCGCGGCTTCTCCTCGTCCTTCTGGCGCGTCTGCCTCCGCCTCTCCGGTCTTCGTAGGTCGTTGCATACCTGGCCGCGGCTAGTTAAGGGCCGCCCGAAACTTGGAACAGTTAAAACAAAGCCTCGTGACCGAGAGAACGCTGCCCGGGAGAGAAAAGGAGGTGAAGAGAAACTCGGCGAAGGAGGGAAAGAGAGAGAAGACTAGAATCGGAGGTTGGAGACTCGCCCAGAGCCGAGCCGGTGAGCTCATCTAAATCACAAATCTCAGCCTCCATCAGCACACCTCCAGCGATAGGAGTCCACGGTTAATAACCATCCCGGCGTGTCGGTGTGCGAGTCGTATCCTAAGTTGGCTCGAGTATTGGTGCGCACCGCGGTTTCATCGTTGGCCTCCTGGACTCGCCAGAAAAGAAGAGAAAGAGAGAGAGAGAGAGAGAAGATAGTCGTGCGCGAGCGAGCGAGCGAACGAGCAAGCGAGCGTGAGCGCGTTAGTGAAGGGTCACGGATATAAGCCGGTTAACGTCGTGGCTTCCCTCACGGACACGCTCGTCGGCCCTTTCGGCGTTGGTATTGGTAACCACGGACCCCCCGCGACATGGCGCCAGGGTGCTCCGCCTTCCTCCGAGGCGCTCACGATCGCGCGCCCATAACCCCTGGTTGTTGTAGTCGTCGTGTAAGTCCCTCGGTCACCTGAAACGCCGGTCCGGTCCGCGCCGGGCCCCGCGCCCCGGCTTGCTGCACACCACCGTGTCGATGGAAATTTACATGGGCTTTTTTACAAAGTGCTGGTAGATTTAATCAGCTCCGTTGCTAGGGTCCCCTCGCTTCAATTAGTTGTCTTTTTATGCGCCCGCTTTGATGGAGACCAACATGACGACGTTCTTTGGCAGGGAAGGGGGATTTTTGCCGACCGCAACGTTGAAATCTCTATGCAACCGTCTGTCGCTGCAATATAGATCTTTTCACGAGAGATGAGAAATAGGTCTTCCAATTTAGAGCGCTTTGCGAATAAAACACTTTATCCTGCTTTTTTTTTTTAAGTAATAGGAATAATAGCGAAAAACGTTGTAATTCTTAACGGGTTATTCTGACATATTATTCTGATACATAATTTAATCCTAAGCTTATTCTAGCCTAAGGCTTTGGCCTGATATTGTCCGTAGATTTTCCGAATAGCCGGCCGAATTCTTCGCTACGTCACGCGATACCGTGCCAATTTTAACGGCCGTACCGGGATCCGTCGTTTGCATACAAAATGCCGGTACGGATACGAGGTGAGGGAGGTAAGAGTAAGGTGTACGTTATCGCGTTCGCGAAGGCTACAGGTTGAAACACTTCGTCGGTCATACTTATTCAAAGTGGAAGATTCCCTAGCCTCCGGGCGGGACTTCCTACGTCGGTCGCACCTAAAGGCTCCTCGTAGGTGCGAGTGCCATATTATAGCTGGCTATAATAACGAGCTTGGTAATTCTGCACGAACGAAAACCTCCGTAGAACCTCCCCCTTTTACCCTACGCTGCCCCCAACTCCGGCTGTTCTATATGTGCGCGCGTCTCTGAATCAGCAATAACTCGCGGTTTATCTTGTATGCACTTGCAAATTCGTCGTGGATACTTACGACTACATTATACCGGTTGCTCGCCGGGGATCAAGCTTCCCAACCTGCTATTCCAAAGGAATAGCGTTTTATCGCGCACCCACGGCGGCTATACGCATACGTATTATCGAGTATCGATCTTCGCCGGATCCATTCTCTTCCTCGTTACGTTTCAATTGGATGCTGCGGCGAAATGAGATTCTGAAACAAGAACGCGACGATGCTTGCGAGACATAATTACGCGGAGATTCCCAGGATTTGAGATCTGTATTCGTTATTTTCGCGGCGGAGGGTTTCTCCGTGGAAAAACTAGAGGGATATCTCGGCAAGGACGAGTCGTGATGCGTGAAAAACGCACACATAATCCCTACGCGCGAAAAAAAGTCCGTATCCCATTAAATATACGCATCATGGGCCGAGGTCGTTCGTCACTGGCGCCCCTCGTCTTCGGTCCCACAGGTCGGTCCACCTCGGTAAGAACTCTTTCTCGAGAGAAAGAGAGAGAGAGAGAGAGAGAGAGAGAGAGAGAGAGAGAGAGAGAGAGAGAGAGAGAGAGAGAGAGAGAGAACGGATCCGACGTCACGGAGGAGCAAAAGAGAGAAAGAAGACACGACATCTTTGTTTGGTAGAGGCTCGGGGTGGCCCAGGCCCCGTCGGGCCGTTAGGGTGGTCGAGGGGGAGACCCCGTAGATGAGGGGTTTTGGAGGTTAAACAAACATGTGATTACCGACTCTGCCTACAGCTGGCTACATTATATCTGCCTACCAAGGTAACCATCTATCGTTTCTTTCTCCTTCCAGCTCTCTCGTCCCTCCGAATCCATCATCCGGTGTTCTCTGCCAAGTTTCTTTCTTTCTCTCTTTCTTTCTTCACTTTTCCCCCTCTCCCCGTCTTTCTCGAGCATCGCCGTTCATACCCGGGCAGACCGGAGAAAAAGAGATAGAGAGGGAAATAGAGGAGGCAGCGAACTGTGGCTGGAGGCTATATAGCACGCTATCATCTTCCGTAGAAGATGAAGGAGGAGGAGGAGGAGGAGGAGGAACCGGAGGTGCTTGAAGCCTCGGGAGGAACAGGGAGACGTATCTGTCTTTTTGAGTAGCCACCTAAGAACTATCTCGACCTGTGGTCGACCATCGGACCATCTTCAACCTGCACCAACCTTGTCCCTTTCTGACGATTAATTTCCTGTTTCCACAAATCGAATGTCCTCTGCGCGTCGTCCTCGTTATATTGACGCGATGCGTAACATCCAAAGCCATAATATCGATCACGTTTATTTTAAAACACGGTTTTTAATTAAGCGACGTTCTATTCATAATTTCAGAAATACCCGAGTCAATGCTTTCATATAATCATACATTTTTCAACTCGGCTGTCGTAAATTATTATCTAGAGCTTTCACACGCGAGAGCAAACTTAAATGGCGCATCAGACGAGAGTCACCCGACCAGATTGAGCGAAAGAGCGAATAGAAGTAAAATCATTACGCTCATATGAGCTGTATATATCCCTCCCGAGGCATTTATTTTCCACGCACCGCAGGAATGCTTCGCGTACTCCACGGAGAAATCGCGCTTATCGTGCCCGATCGCATTTAACGCTAATTACAGCAAAATCTGTCATTCCTTCGCGCGTGTCTCATTAAGAATCGCCGGCAGCCGCTCGCGAGCAGAGTGAATCTCGTCATTATGTCTTGCAGTTTTCTTGACGAAACTGCGATGTTTCTCGAGACGCGCGAAGTGGCTGCGGCTCGAGCAGCGGGCGTTTAATTACTTTGTGGCACGTACACATACCGCACGGCACACATAAAGTACGACGCGAGCTCGCACACACGCCCACGCGACGGCGCGGTCGCGTCCCGGCGTTGCAAAAGCGCAGCCTTTGATGCACGTGACGATGAACGCTTACACGTGTCCGTCCTCTTTACCGAAGCTTCGCTCTTCAAGAAAGCTCCTCGCGCGAAACCATCTCCGACTGTTTCCTCTCCCTTACGTCCCTTCGAAACGACAACATCCGTCTTTCGGCATTATCGCATTTCGTAGAAGTCGTTCAAAATTTACGTCAGTCCCTTTCCACCCGATGTGAGATGTATATTATTTTCAATTAATCGTTCAAGGTAGATTCAACTGGAATATTATAAAAGCACTCTCCTATCGCTTAATAAATCTTGGGAATTGAAACTCTTTTCTTCTTCTTTCTGCTACTAGATATCTAAATTGGATTTGTAACTTTTCTAAACAAGATAAATGCATACGCGACGCTTTGATAACTCTATAGACTACGATTAAATCGGAATTCCCACGGACTAATCGCCGGCGAATCGTCATCCGCATCTCGACGAAGCCCGGCCATATTGAAAAGTTAGTTGAAATGATAAAATGCAATCTGGGAAGGGCTAGTGGTCAGCGACGAGAAAGAGAGAAGGGCCCGAGGTAGGGGTCCGTAGGACGTGCTTAATGGGTCCGCTTCGTCGGGACGGCTTCCTGCTTAACGCCGAGCCACTCGCCCACGTCCGCTCATTCCACACAATTCCAGACTGCCCCCTTCTTTCCTATCTGTTTCTCTCTCTCTCTCTCCTCACCCTCGGCGTGGCCGCATCAATCCGCCAATCATAATTTCTATCAGAGCCACCTCCGGGTGACGATAGCCGACAATCGTTAGATTGCCCGGACGCCTTTTGTCTCCCCCCCCGGCTTCGGTAATAATGTATTCGAGCAATTCTGCCACGCGCACCACGATGTGACCATCATCTCTGCCGTTGCTGGTTACCAGTCTTTCACTTTTGTTTCATTCGTGTTGATAATATTACGTTTGACATCGCGCGATTAAACTCTATCCAGAAATGTTATGTGTATACTTGTTGTAAATTGTTGCATTACTGAAATCTACAACATGTATATCACATTTTATCATTTATTCCTACAAGTAGAAATTAGAAATTACTATGGTAAATAATAACCGCGAAAGGAAGAAATTATGAAAATTTTCACCATGTTTTTCATCAATTTCCTGTAGTACTTACGTGACTTATGGTATAATTTTTTTAAATTTCTTCTTGTGATCCGTAGCTACATAGTAATTTTTACTATAATTTCTTTTCCGTGTGTATAAGGAGAAAGAAAGAAAAATAAGGAATAAGAATTCGAATGTATTTGTTCGGAGAAAAAAAGAAAACTCGAGGAAAGAAGACGCGTGGTAATTCAAAGTGAGACACGTATTCTCGGTGTTCTGTAAACTTCGCACGAGCTCTCCTCGCGAAACCCGAGCCGCAGAAAAACGTACCGGCGCTTCAACCCTCAACGAAGAAAACGTGTATACATCTCTCTCTCTCTCTCTCTCTCTCTTCTCTCTTTCTCGACCGACTCGGTTGACTCGTGTGATGCGCGCGTAGATTACACGCGCGCTCGCGCCCGGTTTTTCTTCTTTCGCGCGAATTATGTTCTCCCCCATCCCGCCCTCTTTCCTCTTTTTCTTTTCCTTCTACCCGGTTTCTCGTGATCTCTCTCTCTCTCTCTCTCTTCTCTTCTCGGCATCTTTTTTCGGCGAGAGCGGCGCTTGCGCCCACGCAACAAGAGCGGGCCGGCGGCGCACATCAAGCGGCGCCTTTGAGCAAATTGAAAACACCCGTCGGATTCGGCTAATTACCGAAACATAATGAGCGCCCTCTCCCTCCGACTCGTCTTCCCTCATTCTTCCCGCGAGACGTGGCCGTCTCTCCCGGGCATTACACCACGGTCGATTCCTTCACCCTTCTACCAGCTTGGCGCCACCAGGCCGCCGAGCACATGGAACGTCATCGGGATTTCGCGAACTCTCGTCTTCCGTTTTTCGTCCACGATGAATAGGAGAGCGTCTCTCGATTCCCAGGCATTCCGCTCTATCGTGCAGCTTTTAGCGCGACTCTTCATCGCTCGTGACACTGCTTCGCCATTGTGCACGTGCCAATTTTTTTTTTTTTTACTCCGAATATAATTTATGGTCTAATACGTCAAAATAACGTTCGGCTAATGGGTAGGCGAACGCTTCTCGTTCTTGAGAATGCACGACGCCAAGTTCGCACATCGGGCGATTAGAACGGGCGCGCCGTTGCACACTTCGATGTTGCGAACGGGACTGAGTATCAGCCTAACGACCGTACTTGAATCCATTTTGTTCTTCGTCATTTTATTGTGACACCTAACGAGCTGACAAGCGGGACAGATGTTTCGCGGTTATCGCGAGCGCTCCTAAAATCGTTCTCCAAGGGGACCACCTCGTCGGCGGCGGCGGCGGCGGCTCAACGTCGCGACGTCGTCGTTGGTGGTGCATCTGTTGCAAATTAGGGCGGCCTATAAAAAGGCGCTACTTTCCGCCGAAGGCAAGACGCGGGTCCTTGAGCGACAAGTAGAGCGACAAGTTACCGAGTGCAACGTGGATTTGATGTAAGTTCCAGAAAGATAGCGCTTCTTGTTCCTCGCGATTATCTCCGCTTGCCTCGCTTCGACTAGAATTAATCGCAAAATCGTACGAAATATTAACATGCGCGACCTACGTGCGTATAACTTTCCAAAGCGTCGTGGGTCTGTAGGGTCGATTATTGTCAAATTAAATTGCCGTATTGAGGAATTGCGCGCGAGATTTATCAGCCCGGTCTCCACCACCTCCGTTCCCTCGAGGGGGGGGGGGGGGACGACGAGATTTGCGCGAGATGTCTTCCGCGACGGCGGCCGAGGTGGGCGCAGATACGGGATAGAAATTTGTGTTACGATCGAACATGCGCGCGCGCGATTGGGGCCCCGAGACATCAGAGGCGCCGCCGCGCAAACTCTACTAATGGACGACGCTCGACGACGGCGAACCGAGAGCTGGGAACCGGGACGGGGGATACGGACAGAAGAAAGGGGGCTCCTTACTGTTTGTCGTTTGAATGTTTTAGGACCTCTGCTTAACCAACTTACTTACTGCCTCTGTGGGAGACAGCCGCTGCCGTGTTTGCACGGAACATTTCTTCTTTCCTTTCCTCCGTCCCCTCCCCCCTCCCCCACCCCGCTTCCTCCTGATGGTAGTGGCGATGGTGGTGGTGGTGGTGGTGACGTACCGTCCGTTCATCGTTGTCATCCTCCTCCTTTTTCACTCTTCCTGAAACCGCGGACACCTTCTGTGTCGCTCCACGTCTACACGGCAGACGTTTCTCTATGACGGATGCTTCTGCAAACATGCGTATATGTTTGCGCTTTCTGGCGGCGCAGACACCACCGTATTTTTTGGTGTGCGCTGCAAGCGGGCGGCAGTTAAAAATCGGACGCGTCACTATCGCCTACTATTTTTCTACCGATTTTCGTGTTCAAATTTGCTTCCGGGTACACCGCGCCGCGCCGGTTTGCTCAGTCGGCGTTATATTAACGGTGTACCGAGGACGGGGATTTACCTCGGATTGTCCTGCAATCTCCTTTTTTTCCCGTGTTTTTTTTTTTTGTTTCACATCGCCATGGAGCTCACACGCAGCCCTGCACAAATTCCTCCACGTGTTTCATACGCGACGTATATCGAACACGTAAAGCAGAACTACCGTGTCCTCTCATACTGTTAGTTAAACAATCTGTCCTACTGAATACATTATTATGCTCGAGTGAAATTTTGTGAAATGAGAAATGTTTAGATGTCTCAGAGTTAATTACCGAGTGTTAAGATTAATCGCGCAAGTAAAACGACCGAGGCTTAAAAAAAAGGTCCACACTATCGGCACTCATCAACGGCGGATCCCACACACTTTACGCGTATATCGTTTTGCTCCGAATTATTGAGACAGATTGTGATAAAGTGTCCCGAACCTCCGGGGTTATCTAAACCGCCTCTGCGGCCGGGTCACAGCTAGCGGGAAACCGATAATTCAAACCGTAGGTCGAACGGAAAGAAAAAAGAAAAGAACGCGAAGAGGGGGAGCGGGGGGAGGGAGGTAGATCGGTGCGGATGGAGAGAAAAAAACGTTAAACCGTTGACGGGTTCCGAGAGGCCTAATGCACGCGTTAATTCTCGATTATTGCACCCCTTCGATCATTTATCTCCTTTATGAGCGGCGAGCCATCCATATTTACGATTTTCGAACGGTCTCCTCGAAAGTCGTTCCGTCGCCCGCTTCTTCCTTTCGGCGAGCGGCTTTTCTCACGACGACCGTTCTTAATCGATAATGGCCCATTTAGGATGTCGACGTTATCGATAACGATACGATTCCGTGTCGTTAGATAGCAGTGGCGGACAATAAAATATGATGCTTGTTCAAGTGAAGCTTAACAACGATGTAAGCGAGGAAGAGATCGGACAAAAAAAGAAAGATTTCTTTTTTTCCCTGGCGCAACAACACACCAGAGCGTACTTGTAGCCAGTTTTTGTTTATGAGGGCCAGTTGTTCAATGGATCGGGTTTATCTAAGGGCGGCGGCGGCGGTAGCGGCGAAAGGGGTTCGCGCGTCCCAGAGGTAAAATCCTTCATGCGTGTTGCCGACATATGTTTCTTTCACGTGACACGGCCAATTTAATTCCATTTCTTCGGTAAAATCAGGAGAGCGAGCGTGACACGAACGAATGGCCGGAGGATTGCATCGTCTCGTTTCACGCGAGATATCAGATGCTCGGTACACAGCTTTTATGGCGTTAATCAATCGCGCTCAGTCTTTTCCCGCGTGTCTGCTATAGCGATGCGCGCTGTATGGTCGAAGAAATAAATCATCAGCGAGGAGAGCGTTTCGAGTTGATCGATTTGATTGACGCTGGTAATTAACGCGAGGTGGATTCTGTTTTCCTCAAATTTCTCTCGCGTATTGGAAAAGAAGTTTCACAGAGATCACTTTCCTTTTTTCCGTCTCTCAGTATAACAACGTCGATTAAGGTATCGCGAATTATAGCGCCAGAGATATGTTAATACGTCTTGGAATCGTTGCGCTTAAAAAGGGGAAGACCACCTAAGCTCTCCTCCTCGGATATGCTCGCAATATCTCCGGAGCTCTGTGGTTCGATATAATCGATGTGCATTCCGTATTCCGCGCGGGCACGACTTCTAAACCATGGTGCTCACGACGCGCCGAGGGGGAGGGGGAAGGAAAAAAAATAGCGGCAGCGGTCAGTGTCCCTTCGCGCAAGAGTGCCACGCGAGACCTCATTCGTATTCCGAAAAACGAAGGGACGCGCGATTACCAGATAGGGTGGTTGGCTCGGCGCGGTCGCGGCGACTCGTATTCTTCGAGGACAATAAAGCCGGCAGCTGAAAACGAAGGGGGTGGCTGTCGCTGCCAGCCAGCGAGGAGAATTCCAGGGGTTAGTTTCGCTGAGCTTTTAGCCTTCCGCATTCTCCGTTTTCTCCTTTTCTTTCGCGGTTCTCTCCTCGTTTTCTGGCATTTCGCTTCTCTCTTTTTTCCTTGGTTCCTTTTTTTTTTTTACGTTTGATTCTACGACGATGAAATCACAGGGTCGTAACACCTCGACTGGAAACGAATCCGACGGCTGTCGCCGCGGCGGGGTCGGAGTGGAAAAAAAAAGGCAGAAGATGAGAGGAGGAGAGAGTCCGATAATCGGTTTCAATCAGCACCATTGTCGGTCAGCGTAATCCGCCAGGCTGAGGCATCGGGAAAAAAAAAAAAAAAAAGAAGGAAGAGCCAGCGGACGACCGACGGCGAAAGGGGGCTCCACTGGCTCCACTAGGAAAAAGCACTGTTCCCAATGAACACACGTGTATAGCCTCGTCTAGTCTTTAGCCAATATTTAATGTTCTATATTTAACGGATTGTCTAGATTCTACGTCCGACGCGGTGAGATCGATAAATACGCGATGCCACGCTCGTTGCCGATGCGCTGAACCATTATTGTAACAGGAAAGTTAAAAGAACTCGCTGATGTACATAAGGCCGTGCTTATTCCCGTGCTTGTCATGGTTAATACATCGATACGTTTTTAGCCTGCTATTCATCAACCGATGATTTTTCTATAATCCGCGGAGAGATAAAAATATAATGGAGTTACGTAGCTGTAATCCCCCAACGGTGATTTGGACGGATGAAACGTTTATCGACGGTGGCCGTACAGAAGTTCATTTTTGGATTGAATCCGCCGTTACGCGTCATTTAACCGAAGAGAAGAGAGACGGTCTGTGTAATTTATCTTGTTGTTTCGCAACGCTGCGATAAGAGGCCAGTTTCTGCGACACCGTCGGATCTCCGCAGAGCGGACTCGAATCGCTCGTGTATCCCATGTTCGAGGGCCTCAAAGGGTTGGGGCGCCGCTCGTAAAATTCCTCGAGCACCATACAATTAGCGCGATATGTAAACAGTCGTCAAAAAAGAAAGGAGGGGGAAAAAAAAGTAACGACGACGAAGAAGATTGGATCGACGCCGGTGGCATCGTCGAAAGATATTGCCTCTCGAATATTCAGCAATTTTTCCGCCCACTAAAGAAGAAATTGAAGGCTTCCACTCTTGTGTATTTCACGACGCATCGAGCATCGCCGGCAATTTCACACTTGCAACCCGCGCAAACATCCCTCGCGGCGTTCCTTTTCCCATCTTTTCCGCGGTCGTGTATTTCAGCGCGCGAGCTCCTCGTCAAAGAGAAGCTTTTTTTCCCTATCACCCTTCGGCGAGCGAGAAAGAGAGAGAGAGAGAGAGAGAGAGAGAGAGAGAGAGAGAGTGTGTGTGTATGAGAGAGTGAGAAAAAAAAGGGACGAAGTGACGCTTCTTTATACGCGCGGGCCGTCTGTAAGCAGGCTGATTTCCGTTTAACATTTCCCTCCGTTGCTTTTTTCCGTATCAACCGCCGAGGAAATCAAGGGAAAAGACGATTCTCGCGCGTATACCCTTCCAAACCTTGACAATTCTCGCTTAAATAACCCCTCGCGCACGCCTCCATGTAAATATGTATATGGCTACATCAAACGCGCGCGTTATTATACCCTTCGTAATCTTTTGCGATACCTAAATGTAAATCCGCAAGAGCATTTCGTTGGAGTTTTACGTTATTTGAAAAAAAAAAAAAGAAAAAGTTAAATAAAGTGCGCAAGAAAACTTGGAGATAATACGTTTAGATTTAATTGCGCGCAAAAACATTCTTGAGATAATTCCGTGATAAAGTATTAAAGACCCAGGGTGTGGAAAAGCAATTGGATTTCTCTCTCTCCGACGTGCCGGACTTGGCCCGCGAAGTTTATCGGAAATTACCATGACGGCGCGGTGGCACCGGTCGGCGACAGTACTTATTTGCTTTCATTCGGTGATCAAAGAACGGCGTTAAGTCGGTAATCTTTATTTCTTCGCGTGGCACAGTGGGTCCATTCAACGGATTCGTTCAGCCCGCAGAGCTTCTACGCAATTTGGCTTGACACCGGAATTAACTATTGGCTGCGACGCCGATTCTCTCTAATCGCGCTTTAGATACCCATTTAAATCTGCTTATATTCTCTCGCACATTACTTCTCAGCAGCGGTAGTGGGAAAAGTAAATTTATTAAATCCGTTCTCCCGGGAAAAGAAATGCCCAAGTTCTATTATTCATTTGTGATTATCGTGAAAAAGTCAGAATGGAATGGAATAGTTATTAATAAGAGATATTTCCCGCCGCGCTCTTTTTAGCGGGTCAATCGAACGCACATCGTGACATCTGTCATATTTCACCGAGCAGCACCGTTTACGAAGTAGCCCCAGAAATTGGTACGAATTCGCGTGGAAGGGAAAAAGAGCACGGAGGAAAGGAGTTCCTCGTGTTCGCTCGACCATCCAGACGGCCTGCTATTGGCTTGTCGGCTTACGTGCAAGTCGGCCATAATGCCCGAACCGGATGATGGAAAAGCCACCCTCGATTCGGGCCAATTAGCTTCCGGGCGAGTAAGTGGCAGAGAAACCCCCCAAGGATCCATTTCTCTCCCACATTTCCCCCTTTTCCTCCTCTTCCTCCTCCTCCTCCTTCTCCTCCTCCTCGTCGTCATCGTCGTCGTCGTCGTCTTCGCCGTCGAGCCACCACGAATTGACCTAACTTGGCTGGCCTCGCTTCGCCGACGTGCGAGACGGTCGGCGTCGCGTCGCCGAGTTGTCTGTAAGCCCGAAGTTCGTCGCCTAATTTGTTCTTAGAACTAGAAAGACACTCCGTCACGCTCCCACGCGTCGTTTCCCAGAACTCAGATTGATTCGAGCTAATTGACTTCCTCGAAATTATACGCCTAATCGCCAGCTCCGAGATTACATCTGCGGTGGGATGGCGCGAACTCGAAACGCGACTAGATTCAACTGCTCAATCCTAACGCGCTCCGATTCTGAGGGACTCTTTCGCGTGCGCGACCGGTCGAAAAATTAATCAGAATTACCTTCAATTGTGCGCCATGCGTACTTCATATTTATTTTTACAATAATGAAACTTTTTTTGTAAAGTTAAACACCTAGCACTTATTACGAGATCCAACTTGTGTATGTTTCATTTTTGTACTGAAGCTTGACTTTAAATTTTAATTTTGACTCTACGATTTCTAAACTTTTTTACACACTCGAAATTTAAAATAAAATTCTTTAATGTCTCACATGCACATAATATTCCAATTTAATTTTCTGTGATTCTAATAAATCTATATTCCTTGTGAATCGTGACTGACTGATACACGAAAGTAATGACGTAAAAATCGAGGGAATTATTATAAAGAAGTGTATTATTTTTATGCCACATCTAACGATAAAATATCGTCGAGAGAAAGCGCCCTTATTTTTATTCCCGTGACGAAGGTCTCGAGATGGGCCAGTCGCGTTCGCGTCCGGAACACGTCCTCCTATACGACGGGTCCTCCGCCCAGGGGTAGAAAAATCCACCCCTTTTTCAGGCGGTCGATACCAGGAGAGACGACCAACCTTACCACCACCTTTCCCTTTCCGCTCCCGTGCGCTTCACCCCCGCGTCGTCTCGTCGTCCTTGCTTCGTCGCACCTCCGTGTGGCGAGCTGGCTCTCCCGCTCGCACCCTCGCCTTCGGCGAAAAGTTTCGCTCCTCCGCCGTTTTCTGCCGAGGTGGCGCCACACTCGCCATCAAGAACCACCCTTTCGTCTTCCTCCCACCCGTCTCCGCGCATCGCACACATACGCGTACCCACCCCTTTATCCTTTCTCATCCGATGGCTTTCCAGTATATATCTTCCTCCCGTTATTCTCGTGTATTCGTTCAGATCCTACCCGAACTTAAATGTATGTACTGTGAATGGTGTGTACACTTCTGTGCGCGTGTAAGTGGACGAAAGTGCACGGGGTTCGCGAACGCTGCAGACCAAACTGCACGTGGTTACTTGATGGCTAAGTAATCCTCGGACCATCGGCCAACATCTTGGATTTTCAAAGTGAAAAGCCCTGGCCTTTTTCTTCCGTGCCTCTCTCTTTCCCTGCATTTTTCCTATATTTTTTTTTTTTTTTGGTTTCTTGTCTTCATGATATGCCAAAGCGCGTTTTACTCTTCGCCTTCAACTTTTCGTTGCGACGAAAAAATTTCGCAGTATCATCGTCAATACTTGGCTAGACTCTTTATTCTTAGCCTCTCTCTTTTCCTCTGAAGTGGTCCCTTTCAAGCCCAAGAGATTTGTTTGCTCTTCTGTACGATCAGTTGGCCAAACACCGAGGACAGCACTGGCAAGATTTTATCTGTACGCTCCTTCGTCTTTTCGGGGATTTGATCAGCGTGAATTTCGAAGGGTAAATTATTCTACGTCTATTCTATTAATATAATGATCTTTCTGATTTCATACTTTTTTATTTACAACTTCAATATTATCAATACTTACATGGAGATTCAAAACCAAGATAGATCGCAAGTCGCTACATGCTTAGACTTTCTTATTGATCCATATATTTTAAAGACACACGTATTGCATCGGATTTCAAAAAAGCGGCACGTCTAAAGAGATCTTCCCCGGATTCCGTGATCCCGATAGCGCAAGGACAAGCGATCGCCGAGATGAGGGGGAAGGGGGGGAGGAAGAAGAGGACCGCGAAGAGGAGAGAGACGCGAGTTAAGAGGGATGCGGCAAAGCAGCGTGTGCAGGTTCGTGATTCGAAGTAGGTGGGCCCCAGGTAGCCAGGACAGATAACACCCGGAGATTACCGCGGACAGAGTCATTAGCAGCGTCGGCTTCTGTGTCGGCCAAGATATTCTCTCACTTTCCTCCCCTGTCGTCCCGCTGCAACTTCCCCTCTCCTCCCCGCTTGGCCCCACCGTCCGTTCGTTCGTCGTGCGGTTTTATCTGGCCGGTCAATTCACGCGGCACGATATACACAACCGGACCGCTTCAGATCCTACCACTTACTTTCCATTCCCGACCGTCTCCCTCTATTCCCTCCTTTCGCTCCTTCTGCCTTCTCCCCTCTCTCTTTCTCTCTCTCTCTCACCCTTTTGAGCTAGTAGCGCATCTCGCGATACTATATAGCCTCCTTCTTTCCTCTTCTCTCGCGAACCGTGTCCTCTTGCCTTCGTCCCGCTCCTTTTAGCCTTCTTTTGCCGATATGTTCTACTGGCAGGATGCGCATCGCGAAAGACGCGCATTCGCCGCGCTCGAGCGAGCCCAGATTAGAGTCCGGAGAAATACTAATTGCTCCGATCGGCGTTCGCACATATTTTCCACGGCGCCAGAGGCGTGTCGAGGCCGAAGGTCCACGAGAAACGAGATAGTGACGAGGGAACCGCCGGGGCGTCACACGAGGGACCGGAAGGGGGACCAACGGCGGTGGCGATGGCAAGGGAAAGAGAAAAAAAAAAGAAGAGAGAAAGAGAGAGGAACATTCTGCTTTGATAGGCTAATGACAAACGCCTAGATTGTCGGCTTATCACCCGGCCAGCGCTAATTATTTCCCCTTTGTACCGCGCCGCTCATAATGGCGTCCGTGTGGGAACGAGCGCGGGCTGGCTCTCTCTCTCTCTCTCTCTCTCTCTCTCTCTCTCTCTCTCTCTCTCTCTCTCTCTTTTTCTCTTTCCGCTTCACGTGTGCTTTACACGCACGAACAGCGCGTCGGCGAATTTTATTTGTTATCGCGTACGGTGGCGGTAAACGTGAGTTTCTCGCCGCAGATTGACGGGATGACGTTGTGCGTTACGATCGGTCCCTTCACTTAAGTCCCTCCACTCCGGTGATTATCGACTCTGTTCACGGTGGACCTTTGGCCTCTGTGTCCCTCTCTCCGAATGTCTGTTGACGATTTCTGTTTTTCCCCTACACATCCAATGTATGTGGACTAACGCATGGTTGGAGCTTTTGTCTGCCTGAAATATAATTGCAGTTTTAGCTCCGTGGTCCTCCTGATTTTTATAATTCTTCTATAATTCTGTCCCGTTGTCGCGGAAGTCAGTTTAGAGATCTGATTTAAAAAAAAAAAAACGATAGTCGCATTTTAATATAAAAACATAGATTAATACATATTAAACATTAGACTTTTTATCAGAAATTATGGTCAGATATTATGTGGAGGTTTTATTTCTCAGATAATTTTAGTTTCAGTAGACTTTTTAGCATTGATCATTGTTTTTCTAAAAATTATTCTTGTAAAATCTTTACTAATTAGTACGTGAAATTAATTTTTAAGAGATAAATCTCTCTTTGAGAGATCTTTCTCTTGCCTATATATGGAGATACTAGTCTATTACAAGAGATACTAATCCTGTTACGATACATTGCTGAGAAGCGGTTTCGAGAATTTCAAGTTAGCGCTATGAAGAAGTTTACTCGGCTTCCATCGGAAACTTTTCCGGGATAATTTGCCGCCTCCCCCTTTTCCCCGCGCTTTGAAGAGTCACGAGCCATTCGCCCTTACGTTTATCGACGGCAGTTTGCGATTCGTTAAAAAGACATGTTACGTTTCGTATTCGCTTTGCAAACGTTTTCCAACCGCGAAAGTTCTCTCTTCGAGCGCATCATAATTACCCGAATTTCCGTGGGTGAAGCATTTAACACATAAACCAGATTTATTGGCCAACACCAACGAGACGCCATGCGTCCGTTTGTTAATTCATTCCTTTTTCGACGTCGACAGAATTCTCAGCAATCTTGTTAGTTGCCGTTTCCGTGGCAAAGCGATGTGCTCCAAACGGTATCTGCTTAAAACGGAAGGAGGACAGCCAACGTGAAGGAAATCATAAAAGGACACAGGGAAAAGAGAAACGGAGAACCGATGTCACTCTAGTGTCGAAATCAAATGTACTTATTTAAATCGCGTTTCCCGATTATATTTTCTTCCACCAGCGAAAACTTTTTCGTCATTCTGTCGACACAACATTCTGTTGTAGAAGCAGATAATATGTGTTAACCATTAAATATTGAATGTGAATCAAATATTTCTCTAGCTTGCATTTTATTATTATAAATAAATTTATCTCTATGAATTCGTGACAGTACTTTTGAAGATCAATAAACGATAGAATTTCGAGATAAAAAAAAAACCGTATTGTAACATCCCCGAGAATCACACCTATATCCTTTGTATCATTATATAATGATTTAGCCTTCGCGGTTAATTAAGATACTGCAATAATTGTAAGGCTTCCGTGAACTTCGCATGTCCGCTTAGGTTTCTAGACTAATCCGTATTAATACTTTAATGATATTGCTCACGATATCGGTTAAGGTTAAAAACTTGGATCGAAATACCACCTTGTATATCTCCTGTACCTTATTAAGAAGTTCATAAAAAATAATGTAAAATAATTTATTACGTGCAATTTTAGCTTCCAGAGCTGAAATTTCTCGTAAAACTTGTTTGGCATGCCCCCGAGGCATCGGGTCCGATTTATATAAGGATGCGCGGGCTACAACAATCTCGGATAATAAATGTTTCCTTTGACGAACGCGGAGATTCTTCTCGGTTTAGCAGAAACATCACGGAATCTCCCTCCGCGCGGTAGCGAATGAACCGGTTTCAACGCCACGCTGGAAATTAATCTCGCTTCTTCGCCGCGTACGACGCGGCCACGATATACAGCGGGTGATAAGCGCGCGGCATCAATATACGTTTTATTTGTCGAAGTGGCAGCGATACTGCGGATTCCGGATTGAATTAATAAGCGAGATTCGATTGAGCCCGACAGAGCGACCGGTATATCGAGAATACGGCCAGTCGGCTACGTTTCGGAGCCTATCGATCACCCTATGCGCCGAATAACCATATAAATTATGCCGATGACGATTGAGGCCGATTGCAGCCGATGGCACGGATGGAACCTGGCCCTCGGTCGTGAATCCGAGAATCCATCTTCGTGAATTGAACGGTGGAATCGCGCGATGACATACTCGGCTTCCGGTCTTTATCGACCGTCCGCGTTCACGTCGGTAATTTACTCGTTTTCACATATTTCTCTCTCTCTCTCTCTCTCTCTTTGTTTCTCGCTCTTTCTTTCTCTCCTCTTTACGCATGCGACAGACGCGTGCGCGAGCTACGCGAGCTCGCCCTTTTCGTTTTGCGTGCCGGAATAGTCCGAACAGCTTTTCGGATCGGATAATAAAAGCAACGCGTGCACACGGGCACAAATTTGCTCCGGACGCGACGTGAGTCTCGCGAGCGACTCGCACATGCATATTATTCGCATCCGTTTAACAAGATCGATGGCCGTTCGCCGTGTAACGCAAGCTTTTTAATCGCAGAATGAGGTCAATAAATTGCCGTAATCAGGATTTCGATAATTTGACAAATTTATACGAACAACGGCAATTTGACGGCAGGCGCGACGAAATAATGTACGTATCGTTGTAGGTAAACACGCAAAATCGTATTTTATTACAGCTACTTCTGCCATTTCAATTAGCGAATCAGTCAGCCGGCGGAAAAAAAAAATATGAGGAACGTCTTTGACGAATAATTGTGTTTCCCAATGTAAATACGTAAAACCACGAATCGTCATCGTCTCGGCGGCGATAAAATCACGCGAGGCTCGCTCGATTGCATTTGCAGACTTTTGTATCGACCAGCTCGGCATGATGCATCAGTGTAATAGCCGCTTTGCCAAGCCCATGCCATCTTGGTTTGCACGGAACTTTATGAAATACTTGCACGAAGATTAATTAACCGGGAGAAAGAGTAACGTGCCGGCGCACGCTCTCTGATTGTGTGATTAACGGCAACACCTTCTTGACACTTTTTTAATCTGACGTATCTCTATATTTTTCTTCGTGCAAAATCGCTCTCTCGTGTCTCGCGCCGCTTTTGTTTCTTAATTTTGCGCCGTGCCGTAGATCACTTTCAGACCACGCTCGCGATGTCTAATCACGAGACTTTTTAAGACCCGCGACTTGCGCTAATTGGAACTCTCCGTACATTGTTCGTAAGAGCGGAAAGGAAATTCCACTTCGTAATAAAGTTCGAAGATATTCGAGAAAGTGCAGTGGAGAAAAAAAACTCGATTCGCGTGTCGTTGCATTTTCTTTTGACTCGACTTAAAAAAAAAAATGTTCCGCCGCGAAATTGGTGGCACACTATCGAGCAGCTGGTCTGAGAGTGCGTACGAAGCGAAATAATTGCAAACGTTCTTTGCCAGAGCTAGCCTAAAACAATCTGTCCCAATGTATGATCCCTTTCTAATTGCAGACGATACTGAACTCGATGCACAAGTATCAGCCGAGGTTTCACCTCGTGCGAGCTAACGACATCCTGAAACTTCCATATTCGACGTTCAGGAGTTACGTTTTCAAGGAGACGGAATTCATCGCCGTGACGGCCTACCAAAACGAGAAGGTGAGCGACCTCTGCTTTGTTCAAACACACGTATCATTCACACGCAGAAAGATTAACGAAAACATAGCAGCTGAGATAGAGCCATAAAGCATAGACAACTAATATCATTTTAAGTTCTATTTATTAATTATTAAAATACAGTAGCTACAAAAGGACACTTGCTGCTAGAATCAAATAAGGGAAAAGAGGGGAGAGGGGATAAGATGACGAAATGGATGAGGAATTGCTAATTTCTGTAAGTTGATAACAAATAGGGAACCTATGCTGAACTCATTAAAGACTTTAGATAATAGTAAATCATCTGTTGTAGTTTGATTTCAATTTGTTTATAAAAGTGGTTAATATAATAAGAAATATGTTCTGGACACATGCACCTACATGTAATTTTTTTTTTAATTTGTCTATAAGAAATTATATAATTATAGTAAATACTTTCATTTTCAGATTATAAACAAATAAATACGACTCCTGCAAGTAATATAATGCAAGTGATATAATTTTATTTCTAATTGTGATATATAATTTTTATTTATGTTCCTTGATAATTATTTTTGATTTTTTTTAATTTTATTCTTTTACATCAGTTATATATTTTTTGTTACATTATTATATTTATATCTTACTCTCTATCTTTATTTCTTATTCTTGTAATATCAGAATAACATGAATTTAATATAATAAATATATTGTTCATAAAAAGTATATATTTTTAACTGAAATTGACTCCTTTCGTCATCTTACTCACGTAGGGGGGCACATGATGAAATTGGCACACTCTAAAAAAATCTAATTTTGTAAAAATTTTAATTTATTTAACAGATTTTAATTCTTACAATAATCCTTAATGGATCTGATAAAAGTAGATCATTATTTTAATATAATCACAGAAATTGTGAAAAATCGACAAAATCGTTATCTTATCCTCCTTTCCCCCATAAACAATTGCGATTCGAATGCGGTTTTATACGCGTAAGATATTAAGGGAAAGCTGCCACTTTCTATTCGTATTAAAGCTTTAATTTGAAGCCAATAAATTTGTATCTCGTAGCAAATGTATTTTATCTTTAACAGCCGACTTTTAACAGTGACAAAAAAATTCGAATTAGTTTCCTAATATTTAGCTGATATTTCTAAGTCCTTTCTTTTCGTGTACACGCGAAGGAGATCTTTCTTCAGATTAATTTCGAAACACCAAAGCGTGCGATCTTTCGGAAAATCAAAGAACGCAGACTTTGTATCTTGTACCTGAAACTTCTATAGGAGGTTAAGATAAAATTTGTTTGCTCTTTTTTTTACCTCGTAAAATTTATTGATGCAGAAATACGATCCGTTCTTTCTATGTGTCAAAAGTTCATCACCTTATCGCAGAGGAAATGTAAAGCTCACGCGCGGCGGCGAGAATTCGTTAGAAAGGAACAATCTCGCGTTACGATCTGAGAGACCGGGCCGTTTTGGTTTCTGGCCTTCCGTTAATTAATATTTCTCCGCGTTCTTGTGCCTTGATAAAGTCATGGCGAGCATCATTTCGTGGAATAACGTCTTCTCGGTACGCATTATTTTCAGTAGTGAATGAGTTGCTCACACGCACGCACGTGGCCATAAGAAGAGACCAGGCCTTGTACAGATTTTTGGTAGGTCGGTTATACAACGCGGCTAATACACTCTTATCTTAATTATCGCGCCTTCTCGGTATATATCGGCCGAATATGGAGAAAAGCGAAAAAATACTTTTAGCTTGAAGGTCCACAGGCCTGTTGAATCCGACTTAACGAAAGATTGTTTAGCTTGCACACTTTTTTAATTTCATGCTCAAATATATGTATTTATTTTGTTTGCAGATCACCCAACTAAAGATCGATAACAACCCCTTCGCGAAAGGATTTCGGGACACTGGTGCGGGGAAGCGCGAGAAAAAGTGAGTGTCGCTTTCAAAACTGCACTTTAAACGTGGTACGGTTTTTTTAACACTTTCCTGAAATTAAAACAAATCTGGACCAAAACTTTTTTGCTACGCGTACTCCTAATAAGAGAGTTATTTACTTCGCTCTATTCGCTCTATAGTTTTACGGAGGTTTATTTAAAATCATATATTATGGTCCAATAATCAGGAAAGAGTTAAAAAAAAAATCAATAGTCTAAGTATCTTTCGAGCATCCTACGGCAAAAGTCGTACAACTTAAAATCCACGTTAGTACATGACGGATTAAAAAACTACCCTAAATGCAAAGCAGGCGTACCCCCCTCTTCGAATCGCGTTTTGTGACGAGCAAAGAGCGCGAATCTGTCTTCGGGGTCGATCTAATTGATCGTAGACCTTTCGAGCTTCCCCTCGATCGACGCTATTATACCGACCTTAGGGTCACCCTCTGAGCTAAGGGTTGGTTTCACAGGGCTCATTTGCACTCCGCATCGCCGGCAGTGCCGTCCATTTATATTCAATATTGCGGGTTTATGAGCTTATGTCAGCGAGCGATCCCTCGGAGGGGATGCTGGCCCGTCGTTGCCATGGACCCAGATCGCTACCTATTTCGATCCCATTGGTCGCGGGGTGAAAACTCGAGTGGATTTTGATGAAATTAAGTCGCTATGCATAACAATTTGTTCTCAACCAGCTATTCCTAATCCTCATTATGTTCATTAAAGGACTTTGAAAATTTCGTAAATAAAACAGAATATTTCCGTGCGCGATGATGCCATCCCGCATTAAGAAGTGCATCATGTTGCGGAAAGATTTAAAAAAAAAAAAAAATTTACGCTTTCAACCGCACCGGTCAGAAAATTTTCGGAAAATTGCGGCGGTCTGCGACGTCGAGCGGATAAAGAAAGGGCGAGGTTAATCGAGAAAATATGCAAAGCAGGGGGCGCGTCGCCGCAGCAGCGCCTAATTAGAATAAGGGTTAGTTTTGGCTTATGGTTTCGGTTAAGGGTGGTTGGATGCCATCAGGAAGCCACAGGGAAACCGGAAAGAGAGAAAGAGAGAGCGCCCGGGCAGGCGAACACCCGGCAGAAAGAGACCGCGAGAGAGAAAGAGAGAGAGAGTGGCACTGTGAGAGAGGGATCGGGGTTGGAACATAGCCAATCATCGGATTAGCATACTGATGCTCAGGGGCGGCGCTATCGTTAACGTGGAGGGTGCCACTCTTGGCGGCTTTGAATTTTATATTGGCTCTACAGATCGTTTTGTGGCTGCATAAAGACTGCGCTTCGAGAGCCTCGGTCGATCCTTCGACGAAAGCGTAAAATCTCTTTTACGTTTACGTTACGATATTTGTTTTTTTATACGCTATCTTTGATCGCGTAGACTTCTTTATAACACACCGGACCGCTAACAATTGAGAGTTGAAACAAGGCAATTAGGTTAGGAAAACGAAGAGGCAATTAAGTTGTAAATGTACAGCAGTCAGTCTTCTCATCAGGGCTCAATTGCAAGAGAGATCCCCTATGATTTAAGTATAGGGAAGTAAATTAACTGCGTAAAGTAACTGTATTTGAATAAAATCGGCATACTCGATACGCGATAGCGTTAAACGACACTGACAGCCGGCGCATTGTTTCGTTAATTTTTTAACAACGCGCGGCGCGGCGTTTCGTCACGAGATATAACGCCACTCGAGCGTGACGAGTTGATTCGCCACGCCGCTTAAAAAAAAGGGCGGAAAAACAGAGAAAGAGAGAGAGAGAGGGAGAAAAAGAAAGAAGAGACCGTTCCGGTGCGGGGAGTTGTCACGTCATTTATCATCATACACCGCGGAAAGATCCGTATTGCGATACACGGTGGCGGATTAACCCGTTTCGCTCGTGAAACTCCTACGATCGCGCGTTAATACGTTATGTCTTTTCTAGCGATCCATTAGCGCAGGTGTTAAATTAATTGCCGCGATGACGCTGATGACCATTGTCCCCGGGGTTCGTTGCACGTATCGCAAACGTCCTGCGATTAATTAAGCGGAGCAAGGCGCGCGCGCGCGCGCGCCTCGCGAAATCTAGGCGAAGCCGGCGGGTTTTACTTAACTTTTGCAGTTAATTATCCGCAGAAGGGGAAATCGTTCGGATTCCTGTGTGCGTTTCTCCGCGCTGCAACAAAGCATTCCTACGAGATATAGTTACAGCCAGACTTAGCCCTCTTAAGCCTCAACCCCGATTTTTGTTAATCTCGCGTTATGGTCCGAGTGATGGTTAAGGACAGTTCGAGTACTTCGTGTACTTCGTGTACTTCAGGTACTTCGTTTGCGACGCGATCGCACGTCACTATTCGTAACTCTTGCCGCACGATCTCGCGACCTCTAATACTTTCGCTCATGCCCGAAATGTCAATTCGCTCGAAGTCGCGATGGTGACGTACATCGGCAATGATACTCGTTTTGGCGGCACGGAATAAGGTTTATCTTTTCCACGAAGTTGGTTCTTTCAGACGATGATATTGAGCTTTCGGTGGGGCCCGCAATTCCTCCCATAATCGCGGCGAGCCGAAATACACCGATTCCGCAACCTAATACAGAATTAATTGGCGCACGCGGATCCTTTCAGCGGGCTCGAACAAAATTTCCTGGAACGCTCCTAATCACGCAAAGGAAACTCGATGGTACGTTACCGTCGACAATCGAGTCGAATGACGGTGGCCGGGGTTACCGAGGGCGCGGCGCGGGAAAGGCAAAGAGGAGGGGGTGGGGAAGAGGAGAAAAGGGGGAGAGACCAGGGCAAATCTAATGCATCGTCTCTCTCTCTCTCTCGTGCAGGCAGAACAAACCTAAACCCCGTGTAAGTCCCGGCTATAGCCGTTCGCGCAACGAGAGGCTTACCGGTGTCTTAATGCCATGTAATGCGATCAGTTCACTAACACACAGAGACGCGCTCGAGCTTTCGCTCGCTCGTTCAGCCCGGAGGGGCATCCGCTCCGCGCACGCTCCTCCTCGTGGATGCATCCGTGACATGCACTCGTTGCAGCGCGCCCGAAAGGGTGTACAACAGACTCTCCACTTTCTGATACGTAAGTGCGAGAGCGCGCCGAATCAATAGTCCGTTCCGTGTAGAATTTTCAAGTTAGGTACGGTTCCTCGTTTAGCGCCAAGCGCCGGCTGTGACTACTTTTTTGTCTTCTCTTTTTCGCTATTTGACGGGTTTAACAAACGCGCCACTGAGAAAAAAGTTTTGTTGTCGTAACAAAATGTTAGTACCCGTTTATTTAGCGAATGATTTGCTGGTGTAGGGACAGCAAATGACTCTGCTGTGGGAACAAATGATTCGTTACGTTTTATTTGCCGTTAATCGTTGAACAAATGTGATTTGTATCTCAGACAGTATGTTTCTTAAAATATCAAACGATGAGAAATGACTTGCAATGGTAACTGTTTCATCTAAGCGATCCTTGCTTTCGTTTTGGCAACTGAAAGCTTTTTCTCAGTGCGCTGAAGTCTAGAAACGGAAGAATTTATTAACGCGGATTAATGAGAAATCGCTAAACCCGCGCGGCACGTTCGATCCTCTCCGATGCAAAGAAGGTTGTCCGCGGTGTAACGCGCTATCGATAAATCGCGCCGGGATTACTCGCGATTCCTCGCGTAGATCGGGCGAGAGAAACACATCGCCCCGGGGAATCGGCGAATAGATCAACGTACGTCGGTCGCGAATCGATGCGATATTACCGCGGCGTCGATGAAAAATGATCGTGACTCCGACTCGCGGGAGTACAGGCCGCGCCGTCAGCGCGATAAATCACTCTCGATCCCGCACACCTAGCTCGCGCGATTCGCGGAAAAAAAAGAGTTCCTCGTGTCGCTCGTACCGCGTCGCCGAGCGGAGCGCGCAATGTAATCGTGCCGCGCGTATATCTTGAGGGTTCTATCGACACGCCGGCGTTCGTTTATGCGAGCCGCCTGTACGTACGCACGCATACAGAGGCGCGAATTGCACGAGCTCTCTCTCTTTCTCTCTCCCCCCTCCCCCCCACCTCTCTCTCTCGCTCGTCTGTTTATAAGTGCAAATAGCCGCGAGTGGTATAAAGTTAACCGCACGTGAAGGCAACACACACGCGCGACCGAGCGGGCGAGCGAATCAGCGGACTACGCTAGACACTTGCCGCATAGGAAAGGCGTTGAAGGCGCAATTAAGATAATTAATCTAATACCACGGCCGCGCCTCGGGGCAATGCAGCTACCGCTCGCGCTCGCATAAATCCCGAGGTCTCGTTTATTGCATCGCGCGGACGACGCGCCGGCCGGCCCCGCTTCGCGTGAATTATCGCCGCGGAGGACGAGCGAGGCGCTCGAGAGAGAGAGAGAGAGAGAGTCGCGCTTAGGCGTCGGGGTCTTTTGATTTTCTTCGACACAATACCTCTCTGTCTCCCGGAATCGCGGACGCATTGATCGCGCCTGTTCCTCCTCGCTCGCTCGCTCGCTCGCTCGCTCACATACGCGCGCGCGACGTCGACGTTAACGAGCTCGATATTTCACTCGCGTGAATATCGGCGCTCTGTTAGACTTTCATAGATTCTTCGTTCGCGTAATCGAGATAACGCTTACTTACGTAAGCTCCGCGTAAAGCGAGGGTTTCGAAGAAGTTGCAGCACAGACTAAGATTCTTCACGTTTGATAAAGCTTGCATCACGTCTGCGGGCCATTTTATGTTTCAAATTGCTCATTGAAATTAGTTTGGTAAACAATTAATATTGATATACGTTCATTAATATTTTGATACATGTTCGATCATTATTCTATTACACCGAGAGAAAGAAATAGTTACAATAACTATAATATCATTATTTATAAAATATTTTTCTAACCCAACCATGTTATAGTTTATTTAAACTATATTAATGTTCTCGTAATTATATAATATTGCAATAACAATTTGATTGTCTCCATAATTGAAGATTATGGAGTAAGTTGTACTTTAAAACAGTCACTATAAGTATGTGATTACTATTACCAATATCATAATAATAATTACAGTAAGAATATTCCTAATGATTTTACTGTACAATTATAATCACAATATCACCTGTTTTTCAGTGTACATTTCTTTATACGATTGCAATAGCTTTTACGTAATGCCTTTCAGCATCAACGTTAACGCGGCTCGGTCTATTTGCAATTTTAGTTTTTCATTATGCTGAATATCGATTCGCCAGTAAATCAATTGGCACACGGCGTGGACATCCTCGAGATATTGCGCTACAGTATATAGATAGAAATTGCCGGGAATTGGTGGTTTTGTCGCAATCTTCCGGACGGAGGAAGATGCGCCTCTTACCGCACGCTCCTCGTCGCAATTTTTCGATTGAGACATACGCATACGGTATGCTAACAAAACCGCAACGAGATCCGGCGTGGCCGATTTAGCGTTCGAAATTGCCGCTGCCAAGGAGGGAGGTAACTTTATCACCGACCCCCTCGTTATATTCTCGAAAGCAATTATAGTGTGCCGTAATCAATGGGCATTCACGCGTCTCAAAAGATTGTCAGCTTGCAAACGTCGATAAATCATATCGAAATAGGCGGAACCCATTTACCCGGTGGCCGCGCAGCTCCACTAACGTTCCCTAACGATTGATAACTCACTAACCACGCCTTTCCATAAATCAATAATCAATCTAGAAGCACGGAGGCAATGGATTTCCTTATAACTTCGCATTGCGACGAAGTTGCTCGTCTCTCTCTCTCTCTCTCTCTCTACGACTTATTTTTCGCGAGACAAAAAAGTTTGCACGATATAATTTAATTAATTCTCAAATGCAGTGTACACGGGAAAGATTTCGCGCGAGACAAGCCCGTAATTAAGAGCGCGAGATAAGCGTGGCACGCGAACCTCACGAGATTGCTAACTCCGCGTCGTTGTTGCAGAAGGCAGGCGCTACTGACAGTATCGGGCGGCGGTTCCCGTTTGACAGCGGGTGGACCGGCGTCGCCGGACAAGCGGCGCTCGTCGAATTCCGCCACCGACCTCATGGACGACGAGGACAAGCTGCTGGACGTGGTTGGACCCGACACGCCGCACCCGGCCCATCATCATCGGGAACGCGAGCACTCCCGCGAGCGGGACGATCGGACGAGCGAGCGGGGCGAGGGCAGCGAGTCGTCCGGCTCCGAGAGCGGCGGCGGACCAGGCGGCCCAACGGGGTCCGAGGGCCCGCGGCCGGACGTCTCCGTCGGACCACCGCTTCACCCGCCTCTGTTGCCGTATCTGTATCCCCCGGTGCCCGGACTCTATCCCGGCCCCGGTCACCTGATACCACCGAGTCCCCTTGGCCTCCACGGTGGGGTCACGCCCGGTATGCTGTTTAACGCCCAGCTGGCCTTGGCGGCCCAGCATCCGCTCTTCGCGCACTACCCCCATCCCCTAACCAGTCCCCTGCATCAGCTCAAGGGTCACAGATTCGCGCCCTACACCCTCCCGGCGCCCTCGCACGGCTCGGCCTTCGAAACCGTGACCCCCGGTAGCAGGACCCTAAGCCCGAGATCACCGCCGCCGAGGCCACCAACCGACTCGCCGACGCCAACCGGCGGCGGTGGTCTCACCTCGACGACGCCCAGCTCCGCCGGTGAGCTCAAGTCTATCGAGAACATGGTGAACGGTCTACAGGAGAAGAGAAGGAGAAGTCCGAGTCTTACGCCCGGACATCGAGGCGACGATGCCGGCGGGGGGAGTCCGTGACAGGAGAACGAGCCTGTGAGCAGCACGAAGGACGACGACCCCGAGGACGAGGACGAGGATTGCACCGACGAGTCCGGTGGCGACCCGGAGGACCTCTCCGCCGACGAGAGGGAGCCGGACTCCACGTCGGAGCCGTCGTAGCGGCGGGAACGTTGGCTGATCGGCATTCGGTTCTCCCTGTCTTCTCCTCCTCCTCCTCTTCCTCCTCCTCCTCCTCCTCCTCCTCGTCCTCCTCGTCCTGTTCGGGATTCCTGGCCGCGCCGGACGGGAGCGAGGAAGGCCGGACTCTCATACTACAAAGTGCAATTTTATTTCCGGAGCGGCGCCGCGCTCGACAGGTCGTTTTCTCTCGCGAGCGAGTGCGGCGCCCTTCGTGCTTTCGGGACGGAACGAGGAGTCCCCCCGCGTGTTTCCTGTATCTGTAAATAGATATTTACGCGAGAGCGCGATACCGCGCGCGTTAGGAGTGTGCGTCTCTGTTAAAGGACCGCGAGGTGGGATGCGTTGGACTCTCAATGGACGCTGCGCCGATCGCGCGCTGCTGTAAATTAAGTGAGACGCGAGAGTGAATGCGTCGAAAGAAAAATGAGAGTGTATATGTGTGTGTGTGGGTGTGTGTTTGTGTGTGAGAAAAAGAGAAAAATATGGGGATGAAGTCTATGAGCGCGTATCCGTGTCCCGTGTGAGTCTACGTTCTACCTGTGTACGTTATAGGTCTTAAGGGAAGAAAACAGAGAACGATATTGCAATATAAGAGCACCTCCTACTATTTGCAGTCCCTGTACATATGTACCTTAGTGATATTATATATATTATATTATATATATATATATATTATATTATAAAAATATAAATAACATCTACTCTCTCTGTATTAATTATTAAATATATTATTATAATGATTAGAGAGACGTAAACGCATAAATGCACGATGCCCGATTTATGCCTCGAAAGCGCAAAAGAAAGCCGCAAACAATTTCAAATTCGAAAAATCTCGGGGCCCGAGTCGACGATCTATAGAAAAAAAAAAATAACGCGGCGTAAACCGCGGATTGGTTCACTGAAAAGCAGCGCCGTTCTCGAAACCTTTCGTTCTTGAAATTTCACGTCGTCCGAAGACTCGCGTTCTTTGAACGTCGAAGATAAAGCCGTCGGTCAAAACAACATGGCGGGCGATTAACTTTTCGTTTGTTTACTCGGACATTATCATTAATGAATCGCGCACAATTTTTTTTTCTTTTTAACTTTTTTCCAAAAAAGAAACTTTTTAGTATATTAAAGTGTAAATTGAATTTGTAATAAGAGAAACGGCTTGCAAAAATCAATATTTTATTTTCACGTTGCCGTCGTTGTAGCATTATATATAAATTTTGTTTTATTTTTTTATTTTCAAAAATAAAGCAAATCGAGGCTTTATTTTTTAATAGTTACTTACTCGATTGCTGAATTATAGTGAACCGAAATCCCACCGTGCCGATTAAAAGTCCGAGTCGGTCTGTAATTTGTATAAATGGCGGTGTAAATAGTTATTAAACGCGTAATAAGAACGAATAAATTTGCAATCAACTCGCGCGGGAGTCACTTTAGGAAGCAGAGGGATTCGCTACCGCGAATGCTGCGTGTAACACAATAGAAATGGTTTAGAGAGAAAAACCTGACGTCCGGGATAGGAGATAACGGTGATTTAAGGCGAAATCTCGCGATGCTAACCGCGGGAGGTAGCACGGCAATGTGTTTCTTTTCTTTCTTTTTTTTTTTTTTCTTTAAGGGAACGATTCTCCGAGAATGGGATTCTCCTGTGATGTCCGAGAATGGGAAGCCGTTATCGTTTGCACGCACTGCGACAATGCGAATGCGCCGCACGTCCGCACGTTGTACGGTCGCAGCGGCAATCGAAAGATCTCGATACTCGGCGCAATGCACATTTGGCGTTTAACGTCGATCATCTTGTTGTGCAATTGACGATCGCGGCTTCTCATTCGTATTCTAAGCCACTCTGCCGTAATTTGACTAATCGCTGTCACGTCTCCTACGCGTTTTCGATCCTGCAGTAGCGTATCGAGTATCGTAAAATGAGAAAGACACGAGCGGATCTTCTAAGTCGATCTCTCGTTACTAATAATTTGTTGTTCAGTAAATACAAGAAGGTAAGTCGACAACAGCGATTGAAAGAAGCAACGTTAAATGTAGCAACTGATACGATATGTTATTTATTTAAAAAATCAATTTTACGCGTTACATATTCGTCCAGTATTTTTTGCCAAACCGAAATATTTCAAAGTTCTTAGACTGTATACTTTTACTTCTTTAATAACCAATTAATATTCATTTTAATTTTATAAAAAGACAAACGTGATTATGTGACGTGTTGATTGTGTTAAACGTCTATGATATCTAAATATACTGATTGAAACGAGAGATGTAACATGTACATCGACTTTTGGAAGTTCTAATCCATTTTGCGATACCCGTTAAGCGGGCTAGCTCGTCGTTGTAATATGTCTGTACATCCGAATCGATTATAAGGGAGCGAAGTGTTCTGAAATCCGAAAGCAATAATCGAGCAGAGCTGTGAGTTCAACTATCGCGGATGAAACTAATCGGTTCGGCTGTCCTATTAAACTATACCGCGGTCGGCCAAGACTTCCATATTTTCTAAAAATTGGCAGACATTTTTGAGTGCGAAATTCCTGACGAAGGATTTTCGAGCGATTCCAAATGAATACCTCGAAAATCTGAGGTCATTTCAATCGTATTGTCGAGTATAACAACGGGTCTGACGATTATTGTTTATCATACTTTGAGCGAGAACCAGAAGCTTATTTCTATAATCTGGTAGACGGAATGACATGTAGATTTTTTTATTTAATTAATATGTTGATCGGAGAACTCTTGTCACAGTGATAACAAAATCGCCTTGAAAAGCGGCGAGATAAATATTTTCCACAAATCTTTATTACTTTGTTTACTTGTTACTTATTACGCAGAACCCTTGATTCGTTTAAACATGTTGATTTTAATAAACCCTGTTCAGATATCGCTCTGTTGATAGAAAACCAACACATTTCAAAATTAGCAATCTTTAGTGGAACATTTTTCAAATTCTGATTTGGATCAATGTTTTAATTAGTGAATATATGCATAATCTCACTTCTTTCTTTCCATGTATGCTTTCACGTACACATATGCACACAAAATTATAATGTATTTTTTTTAAACTCTGTCATAAATTTTCACTTAGAAACCGCAATTCTAATACAATGTAAATTATTTTGTATTTTACCATGTGAGTTGTGACATTTCTAATAAACTGAATGTGTCGTTTTTCTACAAAAATATATTAATCTTTGGAGTCGATTTCTTTTCATTAGCTCTAAAAATATTATTTTTTGACTTGTGTTTCTATCAACGTGGTGATATGCCTGGCAAACATGTTGTACATATATTTACTTTGTTCCAACCTGTTTATATTCAGTGTTAAATATGGTGCTCTCGATCCTGAATTTCACTTACACGAAAAATTCAATCGGCGCAGATGTGAAATGGGAATTACCGTATTTAGCGCTAAATGTACGAAAACGAGCCAATGTTCCGGTGCAAAGGTAGAAGCTGATCGATATGTACAGATACGCAATTGAACAGGCAAGTGGATGAAGAAGGCTTGTCACATTCTTACGCACGCTAAGTTATTTGTATGAATAAATGTTATTCCCTATTGTATTATACGTATCAGTACGTAAAGTGTATTATTAATTTAGTGCTGTGATGGTTCTTAGTGAAGTTGGCCTGTGGATGCGAAGAGTCCATGTACAATATTAAGTCACACATTAATGCGACCGCTAATTAATTTAACGCTGAAAACTTGTAATCACGAGGCATCATTAAATCAAACATTTTCTTCGTCCATCTGCTCTTTCAATTTAACGACTCGATCGTCTATGACTCATCGGAATTTTGAAACACCGCTACGGTCAAACATTTTCGGCCGATTGAGATCTCGCGTCTCGGTTCCCTCGATTCTTCGGGAATTTGCTCAATCCCTCGCATTATAATTTTCGTGGCTTCCTTCGGGGCGTTACGCACGGTCGTGTGTGTGTGTGTGGTCCCGAAGCGAGCGTCATCGTCGACGAGAAAATAAAGAAAATAGCAATTTTTAAAAAATGAGTAAAAAGAAAAAGGAAGAGAAAACGAAAGGGAAAGACGATCGGTCCAGACGTGGGCCGCGCGCGTCAAAAGCGAATCTAACTTCTTAACACGAGAATCGTGATATTCCGTGACTTGTGTATTGTACACTCTTTAGATTCTCTGTCCTCCGTTCCCAACCCATCATCGAAGTCCCTCCGCAAAATCCACGTGATTAAGAATTATATATATATATATATATATATACATATATTAATTTAAAAATACAACACTGTGTATACCCTCATTTCTCACGCTCCGATTAATAAATAAACTTAATTGCACGATGAACTTATCGTCGCACAGTTATACCGCGCGCGCGCGCGATAGAGCCACAATGTTGTTCCTTAACGAACGTCGTCGCACCGTTTGCGATTGGCAGTTATCGACAGTTATTGATTGGCGCTTATCGACTTCCGTGCAATTTTCCTTTTCTTTACGAAACGCCAGTTCTCTACTGAACGAAACGCGTCACAACGTACATTTTAATACCTCTGTGCATTGCCCGTTAATGACTTTGACATTGATTTTAACAATAGGCGAGCAAGTCAGGAACCGCAACCTCGCTTTACTTACTACGCGTTACCAGAAAATCGGTCACCGTATCGGCTACTTTGCGTCGCGGACGATGATGATTAGCGTTAAAAGCATGCATTGTTTGCATATGAATGTAATCACAGCCGACCGATGCGCATTTTATATGCATTTTAACGGACACACAAACTTTTGATTCCGCCGCCTCTTTAATGAAAGAAACCGTTTTCGTTTTTTTTTTTCGCCAGGAGAAATAAGCGCGCAAGAACGCGCGTCGGTTGCGCAGGAATTTTAATCTTTCGGTCGATCGGTCAGACGATTGTACGAATAATTACGGTTTGCTCGTGTGAAGAGATACAGCGATGCGCTTTTTTTCCGACCGCAAAATAAAGTAATGAATAAAAAGAAACCGTGAGGGAACGTAATTTTGAAGTATAGTAAGAGGAAGCACATGTGATTTTAATAACAAAAAAAAAATTTCGATGTATCTATCTGCATTGGATTACTATAAATTTATATCTTATAATTCACGAGGCTTTACAAAATTTACATAACATTTTAATTTAAGTGCTCTTGATATTTCGCAAGACTTATATAGTTATACCAGGCCCACATGATGCGATGTGTTAACGAAAACCTCGTGTTTCAGGAACGGTGCAAATTGATGAGGTATCGAACGTAATTAGCAACATGCGTCTTTTTTTCTTTTCTTCTTTTTTTTTTAATGAAGGGTTTCCCCGATGAATTCGCATTTCCGTCGTGCTATAGCGCAAAAGTAAATTCCGATAATTACGTAGATAAAAAGTTAATGAGTACGGCCTCGTTTGAAGCAAGCGGACTAACGATTCCTTGCAGCGAGACAATTAGGGAGTATTACATAGATAATTAGGCGGCCGTGCATAAGTTTCATCACATTATAACTCAAACTGTTATCGCATCTACGTACGTCATCGGGAGTTATGTGTGCGACGGTGGAACTTCTAAGTGCGAATAATCACAATATTTTGCAACGACTGTCAAATAAAAATAAAACGACGACGTCGAGTGCCGATAACGGAGGGAAATTGTTAGAGAATGTTATTGGGTTTTTTAAGTTTGATTATTTTTATAAAATAATATTTCGCGTAGTGACGGCAGAGAGAGAGAGAGAGAGAGAGAGCGCTTAGTTACGGCCTTCAAATTACGTGAATTGTCTCTTCCTCGGATGGTCCTTCATTAGAAAATAAATTAAGGTGAGGAAAAATTTCTTTTTTGTCAACCGCATGTCCATTTCGACGTCGCTGTCAGAGCCGGAGAATGATCGTGATTCCTCGAATTACCCCTGTAATTTGGGACGCTCGCGTTTCGCGGTGACTTTCGTGTCACGTAAGCGCTTTCGCCGACCAATGAGTAAATTAATATAAGAGAAGCAGGAGGGAGGACGATCGCGGTGGCGGCGACTCTATTTCGCGACGATAAATCGAAGAGAGTTTCGTGTCGCCGTATGCTAAAGCGTCAGCGAAGAGAGCCGCCTTGCAGCGGGCCGAACACGAATGCGAATGACTGTATTACAATAACAAGTTGATTCACGAGGCTGAATATTGCGTTTTATAGAGTCATAACGCACGCGCCTGCCGCGCGATAGTAAAAGTCACGCACGATGAGACGGATGGATTTATGAGATAATTAAGAATCGGGACAATTAATCCCGGCGAACAATTAAGGATCTCTCGGTAATAATTTCCTGCGTGCTGCAACGTGCTCCGGGATTATCGACTTCGTTGTAATCGCGGAATCGCTTCCGTTCGATCCAATTCGTTCCTCCATCAAAAATACCGAAGTTGCGGTCGTAAGAGCGTCGTTAACGCGCGATACTCGCCCGTTGAACCACATACGGCAGACGAAAGGGCAGCGAGAGGGTTAACGATCCATCCAAACGAAGGGAGAAGGCGGAAGGTACGTTGTATCGCTATATCGTCTGATTTTTATAAGATCCTGCTTCTCGATTTCATCAGAACGTTATTAATGAGCTCGTAAGTAATCGACGCGATCGTAAAGGCGGCTTACGCCACATCAGGCCGATCGAATCTACACGTGGAGTAATAAGGAACCTCAGGCAATTATATTAACCGTTTACCGTGATATTTCTATGGGCGCACTAAATAATTTATATCCTCAGTAAAGTGCACGACCCGAAAGGATTCGATCAAACTCGTCACTTTGCTTTCATATCTCGCGAAATCGATTGCTTATTGCTTTTCAATGGAGAGAAGGCATTTAAATTTGCATAGTACCAATTTTTATCTGCGCCGTGACTGGCAGATTACACTGCTAGGGCACAAGTTTTAAGATCTTACCGCGTGACAGTGCCGACCTACAATTGAGCGCAAGGGTGGCAGCGTGGGGAGGAAAAGGGATTAGTCAGTACCAAGCAACGTAGCGTGTTCCGCTAAAAGAGCTCGGTTTAATATCGTTTATAAATTATTCTCCGCGTAGATAGCTATCAGCATACAAATTGGTTCGCCCAGGACCTCGCGGCTTCCTGTAGAGACCCGGATATCTTGTCTAGATTCTTGTCGTTTTTCCACGAAAACTGCGGAAAGTGCCGGTGAATTCTTACAAGCGCGCAATTTCTCAGTCGTTTCAATTGGACACGTCAAAGGATTCGTCAGTTGCAATTAGAATAATTTCTTTCTACATCTAATCGCGTTGGAACTTATATATACCAGAACGTTTAGAAGATGCAATAATTTCGCAGTTACTGAATTTTTTTCAAAAAAGAAAAATTCAATGGATACACTGAAAAAAAGAGTCTTGTTGAATTAATTGGAAATCTAATAGGTTCAACTAGAATCTGAACCATAAGTTCAAACTTACCAGATTTCCAATTAAGTCAACAAGAGTCTTTTTTTCAATGTAAGAATTTAACTCTCAGGTCGCTTTGATGTATTACACCAATCGTTGCGTTATCTGTGATAATAATGACACTTTCGTCTTTTTGCGTAACTTTTCTCTAAGAGCTGTCTATCCAAAGTCCTGCAAATATACAGACAGAAAAGATTACGTGGACTGCGATTCTCGAAGAGCCTCCTCGGGAACGAGAGAAAGAGAGAGAGAGAGAGAGATTAGGAAGCAATAGGAATGCACGGTGGCCACTTTGATCGGCGAACTGATCTGGCGGTCGCGAGGTCCGTGTCCTCGAGGGAATTAGAATCCTCCAAGTTTCGAAGGGCCGTACCGCGCGGTCCACTTGGCAGTCTGATAACGACGAGGATTTAATTGACACCGGGAGGTGTCGCCGCACTAAACTATGCAAAGTGGATCGGCTTTCGTCTTCTGAAGCCTTCGACGAGCTGTGCGAGTCTCCTTCTGCCGAGACAGATTATCGACCTGTCGAAGATGATTATCGATCGCTAGGCCCTGACGTTCTTTGTATAGATAGCTCTGGTAGATTTTTTTTTATTCATTCTACTTAATTCTAGTGATACGTCCACTCTCTTATCGGTATTTAATATTTAATAATTCGAAAATGAGTACCTGGCCTGTGCTATTTAAAATTATAAAGTTATTAAAGAACGAAATTTTATAATTTATCTTGGATTTTGCATTAGCTTTCTAGTAATGTATGTATATGCTGTATCAAGTGGAACATTTAATTAAAATTCCAAAGCTATTAAACCGTTATGAAATATAATTTTGAGACTCAAGGAAAGAATCGTATAAGTGAACTAAAATATGTGTAAAAAGATTTTCGATAAAACCCGATAGATCTTTTTTTTGTTAATTTAAAAAAAGGACGGAATTATTTCTCATAAATGTTCTCATAAAAAATAAAAACTGACTCGAAGGTCGAATGAAATTAAAATAAAGTTAAGAAGTTTACATTTTGATGGAATTTATTATTAATAGTATTCCGTTAAATCAAATTATAGAATTCTTTTGGAGACAACGCCGTAACGAATTTAATTACTTCCAATAGTACCTCCATCCGGTATAGCGACACTGAAATATCGTGTGTTGTATGATTTACGAGACGCGAGACCTGTTGAGGCTGATCATCAATTTGTGTAAATTAGAAAACGCAACAACGACCTTTGCATAATTTCTAATCGGGCAGCGATTAATTGCACAATCAACGCGTATGAATGCTAATAATATTCACACGTAAACATTCGATTTATATATTTAACATTAAAATCGATAGATATCATAAAACAAGTATTTTCGCGCGGCGACCTTTTACATTAATATACACTGAGGAAAAAAAAGGTTGTTAATTTGAGTACATTTTTTAACCTGTCCAAATTTCTTCAAATCAAGTATTTATATATTTCAGTCAAATATATAAATACTTAAATTGAAGTTTAAGTATTTTATGTGTTTAAGTTAAATGCACAAATACTCGAACTGAAGAAATTTAATCGAGTCAAAAAATGTAGTCGAATTAACAATCTTCTTTTTTTTTTTTTTTTTTAAAGTGTATTAAAACTCTATAATGTCGATAACCGTGTGTGTAACAATGCGTAAAAAAAATCGCGACCGTTAAAGCTGCCGACCTTGCGCGACAATCGATACGCTCCGAGCAGCATCTCATAAGAACACTCGAGAAATTTCCACCGTCTCATCCCCGATGAAGGACATTGTCTGCACTTTCAATGGCCGCGCGCTTAATTGACACTGGTAGGTGTCACGACTCTAAACTATGCAAAGTGACCGGCCCGTCGGCGGCGGCTTCGGCCTCTGATGTCCGGCCACGTGTGCGCGGCTCTCGAGCCGACGACTCGCCGTCGCTAGGTACACGTCGGCACATCTGATGTCCGCGAGGAGAAGAGGACGATCGAAGGAAGATGATCATCGATCCGAGAAATCGAAGAGGCCCCGCCGCCGTTCCGGGGGACCGGACCGGGCCGCACGAACGATCCGTTCGTCGGCGGAAATTCATATCGAAACGTATTAATTATTGACGCTGTCGGTATCGCGTTTCTTCTACATCGCTCACCGCTCTATACGTCGCGTCGCGTCTCTCCGCGCGCTGGCGGCAGGCTCGAATTCCTCTCGCGAACCAGTTTATACTCTCGTGGTTCCTCGTGTGGCGCGATGACAAAGATCGGGGCCGCCTTCTGAAAATCGAGGCCGCTCGTCTTCGTTTTTCCCGTGAATGTTAAATCACGCTTCAACATTATCTGCCGCATCTACAACATTCTCTCCTCGCGAGAGGAGGATTAAAAAGAAAAAAAATAATTATATACGCGCGTCGTTAACGCGCGGGGATACCTCTCGCGTATATTTTTCGCGTCCACGTCCTTTCTCCCGCGTATTTATGGAATTTCATCTCGGCTCGTTTACGTGTCGTTTGATTCGCCGGAACAGAAATCACGGAGGCTCGGCTCGCGTCTTCGAGACGGCCAACGCTGCCGCCGCCGCGGCCATCTGTTTCGCGGCTTTTCTCGCGCGCGCGCGCGCGCGCGCAGAACCTACTCGACCAGGCGCAAAATACTCCAAGAGTCCGTTCTCTTTCCCCCTGTCGTTTCCTCCTCCTCCTCCTCCTCCTCCTCCTCCTCCTCTCTTCGTCTTTTCCGTGCCGCAGAGGGCGGATATGTATAGCCACGACGAAGAGGTACACGACTAGAGGACAGCTCCCGGTCTCGGTGGATGGACACGGACAGGTCCGCATTGTGTTCTGCGGCCAGTAAATTCTCCCGCTCCCGTAGTGTAAATGAGAGAGCCAGGGGGGGGAAAGAGAGCGCGATGCTGTCCAGAGTCAGAAGGGAGTTCGACTCGATTCCGGGAGTGGAGAAATACTCGGAGGAGATCTGAGAAAGAGGGAGAGAGCGAGTGAGGAAGAAGGAGGAAGAGGAAGCCGGAGGGTAGGAGGGGTGGAGAAACAGAGACGGAGAGATTTATCTTCCGCGGCGATTGTGCGCAGCAGCCCTTTGTCGCCGACCGCGGTGAGAAGTTCGCATTTTTCGTCATTTTTTTCCTATCGGTCCCCCCCCTTCCCCGCGTTCCGTCTCTCTCTCTCTCTCTCCCCGTCCGTCGTCCCGTGGATTTATTCGCGTTCTTCTCGCATTTCGACAGCGACACCCGGCCGTCGCGAGCGACCGTTTAGGTCCAGGCTAACGGAGAACAATCCCGAACAAGAATTTCCGTATCGCAATAATACAGCAAGGCTGTATAATATTTCCGGTTTTTCTTATAAGAAAAATTTGGATTCAAATCGGGAGGAGACAAGTGGCTCTCATGAATAATCTTCCGCCAACGAGCCTGATTAGCACCTGGCTGTCGCGAGAGTTGTAGGCACCGCAATCGAAGGATCTTCACACAAGCTTCGGCAGGCCGCATACGCGATCGTGTATACGTGTGTGTCAAAGGGGACGGAGAGGCGAGGTTGCGGTGCGGTAGTGTGATCGGTGGTAGGAGAGGTTTCTCTAGCGAGACAGCGTTTGTCGGCACGTTTGTGGGTACGCCGCCTTAAGGTGCAGTCTCTTAAAGAGGCCCGCCAGTGCGCTAAGGCCCACCGGGCTTACAACGACGTCGGGCGAGCCCGGCGAAACGTATTGCCGCGCCGCGTGTCTCGCGTGCGTTAATTCGACATTCGCGACTATACGCGACGTACCCAATCTGGGCGTAAATTGGTCCTTCATACCGGACGCTGACATAACTTTTAGGCGGAAAAGACGACGGCCCCGCGATGTAATTTACCTTGTACGCTGAGAAAAAAAAAGGTTATTGATTTTACTAAATTTTTCAACTTGATTAAATTTCTTCAAATCAACTGTTTGTGTAATTCAGTCAAATATATGAATAGTTAAATTGAAGCTTAAGTGTTTTATGTATTTAAGTTAAATGCATAAATACTTGAACTGGAGAAATTTAATGGAGTTGAAAAATTTAGTCAAATTAACAACATTATTTCTCAGTGTACAATTCAAAGATTTGCGCTAAATTTAACATACTTATATCTAAAACTCCTGGTCCACTCAAATGTTAATTTAGCGCAAAATAAATATGTTAGAGAGTAGCATAGATATTATGTAAAAAGTCAGCGCAAGTACTTCGACATAATTTTAAAATGCACTTTTTCAGTAAAATTTATATTATGTTGACACGTACATTTATTTTAACATACTTTATATGCTAAAAGTTAAACACAAAAAAAATGTTAACAAGGCCCGGTTTTGACATAAACGTAAAATGTTTCCTGCTATGTAGTACATCCTATTTATAAATTGAGTTCTTGAACGAATCAAGATAAAGATATAGAATCCCTTATTGTGGTTAATACGTAAAATCTACAGGAGAGATTTGCGACGTGAGGCTCTTTTACGCATAACTTGTGTACTAGTCCGAGAAGAACAGCGCTCTTTTCATTCTCGGCCGAATCACGTGGGAGGGACTCTCCGCGTCCCGTCACTGATTTGCGATCAATTTGCCCTGATTTACAATCGGTGCCGCGAGTGAGAACATTTAGGCCTGTTGCCGGCCTCGACAGGCATTCCGATTGTGCTCCGAGCTTCTTCGAAGAACTTTAACATCCTGTATGACTATACGTTTTCGAGCAAAAGTTAAACGAATGATTCACAACGAGATCATGAGATCCTAAATTAATAAAATTACTATTACACCGAAAAATGGATATATATATATATATGTCGACAAAACCATTAATGTGTCTCACGCAAATGTTACATGGGATAAATTTTTTCAAAATTTTTGCATTTCAAATTTCTGTAGTTAATCACGCGCGTCGAAAGGAGCGTGCGATTCTTGCCCACGGTCGAATATCGAGCCGCTTCCCAGGTATCAAATAAATATCGGAGATCAAATACGGCATTTCATCGAAAATGCCTGCCGCGGTAATTAGCGGGAACTGCGGTTGGGGTTATAGCGCGCGCGCGGTGCAGACGGCGGCGACGGCGACGGCGGCGCGGAGGGAAGGAAATAAAGGACGAGAGACAGAGAGGGGAAAGAGACTGACTCGTCAAACATGTCGACCGTCGTGGTATTTCACCATGGCGCGTCCGCCGCACGGGGCCCGACGCTCCTACGACGCAGCGTCATACATAACGCTGAGACCTCTCACAAAGGACTCGTGGTGAGATGGTAGCCTACAAGATCGGATAATATGGGTAGTTATTTGTCGGCGCCGATGTTGGTTTTTCGGCCGAGTGTGTTGCCGCGTACGTGTGAGACCCCCTGCGGCGAAGGACCCGACAGGCTCCACTCGCGGGCCCCTCGGGCTCTACTATTTCTCCCCCCCCCCACCCCTTCCTTCCCTACCTTCTTCCCCTCGCCGGCCGGGACGGTATTTTTTTTATTTTGTCGTGTTTCGCCGTCGCGCTGGTCTCACCGTCGTATCCCTCCCCCCATTGTATCCGGACACTTCTCTCGTCACTTTCCATATTCAATCTTCTCTCGTATATCTCAAGGCTCGGCGGCGTTGTGGAGGAAGGTGGGGGGGGGGGGGAGGGGAAAAGAAAGAATAATGCGAATATAGAAACGTATGTGGGAATCCCCCTGTGCGCCAGTGCTCGCCGCAATTTTTCCATTTAGCTATTTGAAAACCTGTATATATCTTCAATCTGTAATCTGAGAATAAAATTGAGAGCGCGCTAATGCATCCCGTCGCGGGCATAAAATGCGCTGAAGTAGTAAAATTCCGTTCGAATCTCTCTCTAGCTCGCCTCGATCTCGCTCGTAACTTCCTAAGGGGAAATGGATTTTTCGCAACGATAAAATACGGATGCGGGTAATCTTCCACGCGCAGGCGCGCGCGCGCGCACACAAATTACGCTAAGAATGACCCAGATCGGAGCGAGGAGGATCCGAAGAGGATCAGTTTCCCCGTACTGTACCATTCGCGTGGAGGGAGGGGGGGGGGAGAGGAAGGGGACGAGATCAAGGGATCTCTCCGGATTCCAAGCCTGCAATCGTAATCGGCGCGCGGTCAGCTCCGCGAACCCGCTAATTACAGCCAGCTCACGATGCCGATTGCCAGGCGCGCCGCGGAGCAGCGGAGTATGAAAAGTGTCTCTCCCCTCTTGAGGGGAGGAGGGGGAGGGGCGGTATTAAAACGGCGACGCCGATCCGAGCGTTTACCGGTCCCGACGATGGCCCCTTTTTACGACGTAGACCAGCAGCGACGGCGGCGGCGACAAGGCCGGCAATCACCGCCGCGGGGAATATATTCCGCGAGCAAGTCCGCCGCGCGTTAATTCGCTCGTTTGACTTTTCGCGAACGAGGTGAACGTATAACCCGCGATCTCAGGGGGGGGGGGGGAAAGGAATAAACATAACGAAGCGCGCGGCACTCGCGAACGAACGAATGAACGAACGTCGTCGTCGTCGTCGTCGTCGGTGCGCTCGCTGCCGACTTAATTGGGAGGTAATTGAAATTAGGGATTGTAAATCGTAATTACGACGGCGGAAAAAACTGGCTTAATTAATTTCATCGGATCGACCATCGTTGCGGCATCGCGCTGCTCTCGATGCTTTAATTCCATTACGGCGCGCATTTTGGCCGGCACGTTCGGGGCCGCTCGATGGCGATATGACACGTTGCGATACAGATTCTTCCCCCCCCCCCCCCCTCGCGAATGTGTAAGCAAACGCGGACGGAGAGAGCGGACATTTTGTTCCACGCGTCTTAATTAATATTAACATCCGGGATTAAGAAAAAGAATGGGTTCATCCTCGAGAGGATGCGAAGGAACAAAATCTCTCGCTCGCGCGAGACCCCGCGTAAGCTTTTCGACGATTGCGCAATTCCGGAACAACGAGACGATTCCGAAAACTCGGAACGTCTCCCCGCGGGACATTATTAGCGGGAGCTACGACGACCCGCGTCCCCGAGGACGAGAGCCATGTATTTTTCCTCGATTTCCTGCCGCCGATTTCTCGCGTCGATTTCTTCTTCCCCGGGTCGCAGGTCTGCGCCTCGCCACGGTCACCTCCTTCCTTTTTTCCGCTCTCCCCTCGCTCGTTCCCCCTTCCCCCCCCCCCCCCTCATCGTCTCTAATAGCAATAAACTGAGAAAGGCGAGAGCCGTTAAGCACGAAAATATACGAAGGGGGAGGTAGAATCCCGCCGCCACACACATGCTGCGCCGAGGCGTCCGTAACGTCTTTTAATCACGAAATGAGCCGGCTCTCTTCAAACGCCGAGGGGCCCCACGGTCCTCTTTGGCCGAATTAAGTAAATCAATAAATAACGAGGATACCTCGGCAACACCTGCGCCGCTCTCCTCGCCTCGTCGGCACGGTGTAACAGGATTTACGGCGCTCTGCGCAAGGCGCCGCTCCGCTCCGCTCTGTGCCACGTCGCGTCGCGGCTGATATTCCTCCTCCGGGTTCGTTCCACTCTCCCTACCCCTCTCCCTCCCCGTTCCTTTTATCTCTCCGTCGGGCTTACCGCCAAAAAATTCGCCGAGACTTTCTCTGGGCGGAAGACAGGAAACAGGTATCCACTCAGCGAGACGTCGTTTTTACGCCACGAGCTATATAACCGCCATGTTGCGTGCGCGCGCGAGACGTATATCTCGGGAGAGATATACTTTTACAAATTCGACATTATGTTATTATATAAGAATATATATTGTATATAAAATTGTCTGTCATCCTCTGCGTTAATATTATCTTAATTAATAAATTGTAAATTTATATATCATTCGTTTTCTAACGACATGGCTTAAAAATTGTAATTATTTGTAAAAAGAAGAGAATTACAATAAAAATGCAATACGCTAATAAGTCGTAACGTCGCTGCATCAAAATCGCATTTAAAAATTATGTTACAAGATTTTGATAACTTAGGTATTCATACACGGAGAGAATTTTTTTTTTAATTCATCTTCAAAACGGTAATTGTGGGATAATGTGTGATCTTAAGGAATTTTACCATACTTTTTAGTAAAATTTACTATACTTTTAGTAAATTTTAAGGATAAATTTTAAGAGAAAATTCTCTCCGTGTAGTCGAATCTTCTTTCAAGATTGTCTTAAATAAAGTCTTAAGACGCTAATACTGTTCTGTGATTGGTTAATGACATCTTAGGACAGTATTTAAAACAGTCTTAAATATAAGACTACTAAAAAAAATTCGTTTTTTTTTTTAGTTGTTACTGGAGCCGACGAGCCATCCAACATACAACTTCTTTCGGCACCTATTTCGATTCTATTCTACTATCTTTGTACTTTGTATATTTTCGATGTGGAGAAATGGGGAAAAAGGCCGATCGTAATTCAATGTGGCGATTAAGTTTTATAGCTGATAGTACCTGCATGGCGCACAGCGGAGTCGTTTCATACAGGTGCGGGCTAATAAGAATAATAAAGCTTTTCGCCCGGGTAAGTTGTCACGCGATATTTCCCGTTTAAGCGTTCCCGGCGTTCAATTTTTTAAAAGCCTCTCTCACAATTCGCAAAATTACCCGTGAACGCGCGTATAATCCACAAACGATGAGAATCGGTGGAATTTAAACTCTCGAGTAATGACCCTTCCATCGTGAGCTCCGAGTCACAGCGACAACTTGCGTTAAGCCCTTCCATTGGTCGAGATATTTTGCGGTACGCTTATGCTCTTATGCAGATTTGTGTGTGCGAAAGCCTTAACTCGCGGCCGACGGTGGCGGCGGCCGCAACGGCGGACGCAGCACCATTTCGCAAATTGAAATGGTACCGGGTGCGCCCTTTTTTTCGCGGCGTTTAACCGTAATACGCGCGGAGCGTTTATCCGCGTGTACGGAGCCCCCCTTCGACAAAAAGAGGAGCTGGCGCGTACAAACGGCAAGGAAATATTGCTCGGTGTCGGCGCGCGAAAATTTATTGCTCTGGTCGGCGACGCGAGGCGGCGAAACAGAGAGAGCCGCGATGCGGAGGAAGAAGAGAGAGAGAGAGAGAGAGAGAGAACTGTCCGGCACTAGACTGGAATATAGAGACGCGTTAATAAGAGAGCGGACAGGGTGCGTCGCGTTTCGGCTAATCGAAAATGTAAAATGGGACGCGAATGTTGCGCGGCCCGAGCCGACGTTGCGTTAAATTATCGGGCAAATAGAAGGCGACGCCGGGAATGCTTTGCTCGCGTTAGCCGGGCAGTTTCAACCGGTGCGTTTCAGTCAACCACGCGCGATATGCCCGCGCACATGCCCGTCCTCCGAAGCGACGACGCGATGATAGTCTGTTGCGAGCGGAGACAGCACAAAGGTGTCCCAGGAAACGCACAGAGCCCCTCTGCGTTGACGTGTTATTTACGACTTAATTCGCGGAAACGCCTACAATTTTCATTCCCCTCCTATATAGTCCGACGATGCGGACCTCGTTTTTTGTTAACATTAAACGTTAAACTCACGTAAGAATAATAATGCGAGAAATAAAATTTGCATAAGATTGAGAAGCGCGATGGCAGTTTTGATAAACCGTCATCTTCTTCCCCCCTGATAATTAAAGTCCAAAGTAACGAGATATCACGGGGGAGGGGAGGGGGGGGAGGTAACGAGGTAACAATCCCGGTGACACGCACGAGCGGGCGGCGCGTCGGTGAATCGGGTTGAAGTCGCGCGCGGGCCTAATAAGACCAGTCCGCCGTGAGCTGTCATCGGGCCCCGGGCCCACGCCGCCGCCGATCACGAGGCCGATCCTCGCGATTCCCCACGAACCCCACACGACGCGCGGCAAATGCGCCGTGTCCCGGCCGATAAATTCGCCCCGGAGTAATTTTTGCCGGTGCGCCCGCGATCGAAGCAACTTGTTTGCTGAATATGGCGGCATCGATTATCGACAGCGTCGTGTCGTGTGCGCGTCCTCCTCCTCCTCCTCCTCCTCCCCCCCGCACCTCCTCTCTCCCCACTCCTCCCCCCGTCGTCTGAATAATGGATCCTTTGTGCGGTCGATTATTCCCGCGAGCACTTTATTATCGGCGACGCGCGTGCGACTCGTGGATGCGGGATCTGATCTTTAGAAGCGGGGCAATTAAGAAGCCGACTGAAAAAGGATGCTCAACCGCGAAAGGCGACGCCGGTTTTTTTTTTCAGCGGGCCGGCTATTGGCAGGCGGAGATGAGGTCATCTCAGCGCCTCGTCGTCGGAGGAAATGGATCGTCGATTGACGTATCCTGGGTCCTAGATCTGCTCTCGTTCTTCATCTTTTACTTTGAATATTCGAAAAGTCTCGCGGACGCTCGTGAATTCGCGCAGTGATGGGATTTTGCGCTTTATCTTTACAACAAAAAAAAAAAAAAAAAAAAATCCCCTCTCTAATTCGCAGCCTCGGTTCGCAGTTCCAGCGAGAGACTCACGAGCTGGTGGCTTGTCGTCCGAGGTTGTACGTGGCTGAAAACGATTTCGCATACACACAAAGTGCCCACGTGCGTTTTCCTGCAGCGGCGAGTCCGCGTCGCGCCGTGCGAAAGATGTTATCGTGACCGTTGACGGGATGCATTACAAAATTATGCAAAGCACCGACATGCACGATTAATATCTTTAAGAGCTCCACGCCAGGCGTGGTACGCAGCACACGCGGGTACGGGTACGTATTTATTCAGGTAGTACGCTTGCGCGCGCGCGCGCGCGCGCGCGTCATCGGTCTCGCGCAGCGCGCGAACGATTAGAGTCCTCTCTTTCTCTCTCTTATCCTTTTATTTCTGCCGAAGGATATGCGGGTGCGAGAACCTTGAAAACGATGCGGCGCGACATCGAGGAGTCGCACGATAGTGCGCGCGACCATCTGCGCTTATCGAACAGCCGCGACGGACACCTCGATACTTATTCGATGACACGGTACGACGATGACGACGGCAGCGAGGCTGGTTCTCTCTTCTTCCCTTATCGTCGGCCGTGTGTAATAAAATCGCTCGTTAGCTTCGCCGCGAGAAAAAAAGAAGAACGATAAGCGGTGAGTTATGAACTCGACCGTTTAACTCCTCCCGAGTCGCCCGCCCGTCGTCGTAATTATGCGCGTTCGTGCGACCGCGTGATGGATGGCGAATAAATTGGACGAAAAGGTCGGGCGACGGACACCTGAATATCGATACGTCGCCGTAATCTCTTATCGCGGTTGTACGCAGCGATATCAGTACGCAACGTATCAACGACACATGTACGCGAAAAAGGAAAAAAGAACGTTTTTTCATAGTTCACGGTAGGTTACAGTATAAGCTGAGAGAACTCGCGAGAGATTCAGAGAGACTTAAGGCATCTTCATCTTCTCTTGGAGAGTATTTTTTTTTCTCTCTGCACGCCGGAAAAGTTTCTGCGGTGTGCTTTTACGTAATTGACGAAGCGGTAAGAGGGGTGCGCGGGATCCGTGCGCCGCAACGGCGAATCGAATATATTACCCGTAAGCAGTCGCATTTATTAGCGCACGTGTTGCAAAGTGTGTCATTACCAATGCGTCGGTAGATAATAGAAACGGAGATAAAGAGTTTTTAGGAATATAATTAGAATCGCTGCACTTTGATGACGCGCAGTCGTTATCCGCGCTAAGCGCTCTGTGTAAAGATCGGCTACGGATAAGATCGCCTACCGCATCGTTTTCTCGGTACGAAAGTGAGATACTAATCGATGGATGATCTACAATGTTGCTCGCCCGACGCGAGGCTCTACATCACACTTGGACTCTTGGACGGGCATTTTATTCCTTTCTTGTTTTTGCCGATCGCGTATACATAATAAAGCGCTACCTTTGGCGTTTCACGTGAAAAAAGAAAAAAAAAGAGAGACGATAAGCAATGAATTATCCACCGTCGCTACTGCATTTTAATGCGCAGATAATCACCTATATCCGTCTTAAGACAGTCGTTAATGACACATTGCACCTTGCAAAACTCTTCGGGGCTTCTAATTGGAACTGGGAATATGTAAGAAATGTCACGGTTCGAAGCGCGCATACATCGTAAACGTCCAAAAAATAAACGTCGAAGTGATAGCCGGGTACAAAGTACGAATTTCACTAGACGTAAGGTTACGTTACCGACTTATTGTAAACCGATTTAATCGCGCCGACTGTACGTGCATTAGGTGCGCATAATGATCTAAGATGTCACGTAATTTGAAGAAATTCCTCAGAACGTTGATTAGAAGGGAGGGGCTCATTAAAATTCGTAGAAAACATGGCGCACGGCGACGAAAGACGGAAGGTGCTAACGATGTTAACGGAGTGTCTCTTTAGTCCTGGCTAATTTCTTGTGTGGTCCCGCGAAAAGGGCTAAACGAGTCGATAAATCTTGTCCATCAACGGTACGTGTACACTCGGGCTACGAGCGTACGTGTATCTATACATATATCGTCACTTTATAGCCAGGTACCAGGCCATAATTAGGGCGAGAAACAACAGGTGAGACTGACACAGCTGCTCCGCGCCTTCTCTCCTGCCCTAACGTCCTGGCATCGACACTACCTTTAGACCGATCGTATCTCTCAACAGGATCGTCCCAAGTCGAATGTCAAGAAGGAAAATTTCTGCTCGCGAGCTATAAAACGCACGAGCGAGCGGTCGCGTCTTCGAGAAGGTTCTTTTACTCTGTTATTAAACCAGTAAGAGAGGGACTTCGATCCACCTGAACATACGATATACATGTTTCGAAATTAAACTGAATTACATAGTCATATATATATATATGTATATTTATATATGTATTATAAAATCCAGATTAATCGACTAATGAGATGGTAGGATAATATAAGATTAAATAAAAACAGGATTTATTGGACACACACGCGGATAAACGGTTTTGACAATTTTTTAGTTTGATTTGACGATTGGATTTGTTTACGGTAAAAGCTCTTTCGTTGCGACTTCTCTGTTTAAGAATAGGAAACTTTTGCGTCGAAATCGATTATATTTTGATTTCGTCGTGAGAGTTTTAATGATTGTACGTTATATTTTGCGCAAATGCGTGGTTTCGCTCGTTACCAACACGATTCTGCACTTATTTAATTGCACGGAACCGGGAAAAGAATACGCTGTCGAAACCCCTAATGCGAGTAGTTAAAGAAACGGTGTTTACAACGTCGATGTTTCTCGACGATGAGTCGAGATAACGGAGGATAATGAATTTCGTCGTTGGCAACCTGCGAAAGCGATCCGTTGCAATTAAAACGAATCGCGGTTGCATCGAGTCTCGCATCGAATCGAACTTTGTCAACAATATCTTGAGGCAAAGATGGCACTTTCTCAAACTTGCCTTACGCGATCTTACTTTACGTGATCGAACAGTGTAATATTTTTTTGTATAGTTAATTTGATTAGATAAAAAAAAGCTTAAGAATAAAATGATTGAAATGAAATTCTTGTAAGCTTTGATCGATGATAGAAAACTAGACGCAGCACTTGCGAGACTGCGAATACGAATGGACACACGTGCTGATGCTCGGTGTTTTCTGAAAGGGAAGATAACGCACAGTCGAGTGAAACATCCTACGAGTAGTTGCCTGACCGGAAGCAAAAACGCGTGTAATCGTTAGCTCCTGTATAGCCTGGCCTGGCTGGTTCTCTTCAGTTTGAGTACCGAGCGAAGAAATACATACAGGGCAAAAACTTGGCGCGTTTTCGGATGCTCGACTGAAAATTCCACGATCTAAGTAAATTTTTTTGTTTAACAGTGAGCGAGAAAGATATATATATATATATATATATATATTTCATAAATGTTAATGCCATTATTAATATGCCATTTCAGCAGTCAATGTAACAATGATATGTTTTAATGTTAATATGTGATTCATTATTATAATTTTCCAGTGTAACTTTGTGCGTTTTTTCATCTTTCAAATATTAAAGAAATAAGATTAAAAACGTAATTAATAAAATATTGCAAAAAATAAAGATTGTTGTCTTTATCATTAGCCTAATTTTGACAACTTATACAGAGTTATAGAAGACTATTACGTTTCTGTAATGAGATTTGAGCGTTTGTTGGATGACATTGATGTGAGACTTGCCTTAAGAGAGATCAGAGCGACCGGCGGCCAGTCTCTTTCTCGTATAAAGTTATCTGTAGTTGCTCTCTGTATAATCCAGAAGCTGGGAAGCCCGTTACGGCTGAGAGACACTTGGTCGGCTAAGTCGGACCGCGCCCCGCATGGTCGATTCGACGATCTAAACTGCGGGGATCATCTGATTGCGAGCAGCCGAGTGAAAGATCCAATTCTACCAATTAAGCTTTCGCACTTTTTGACGACACGCTCGACGGCGACTCCGAGAGAGTAGGAGCGAGAGCGTTGAAGGGATAGGAGAGCCCGACAAAATCCGGCATTAAAGGCGTCGCCGGTCGATTGGATTAAGCCACGGCTCGCGTGACAATTGACTCACGTCATCAGCACAATCGCCGATCTCAACGGGAACGACATCGGTCCGTGAAATTTGCGAAGACCCCAACACGCGAAAAGAAAAAAAAGAGATGCCACAACTCCGGCGGAACGTCCCTTTCATCGGGGGCGCGACGTCGATGCAGTTTTTAACGAATTTATTGATTTCAGTGGTGAAAAGGGAGCATACGTAAAGTTAAATATGCAAATGTAAATTAAATGTTTTATTGAAATTATCGTTACGTCAATTTTCTGACAGGATTGCGAACATTTGTTTACACGAAACAATCCTTTCCGCAATAAAACACGTATTGCAAACGATTTTTTACTTTAGGTCCAATTACTGTCTGAGAAAAAAATATTGTTGATTTGACAAAATTTTCCAACTAAATTAAAAATTTTGTCAGTTCAAGAATTTATGCCTTTAACTTAAATATACAAATTTCAATTTAAATATATTTAATAATTAATTGAAATATATAAATACTTAAATAGACAAAATTTAATTAAGTTGGAAAATTTAGTCAAATTAACATTTTTTTCTTAGTGTATTATCGATCGTATAATAAGACGGGGAGGAATCGTTTCTTGTGTCCGAGAAGCGGAAGGATCCCTTCTCGCCAACGGTCACCTAAACATGACAAAACCAGCACTAATTTCACAAACGAATAAACGTGGCACGGGTCACCCCGCTGAATCCGTGGGGTGGGCAGAATACGCATTACTCGCCCTCGACAGGCTCGACAGGCGAGGGGCGGGGAACGGAGGACGTACGAAGTTTTGCGTGCTTCTGCTGGATGCTACAGACATACGATGGGGTCGTTGCGGAAGGAGAGGGTGACCGTGGGGTGCCTGAGACGCGATAACGCATGGGGTGATACCGATACAGCTCCGAGTATACGAGACAGAGATGAGTCAGCTGTGCTGCCGGTGCACTGAGAAGAGGCACCCTCGAACAATTTACCCCTAACAGCGGCTGGAGACGCCCTATCGAGCGATTCCGTCGACTAGCCGGCTCGATCGGAACGCGATCCTCATGACGAATGCGACGTGAAGTCACCGGAAAGATCTTCTAAATCTGATTGCCAATGAAATCGCTCCCTTTCCTCAACTCACTTAAATTCGCGAACATTGTTAATTTCTCTCTATTAATTGCCTTTCTTTTTCTGGTGTAACGGGGGACAGATGAATAATTTTAAAAATAGACGATACAATATACAATATATAAATATATCTCCCGTTGTTTCCAGAACGCAGATAAATCTAAGCCGTGCGAAATTGACTTTCAGCCTCTATCTATCCGAGGATATCGTTTCCTTCGCGATAAAGCCGGTGATCCAGACGGATCGCATACGTCTCTTCGCGGCGGCGGTGTCCCAAATTAATTGTGTCACTCTTTTGAACGGGCTGGCGCTATAACAGTCGTAGGTAGGCGTCGTTCCGAGTGTCGTCCGTTCTGGTATCATACGAGCGCATCTGCCCCCGGCCATTCGCCCTTGCCTCCGGAACCCTACCGTAGGTAGCCGTAGGCAGGGAGGACCATAAGAGGAGCTCGCGCGCGCGTATTCGATTTATTCCTCATACTCGTGGCTTGGTGTGGTTGGGTGTCGAAACAGCTCGACCAATTATCGAGAAACTGGAATCTCTGGCCACCCAAGGGCCACCCAGAACCCGCCATCCCGCTGCCCCTCCCCCCCCTTTCCGCAGCCGCTTCTCCTCTCCTCGTCTCCGTCTTCGTACTCGGCCTCGTCATCGACCAAGTCGTTGTCGTCGTCTTCGTGGATCGCCGGCAATCGGCGCTCGCAAACGAGCTCTCCTCCTCGTCGACTTGGAGTTAATTAAGGCCGATCTCTGTACCGGCTAAGGACTTTCTGGCTTACGTCTTTTCCTCACATTTTGTCTCCTTCTTTCTTTCTCTCCTCCCTCCTCCCCCTCTCTCTCTAGTTCGACTTTTTCCTCTTTCCTTTTGTTTTTCTTCCTCTTCTTGCACGCCTTCCCTCCTCGACAATCTCGTCTCGCTCACGAATGTCTGCCCCTTTGAACGCGCCGCTGCATGTCCGTGCGTCGATCTCTGTTATTAAACGCGCGCAGGAGGACCAACTTGGTGGTATTTTACGCGCCGCGTTTTCTGTTTCTGCGCGCGAAACCAGGCACCGACTTACAGTTCTCGCACACTGAACGCGACATCCAATGGGAACTCTGCATTTTCGTGCATTACACCTTCATGTGTTGAAAAAAGCAGAAGTCTCATTGGATATCGCTCGTCGATCATCGGTGTTGCTCAGTGTGCGAGGGTCATTAATGGATGCGGTTTTGTTGGCATTAATATACACAAATAAAACATGGGATCATCGTATTATTCATAAACAACGAATGATCGAAACGTCATCATAATCGTCGTGGAACTCTTTAAATATGTTTTAATTTTTACGCTTCAGACATGCGTCTTTACTTTTATAATTCTTCGGAGTGTTTCGGTCCTTGTCAAATATTTCGCAAGTACATCGAACTGTGGATAGATCCACACGAGGATCAGTTCGATCCTTCGAAATTGTCCCTTTCTTCGTGCGGTTTGACCCAAAATCGTCCGATTCCTTTTTTGTTCGTGCCGACTGCCGGCGGATCTAATTGCGTCTACGCAGAACGATACCGGAGGGACAGCGCAAAAGGTATCCGCAACAATCTTCGATCAACTGGTAAACGATCTGTATTGCCGGAGCTGGTAAGATCTTATCTCGACCAGTGGCGGTGATCTCGCTTGGGTTACCGTATTCCCTGGCGATGTTTATCTTCTCGACACTCTTGCTGATAAAACCGACGTTCACCGCCGACCGCCAACCAATCTCTCTATTTTTCCCCATCTCCGCGTCCCATAGGGACTTGGCGTTTGCGAACGTTATTTATAAAGTACGATGTAATTTTTCTCTAATTTAACGTAATGTGCGTGTGTTAAAGAACATGTCAGATCATTGTCGCTAAATTACAAATATTTTGAATTATAAATTTTACATATGTTTTTTTTTTTTTTTTCATTTTTTCATTTTTATTTCACATCAGAAAGTGTGCGCAGTTTTAAAGCCGGATTAATCTCGCTGCAGCAAACTTCAATTTCTGGCAAGCTAGTCGCACTTTTGTCTTTCAGAAAACCGGTCAGAGAGCAGTTCTCCCGTGACCCCGACCTGTCCGCCATGAAGAGTCTAGATGAGAGACGTACGCGCGTACGTGCGAGATGCGCGCACATTTTGGTGGATACGCCGCATGCAAGTGGAGAACAAGGCGCGGGTGTCAGATGCATTCGAGATAAAACTCCGTGGCCCGTGCAGGGTTTCCGGTACACGTCCCGACGACGGTACCCGGAGAGAAGGAGACGAATAGAGGACCGGCCGCATAAGGATCCCCTTTCCCTTTGCTTTCAACCGCACGAAAACCGAAAACGTGGTGAAACTACGAAATCTTCCTCTCTCTCCCTCAACTCCTTCGCCGATAACATCGCTGCGCGCCGTCTCGGTTTCTTTCGGGAACAGATGCGCTGATGGAGCTGAGCGTTGTCCCTTTAGAAGAGCCTCGAAAGAAGTCCTCTGGTAGCAGTTGAGATTTTCACACCGCCGCAAACACATAGAGTCCATAGGCATAGACGGAACATAATTGATGTGTGAAATCCGAATACAAATGCAGACGAGATACAGAGGCGCGAAGAAAATAAATAATTTAAGGAACTACAGGATTATATGAGGATCGCGGATTAAGGAGAGAAAGAGATGAAATAAAAGAAAAGGGGGAGAGAGGCGCGAAAGAGGGAAGACAAAATTTGTAGCGAGAAAGGATCGAGAAAGAAGTTAATGGCGGTAAAATGGTGAAGGAAAGAGGGAGGGGAGGGGGTGCGAAGGAAAGGTAAAAACGCGGCAGGAAATTTGTGAGGCTTTTTTGTTAGATTCATTAGAAACGTACGATTAGTCTGTATATGCGGTCGGGGCAGTCGCCTCGTAAAAGTAATCTATAATTGGGTCGTAAAACAATAAACTCTATTAAGCTCTGACGAAGGCGCAAAAGGCGGCGCGACTCGACTGTAGCGAGAGTTTCGGTACAGAGGCTTCCTGGAAGCCGCCGGTCATAACGCTCGCCGTACGCTTTAATAACTAATAACCGACAATCGTAACGTAATCAGAATCTGAAGCCTTGCCATCTTAATGCTCGCCGGCGCTGATGAGACCGTCCGTCGTGCGTTGGTGGGGCGGGCGGGGTATTTTCATGATTTCGAATTAATGACTATGTTCCTCGTGATCACCAGGCTAGACTCGGCTCGGTGTTATCGTCGGAGGCGATCCAGTAAGCAACAGGACTATGATACGCGAGAGACGCGCGTATCATCGAGAGTCAGTCTTCTCGTCCAGCGTCCTCGGAAGCACGTCAGCAATCAGAAGACTCCTTTAGCGCAGGTAGCACTCGTGAATGTGGTTTTCGCGAGGGGGCAATGGTGTCGGGCGACACTTGTCTCGTCGTGAAAAACTGGACACGTTCCTACCCCGCGTATGTCATTGGCGGCGATGTCGGTGGTACCGACGATTCCGCCCATCGCGACGAACAGCCCGCGACGCGGGACGTCGTCGTAACGACGGACAGAGCGCATCGACGGGTATCGACGCCATTGGGGACGCACGGTTCCATCCATCAGACGGCGAACGGTCGTCTCGTCGTCTTCTGGCATTCCCTACCGGTACCCCTCTTACCTCTCGTCCTTCCCAGTTGGACCATTCCTATCCTCATTCTCCGTCCTCCATCCTTCATTCCTACTGAGCCTTAATTCCAGGCGAGCGACCGGGCGCACATTCCCCGCTCTGTCTCTCTCTCTCTCTCTCTCTCTCCCTTTCGTCAACTTCCCTGGGTTCTTCCTCCCCCTCTCCCTTCCTTCCCACTGTTATTCGTGCTCTTCTTTCTACGCTTCTTCGATCATGGAGATCCGAAACTGCATCGGGCGACACATTTGTGACACGTCCCCTTCTCTTCGTACGGAGATAATTTGTTTTCGGTCAGTAGAACTCAATTTCCGAAATCGCGTTTATAAATGTGTAAAGTTTATTAGCGAAAGATATTTACAAGCCTCTATTATCCTTGTCTTTCGTTCGATAGAATAAAATGTCACTTTTTAGCACTTAATCTGGTCTTCCTCAACGTTATTTTTTCTTGAAGATGCCTTGCGGGATTATTGTTGTCTCTTTGTTACTCATTGACGTGGCAAACGGTTAATATCAGATAATGAGATCCTTCCGCACCGGTAGCATTGCTCAATAATATCGTGTGCTGTGTGCGCGATTAACGCCAGACATTGAGTGATTTGTGATCGTCCAAAGAACAGGTAGTTTCCACGAAGTAGTTCTTGCATTTTAATCCTTTCACAATTTTCTTCCCGAACGATCGCGTGGCTTTTACGTTAACTGCGGTGCCGCGGTCGATCGGTTCGCATTATCGATTACAAAAACATTACATATTTATAAATTGTCGCAAGTTATCTCTTTAACGTTTTTTTAAATTCTGTCGACACGAACACGGGAAAAGTCTCAAATATGGTTTTTTTTCTTAAGTAACTGTTTTAACATGATCGCTTGCTGTACAGCGTCGAAGTAGGAATTGTTCTCCGTATTTCTCATATCGCAATGCAATTAAAAATTTCATAGGCGCACATAGAACGCTGCGGAGTCAGACGCGCACGTTAAATCCGACGTCATTATAATTCCTCGGTCGTGCGAAGAAATAACTGTACAGAAACCCTCTAAATTACGCCGTCGATCTTATCTGACGCATCAGAGACACCCCTTGCCTTATAAAATACAATGTGTCCTGTCGAGATCCACGCATCCCATTGGTCCTCGTATATACCGCGTCTCTCTCTCTCTCTCTCTCTACATAAAACGAACGTCAGAACGGCAGAGTTATAGCTAAATTAAAGACACCCTGTGTCCAGAGCCGAGAGAATTAATAAAAGTTGCTATCTCGCCGCGGATCGCCGCGATAAAAATTGAAGAGTTCTGGCGAAGAGAAAGGTAATCGGGCGCGCACCAGGACGCAGTTTTTACAGCGACAGCTGTAACAGCCCGAGTGACTTATAATCCTAGTCACACGCCACGCGTTAATTGCCTTTTACAATCCCTTACAGGCCCTCCGTCGTCGGCTTAATTGTATCGGTTTACAACTCGCGTGGAAATCTTTAATTCGTTTACGATTGCACTCGCAACAATCTAAAGTAAGGGAGGTGTGTTTAATAGGAGAGTCCGTTTTAATGCGCTCCATTAAATTGTGTCTTCGCACTTGCGAACGATGCGATGGAATTTCGTCACGAGAACGGCGAAACTATATGCAATCCAGTTTCTAAATAAATAAACAGTGCCGTAGAAAAGTAAACGCAAGGTGTATAAAAAGATGTCATCTTCTGCAAAGATATAATAACTGTATGATCGATTGCTCGATTTCTTACATTTCAGGGCCAAGAAGCGTAATAACCTATCGACGCGTAGACGTCGGGCAAATTGATCGAATTGGCGATCGAAACTTCTCACTCGGCCTCGTTCCTGTAACCGACTAACCGATAACTGGCTAACGAAGAACGGGGGGTGGGGGAGGGGAGAACGTGTATCTCGAGATAACACGTAGCACGTTGTTTCCGCATATCCGCGGGTGGCGGGTGACCGTCGTCGCGTCGTTGACACGCAAATAGTTTTAAGGGGCTTCCCGTGTGTCACTGAACCAAGCGAGGTTGCCTCCACGGCCGGTTACAGCTCAGAGTGCACGCGGGAGACAGGAACTCGCGAAGGATTTCTCGTTTCGCACGTGAAGCTTACTCAGCGAAGCGTCGCCCCGTCTAACGCGAAATGCACTCTTCTTCCATCGCGCGCAATGCGCAATCACTTTGCATTGCAAATGGAAGCGGAACATTATCTATACCGACGGAGGATGGAAGGAAGTTACTCTCCTTCCCTTTATCCCCTTTTTTTTTCTTTTTTTTCACAGACGCAAGCAGATAGATGGTTCGCGTCCGGGCAATTGCCGCTTGCGGAAAGAGAGATCGCGCAACTGCCGGGATTCCCGTCGGTGTTCGTTAACGTCGAACATCGCGTTTTCGGGTCGGTCTCGTAATATTAATCAGAGATCAGGCGCGCTTACCTGCGGAGCGCGCGCGCTGTCAATTTCTCGGACGGACTATGCGTGTCGGATGTGGCGCGAGTAACGACGCTCCGCGCATCCAGCACAATCATTATGCGGCCTTTAACGGCGGTTATTTAGTATGCTTTTTAGCTGCGGGTTAACAGCTGTACATTTCACGGCACTCCGCCGGCCTGCGTATACGCACTCGGGCGCGAGAACGCACGCAACCGACACGTATCACGGATATAGAGGCGCAGCGCGCGACGTGGCTAAACATACACCGAGGTTCGCATGTCGTAATATAAGCGTCAACGGAGTCAACGGTTTTGCGACACTGTTATCATTAGCCTGAAGATCTTTGGAGATCTGCCGATATTTCATGGAAATTTTCATTTAATCGGCGAAAAAAAATTTTCTCCCTAATAATTTTACTTTTTCCCGTAATTATTTGATATAAAAAGCGTTCAAAGAGTTTCGATTCGACAGATCGAAGCTACCGGTGATGTAAGTTTTTTTTTTAAGTTGACGAAAAGGTTAAAAGTAAATTTCCTCTTTGCTGGAGTAAATTAACTTTTAATAAAAAGTAAGCTCCCGATGAATTGCAATTTACCGTTGCAATTTCGATCATCACGCTCAAAGAAGAGCATATTAGAATTGTTTCAAGAAATATTAATATAGGGGCATACAGGAGCGTAACGCACCGGTTCGTTTATTATCTTGTCGCGCGATTAAAGTTTTAGATATAGCAGACATATCGCAAGAAAGTCAAGAGCAATTTAATATCCCACATACATGATTATACCAGCGTTAGGTCGGAACTTGTTAGTAGATAAGAGTGTCGTGTTGCCTGCTTCTGGCATTAATACGGGCAACTTACCCTCTGTGTTCTTACTATTGACAGCGACTCAATAATAATTACACGTTGGCATAACACTTATGCCAAGGAGAATGAATGCGTGACTACTATAAAACTACAATTTGTGATAAGCTACATCGTAAGCTTCTCGCAATTAATGCAAGCCCTTTCGCAAAGCTATATTTTGCGAAAAAAAAAAATGTATATTGTATTTATAAGGTGTTAATTACCGTCTCAATTACCTGGGAAGAGAGAATGCGCCCGAATACGACGGATACGCCGTCGTCGTCGCCGTCGGTCCGTCTTTATAGAGATGCGGCGAAAATATTTGACTTCGTGTATGGGCGGAGATCCGTCTACACTTTAAGTTGAAGTAGAACCGGTCTGAAGTAACCTGTCAGAACCCGTAGAACCTCAACGAGTTTGGAGAAGCCTTTCGATGTTCCGCGTGGCAGAAAAACAAAGATATTGAAAACAGAGTGAGATCGATATCGGGTGGATGAACACAACAGTGAAAGAACTCGCACGTCTACTTCTTCGTATATACGGGACCGCAAGAAATCGGTGAGAAAAACGCTTCTTGCGCGTTCGATCGTAAATCGCGGCCTTACGTGCGCGCGCGTTTCTTCCTTTTTTTTTTCGCATTTTGTATCCCCGCGGAAAGGCAGCCGAGCGAAAATGGCCGAGCAATTTTAATGGTTCAAATTCTCACATATAGATAGTTCGTTGAAGAAAAGTGCGGTATACAGAAAAACTGGGCGCTCGCTCGGTTTCACTTCAATTAAGATTGGAGTCTTGACGTTAAAGGGGACGTACAAATCCGTCAATGTCTTCGTTCAATACGGAACAGGTATGAGCAACTTCAGAGAACCACAAACAGCCCCTGTATGCTGCTGTTTGAAAGCAGGACTCTTGAATTTGATTAAGAAGCTCGAAGCTTTTCCAGCCGATTCGATGGCAAAAAGAGTCTATACACAACTTCCTACTTTTAATGATAGGATTATCGATATAAGCGGTATCGTTAAAAAAAATTGCATAAGGTTCATGGAAAATTCGTCGAAGTATTCAGATAAAATTAGTACGATCTTTAATCGCAAATTAGAGAGATGGTGAGGTTTGAATTCAATTTTTGTCATTTGAATTGGTGATAATGACCGCGATTCGTGATTTAAACGAAGGCCTAGAAGAGAGAAGTGAAAAGCGAAAGTATCGACGGATCTTCGATAATTACGATCGAAGAGAACCGCGTGTATCCATTAAGAACTTAACTCGCGGCAAAACCGGTCGGTGGTCCGAAGGTTGGCGTGATCATTTCGGTCTTCAATAGGAAGGAAGAACGACCAAGTTCTTGAAGACGAAGAAAAAAAAAAGAGCAAGCTGTACAAAAACTTGCGGTCGACAGCCATATTTACGTCGATTGTGAAATTACTTAATTAAACATAGCGGCAAAAGGACAGCAGAAAAACGGACAGATTGCACGTGAACAGGAAAAAATTGGCGCAAGCGGTGGAATACGTATGGTGAAGAAACTTGTAACTTTGAAACGTCTCTTGTACAAATATTCATAAAACGACTGCAGTTTACGGTTGTCAGGATGTCATTACGAATAATAAATAATAAAAGCTGCGTGAATCAATTGGAGCACGTGTCAGTCGCTCGTGTTGAAAATTTTCAATTCACTATTATTGATTAATTCAATTCGATATTTTGTAACTATTAGTTTTCTTCAAATTACGAAACGTACGGAATTATTGCATTCGTGTTAGCGATATGTATAGAATATGTATAGAAATAAGAAAGATTAATATGTATGGAAATAGCGCTTCGTATTTATTACATCTACTTCCCGCGTGTTCCCACGCACAAAATTTTCATACGAAGTGATCGATCTCTCATGAAATTGGATCCCCGTCGCATCTCGAATGGATAACGGTCGAGGAGAAGCATCGAGGACGACAAGAGCTGCTCAAAGTCCCTCGGTTCTCGGAGAGACGCGGGAGACCGGTCTCGCGGTATCAGCCGAGACGCGAGGATCGTGCCGGGAGCACCTTTTGCGCCGATCCCGGAGTCATTTTATTAAGCGCAGTAGCGGCGGAGGGAAGTGTAGGAACCACGGTCGGCAGCCAGTGCTGGCGGAGAAACGACAGAAAAACCAAAGGAGTGCCGCGAACAAGACTCGGTGTGAATCTCATCTTTTATTCAGCCGTACGATCGTGGTGTGCGTCCACCTCCACGTTCGAGCCGGGGCCCCCTCGGCCGGGCCCCGGGCCCGGAGCGTGAGGCCGGATGTGTGAGTGTCGTCGGGCAGAGGCACCGCGCCACTTAGGGTGTGAAACCGACGACATGCCCATGGAAAAATCCGACGGGCCTTCTTCTTGATCCTCCTCCTTCCACGCCCTGGTCGCGTTGCCCACCACCCGCTCCTTCCCTCGCGCTCGTCCTTCTCACACCGATCGGAGAAGAATTCAACCACGAATCTCAGGGCTTTAAGGCCCGGGCCATAAAATCGTCGTCGTCCTGGTATGCGACTCGCGTATGCAAGTCGCGCAAAAGCCGACTGTGGTGCAGGTGCAGTCTCGCGGGGACGTAACAGTCTCAACTGCAGGAATCTAGACTACCTGCCTGTTAAGTGCCAAATTCCGAAGCGGCGGACTCTAAAGGGATTTTTTTTCTCTTCGACGAGCTAGTTCACCGAGATACACTTTGATAGGATAAGAATGCGATTTCGTAGAAGAATTATGACGATCTCGCTGACATGTATACGGTTTACCAATGTTTAGTTTTACAAAAAGCTAATGCACGGTACGTTTCAAAGCACAAACGTAAAATATAACACAATGGAATATATTAAGCAGAATTAATTATTATTAGTGGCTGATGTAACCCTTATTTGCAACTGTTACTGAAGAATAGCTAGTGCACAATGATAATAATTCATGGCGCACGTATGAAATCGCATTTAGCTTGCCAATAACACCAGTTTAGCATTTTAAAGCTGATTATGTGTTAACACAGAATTAATTATATAAATAATTAATGTCGAGTCTCGCTTTAGTTACAGTGTGCCCAGCTATTTCGTATTAAAGTAAACAAAATCAAAAGTGAAAAAAGTGTCGTGTGTTAAAGCAGCAATTTAACATACTTTTTATACCGTTAAATGCACCTCGCATGATTGATCGCGATTTAATCGACACCAGGCACATGATACCTCACAGGTTGACACGTAATCGATCCAATACGTCTTTGCAACCGATTCGCCATGGTGATAGCAGGCACCATCGATCAGGGGAGAAAATTAAAGGTTTATCCGACCAATTACAAGCATCCGTTCTTCGAAACCTTCAGCGACGAAATATATCATCCCCTAACGCGTCCAGGTATAACATAGGAAATTATTGCCGCGTTTAGGATCTAATTGGGCCGTCAGCGTCTTGTTATCCTGTCGTCCACCCCGTTCTTACCTTCCGCGCTCTTTTCACGCGCGGCCCATTCGTTTTTTACTTCGTCCCATCCCGGGGACCGTGACAGCCGGTACCGCGAGCTATCCACACGAAAGAACGATCTCGTGTCGAGAAAATTTGTTAATGACCAAGGAACCTTTTTGTCGTGAAAATACAATCGTGCTGTGAGAGCTGCGGAAATATTGAAAAATTTTAGCAACTTAATCTGATTGCGATACGAAATAATTTATTAATAATAATATAGAATCTTCGCAGTAGATAGCGTAAATTTAGAATAAATTTGTTTCTTTATAGAGAAATTGTGCGGAAAGAGAAATTAGATGGTTAAATTAAAAGGTTCGCCTTCTCCATTTCCATTAAATAATTTTTTCATTTTCTAATAGCCTTAATAAACAAAAAAACTAATATTCGAATAAAACTCCTTTTATAATTATTTTTAATTGATTAATATAAGCCATTGATTTTTAAAATGTTTTAATAAATTTTTTGAAATACTAAACGTTTCAAATATTTTATGAGGGATATTTAGATCATTATAGTAGTACAATTCTAATATCAATTGTTATCTATTACAAGATTTGAGAAAGATTATTAAGGATCAAAATCATTTTTGCTGATTATAAAACGAATTATTGATCGAATTTCCTTTAATTATCATGAAATAAAAGATACAAGCGATATTTAATAATAATTTTAATTGTATTTAAAAAATTGACAGAAAATAAGAAAAAAACATTTCAAAAATATAAAAGAATCTTTATAATAATCCTTAATTGTAGACTTGAGCCTATTAGTAACTAATGTGAATCAAATAAAAAGATACAAATCTAAAAACATTTTACTAATAAAATACTACAAAATAATTGTTTACAATCGGCATTTGTTACATGACATAAACAAGATATATCGTAGATATTTAATTTTATATATTATAACAAACTGAAATAAATGGCAAATTTTTAATATTGTTTCAAGAAATTATTAAAAACTAATTTTTTCAATCAGCAATTCATATCGATTCACTAAAAATTTTTATAGTTATAAATGGTATATATTTTATATTCTATTTCATAATTATAATTATATTATATATTTCATTTGTTAAAGCTACCAGAAAGTGAAAAAACTTAACGGATATCACGAGAGGGTTCAATAACGACCTTATTTGATCATCCTCCTTTGTCGAAGTGTTTTATTTCAGTGCTTCAGTAAGGGAACATTGCTAAAACGAAAAATAGAACGCCGTCACATCTCGCCGGCGAACGGTAGCAAAATGCATTTAGGATCTAATTGTTCTGTCGACGTCTCTCGCGTTGTCCTCATGACTTCTCTCCCTGTCCGTTCACCGCTCACCGGTCTTCTCTCGTGACAGCTGGTACCACGGGACCAGACTTCCCTCGTCGTTGTCGTCGTCCTCGAGGCGTCTTTTCGTAGTTTTCAGCCCGTCGTTAACCCACCCACGATCTTGTCGCAAATTAAACGTCCCACGGAAGGCCTGCCGTTCTCGTCCTAGCTTATTGATTCGTAATGGTCGGTTCCGAACGTCCTGGTACACCCCGTGGCTGGCGTGTCTCATGCAATTTCCGATATTGCGAAAGCGCAACGACGACAACGACGACGACGACGACGACGACGACGACGGCGACGACAACGACCAAGGCTTGAGCAAATTCGCTGTCCCCAAAGAAGGAGGCGTCGTCGTTCGTGTTCGAACCGGTTCCTCCATCATCGAACCTCCCCCCGATCAACGAGGAGAGAACGAGCGTCTCGATTTGACTTTCGAGTCGACGGGGTGTCTCTCGCCAATTGAAGGATTTCGCGGCTCGCTTTTATCCGCATTTGTATAAAAGCGAGCAGCGCCCGGCAAAAGGAGTGGCCTAAGGTCCGATAAGATACCTTATCTCAAGGACGGCACGTTATTATTTTTACTACATTTCCTTTTAGCGTGTGTAAGAGACGTATACAAAAACTGTGTATACCGAGGCACTATAATAATGTTGTACCGCGCTTATTTGACGCACGATGCTTATTTAATTAGGTCATTAGATAAATATCAAAATATCAAGGCACACCGGTGTGGTGCCATATCGAGTCGAGTGGATTTGTCGGTTAAGAGGAAAAGGTTTCTTGCCTGCGTATGACGTTAATGTCACCGATACACACACACACACACACATACACACAACAGCCGGGAGAGGTTAATCGTGGTCGTTTCGGTTCCTGGCGGCTTTACGACGAGACACGGTGGACGCGATTAGGCGAATTAAGCGGGACGCGCGTGAAGAGGAAATACGGCAGGTGAGCGTTCAGTGAAGACTTCCCGCTGGCCGAGTATTCGCGTTCGTTTTGAATTACCGACGTTGTACTAATGGCCGAATTAAGTGGCGTTTCTATACGGAATTACGGAAGCCGGCCGCGCCGATATTTCAAGTATTCGCCGCCGTTAAAACGAAGTAACGAAGCGAGATAAGGCTCCCCACCGCACTTAAGTCACTCCGGGCCCCGTTTAAGGCCCACACAGGAGCGGCTCGCGGCTCTCTCTCTCTCTCTCTCTCTCTCTTTCCTGCCATCTCTACCTGTCGCTTCCTTTCTGTCACTCTCGCACTCGTTTTCTCCACCTCTCTACGTTTCTAGCGCGCTTTCCCCCTCTTTTCACGCGCGCGCATGTGTGTGTGTCCGAGTACGTGGGGCCACGCATTTATTTGACGGTGTTTTTGCGTTCTCCACGAAGAAATTATCGCTACGAGGTATGCTCGCTCGTTCTGACCAACCACGCGAATAGCGACCGTCTTTGAGTTCCTCTCGAACGCGTACAACGGAGGCAGTAAAAAAGGAAACACTTAAAAATTGCCGAGGCTCAAATTAAGTAAATTATTAAATTAAGCAAAAGAGAGATTAAAAAAAACCCCCAATAAATTAGTATTAATTTATGTGAATGTATCGCAGCGATTGTGAGAGATAAGCCTCACGTGTTATCCGGTATCTATAATCGTTAGAAGAATTAGTGATATAATCCACTACCCTACGGAATATTACAAGCATAAAGAGTGATTCTTGCTACGTAGAATTTCAAGTTATCAGGAGAGACACGCAAAAAAAAAAGGTAAGTGGGAATCGTTCGGACGTGTTAACGTGAAAATGTGCAGTATGTCGCTTTCCCAAACCGAGATTAAGCCTCGATACCGTGAACTCGGTGGCGGCGTAATCGCTCCGGCTCATCGCTCGTCGCATTCGAAATGGGACGAATTATCGCTAGAGTTTGGCATTTAAATAATTGGTGCTCGCCCGAACAGATGGGATAGCAAAGGGAGCAGTTCGGGAGCGTGTTGGTGAGCGCCGAATATCGCTTTTTTTTTTCCTTCTTCCCCCGGACTCGCGTGCCTGTTTGTCTTTTAGATACCGATCTTCTTTGTTACTTGCACCTTTTTTGTAAAACGAGCCACGGTCGATTTCGATCACGCGATCGCCCGCGAACACTTGCGCCCATTTATAGAAATTGAGTAGAGATGTCGTCACCTTTAAAACATTTTTTTCTCCCTTTCGAAAAGATCTTGTTTTGTACGTTGCCAATTGTTAGGACGATTCACAATATTAACGTTAAGAGACGAAGGAGTGCGCTATCTTTCTCTCTTGTGGGAGTCGCATTTCGTCACATTGAGCTGCTCGCTCTTTTCCGGCCAATCTAGGATGATTACGCGCAGCATAATGTCGACCGCCAATTTAGCCTGTCTACTCGTCCCCCCCGCTATACCTCGCTACCTTTTCGAAGCTTGATTACAGTATACGACGAGGAATATACTCTCTACCTAGAACTCTCTTTTCGTTCATTTACCGCGAGTGCCGGCGCTATAATTATTTCGAGTGTCAGCCACGCTGAGAGTTTAATAACCATCATTTCCGTACTTTGTGTGCGCCGTGCTTTTCCCGGCATTTTTTTCAAACGTACGCGCGGCTGCATCGTTAAGAAAGGTTGATTGCCAGGCGTAAAAAGACAATTCACATTAATTTCCGATATGTCCGAGAAAATTGATCGCCCGTGCAGTATTCGGAAACTCTCGCGAGGCCGAGGAGAAAGAAACGGGAGAAAAGGAGGGAAATCAATTATTATCCGAATGCCGGCTATCACCGATCTTTTCATTACCATAAACACCGGTCTCATGACGAAAAGAGCACACGACACACCGACGAACGTGCGAGAGATTAAATTTCACACCCCGCCTTTTCCCGACGACCTGACGAATTGGTCGATCGAATCGATTATAACCAGTCACGAGGCCATTCGAAATAAAGAAGCGGCGCGGCATAACACACACACACACACACACACACGGTGCCACCTCCTTCCCTTTTTCTCCGGCATGGTTGTAAACAGGAAACGGTCGTATCACTCGCGTTGGGACTCTTCTTTTTTTTTTATATACCCCGATCTGGCTCGCGCCTCGGTCGTTTTTCTGACCAATTTGCAGCCATTAACGCTCGTTCGAGTCCCGATCTTTTCCACACGTGTCTGCGGCGTTTCCCCGATGTCCTTTCTCCTTTCGTGGCATTACGACGGCAGACGGGACCCCCGTCACTCGTATTAAGCGACGGCGGCAATGATGATGATGACGACGACGACGACGACGCCGGGCAACGTCAACAGAGAGAACGAACGTACGAACGAGTGGGCGACCGTTCGGGCGTCACAGACAATTTAACACCTGGCCTAAATGGTTTGTTAGCGCATAATATCAGCCGGTACCCGGGCGACAGGATACGGGACATTACAATATGGAAATGACGGGGGCCCCGCCGCCGTCCGTCCATTGGGCAGCGCACACCTCAGGCGCGGCCAATTTCTGTCACTTTAATGCGCCGGATCGGTTACACAGGCCGTTCTTTCGTATCGCACCCGGAGGTGCGTCGTCATCCTGCCTGCCTGCCTGCCTGCCTGAGGTCTCGATTTCAGCGTACGAACGATAACAGCGCTCGTAATGTTGCGCGGTGTTGTTAACCCCGCTGGTTACGCACGAGGCGTAACCATATGACGTATCAAGGAATTAAGGAATCACGTAAAAGTCGTTGCCCAAAAATACATAAGGTGTGGGTCCGGTTTGTTCATCAATGAAGTCTGCTGGAAATTAGATCTCACATGATGGGTAATGGAAAATGCATTGCTCGAAATACTCTCTAAATCACAGTAAAAAACTAATGCAATCAGTGAAAATACATTAATTTTTAATGATATACTTGTCAATCAATGAAATAAATGCACTGATTTTTTAGTGATAACACATTAAGGTCTGGAGTGGAAATTACTAAAATACAGCAAATATTCATTAATTACCATAGCTATAAGGATCGATTGTTCCAACTTCTTGGTAAATTTACCTCTCAGGTAAATATATGTTTGTCTTTATTTATTTAAGAAAAGAAATGAAGATAGACACATGCTTATCTGGTAAGTAAGTTTATCAAAAAGTTGGAACAAACGGTCCTAAGATTGCAGTGTATCACTGCAAATCAGTGATAATACACTGATACTTTGATAGAGTGTTTTGCAGGGTAATCTTTTTATCACGTGAGCTACTCATTGATTTTGACTACTGACAGACCTCTTGCAGTACCTGATACAATAGCTAGAAACTGTATAACACCATCACTCCATATAGTGTAGGTGATTTTAGAACATTATTGTCAATACCAAAATAATCCATCTTTTTGCCATTCTCCAACTTTTCAATGACTTTAGATATGCTAAGGCCTGCCAGACCATTTCGGGCAAAATTAATACATTTTCTATTACCCTTTACATAAGATTTAATTTCTACCAGATTTTGTTGATGGATAAATTAAATTCAATTTGGGCAATGTCTTTTCTCTCTTTGTTTGTTTACTGATCAACTTATCTTTCCCAAATATATTATACATACTATTTTCCTAAGTTCTATATCAATCGACAACTTTTAAAGTAATCGTACGAAAAAACGTATAAAAATGTCAAGTTAAGGATGTTAATGACAATCTATTAGGGACAGGGAGGAAAAGGAGGAGAGAGAGACAGAGAAAAAGAGAGACAATTCTTCGCAGCATATTCTTCAGTATAATAACCAGTCGTTCGTTTTCCCGAGTTCTCGGAAAGTGCCGCCGGCACGCGCGACACTGCGGCGAAAATTTCTCACCGTGACTGCGCCAGCCAGCGGCAGGAAGAGACACCTGGAAAACAGCGGGTGCAGGCAGGTTCCTCGTCAAGAAACGCCGCACCGCGCCGCGGAGGAAGCGACTTCCTGCGAATCGCGAGACGGTAGAAATTTCGCCTGTTATTATCCCCCGATCGCGGCGGTACGGCATGACGCGGCCTTCGGAAAATACGCGTGCTCACACACACGCGAGAGAAAGAGAGAGAGAGAGAGAGAGATTAAGAGGTGGGAGCGTCCGAAGACGAACCGCAGGCTGGCCTTGCGGAAAGAAACAAAGTGGAAAGAGGCTGATACGCCGCTCGCTCGTTTGATTGCATGTTGCGGGACGCACCGTCGCTACGCCTTTTTTTTTTATTGTCGCGTTTCATATTTCTCACACACCGAGGCTACGTCTTTTATACTTTTGTCTTACCGCTACCCAACGAGATTCCACGAATGACAACTGTCGTCAGCGAGAATTACGTTCAGCTGCGACATCAGTTTAGTTCCCAGGTGATAATCTTGAATTTCGTCTCGATCTTCGAAAATCCTTCGGATCTTTATTGGAATATCAATAATCGCATATAAAGCAACAATTTTTCAGTACTAATCAAAATCAAGTGTCATTTAAAAGATTTTTTTTCGTGAAAAATCAGCATCATACACCAATATCTAGAGACCACTACAATGCATGCGCTTTTAAGTCTTATCGCTTCCGCTCCGAAACCAATTTCTAAATGAATGTTCTATACAACGAGTGTTTATTCTGGTCCCGAGTCATACTCCCAGGACGGTTCGTTGCAATATCCAGGAAATCCTTTGCGCGCTCATCCATCGGATGGATCCCTCCCTGCTTCCGGTGAGCCGCTGACAAATGGATCGGCTATTTCCTCGAAGGGGGAGACCCACGATTAGCGAGCGCCGACAGAAAATTAAATGATCCCAATAACCATTGAAATAGCCACCGAGTCCCGATGACAATCTGCTTCCCAGAAATCGAACGACACTCACTCGTCAGTGTTGGACCGAAATCTTTGAGTATATAACAAAAATTTATGCGCAGTACGAAGAATTGAATCGTTAAACAACATGATAAAACTAAAAAATTATGTAACGTTAACCCAGCGAAAATATTTTACAGAACATAACTGCGATATATTTCCAGACAGTTCAGAATGTACTCGGCTGTAATTCAAAGAATACGGATTTCTTATATGAGCAAAATTTTCTATTAAAAAAAAAAATCTTTTTCCCTATAAATATCTCCTATAATGTACAAGAGTAGAATGCGTATTTTTATACACATTTACATAGGCTATTGCTTTCCCACGAACGAATTAATGCTTTTGGTGAAATTTATCCGGTAACAACCCTTTCCATTCTTCTGTGTCCACGTCCGACCGCACCCCGACGATCAAAACTCATCGGTGGCCGGTGTCCATGATTCGCACGGTAACGACTACACTTCATCTCTCTCTCTCTCTCTTTCTCTTCTCTCCTTTCTCCCCCATTTTTATTTAATGCATAAAAGCAGGAAATTTCTTGTCCGTGCTCCTTTCCGGCCGAGCGAGTGCGGCCATGCCCGGGCCGATAAATCACCGAAAAACGGCGATTTCCGCGAAAGGGGAAAATGCGTCGCGAACGGTGCCATCGGCAACAGCAACAGCGTTGCTAGTGACGCGAACATATTATGGGCCGACGAGAGGTGTGCCGTGTGTTTGACCAGTGGTCCCGCAGGATCGTTTGTCCGCGTACGGTGTGGAAAAGCGTTCCGCGCACGCATACTGGCACACGCACATCCCTACCGGCAGGCACACGCGCGTGTCCGTGCACCTCGTGTGGGCGGGTGGAAGGGGACGGGGGTGGTTGGAGGGCCTTTATAGATTTGTAGACGAGACCACGGTCATTCGACACTGCGTTTGACCACACCCTCGATTGTGCCAAGATTTATGGGTGTCCCCGCTCCTCCCGCCCCGCTAGCGCGAGCTTCCCTTCGTCCCCCTCGGTCGCCTTGTTACCAATTCCGATCGGCAGTTTGGCTTGTAACTACCGGATCGGTCGTTACTGCAATGTCGCTGCAACGCTCGATTCCGTTCGACGACAGGATTAGCAACTTAGACGCAGACAGCAAACGTATATATACCTATATACAATTTATAGTAGAGGCGATCGCTTAGAATGTAGGGCCAAAGTAACATGTTATAAAGCATTAATACGACTTTATTGTATGCGGAAAAAAAGTAAAAAAAAAATAGACACGTGTATTTACAAAGTTATATGGAAATTTCTGTGAAACAAAGATTCTATTTGTGCCTTGGCTTTCGCAATCACATTCGTTCCATCACATCTGCAGGAACCGATAAAGTGTCACGGATCTTTCCGCTTCTTATGTAATGCGCTCTTCTTATGTAATGGAGCTTCTAGGCTGCCCTACGAAGGGAGGAAATGTCACATATGTCAAACGTGGAATCGTAACCGATACAAAAGCCCTTCCACTATTACGAAATACCGACGCCATCGGGTACAATAAAAAGTGGCGCGACAGCTCGACCAATGTTCCGTTATCCCGTTTCGCCGATGCGTGTCGCTGAAAGTGCATATCTATCATTCTGCACCTTATGCACTCTCGGCCACGCTCCTCCCTTTCGGTCCGTCCTGCTGCGGTTCGATCGCGGACCCGTGCACGCATAACATGTGCCGTCGCGTAGCGTGAATAATAAGACGGCTATGCGCGAGTTATTACGCCTTTCCGGTGCTTATAGGTGTCCATTACGCGACGACAAAGGTGAACGAGTTTGCGGTCTTTTGTTGCCGTGTCTACGTACTCGGCACCGCTTCCCACAAGGCGAATCGCTGAAATTTAGCGTTTCCGTTGGCGCAATGTTCCCGGTCCGCGGTCGGACATCTGCGGAGGATCGTTCGTATTGGATATTCATACATACACGCTTTAAACAAAACTTCGAACTCGGTACGGCCCCTGTTTGCTCTGGAAAACGTTATTTTAAATCTCCCTTCCCGGAGCAAGACGTTTGCAACTTTTGCACGGCTTGTACTTTCGCACGCCAGGATTACGGTTTCGGCCGCATGGCGACCTTTAATCTGTAAGACCCCATGGAGGTAAAATGTGTTGCACTGAAGGGCGTAGACGACTTGTGACATTTTTTTCCCCCCGCTATTCATTACGGTCCACCATACGTAACGTCATTTGGCCCCCTCGCTCGGTCACCGCGTGGAAGTCGACCGAGATGTCGATTACGGTAATTAAGCTTATCTATTTTATTGGATGACTAATCGACCCGTTCAATACTCATTCAATATTGAGCACATATGTGCCAGTCAGTAATTGCTAGTACAATATTATATCTTTCTTCTAAAAGACGTTTTGCAATTGTTATAAACGTTTGTTGTTGTTTTGTCACCTAAACGAAACTTTTCTTCGCGAATTATGTACAAATTGAGTTTAATAAGTATTACAAAGGACAATGGTAAATAAATTATTTTTCCGCTAACAAAATTAAAAAAAAACCTAAAAGTATAGAACGTAGAGAACATCGTTGCAAGCAAAAAGAACAAAATTGGATTACTTGCGCGCTTCATTAGGTACCCAAATTGTTGTAGTAGCATGATGACGCATCAACTTTTTCCGTTGTTGCAGCATCGTCTCGCGTTCATGTCTTTTTTTTTTCGCCCGCCGTTCCTCCATCCCCGAAGAACGTCGGTTCTTACTGACCCTTGACCTCCCGCTCGATCTTGCAATTAATCTGGAATTGGATAGGACACCCCGTAGTCTTTTTGCCACTCCGTTTGAGTGTAGCATCCGATGCTCCGAGTAAGGCATATCAAGGGACAAGAACGTAGCGTACTTTAGGAAGTAGAAGATAGACCAAGAGGACAGAATCACTCCAATTTTCTCGCAAAAGCATAAAGTAAAAGGTAGAATTTTCTCGAGCGAGATTATGTTTGCTGTGTGAAGCCAATACGTTGTACTTCTTATTAGTAAAAATGGAAAAAAACGAGTCCCTTACGAGTCCTTTGTGGAGTTTCGATCTTACGCTTTAAGATATGTGTGTTAGATTAACGCTTCTGTAAGAATAGTGAGTCAGAACTGGGTGCTTTTCAGTTCATGGTTCAGTATATGCCTCTAGTCTTTCATTGTACTCACTTAAATTTAAAGGCGAGGACAGAATACTTTCAAACGATGTAGGCAACCCTAACTTTAGTCAAACTGTGATAACACGCGGCATCCTAAACGAGGCACGTCGAAAGGACAGAGTCACGGGAAGAAAGGAAGAGAAAGGACAAATCGATAGGGAAGAGAGATAGAGAGAAAAGGAGAGACAAGAGAGAAAGGGAGACAGGAATAGTCTCAATTCTCTCATGGAAGCAGGGGGGTGCCGAAGTTCATTCGAGTGAGAACACGGTGATCACACAGGACATTGAGCAACGCGACGCCGACTGCGTCAAATTATAACTTATTTTATGACTTTTTTGCATCGGCCATTTAACCTGGCCGGCGAGGGAAGGACGCAGGGGGAAGTCGAGGGAAAGCCGGCAGCGATCCCCGGCGAGAAATTCGGAAATGAAATCACACCCTAATAACTTCCACTTCTGGGATCCTCTCTCTAAATGCGAGTCGTCTTTTCGGCAATGGGTCAGCTTGTATTTTTGCACATTTCAGTTGACAAATTATTATCGTCTAAAAGAATTTTTCTTACAATAAAAGTTAAATTTATCGAAATACAAAAGAAAAAAGTATGGACACTCGTTAATCGTTGATGCTTCATTGAGTTCTATTGTAAATATTTTTCTTTGCAAATGACATAATAAAAAAATAGATATGTCATGTTACAAACAATGTGATGGCAATAAAATGATAAGTAACAAAGCCTGTACAAAGTCCTAGGTGTATTTCATGATTGTTGACCATCGCGTTAACCATCAATGAACGGCTAATGATAGCGTCGCGAATTTCAGTAGAGGCAAAAAGAGAAAGTGTAAAAAATTAACAGCGGCCGACACGTGAACGGGCGAGCGATCGCGTGTTGATATGACACACGAAGCGAGTGAGAAAGTGCGCCTCTCTTTTCGTCGCGCTTTTATTTCTCGTTAGTGTTCGGTTAGTGGTGCACGCACGCATACGCTGTACGTTTGCAACAGTGCGAACGTACATCAGAGAAGAGGATAGTGTAACAACCGGAATGGGATACCATCAACGCCCGACAAAAAGTCCGCAAGTTTGTCTAGCTTTACGTAAGACGCTAACGCGACATCGTATTCTCCGTTTTTAGTTAAGAGTCCCTGTTCCATTGTTTTCAATTACAGTTTGTAACATTGCTAAGGTAGGGAATATCAATTTAATTATTGCCAGGAATTCTAAAGAAAGAGATTCGTTGCTCCACCGCGGCTCGCGATATTTTATTGCTTCGCATTAGGTCGCAACATCTATGATTGCGTGTTTTGACATCCCGCCGCCGCGAAGCGATACCACCCGAGTTCATGTTTCTTCCCGATCTCTGAAATTCGAGTGTCGCGAAACAAGGCCCCACGCTGCGCCGCGCGCCGCGTTTTATGACCTTTTTCGTCGTAGAAACTAAACTTATTACGCCGCGGGGGTCGCACCGTATCGCCGCGTCCGCATCATTCGCCCCCCTGCGTGCGTGAGGGGGCGGCTTTTTTATTAAATCACACATCTCGCGTGCTCGTCGTCGCCCGATTAATTTGCCGTGACGCTTTCTTTTGTGGCGCCGAGCCAAGCCGAAAAAGAGAAAGAGAGAGAGAGAGAGAGAGAGAGAGAGAGAGAGAGAGAGAGAGAGAGAGTTGTATGCGGACCATCCATATTTCATGCCGGCGGAGACGCATCCCCGCACGACGAGACCCTTTCTATTTTCACGTTCACCCCGCGAGTGACGAATGTTACACGCGTTCGACGTAGACGGAAGCATCCAAGTCCGGAGACGTGTGTCTGAGCCTGAACGTCAAGTGTCTGTGAATCTGTTACCTCAAAGTGACAGCCAGAAAATATTTATATTAACGGCGTATACCCTCTGGAACAACGAGCATTCTATTTTCGCCTTCGGTAGAAGATACCACGATATCAGAAAGACATTTGTTACCGACTCTCGGAGATATTATTAGCCGGATCTCGAAACGCGACATTGAGTTTAAATGAGATACCAATTTAATTGAGCGAGATATTTTTGTTCGTAATTGATTTACACAAAAGAATAACAAAGGAATAATTTATAGGTATGTACAGAGCGACAGATAACAGCAAATTGCGTCGAAGAGATGAAGAGAAGTGATTCCGCGTAGCAGTAAAGAAAAGCACGAGCAAAACGACAATTTCAATTTATTACGGAAATTGAAATGTGTCTTTTGTGTGGCGTATAAATCCGCGCCAGAAATAATACTATTTGCTGATTCTGTTAAGTAATTATTTTTCTTTGCCCCGTCCATCGTTTATTGTATATCCGACAGTAACAGGGTGATTGTTGATCGTCTCGAACGTCTCGGCAAAGGGATAGAAACGAGGGGGAGGAGGGGGCGGGAGGGAAGGGTGGCTCGGCGACGATAGCACAGAAGCGGGAGAGGGCGAAGGAATTCTAGAATCCTGCAAGGGACGGCTAATTCCACCGTGATCACATCTGATCGATGTCCCTCGCTTGCCCTCGTCGAAAAATTATTGTCCTTCGCGGTTCATCAAACGTAACTTTTACACGATAACTTTTGATAATGTTACGTATAGAGCACCTAATTTACAAAAAAAGTTTATAAATTTTATTCATAAATTATTTGCTCGATACTGTTTATTGAGTTCACCCAAGAAAATATTTCTTTACATTATGTACATATGTTTTTTATTATTGAGTAAAAATGTATTTATTTTACTATCATTTTCTATGTTTAAGTAAACATTGGTAAGTTACAATTTCTTTATTTTATAAAATATTTCTTTTAATCAACAAAATAATGCTAAAATAAATATATTTATTTAATAATAACATTCTTTCAGTGTAAAAACAAAAATATATCACATGTGATCAAAATTCTAATTAAAGACTGTATTGTCTACCTTAAAATTAAATTTTTTAGGATTGAAAGCCACACAGAGAGTTTCCCTAAAATGATTTTTATTCGCAGTTTTATTTCAATTTCCAACAAATATCACAATAGATTATGCGGCCAATAAAATCTCAGAGCAATAAAAAAATATGTCAGAACTTTTGAAGCCACCTCTGGACTCTTCCGAGTCTTGCGGAATCGCGTCCCCGGCGCTACGGACAAAATATCCTCGCTGTTCCCGCGCGAGCGGACAGTTTCGTCGTCGCCGTGCCCCAGCCAGCATGATTCTTTTATTTTAGTTTCGGTCTTGTTCCTGGACACGGGCGTACTCAATTTGACCCTCCATCTCCGCCGCCCTCCTAGCGTCTATTTTCACCCGTTTCATACGGTGGACGAGGCAAGGAGACGAAGAAAAGAGAAATAGCGAAGGAAAGAGAGCTCTTGGCGGAGGGGTCCCGGCGGAGGGACCAGACAGAGGGTGGACAGAGAAACGGCTAGAGCGAAGTAGGGAAAGTGGAAGAGTTACTACTCCAGGAGTGGACGAGGCGGTCGCATATGGCTAGCGATGGGCTCGATACCCTCGCACGGGATACAAAAACACGTACGCTATATATTCAAGCCATATATTATATACAGCGATACCTTCAAGAAAATTTCTTTGAAAATTCCTTTACGAATACATAAATCTCGGGTCACGGTGTAATAAATTTTTTGTTTTGTCAGACACGGCCGCGTCAAAAAGTGTTACAGAAAAGTATTTGTACGATTTGTATATCAAAAGTTATTTATATAGACAGATGATACCATGACAGAATTGTGGAAATCCAATGAACCCTCGTAATAATGCGTGCAAGTTCTGTGGGCGATCGGACAAGGGATATCGGTTTCTCCCCATCGCTACACGCGATTCGTCCACCCCGCCACGCGGAAAACGTGGGATTGCAGAAGTTTGGTGTTCGTCCAAGAGATGACTCCCTTCGGGCAGCTCGTCTTATCTTATCTCGCGCCGCTGATAGATAAGCGCGCTCGCCGATAAAGCTCGGCGAAGAAATGACGGCGCGATTCGCGTGGATGCACCAGCCACTCCTTAATTAAGTTCGGACAGCCGTTTATTCGGTTTATTGTCTTGTTTGCCGTACCCCCGGGACGTTCCCTCTGTGATTACACCCGTCCGTGTCGGCGGATGCAGCGTCATCGTGACAGAAAACGCGTTGTCGACGCTCCCGTACTTTGACAACACGCTCCTTAAGAAGCGGACTTATTCCTCTCGTGATTCTCAACAAGAGACTCAAAGTATTCGAGGAAACAATTTTAAGCGAGGAGGACAGCAGCGGTATTAAATCTGGCTGAGAAATTATTTTACATAAAAGCGAGTAAATTTACTAATTACGTGGAAGTTTCAGTTCTATTCGTTATTGAGTCATGCAGCAATTTCTTATATCTTCGATTTTGGTAAAAAAATACAAATAAAGAAAATTGATATGGAGAAATATTGCTAAAAAGACATACCGGTTTAAATGGTATCTTATCTGCATAAAAAATAATACCTTATCAATATTTTATTTATATTTTCAATTATTTCAAGACATAAATTTGATACTTTCGTAAACAATACGATTCAAAAGATTCATAGATATTATGATTTAGATGACCGGTTGACATTTCTTTTGCAACATGTTGAAAAAAGGATTATAATAAATTTGTTATCGGTGAAAGATTATAAATAGGTGCCTGAAACGGTGTACATCTTTCCAACATTTATTTGCACGTTAGTACTAATTGGAAATATAATTTTTAAAAAATAATTCAAATAACTCGGCAACTCTCTCCTATGTAAATGCTAAAAATTTAATGTTAAAAATCAGAATTCGCGTGGCAGACTCTCGGATTGATATCACGGCAGTTTTGCCGTCCGCCGCCGACTGTGACGGATCTCCTCCACAAATTTGAGCTGGCGTTATAGCGAGGACAAATTATGCGCATTACGAAAAGTGTCCCCGAAAGAACAGCGCGAAGGGCACGGCGGGCACGGGGGATGAAATGTCGGCACGGAAGCCGCGCCGCGGATGAGAGATGGGCCCATTGTGCCATCGTAAATACAGGGAGAAGCGGCCCGTCCCGAAATAAGGGCATATTTCAGCTTCTGTCCGGCAATCACCGCTGCTCCGTGGCTTCACGGTCGTGCAGCTACGAATATGGGCGCGGTAGTAGCGAGAACGGCGAAAGGGCGAGAGGAACCGGGGGAGAGGGGGGGGGGAGAAGGGAGACGTGGAAAGGACGAGGAACGGACGACGGATCCGAGCGAAAAGGAGCGAGCGGGTGGACGAGTAAGGTGGGGAGGGGGGGAAACCCGAGGAGGAAGAGACCCCATTTCGTATTCCTCGGGCATCCCTCTTGATCTCCCCGCATTTTTATTGCACTTGCCGCCGGTAAGAATATGTTTTATTTATATTTCATATTTTCCTTTCTCTCGTTCTCTTTCTCCTTTTCTATGCTGTGCCTCGTAATCCGCGGTCAGAAACGGACGCGGTCCACTGTTGTGGATTCACACGGGGGGGTGACCACGAAATATGAAGTCGAGAGATACGGGATTCCCCCTCCGCGCGCGCAGAAGAAATCCCGGCGGTGTAACTCGGCGTAACTGGTGCTTCGCCGTACAGTTTTCCCTTATAGCACCCCTATTTTCGAAGGGATCGGGGGCCGCTTCCAGCAGGGTGAAAATATTTTGGCAACGTTTCCGCGAGGAGTATTTATGTTCGCCTCGGATCTACTCCTTCGCGTGGCTTTATTGAAATGCCGCATTAATGGAATTGCGTGCGCCGTCCTTACAATGCAAATGAGCGGTACTTTTTTCGAATGTACACACTTTATCGTTCGTAAGCTTCGCGAATAAATTGCGGGAAGAAGAAAAAAAAGAAAAAAGCACGACGAGTAAAAAGAAATACAATCGATAATTCAATTATTAAAAGCCATACTACGAGAAGAGAGACGGAAGCGGGGAAGATATTCAAGAGAGAGAAATCGACTTTGCTTTTAGCGCCCAAATTTAATTCAGCGTCGTCTGATTGAGACGAAGGGTGTTACACGCAATTTGCCACGTTTCGCCATAATAAACTCGGCCGAACGAACCCTTCGAATGTTTTATGGGTATCGCACTGAGTATGCATAACTCACGGTCCAGCGGGTAAAACTTCCGCGAACGGAGCGAGCCTTTCTCTAGGACTAAAACCATTCGTTGGGATAACAAAGCGCGAGATTCGGCAACGATTTACGTTTACGTTGTGACGATTCATACGTATCGCGCCGAATCATTACGTTTACTCCGTCCGCGTTTACAGAACGTGAGAAAAGTGTCTCGAGGCATCTCGCACCGTCATTAACGGCGAAGGAAACTTGATGCTGCGTCTGCTCGGCGAATATTCCTGATCCTACGGCCGACGAGACGCCGTTAAGATCTCCATCGTAGCCGTGTGAAAGTGCAAGAAGCCGGTGGAACTGTTTGGTACGGCACGTGAGCTGAAAGTGAGGTACGTGCGAGCAATTTCGTATGTCCGACGCGCACACGTGACACGGGAAATCCCGGTGATGATACCCGGTTCACGCGCTCCCGATACGCGCGCGCGTGGCGCGTGTGCGTGAGCGCGCGCGTGGGAATTTCGAATATGATTTGATAAGGATTCACGAGCGCTGCGCGTTTGAGGGCAGCGCAGTTATACCTTCTGTATTCCGCGCGCGTGAGTCCTGATTCCGACCGGCGCGGCGGACGGCGGCGGCGTCGCCGGCTTTGAACCGAGGCGCCGGCTCTCAAAACCCGAGAGACATGTAAATCGGAGTTTAATGCTTTCGAGAACAAAATTCCGACTCGGCCACGAATGCCCCTTCGGAGTTTTGAGCGAATAATTATCGAGAACGCGAGTTTTCTCTAGGTAGAAACCCGAGTACAACATGTATTCGTTCGTGTACATTATACATATATACTATATGTCATACTTTCGTAAGAAACATGCCACAAATTGAAATTTTGTTTATTGTGTGAAGCACATCGGCCTTCAGTCAGAAAAGTGATACAAGTTGAATTTAAAAAACAAAAACATAACACTGTAATGAAATTGATATTCACTTAGTTTTAAAGTTTAAAAGTTTTGGAACAATTGCAATTTAAGATGTGCTCTAAGTTAACTCAGTTAAATGTATTGCTGTAAATAAATAATTAATTCATTTTAAAATACGCAATTTTCTTTACTCTCGCTTGAACAATGTTTTATTGATTTACGTATGTTCTCAAATATTAACCATATTTATAAAAGACTCACAAAATATTTATAACAATTATTTAAACATTTTATAAACATTTACAGAAATGTTTCATAAATATTTTTATAAATTAGATAATAAACAAATATTAGATTAGATAAATCAAAGATCGTTTATAATAAATATTATAAATTTATAAAATATGTATAAAATATTATAAATATTTATTCAGTTATTTATCAGTTATATATCAAATATTTACCATAAACAATTGTATAAAATTTGTAGTCATCTTAATAATATGTTTAAGAAAGATTTTATAATTTTTCTTTTATTTACTTAAAAAAAATATATAAAATATTTATATAAAAATTTAAAAAGTAAATAGTAATAAATATTTATTACAAATATTGTGTGCTGCCTGGTTTACTCTTTTACGAGGAGTGCAATATGCTTTCTAAATAATTCTAATATTTTCTGATCGTTAAAAAAATGTACAAAATGTATAAAACCAACACACACATGTGTGTGTTATACTTGCGCGGAAATATATTCGCAACAATGTAGAGCGCAACGGTGAAATTAATAATAAAACTAGCTTTTATGAAGGGTAAATATGCATAACGCTTTCATCTTCGATTTTCTTCGAACTTTGTAAATTATGTATTTTCATGTGTAAAATCTTTCCTGAGAAGAAAAATCAACATTCAAATCGCCTCTTTTTCAAATTTAATTTTAATGTATTTTGATATCGATATCGGATAAGTAGGAACATAAGTAGGATAATTTTATAATTGTAAAGATATTGCGCATGCTCTGTTGTCATATTTTGTAATATTGCAATTTATAAATTAAGTGTAAAATGAGTTATTTAAATATCCTAATAATAACATTTGGCTTCTTTAAGATGTTGAGGACTGCAAACTGTGATTTTTTATACGATCAATATCCTGAAATCCAAAACATTTCATGTAATTAAAATCATTTAACAAATTATAATGTAATAATCAGTTTTGCATATTAGAATTGTTTGTGGTTAAAAATTTATACTTTATTAATTCGAATCAGCAAGTATTTTCTACTTTCATTAAAAATAAAATTTTTTTCAAAAATAATTTTAATTAAATTATAGCATAGAATATTAATTTGCAATTGAAGATTTAAACCTTGTTAATTCACATAATTACCCAAAATTCTGTGCTTTAATTAAAAAGTAAAATTATTTTTTAAAATATAACTTAATCACAACAGAGAATAGTTTGTTGTTGCTCGCAATATAAAAATAAACATATGTATAAATTTGGATTACACAATTTAACGTTACCAACAACGTCTTGAACAAGAACCCAGCGATTGTTATTAAATTGTTTCACCGAATAACTTGTTCTACACTTAATTTATAAATTGCCGTATGAAAAACAACATTAAAGAATATCCGTGACATCTTTACAGCCATAAATTTATCGTGCTCCTACTTACCGACGTAAGAAAAAAAAACTTTAAAATAAAATTCAAAAAAGGCACTTAAACGATGATTTTCCTTCTCGGGAAAGATTCTATGCACAAAAATACACAAAGTTACAGTAAAATCCGAGACATAGAGCGAAGAATTAATCTCTCGCGCCGATCGAAAAAACAAAGATCGCGGGAGAGGAGGTTATCTCATCCTTTTCGCAACTGTACGTTATGTACGTTGAAAATCTACGACGCACACGACGGACGATAGGAAGTCCGCACGCATGCAATATCCTTCGATTGTTTTATCATCGTTTTCTTGCTGGCAATCGCCAATCTCACCTACCTTCTTCCGCTCCCGGGTTTTTTCTTCTCCCCCCGCGCGCGGCATCCGCAGCCAGACGTCCATTCATCTCGCAAGCCAGAAGGATTCGCACGCTATCGGGCCGCGGAAAGTAATTCACGGGAGCGTATGATACTCGCGCACGACTCGCGTCCGCGTATTCCGAGAAAGCGCGGGCGATAAGTAAACGATAAATCGTTCCGCTTCGTCGCGCGCCTTCATTACCACCGCCATTATCGCGACGCATAACCGAGCATTCACGACAGCGTCCGTGCTCTCACTGTTTCGGACCCCTCTCGAATTTTCCCCGGGAAAGCGATATTTCAAAAAAAAAAAGAAAGAAAGAAAGTCGCGAGCCCGAATAGAATAAAAGAAACCCGTGGACGACGCGCCGTACGCAACACGGGCGTAATCCGTAAATATCGTTAAAACATCGTCCGATGCTATTTAAACATTTTTCTATGCGCGAGCGTCGTGCAAATATTTATAAAATGATGCGCGCCTCGAGTCAGGTGCGCGTTTGAACGCGAGTCACGTGATCTCGCCGGTCGCGCCGAGGCCGTATATCAATTTTTTGTTCTCCGCGTTCGCGATGTTTTTGATAAACGGAGGAGCGCTCGTGCGAGGGATTAACGCGCGGTGTAATTCACGCGGCAGACGAGGGCGAGGGACGTCGAATCGAGAATCACCGGTTTAAAGTTGGCGCAGGTGCCGGAACGGCGCGGATCGCTGCGCGAAGTTTGGAAGGTTAGGTGGCGAACGGCGGGAAAGCGTGCGTGTCAACAAGGCATGTGATAGTGAGGCTATCTGCGTGCGACGGTGTCGATCGGTATCGATTGATGATTCACGTGATTTACTTGATTATCGTCGCTATAATCGGACTTTTATGCGCGCTGCTCAAGGCCGAGATCGACGAGCGGCTCGGAGATTTAAGGTAGGTGGCATCCTATGCCGGTGTCATTCGAGCGTTTTGTAGGTTAGCTTTTTGATCCGAGCGTAAGGAGTCTCTTATTTCGATTGTTATGTGTGTGTATAAAGATTTAATGCTTCGATGATTTTTCGCCGGATATCAAAGTTGTATTTCTCTTTTCTTTATATTGTTTATTATTTTCAGCATGAAGAGAGGAAGGTTATCGCTGGGCAGGAGGCCCTTCAACGAGAGCAGTAATGTAGTGGAAATATCAGATGATGACGTGACGATTTGTGAAGCAACTAGCGTTTCAAGTAGCATGACAGTCGCTTCCAAGTCTAATTCAAGGCATTATGTGTTAGAGGACTCGAGCAGCGATGAGGATGTTACAGTTGACGATGTTCCATCTACTTTTAACAAGAGTCCATCGTTGTTTAATTGGAATAAAACGAATGATATGTTCTGGAATGGAATTAAAATGAATTTTGCTGCTGATACGTTGCCATGTCAAAGCAATTTTCCAGAAAGCAGTGACTCGCACAGCTCGAGACAAGTGATGCCCACAGAGACACCTAATAAAAAACAAAAAGTAATGAATGATTGGACAGACGATGATGATGAGATAAGCATTTTAGATATTCGCGAAAAAGACAATTTACCATCTCAAGTGGGAATACAGTACGAATTACTGATTGCTGGAACCAAAGTTAAATTTCCTGTCAAGCCATATTCATGCCAGAAATCACTAGTAGGTAGTGTAAGTATCATAATAATGTGATTTAATCGGTGTCTCTTGCTCTTTTGTCACAATTTTATTAATTACATTGACAATTGTGGGTGCAGCTCATTACAGGATGTACCAAGGAGGAGAACTGTCTCTTGGAAAGTCCTACTGGTAGCGGTAAAACTCTGGCGCTTCTCTGCGGAGCTCTGGCGTGGCAGGAGCAATACAGTGGTGAGCTTGTAACACATGTATTGTCGCAACATAGAAAAACAATTAGTAGTAATTCAACAATTATTATCTCATAAACAAGAATATAAAATCTTGTTTAAAGAATTTGATATAATCTTAAATTTTAGGGAAATATTTTTATGTTAATATTATGTAGTTATTTAAATAATATATATATATATTGTAATCTTAAATAAATAAACTTACATGATTATATTATTATCTTGAAGCTATAAGTTTATACGAAGGATTTTTTATAATTTTATGGAGAAAAATATATTCTTATTATTCAATAAGAATTTTTATTGAGAAGAAAAAATTAAATAAAAAGTGACATTTTTTTTAACAAAGAAACCAAATTTTACAATATTATTATCAAATTTATCATTATATATCTATTCAAGATAATCAATTTCTTTAAAGATTTCACATTCTTGCTTATATCTGGGAGAATGATTGTCAATGTGAGACTAATTTTTTTCTATGTAGATCTAAAAAAGACTTCTAAAAAGAGCATCGAAAAATTGGCGTAATGTTTCTTGTCATTAACGAGATCATTCCAAGCCTTTCGTGATTAAATGAGATAAAATAGAGATAAAATTAGATAGACGGACTCTCAATCAGTTCGCGCACTGGATGTTATGTTAAAAATCCGCGTGCTCGCTTAGAGTTGAAATGATGCATGCTCTCCCACGATCCATCATACGATATTCATTAATTTCCTACCGATCGTGCTCGTGCAGTGAGCTTTCCGCGGCCGCGATTATGTCTGTCCCCCCTTCCCCTCCTTTCAAAGGATTTATCGCGGGGCTCCGCGAAAATCTCGTTTCGTCGTCGTGCGGCGTCTCGTGACGGTCGGTCGTTAACGTCAACGTCGTCCTAGTGACTCTTGTCTCGCTACAACACGCGCACACCCGCTCCCCCGTCCACCGCGGTTGCTCCCGTCGCCAATTTTGGGCTGTCGTCCGAATTTTGGAAATTAGAGAGATCGAGCCGTCATCTCCCGTCGCGCGCTTGTCTCCCCTTCGCCTCGCGGGCGTAGCTCCGTTCTTATTAAAGTTTCCCGAAGTACTCGTTGACGGTTTTACTTATCTCTCGTCAGAACTTTAAAAGTTTTCCCGGATAATTTCTCAACGCATGTCACGCATTTCGCGACGCTTATGCGATTTGTCGGATTGTCAGCTCGTTAATCGCGATTCCTTATTTTACATTAATGTTATCTCTTTTTAGGAAGAATGCGAAAATGGATCGATTTGAATAAATCTTTGTAAATAATTTGCATGCAGGCGGTCGGAGAGTGCGTGTATCGAAAGAGGATTTTTGTTTTAAACGGCTGATTTTATCCACCGGCATTTCACGTTTGACTCTCGCGTTTAACGCGGCCGAAATTAAATATCGCTTTGCAAACGTTAATTTATGTGACTTTTTTTTTTTTTTCCAACGAGAGAACATCAGAATTAATCGCGAATCGTAAATATTGCGCGGTCAATTCTCACGTGTAAAACGGCATCGGGTTGCACCCCGGAAGCGGGGGTGGCTGCGTGCGTATTTAACTGTAGGCGGAAAACAGACCTTCAGAAGGCCATTCCGATTGTTAGCGGTTTTCTTGGCTATGATATTAATTTAAATTATTCAACCGTTTATGCGCACCGCCCGTAATAACCCTTACGATCGCGGGGAGTCGTCGGATAATTTCGGCTCCGCACGCGCGGTGCATGCAGCTAATTGTTCGCGATAATCCGTGCAATTTCTAAACAATTAGATTTGCCTTCGCAATGCGCGGCGTGTCCCGTACCGTCCTCGGCCGTACCAGCCTGCGAAAAATAGCGGGACGGCCGAAACACATAATCACCTTTCGTTAGCGTAATACGACGGGAATGTAATTTCGTTCAATGTCGGGCATTCCGACGTTTCGCTTTCATTATACGTATTTGTTATATTCAGTCGATGAGATATTGGCTTCCTATAAATTCTTAACAAACGCCGTTTCACTAATTTATAGTCGGTACACGCAACTTCATTGCGTCACGTGATAGGCGATGCATATTGAAATTTGGGGTTCGAGTTTTCGTAAAATTTTCTGGCGGTTGAATAAAAAGCAAACGTAACACTTTATAGCCCGATTCAAGATTTCACACTCTGTTAATTGAGTTTGATATTCCTCGTCGTACGCTCACGGTCGTAAAAAAACGGATGAAATCGTTTCCCTGAAATGTAGTTTTCTTAACGCTGCCTTATCTAGGGTCGTATTGTCGCTCGCGATGCTGGATCTATTGCCCATCAGCAATCGATGACGCTGCTTATCCCGTCGGGAAGTTTGACGACGCATTTTCCACGGCTAATCTTCGGAGTTTTCTTCCGAAAGAGCTAAATCGTTCGCAAACTCAGTGGTTTATCGTACAATGGTATCTTAATGCGGCACATCGATCGTTCCTCCATTGCGAATGTCGAGTTTTGAAAACAGTTGAGAGACAATCCGAATTTCAAATTTTCAAATTTTATCAATATACTTTTTAAATATTTTCTTCATCGATATGTTAATAATACTGATTTAATTTTATTGAAATAAAAATTCTTCTGCTTCATGTCACGTGACTGTATTTTGCGAAAGTTATTCGTCAGATTTGCCTGTAATCTGATACCGAGCTGTGTTCTGAGCAGTTATACCATCGATTCAAGTGCACATCGCGACAATGAGGCTGGAACGTCGCGAAGTATTCGGCGATCGCGTGCCATTTCGAACTGCACGGGCAGGCGAATTAAATGTTCCGCGATGTTAACGTCAAATTTGCGTGAGCAACGTCAGATCGGCGAGGACGACGTAGGACGGACAGGACGTCTCCAGGAATACCGGGAAGGACAGCACGAACCGTCGTCGCTTTCTGGACGCGTTCTCCCTCGTCTCTTCCTCCTGACATCCGCGTCACAAATCGAAAATTACCAGACACGCGAAGGTTTCCTTCTTCCTTTTTTTAACGATGCCTTGACAAGAAGAGACGATCAGAGCACACAATTCCAGTATTCAAGAATACCCTCATTGAACGTATCATCACTTTTTATTGTCACTAAACAATGTTAACTGAACATGCGCTTTATGCAATGCAATAGAATTCGATTCTTATTTCTAATAAGTAAATAAATATGTATTTATATACATTTAATTGTAGACAAAGGAAACACGCAGATAATTTTTAAATTTAAATTTAAATTTAATTCTTTAATTTGCTTTATGAAATTCAGATTATAGTTTTTGCATTACTAAAGAGCCGCGTTTGAAAATAAAAGTGTCGCACTTTATGCGTCGCACAAAATGAATTATGTTTCTGACGAAATATCTCGTAGGCAATTATGTGTTATTTACGGTTCGTTTTTAGTTCGCCAATGCGCATCCCTAATTAGGCAAATCGGGATAGAGCGGCTCGATGGGGATTAGTCATGATACCGATTTTCGTATAAGTGTAGGGATACGTGCGTAGGTGTGCACGACATCCTGCTTTTCCCAGTTATAATTTGCTTTATGCTTTAAACCCGGCGCTGTCACGCTCCGCCGGAGGTCGAGTGGTACTGCTAGCCGCCAAACTGTAAACTTAGCTCGTTGGAGAGCCGCATAAATTAGGTCCTCGAAAGGGAATAGAGAATTTTTCTAGCGTCGCGGTTTAATCGATACCATACCGTTGCCGTCGATTCGCCCGATGGCGGCTCGCTTCGACAGTTGGCTTTCTTTCAAAAATTGTAATTAATCTACTTGGAAATGTGCACGAGGTTGAATAGACACGTAATCTGCGTCACTACAGTAAAATAGTCTATTTCTACACGGAAATAATGGTTTTGTCCAAGTATTTGAAAATTTAGCGAGAGATACAGATCTGAATTATAATTACGTAGGACTTTCAAGCTATGATGAGCAGCGCTGCAAAAAGATTTTAACGTTTTAAAGCAACCAACTTGCGGCATAATTACTCTGATGGCCTAACAAAATTATTTTCTAATCTGTATCCAGTTAAATTTTTAGACATTTAAGCAAAACCGTGTAAAAGCCCGAGAAATAGAGAGAGAGGAAACAGTCACAAATCTTGGGATTTTATGTATCCGCTGTAAAAGGGGGAGGTGTTGATGGCAAGAAAATGCGAAACTTGAGGAGTCAGCTCGCAGCCACTTTGTTTGCGGCGGGCCGCATGCGACTTGCGAGCCGCATGTTTTACGTGCCAGCCATAGCGCCCGATTAGCTTGACGTAACATTTACCGGGGAATTCGAAAAACTTAAATCGTTCGTAGAAAGGAGGAGCGTGATGCGCTCCGCTCCGAGAGTCGGAGCAGGAAAGGGGGGAGGGAGGGGAAGAGGGACATCGAGAGGGTTGGACGAATAAATTTCGAAAGTTTATCGCGGAATCGCATGCTGGCTAATGTCACTTTATTACCAGTGGAAGACGACGGCGACGCGAAGAGACAGGCTCGCCTCCGTCCGGGGGTTCGGGGAGGAGGCCGCGAAGGAAGGATAAGTTCGAAATAACCGGCAGCGACGAGACCCATTGTGCGGCAGGAAACTTGGGAAGTCATAATAATTATCGGCGAACGTGGAATTATATATTGTATCCCTGTGGCAGCCTGTCGTCGTGTCATCGTCTTCGTCTTCGTCGTCGTCGTCGTCGTCGCCGTCGCCGCGAATTGTCTTTGCGCCTCAGCATGCAACGGAATATGCAACTACATGCCCTGTGACGTCCTGACATTAATAATGCGCCGGGGATCCGCCTTTTATGCCGAAGGTACCAAGCATGGTACCATCGCCGAGGAATCTTCCCAGAAGGAGCTCGTCGATCGTGCCGTTTCGCTCGATCTATGTTCTCTCTGGATATCTGGATGGCTTTCAAGCAACTATTGTCGTAGGATATCTTATATTGGTTTAACATAGACTCTACTTAATTACGCAATTATCGCAAATACCTATATAATATAAATTTTACTACAACCAACTATAACGATTAACGGTCATAAAAGCAATTTTTTACTGCGATATGAAGTTATTTCTAACAGTTTTCTATTTTCTAATGTTCTTTTTTCTTTTCTCTCTCTCTCTCTCGCATTTCTTAGGTGTCCGTCGGAGTGCGAAGTAGCGACACGTCACGTACGGGTGAAAAAACTTTTCGCATCTGATTCTGGAATCGAGTGCTGAAACTCTTTACCGTTCATTCTGCTAGACGCTTCTTTGCGACTCGCGAGATACGCGAGAGGGGAAGGTAGGGGGAGGGAATGGAGAGGGAAAGATAGAAACCTGGAACGGTAGTCCTGTGGAATGGTGCAGGGCTACCCGCAGAGCACGCTACTTGCTGTGGCAGCTTCGCGAGCAAAAGACAAAGGAGGGCCCACGCTTTCATCCGTGCCGACATTAAGGTACCTACTGTATATGCCCTTTCGGGACACAATAAGGTCCGCATGCGGGTCCAACGGATCTCACGTCTCCCGTGTACACGTATACCCTTCTCACAATGAGGCTCTCCCACTCCCTCCCTTGTCGCCGCGCGCTTTTTTTTTTTTTCATCCGTTCGCCGTGGAGTTCTTTTTTCTTCGACGGCTATGCACTTCGGCCCCGAATTCCAGGGTAAAGGGATTATCGAAGCGCCGACGCGCGACCAAGATACCCGACAACAAGTCGTAAAACATTCGGCGCGTTATCCGCGCGGGCGATAATAAACCCGCGGCGTTCGGCGAAATTAATCCCGCGGCTAATGAGTCCCAGTTATTTACGAACCATCGCGCGCCTGCGACGACGGGTTGTTTTCCCCCCCTTTTTTTTTAGAGAGAAAATCTCGCGTCTTAGTTTCTCGTTCGATCGATACTTGGAACTTTAAAGCTTCACGGCAAGGATGGCCAAGTCTCTTGTATGCGTCTATGATTGACCTCGTGCACAAATATGGCTGCCGACCGATAATAGGAGAGGGAGTTCTCTCGCGAGAACGAAAAGTCCGCGAGGACAGACCTCACCGGTTCCGGACGATCCCCGGGTAAGCGAATAAGATAAGGGACCCCCCAAAGGAATACGGCGTGCGCCGCCGGTTCCCAACCAGTCCTGAACCTCTCTCTCGGGTGGTCCAACGGAGTCCCTCTGCCCCCTCCGCGCTTCTTCTTTTATATTGGCCCCCCTTTCTTCCTTCCTCGCGCTCCGTCTCTTCTGTATCCCGCTTCTGCTCGCGGATTGTTTCGCGACGGCGCGGCGTCCCGGTTGCTTCCGGTTACATTTTACGATTCATGACTGCCAATCGATTGCAGAAAATTGCTCTGCGCGAATATCATTATCGATCGCAATCAAAATATTAAACTGGCGTCGCCGAGATACTTAAATTGCTTGGAACGTTAAAAATAGAAAGGGAAAGAAGAGAAGGAAGAGCATAATATTCAAATAAGATTATGCAACGGTCGCAATTTTTTAAACAAATTAAAAAATTACGAAGATACACGTTTTTCGAGTATTAATTCGGTAGCGTGGGCTTCGCGATCGAATAGTCGCGATTGCAACGGTCGCCCGATCGGCGGTCAGTCGATAGAAGCCATGACGATCCACCTCCTTCCGAGAAAGGATCCGCGATTCAAAAAGCGCCGCCGTTGCGAATTCCAAACGACCCGCGATCTTACATAATTCCACATGCCCGGCAAGACCGCCCGGCGTCTTGGAATCGTCCCTTTCAGAATTTCCAGGATCCCGCTAACGATTCCGGATATTCCGACTGCAGAATGGACAATCTGAGTCTTCGGTTCTCGGCTTTCAGAATTTCGTCCGCTTACTTACTCAATTTTCTAACGTGCGGATTTTCTAAATCGGACGGATTAGGAAGGAACATTTCTTAATTCGTCTCGTTGGTATTTGCCTCGTATTTTTTTCTTTTCTTTATATATTTAATGATATAATTTGAATCTTTATTAACGCTTACAATCTAAACTCTCTTCATTTGAACTTTTAAAACATCAACGTAATTGGACGATTTAGTGTAAATTTTAACATATATTCAAAACGTTTACTCAAATTTTTGTATTAAGATAAATGTTAGAAGTTAACACATATATAAAAAGTTTTTTAATGTAATATTTTGACACAATTTTAAAACAAAGTTATAAAAGCATATTTCTTCAGTAAAATTAACATTTATAATGCTGACACATTTTATTCATTTACCTTAGAATTTACGTTTCAAAATTGTATTATTTTTGTGTTATTTATTCGTCGATAAACTGTATTATTTTAAGTAATATTGAATATTAGTTTATCACAAAATTATATACATATTATACATATAATGCTTATGTTGTTAAAATAATAACATAAGCATTATGTGTACTAAGTTAAATTTTATGTGTACGTTAAACATTTAGCACAAATTTTAACATAGACTGGCTGTAACATAAATACAAAATGTTTTCTACTCTGTGGCATATTGCACTTTACAATATTTATGTTACCAATAATGTATTGTTACCAATAATAAATAATTCTCGTGACTTAAATGAATTTTACGTAGAACTTTCGCGACTCTCTTCTAATGTTAACAAATAATGAAAAAAAAAAAAACGCGTTGAAATAAATTATGTTGGTCCTTCAGCGCCAAGATAATTTACAGCGAGTGCGAACTGGCGAAACATGTTCGTTGGACGAATTCGGCCGCGCATTCCCCAATGTAATTCACGTGGAATCGATTGTGTAGAACCTCGGTATGGGCGCTTTTCGTTCGGGCGGAAATGTTTCTCGCAGGTAAATCGCGGGCGCCAGGCGCCCCCCGGGCGTGTCGGGAATCGCCGGCCACCGTTTTGCAAATTGACGCCAACATACTTGTCATCATCTCTTAAAATAATGTCTATGGTCGGATCACCATTTTTTTTTCCTTTCGCCATATATGCACGCGCATTTAAATAAATAAAACGATTTAAGTAAATAAAAATTGATAAAATCGCTCAAAAATAATATCAACCGTGCATTTTGTATCGAAACGAATTCATATCCCCCGCAAAAATTTTTTAACGTGTCTCTCTCTCTCTCTCTCTTAATCGTTTTATTATCAGATAATCATTATCAGAGAAGAGAAATTTACGCGATATTGTATATCGGAATGTCTATGTATGTCCGAACGCTCTCTATGTATATTTTACCGTCGTTTGAGCATTGTATTAAATAAGAGCAGACTACTATCGGCAATGCATACAATTTCGATAACATCCATACATTGCGTTCTTTCATTATCGATACTTCCCTCTTCTCGTCGCCCTTAAATGCGGAAAGAGAGAATGCGGCAGTGGAATGAAACGTAGGTGGAACGGAAGGGGGAGGGGGGGGGAGGAAAGGCGAGGGGAAAACGGGTGAGACGGGAAAGAAAAGTACACTCGCGAACGCTTAGTTAAGTGCAGGAACTTCTCCCGCGCATTCTGCACCGCCATGCACTTCTCTAACCTGAGTATACAAATTTATGGCGTGCATACGCACAATATGCGTGCACATGGCGTTAAACAAAAGCCGTTTGTGTGTGTGTGTATGTGTGTGTGTGTGTGTGTGTGCGTACGTGCGTGTGCCGATCATGAATATGTATGGATCTTCTTGCGGAAGATACGTACGTGTCCTTTTTGCCCCGCGTGAAACTCGTGTGTGCGTGCGAGATCAAAGAATGCCGCCTACCTCCCGTTCTCTCTTCATCCCCCTCTGTCGCACACATGTGCATTTTCCTTCCCCTTCTCTCTTTCTCTCTCCCCTCTTTTTCTCTCATTCGTTCCTCCTTTTTTCTCTTGTCTCTCTTTAGTCCTGCATACGTAGATTATGCGACCGTGTCCTTCGTCTTGCACCCTCCACCTTCTCTTTTCTTATAGCGAGTGTGCGTAACGTTTATCTGCGAATGCGACAGTAATCGTCGCCGCTGTATTAATGACGTACTTTTCGGAATGTATTTTACGCGATGCGATATTACGGGAGTGGGAGACCACCGTGCAGTTTTTTGACGTACGTTAACAATAGAACAGTCAAATCCGTCATTTTGACGGATTTCAGATGTCTAGATTAAATTACATAAGCTATTAAGGTGATTTCTGTCGTGTTTTAAATTGTCGGATTGATTATTTAAAAATTAAAGAAATTAAAAATAATAACAGATAAAGACGTTAAAAATAAAAACAAAAATTGATGAAAACAGGTGTACATTTAGTGCCGGCTGTTCTAGTGTTAACCCTAGAAGACAAAACAGAATTTGCCTACCTTTAAAGACAAAAGCGGGATGAAACGTCACCGCCAAACTTCTCGGATGTTCCAATCCTAGCAGAAATATCAGCAGTAAATTAATAATTAAATAGTATTTTTTTTTTAATGAAGAAAATGATGATATATATAAAAATTAAGTTTTTTGTCAGAGAAAATATTGAAAAATCCAGAACTAAAGAAATACGAAAAACGTGCGAAAGTAAGCGTAGTTTGAATTTTGTTCGGGGTGATAATGCACTCCGTAATTGGTAGGGTCAATAATAAATAAGTTTGGCGAAGCACGATAATTTGTCGAGTTCAGCGATGATTTATTACATGTATGTTTTCGATGATTTGTTTTATAGGCAGACCGAAGTTTTAATCTAAATATAAATTTTTGTGACGGACGCAAAGTTTTGCGAAATTATCATTCCGATGGAATGTTACGTGCACTTTGCACAATTTTGTTAAGCTAAACACGCGGAGAGTTACCAACTCCAGTTGGGCGGAGAAATATTCTCGTTCGGCGTTAACCAACATTGCCGCGCTCGCTACACGACTCTCGGAAAAATTAAATCAACTAACTCTCGACGTTAATTTCGCGGCAATTCCGGTTCGCACGGTCTTCACTCGTGCCGGGGTGAATTTTTTTTTTGTGTCAACGGCGCGCGCCAACCGACGCGTAAAATCGCATATAAACGAGGTGAGAGTATTCCCGGCCGAGCGTTTAAGCAAAAAGACCGGATTTATTGAAGCCTGAAGCGGAAGTCCGAAGGCGGTGTTCGAATCGGCGGCCGCGGCCTCTAAATGAGTACCGAGAAGGCATTCAGCCAATAATTCGCCCACAGCGCAAAGAATTCCTCGTTGCGCGCACGTCAGCGGACCGGGAAGGAAGTGAATGCTAATTAATGACTCTTAATTCTCTTAATTGGTCGTTACAAACGCCGCCGATCGTCCGCGCGGCGCAGTATATACACACTGGGCCCGTAGCTACTTGTCGATCGTTGTTGTTGTTTGTAGAGGCTCCCTCGGAATAATCGGGCCTCTGTTTCCCACAGCGCGCATCTTCGCGAGCATCTTTGCGAAGTAAACTCGACCCATCCGGTATGCGATTAATTGGGAAAAAAAGAGACGACAATCTCCAATTGATATTAAGGCGGAAAGCAATGGACCTCGTGGCTCCATCTGCGAACGAACATCGGAAATGTCTGGGGCGAGAGAGCTAGCGGAGACGCGAACCCGACATACCGGGTGGGTTACAAAAAAAAAAAGAATGGAAAGAGTAATCGCGTGAAAGAAGAAAAATTATTTTTTATGATGTCGAAAAATTCTTTTTATGTAATTTATTTATGATGCACTTATTGTTGTTTGCTACATTTTTATTTGTTATATTTTATTTTAATTGCGGAAAAAATCAAAATGTCATAACAAGTTAAAACCTCGCAGTTTGTTATTTCTTTGTATTTATATATTCACTATATACTGAGAAAGAAACGTACACAGTGAGTCAAATCTACTCGTTGATTTATTAGACGGAATAATGAATGTCACTTATGCTTGAATGACAATGCCTCTCTTTCTTCTCTCTTGTATTTATTTTATCTTGACATATTCTTCTACCTGTCGCAGAATTTATTAATGAACTGCTGCCGCATCTGTAAAAACTTCTTTCGTTCTTTATTATTCATCGGTGTTATTCAACCTGAAAGAGAGCTCTTATCCATCAAAGAGTTTTCATTCTGCATCTCATTTTTACATATCGAAGCAAAATTATTGCATGCATGTTTCCATATTACATAAGGCGAACAGGAATGTGTTTTTTTAATATACTTATATGAAATTTATTATGAACTGATAGAAAAATGTGTTTTATTATTAATAATAATAATAAATAATTATTTATTAGAATAATTGCATTATAAAATAGTTATAGTAAAGACTATCATTTTTATAGTAATTATTAGTATAATATTAATAATTATATTTTAAAGCTGTATAATCTATAATACAATTTTTTGATAGTTGATTATTAGTATATACATTATAAGTATATAGTTATTATTACTAAATTATTGCAATAGTTACTATAAAATAATATTTTTTATTATAATTATTTTACTATGCAATTATAGTCGCAAATTTTTTTTATTAATGGATAATGTTAGATATTGAGAAACATGAATTGCACAATAACTGTAGAATCTTTTTATTTTACATATACATATATGCATAATTGAACAATTACTTTTATTATCCAAATATGAATAGTTTATTAAAAAATAGTTCTTATTTATACTAGAAAAGTGATATTTGCGACTATAATTGCATAATAAAGTAATAGTTAGATATCATTTTTACAGTAATTATTACTATAATATTGATAATAATAATTATATTCTTACGGTGATTATTTAATAGTGGATATTTTTATTATTATATTAAAATTATTTATTATTATTATATTAAATTATTATATTAAAATCTCCATTTTTATTATAGCAACCATATCATAAAATTATTTTATAAAAAATAAATAATATTTATTTCAAAGAATTAACATTTTTTAATTGTAGAAAATATTACTTATCTGAAATAAATATCATTTTTTAAATAAAATTTGTTATTGTTATACTATTCAAATAACTATTTATTTGAATCTAGTATATTTTCCTATCAGTGTGCAATTTAAACAAACTATAATTTATATTGCTGTACATAATTATAAAAATATGATGGGGAGAATCTAAAATGACTATGAATATATATTATAGTAATATTACGGTTACAGCAACTATTTTTTTCTTTTGATATAGCAAATAGGGAAAACCTGCAAAATTATTGTGAGCAGATCCAGAATATTTTAAATTAATTATCTTCATTGCATATTCAAATCATACAATCAGATAAGTGAAAAGAGAGAAGGAAATAAAACATAACAGCGACAACACGATTGCAGTACGTAAATGTTGTGATGTGTTCGTTACATACAACAGAAATGTTCATAATATCACAGTTAGGAATGTAAAGACGAGACACAAGCGGCCTGAAGTGACTTCTCGTTGTGGGTGGTAATGCGACCCTTGTAGAAAGAGATATTAGGATGACGACGACGTCGACAATGCAAAATTAAAAATGCATCTAGAAGCGACTGGGAAACGAAAGGAGGTGTGGAGCGGGCTTGAGTTTTCGTGCCTGAGCTTCCATTCGCGGGTCCGCTATATTCCCGACGATGCCGACAGGGAAAACAATGCCGGGAATTTGCGTCAATGCTCTCTTCAGCGGCATTTCATCGACGACGACGACAACGACGATGACAATGACAAGGATTTCCTTGTAACGCTTATGCCGTTTCCCCCTATTCCCCCTTAGCCCCGTCGAAATCGGTACCTGTTTACCATGGTACCTGGCGCATTCATCGAATTTTTATCGAGAGCGATCGCGTTTTTATCAAATGTTTATTTCTTTATGAGAAGAGATGCGAGTGTTGATAAAGTTTTTAGAAGAATTAAAGTACTTTATTCGAAACGTTGTTATCTGATCTGTTGGAGGAAATAATTATTTTAATTTGTCTTCAATTTATTTTTCAAACAGTCGCTATTTAGGAAGATGTACGTCAGACGTGTTTTTAATATCTATAGAGTTAGAAATTTATGAGGTATACTCTTTAGGAAACAAGTTCTCAATTTTCAAGGCGTGCAGATTTTTGAGCGCGGTGTTCGTGGGCTAACGATTTCAGCAGATGCCGTTCTCAAGGCAAAATATAACAATGTGATAAATGCGATTTAAAAAAAATGACATTATTCCTCAATTACGACAGTTTTTTTAATGGCTGCTGCTCGCATTACCTTTTCGTCGACTTCGCCGCTTCTCGTCTCCCCTTTTCGCCCCTCGACGGTTCTTCGTTCCTTGACACTTTATGCGCGCATATTCCTCTCTCCCCTGCCGCGTGGAAATGTAAGGCGGGCGTATCCGCATACGGTGTTGCGATCCGTGTGTACCAGACGAAACCGCCCCGCGTCGCGGCTCTAATTAACCGATTCTCATTACGTAGTCGCGTTATACGAGGCTGCGTTTAATGAGACCACCGGTACGTCGTATGGCTTTCCTTCTGCCTTCCTGCCTTCTCTTAACTATCTCCTTCCCTTTCGGCTGCGGCGCATCGCTCTCCAGTCTCTCTCTTCCTCTCTCCCCCCCCCTCTCTCTCTCTCTCTCTCTCTCTCTCTCTTTTCTCTCTCTTTCTCGCGGTCCACATCTCGTTTGGCCGCCGCGTTATGCCGCGACGAGACAGTCGGCTTCCGTCGTGGGTGGTGATGGATTTTTTTATGCGAGAGGAAGCAGCAAACCAATGTGGGAGAAACGCGTGCCTTCGCGACGGAGAGAATTTATCGCGAGCACCCGGTATCGATCTCGCGAGTCGGAACGAGTCCTTTATCAAGGCCCCGGGCGTATTATGCATCGTCAATCGTACGGACCGATTTCAACGAATGTTAATACGCGCGGTCGCGATCTCTTGATGTGTGTTGGCGATTTGCCACAACATAGACATACATGCACACACAGAAAAATATTCTACTGCTAAAAAAAGCGACGCTTATCTTGAATAAGGAATAGTTTTTTACAATAGCTTGAAATATATACTTATCATAAATTTTAGAAAAACTTATCCTAGACTTGAAATTTTTTTTTTTTTTTTTTTTTGTTTTGAAAAATATAAAATTGTATCGAAGAAGAATCAAAGTGATGAGTGAATAGATTTTTTATTTTAACTTATTCTTATAATAATTAAAATATATATTATACTATTAGGATTTAGAATATATTTTGAATAAATTTGTTACTTGCAACTTATGATAGTTTTTGCGGATTAAACTTATGAAATATTTAAAATAAGTAATATTTTTTAAATTTTAGTACATATTTTTCTAAATATACATAGAAGTTTATTTTAAGTAACTCTTACTTCAAGTAAATGATTAAGGTGTTTTAAGACTATTTATTAAAGAGGTATTCTTAGCAAAGATAGCATTAGAAAAGAAGAAAACTAAATAATGAAAAACTGCTTTTCTTAGATTAAAAATATATTTCTCTGTCTCTCTTTCTTTGTGTGTGTGTGTGTGGGGGGGGGGGTGTATGTGTGTGTGTGTTGTGGCACATCATATTATACATATATATATATTGTAATTATGAATGAGTCGTTCAATTTCGCGCTTAATTTACTGTACTAAATAATTAACGACGACTGAATGCAATCGTGAGAGTTCCCGAAACTTTCACTGTCACGTACTTTGCGAAACAGTTTAGTCGCTTTCCCTTTCCGCTTTGCGTTTTATTTTCTTCTCCAACTTTTATTCACACAATGGAATTGTTAAGAGCGATACGCAATTTAGAACACAAAAACTGTAACTTCATGCCTCACGATACAAAACATTGATAATTGGTTCTGCAATTATCTCATTTGATCATGTAAATTAATACAAAAAAGCGATTTATACACAGTAGTAAGACTTTATTATCTCTTATATAATTTTATCCTGATTCGAAATCAACAATGGAAGTCAAATCAGTGTCACGATAAGAATATCACAGGTGCAGAGAATTATTAATTAAATTAAAATTGATATTTCGTAATTTTAAAACATTTCAACAATAAGTAAATAAGTGTCTTTGTCGCGGTATGTCGACTGTTTGAATGTTGTGCATTCAACAAACTTCAGAATACGCGTATCGAACGCTAGATCGGCTCGCAATCGGAGATTCACCGCCGCTCTCCGCCGCCGATGGTAGAGGTCCAGGAAGAGGCTGCGCTCTCCTGGCAATCGGTTTCTCGGGGACACGGCATTCGGATTCGACTTCGCGTTCTTTGTCGAGGAGGTGGATGGTCTCCATCGCACACAAAGTGCCCATGTACATTGTGCTCCTAGCCAGGAGGATTCTGAATTCCCATTGGGTGAAAACCGTCACAGGCACCACGCCCATCGGACCTTCTATAGAGACTCACCTATACCCATGAGTCTTCGAAGAGATTCTCTCTCTCTCTACTTCCCTCTTTCTCTCTTTCTCTCTCTGTTTCTCTCTCTTTCCAGCTCCTTCCTCCCTTTATCTCTTTCTCTCTCTCTCTTTCTCTCTCTCTCTCTCTCTCTCCTTTACTCCATGTCTCTCGTCGTTCTGAAGAGACGAAGCTTCTGTACGCTTCCGTCGATGTATACATACATACGTGTCGACAGACACGCGTCCACGAGAGAGAATCTGCGCGCACCACGAATATACATGCACGATTCGTTGCACTTCAACTTTCTCTCTCTCTCCTTCCCTTCCTCTTTCTCTTTACCTTTCATGCAGTTCTCTTCCCTCCTTTAGCTTGCACACTTGCTCTTGCCGCTTCACTATGGTCTCTTATTCGCTTCTGTTTTCCGAAGAAGAGAAATAAACAAAGACAGAGATGAAGAAAAAAAGAAAGAGAGAGAGAGAGAGAGTGAAGGGAAGGGAAGGTTGTTCTCGAAGAAGAGGGTGAGTTACCTCTAACGGAGAATACTACTTGCTTGCGCTACCCTTCCGAGAAGAACGAAGGGAAGAACAAGGAAGAGTAGTCGACGGAGTAGAAAGCGCTATTAGCTCCGATCTGCCTGTGCCCGGCAGATTTCTCGAAAACAATTTATTCCTTTGTCGTTTGTAATCCGGGATAAAGGATCTTCTTGAGATAACGAGGCCTCCCGCGCACGCGTCGCTTGTACACGCGCCGTGCAAAACGTGAAATATGCGAAAAAAAAGTCGAGTCATTAAGAAGCCGGCGGCGTGGCTTTGAACTCGTTAGGCCGCGTAAATGAACGTAGACAGGGGAGATCAATCGAGGTTCGCTCCTCATCTGAATACTTCGAAAGGATATTATCAAGAAAATTAACTTGGAGCTTGAAGAATACTAATAAAGGATCGAGTTGAGGCGACAAGAACAGTTTCGTTAAAACGGGATGTAACAAAAATATTGTATTATTCATTTAAAAGATGAAAAAAAAGTTTACATAATGTAGCATAATAAATCTTCTGTAATAACGAAAAACGTAGGTGCACAAAATATTTGTATGTGGCGAAATACAGCAATTTGAGAAGAAATAATAAAGCATATTGAAACGAACTTTATTTGTATATTTTGCGTAAAAATTTTATTAAGAACCACAATTTTGAGTGCAGTATTCAAAATTTCGTATTATAATCTAAACGAGTGTACTAATTAAAAGATATACAACTTTAAACTGTTTGGATCTCCCGTTGATTTTATCTTGAAGACAAAATAATTTTTTTTTTAATATGACAAATTTTCGGGCAAACAGACTGTTTAAATACACGAGCGGAAAAAAAAAATAAAATTATTTTCTCTTTCAGATTTTAAATAGTCTAATTAATCGTACTTATCGCAATCTGCGCGATTGTCTGTATTATTTTCTAAGAATAGATATATGTGTTATCAGAGCTGCTGTAATTCGCGGTATCCCAGCCAGAAACAAGAATTTAGAGATGCATTGCGAGCTGGGAATTAAAAGTTACTGACTGATAATCGAGAAGTTGAAACTTGACTACGTACTGATATTCAAAATAATATCGATCGCATTTGACTGGGGAGAATTTCACGTACGGTATAATATTCAACGCGTCGTTTCGTGCGCAAGTCGCGTCGCTCTCAATTTGCTCCCGCGGGTAAAGTCCCGCGCGAATTTATTTCGCCGACTTATATTTTCCCGCGGGAGCTGCCTCGGGAAGTAGTCCGTGGCCTATGATCTCGATGGGAAATCTGGGCGAGCAAAAAGTCTCGTGGGATAGATAGATGTACACATCGTACGCGCGGCAGAAAGGGGGAATGGCGTAAATCCGGCGACCGAGCTGCCGCATCGTGTAATATCGTTTCTAATTCCTTTAATTAAATATAGGCGGTGGAGCGAGATAGAGAGTGTAGGCGATCTGGGACGGGCTACGCTTCGCGACTCGTAAAATCGTAATGTGAAAATGTTGAGCTCCATGCGTCCCAGAAAGGAAATAATTCAGGCACATTCGATCGCTCGGAAAAGGTCATCAAAACACGTTGCGCTCGTCGTACTTGTCAATGTTTTCTGTCTCCAAAAGAACGTACAGTTTTGAAAATAAATTGGAGCAAATCTGCAGTGTTTTCCGTTAACGTTCGAGGGAAAGTAAAATTTGGAGGCATTATTAATTTAAAGTTTATAAGTAAAGACATTTTTCAAATTCTATTAAGATAAAAAATTTTAATAAATATATTTATATTTATTAAAATTTATATATTTATTAAAATAATATATTGATAATTTTATTATCACAAATTTTGCGATAGAAACCTTTTTAATAACTTCTGCGGATATCGGATATTTACAATAATATATTCTTCGTTTTGCCCGTGAATTTCACAATCTATATTTTTTTACAAGTTCTATAGATTGTGGAAAAAAAAAAACATGCTTGGTGTACAGATCGAAATCAGTTCGATCGAAATCAGATCCTAAGAGAAACAAGCGAGCCGGGTGGCCCCTCTCATTTCGGGACGTTTCTCGCTACTTTTCTACGATTGAATTTCCGATTCACGTAAATCCTATCGCCATCGTGAGATCTCTCCGCCGTTGACAATACGCTGGAATAAAGAAGTCGGTAAGAGGAGCGCTCTCTCGCGGTTCGGTTTATCCCTGGTGATCTAGAGCGAAGGATGTGCCTCACGAATTTCACGTTTCGCCCCCTCCCTCTCTCCTCCACCGCTCTTCTCGCCTTGTAGCCCCGATCTCGTACGTGCGCGAGGCAGCCTCCGGGTCAGGTCCTGTTCGAGTGTTTACGCAATAGACGCTTTTGTCCATCGAGCGATGAGCATCATTGTCTGTCCATCTGTCTGTCTGTTTACCGAATAGATATCCGCGAGTGGCAGGATAGAAGACCCTGTTTTCTCATCCTCCTTTCCTCTCGTCTCTTCGTCTCTGTCTCGCTTTTCTCTCTCTCTCTCTCTCTCTTTCTCTCTCTCTCTCTCTCTCTCTTTTCCCCGTCGGCGGGCTCTCCAAGCTCGAAGATGTACTTTTGTGCCTTTATGAGAGAAGCTCGCCCGAGCCTCGTTCCCTCTTTTGTTCTTTGTCCGCTGCGGAGGTTTTCGTTTCCACGGTAAGGAGAGCGAGCGGGGTGGAAGGGGATAGGAGGATCCTGGCGGGATTTTGCAGGACCTTTTCATCTATCTTCCCGATTCTCTCTCCCATTCTCGCTCCTACTCCTCCGGAGAGGGTTTTCGATATCTCGGGATGCACCCTTCGCTCTTCGAGGAGAACTACCGGGACAGGTTACCGGGACTGGCTCCTCTTAGAGACAACGAGGACACAGGCAGACGCCAAAATCGATTTTGAGATTCTGGATGCTGTTGAAGCCAGAGTTTGTTTCTAATTGGATGGACGCGCGGTTTGTCGAAGCAAGGTCGATGGTTGCGAGAACGTCGAGAGGTGAGCCTATTTCTCATCAGAGTTCGAGTCTGAAGTACACAAACGTGCATAACGTCGAGAGAGAGAGAGAGAGAGGGTGGGGGGAGAGAAATTCATATTCACTCATTACTTCAAATATTTTTCTATATATGAAAAGCAGGTTTTTATATTATTCATCATGATCTGCTAATATAAAGTGCTAATATTAATCGTTTATTGCTATTCATGTATAAAGAAAGATGAGAAAATACGCGAAACATCTTCCGGCGTTTTATATTGTATATAATTTTGCAGTCCTGAATTATCCCTTGGTATTTTACGGATTATTATTTGCAATCGAGAGAAAATAGTTGGATTGTCGACCGTGAAAATGAAAACAGTTCGCACCGCGGTGTTAACAATGAAAATAAATAGCATGCAATGCCTGTTTGCAAAAGCCCAGTTGCCAGATTTATCTGTCAACAAATTGTATTTAAACTGTCGACTGCTCGTCACGCTCGCGCCTATATTACATGCATTTTCAACGCAAAAACTGAAATTCGCTTCTATTTGATTTCGACAATGGCCTGAACGAGAGTATTAAAATAATCAGTCATTAACTGGAAAAGTTTTGAAATTTTTTATGCAACGTTGCTATTATTTGCGTATACGTAGAGGCCCTTCAGAAATGGATTATCTTTATGGGGGTAATATTTATTCTTGCCGTCTGTGGACTTTTTGCGTATAATGTACGTGAAATCAGTATTAAGTCTGTAAAGAGCCATCCAGGGATTTTCCTATTCTTGACCTAAAATGAAAAAGGATATCCAGCAGCAGCGCGTTTAACGCGTTCAAGAGTGAAATGTCGCTCGGGCGCCATTACAGTGGCCATATTTACCCTGATCGTCAGCCTCGTAGGGGGTCTGTATACTGGCGGTGTCCATACCCACCACGTAAGTGGCGTACAGACGCCATCAAAAGTATATAATGTACCGTCATACCGGTGGTACATATCAGGGTATATTTTATAATTAATGCGGATTTCGATAGTTATCGAAATTCGTATATGCTTTGCATTGTGCACGTTATTGATATTATTTAACGGTGAAATAATTTTCTAAGGATAGCACATATTTTGTCCGACATATTCTCTCTGAGGAATAATTTAGCACTAATTGCTACAAGCCTAACTAACTGGTGAATCATAAATATTTTTCCAGATCTCTCTTCCTTTCCTCTTCCTTAGTAAATCACGTTGCTTTTGCGAGTTTGAAAATTGGCGCACGAGGAATTGATTTGAAAAATGAATTGGTTAACGTAGAAACACTTTTCATTCAAACACATTTCATTTGATAAACATGTTTTATTTAATTTAATGGTTTGATCAATCGTCCTGAAACGGCAATCGCCGATACTCAAAAGAGACGGTAACTCGAATAAAAATTCCTCTTTCGTTTTCGGCGTGATGCTTCTCTCTTCGTCAACTTTGAATTTCTTCCTCTGAAAAATTCTCCTCCTTTTTCAAGAGAGTAAGCAAAACATATAAGATCTTTTTTTTTTCACGCGACTTCCGCGCTTCAAGCATGTTGAAGAAAAGGGAGGAGATGCGCGAGGAGGCTTCTCCTAGTTTCTATTGGAGTGGCACATGCCTAACAAGTTACTGCTAACAAGCCGCGCATTTCTTACGCTGCTCCTTTCTCTCCGTACCTCATCCTTTCTTTTCCTCGAGGGTAGCGCGAGCGAGGAAAACAAGCAGCCGTTCTTGCGCCATCGCGATAATAAGGCCGCGCATTATATGCTACGGTAGTTAGCGCAAACAGACCGTTAGCGAATGACGAAAAAGTGGATAAAAATTGTCCGAAGTGGGCACAATGGTGATTATACCGGCGGCAGGAAAGAATCCCGACAAAGGAAGTGGAACGTCGAGAGATACGTTAAAAGAGTTGTAGGTACTTTGAAACCTAGCTTTGTACTCTTCCCTTTATGTAATGATTAATGTTTATGGAGACAAAATAAAAATTGCAACCTTTGCAGCGAGAATAATTTGTGAGAAAAAGTGCCAGGAGCGCGAGAAAACAGAATCGTCGGCTTGATCGTTGAAATTTAAACTCTCAACCTTCAAGTTTCATTGACGTAATGACGTTGACGATCTTCCGTAATCATATTGCTCCGGGATTGTCCGCTCGAGAAATCGAGAAGCGAATTTCTCCCGGGAGTAAGACCGGATTTTTAAAAATCTATCACTATCGATATATCCGCTCGCTGCTGACAACCCCGTGACTTTTTGAAGCGATTAACATTTACAGACTTATACGTATAAACGTTTCGGCGTGTAAATTACTAGCGGAATTAATTACGTGACGCGGGCGCGCGCGCGGTTCGTCGCAGCGAATGCGTGTAATGGGTTTAACGCGATGAGGCTATGGTCGAATTTGCCCCAGATGGACGCAGACCATGAATTGAGATGGACTCCGTGTTGGGCGGGTAGGCGGACGGTGAGCGGTGAACAGAGAGAAAGAGAGAGAGAGAGAGAGAGAAAGACAGAGTACAGGAGATAGATAAACCCAAAGCCGGGAGAATTAGTAATGCAACCAGCCGTACATACTGCTTTACGCGCGCGTGCACGTGCCGGCTGACCAATCAAAGCCTCGCGGCACTCTATGAAGCCTATCAGATCCCTTATGTTTCCTAGAGGCTCTCTCGTTACGTGCGAGGGCGTCCGATTATGCCCGTGCCCGCGCGCGCACACGCGCGTGTGTAGGAGCATGTGTGCACGTTGTTACACGCCATACATAGGGCGTCCCATTAACTTCGTCGTCCCTTCCCACACTCAATTGAATTTTAATGCTGGCGATTAACTGCGCGACGCCGGCGGTTTATAATTTAAATACGACAGCGCAGCGTTGTCGCCGCGCGCAGTTCGTAAGAATTAATTATAGAACGGGCGAAAGTGTGGGTGAGCACACGGCGGGTAATCAATGCGCCGGACATTTTAAACAAATCGTTGCTCCGTGAAATATCGATGAGGGCCGGCGAAGCTTAAGCTTAATCGCGATGAGCTCTCGCGCGATCGGTGAACGACCCGTCCCTTCTCCCCCCTCCCCCTTTTCCCCCTTCCCGCTCTTCCGTGACCGATTAATGTAATCCTTGTCTAATTGCAAGCTGCATAATGATATCGTCACGAGCCGGAGGAAGGTGCGATGTATGAGCACGGCGCAGGCTTCCGGGCCAGCGGGGAGCGTTAGTGCTTACAACGTGTTTTATTCATTCTGTCTCGCCATGCGTGATTGAATTTTAATAGCCCCTATTAATTGTACAGCTTTTGCGGTTGGAATATAAATATGGCAATGTGGTGTGCTTCACCGCCGGATAATAATTCATTCCGCGTGCGTGAAACAGTCAATTACCGGACGATAATCGTTACCATGATCGCGGTATAATTTGCCGGTGGACGATGTGGCGGGGTCCTCCGGTTTTTAATTGTGCGCGATCGGCACCGATGTTTCACCTTTGCGATGAGGATTGCAATAGTTTTTACGCACTTCAAAAATTGTATTCTCAATCCCGAATACAAAATGTGCCTTTTTTTTCTTTGTGGCTATGGCTGAAATTTCGTAATTTATGTGTAAGCTATATAAAAAAAATATGAATTAACACTCTGATTTATCTATTGTTATTTCGATTAGTTCAAACTTAATTGTTTAGTATCGACGTATTCAAAGCGTCTCCGGAAAGAATCAGTCGGTCCATACCTACAGAAGGCGATCCCTTGTGAAGATCTATTTTTTCATATGTTTTTATGAGTTTTATTGCCGCCCCGGGAGTGCGGGGGCGAAACGTACGTTGAAAGCGGCTAGACGATTGAAACCGGAGAAGCCGACGAAACGCTTGCCCACTCGCCGCCGTTGATGAACAATGCGAATTTCAAAAGGCCAACTGTCACCCCCTCGCCTGACTTCGTTCCGCAAAGGAAATCCCGCTCTCGCGAGAGCGTGCGCTTTTAATTTTAACAGTTTCCTTTTTCTTTTATGCGTCAAATGTATCGATGACGCGCCCATATTTTACCATACTATTTCGCATCACGTTATACCTGCCCGCCGTGGCTCCACATGCCATTCTTGCCGTTCTTATGTGCCACGGCCAGATCTATTCGGGCGAACGAAACGGGGAATGAAGCGCGCTTCCCTTTTATTTTTAAAATCGGACACACGCGTTAAACCGCTCACTTTTGTATCGCCGATACCTCTCCGTGGTGGTTTCTATTTTGGAGGCGGAGAAGAGGATGGAAATGGTAGCGCAAATAAAATTCTTCTCGCTCACGGCGACGCAAATACTGTCAGCCGGGCCGACGTTTAAAAACGCAATCGTCGTAACTGAAAATCGAAAGCTGCGCGCTTTCAGGCGATGTATCGACAGATCCATCTTACTTCTCATGGGCGTGCCTCGCCCCGAGGGGCGACGTGTCGTTTCGCGTTTTGAAAATCAACGAAATCGCCGACGGGCGAAGGATTAAATCCTGCAGCGCTGCACCCAAGCTTTTGGCAACTTTAGCCGCGGGCTTGTTTGCACACCTGAACTCTTCTCCGATATATAATTTAAGCGCGCCACTAATAATGGCTTTTCCGTACGGTCGTCTACGCTCCCGAACCACAAGGATCTTCAATGCTCCCAGCGTCGCTCCGCGTCGCACTAAACGCGAAGCTTCCTCTAGATTTTCCTCGTGTTACGTTCATGCGACGGAATCGTGATTCATAATTATTTCATAGATTAATATTGGATTACAGTGTTAACTGATCAACGAATACAAACGACCGTCAAACGTTGAAAGGATTTTTTTTTTTTTTTTTTCCAATGACTTGATATTTTATTGAGTAGAGAGAGATATGGGAGTTGCGGTGATTAAATAAGGATATATTGCAGGGAGAGAGATATATATATATATTGCACGAAAAATAAATTGGACGCTCGCCCGATAATTTACTGATGAATAAACATAACGCGGACATTAATACCGGCACCGGTCAATAATAAATAAATTGGATGCGAAACGCGGAAAATTGTAATGTATTTACGCGTCATACTTTCGCGTGGCAACCTGCGTTTATATTCGCGCTCCGAAAGTTTTTATTAACTTCCGCGTACCGCGTAATGTTCCCACGGTAATTAACCCGGGACAATAATTCTCGCGGCTGCGGGAATAACCCAGTGCGATCCAGTTTCTGTTTCGTGCGAAGCTATTTGAAATCAATTTGTTAAGTTTACGCGTACGTTGAATGAGGCTATATTAAATTCCGAAATTAATTTTTAATGCCTCTACGAGATTACTGCAGAGATATTTTGCAATTAACTATCTTTTCAAAAGATACGATTATTTATTATTAGAGAAGCATGTGTATTTTTGTGAGTCTTATAACATTTTATATGCATGCTTCTCCTTTCCTCCCCTCTCTCTCTCTCTACGCAAATATCTTTATTATAGATTCAAACTATTTTACAAACTTCAGAAGTTCTGGATTACGATTGTGTCATACTTTCATTAATTTTTCTTTTTGGAAAGGAGAGTCCAGAACTTTTCTGTCTACTCGAGATTTTTGTCTGTATCGCTTCTTGATGTTTCCATCACTGTATATGACATTGTAAGATTGATCGTTTGCCGGACTGCGTTCAACGGTAACAGCGAATGGATGTGGAATCGGTTGTGTAAGATTGCCATTTTGCGATACGCCCGGAAACGACCGAGGTAGAAACGTTGCGCGTCATAACAAACAGCGTCAATGCTTTTCGAAAAGATTGCAAGTAACAAGTAAACTCGTAATTCCGTTTGTGCGCGATGACATCAATTCGACGTAGCCGGCATCCCGATCGGCCCGGAGCGATCGGCGGACGGCCGGTTGCCGGTTTGTTTTTATAGAGTAGTTACTCCCGCGGAAAAAGAGGAAGCGAATATAACTAAACGCTTCGCAAAAGTACCCCGGGGGTTCTTTAGATCCCATCAATCGCGATCTGTCCGTTTTCATACGCCGATACGTTTAGCTCTCTTCCAACTTCCATCAATCGTTTCGTTCACCATCGCGCGATCGACTTAATGCGATAGTTTGAAATATCGTGCTCAATCCAAATTTTTATTTCAAGCGCCATTCGTAGCGCCGTTTTTTTTCGCACAAATTCGCGACGAGTTCAACGGCGGGCTTTTCGATCTTTACGTGTGCGTGAAAAGAAATTCCCGAAAGAGGCAAGAGGCCGGAACGTCACTCCATTGTTCTCGACTTACGCCGCCCTTCCGAGCGATTGGGGTTCTCGAGTGTGCGCCATCTCGTAGAGGGCAAAAAAATTTGCAATTAATACGTCTCCGTCGTGCGTTGGACTCCATTCCCCCCGAAATTGAGTTGAGCCGTCGCTCGACGCCATTCTCCGCGGCGGCGCCGCGTCTGTTGGAAAAAAAAAGAGGTAGAATCGAGGGAAGGACGAAATTTCGTAAATCGAGTTGGTCTTCCCCTGGAGGGTGTCGGTGCGTCTGTCCACCATATTGATCGTGGAGGCGGTAGATACTCTGCTTGCCTATATGTACGCGCGTGTATGAGTGCATAGAAGCGCGCGCGCGCGTGTGTGTGCGTATGTGTTACATATATATATGAAAGAGAAAATATATATATATATACACATACACACCCACACACCTCTCTTTATATATATATTATATATATATATTATATATATATATGAGCGTGTATCATATACATATATGTATGTATGTACATCTGTATATGTACATCTGTAACAGGACGGTTTTAGGGGTGGTTTTCACCCTCGAAGAGGGTAGAAAGCGGGGCGGAGGGGGACGAGTGAAGGGTGCTGACGCTGGCACGAGGGTGGGCGAGAGGCGGCTTTGCTGGCGGAGGGAGGGTTAGAGGGCTATCGGACGGCGGAGGGGAAAGGGGGGGTGGCAGCACAGAGGGTGGGCAAGGAGGGAGATGAGGGATTCTGGTGGCGTTGGAGCCGACACTCGCGGGTGCCGCCGTTACCATGGCTACCACCACCCTCGCTGTGAACAAGCCCTCTACGTCATATTGGCATAGTATATTCCCCGCACCATAAAGCCAAATAATCTACCGAGTGATCCAATCTGAGAGACTCCCTGTCTAACTCGCGCCCGGCCAGCTACACTTTCGTTTCGCAGATATTGAACATTCGCACGTTGGTTGTGACATGTCCCCGCTTTTGCGCTATGCCTCAATAGTTATGATGGTAATCTCAAATAGACGTCTCTCCCAGAATTTATACTAAAATTAAAATTATAATGGATGTGATCCAGTTGAATAAATATACATATAATTCTTAGAGGCATGCACTTCAGATACATCTACATTAGATTAATTTGTAAAATGCTCTTTATGTAATGTGCGCATCATATTGATTCAATTTATCGTTCAATTTAAAAAATAACAATGTAAAAAAAACATTCGTAAATTATAGAGGAATAAATTGCAATATTGAGAAGAATTTGTACAAAATAAATCTGACATTTCGAGAGCAATATCCTACAAAATATTAACCGAGCCTTGTGAAGAATCTGTAATTAACTCCATACATTAACCAATACGCAATTAACACGTAGAAAAATACATTGAAAAACTAAAGTTGAAGGTTTGCGTACGGTACGAATTGGCGGCATTCGATGCTGCTTAGAATCGATTTTTTTTTTTCCCCCCGAAACTCGCGATCCACGCCGTATTCTCGGCGGATGCAATTATGCACCTTCGGCGCGCAGGCACTTCATCAAATTTTCAGCGCGATGATCCGTCGCGCGGATTTAACGGCGTTCGACGGCGCCATATTTGCACGCGGGATTCCGCGCGTCATAAAGTCAAGCGGGCCACAGGATGATTCATTCGGGGAGAGACACAGACTCCCCACGTGATGTGGCCTCCATTTTCGAAACGGGGGAGAATTCATACTCCGGGCCGCACTAATTGCTACTTGATCATCGGCGATTACAAGTCGCTCGATGGCTGCCGGTTGCGCCCGCGTTCACGAGTGAGAAACAATAAATTGCATTCACAGCGTGAGATCTGCTCCGCGGGCCACGAGCCCGAAGTTACTTTGATCACTATCTCTCTGAAATCGGAATGCTTTGTTCGCGGTTGCACGTGTCTGCTCCAGGATATTGCTACTTGATAGTTGCGTTCGACGGCCGGTCGTGCATTTTGCAGGGCGAGAACCAGCGATTCGGAAGTCAAAATACAGTACGGGGGAAAAGTTTTTTGTTTACACGCGAGAATCAGAAAATCGAGCGTCTCACAATCACCGTTATAACCTACTGTAAAATTAACGTCGCAATTATATACGGGATATATTGTTTTGTTTCTATTTTCTTTCTTCCGTATCGCGCCGCTGCTGTACCTATCACAGCGACGATCGCGATTTGTACTTTTAATGGGGCTTTTTAATTGAGGTACGGGTAACGGAACGTCAGTGCATTCGTAATTACAAATAATAAAATTATCGCGCGTGTAATTATGCCATTTCGAGATCGCAACGTAACGGCTAGGGCATATTACGTCAACCTTATGCATTATTGCATACAATTGCTTATGAATTATGAAATTAATTAATTTCACATTCTGCGTTCATATCGCGTCGCGCTGATACAAAGCCACAATTGGATGCTACAATCTCGTGTACCGATCGTTCTGGAAAATGTCATTTTTAAACCATGGTTAAAACTGTTATTGTTACTCGCGATGTAAAACGTAAGCGCCCAATAAATGAAATTTATCAAGTAACATTCAAACGTAATTAATTTAAAAAGGTTATAAATTAATGCACAAAAGAGACGAGTAACCATAACAATCTCTAACCAGGAATATAATCTATCTCTACGTTGCGTATTTCTGTTGTAACGTATTTCGATATTCAATTGAATGTATCTATGGAAAAGGGTATCGTTTTACTGGCGGATCTGCGAGCGGCAAAACGAAGTTTCAATAACCCAGTTTCGATTTTCAAATAATCCTCCCCGAATCTAAGCCGCGTCTCCTATCGCTCAAAAAATCTATTTGCTCGATCGCGAAACTCGATCGGTTTGGCAATAAAATGATTTCTTTCAAGTCAACCGTAATTCTGAACTTTGAAAAGATTTCAATTTTACGGCTTGTAAATACGACGGCGAATCAATGACTGCATTCTCCGATCGTTTCGTCATTAAGAATAACTTTTGATCTGAATTATCCATTCGAATGATTAGAGGGGAGACCGGTGACAAAACGTGAAAGGGAGCGAAGAGGAAAGAAAAATAAAAATATAAAAATTACTCGGATAATTTGAAGAACTATCGGAAAAGACGAACAGAGGCTCCAATACTGCCATTTCGTTCTCCAGACGAGACAATGGCCCAGCCGGGATAATGGTCCCCGCGCAAAACTTCGTCGCTGGGATATCTAGCCGGTGGCGCGAATCGTTTTCTCGCTGCTTCACCCATGGCCGCAGGGGTTGGCGGCAGGATGGCGTACGGGGGTGGCACGCGGGGGTGACCGGCTAAGCGAGGCTCATTTTGTCGGCGGCAGATATGGCGCGGCCCGCCACCCCCAACGCCCCAGCCGCCTTCCACAGCCGCACATCCGGTGATGTGGGGTGCGCCGAGGTGACAAGGAGGGATAGATAGTTCAGCCGAGGGGGAGGGGAGGTTGGAACGGCTGACTGGCGACATTATTAGACGCCCCCGGTGAGTCAGCGAACAGCGGTGAGGATGGAGGCGGACGACAACGACGACGACAACGTCGACGTCGACGGTGGCGGTGCCGCGGGGTTGGTTGGAGGATAATGAGGAAAAAAGACAGGGTGTACGGAGATGCTGTAGCGAGATATCGCGCGGCCGTCGTCGTTCTACGCCGCGGAAAAGGCACCTGTCTGCGCGAAGAAAGACGCAATTTTCGCGTGCGTCTATCTCCGCCGGAGTATTAGCTTAGCTTGTGGTGAAAAAAAAAAAAGAAGTACCGCTCCATCATTCAGAGGGTTTAAACGTCGAAAAATGAATGATATTCTCAGAGCACAGTGATTAAATGGAGATTCAGATATACACACATACGTGCTTTTATTAAATTTTTTGTCTTTTTCATTAAAAATGAATCTGAATTATTTAATTTTATATATATTTCGAAGTCACGTTTGAGAGAATTTTCTCTTAAAAATTACCCTAAAAATCGTGGAAATTGTAGGCAATTTTAGGTAATTTGGCAATTGTAGGTAATTTTATTACAATTTTAGTAAATTTTGTCAAAAGTATAGTAAAATTCTTCAAGGTTTACTACTTCGAGGTTGTCCTACAATTACCACAATTTTTAGGGTAATTTTTAAGAGAAAATTCTTTCCGTGTACGCACATAAAAAATTCTTACAATAATTCTAATATTATTATTAATATCTTCCTATCTCTATGTTATTTGTGGATTGCACGTGACTTCGAAATATATATAAAATTAAATAATTCAGATTAATTTTTTAATTTTATTATACTTCTAACAAAATTGATTAAAATTTTGCCAAATTTTATTAAAATTTTACTAAATTTTAGTAAATTTTATTAAAAATATAGTAAAATTCTTCAAGGTTTACGTTGTCTCACAATTATCACGATTTTCAGGGTAATTTTTAAGAGAAAATTCTCTCCGTGTATTAGAGATATCAAGACGCATCGAATGAGCTGTCGTATATGAAATTCTTTCGATATTTCGCGAATTCCTTCATTTCCCTTTCTTGCACAGGAAAATAAAGCAACTGGTATCAAGCTAGATTTCATCGACTAGTCGATAATGGTGCCTGTGGAAAGTGAGCAGCCCTCGAGCGCGCCAGCGAAGTTCTTATTTCCGAAATTAAACGACGGCGGTTCATCCCTGCAACCCCACAGCCGGAGCTTTTATTTGATTCGCTATGCGACAGCCAAGATAGCCGACGTGGCGCCGAGCATGGTGCTCATCCGAGCTCCCTCATGCTCACGGATGCGGTCTGAAAGCTTTTTCGCCGCATAAGAGGAGGAGGAGGAGGAGGAGGAGGAAGAGGGAAGAGATGGAAGAGGGATGAGGCAGCGGCGAGGGAGGGCAGACGGGTGATGTTCCATCATGGGGAATGAAAATCAGGGGCCCCCTCGGGGCTCGGAATTAAAATGGCTGTCACACGCAGCCGGGGGTTGTGCTCTTCCTGCGGAAAACCTCGGTGAGAGGAGGAGGAGGAGGAAAAGCAAGAGAACCAGGAGGAGAAAGAGGATGGAAGGCACCCATCCTCCCCCTCCCTACGCTGCCGCTTGCCACCCTTTAACCACCCTCTTCCTACTTTTCCGACATTTTTTTGTTACCTTATTCTCTCTTTCCCGCTGGCTGTCTGTCTTCCTCTTTTTTAATCCGTTTCTGCTCCTATCGGTATCTCTCTCTCTCCCTCTCTCTCTCTCTTTCTCTCTCTTTCTCTCTCTTTCTCTCGTTTTCAAGACGGCCTGTCGTCCGCTGTTTGATCGACACCAATATTCGATCGTTTGCGGCAGCTATCGGCTATGGATAAATTTATATCCGGGCGTTAGTTAACGAGACACGAAGTCGTAGAAGTTAAATATATAGTTACGTTAAGAAAATCAGAAAAGAGTAACTCGTAGAGCGAGACAGTTTTATATTTAAATTGATAATTTTTATAAATTATGAAGTTAAAAAGAGAAGGAAGCCACATAAATTTCCAAAAAAATAATCAAGAAAGTAACATAAGCGTGTTTTTCCACGGAAAATCTCTGAATTAAAATGAATAAAATCTCGCGTTATAACTACAAAAAAAATTATCTACAAAATTCTTTTATTAACTCTATTTTACGACACCCGGTATAATCTCACCGTATTTCCGTTGTAACCAGTTTCTGCGTCGTGGAGCCAATCTTTCCAAGGGTGCGTAGCTCCTATAGCGTTCCCCCTGTTACGCCCCATCCTCCCGTTGGCCCCCGAGGGGATCGAAATTAAAATGACAATGAGGGCAGATCCGAAGGGTGGCTAAAAATGCGTACCCTTGCCATCGTCCAATCAGCAACGAATCCCACGACGCCATCGCGAACCTTTCCCCTTCTGCCTTTTTTTTTTCTTCCTACGACCCTTCGGCGTTCGGAGAAACGCCACGAAATGAAAACGCTTAAAGCGCGATGATCCTTCAGCGAAATCTCCCAACCCCTTCCGCCACCATTGCTCGCAGCCCCTTGGAAAAATTGTCAAGTAATCGGTCGAAACCTAAAAGTGATTTCTACTCGGTTCAACAGTGACGGTTGTTATCGTTGAAAATAATAAAAGTAATATTCTTCCGAATGTGCGAAACGAAACGCTTCCATAAAATCGATTAACGTTTATTATTTAATCTTCGCCCGCGGTCTATGCGCGAAATGGATTCCAATAACTACTGTTACTTGTATTCGTAATATGCTAAATTAAGTTTACTTATTCGTCACTTAAGGAAATATTTGTTGTTTCTAGTGGAACGCTTAATGTTTGATTTAAATGAAAAGTTAATTTTACATTTTGTTTTACTGTTTTTTACTACATATACATACATACATACATACATACATACATACATACATACATATGTACGTGATGAAATGTATGTGAAATTGTAAACTCGTCAAAAATGTACGAGAAAAGATGCGCGGCCAAAAAATGCGTAATCGTGCTCGAAAATGTACGCAAATATTTTCCAATCGTACAATGAAAGCACAGAGAAAGACTAACGACGCGCGTTCGGCGCATAACCATTGGTTTCTCACCTAGCGTGTTTGGATATTTCCATGAATATAAAAACGCAATTCGTATTCGCATGAAATACTCATTTTGAAACTGCAATTTTTTCTCAATTTTCTGCAGCCTCGAATATTTTGATGGAAAAATATATTTCGCGACTACGAAATTTCTCGATTACACATCTGTCGATCGTTTCACTTGAACTCGTTTTTAAGGATACATCATCTCAGAAGCTTTTCTTCTTATTTATAGAATTATATTTTCTGACCTGTTCTATATTATCTTAATTGTTACTTATGAATAATTAAATAGGTGACTTCTACTCTAATTGTTATATTTATTAAATTAAACGTATATAAACACACGTGCACCTGCACGTGTATGTAAAAATATCTACTACGATGATTTCGGATTGTCGCATTGCCGCGAGTTTCTCTTTTATTCTCTCTTCTCGCCATTGCGCCGCTCGGTGGACCGCGGCATGACGAAAGATGCAGGCGTAAGGAAAAAAAAGAGCGGAGTTGACGGAAGAGAGAGGAGGTGGGGTGGGCGACGCAAGATGAGAGACCAGGAACGAAAACGATATCCCGTCGGCACGTGCACGCGGTTAAAAAGGTTCACGAGGCTTCGCCGCGTCGTCGGCCACGGTAAAAGCGGAACCGGCTGTCGTGATACGGATCTGACCAATCATAAAGCCTGCACATATACACGCGCATAATGGCCACTCATTCATCCATCCAGGGCCGCGTAGCGGAACAAAGGCGGAAATTAGTCAGGTTCGTTATGCTTATTAATTGACTGACATTTCCGTCATATTATTGTACGGCGAATCGGAAATTGCTCTCTCTCTTTCTCTCTCTTTCTCTCTCTCTCTCTCTCTCTCTCTCTCTCTCTCTCTTTCTATCTCGCTCTCGTGAGGCCCTCGAAAAACGGATCCCGCTTCTGTATGCACGCGGAGCTATTGCTGCGTAGGGCGTAGGTTTCGTTGAATGGACAAAGTCAACGATCTGAGGAAACGTGCCGACATGGCGACGCTTCCGTGGTAGCTTCTGTGGTCAGATTCGAAACTGAGATTATGAAATTATCGTGTAGTAAGAAGTAATGTGTGCGACAAAGTGCGCCAATGTGTAATGAATATATTGAAAAATCTTATTTCATGAAATCGGGTCTCTTTCTCTTTCTTTGTGAAATTATCATTCGTCGTATTTCGAGTTAAAGGTAACGTTTTCATGTAAACGACGAAAATGAAGAAAAATAAGTCTCGTCTTTCGATTGAGAGATAATAAATTTGCCAAAGCTATTAATAATCTCAATGGAGAAATTTGAATGGGCCAATTTCAATATTTTTGTATTCCGAAAAAAAAAAATTCACAAATGTTAGGAGACGTTGAAAGGGAAAATGTTTGATAACGTTTTCAGAGAGGAAGCTTTGATGACGTTTCGTGGAAATTTTGAAGCTCAGCATAGGCGCTTTATCATGTGCGATCTGCGATAATTATACATGTAGATATTAATTATTGATTAATGTAGCGCGTCTATATTAATTAGTATTAGTAGCGAACGGAAAACGATACGAGCGGAATAGATAAAAGAAAATGAAGCGCAGACGAAACGCAAGATGCGACTCGAGTGAATCGCAGAAAAATTGCACATAAATGAGAAGTTTTTCATATAACGTATGTTAACGTATAAAAGGCACAAAAAGATATGACGTTACGGTATCTATGCTTTGCGCGCTCAAAGAGAACGCATTCGTGTACGAAAATCTCTTTTTCGTGCGCGTGGTGAACCGTTATCATGTTACGTCTAAATATCCTTTATTCATATTGTTAACCAACGTGCAAAAATACCGGAAATATGTGTACCTAGTTTTTTTTCTACTATTTTTAATGAAAAATTAAAGACGGGGGAGGGTTTGGATGATGGTGGGAAAAATGACTGCAATTCGTATTGTTTTCCTCGTCGCGCGTGCGACATACGTCCCCCGTAACTTTCGTGCACGGCGCGCTGTCATTTTTAAAAACTACCATCTTTCGACACACGATATCTCGTTATCTGGTCCCCGTGAACATGGAGAAGAATCGAAAAATGCTGGTATGATGGTACATGAGGGGGATAAAGCAATTATACGTGGATTCACTAATAACGATGCCCGTACTATGCTCTGTTCTCCCTCTTCGCTCTAATCCGTCCTCGTTAAATGTAAACCAGAACAATGATTTTTCGTTATCTATTCTAACAACTATAAAACTGCATCTTTCATAATATAAGCGTTATCAAAATTACTAAAAATTTTCCACCATTCTCTCTCCTAGTAGGAATTAAATTCACGTATACAATTACATCATCGTGCGATTATAACATTATCTAAAAAGGTAAATTTCTATCTTTATAATGCGCGCAATAATTCGTACGCTTTAAAGGTCAGAGAAGCCCTCTGTGAACGCGCGATATTCTATCGGGTATTCATTTTATGCACCCCTCGCGAGAAATCGGTAGAAAATGGCGACCGGACGATCCTGAAAAGGGTGAAGGGCTCGTGTAATGGAGCTCGGGGATTTCTTAATGATGCTGTCGCTGCTGACGCCGGTTCTGCTATGTTTATCCTCCGTTAAGGGACGGCACACGTGATAAAGGAGGGGGCGTATCGGTACCGTCGTGCAGCTGTGTCCCATATCATGCACCTATATCCTTGTGGAGGGTGGTAAGCTATAACAGTGAGGGAATAATGCCACGGGGGTGCCGGAACGGTTTCATTACACGGCTTCCCGAGGGATAATATCCCGAGATATCTCTCCGCGGTCGACGGGGGTGAAATTCCGTGCCATCAACCCACCTCGCATGAGAGATGAACCCTCTGTGCGGCAATCCCCCCTCCCCCATGCTAGAGGAGCATCAGCCTGAGCAACCCCTTTGGAAGCAGAACGCGTTCGAAGCGAGCAAGGGAGGAAATTGCAGCAGCCGACCACACTTGGGGCAAGGGATCGCCATGCGGCGACAGAAAATGGCCGATGGCCTCGTGGTGATTGCAAATACGAAGGATATTTTAATAATGACGATACAGCTGGAGCGGGTTGCATCGTTTCTGGCATGCCTATTCTCTTTCGAAGCTATAAAAAGAACGATACGCGGCGAATTCAGTAACACAACGGCTGCTGTTATCCGTTTCCAACTTCATTCTCTTTTGTTCCTCGACAGATGAGATTTTTTAAGTTGCAGATAGGGCAAATATGCTAGTTTTATTTTTATATTATTTTGTTTTATATTATATTTTAAATTTATATCATATTTGATTTATAGAATTATTGAAATTAAATAAAAATGAAGAATCGTCTTGCGAAAATGATCGCATATTGATGCTTATGAAACGTACACTTTTCAAAAAATGTTTGCTGATATAGACAGATTTCTTGATATCACAGCCAAAATTTATCGCTAATTTCAGCCAGAATTTTGGCTGTCATTGCGTATAGAATTCGAAAATTCTGCTTCTATCAGCTAGATTGATTAGGTGCAATACATATACATATCACAGTATTTGTTAATTATTTATTTGAGCTAATTTTTACGCACATATAATTTTTTTTAAAATTGCAAGATTATTTTTTTGTGTATTTGTATTTTTTTTCTTTTTTTTTTACGTCGGCATCCTTTGAAGCTGTCGTACGTATATCGCCCACCTCGATGCCATTATATCGCGATCACGCTCCCGCGCGTAGCGATTAGTATTTAATCCATACAATGTGTAGGAAAGGGTCCTTTTCCCGCATCAGATGCGGGGCGGGCCTTAGACCAGTTATTAGACCGCGCTGACAGGCCCCGTATAATCCGACTGCCTCTCGTAATATACAGAACGAAAAATATAATGCCTATTAGCGAGGATCTTTTCAGCGCGGCTCGTGTTGCCCTCGGGATTTTTTTTTTCGCCTTTATTTCTCTTTTCCCTGCATCGGCCGCGCGTTGATTCGCGCGTCGCAATTTTCATTCCTTTCTTTCCACGCGTTTTGCATTTAAATCTCATCGCATCGACAGTTTAACTGATGGTAAAATGAGCCAGAAAACAATTTTTTCTTGTCAAAATGAATCGTTTATTAGAGAGGGAAAAATATATTAATAAAGTTAACGGTTGATTATATAGCTATATTAAACATAACTTATTTATCACACACACACACACACACACACACATATATATATACATTATATTTATATATGCATTTATTTTATTTTTTGATCATGTCAAGTGATTTGAAATTTTAAAATTTAATTCAAAGAAGTATGTTTTTTTAATTAAAAATTGCTGTTATTTCTTGATAATATTTAATATTTTTCTGTTTCAGAGAAAATATGCCGAGAAGCACAGAGCGATGGAATGGTAGGTGAGTCTAAAGAAAGATTTTGTTTTCTATTATTCCTCGTTAGTACAACCGATCAGCCAAAAATGTCGCTCGCTTGAAATTTACCTGTTTCACCTGTTACATTTAAAACACGGACGGATGCGATGGCGCGTTTGTTAATGAAAATGTTACCGGTTGGCCGAAAGAGAGAGAAAGAGTAAGATTTTTTCGTCAGTTTTACGTAGTTTAGTGAATACATTGTATTCTCGGACACGAAACGAAACGTTACGCGAGCGTTCCAGGTGTCTGCTTCTATTGTACCGGGCGATACTCGAAAAGCACAAAGCGAATATGATGTAACATAATTCGAACAGTTCAAGCGCGAAGACCCGCCACAGTTATTATATTTAATGCAGCATCCCGATCTGCCAGCATCTGCCCGCGGCGCGCTTCTTTATCACGAGAACGAGAAGAATTTAACGTGTAACGGCGTGACGAATTTATTTGTGTAATCAATACATTTTACCGTTAAAAAGATCTATGCTTTTTTAAAAAGATACTATGCATCAAAATATTTGGCTTCTAAATTCTAAGCCAACTTTTAATCTGATTTTAATCATTAAGAATTAATTACACTTTGCAAGGGATTTTTTTTTTTAGATGACATGTTTATTCAACATTTCAAAAATTCGAATTTTTCTCTATTTATTTTATCGATGGCACGAACAAATAAAAAGTGAATACTCAATATAAAAACGAAGAAAGAGACGATTATTCACTCTTTAGCTATTAACGGACGCATAATAGGTTGCAAAAGGTGATTTTAATAGTGCATCACAATGCGGACTATAGTTTTCGGTTCGTTAATGATCGCGAGACCGCATGCGGATTTGCTCCGGTGAAAATTACTATGCATTCTGGCATAATCAACTCATATATTATTTGTAAATTACGGTTAATGATTATCATTATCTTCGATTCGAATGTAACTAATGTTACATTTGCAACACTAATACACGACGCCGTCCATTATTCATGAGCACTCAAAATAATATCAGCGTGCCCGCACATCTCGACGCGATCGAGTGTGCATCGTACTGATATACAATTCAATAACGGAATCATTTAATCTTTTGATTAGCGCGAATGTTGTCGACGCGCTCGAATTTTTTTCGCCGGTTACATCTCGACATATTTTTTAACGAGAGAAATAAAAAAAATATATATAGGGAATCGATAACGTTATTTCTCTCTTCCTCTTTGTTGTCTCTCTTCTCTCTTTGTTGTTCTTTGTAAAAAGTTAGAGAAAACGGATTTAATTCGGAGGAGCTTATGATTTTGTGCGAGAGACGTTATTGATATCTGCGCGTTGCGACGAGTGTCTTGATGCTGCCTGGTTTAGTGGCTGGCGTTGAAGCGCGTGATGGAATGTATTTCCGCTCGATTCCCGTCCATTACGCAACTCCGAAAAACCATCGACGCAACCTGTCGGCGGTAACATTACCGACCATGTGACGGCCGCTGCCATCTCCGTCGCCGTCGCCGTCGTCCTCGCCCTCGTCGTCGTCGTCGTCGTCGTCGTCGTCGTCGTCATCGCCGTAGTCGTAGTCGTTCGTGTCGGGGGTTGCGTGGCAGCGCGGTAGGGTGAGTAATGTCGGGAAATGCAGCTAACGAAGTTTACGAAGACACTTAACGGAATTACGCTTTCGCTCGCAATGGTTCCCGTCGTCCACCCCCGCGCGCGCCTTCCAAGCCCCATCCGCCCCAAACCCCAAGCGTCCCTTTACACTTTTCCGGCGACAGGAAGGTCGCGTTAATTACCGACGGAGGCAAGAAGCCGGGGAAACGGTGGCAAGATATTTCGTCCTCGACGCGGAGCGTCGATGGTTACGAAAGTCGGCTATGGGGGCGGGCGATGAAGGACGACGAGGGGGTGCCGAGGTGTGCGAGGGCAGCGGGGGAGGGGGAGGGCAGCAGGAAGTGGGAGCGGGTCGGGAAGGGGTCGGTTTGTGCGCTGAAGAAGGGTGTTATTGACATGGTGGGTGTCGCGTCGTCGGCCATCTTGGGCCGCCGCGGTCTCCCCGCCGCCGTCACCGCCACCTCCTCGTCCTCCTCCACGTTCTCCTCTACCTCCCACCGCCGCCGCCGCCACCCTCTTCGTCGCATTCGCTCTACTCCCCGTCGCGTCCAAAGGACATCCTTGTGTTCCCTTGTACCGAGTGACATTCGGGCTGCGTGCCCAGCCTAACCTGCCCGGCGGACGCCCTGGGCCACCCTTTTCGACCAACCCCGGCAACGAGCTGCGAGGGTCCCGGGGGCTGCTTGTCGCCATGGCGACCGAACCCTCGCCCAACCCCCTCAACCAAACGCCGATTCCCTATCCCTCGGCACTTCGCTACCCTCTTCCGCCACCCCTTCCTCGTAGCGCGCGTCGTTCGCGCTGCCGTCCTCGTCGCCAAAGAGAATCTTTCGATATCCTCGTGCGTCTCTCTCTCTCTCTTTGACGATCCTCCACTTTTTCTCGTGCTTCTTTTGTCTCCCTTTTTTCCCTTCCTCTACCATTTCTTCATCCTCTTTGTTTGACAGCTAAATGCCAATCTTCGTTTTTTAGAATTTGTGTTGTTCCTCCTTTTTTTCCTCCGTCATATAGTTAATTCTTACCGATATCTTTTTCCCCTTGAGTATCTTCGAATTTTTGTTTTCTTAGTGCCTTTTTAATCTTAATTATAATCAAATCTATTTTAACACAATATAATCTTTTATGGTTATTTTTTTGTTTTTGATTATCATATTGTTGTAACACATTTAATATATTTTAAAAAAAGATTACAATCGTTTATCTTTATTATTTGTACCTTTATGTTTTGCACATAACAAATATACTTAATTTTATTTATACGTATGTTTTTCGAAAAGTGTATAATGTTTTAAAAGAGTGTCGTGTGTATTTTTTTTCTGACTATAAAACTTTATAGTCAGGTAAGAATTCAGATTTCAAAATCTTAGATGCATATCATTCTCTATATTTCAAATTGCTTCCACTGCAACATCAATACCGATAAAAATTCAGCATCCGATATTGATAGTCGTTATAATTAATGGTTAACAACACTTTTCTATATTATGATTAAAAAGAACATCGGCGTTATGCTCAAAATGCGAGTTGCGGTTTCGATGTTACGCGAATTTAATGGCCTGCGTCGATAAAAAAATGTCTGGCGGTATTTGGAACTGGTTAGCTGGTGGCGGCTTTAATTCCGCTAATTATATCGAAGAGCCGATCTTGGGCAAACTGCGCACGATCTTCCTTTTGTTGGGGAGAGACCTTTTATCAAACGTTCTCGAAGGTACAAAGTTGTCCTTCCCTCAACCCCGCGGAATTGGCGGATATTAGGAAGGACTTCGTCGCGGCTTTTGTCTCGTTTGGCCACAAAGTTTCGCGAAGCACCACAATCCCAACCAATTAGCAACGATTTCCTAAAATCAAGCCGTAACCGCAAGCTAATTGGCACTTGACATTCAACTCACTCCCTCGTTTGTCGTGAGAAACTCTTAAACTACAATTATCGATGATAAATCTTCAGTTAATTGTATGCCTTAATTAAAAAGAGTCCTCATTGCCTTCAAGAATATTTTTTTTTTTATTCCAGTGCTTTGTCTGCTGCATTTTTTTTATTATCTTAGAAATGAGGCACATCTCTGTTTAAAGCTGCAGTCGCTACGAATATACACGGGAAAAGTGACTGGTTAAAGTACGTAAAAATGTAGCTGGATACAAATCTGAAAATAATTTTGTTAGGCTGCAATAATAATAGTGATGTAGGACACTCAGATTGGTTATAAAAATGTCAAAATTTTTGGCACCATTACGTTTAAACGTTCTAATAATTGATAGCCCAACAAAACTTTTAGATCTGGATTTAGTTAAAATTTCGGATGTATTTTTTCAGGAAAACCGTTTCTTCAGCGAAGATGTCATTCGCGCATATTTTTTTTTATATCGAAATATCTCTCTTAAAAAATTAATGAGAAGATCTTTAATACGATAGCAGCGTAAAGAGACTTCTGTGCGGGATAGACTTTTTAGTGTTCGTGTTGCATTTTCGCGTAAAAACATTCGGCGTAAACACTCGATATATTGAGAACCAAGTATTGATGTTTCGATATAGCGTTGAAATAGCTTAAGCACTCTCGGGGTTCCGAGACGTGACGGGGCGTTCGAATAAATCTCGGCGATCCGGCCGAACCGTGTTCGCTGTGCCCAGCTGCGTCGCGGCGAAGACAGAAGACGCCTGTCGTCGGGGACGACGATCCGTAGAAGACGCGTCGGTACGCGGATTCTGTAAATCGTGCAACGGTGACGTTCCATTCACGGCGTCGCCGCGGCCTGCAGCTGCGGTTTTTAAATACACACATACCGTGGAATGTGGGTGATCGCGGAGTGACAACGATTCGATTAATTAATGCCGGTGCGAGCGCCGAGTTCGTGCGCGGCCGGATAGGACCGGAAGCATGCGCCGAGCGGGTACAAAAAAAAAAGGGGGGAAGAATCGCGGCCTTTATGTACTTGAATCAACTGTTTATTCAGCATATAGCGAAAACGAGTGAAAGAGGAGAAAGAGACGGAACGAGAGTGCGGCGGGAGGGAACCGGGGGGGGGGAGAGGAGGGAATGCAACAGCAAGCGCGAGTGATCGACGTGAAACGAGTTCATTCATGCTTGGATGTTGTAATCCTGAATGGACGTAGAATGGATCGAAACTGCGCGATTAGATTGGACTGACTTAATAAATCTTTTTCTTTTTTTAAATGTCACACGCGGGTGGATTTTGTATGTAAGAGTGACGTAAATTCTGAACTTCCGGCACGAGGTCTCTCCCATTTGATCTAAATGTAATCAGCGCGGTTTCCCTCGGCCGTTTAATGGCGCCAAACGCCGATTTTCGCGTTACGATGTGCAATTCGAGATCGGAGGGCCATAATAAAAATTGCGAATTTTTAATATCCCCTCGCGTGAATTAGAATTAATTCTTGCGATCGAATCCCGCGGGCGAATTTGCCGTTCGACGATCCGCGTTAAAATCCAGACTCGCGAGCAAGGTTAAAAGGGCACCTCTCCTATCTCTCAAGGGTGCGATAACTTTCAGCACCGACTGTATCGCTGGATGATGTATCCCCCGGGGGTTTTCTCCCCTTGGGTGTTGGGGTGTGTTTCGTTGCCTGGCAACGACACCCTCGAAGTCCGCGCTCTGATTGGCCCCGTCTCGCTTTTCCTGTCTTAGCCTCTCTTCTCACCCCGTCGCCAATCAGACCCCCTCGCCCATCCTCGTGCTACCGTACCACCCGTCCTGTGCTCTCACCGATGGAAACCGCCGCCGTCGTCTCGTCGTCGTCGTCGTCGTCGTCGTCCTCGTCGGGGCGAAGTGCACACAAAAAGAGAAAAAGAAGGTACACGTTGCAACGCGTCTGCACGAACAGAACAAGGATGAATTAGGGCGCAAAGGCGCAACGTCAATACGTGCGATACATACATACGACGAAGCGACGTAATGTATTATCTCGGATACAAATAACACGAATCTTTCTCGTTGCTCTCGCATTTTCGTACAATTACCGAAGAGAAGTGATTCAAACCTGACTTTTTATGACCGTTTAATCCCCCCCCCCTCCAATAATGCACATCTCAGCCGTACGTTTCTTTTAATGCCAAAGCAGAAAGCCGGAGGGTGTATCTCTTCAGATAGGACTTCGGCTGAAAACTTGGAACTAGTTTCGCGGGATGAGATACTGGAATCTTATTTGCCGTAGATTCATCCGTTCTAAATCCGATTACGAGTAAACCGCCGTTTCGTCGGCTCCCGATGTCATTGAGAGTCATTTCTATTTTTACGGCTCCGTAAATTGTACGAAAGGATTAAGAGCGATTCTATTGGCTTCCTTTTCAATGCCTTCTTCGAGTAGCCGGCTTGTTGTCGAGACGGCACAGCGCGCTACGAGAGGATTAAACCTTTGCTATTGATCCCGTTCAATGGATTCGTGCCCTTTCACGTGCCAGCATTCGTAATGTTTTGACATCCTTTGCGCTCGTCTCTTCACCTCTCGCTTGCTGCCTCGACACTGGAAACGCATCTCCATGCCTCTAATTCGATATTCGATAATAAAATTTTCTTCCCTCGGCGAAATGTACGCAGAAAAAAAGTCATTTCTTCCAAAAGTATTAACTTTTCAATTCTATTTATAACAGCTTCCATAAATCCTCTACATGTGACAGATTAATAATTGTTACGTGGTATCTATTCGATAGAGAGCTCATGCTGCTACGATGATTCAGTAGAGAACAATTTCTTCCTAAACGCGTCGCAGTACTTTGACGAAGAAACGCACGATAAAATTTCGGACAAGTAAGTACATTGTTGATATTTCAAATGCTCTGTGAAAGCAAATAATAAAATTGAATGCTCGTTTACTGCAGAGCAAGAAAAGTGCCAAAGATATATTACGGAACACGAACGCACAAGCAAATAGAGCAGGTAATAAGAGAATTGAAGAAGACCGCGTACAGGCATAAGAGGTAAAGAACTCGTGCAACACTTGTCCTACTAAATGATTCTCTTATTGAATGAATGTTTTCTTTAGGATGACTATATTGAGCAGCCGGGATAACACGTGCATTCAGGATACCGAGAGGAACAAAACCGAATTGTGCTACGAGCTACTCGATCCGCTAAAGGTTTTTACGAGCGTTATGTACCCATATTGTACTCGTAAAAGTTAATTAATAACGTGACAACATTACTTCTGCGCGCAGGGTAAAAAATGCCAATACCACAGTGAGAACAATAAGAAACATTTTGACCATATGCAATCGCCTTGGGATATCGAGGACTTGGTCTCGTTAGGCAGAAACTTAAAGTCCTGTCCATATTTCGGCGCGAGAGCTTTGATGGCCAACGCGAATATCATCTTTTGTCCTTACAATTATATCCTGGATCCAGGGATTCGCGACAGCGTAAGCATAATAAATAATTGTTATTAAATAAATAAAATATCTGGTACTAGGAAACACTGTGCATTGTAGCAAAAAGACCTTATTAATTGAATTTATTAGTTAAGTATTTTTATCGTAAGACAGTATGAGTATCTTTACACTCTTTTCTACAATGTCGAACGTCAAATAATAGAATATTCAATTAAAATACAGATGCAAATCAATCTGAAAGGCAGTATCGTGATTCTTGACGAGGCTCACAATATTGAAGATATATGTCGGGAAGCTGCCAATGTGATTCTCAGAGATGACGAGATCAAAAATGCTGCTAAGAACTGCGAAGATCTTTCAAAAAAAAGAAACCATGACGGCGCCATGTTTGAGCCCATACAAATATATCTTACGGATATGATAAAATTTCTTCAAAATGTTGACGTCGAACAAAGTGTGAGCAGACATATTTAACAAATTACAAATAAATTTTTGTTTTTATATTACTTTTGTGTATCAGTATGATTTACTTACATTTTTATTTCGTATCTCACATATTTATTATCCTTTTATAAATATTTTATATATAATCGTTATATTTTCTTATTATCATAGAATTTGTATGTTTCAGAGTTTTAATAACGGAATGGTCAGTAAATGTTGGCTTGGTAACGAATTTCGAGTATTGCTCGACATAAATAACGTCGGTTGTCCTAGATTTATCGATTTTCGTAATGCCAGTACGAAAGTTATAAACGATTTCATTGAAAATACGAGGGAAGAGAAATCGAAGACAATAATGCCCACTATTTCGCGAGAGACTAAAAACATTCTCGAGAAATTATGCTTTGCTATGCAGATGATTGAATCTGATATTTTTGTTAATGATTATAGGATGTACATCGCAGAAACGGTGGAAATTTTGAAGCCTGTAAGTCTGTATGTCTGAGAAATTTGATGTAATTACGATCTGCATAATTATATCAAACATCACGTATATCATTTAACGTATCAGGTAATCACCAAAGATGGCTGGATGTCAAAAGATGTCAAGAAGGGCAAAGTACGGACCATGAAGATGCTATGTATGAATCCTGCTATAATATTTGCGCCTCTGGCCCACAACGCCCGGTCTGTGATACTCGCTTCCGGTACTTTGACGCCGACCGCATCGTTTCAAAGCGAGCTTGGCGCACAATTCCGTATAGTCAATCCTAATCATATTGTACCAAAGGATCAAGTATATGTAAGATGCATATCACAGGCACGAAATGGCGAACCTTTAAGGACCACATATGAGAACATAAACAAATGGGACACTCAGGTAAGGAGAAACGAGTTAATAATTTTACTTTAGATAATACATTGACGCAAGAATCAGTTAGGTAATCATTTTTTATGTTAACAGGATAACCTCGGTAATTTGGTTCTTGAAATATGTAACACAGTACCATATGGGGTACTATGTTTCTTTTCGTCTTACAATACAATGAACACCATACACAATAGATGGATGAATACCGACATATGGGACAAACTCTGTGAATTGAAGCAAATTTTTATAGAGCCTCAAAATAATAAAAATATGCACGAAGTCATGAGGGAATATCGCAGTGTAATTAAGGAATCGTCGTCTGAATCATTTCGCGTAGCATGCGGAGCTATCATGTTTGCAGTTTTCAGAGGAAAGATGGCAGAAGGAATCGATTTCAGCGACAATGAAGCGCGTTGCGTTTTAGCAGTAAATAGTCTTAATGTCAAATTGACTTTGTATATTTTCGCATGTCTGCACTATATTACATACATTATAGGAATTTATAATATATATTTTTATGTTTATTAGATTGGAATACCATATCTTTGTAAAAACAACGATATAAACATGAAAATGGATTATAATACCGCGAATATCAAAACCAAAGGTTTGCTATCTGGTAGAGAGTGGTATACTGTAAACGCATTTAGGGCGCTAAATCAGGGAATAGGCCGTTGTGTCAGACATATAAACGATTGGGGTGCTGTGCTGTTAGTAGATGAAAGGTATGTATGGATAGAATATTTGCAATAAAAATTAATAGATAAAATTATTATTATATGTATGCATGATTTATAGATTTATGCAATCAAAGTACACCGACTATCTACCAAAATGGATTAAAACAAATGTAAGTTTCAGTTATCGTGTTAAGCTATTGTAAACTTTACATATTTACTATCTATACTATACTTATAATTTACTTATGTCGCAGATAAAATCCGATAATAAGGATCTAGAAATAGACCTTCAAGATTTTGTAGCTATACAAGTTGCACGTGAAAGAGGAAGAAAATGTATAGCAAATTTAAAAAAAGACTTTTAGAGGATATAAAAAAGTTCATGCACGCCAAATGAAGAACTTTTTATTAGAAATGATTATGATGTTCAACAATTATTATAATGTTATATACTTAATTAAGTATTCTATTTACACGATTTTTAATGTTACATATTAATTGTGTCTCGTTTTTCAATCATTCTCAATTGTTTTTTCTTCATTCTCTTTATTTTCGCAGTATTCTTAATCTGAAAGTAATACAATTTTATAGAATTATTTAAAGAGATTTATTAATGTCCATCTGCACCAATAGCACAACTTTAACTTAGTTTCTATTTTTCAAATTTTTAGAAATAGAGCATGCAGAATTTAAAGTTTAGCTTTGATGCAAATGGGCCTAAGAGTTTCATGATATATTCAACAATGTATAATATTATTATATAAATAACAGCAACATTTACTTACAACTTGTACAATTTCGCTCTTTTTTCTATTCTCTTCCGCTCTCTTCAAATTTTCTCTTCTTCGTTGTTTTTTAGCCTCCTTTTCTTCCTGTTTTCGTGCCTTAATTGCTCTTGACATCTCCTTAACACGTTTCATATCTTCTCTCAATTTTTGTTTCTTAGCTAACGACAGTCGAAGCCCACGTGTTTTAATTATAGAAGAAAATCTACAAACGATATGCACTTGATATATGCAGTGATTCATATTGTCTTTACGCTTGTTTATTCATTTATATTCACGTAAAAAATACTAGAACATACAATTAAAAATCATTCAAATAAAATTTAAAGTAAAAATTTTTAAGCTTTATTTGCTGAAATTAGAATCTATAATTATGAAAATAAAATGTGTGTTAAATAATTCAATGCTAAAATGATTGTCAATCAAAAAATTTTTAGAAAACAAAAACCTTCAAACAATGACTAAACTTGGTTCAAACAAAGTTCGAAAGTGATTGTTTGAACTTATAATCTCTTTTCATAAAAATTGTAACTTTTATACAACAAAACTAAGTAGAAGCAGACTTAGGTCTGCTTAGGGCTACTTCTCTCCAGGAGATCATGGCTTAATTTGAAACGTAACATTATTCAAAAAGAAGGAAAAGAATTATGTTGCAAATAATTACATTATTACTATTAAGATTTACTGTACTTACCTCGTTTTTTCTTCCTTCCATATCCTACCGGATTTTGGTTTGCCTCGTGGAACATGTAGCCTCTCGCGCTTCTCGGTAGTAGGCAATGACTCCAATGCATCTTCATTCTGCTTTGGTATCGCATTCAATATATCTTCCATACGCGTCACTTTTTCGCTGCTCGCCATTATTTGAAAATTTCAACAAAACGTGCGTTCTTTTAAAATGCTCCGACATGTAAACAATCCTCTCGGAGGTTAACTCGTCACGTGGCGAAAGTCGCGAACAAGCGGACGACAAGTGAAGTGCAATCACCACGCAAACTGCATTACCAGCTGCAGCATCTGAAAATATGTATATTCCGCAACGGAATAAAACTCCTACGTAAGTAGGAGACATTTTTTTTCTCATTTCTGTTCTCTAATTTATTTTTTATTTGACAGCACGTTTGTTAGATGATCTATTTAATTCACAGTAGTTCAAAGTTGATCTTAATATTTATTCTTCGATGCTGTATGTAAGGAGAATGTATTTCTCTTAATAATATGTCTTTTTTGAGATTTTAAGATCAATTTTCTTTCTTTGAAAATAATTATTGTTCTATTGCTATATTTTATAGTTCTCGATTTTTTAGTGTTGTGTGTATATTAAGCTTCTCGAACACCTTGTATATCAACAGAAGTAAACTACTTTTTATTGTCAGATGATACATATATATGTATCGTATACATGATACTGTCAGGTGATACTTCAAACCACTAAACTACTATACGCGTGTAGTATACTATATAGAGGGCTACACAATAGCCACTACGTTCGTTTCATTCATCTTCATGTTCGTGCATGTGCGTTTGCCTACAGTACGCGCTATTTTCACCGCGTAAAAACTCCGTTGGTTTAGTGGGTTTAGAGTTTAGATTATCGGAACTTTCATATAATAAATTGGCAGTTGCAGAATTAAATACATATGTATTAGAAATAATGGAATCTCTGCAAGAAATTTCTAAATATCTAAGCCCCAACAACCGATTTGACCTGAGACTTTGCGCACTGAACCAAGTTCTCCGTACGTATTCTCATTTTTTTTACTACATATATAATGCAAGGTCTACAATGTCAGCAGGAGTAATAGAGTAGGAGTAAGAAGTAAGAAGTATGAACTGAGATTTGCCCATTTTTATTTACTCTCGGTTTTTAATTGGTCAATTGTTACTCTTACTCCTTACTCCATTACTCCCGCTGACATTGTAGACCTTGCATAAGTATTTTGCGTTCTATTACGTTTGTTTACTTTGTAAAAGTCTCAACAGATTATTAAAAATGCAGATGTAACGGCGACTACCGATGGCCGAGAACTCCTGTTGAAGTTACCAGAAACATTGAAGCAACTTGTTATTCTTGTGCAAGATTCTTGCGCTCCTATTAGCAAATGTGCTGCACAGACATTGGTAAATATTACCGGAGATGAATCAGGAACCAATGCAATGCTGATTATTTCAGAGTCGAGTAACTCAACAGAAAAAAACAAGTCTGGTAAGCAAAATGTTAGGGATATGCTAGTGGAGATCAAATCAATATCAAGTGTATTCATTTTAAGTTTCTGTTCTCTCAGTAGAACTTTTAGTAATCTAATAACGAATTGATAATAAAAAGACAAGCAGATCTGGATCTTTATAAATAGAATGTTTTATCTGGATCTTTCATAAATAGAATGTTTTAAATAGTTACAAAATCACATATTCTTCTTGGTTTTTTAAGTAACGTTCTGCAAACAAAACTTACAACAGATACTTTACTTATATAATCTGTTTTCAACAGCCGTTTTGACTGCCCAAGAACCCAATCAGAATTTAATAAAAGTTTGTCTGAGGTAAATATTGCATATATCTATTGCTGTTCTGTTATGTTTATTTTGAATATCTTATGTAAGTTACTTTTGTAGTTCAATAATGGATAAATCCAGCACTCTGGCAGATCTCTGTTGCATGATACTTTCTAATATGACTAGACCATTTCATCTAGTAGACAGAGTGATAACACTTATCGAACAAACAGGTTACTCCTGGGATGAAATAGTGGCTGCATTTACTGCAAAGCAGTACAATACTACAGGCGACAAATTGCACTACCTTGGGCCTGTCTTTAGCAATCTCAGTCAGTCGCCACATGTTAGAAGGTATTCTCAGCTAATTATTTTTGTATTTCAATAAATCCTATATATCTCGTAGATACATGTGTTTTATTATAGGTATTTGATGGATCGAGATCGTTGCGTCATTCAACGGCTCCTTCCGTTTACAGAATATTCTGCTAGCCTAATTAGACGAGGTGGTGTCATTGGGACTTTGAAAAATTGCACTTTTGACATAGAAAATCACGAATGGTTGCTGAGCCCGGAAGTAGATTTATTATCACATCTATTGTTGCCACTTGCTGGCCCAGAAGAGTTTGACGACGATGATAACGATAAATTGCCAATTAATTTACAATATCTTCCTGAAACAAAAACTCGAGAATCTGATCCAGATATTAGGTAAATAAAATGATACTTTAAAAAATCCAATGTAAAGAGATGTTATATACTTATTTATTTAAATTTTTTTTAGACTTATGCTTTTAGAAGCGTTAAATCAACTTTGTGCAACAAAAGTAGCGAGAGAAATATTGAGAGAAAAAAATACATATGTCATACTTAGAGAGTTTCACAAATGGGAAAAGAACAAGAGCTGTTTACTAGCATGTGAAAATATCGTGGATATCTTGATAAAGTAAATTTGAATAAAGCTTTTTTTCTAATCAATTGTGAATATTTATGTAAAAGAAAGTTCTATCTTTTTGTTTTGTTTTACAGAACTGAAGAAGAAATCGGTTTAGATAACTTGAAAGAGGTAGAGGTGCCGTCTGAGTACACGAAGACATTTCATAAAATGGATGAAGACTTTATTAACAATACATAGATAGTGCAAAAATTTGTATTATAAATATGTATAATATTTATAATATTATTCTATAAGTATTGCACATACACAGTGTACATAATACTTATCTAATGAAGAAACAAACATAAAAAAAGGTAATTTATAATACATTTGACTCTTTGCATCTCATTTCTCGTATTGCACTGCCCCGTTTTATCGTTAATAATAAGCTATCAGGTCCAGCGTAGCAAAAAAAGATTCATAACTTGATTTTTAACGCTTAGAAATAAGCGCCGATCTTTAAAATTGGAATAAAGCATATAAATAATTTTTATTTCCTGTAACTTACGCACTAAAATCTTTCTCAAGATGAAACAGGTACGAGTAAGTAGAGGTGTGTATATTATTTATTGAGAAACGACTAATTGAATCACGATATGTTCGTGAACGATTCTTCTTCGATCATAACGCGAATGGCAAGGTGTTGAACACGAACACGCACATCATAATATTAAATATTAAATATGTGAGAGTACTATCGGAAATATATTAGAATACTTCCATTAGGGTAAGTAGCCTAATCCAGCTTCGAGACTGATTGAACTTCTTATACTCGACGCGTTACTAGCCCTTCTTGAGATTCTGTTATTCTCGCCCGCACCGAAAATTGCGGCGATTTCCGCACTTTTCTTTATGGAGAGTGCTTCATGATGCGCCCCGGATCTGCCGCTACCGCGGGAGGAATGCTTCTTGTCCCGCTCCGCGCCACCGACATAAACCAAACGACCCTGAGTATCTCTGGCGCTAACCACGAGGACCTTCTCGCTGCCGGACGACTGCTGAGATCTTCTTCCCGGGCTGAAGAGATCGTAATCTAAGGCCAAGTTATCTGAACTACCGCAAACCGGCGACGATCGACTCTGCGCAATAGAATGTCAAACAGATTTTATAATATATCTGCAAAATTAAACTAAAATTAATAATTAATGTGTAACGTTCCCCTCGATTACCTTGAGGAAATCGGTGTTGCGCGATGAACTGTGACTACCGGTCAGTCTGGAGCCTCGAATCCTCTCGGAACTGTCCCCTCTGCTGAGCGTGCTCTCCGACGGCACAATTCCCTTCTGCCTGAGTTGCTCCAGTATAGTCGGCTGTATCGGCTTCCTCGCGCAGTAACACTTGTTGCTTTCGGAGCAACTGTCGGTGTCACAAGCGCAAACAACCGTGTTTCCTGGTACAGGAGGCGTAGCCGGTACCCTTCTTGACAACGAGCAGTAACACTTGTCCGCTGAAACGCACGTACACGACTCGGAGTCGTAGCTGCATTCGCTGCAGCTCACGTATCCGCTGCTGCTCCTGTTCGCGGTGGCAGCCATATTACGACTCAATCGTCTGCCTGCATAATTTGAAAAATTATTATGCATCGACAAATATAAAATGTATTGAGATTCAGAGATATTTTATTATATTATTACATAGTTTATTTTATATTTTATTTGATTTGAAAAGAGGAAGGATTAGTAAAGAAGGTTACAAAAGGTCTAGACGTATTTAAAAATTAACTTTAAGATTCTAAATTTACCGGCCTGTATAATAAATATACACAATATTAGAGGACAATTTATTAATATTTTTATAGCAATTAAAATAAATATCAATTTACGTGCATTTTTTATTTTTACGACTTTACTCGTGATATTTCTAAGATTATATTCAGTAAATGTTTACGTGATAATTTTTAAACCCAATGAAAATACTCCTTTGTAGCTAAACTAAATGATTCCGTAACGGCTGAGTAATGGCCTCCGGTATGGGGAGTAAAAGTGTATTATCAGAGATCTATATAGTATACTATAACATTCTAGAATTTTGAATCTTAAAGTTAATTTTTACAAAAGGTCTAGAGTCTAGACCATCTAGCATCTAGACGTATTTAAGAATTAACTTGGACTTTAATTGCATTTAATTTTACTTATACACACACGTATCGCTGTCCTCCGACGTTGTGTGGCACATCCCGTTCTTGCTCGTCCTCCGCGAGGATTTCCTCCTACCGAGTCTACTCGCCAGCACTCGATTCCGATGATTGTTCCGGACGTCGCACGACGAACTACTGCCGAAGCTGTCGTTCAATCTTCTGGCCGGAAATATCACGGAGGTGAATTCCGTGGGACCACCTTTCAGCCTCGAGACCGACCTCTTTATGGCTCTGCCCAGTAAGCAAGATCGACGGCTCGATCTTCGCCTCTGTGGTCTCCGTCGCCTTCTCATAATACTGGCGGATCTCTGATAGAGTTCGTCTTGCGTCAGGGTCGCGGCCAGTTTCAGTAAGAACTCCTTGTAGAGCGGCTTCAGGTCGTTGAACGACATACCTTCCGGATCTGGGAGAAAATAATTAAATTTAAATTTTTTTCCAATTACACTGTTATTTTGCAATAAATTATTACCTATGATGGCTGCCAAAATATCGTCCACGCTGGTTAAGCCTTCCTGATTTCTGAATTCGTCAAATAGCTCCGTGAACCCGAGCGGGGTGCCGCCTTTGACGTTATTGGTTCTCCGCCTGTTTCCGGAGGTCAGGAAGCTACCCCTTCTAGGCAGCTCGACCCTCGTCATCAGATCTCCTCTGTCTACGTCCACGTCGCTCTGCGATCTCTTCAGCGCGTTCTCCTGCAGCATTCTGTTAGCGTTCTCCGAATGGCTGACGGGCGGCTCGCTGCCCGCTCTGCTTCTTCTTCTCGCCCGTGGATGACTGTACTCTGCCATGCTCGGCAAATAATCGGGATCCGATTGCTCTTTCCTCAACGGTTTGTCCATGGTGACGACTCGGCTGACTCTCTTGCCGGAGTAGACTCTCTCCGGGTCTCTTGAGCGTCTCTGCTGATTTGTCGTACCGTCCGAATGTTCGTGATGCGATTGATAGTGTCTGTTATTCTTCATGTTCTTTGCGAAGATGTCCCCCTGACAGTTTTTCATCTGGCTGTTGTTTTTGTTATTCTTGCTATTTTTGTTGTTCGTGTAAATGTCTTCCTCCCCAAGACTGTAGATCTTATCGGCGTCTTCAATGCGCTGGCTGTATATCTTTTCCTTCTTCCTACCAGCTTGCTCGTACATACAGTTCATCTCGTTTCTTCCGGTCTTGTTGACCTTGTCGTACATCAAAACGCTGTCAGTTCCGGAGGAGTACAATTCGCGATTCCCGGTGTCCGCTCGATTTAAATCGTACGATCCGTAATTTCTTTCGTAAATGTTATCTTTTACGTCCGCTGGCTCCCTCTTCGGGTTGTTCCGTTTGTACAGCTTCTCGTACTTGTTTAACTGCCTCTCGTAGATCCCGTTTATATCGTTGTCACGAGCGCTATAAATTTTATTATCAGGTTTATTGGACTCTACCTGAATTCTCAAGGAATTCTGATCCTTGGCAGAAAACATTTTATTCTTTGTATTTTGCAGTTCCTCGTTTCTGGACAACACGATGTCTCGATTGCTCTTCTCGATCTTAGCGTTGTCCCGTCTTCTTCCGCGCGCCTCAAGGATGTCCTCGGCTTTCACGTCGGAATTCTTCTTCTTTCTACGCGGCACCTTCTGCAAGCTCGGCTTTCCGCCTTCATCCTCAGTGACGGAGCTGCTCACGGAAGTCTTTTTGGTTCTAGGTGGTCTTACGGGATGCGGCGCACTAGGTCTTGGTGGCGGAGGTAGCAAGCAACTGATCCTGCTGCTAAGACTGGGCTCCCGAATGCTGGAAACAACGGAGGCCAGGCTGATGCAGCCGACGCCATTCGCGTGGCGGGGTCGTCGTCGGTTCGCGTCTAAATCGGCGAGGAGGGCGCGATACAACGTGGCCGCGGCTGCCACCGCATCCTCCTCGCATTCGCAGGCAAACGCGTGGCACTCCAAGAGCCTGGCGGCCCCGGGCCGTCGCATAATCACGGCGAAGATCGGAGGATAGAATTCCGCCTCACATTTCAAACCGCGCATTGTCCTACAATTGAAACCAAAATTTAGAACTCTGTGAGAATTAATTTTTGAATATGTGTACAAGCGCTCTAAACATTAGTAGAAAAAATAATCTTTATTTCTATTCTTTGATTATAGTGACACATTGTGCGTCGCCACCTGTAGAGATCGGCGTGCTTGTCTTCCATCGTCTGTCCCTGCTCCTGATCGCCGACCAAGGGCAGGAAGGCGTGGTGCACGTCGCCCGACGGTGTTCTCTTACAGCGCAGCCGCAGGGCACTCCATACCGCTATTCTGCGAAAAGGATTATTCTTCTCGCAGACTTCGCTCGTGCGGAACGTCAGTCCGCGCCTGGAGACCTCCAGCTCAGCCCTTACGCATCCTGCCATGCGTTCCAATAATTGACGAAGAGGTTCCTGAAGGCCCCGCACGCTCGCCACACGCCCGCCGACTGGGGCAGCTCCCATGTATTTTACCTACATAAACATGCAAAATATTTGCAAATATGTCGATATAAATAACGAAAAAATTATATTTAATTGAAGACAATAGAAAATAAGGCAAAGACAAAAATCATTTGAAATAAGTCAACCCGACATATCTGCTTTTTACCGTCTGAAATATAACATTTCAATAATATGCAACCGAGAATAAGATGTCAAACAATAGAGTTTCAGATAACACAAAACCTTTTGTTTAGTCGACGACATTGTGAGAGACTGACGTGTTCATGTAAAAATAGCGCTCGACAAAGGTGCATCAGTTTTACGTGTCCGAAAGCAGCGGGAACCTGTTTTGCGCGTTGGACAATATCGGAGAAAAACAGTCGTTAAGCGGGAACTTTATTGCACACATTTTGAATGCGATAAAGTTCTAAAACTAGTCTCTTTAAATGAGAAATTTTATTACGGTGCCGCTAATTTATTCGCCGCCTTATAACGAGAAAAGTTTGGTAATAATAATCAAGGCTAAATGATAATATATTATACTGATACTGAGCTTTGAAAAATAAATTAGTTAAAATGAAATATTTAGTTAATAACTTAATAATTAGTAAATTATATTTTTAATAATTTATTAATTGTTAGGTGACGATTTAATAATTGATTATTTATTATTATTATATTTGCTTGCTATTACTAATTATTTGAATAATTAAACATTTAATTGAAGTTATTTCACCGAAATTCATATTACCAAACTTTTTTTCAGTGTATTCCACAAATAATGTTAAATATTTTAATTGCAATATATAAAACTCGAATTGTATGTTTTATATGGAATTTCGTTCTTCTGATAAAAAATAACGGTACTCGTTTTCATCATATAATTATCTGCAAAATTCAACGATTCGAATCAGAGAGAGGCGTGACTCCAATTGCAAAGAAGGTAGGAAAGAGTCAATGCTCTTGAATGTAGCAAAGCATGCGGCCGCCGTGTCATTATGATCGATTGTCACGCCTAAGCGGGTTCTCTCGTCGGGTTGTTTCTGACGTAACTCTCTAGCGATCGATCAGCAGCTTCTTTCGTGAGCGCCAATCAAAGTGCACGAAGAGGCGAAACAATGCGGCGGGGCCCATAAAACAGGATACCGTGTCGGCGGCGATAAAGAATTCGCATACCGGTGTAACGACTGAAGGAGAATTTTTCAGCGCTCCGAATAGTTTATGGAAGTCCGTCACGCATCGCGGGTCGTGAGCGGAATGAAAGTGACGATTAAAAATTCCGGATCGACGCCCCCGAGGAAAGTCGAAGGACTTTTCGCGACCCTTTTTCGCGAATCGGCACACGTTTCGCGAGGATGGCGATTGCAATATTCCGACGCGCTGTACGCACACCGAATGTAAATCAGAACGTCGAATTTTTCTGATATCAAAGCGTCCAGGATTCCTCGGAGAATACGTATATTGTATATTATATTGCATATTAATCGAACGTATTTGTACGACAAGATTTTGCTTCTGATCCTGTTTACAATTGATATGCAGTATCAAAGCGATTTTCTTCGCTTATTGAAAGTTCTCTCATATCGCGCGTTACAATCCGTTATAATGTCGATTAAAGCGATATCATCGGCTACGTGTACCGATATAAAAATTAAACGCGTTAAAAAATTTATTTCTGACGTGCAAGACCGATTAAGCCTCAAAGGTTTTGATACCATCTCTCCCCAAGATATAAAAGATCTTAGATATATACTTTGCTTTCTCTTCTGATTTTTACAATTCTGCCCATATATAGTTGCTCCTTAAAAGATCACTAAATGATTATTTCTTTTCTAACGAGCAACCAGCTCGCGAGCAATTATACGTCGGTCTCAATTTTATTTCTGACACGGAATCGCCACGGATTCAGACGGAGGTGAACCGCGCGCGATTTCTGAGGCGGAAAAATGGATACCATCCGACGTGCTTCTGTTCACAAAGCTTTTCACCGATCTCAAATCTCCGATCTCATCTCCGATGAGAAACGAAACATTAGACGACTTGGATTTATGATATGAAATGAGAAAAGTGAATTAATCGATTAATGAGCTTGATTAATTGTGGTCGCGAAAAAGAGACGATATCTGATCATATTTCTGCTGAGAGGAATTTAGATATAATTATTTTTCGTGTCTAACGATTTCCGCACTTTACGTTCTCGCATCATTTTCTCATTAGGCGTCTCGACAGTCTCTCTTTCGCGGGATTCCGCAGTTGTTTTAAATTTCGACACTAAAACTAAAGCGAGACGACCAAGCGCGCCCGCGGGATCATTCTCTGACGAAGTAAGGCGAGGTACCCGTAGTTCCTCAAAGAATTCACGGGACCGGAGAGATCACGTTTGGCCACGTTGATTCGCGAGATTTTTCGAGCAAGAGGGGACGCGCGTGTGTGGCTGAACAATGGGATTAACATAAGTGAAAATGCAAGCGCATGCGCGCGCGCGTTTCGGCTATGTACAGTTTCAAACGAGATCTCTGGAGATCTGAATCCTTCAACGGTGGACTGAGACGTGCATGCGGCATTTCTTCGCGAGTATATATGCTCCACGTGCGTAATTATTTGTGTCGTTACCGGCAGGATTGCGGCGGCACATTCACCGGGCGTTCCACTTTCGGCCTCCACCGAGGCGAACATCGCCTCGATGCGCGCCTGGACGGCGCTGTTTACCCTCTTCTGCTCCTCGTTCGCGTCGCCGGGGTTGCTCGGGATCACCACCGACAATCCGGCGTACCATCCTCCGGTCGAGCTGCATATCGATCTGAAGTGATACGAGTTTCGTTTAACGGGAAAAGGAGATATACAGGGGAAAGAACGATTTTGCTGGAAAAAAAAACAGGTCCGAAAATGATTATGTTGTCGAACCGTCGAAAAAATTAGACTGTTGGACGGCTTAAGCGTTGGTTGGTAGAATGTCCAAACTTTTTGCAGCAGCTTATTATTATGCTTGAGCGTCTCACATAATTACGTTTTCACGATCCGATATAAACTTTCTGATCTGTATCTATAGTTATAAATTTCTAGATACACCAGTAAAATTGTTCTTTCCGCGTGGTGCAAGGCCAATGCTAATCCGACTGGTTAAACGTAATTAAAGCAATTTAATAAAAGCAATTAATGAATTTTTTAAATAAAAAAAAAAAGATAGAAAGGAAGTGGCGCAAGATCAATGCTAATCCCTCTACGCTCTGACTGGTCGGATATAATTAAAGGATAATTTAATGAACATCATTCAGACCTGGAGTCTTCGAACAGCGCGTCGATCTGCGCCTTGCTCCTGAGGGAGCATTCCGATGGTGGCCCACCCAATCGAAATCCATCCTCGTAAGTAGGGATCCCTAAGGTCGACATGTTTCATCCGAATGTTACGCAACTCGTCGTTCGAGATGCGTGTGCTGGCAAATTGATTTTCTATTGTGCTGCTCGTTGACGTCATTCGTTCTGAAAAAAAAAAAATTTTTTTTCACATTATTACCGCGGTGTCCTCAATTAGAAAAGAATTATTGTATAGCTGATAACATAATTGACGTTATTTTTCCATCGATCACTAAAAGAACTCGCACACGGTAATTATTCGTATCTAACTTGTTCTAACAACCTTGTGCAGGTTAGTCAAGGCTCCCGAGTGACCCGAATGCGATATTAACGATATCGGGAGGAAAAGTTCTCTTATAGGACCATACGCACGCACAATCGGGTCCTTCAGCTTTCGCGGCTGGTATCTGTTCATTACCAACGTCGCGACGCGTTAAATTTATGCGAGCGCCGGTGCGTCGGTGCGTGAATAATTAAAATCGCGTAGACGGGACCGGGTCAGCCTCTGGGTATTTCTACACACGCGAGATACGCGCGGACAACGGTAAGAGTGATCAGCGATCGGGACAAAAGGAAAATGCGAACAATGAGCTCGCGCTCGTCGATGCGTGACGGATATAAAACGGTTGACCGCGGCAGCGGCGATTTGAATTTCCTCGCACATGATGTCGCGATTATGCAAACGGTAGACCGGCTTATACCTGCCGTCACATTAGATGACGAAAGTTTTTTTTTTGTTTTTTTTCCCCGATATTACGCATAAAAGCGTAAATTGCGAACTAATAAAGAGTGCCTTGCCTCCATTGCCTTGAATCGATATCAAGGTCATTGTCCCGCAAACTAGAAATCGTAAAAACTGTTATTCACGGGAATATATATTATAGAAAAATTGCGTGTTTATCCGCTGCTGCGGATTTCACCGGCAATTGAAACTGCACGCGTTTTTCTTTATTAAGCCGATACGCGCGCTGCTCTTTTAATAACTCTCGAGAAAACGGCGCTGTGTCGTCCAAGTGCGAAGCCAGTTTTAACGCGTTAATGCGGTTTTCTTTTTAATCAGAAAGGACGCGATACGCGGTTATATTTTCTGAAATCTTATAATTATAAAACTACATTTTTATACTGAACTACTTTCTAAATTTTTTAAAGTGAAAATACTGCCACTACTAGAATTAAAATTTACTCTAATAGAATGAATTTCTATCTTTTATTGGAGTGGAAAATCACTCGAAAAATTGTAGTGGCACACAGAAAAAAAGAATATTCTTGTTTTGACATCTCCAGTTTCAAAATGGAAATCTTGAAATAAAATTATATCTCGTCAAATCAAAAAAATTTACTTGAATGAAGATTTATTTCAAATATATAGTACAACCAAGAAAATAATATTTTAAGAATAATTTTCTTGAATAGAAAAGAAAAAAATATTGGATAGAAAACACTACATGTTTAAATCGAAGATTATAATTTTCTTAGAATAAAATTATCAAAACAATTATATCATATTTTTAAAACAATACTTATAGTATTAAAATAAGACTATAATATCTTGAAATTCAAGATTCTCAAATTCTTCTAAGAATATTATATATTGCTGCTTATATATGAAACAAGGATCGCGTTAATTTGAATACATAGGTTTCAATTTGAGAGTAATTTTTTTTTTCCGTGCAGTATTTTCAGTCCAAAAAATCTAGAGAGCAAATTTTAATAATCTTTAACTCTATAAATGAAATAATTTTGTTACATTGAATTATTAATATTTTATATAAGCATGCCAAAACTTCAATTTACGAGGTGCTACTTTCATACTACCAGGAAGACGTACAGTAGCGACGAAGAGTCAACGTCAATCTCCGGTACGAGCTAGCTGCCGCGCTTTAAGACGTCTGTACGACTGTGCAGTTATAGGCTTTACAGTTATGGGCCAGCTGGTTGTGACGGCGGCGGCGGCGGCCCGGTCCGGCCGGTAGCCGAAAGGTGTCAATGTCGAGTCCGGGGTCCGGACACGCAATCAGAAATAACTGTCAATGCGTACCTCTCTCGCGAATCCGATTGCGTGTCGACCGAGGCGATGTTGACCGATTGTTCGCGATTGTTACATCACGGGGGCCGATTGGCGGGCAGCAATTACGGCTCGTTACTCGATTGATCGGGGTAACGACAGCGTTCTACGGGGTTTTTTCTTTCTTCTTTCAAAAAAGAGTGGAGGCTGCGGTCACGATAATCATCGGCGACGTAGAGTAATTAAGCAGGGCCGCCTGCCAGCCGGCTTGCGCCGCACGCCTCATATTATAATCAAAACGGAAGTTTTCTCTTCGCGCTCTACTCATCGCAAATGGCTTCTGACACTCAATTTTCGCTTTATACGGTAAAACGGTGTGTGATGCCACTCATTATGTCGTGAGATCGCTCGCGAGGCGACTGCCTCCTTGCTCATCGCCTGAAGCCGGCCCTGAATAATCATCGCCGGTGAGCTTCTTGTTTGTCGGTGACCCAGTTCCGTCTCTCGCACGCCACCGTAATCACCGCAGCAGCGCGAATCCACTTGATCGACGTTATTAACCAGTCTGCGCGTCGAGGATGACGTTTGAAAAATTGACAAAAATTGCAAACCTCGCCGACGCGAAGGGATCCGCGAGCGGGTGGCCACCGGAGCGAGCGTTCGCGGGGTGCGGACGGGATACGGAAACGATCGATCGAACGAGCCAGTCCGCCCTCCCTCGAGAGCGGCTCCCTATTTTCATAACTGTCGACGCGACCGCGGCGTGTTTAAGGCAACGGTATTAAGGTCGGCGGAATAGACTTGCACGGCGCCATGTGTTGCAGACGAGAGTTGGTGTCGGTTTATGCGCGTTCGATTTTGATGCGTGCGCGTCGTCCGGCGCTCGCAATTACCGAGTTCACGGCTCGTTTCCCCGGCTGCATCTGCTTTAATGGCTGTCGAACCGACCGATAATCACATGCGCGGGACATACATATCTCGATCGCGTCGTCGCCGCCGCCGCCGCCGCCTCGAGTCGGCCGGGAATCAATTTTCTTAGCGGCTTTTAAGAGACGCCGGTCGGTTCCGGGAATTTTAGAAACTCGGCAATTATCGAGCACGGCCGGGGATTTCATTTATTCGAGATTTATTCCCGCATACATAGCGGTATATCTTGATGCATAATAAAACGTCGATAATTCAGTTTAATTGAGCGGCGAATTCCTCGGTCTTGTTCGTCACGGATGATGATCCGATTGTCTCAGTGGCCTCGTTAAAATTATCGAAGCTAATCTAATTGATTAATTAATTAATGTATTTAAGATTTACGAAGTTCTGTCACGCGTCACTCCATTCAGATATTTATAGTGACAACAAGAGCTCTCTTGTTTTCTATGAAGAACTCGGGGTGTGATTTATGCCGCGACGTCATTAAGACTAATGTCATCCGAGCCGCAACCTACCTACTTGTTTGCTGCCTGTCAATCGCCACGTGTGCTCCGGAATGGGATTCGCCCGTCCGATCTCAGCCTCAGGCTCACCTGGCACAGGTTCCTCAATCGTTCAATCAACTCGCACTGTTATATCACTGGTCAGGTACAGGTAAGAGATCTATCACGAGAATTGGCGAGCCGGGGTCATTCACGAGAACATGCCGCGCCAGGACGAGTCTCACTCGCGATCGGCCCCGTCAATCCATCTCCCTTTGGTGACCTTCGACGAGGATCCTTCTTCCTGAGTCTGCGCCGACCTTGGCCGCGGCGAGTCGATCCGGATGACCGTCGACGTGAAACTGCCGGGGATGTTCCGCAGGAGAAGCCCGAGTTCCTCTAGCCAGCCAGAGTCGGCGCCTCCGCGCCGCGGAACGAACGAGGAGGAGAGGGCCGAAGATCGACGGAGAAAGAGAGAGAGAGAGAAAGAGAGAGCAAGAGAATGAGTGAGGCGAGAGGGGCCTTCTCCCGATACGCTCTCGGCCGTCAGGAACACCACGTTGGCTACTCTCTCGTTGGACGTCCGGAAACCTCGCGCTAACAATACCAGTATACCACGCTGATAAACTGGACTGGCACGCCCACGATATATGCTGCACTTTTGCTGGATAAGACGCTTTCTTCCCTCGCTATTACATCCGGTATTATCTAAAGAGGTGAGGCTTCACCGCGGGAGAAACTTTTGATGAGGTATCTAGGTATTTACCTCTAGGTATCCTTGATCATGTATCATGTAATTAATAGAAATGGCTAATAAGAATGTAATATGACCTTGTCGAGAAGATATATCTTTCCCTTCGATCTTCTCATCCGTTTGCAATTTTCCAAACGTTATTAAAATTTTATTTTAATCACTGTAAATTTTTTCAAGTCATTGTTCCTCAATATTTGGTTACTCCGACTAAATATAATTTACGATATAGTGAATAAGATCTACCAATATTGAATACACTGATAGAAAAAAATAGTTGCAGTAACCATAACATCACTATAATTTATAGTTATTTTGGACTCAATCATATTTTTATAATTATTCAACAATGTAAATTATAGTTGATTTAAATTTTATTTATATTATAGTTCTCATAATCATAATATTGGTTTATGCAACTTATGGTACAACCAAAATGGAGATTTTAATATAGTTAGTACCATAAAATGATCATTATAAGCATTTGCTAGAAATATATAGTTATTATTACCAATATTATAATAATAATTATTATAGAAACGATATTCTTAACTATAATTATTGCATTTTACTATGCAATTATGGTTACAAATACAATACATTTTTCTGTCAGTGTAAGTACTCAATATGTCGTTGCTTTATTTAATTTAACTTGTTTTTGTTCATTTAACTATTCAAAATTAATGATGTATTGATTAGGAGCAGTGGCGACTTATGGAATAGTTAATAATGAGTATAATTTGACACTAGTGAATTCAAGTAATCGACTACACGCTTTTCAATCACAAGTGCTACTTAATTTTATTCTTTTTCTTTACTCGCAACTAATTTTAAATGTTTCTCTGTATACATATGTTTCCCCCTTTTTTAATATTAAGTGATAAGAAATCCTAAGACAAGAGATTTTTATCGGCGACCTTATGCGTACTACGCTACATATCGCACGTGTACTTCGGCTGACCGATATCCGACAGGTTTCGGAGGTGGGTTATGTATCTCGAATGATGCCAAGAGGACAGGTAAGATGAGGCGGGACGCGCGAGTGATGGTTCCGCCAAGGAGAGCGGAAGAGCAACAGAGAGAGAGAGAGAGAGAGAGAGAGAGAGAGAGAGAGAGAGAAAGAGAGTTGCAATTGATGAGCAGCCATGGGTGGACCGTACGTACAGCACAGCGTCGTCGTCCCGATCTTCCGATTACCGCCGGCATTGGAAGCCGTCGCTCGCCGCGGTAACGTCGTAACCGGTAACGGTACCAACGGCTTCGACGGTGTTCACCGGATGGCCGCACCAATGCAAGAGTACTGTTATTCCAACTATGCGGGCTCCCTGTGTGCGGATTCCCTCCTCGTCTATTCCGACGCGGCTATCTCATCGCTCCCTCATTATCTCCGTCCTTTCTCTCTCTCTCTCTCTCTCTCTCTCTCTCTCTCTCTCTCTCTCTCTCTCTCTCTCTTTCTCTCTGCCTTTTTCTTTACCGCTCCGCGACACGTCCGGCTCGGTGTTACCGTTCACGTCCATCGATCCGGTTTCTTTCCTTTTCCGGCGACAGATTTGAAACTGTCACCAACGATAACTGAGGCAAATTTTATGATTCACTATTATCTAACGAAATTCATCCCTCGCGTGTCGCAATCTGATTTGCATACGTTACTTTCAAAATTAGTCAGGAAATGTAACGGTATTAAGTGCCAAAATACGGAATGCGAAAGCGGCGAGTTTGTTCGTTGATTAGCAGCGAACTTCCACGTGGAGAGGAATAATTGACAACAATTGCTCGAGTCGGGTAAAGTGGCCGTGCCCAGCGTAATTTCTCTCGCAATTTACTTTCATTTGCGTGGTATACGTATTGTTAGCCGCTACGACGCCCGTGGAGGACGCAGCACCGTTGACATTAACTTTTTTAACCGAACGGAGAAAGTCAAGCTTCAAAGATGTATCACTTAAGCTCGTTACGTTACGTACGGTTTACCCCGCATTACAAGAATTGCAGGCTTATTAAAGCGCTCTTGTGCATCAACAATCGCGACGCTCTTATTTAACAATACAGGCGATACCCATACAGCACGGGGAGCTCCCGGGGAGCTCCCGAGGAGCTCACAAAATTTTTCATAAGCTTCATTTAAGCTTCCAAAAGATTCGCACGCAGCTGCTATGTCCGCTTTTGAGAGCTTCTTAAGAGCTTTATTTGAGCTCGCAGGGAGTTTATAAATCATGTTTTAAGAGTTCCCTGCGAGCTTCAAAGTAATTCCCGGGAAATTTCTATATAAGCTTTCCGGGAGCTCTTATGTCCGCTTTTGGGAGCTCCCTGAGAGCTTAGATGAAACTATCAGGGAGCTTATATAAAAGCTTCACGGGAATTATTTTGAAGCTCGCAGGGAGTTCTTAAAACATTATTTCTGAACTCCCTGCGAGCTTAAATAAAGCTCTCAGGGAGTTCTTAAAAGCGGACATTGGAGCTGCCGGAAAAAATTTTATTTTTATATTTTCTCAATTTTCGGAAGCTCTCTCTGAGTTGCGAAGGCCCACGAACTCTCTTCGTGTAACAAAAACAATATATTACACTTTGCTGCTAGTGAAGTACTAACTGCTAGGTAAGCCGTGAGTGATGGTTTTCTTTTATAAGCCTTTTGGAGTAAATTTTCTCACGAGAAGGAAGAGCGCCGTGCCTTCGCCTAGTGGCGATCTTGCGAACTACTCGCGGCTTATGACTATACATGCAGTACATTAATTTACCCGATATGTTCAATCTCTGGGAGTTTGTTTTGTCAAATTTTGTAAACTTCTTAAAAACTCAGGAAAACGAACTCCCTGGGAGCTTGTTCTGTCAAATTTTGTAAGCTTCTCGGGAGCTCAGCAAAATGAACTCCTTGGGAGCTTGTTTTGTCGAATTTTGTAAGCTCCCCGGGAGCTCAGCAAAATGAACTCCCTGGGAGCTTGTTCTGTCAAATTTTGTAAGCTTCTCGGGAGCTCAGCAAAATGAACTCCTTGGGAGCTTGTTTTGTCGAATTTTGTAAGCTTCTCGGGAGCTCAGCAAAATGAACTCCCTGGGAGCTTGTTTTGTCGAATTTTGTAAGCTTCTCGGGAGCTCAGCAAAATGAACTCCCTGGGAGCTTAATCGGAGCTTTGTGCTGTATGGGTACTTTTCCGTGCTACGTATTATAAATCAACATCGCAGCACAGATCTCCGCTTTGTGGGTTAATTGTACAAATATCATTAATAAAACATAGTAGTAACTGTTAACGGTGTTATATATTTAACAATTGTACGTAGCTGTCCGCACGTCAGTCTAAAGAGAGCCGCGCGCGGCGGCGCATCTTTCGGAAAACAAAATAGGTATATGAAATAAGCGCCGCGAGATGTTCGTTTCCGTTCAGGATCGACGGAGACCCGTTATAGATAAACTTAGCATAATAATCGTCGGTTTATGCATAGCGCGATTATGGCCTTACGTCTCACGCGGGTATCGTTCAACGGTCAGCGGCAGGTGGCATATGCCTCGTAGCGATAGAAGACGTAATTTTGCCTCAGCGGGGGGGAGACTATGTAGCGACTGCCAATTCCTCGCGAAGGCAATCCCGCATCTGTTGTGTGCATCCTTTGAAAATCACGCGAATGCTGCTACCTAAGCCGGATACCTCCGATTAAACGGCATGCTGCTGCAATATGCCGCAGCATGCACCGCTACTCCGTTGGGTTCATCAGTCCAGTTTGTTGATTCGTTCCATATCTGCCTGTCGAACTGCGTCTTGTCTTTCTCTTCGTTACACATACGCACGGACCGGCACGCGTCCGACCGGTTAAATGTCTAATGAAGCGTTTGTTTTGGACACAGTTTTGTGATTTCCGTGTCGATAAGAAACGGGATTGTTTTAATGGCGTGTGTAATTTTTATTAGCAACGTGTACTTACTTTTCCTCGGATAACTATTGCCGATTAATAAATCGCACACGTGATTGTCACGGTATCACGATACCCGCTTACTTTTGATATCGCGACGTGCAATGTACAAAACGTCAGCGGAAGTCTTCGCGATATGTGATTGCGTAAGGCTGCGCTTAGGGGGGATTCGTCCCGGGCGGAAGTATTGGCAACTATCGATTTGTCACGCAGGCAAGGCTTCACAGCTGTTACCTCCGTCTCCTCTGGACGTGGAGTTCCGTGTTTAAATACCGTTTCTCCATTAGCTAATTGCGAAATCCTCCTATAATTATTCGTTACTACTTCATAACCACCGCGAAACTGCATTTAAAAACACACCTACGCAGGAAGTAACTCTTTTCCATCTGTCGGCAATCAGATGAAAACGTGCGCGTTTGAAATGCGTTAGCTCACGGGGCATTGTTTTAAAATAAAATAATGTTTTCATATACAAATTGTACAAGATTCTATCAAAGCTTTAAATGTGAAAAATAAACAATAATATTTAATCGAGAAATATTATAAAAGAGAAACTCGGATAAAATCTTTTGTATTGTCAATTTATTGCTTCCGAAGTTGGAAAGTTGCAATCGCATCTGTCAAGATGGCCGACCGAAGTTGCTCGCGGTACCGCTCATTAAAATCGCCAAATATACCCATCTCCGAGCGGCGTAGCCGTCGACATCTACCGGCGAGTATAACCAAGTATCTCTTCTTCGTAGAAAGTAAATCAGGTCTCCGGCTACTCGAACAGGACCACCAAATATTATTTCGGACATGAAACGCGGCTGGGATATTAATTCATGAAAAAATAAATGTCATTATGGCACCGCCTCGATGATCGACGATTTGCCCATAGTCTCCTTTATCCGTTAATTATTTATTCTCGATCTCCCCGTACTTACCTCGACCGGATCTCTCCCCTCTACCGCGTCTTCCTCGATACACCCCGACGCGACCCTGTTTACGCGTCGCTCATACTCCAGATTCGTGGCCACAGTCGCCGTAATGTGCGTGATGCAATTACACAGTCTGCTTCCTTCGAAAAGGAACGTCCGATGGACCCATTGTCATTGTCCGAGACAAGGAGAAACGAAGAATAGTGAGTCTTCGCGAAAATAAATACGGACGCTCGAATAGCAATTGGACTTTGCACGAATTCCAGGCGAATGGAATGAAAAGATTACACCGGAAAAAATTAGTATTAATTTAACATTCGTTATCTTATACATAAGCAAGAATATAAAATCTTTTTTAAAGAGTTTGATTATTTTAATTTTCAGAAAAATATTTCATTTTAATTTCAATATTAAGATATTAGTCATCTGAAGAACGCATTATGATTATTTTGATAATAAAAATATTAAAAGTTCTAATTCCTTGTTTGAAAACAATTCCATGAAAATTATTATTGAATGAGAAAATATTTTTCTTGATGGAGCTAATATACGAAATCCTTTATGTGAGCAAGAGAGTTAGTCTGTTCAAGACTAACAAATTCTTCAAAGATTTTACATTCTTGTTTATGTATGAAGCCAATGATTGTACATTTAAAATTAATTTCTTTTCTATACGTACGAGTTATTGCCAACGGTTCGTTCCTTAATGGCGGACTTTGCAGAGCTCACCGATTGCCGAGGACATTACTATGCGCTCGTTAACATTTCTCGTGTCATAAATTAAAATTTAAAAAAACCGTATACGTGGAGTATATTACGCGACTCGGCAGATGTTATTAGAAGTGTATAGTAATCGGTTGTCGTAATTGACATGCATACCCAAGTATTACGCCGACCGTGCTGCGCGTCCGAAGCGACCGTCCGTTACATCGCCATCCGCACCGTTAGGAATTAATTTTGCACGAGATATTAGAGTGGAATAATCGGTCGGCGGGGGTTGGACGAGTCGCGCGCCGACGCTGTCTCTCTGGACGGATTATTAAAAACTAATTTCGTCTCTGACCCGATTTCTTTGCGCCCGCGCGCGCGGCTAACTGTAAATCGCGGAAACCACCACATCTAACTGTAATTCGAGCTTTTAGTTCGCGCAGCCACGTTACGTTATCGCAGGAATTTGAGAATGTTAAGGCCGAACTCCGCCAAATCGACGATCCGTGAAGGCCATCGGTTGCAGCGCGCCGCTCGATATTAAAAGTACGCGAAGACTTAAACCGAATTGCGAAATTCCGCGGTTGGAACGAAACGCTGCATTCTTAGCATCGTTACACCGATATCGCTTTTTAATTCAACTCACAAATAAACTGTAGGAATTTATTTATTATTTCTCGTCGAAATAAGAAAAATATACGGTGTACTGTACTTCTGGGCTATAATTTTTTTTTATTGAATCAGACAATTTTACTCGTCGTTTCTCGGGACGAGCGACTTGGATCACCAGACCGAGAGGAAAGGAATTCAGTAATCAAGGATATTTAATTAAGTCTTCAGTTAATGATATTTATTTGTTGCGACAAAACGCGTGTACATTATATTCACATTATTTCTCTATTTATGACATTAGCTTACGTGCGTAAGCACACGCGGAAGTTCGATCGGCACTTTCGTCGCGCGAAGGAAAAGCGCGGGTTTGCGCAACGTCCCGTATCTCTGCATTTTCTCCTCGGCGGAGGATAAAAGGCTCCATCCTCGTTTCTCGCGCCATTCGCCGCGTTCCGCGTGTGCGTACCATACATATGTTATCTCTCTCTCTGTATGTATATAATTTTACATATATATGCAGTTATAAACGTAATGAGTCTTCTTTCGCATTCTCGATGGCACATTCCTATCAGTGCTCGTCTCAGACGCGAGGGTTAATGATTAATGACAGTAGGCGTCTCACGATGCACGACGCAATCGTCCTTAAATAAACTATCGCGTCCAATCGCATGCGCACATACACACACACACACACACACACACACACGCACGCACATGCATTCGCATCCATGTATACATTAATTATGGTATTATTGATTGTTCGTACAGCGAAGTGACGACCCGTGTGCCTTCGCCGCCTTCGCGAGGCGGCTGTGCAGTTTCTCTCAATTTCACTGCGGAAAGCAGCAAGGTCGCGGAGTAAGTGCACCGGCATCCGGATGCCATTAGCGCATTCCTTCGGAATGCGTTTTCGTCCCCTTCATCTCGCGCCACGCTCTTCCGGCGGTTGTTGTACTCGATGCACCGCGGCGGAAGGGCGACGAGAGGGGAAGGGGAGGAGCGGTGAGGCACTATTCTCGGACACGCTCCTGTACCGCTATACGCGTGTCGCCTTACGCGATCGACTGGTAACGTGGCTTGTCACGCGCGTATTGTTCAAGGCCTTAGGACGCGATACGACGCGGAATATAAGAATTACACGAACGCGAGCAACAACTGAGGGAAAAAAACTGTTGTTGGTTTGACTAAATTTTTCAATTAAATTAAATTTTGCCTATTCAAGTATTTATGTATTTCAATTACCTATATGAACACTTGAATTGAAATTTGTGCATTTTAAGTTAAATGCATATATTCTTGAATCGACAACATTTTTAATTTAGTCAGGAAAATTTTGTCAAATTAACAGTTTTTTTTTTCCTGAGTGCAGCAACAACACGGCGAATGGACGGAATGGACAGGGTGGAAGATAACGGGGAGAGACGGGTCGTCCTTTCGCGGCTGACCCGTCGACAGCGCGTCGCTTCTTTAATCTGTCGTTGCGTTGCACGTGACTGCTAAGGCCATCTTCTCGGAGCCAGCTGCTTGTTTACCGCACGATAAACGCAGATTGAGTTTTAAGATAAATGTTATACGCGGTTAGTACAATCGATACACCGAGTTAATTGTATTTGGCATACTAAACGTATCCCAGAAAGAGATAATCAAATGGAAGACGATAAATGATTGTGTCCGGATGAATACAGAGCGATTAAGTCGACGTAGAGGTTTACAGTTACAAATGTCGGAGCGCTATAACTGTACCGCTCGTGGCGCATTTATGCTGGCGCGCCGTTTACATTCTATAGTTATGAGTTATAATCGCAAATTATAAATCGCTAACCCCACGCGATATTTTATTATCCTATATACATACACACACATATATATATATATATATATATATATATATATTCGAGTACAATGGCTGCATCCTGGCGGACAAAACGTCAGAACAAACGGGCTTGGAAATCGCAACGAAACGCGACATGCTACTTCCAAGCACCAGGAAAAGAAGGTCCCTTCAACATTCCCTTCCCTTCGAAGGCTCCGATAAATAATTACATTTTCCATATTGACGCGTCGTCGATCGATGAAAGAGAAGAGAACCCGAAGAGCCTTTTACCTCGTCTCATCTTCTCCTTTCCGCTAGATAAAACTTTTTCACTTCCTGTCGGATACACGTATCGTTTAACATTCTTGCACCGCATTTTCCTTTCCTCCATTTTTTTTTTTGGAAATTCGTTATAGTCTAGTAATTCGATAATTTTTCTCCCGTACAGGTAGGTAAAAGCATTTAGAGCGCAGACTTTCCTCGGAGAGCGCCCAAGATTCTAAACTTTCATTTGGAAAATCGGTGAACTCGCCGGGCAAAAAGCCCTTTCATTAGCGTGGAAAGAAAGAACGCGCTCCACTTAAGGCTCGCCAATCAAGGTAATTTGCATTCCGCCGGTAGCGCTCGTTGCAATCCCTGAAACTAGAGTATCGCGTACGACGGTTGGCGGTTAACCCTGAAAATTACACGGGAGAACGGAATGTGGCCGGCGACGGAAAGGCTGCGGCTCGCGTGCACGGCGCATGGTAAGTGCACCGTAAGTGAAATAACGCGTCTCGCGTCCGAGCAACCGTGATGCCCCGGCGAATCGAAATTTGTCCGTTGTGCATCGACGAGGCCGTTTCCCAGAGGCGCAAAACGCGCTCCATGCGATTCTATATCGCTCGAATCGTTTCTGCCCGAGTGGGTACGGGTTTAAAATAAATCTCGCGCCTCGCGAAACACTTTCGATCGCTAAATGGTTCTCGTTATGCGCGTCGATTAATTAAAATCAAGACACTCTCCGGCGTTTCTGCGCGATTTAATGGCATGCTCGCTTAATAAGCTTTGACTGGCTGATTTGGTGGATAGACACGTATGTGGGTCTCTTTGCTCGTATCGCATGTGCCCGCACCTGCACTTTCGTGGTGCGGTGGGCTCATAAATATTTTACACTCACTTTCTACTTCAGCAACACAGGTGGCTGCGGAGCAATGTAACGAGGTACATTTCTATTTTATCAGACGTCGCGAAATTTCGATGGAATGAGCACGGTAGGAAAGAAAAGAAAAGAAAAGAGGGAATTGTGCGACCGCGTCGCAGACCTTGGCGTGAAAACAACGCGATAATGATAGTCGGTGACTAATAAAGTGCATCCGTGTGCACAGCCGGCGCGAGTGATAACAATCAGTGGCGTGGAATTCGTTTTTTTTTTTATTTACATTTTTACGTTTGTCGCATTTGTGCCGATGTCTTCTCCTAAATGTCTTTCTCTCTCTCTCTCTCTCTCTCTTTTCTTTTTACACTCGGATAATCGATCGACCGAAGAAAGGAATTTAGTCTCGCGGGGATTTAATCTTTGAATATGCACATTACCGATATGACTTGCGGCTCTCTTTCATCGGCAGGATCTTAATGGAAGGATCGCTTCGGAGGAAGGGGCCTCTACCTGCCGTTTCCCGATTTGCATAACACTTCCGGCGCGCGCAAGTCACGCGGCGACGCATTAACAATGCCTACGTGTCGCCGCAACTTTCTGCTCGAAGACCCGCCTCGATTAAGCAGCGGTGTCATATGTTTACTATAAATACGTTGCTTGCTTGTTATTCCAAGTTTATACATCGCTTTGCATATTATTTCCCCACTTGAATATTAATTTGGCACGACGGTAACGTGGCGATTATGCAATGCCACTGTGGAAAGTGCAAAGTCGATATTACATAGGATTATGTTTATTTTCGTTTCATTTCACGCGTGTTACGAAATCTCATTAATATATTATTTGGAAGTTGTGCCCAATGATATTTTAAATGTAATTTCTTCAATATCTTTATTTAGAGGAAGTTACGAATGTCGAATTTTAGACCTTCTCCGTTTCGTTTGTCCTTCGTCGCGCATTTTTCCCCGCAACACCTATTATTATACGGCTCGGAGAAATTTATGGCGAAAGGTGAAGTCTTTTTTATCGCTCATAATCGACGCGCTCGGTGACGTGCCGATCGAAAGAGAAACCTCTAAGCGGCATTTGAATGCTATGTCCCAGTTGCGTAATGACGGGATAATTGTTCTTACGCTGTTCCTGATTACTAATCACTGAATACTGATACGTGTATGTGAATCATTCAGGATCTTCGCAGTTCGCCGTTTTTTTTCCACCTCGAGCGACATTTATGTGAAACTGAGAGAATTGAAACTGACAAAATTTCAGCGAGTTTCGAAAATTTGTGGGCAACATCAATGTGTTTCCCATGATTCGACGATTTACGTAACCGCATCTCAATGATGTAAAGCGAAAGTGTTAATTATAGCGATTGAGCGATTAAGATCTCCGCCGTGATCATCACCGGTACTGACGTCTATGCAAAAGCATCTCGATGCATTAAAAGTATTTTTAATCGGTGAGGACATTCGTATTATTTATAGAGAATTAATATCTTTTACAATATACGATATGTAGTCATCCTCTCCTCTTTGAAAACGTTCTCGCAAAATAATGTCCTCAAACGGAAATATCGTGAACAACGCAGATAATTTTTTCCTTGGTATAAATTTTTTTCACGATAATAAAAGTAATAAAATTTAATGAAGTTTTTATTTGATAATAAATACGTGATAAATTTATGCATGACTTCTGGAGAGCTTTCAAGCATTGAAAAACACGCGTTTTCGAACGAGACTGCAATTCCTTTTTCGTTTAAGCTTTTGCTTACGACATTCGTGTTAATATGCTATGATAAAACTTTAACAAGTGTGTGGCCGCAAAATGTCGTAATCAAGGACATTTTTCTCGGTCAACGTGACGTACGCGACTCGCATATTTTTCGTATTTGCGAGTGCAAATATCGAGACATATGACCAGACTTTTTATCTGTTCTTTATATAACGTATCGTCTTGCTTTGTTCCATAAATCGCACAAATGCGTTACACGCAGTCAATTAATTTCTGATTATATATCATTAAAATATTATTTGAAAATAAAGTGTTTTTCAAATATTACTTTATTTGTACGAAAATAAGAAAGAGAGAGATAAAAACTTAAGAGTCGACTGAAGCTTTAGTATTTAAAGTAGTACGTGCCTAAATATCTGAGGAATTTTTGATGCTGGCGACATTGAAATCTTAGTTAATTTAATCACAAACGTTTTAACTTATTTTTGTAGAGAAAAAAATATATATAGCAGTATCCTTTTCCGCCATGCTTCGCGCGTTCATCTAATGAGTTTCGGACTAAGCAGAACTGTCTTCTTTCTAAGCCGACAATAATTACTACTTAATTAGTTTGTTCTGCGACAGAAAGGTCGTTGCGTTTCTCAGAACGTTATGTCATCGTGTAAATGACGTTTCGCTGATTCTCTATTTCTATGTTGCACATATTAATCCCATTCAATAAAATGCTTTCGGGAAATTTAAATTAATGATTATGCCCAACACAAAATTATACTTTTGTCTTAAGAATCGATATAAATTATAATGTTATCGAATTAATTAAGAAATGCAATTTAAAATACGCTTGCTGCTGCATAGTACCGTTAGGCAAAACTTGCTACGGAGAGTTGGAATTGCAACGTTTTGCAATGCAGTCTTTTTCCACGTGACATGACGACGGAACGTGAAATCGCTCGTAACTGTAGCACCGATGTCACGCTTGGAGAAGCAAGCTGCAAGATGTTTGTTAACCCAGACAAAGTCGCCGTTGCATCAACGCGATCGACCGGAAAAGGCAAGATTCATTTCAAACAATTGTTTAGCATCATTGATAAAAGAAGTGAATATTCCACGAACAATATCTGCGATCGAACGATAAGATATTAATTATTAATTATAACTTTGTCGTTATTGGCAGCCAGATTGACGTTCAAACACACCACGTTTGTCTGTTAGCATTCTAATCTAATGAGGGACATTAGCAAATCGTTAGTTGGACACACATCGAACCTATGATCAAGATATCAGATAAAGAAGATGAGTATGTCAATTTAACATAAAAATGCTCCGTTTTTTTTTTTCAGTATTTCCTTTTGTAAAAAAATATCCAGAAATCTGGATCACCTAGAAAGCTTCGGACTGCATGACACTGCAAGAGACCAATTTCAAGAAGTGATTCTAACGGGGTCTCGGCCTGGGCAGCGGTTGAATCTGCTGCTGTTGGTGATGATGATATCCTCCCCTTGAATTCGGAAGCTGTGTCCGTTCTGGTCCATCGTTGAGGCTCAATCCTGCGACCATCTGGGCGATCTCGCGATCCTTCTTATCCTCCTTCGGCAGCGCGTTGCCGTTCTGCGCACTGAAGCCCAAGGAGGCCAGACTGCCGTGGCTCCTGCTACGATGTTCCGCCCGAATGCTGTAAGAAAAGGCTCTCTCGTTCAGATGACCCTTCCGCCGATATATGCCGGTACCAAAGCGGGATTCGTTTTCCGGACTGTCCGCCTGCCGGGCGACCTCTGGCGCGGTAAGATCCGCGTGAGAGGCGGCTAGCCTTCTGGACGTGCCCAGAGTAGAGCTATCTGTCTCCGGGTGTCGTCTGCCTCTGTTTCCGGCGGTACCATATGTGGCCGGTGGATAAATGGCCGCCGCTGGTGCCGCTGTCGGCGGTACCACTGGCAAAGGAGCATAGACCGGGACTATCGGTGTCGCCGCCGGAATAGGCCTTAAACGCGGATGATGATGACTCTTCCGCGGCAAGGTGGCCGCTGGTACCAAAAGCACCGGTGCTGGTCTAGCCAAGGTACCGGCGACGGATCGACTGCTGGGTGGTAGCGGGACAGGATGATAATGTTGCTGCCTGATGGGGTGACCCAAAGTGTGGTGCCCGTGGCCGTTGGCGTACACGCCTTGATGCAGCTGATGATGAAGAAGCTGTTGTTGTTGCTGCTGCTGCTGCTGCTGCAACGCGTCCTCGTGCAACGAACGAGTCTTCATCTTCTTGAGCTTCTTATTAGCTTTCCGTCGCGCGGAAGAAGATTCCTCCAGCAACAATGGTTGAGCGGGAGGGGGCGGCGGTGGTGGCGGCGGTGGTGGGGCAATCAACTGGCGTGGTCTGGATCCCTTCGTGCTTCGCAGGGTTCCCTGTTCCTGGTAAAGACCGTCAACCTCATCGCGACCCTTAGCCCAAACCTTGTGATTCTCATCGCCGTTGTACAGACTGAGGTCATCGGTCGAGGCCGTGTCCAAACGGGTCGGTTGAGGGCTGTCCAAGGTGGTGCTCGAACCGCCCAGAGTGTGATAGAGACTGTTGTTCGACTGATGACCAGTCGCGACCCCGTTCGTCGTTCCCGACGACGGCTCTAGACCTTTCGCGTAGCTACTATCGGCATAAGCGTGAAAGCAACACCTTACCAGGGCGTTGGCCGCCATGTCCCGTTTGCAGATGAACGCGTGACACTCGAGAACCTTGATACCGGTGGTTCTACGCAGCACGGCGGCGAACAGAGGTGGATGATTCGCGTTGGGCGTCCGCGCGAACGGCGAGTCCAACGGCAGGAAACGCGTGTTGGACGTATCGCCGTTTCCACCTTTGACATGTCTGACCGCGGCGCAATAGTGGAGCGACTCGATAGGAAAGAATCGCGTGATCTTTTTGCGATGCTCGTCGACATTCTCCAAGAGTAAGCCGTTGCTCCAAACACTCAGCCAGGAGTCGATCCCGCGCGCACCCAGCGCACCCTGCTCGGGGTAGAGCTCCCTCAGGGGTTCCTGGACGCCCAGGAGTCCTTCTTTGCTCGCGTGAGGTACCGAGCTACCCAAATAGAGTACTCTACAGCGACAATACGGCGTCGCCGTGTCCTGATTGGCTCCTCTCATTTTTTGTTGTTGTTATTAAGCTCAACTAACTTATTGATTAGAAAGACTCAACCTCGTGACACAATTTGGAAATTGTGAACGCAATGGATATCTGTTGATAATCAAAACTGTCTTTGACAATCGATACTCTGTGGTCATAGAAAGTAAAAAAAAAAACATTCATTTAATTCAGTTACAGATAATTTTATCAGCTGATTATTTTTTAATAAAAAAAAGTTATCGAGTCAATCGCGCATCGCTATAGAGAAAGAACACTCGAAAATAGTCCAGAACAGTTTTAAGTGAGAAAACCATTTAGAGATTTCGATGCGTGTGATACGTTGGTCCCACGACAAACGGTCGATCTTCCCGATTAGCGACAGCGATATATCCGAGAATATGATCCCTGTAACGTCGATTGTTAGCCGGCGGCTAATTTGTTTCCCACGCGCAACATAAAATCGCGGATGTGACTCAGGAGCTCATTGAGCGATTACGCTCCGCCCGGTAGCACTTGCAGTCGATTACGCAGTCGCTACTTTCCAAAGACAGGCGGACAAGCGGCGTGTACACGTCGTCGCGGCGGCGGCGGCGGCGGCGGCGGCGCGACGTTGCAAAATACGTGCGCGCAGCAACGGGAGAGGAACTCGATGGCGCGGATATTTCGCAGCAGCTGTAGCCGCTCGCTCGAGATCGCGTCAGGCCATTATGGCCGCCTTCTTGCGAGTTCCCTCTCCACCGGTATCAGGCCCAGCTTTGCCCTCTGTTTCTCTCTCTCTCTCTCTCTCTTTCTTTTTCTCTTTCTTCTCTCTTTTTCTTTTTTCCTTCGCTGTCTCCGTCTCCCTCTCTTTCTTTCCTTTCGTGCCTCTTTCCTCTATCGTGGCCCCTTCCCGTGCTCCGTCTCTGTCGCTTCCTTTCAGTTCTCTCTAGGCTTCTCTATCCCCTTCTCCGCTACCAGACCCGGGGCCCTCGCTGGTATGCGGCGCAGTGGCGTAGCCGTCGTCGTAGCCGTCCCTCACTGAAAGCACCTCCACGTGTAGCCGCTGTCATATGTATATACGCACACTCAGCACATGGTACACTCGCGACCAAGGGCCGCGCCGTGGACACCCTTGGAGAACGACGAAGCGGTGAAAACCCGGCCCGGCGATAACCCGGCGGCGAGAATTTAACGACTATTCCTGAGGGCCGTGTGCTGAATGTCTGTGGAATCCAGAGGCGCGGCCGCAGGCGTCGGCCGCGCGAATCACTGTACCAGTACCGGTGGGCCTCATTGGGCCTCACGCCTCACGGAGATGGCGAAAATGGCGGATGCTGCTCTCGTTTGACTCGATGCTGCGGATCAATCGACCTCCCCGCGACCGATGATGGCTCGAAGAAACTGGCGCGACGGTACGGGCCTCAAGATCGACACCGACACATCGGCCGTTGCGGGGTAGCCGTCCTCTCGTGCCGTCCCGAGCCCGCACGTACACACATACACCACGCCAACACGCACACACGCGCACGGACGGTCTCGAAGCGGAGCGGCGAACCACTAGCTGCCAGTACGCTCGTCTTCGGACTGAGTACTGGTGGAAGGCGTGAGACTTCGTGACTGGGTCCCACTCCGCTTCACTACCAGACACACTCTCCCACTCTCCTCCTTTTGCGCTTTTCATCGTCGGGTCACTCCCTGGACTCCGATCTTGTCGCCGTACCTACCTCCTCGGTGGCCGAACGCGCCGTCGCCGTTCATAAGATAAGGGAAATGTGGACATTCCAATAGTTCCATTTTATGTGAAAACGTTAATGGCGCTTCCCCTTTCCCGCGAATGACGCAACGTGCTGCTTTGCTATTAATATACTAGTTAGTACCTTGACTCGAGATGTGACATTTTAGCACGTAGGAATCTCGTACGCGTCGGGATGTCGCCTGAAAGCTAACTCTTCAACGCCGTCGATGTTAATAGCGGACGATGTAAATTTACGGAATTCCGTTGAGGCGGAAATCAAACTGTAATGTAAATTGTAGTAACCAATTTTATGTATCTTGTATATTGTATTTTCAAGTGTATTTGAAATATTGTATTTGAAAGCGAACAATTACAGTTTTATAGCACGCATATCCTCGTACAAAACCTGTTGTTTATTACAACGAGAATCCGCGAAGTCGTATATCTAGCGGCGTGGTGTATGCACGTTGCCCTTTATAGGTCAAAGATTGCGTAGGTACCGCCAAGGAAAGCCTCCCGGCGCACGTTTTTCACATACAAATTGCCTGAGCATGGGAAATGAACGATTGTCTTTTAACGAGAGATGGGATTCGTCGTTCTCTAGGTCGCTCTTCATATCGACGAAGCAGAACATGGCCACGAAGGTGAAATCACAAATTTGTTGTGTAACAACATGAACTGAATCGTCTGCCATACCAGACGAATAACAAGTACAAGGGTCCTTTAAATGATCTTTGTTTGGTCTGCGTCTAATCAGTTTAATTCATTCACCCTTTTTAATCGGAGAAAAACGTGCAATTATCTCTATGTCCCTAGTCTTAGCTACAGAATATTTTTAATTAATGCAGAAATTAAAGTAAACCTCACGCAAAGTAAAACATTTTAACGGTTAATTATTACTTAATGGTGTAATCAGTTACGGAAGAATAAAATTTTTCTTCGATACGCGTCCTTTTTCTCCCGTCGTGTCTCAAATTTTGTCCCCTGTGAACGACATATTTTCCGCATATTTCATTCGATTTCGCCCGCACAGAAATGAAATGCCGTCAATGCATTTTCCACGCAATTAACCGCGAGCTGTACACGACAGGAAGACGAGAAAATCCGGTAGCGTGTTCGTGTCGCGAGCGTGAAATCGCGGAGACGCGGAATCAGGGTCGCGTGACCGGGACCCTGACCGTGGCCACCCAATGTCGACATTTTTCACAGTGGGAATTCTCCTCGAATCCTTTCGCACAGCTGACACATTTAGTAGCAAGACGAATACGACGGAGTCATTTCCGTTCGACATGAAACGTACGAATTAACCTGAGTACTGTTGCGTGTAACTGTATCACAATTTTATAACGATAAGGATGCGAACTGGGGATCCAATTAAGATTTCCTGTTTTGCATTCCTCGAGATTTGCGTTTTTGAGAGGCCAACGGATCACATTCCTGAACAAGAATTTTAGATCTTGCCTGTTGTTGTGCCTTATAATGTATGACATTAAGCATGCATGCCGAGAATTATTTCTCCATTCTCTCGAGAGATTTGAAGAATGCAAATGTACGTTTTACAATCAATTTATAAGTCTATTTATTTCTTATTTTGATCGCGGTTTTTTTCGTTGTTGGCATGTTTTTTTTTTGCAGCGATTGCTTATACGTCTCATCGGATGAAGATGCGTTTTATTGAGACAAAAGTGCCTAATCTCGAATCGAGTTTTCGGAAAAGAGATAGATATTCAAGGTAATCTAAGGTGGGGCCGATCAGTATGCAAATAGCTGTTTCTTTACTATAGAATCTCGCAAATATTTATTTTAGGACTTGGAAACGCCGATCTCCGATTTGCCTTGCGAAGGACGACTAGTGTGCATAATTCAGAATTCGCGATATCCGATCCTTTCCCTTTTGCAATTATAACGAAAACTGAATTCTTAGCAAGCTCAAAAACTTTCTTATTCCGTAAAAACACTTAATTCTCATGAAATCGAAGTACATACAAAAAAAAAGCGTTTGTCTCAAATTGTTGAACGAAAAAATCGTTCGTCCAGTGGGTCAGTGGGTCGCCGTCACGTTAATTACAAAGACTCCAAAAGCCGCGTGTACAGTGCAATCACCTCCTGTCCAAGAATTCTCTCCAGTCCCCTCTTCGATGACGTGCGCTTGTGACTGCTTCACTTATCGATGATGCTACTTTTTTTTTCTCTCTCTCAATTATATAGCTATGTAGTACAATATAAATAATACAAAATAAATCGTACATTAAACCGGAATAATTCTAACAATCTACTATCTTTTATTATTACAAATTTTACCAGCGGTTATATTAAAAAATTTTTTAATAAAATTTAATAAACTTTAATAAATTTAATTTTAAAAAAAAGATTAACACGATACACTATAAAAACTAATGTGTTATAATTTTTATAAAAAATAATTTTTTTGTTTCTTACTTATTTTTTTGATTGTACAATTTTTTAAACAAATTTAACGATTTAAATAGATGGAATGAGTATTTTATACTTTTTACTATATGTATCAACATTTAGAAAAAAAATTTATTTTTTAAATGTAATCTGAAGTTTATGATAGTTGGGCTTCTAAAATTTTCTATTGTTCTCAGTTTGATAATCTTGGACAAAGCCTTACGGATAAAGCCTTGTGGTATACAACAGGTATATCCGGAAAGTTTTAAAATTAAGATAACATGGTCCGGCAATGAGAAAGCCTTTGTGCCGGTGATTGTAATAGCTTTCTAGCAGACGGCCAAGCAGATAATTCGAAAGTTCTATGCAAATAGAGGCGATGGTCGAGGACTTGTCGCGCGTACTTATAAAAATCCGTGAAATGCGCAAGTTTGTCGACCCGGCACGAATATCCGCGCGCCGCCGCCGTCGCTGCCATTTTTGTCGAGGCGCGGTACTTTCTTTCACATGCGACAGGTAATTGTTTTCCGCGTGCCTGAAACCTCCACGATGCGTAAATGATGGCGTCGGCACACGATTAGACGACGAGAAAGTTCGGTGAAACGTTAAGAAAAAGACGATTGAGCGTTGTGAACTGCAAGTCGCTTCAATATATGACAATTTGTAATTATAATGTGTGACAGATATGCTTTTTCTAAATTTTTTAAATATTTATATTTACTTGTGTATATAAGTATCTTTCTTTTTCGGAAATGTAAATTTCTTTAATAATTTATGATTTGCGATGGCTAACAATTTATAGCAAATTTGCAATTCTGCATAGTGCTTAATCATTATTTCCTTGGAAAATACAAGATACAAATATATGTTATAAACTTAACTCAAATATTGAGAATCAAGCATTGAAACCGCAATGTTTTTTACAGAAGATTAGTTACCGATTGCGAGGAACGCCATGATAAAAGACTGCGATTCGTTCTTTCTCCTCTACGAACGGAGTTGTGTCTTAAGTATTCTTGTGTCTATCAATCCCATGCGCTCAATTGCGTTCGTGCTGTCCACTTGGCGATAGCGTGACCGGGCATCGAAGTCGCCGGGTTGAGTAGAATAACGGGAGACTTAAACGATGTAGATATTCGCCGCTCGAGCGTCGCTCTGCCATAATCAAGACGGTTCACTTTTACTGATTAAAACGGCAATTGAATCAAACGTTGCAAATATTCCGTGTCATAGGTTTAGGAAAAATTTAAATTTGTATAATTTAGAAGGTAGGTTATTACATTGATGACTATGTAAATGTAAAGTATACTGCAAGACTTTTACAAGAAATCTAAATTACCGTTCGATTATTATTCTGTTTTCTTTTTCGTTATTGTAAGTTGTTTTGTAAACTTTTTATTACTCTTTACGATATTTTAGATTTTATTAGATAATATAATTGATGATTTGACTATCAAAGTTATTCAGAGAAGTAATATTTAAAAGTGTTCAGCAGTATTCATAAATTCTAAGTAATAATTTCTTTAAATACAGTTGTACAAACGGCAGTCAAACACACATATATTCAGCCATAGTCGCGCAGGAAAAGTTTATAAAATTCCTTCCCGTATGCGCATCGGAAACAACAACGGCACTTCCGCACGCATAGCATTCGCTTTCCCGTCACGTACTTAACTCTTATCTTTAGATAGACACGAGGTCATCGTAGCTCAAATTAATTTATCGTTGATGACGAAATCATCCGTGAAAGCCAAATCATCTTACGTAGCAAAGCACTCGTTCGGAATTTCTAACTGTGTTCAATTATCATTTATAAAGTTATATTTCTCTTTTTATTTCTCATAGATTTACGTTCACACAAGAAAAGTGCTTCCCAGACGGCCTTTGAAGAAAAAATTCTAAATTGAGCAATCGATATCGATATTATTGATCAAACCGATGACATTTAAGATGCGTACAGTAAAAATCTCGAGACATTTTGTAACTTTCGCGCGGTGTGTGCGTGTATGTATGTGTGTATGTGTGTGTGTGAATAAAGGATAAGACAAGATCATGATATATAGGTTTAGAGCGCGCAATATAGTCTGCCTGGCATTTAACCAGGAACTATCGCGTGCGCGCGCGAGTATGAAAGCCCTGGGGCCCGTGAGACCCCTATAACAGGTCACTGCCATCGAGAGAGGCGAGCAGGTTCGAGGCGCTGAATCCCTTTTACAGAAGAAGGGGAGCCTGTTTATCCGCGCTGCATTTCACACGCACATACCGCCACGCATCGCCATGCGAACATTGTACATTTGTGAATTGAATATCTCGCAGGGGGAAGCAGAGCGCTCTCGCGTCGCGTAAAATCGTTAAAGATAAAAACAAAAAAAAAAACGTACAGGACAAATAATCAATTTGCATACGCATATTCCAGGTTCAACAGATTCGGGGAGGGGGAAATTGTCTCTCGCTTTTATATTCAGGAGATGTGAAAACACCATCCGTGTCTCTGGGAACTTAAACGCGGAAAGCGCGGCAACGCAACGGTAATCGAATTTCTGAATTACATTAGGCGGCGTGCGAATTACACCACAAGGGAACGACACGGCTCGGTACCGTTCTTAATAACGGTCACCCGGTATAACGCTCTGGCACTGAGGATGAAGCAATGTTCCGCGCGATTGCGGGGGTCTCATCAGCGGGAAAGACATCAGAGACAAACGACAATTCCATAAGTCTCGTAATCACGGCACTTACCTTTGCGAAATTGCAGCCGTGGCTCCCCGTGATTACGGTTTTGCGAAACTTATTCGCGCGGGCATTTTTGCGGAGTCGCGTGCGCGAGCAATTGCCAAGCTACGCGCAAATTGAATGACAACGAACGAAAGGGGGATGCGAGTGAAAACGAGGGATATTAATAAATCGCGAATATTGAAATAATATGCTCGGACGTTGTTATGTCTCAGACGAAAAGACTTTCACGAAATTATAATACGCTTAGCCGCTTGTTGTACTTTCCTTCGTAAACAGCGATATGTATCAATTTCTGTGCGAGACCGTTTCGTACTGAGTTTAAGCAATTTCTCCTCTTAGTGCGAAAGCTGATACGCGGCCATCTCTAGCTGTTAGCATTTTTTTTAAATACACGTACAATACGTGTACATACATCGCATTGGAGAGAAAAATTTATTCATCTGTCGATCGGTGAGACTTTCTCTTCATTATGTACGCAAAAAAAGTTCCGAAAATACACGAAACAATGTACGTTGCCCTTATCCGCTTGGCATCAACCGCGAAATTGCTTTATTACAGCTGATTTGCAATAAGTTCGACCGAGTAAAACGTTATGTTTGTATCAGGATTAACTTTCGGCACTAACCTGCTAATTTATCTCTGCGATAAATGTTAAGATTGAAATCATTTGAATTTTATTGAACAACGTTTAACTGGTATGTATTCTGTAAATTCCTAAGCTATAAAATCTTGGCGGGCAGACATATGCATTTATTTCGCGTGTGCTTTACGTTTTTCTATAACGCTGCTGTAAATGTGGAACACCCCGATGCATTCAGGGAGTAAGATTCGATGAAATGTAACACAGCCCGGAGGCAACGTCTTCCTGGAAATCCGGAGAGATTATTGCTTGCGCCATACTTGTACGATTTTCACTTCTACGTCTTGTATGTATGTAAGTATCCCGTCACAGGATTCTCTGAATTCATTTTATTACAACTGAATGTCTCCCTTACATAACTACCGGTGTTAATGCGAGGATATGATCACGGAATAAATTAAACGAAGATTCATGTGATGTGCGCTATCTTCTAAAATTCCCATCATACAACTAGAAATTAGGATGTATCACTATAATCTGGGATAGAGAAACTTACTATATTATGTAATAGTTGACGTAAAAAAATTCAATTAAATATTTTTTCAATATATGACAAAATATTATATGTTTATCATTTTTAATGCTTATCTTTTGCATCTTATTTAATAAAAAGAAATATCTTTATGGTAAAGACATCGAGATGTCAACTTTCTATTAGTAAAGAAGAGAAACTTTTATGTAATAACCAGTTTCTAATAAATAATTGAATTTCGCATATTTTGATTATAAATAAAACTGTACAACAATAAAGTTCAAAAGTATACAAATATTTTCTCTAAAATTTTAAATAAATTTTTTAGATTTTTGTATAACTGATATTTATTCATGCTCGGTGTTCGACGATTTCGAAGGAGGAAATAAATAATGCAAGATATTGTTGTTACAATTATTATTGATACTGTTATCGATATTATCAAGTTGTTACTATTATTATTATTATATTGTTAGTGTGGCATCTGACGCATAACAATACGGTACGCACACGGGATCGTGTTAGAATTTGTTCTTTTAACAAGAACCATCCTGTCAACGAAATCCTGCGTTCGTACTCGATAACAACGATACGCAAAATCATGAAATTGGATTCATCGAATATGCAATACATATACAAGCTTCTCTCGTTACATACATATACAATCTCCAATCGGCATTGACTGTTCAGTGGCACGATACATGAGCAAATCGTCAAAGTCATATGTTAATCTTAAAATACTATCCAAATTACTTCACTCTTTAGTAACTATTATAATTTATTTTGCCAATTACATTAAATAATCCGTTTTTGCACGTACTAAATAATATAAGCGGCCAACATAGTGAAAAATGATATTAATGTTAATCAAAAACTGTTCCTTGTTAACCTAGAGTCGAGAAATAAAAGTATCCATATCGCAGTCCTCTATCACCTTTTTCCTCCCTCATTTTGTTATAAAGGCAGGATAAAGGCCATGAACATACTGAACGGTCAAGGCGCAGTGCATGAATAATAACGATAGCGCGATATATCGGTTAATTCATTAAATAATTCACCAATTAATACATGCTGACGCATCAGTACGGATGAAGCGCAGCTAAACCCAATCTCGGTGGCTCGGCGTAGCTGTGACGGTATCTACCGGATGTTGGGATCATCTCCAACGGCGGTCTGGCACTTTCACGATCGAGCCCAGGATATCTTTCGTGCTCCGACAGCTCCTGGTACGTCGTGCTCCTCGTTCGAAACTTGTCGCGCAACTCGCGCGAGTGCTGCGTACGTTCTCGAAATTCTCGCATCTGTTTGATAAAAAGATGAAACAAAAAGTCATCACAACTTTAGAATTGTGCTTTAGATCGCGTCTAGCGAAAATGACTCTTACATCTCTCTGATCTACAAGATTCCTCTGATCTCTGAAATCTCTGCCGACCGACGGATTCTCGTAGAAGCTCCTTGGCCGCGGCCTCGAAGTCTCCTGCTCAGGTGGACGTTCCATCGCATAATGATGAGTCCTAGGTCGAGGTCTGCCCTTGTAAAACGCAACATTTTCGCGCTCAAGCACATCTGGCTGAGTTCGTCTGACTGCATGCTCGTGGGAGGACGTGGAGTTCAAGCTGGCCGGATACTGGCGACCAGGTCGATCCTCGTGACTCTGTCTGGCCGACTGGACTCTATCAGCAAATAACAAATCGTTACAATTTCATCAACGATAAATTATAATGTAACATTTCTACGCTAAAAATCTAAATGTAAGTCTATCACGGAATACGATTATTTCACTTATTCATTAAAACCAGGAAGTATTTCGAAAGTCTTATTCCGTAAAAGCACTCAAGAGGGATATTCTATGAGAAATCTCTATGAAAGGAATGCGGAGATATGCGAGATACCGGCGTTAACTATAATTTCCATAAATATTTTCGAACACATCAAGATCAATATCGTCATAAATCTCTCTCTCTCTCTCTCTCTTTCGCGGGAACGCGTTTGATCGGTGAAAATGTTTGTTACTCGAAACCCGTTCGAGCGTGGAAAGCCGGACAGGACTGTATGTGTGCAAAACGAAAAGTGCGATAGCGATCGATGTCGCATTCAGATACTCTCCGGATTGATGCTCCCGACGACGTTATCGACTTTTACTCGCGATTAAACCGCGCGCAACCGGAATGTCCGTTTTGTGTTAAACTGCTTGGTTACAGAATAGATCTCTTCTTCGACGGGCGATAAATTTTCCCGACTCTTAAGTAATAAATTTTGTCCAATTTGCAGGAACAACATTTCTTTGGAGCGCACCTGTGCACGGGATGATGCTCGATGTCTCTCTGCCTGGGGAGAACGGGCCTGGCGATGGCCTCCCTCTCCATCGCCCTAAACATTTCCTTGGCATCTTGGAACCTTTCTCTGGGACTGGTCACCTCGCCGGGATTGACCCTGGGCTGATATTGAGGACTCGGCGAGCGCTGTCTAAATTCCGCCGCTCGCCGATTCCTGTTGCAGCTCGGCGAAACTCCCCGGTTGTTCGCTTGACTGGGCAATCTTTCGGGGCTTCGCGGCAGCCGCGGCAGCGTGAGGCTCGCAGTCGTCTCCACTTCCGGTATGTAGTCATTATCCTCGTTCGGCGCACCCCAATCGTCGTCTGGAACACAGATTAACATATAAATTATATTTGTACTTTCGCTTCATTTACATTGAAGACAAGGAGCTCGATTATAAAAAATAGTAAAGCAACAAAGTATTAATGTTTCTTTAATAACATTTGATGATGATTTAAATCTTTCGCCTCTTCTTCTCGCATTTGTAAGACAACAACGAGCGACGATATCGCTTAAGGCTGACAAGCAGCAGCGTCCACCGATCCATTTGCCCTTCCAGTCTCTCGTCCCCGTGAAAAATCGGTCGGCAGTAATTCTCGCGGAATCTGGCATCTCGGTGAGGTCAAGGAAGATTTAAAGAGCGGTAGCGGGTTAGGGGGACGCAGGGGGGGGGAGGAGGAGAAGGTAACACCGATGAAGTTCAGAGAGACACGAGAGAAGGCTGAGAGATGCCTCGGGCTGTGGGCCGAGAATGCGGAACCTTATTCCGTATACGTACAACGGCCTCCCACGAGGTCGACTCACGCACGAATTTATGCGCTGCTGCCGCCGTCGCTGTTATCGTCGTCGTCGTCGTCGTCGTCGAGACAACGTCTCATCGTCATCATAATCATCAGTATAACTGTCATTACCCGTTGCCGTAAACAACGACGACACGGTGCGGCGCTCTCGGCCCCCGCCTTCCCACCCTTGGCCGCGCGTGGAAAACGCACCTCTTCGGAGAAGAGCTCCTTTGCGCAACGATACGCGGAGCAAAACGCAGAGGCGGAGTGTGCCGTTACTGTATTATGTAAGAAGAATCGGAGGGTGAAATCCCAAAGTGTCGTCAGCCCGCTCTGAGAATTTTGTAAACGCAATTGGCTCTCTCTTCCTTTTTCATTTTTCATTTTGCGCGAATAATTCAGTTTGTCAAGTGTTTTTGTGCAATTTTCGCTTGTCAGAATATCGGCGACGGATATATCGAGACGGTATGCGCAGATAACGGTACGTAGGTAACGAGATAACTGAAAAATCCGCGCACAATAAGACGCCGACGAGGGAGCGTAATTGATTAGCATCGCCGCGAAACGATAAGCTTTGCGGCTCTTAATCTCCCGGCTGGGATCTTAAGCAGCGTTAGAATAGTTTCGCGGCTTAGAAGCGCGGCCACGTCACGTAAGGCGATGCAGAGGCGATGCGAATCGTGACTGTAAGACATGCGAAGGCAGTTAAGTGTGTCACGTCGCTTTAAAACCGCAAGGATTTCTGGTAGGAGTAAACGAGACGCCGTTCACACGGTGGAACGGCGGCGGCGGCGCGGGAGAAAAAAAAATCCGCGATCAGGTGTTGATCCGCGGTCCAGCATCTGTCGCGTCCTCTCTAATCATGCAAAACGTAAACGTGACGGAAGGAGGATGCGTATCATCTGCGTGTCGCGTTCCTCGATTATATCCCCCTGTCGAAGTAAGTCGACATTGTCGATTCATTTATTTGTTAAATAAGCAAAGCACCGTCCTTCCGCTCGCAAAAGTCGCGCAGAGAGCTTCGATGACTGTTCGAATATCGGCGTCGCGACACTCGGGGGGGGAAACAGTTAAAGTCGCGCGAAGTTCCTGAAATTTGAGTCAAAGGATCGGCATAATCACCGAATAAACTGTTTAATAAAAAAAACTAAAATAATAAGGCTTCAAAATTATAAATTGCGTATTAATGGACATTGTTTGAATCTAATTTCCATACAGTCTTGAACGAAACGTTATTTTTTTTTACTCGAAAATGTAATTATTATTAGGTTGCTTTTATGTGTTCACTGACTCACTCATTTCCAAATAAGATCGTCAACAGGCAGCAGTCAAATAAAAAGTATTATATATCCCTCCACTTAACTATTCACGGTGACTGACCCGCCTTAACGCGTCTCGAAATTCTCACCGTGAAACCGCGCGGAATTCGTGGGTTTCCAACTTTCCAATCTAATCTAGAGATTGTCAAAGACTCAAGGGCTGCATACAAATTGCGCTTCACGGCATTTATTCGATTCGAGTCATCATTGCGCGCCTGCAGCAGCGCCACTGCAGATTCCGAGCCGTTGTTTCGGCATCGCTTGCTAATTACTCCTCATAATGCGGGGAACCGACGCCGCGCTAGCGGTACATAATTGCGTGGGACACTCGAATTTTTCAAACTTGGGGACTTCCATCGAGTACACAGCCGCGCGAGTGTACCTCAGCCTCCGCGCCAAAGTCCAGCCGCCGATATTGGCCGATTTTTTTGCGGCCGTACATACGTATACGAAAGCCCTGGAGCCAACCGAGATACGTACGCCCGTCGTCGTGTGCCGTCGTGGTACCTGCCGCTGACACGACGACGTCCTAACGGTATTCCTTCCACTGTAACAGGTGCTCAAATACAATCTCTCTCTCTCTCTTTCGCGTACGAGAGCTTGACGCCGAAGCTGAACGTATCCACCAGTATACGCCGGTGCGGCGGGGGATATCGAATTTATCTTTTTTTTCTTCTTCCATCCCCCTCTCCGTTTCGTCCTTCTCATCACGAAATTTATTCAGCGACGTTATATGGGTCAGTCGTTAAAAACATGTTTCTCTCGAGGTAGGCACGCCCCCCCCCTCCCCCCGGAGGACGAAGCTCCTCTGATATACGCGCGTCGCGTGCATCTTAATGTGCACCGCCGATATCGGACGGAACGCGAGCTGCTTTGTGCGAAGGATAAAGCAAAGTAGGCTAGACTCGTGCGCGCGAACGCGAAAGAGTGCCAATAAAAAAAAAAAGACACTTATACTATACATCACCGTTACTCGTCGCTTTATCGCGCTGCGTCCCCGTTCTCAGGACACTCTCCCTCTCTCCCACCGTTCCAAGGGGTATAACGTAAATGAAATGAATTTCTCTTAATCGGATCGTGAGGCTTTAGATGCCTCCCTCCTCATCGGACGCGGGGAAGATTTATTGTCTTCGCGCGGTCCCTCCGTCCACGGCTTTGATTTAACCGCAGGAAACTTCAGCCGCGAAAAGCTTGAACGTCGGAGCTTATGGAGAGAAATGATTCTTCCGCGTCGAGCTTGCCTGAGACTCGATGAATTAATTATTGCTGCGCCTGAATCTTGTCACATAAGACAATGCGATTCTGCAAATTTTTTTTCTTGCGTAAAAATTTATATAAAAATATGTATAAACATGTATAATTCATTTGTAAAATATGTTTATATTATACTATTATATGTTTGCATTCCAAATCATAAATTTGATTATAGGTAGTTTTTCTCCTCTTTTTATATTAATTTTTTATAAAAGAAACAATGCGAAAATTATATTTTTTTATACCAAACAGAAATTTAAAGAAATAGTATAAACATATATGTACATATTTCGTACATAATTATATAAAAATTTTTTTTTTCATATAAACAATTTTTTACTGAATAGATGCATGTAATTTCGCGAATGCAAAGTTTTCGGGGTTGATCGGGTGAAAGTGGACGACTTTATCGTTGAGGAAGACCGCGCGTGGACAAATCTAACCGGGCCGGGCTCGATTTCGTATTCAATACGTTCAGACATCTCAACAGCCGGAAAAGAAGGAAGGAAAAAGCGGACGGTGCTCAAAGACGGTGACGCGAAACGATTTTTCGTAGCTACCGGCGAACTGGGTTACGAGGTCGTTCGGTTTGCCACTGCCCAGTTTTCTACGAGAACCGATAAGATTCGAGTTGGCACGCGCGCGCACACACACGGGCGAGTAGAAAGCGCCCAAATTTTTGTCGTCGCCGATCGGCTATGAATCTTTGACCGTGGAATCATTTCCGCTTTCATGCGCAGGAAACGCGTGGGGATACGCGAGGAGATACGCTCGATACTTTTTTTTTTTTTTACTTTTTCCGAGACAACAGCAAAACGATGAAGCCACTCGATCGGTCGGTTTGTCTCTTCGTGATGTCTGACGGTGACAATTGGCGGCAGATACGCTGCTATTCTATCAGTTTTCGTCACAGCGAGATTTTTTTTTTATCGAGAGTAATCATTTCACTCTCTACGATTATTGCTCCACGTGAAGCTAATTTCGCCTGATCTCGGTGATTCTCCTCGCTTCGGGAGGAATGATTATTGGGTGCGCGATCATTTCCTGAGAGATGGATCGCGAAAAGAAGAAGCGAAGACTTTCACTTTCGTACGGCGCCCAGCATCGGCTTGCATTATCGTTTAGCCGACGTAATGATGCGTCCAGTCGACAGCACGTCCCGCGAGAGATTATTCTAAAACTTTCTATTTTGCAATTAGCCGCGAATTATGCAACGAGAGATGCCTGAATTCCCCTTTTTTTTTTCCTTCCGCGCGCGCCCGGCGCGATTTATATAATTTCGATCCTCTTCTCCCGCGATCGATCTCTCCGTGTCGTCGACTTTCGATATCTTACGATTTACAGATCTCTCGCTCTTAGAGTAGGGAATCGAGCGGGAATTGTACGGCTTTCGAAATAATACAGCTATCGCGCGCGCGCCCGCATAAAGCTGCAATAAATTTAATTGCGACGGCGTCGACGGCGTGGTAAATAATAAATTTTCCATTAAGTATGCCAGAAATAAGAAGGTAATCGCGTCTTCGAAATGGCAGCGTCTCGAGGTAAATCCGTATGGTATTTACGTCCTGAAAACCTATTTTCGCGGCCGTATAACGATACCTACTCAACGATACTCCTCTCAGGAGGAGAAGGAGGAGGAGGAGTATTGGCGCAATGACGCGGAATTTCTACGAACCGAGCGAGCGTAATATTCACGGCGAGTTTCACACTCGCTAGGCGCAATTGTCACGCTCGCAGCCAATTTTACGCACGCTCCTCGGAACGCAGGCTTTCTTACTTGAAATGGGATGTTGCATCGTAACTAACTTGACGCAACCGGCCGAGTCGCGAAAATGCCTCTCTCAGACGTTGTACGTCGCGTTGCAACGGCCTACTTGCTAACGCCTAATTTCATACGTGTGCCTCTTAATATCAGCTTGTATCTCGTACGAGCTCCAGTTTGTCGGTAACGCAAGCCAACATTATCTCTGCCGTGTTGCGCCAATCGCGAATTTTAATTGTCAAGTGTAATTACGCGAGAAATGTGTCTCTCGAAATTTTGTTCTCTTAGTCACTGAAATTTTTGAAGAACAGTGAACAGTCACTGATAATCACAGTTATTTATACACTGAGAAAAAAATGTTGTTAATTTGATTAAATTTTATCTATTCAAGTATTTATATATTTAAGTTAACTATATAAATACTTGATTTGAAATTTGTACATTTAAGTACAAATTCTTGAATTGACAAAATTTTAATCTAGTTGGAAAATTTCGTCAAATCAACAATTTTTTTTTCTCAGCGTAATAAATAAATTTATTTTTTATTTACGAAGTCGTAAAATGATTTGCGAAACAGAGAATCACTCAAGATATCAAACAGAAGATTCATCCCAGTAAACAATTTTTCATTAGTTTTTGTCCTTTTCAGTATGGCTATTATTTTCTTATACCAAATAGAAATTTTATCAAAAAGAGAAATTAATATACGGACATATTTTGTATATAATTATACAATATATTATATATTTATATATATTTTTATAAAAAATTGTTTACCGGATTAAAACCGAGGATAATTCAAGGATTAAAGAGGACTCATCGTCATGAAGAAGGTCACTCACCGGAGGAGGAATCTCTGGATGGTCTGGACGGTCTCTGGCCGAGGGGATGGTGGGTCTGATAGGGCGGCGGCGTCGCCGCGCTGTCGGATCCTATGCCGCTGCTGGCCGCGCTTCTCGTGCCACCCCTGTCGACGACTGCCGTGTTGCCGCCCACGATGGTTTGATTCAGGCAACGTCTGAACTCGATGCCGGCCAGGTTGCCGCGGTGCCTGTGCACGGTATCGTAGTCGCGCGGCGGCAGCAATATCGGGCCGACGTCGTTATCGCCGGAATTGCCTCTGCCTGAAACACACGATTGTCCGCTTCGTACCATCGTACGTTGGCCTTGACACGCATGACGTTGGCCGCTCGTTCGCTCGCGCGCGACTAATATCGCCGATTGCAGCGTTTCGTAACGTAATGAGAGAGAAATAAAATTCTCAGATGTTAAAAAAAAAAAAAAAAATGACGAAAACATCGTATCTTACATTTCTATTTCTTTTTGTATTTATTTACAAATAAAATCCTTCTAATCTCAAATAATCAACCGGTATTCTTCGAAATATTTCGTCTGCCTTCCTATGTACAGATACGGAATTTTGTACGGCGGACAAACGTCAAGCGACGTCCGGATGGGAAGGTATTCACCTAATTTTGCCCGCAACTCAGCGGCCAAAGACTCGTAAATGGTCGTGGCTTGGACCGGATCGTGTCTGAGCTCACCGCTACCTTCGGAAGACTCGGACTCCCTGGTACTTCGGCCGTCGCTGCCTAGATTGCTGCGGATTCTGCCCTCGCTCGCCGTGACCCTGGCCAGATTGTCGGTGTGTGACGCCAGCGCTTTCAACTGGCCGCCTAACAGTTCGGCGGTCTCGACCGAGTCGCATCTAGAACGGGCCAGACAGCAAGGCGGAAAGATTAACGAAGCTCTGCCATTATCGAAACGATGACGAGGGAGCGACAGATGTAATCTCATCCTGTTGGCCCCCATAGCAGATATGCACTGCAGAGTTATAATTTACCTCTGCCTTCCTTTACGTAACGTCGCACGCAAACGCTGTACCGGGTGTCGCGAAACAATCGAGACGGATGGGATACGGAGCGAGACTTCCATGCGCGACAAGTGTGGGATTAAGACGCTCCGTTTGTGAAAAATACGTTTATGAAAAACGTGGGCATCTTGTTACGCGTAGAGATGCAAGCTCGCGATAATATCAAGTACAATTCCCAGGCGTTCCCAGCGAGAAAAGGATCGGCCACCTCTTTTCATTTCGGCCGTATACAAGCGAGCGTTAACAATACGCGTCGCGGGACACGTTATAGCCGTAATATTTCGTCCGAGCTCCTCTCCTTACGGCGAAATGTTCCTCAACGGGACTTTCATTGAGCATACCAAAGAGATCGCGTGCCCGCGCGGTTAACTTCGATTGAACAATCGAAACCAAGCGGTGTCGATTCTCATGCGAGCGACATTTACATTATGGAACCCCCCCCCCCCCGTTTCCCATCCTCGCCGCCTGCGATCGAAATAAAATTCCGCCGCGAGAGTCTTCGAGCCCCCGGAATAATTAAACTCGAACGCGCGCTAATTATCGTACCGCTGTGAAGCAGATCGTTGAACTAATAGCCCTGATAATTTGCAATTTAATGACAAGGCTGCTCCGAATACTTCCATCCGTTCGCAGCGACGGCACAACACTACGCGCCGCGCCGCGCGGGATTATGAAAATCATTAGCGATCCGTTAGAATTACGAAAGTCGTTAATTAAAGAACGTAGCGTACGCCCCGGCAATGGCTGAGATCGAGGCGATGAACCGAGTGGCCTTATGTTTAACCGCGAATCCCTAGCGCGGACCTGACGAATGAATAACAACGCCGGCATCTTGTGCTCCCCGTGTCGCATCCGCACTCTTACACAAAAGGACTATATTCTGGTCTGATTAAACGGCTCGAATACGTCTAATCGATTAGGGAAAGAGAACAGAGTTGTAATCAGCATAAGATTGTCTTGATGTTTAGAGCGCATTGAAAATTGATTCCTCGGATTAGCTGGTTTAACTGATATACGATTCATTTGTCGCTATATTACGCTCGTTAAAGCGCACGTCCATTAGTACGCGTAATAAAAATGTTGACGTGGTTTACGCGCGGCAAGTTTAGTCGGTACGATTGATTTATCGGTCGTTACACTCGTCGAATCTCACTCTTTCTTTTTGTCGTTAGGTCTGCGTGATAAATTAATTAAAATGTAGTAACCTGTACGCGTGCACGTGCACGGGATTGTTGGTCGCTGGGTTCGGCAGGAGCAGAGTCGCGGCGACGATGTCCTCCCGCTGCACCGCCGCGAGCACCGCGTGTCCCGGCACCAGGTGCTTCACCGCCGACCTCGTCGAGCCACCGGGATGAACGGTCTGTATGATCTTCAGTCCTTTGTTGCTCACCTATATCAAATTATATACAAATGCACGCCGTTCACGTCGCCAATTGCGAAGCTCGCTCGCGCGAGCGAGCGAGCGAGCGAGTCCCTTGCGCAAACCGCGGCTTTGTTTCGCACCTCGCGATACGTCGTCCGGATGACCGTCGATGGCGTATGAATGCATGACTAATGAAATAGATACAGATTAATGATACAGAGAGCGCAATAATATCTCTCGCGATGAGACTCTCGTGGTCCTTGAATTTTTTTAAACGCGACGACACCGTATTAATTAGCAATCGATTTATAATAAATCGGAGTTTCTCGGAGTCGGACAGTTTCAGCGTCTCCCGTCTTTCTCTCTTGATTGCCTTGTTCATCATCCCGCGTCCCGCGCAAACGTCCGTCCTTGTACTTAAGTTGAATCACGTGAGCGCAGATATATGCGAGGAGGCGTATTGCCGCGTGCGTAATGTGTGTTCCACTTCGCGAAAGCACTTAATTACCGCGCTGTCGATCATCGCGACGATTGTTCGGATTGTTGCTGAAACGCTCGCCGAGAGCCGCGCGGTTATGAATGTCTCTCCCACCCACGTGATGGAGCTTTCCTCGTCGCTACTACGCTGAACGGAGTTAAACTTTATACACACAGCGATTAGACGGACGATTCTCGTTTCATAACGAGTCTCCTTCTTTTCGATACCCTTTTTGTTCCGTTTTACTTTCTAGCCGCGGCAAGAAGTAATATATCGAACGAAATTCCGATAACAGCGGGGTACAGTTAGAGATAAAACTTAATCGGTTGTTCAACGGCCGGCCAGGTTTTTTTATCGCCTTTCACGCGCAATAATCTCCTTTTAACAGCGCCGGCGCATCTGGTGAAACCCCAATGCGGCGTAGGCTAAAAATTCGCTACAAAGAAAACCCGTTTGCTTCATTTGACACCGTTAATGCGAGCGCTAAATCACATTTCTCGCGCCGTACGGATTCGAAAACTGCGGCTCGATGCGAGATTTATTGCATCACGTACTTAGCCGGCGGTGCGGCGGTCGCAAACGCGATTTCTAAAGCGAGCGAGCGTATCCTTTTTCAGACGCGCCACTTGATATGCGCCGGGTGGCAGCAGCGCGTGCCACGTGTCCGCGTTTAACGGCCGCGAAACAGTTTTGGCGCGTCGTCCCGCGTTTAATTTCTCTTTTCTCCGTCAAAAAGTAGCGTATTAGCGCGCCGCGCGCTCGTTCCCGCTAAAAAGATTCGGGTCAGTGAATTTATTATTACTTATGTTACCCGAGCGCGCGGCGAACGCGTAACGCGTTACAAATAATGCACACAATCAAAGCCCTCGGGAAAACGATTTCGTTGCGCGCGCGCTTCGTAACTGCATCACGTCTCGAAAGGAGATACGTTGAAGAGAATCGCGCGTCCTTTCACCGGTCTCAGTTACGGGCACCCGGGGATTCTTTTAACGGGAACTATTAAAACGCGCTATATGGATGACTCCTCCACCTCCGCAACGCGTGTGCGATTCCATCGGGGTTAACGCATTCTCTCTCTCTCTCTCCATCTCTCTCCCCGGTTACGCGTTCACCGAAAATTCCCACGTTCCTGAAATGCACGCAAAAGCGCCGTCAAACTGCATCGGAACTCGTTCGTTCCGCCGCACGTTCGACCGGACGGGAAAACCTGTCGAGCGAACCTGCGGCCGCGGGATAAGGTCGTTATTTCGCTGCGATTTTTGCGCTCTCCGCGGCGAGTGCTTTCACTGTCACGCGTGCGGGAAGAAGGAAAAAAGGAAGAGCAAGAAGAAGGAGGAAGAAGGCAACTACGACGCCGCGGTATATCGACGCGAGTTAGGTTCCGGTCGGTTGATCACGCGGATCGTCGTCGTCGTCGTCGTCGTCGTCGTCGTCAGGCGAGATTCGTTTCCGCGATATTTTCGGTTAAGCGTGCCGCCCGAAACCGGATTTCAGATCCTACCCAGCTCACCTGCAGTGTGACCTTGAAAGGTTCTTGAAGTCGTTCCCGCTCCAGCAGGTAGGCTATGGCACCGGGCATCGCGTCCACCCCCTTGGCCTCCCTCGCGCCGAGGTACCAGACGTAATAGAAGCTCTTCTTGACATCCTTGCTGCCCCTCAGGCGCAGGGCCATCACTGCTCGCGGAAACAAACGGATTTCATCATTCGTTCTCATCATCGGGACGTCGCCGACCGGGGACTTGTTATCCAGGAAACAGATTGATACGGTGGATGCACTGGATAGGTGGACGGCCCGTTATTATGGGCGTATTCGAATACTTAATCGACTCGTCGGATGTGAGCGCCGCTTCGATTTATTTGATTTTAAGAAGAAAAATTCGAGCTCGCAATCGAGAGGAATCTCGATTGCATAATTAATGGTCCAGTCTCTCAAATTTTTTTGTGCCAATTCAACGCAAGATAAGTATGTTAGAAGACGATATAAATATCATGTAAAGATAATAAAAAAGTAATAAAAAATTAACAGAGAGATGTAACGCCTTGAAACGGAGAGTGTGGCGATATATTTTTTAAAATTAATTTTAACATTTATAATATACATTGACACATACATTTCATTCATTAATATTAGAATTTACGTTTTAAAACTACATTATTTTTTTACGTTATTTGCTTACTTATCCATAAATTTTTACTATTAAGTTTTAATATTAAGAAATGTTGAATATCAATTTAACAAAATATTCAAACAACATAATTTACGCATTATGTCAATTAACAATTGAATATGTTACAAATTCATCACGAAAAAATTTAACAAAAATCAATTTTAGCATAAATACTGGATGCCGGTCATGAGACTCTGGCGTCGTTTTAATAAATGAATATCATAACGGTGACGAAATATTATTATATGCAAAGTGCGATTACGGCATTGTGTCCAAAGCGTCGCGAAAAGTTCGTCGTCCTCAACAGCTGCGACGGGATCTCTTGACATTACGGCTGAGAGATGTCACGATAATAAAATTAAGCGTCGTGACAAAGAGAGAGTTATAATTGTCAAATCGCAAGTCTCCCGTACGATGGATAAACGAGGATATGGCCTTTCGATGATGCGAACGTTAGCGCATGCTTACGAGCGGCGCGCGGAAGCGCTTGCCGGCGGAAATCGCGGAAATTGTGGATAACCTTACTATCGCGTGGAACGTAAGCGGACACTATTTCCTGGATAATTTTTCTTTAATTACTCTGCGCCTCTCTCACGATCGAGGAAAAACGTCAATTTTCCACCGAGCCAGGCCGCCGCGCGCGCGCGAGCGAGCGAGCCTGACGGGATTCATCCACTTCCTCAATTACTTTCACGCTTAAACCCGTTTCCATGTTATCCATCTCGCGGCGGATCATTTCGCGCTGGTCCCTCGACGACGGTGCCGCGTAATGAAAATATTTTGCGATATTGAATGTGCGCCGATATGCATGCGCCGCGATCGACGGGACGGATCGTACGATTCTCGACGGGAGAGAACGTCAATTTTAGAACGTCAGTTCCACGTCTCCGTTATTTCAATCGTCGCGATATGAAGTATCTCACATTAGCGATGGGATAAGCGCGGATTCCCCTTGTTCGTTGAAGATTTTGCTGCACCGTATTTTAAACGGCCTCAGATTCGTGCTCGTGCGAACGCCTATCCTTCCGCCGTTTTGATCCTTAAATCAACACTCAACTGCTTAAGCGTACCTCGCACGTCTCCCTTCCACTTGATAATACGTGCACGCACCGAATTTCAAATAACTTGATTGTACCGTCGTATGAATGGCGTTTTCTGAGAAAATACTTTCGGGAGAGCTTGATCATTTTTCGCACGAACGTCCTTTTCTTTAAATAAAGCGTAGCCAGTTAAAAAAAAAAGAATCCCGATTTAAATTAAAAAAAAAACAGGGATGAGCCAAACGTATATCAATATTTGAAGACATTTAAAGGCATCTTATCGCGGGAATTGATCCGAACTCGATATCTCTCAGAGTCCTCGCAGCGAGGAAGCATACTGGGACCCTACGCCAACACACTACCGTAGGTCGCTACTTGCCTGTATATATGTCGGAGGTCTTCGCCTCCCGCGTTTCGTAGCTATCCCGAGGAAAATCCGCGAAATCCGCGCGCTGTCCCCTTGGTCCTCCTGCGCAGCGAAACACGCGTGTCGTCCCGCCACTCGTCGTCACATGTACACGACGTCCGTGGGCGCACGAACGCGATATGCACACCTGTAACTCGCGGCCTCGTCTGACAGCTGCGGGAACCTAACCACTTTTCCACGGGGCACGGGGCCGTAAGGCCGCTCCGTTCTGCCGAGTGACGCTCGCCGTTCTGAACGACGGGAACGGAACGGAACGAGAACCAACGGGGGGACCAGCGGAGAGCGGGCCCCTCGCGGCTCGCCGAGGAAGCGAAATCGGCCTTCTTCGAGGCCCCTCGGCTCAGCTCGCCGACCCGCTGCGCACCGAGGACGCGCCGAAACTCATTTCGGGCATATCGATATGCTGAATTCCACGGCGAGGATACCGCGCGCGTGCGAGAAAGAAGAAGAAAAAAAAAAGAAAACCGGCGAACGATGAGGGAACGGGCGAGCGCGATTCAGGATCAGAGATTTGGCCGCGGGGGCCTTCTTCTGCCCGGCCCTATAGCGACCTCTCACGCTCGTTCCGAAGGTCCCTGACGTCTCCCGATCTTCTTTGCCCTTTCTCCCGCTTCTCCTATCCCCCTCTTCTCCCCCCCTCGCTCTCTATCTGACCGCCACACCTTCTCGAAGATCGACTTGGGATCGGCCGCGATGGTAACGCGCTCCGCTCTCGGAAAGAGAAAGAGAGAGGCCGGCGATTTCTAACCGGCGCTGCCGGACAGATTCCGTCCTGGATTCGTGTCTCGTCTCGGACCCCTCTCGCCTGTCTTCGAAGAAGAAAGAGAGAGGGACAGATCTTTTCCTCTTTCCTCCCGTCTCTTTGTTCCTTTCCCTATTTCTCTTTCTCCCTCTGCCATCTTTCTCTCCTCCCCCCTCCCTCTCTCTTTTTCTCTCTCGGGTTATCTACCTGTTCACGTCTACCTTCTACTATGTTGCTCGTGTTTCATTCTACCTGCCTTTCTTTGGACCTTTGCTACACCGATTGCGACGGGATACAGGCCCAAACGAAAGGGTAAACGAAAACCCCCAAAAAATCATTTTTATGATTTCTCTTTTAGTTAGATATATATGAAAATTTTATCAGTTATTTCTCTTGATTTTTCTTCACGTCATTTATTGCCAAAAATTTTGCCAAAAATACATAGAAAGATAAAAGTAAGAGAAAGAGAAAGAAGAGAATGACGGCACGGGAAAGAGGAGAGAAGGAATGAGGCCTCTAACTTCAAATGCGAATGCTTCTTCCCTCCGTACAACCGTATATAGACATCATATGCCTCTCGCCTAACCAAAGACCAGATACTTCAAAATACGACGATATAGTGATCGATGACTTTAAGTAGATTAGTTGCCTCATATCGAAGGCAAATTGAGAAATTGAGAAGATTGATGAACGGTATTTAAATGATATCTATTGCATAAGCGAATCTAATTTGCAGCTTCAATCGACGATCGGTCAATGAGTCACATAATGTTCAAGGTTTATCCAGGGATTTAACAAATATTTGCGATCTGGAATCATCTGGTGTAAATATTGCCTCACCATTTGATCGCGCGTGGCATTTCATTCTCGGCGAATCATACATAATTCATAAATACTGTAAATCTTATGTACTTATCTCCTCTCACAACGATCGTATTTATAGAATACTCTCTAGGTACTTTTACAATCTCTTACAATTACGAAGCTGGGAATATGAGTTCTTAACATCATCAAGATTTATGTAAGTATCAGTATTTATCCGCTGATTGAAACGCTCATTATAATCGATGAATCTAAAAGATTCCTAAGAGAGTGACAAATCACGAAGAAATTATTCAGTGATTTCTTTCTAGAAGGTAAAAAAAAATTATCGTAAAACGGGTTCATTCTCTTGAGACAGGAAGCCTGCCATTTTATAGTGGCGTATGCATCACAGAGGGAAGTTCAATCTAATCAAAGTAACGGCTTGTAGCGATTGCCGCGCTCTGGAGCTCGTGGAAACGCGTTTTACTTAACATATGTAAGGTGTCTGAGTGCATAATCGCGGGGCGAAGATACCGGAAGAGTCTTTGGGTAAAGCGACGTTGAAATTAAACACATTGAGAAAGTGCACACGGTCGATAATGGAACTCGCACAAAGTTCGCGCGGAGCAGCTGCTGGCAAATTGTGAAACATAATGTCTTTCTTGAAATTAGAAAGTCCCAATATTGAATACCTGATGCTGAAATTAAAAATTGAAAATTTTTTTGCAAATATCTGTATAAACGAAAATGTATTATTACATACAGATTTGCTGCTTTTTGCAAAAATAATTTGTAATATCCTTTGTTTATTGTAATAAGGGAGAGATGATACGAGATAAATTTTTTGTTGCAGTATATTTTTAAAAGATCATGCTATTTATGGGAACGGCGGAAATAATATACCGTTGCTAAACAATAAAATTACTCATACTGATGTTGATGTCGTTTCATCGCCATTTGCGTGCAGAGCGGAACTCAATTTTTGGATTTTACGACGCGAATCTTGTCGGCAAAGTTTGAATCCAAGCCTTGAGAATGTCTTTAGTATGATTAAATATCTTTTTTTATCACTGTACCATATGAAGATGTAGAAAGTCACGGTATATGACGTAATGTAAAATCGTGATGATTGAGCGCATCCACGAGAAGCTTCGAGGATAAAACGAAGAAATGGAACAAAACGCGTAAGATATAATGAAAGAATAATAGATAAAGAAATAATTATAACGGATAATAATATCACACATTTTCATAATAATATTTTTAACTAAAATATCAGCGTCGCATTATATTTTGAAAACAAATTATCGATGCTATAATAGAAATTAATATAAATTTGTATAAATTTTGGTACTAACAACATATAATTTCACGTGATATTCAATACGAAATGCGACCGGGTCGTCATCGACCTAACTTAACTTAAGAAAGATCTGTAAAGAGTATTAAGACTCACCCGCAGCCCTGACATTTTGCTGATCGCGTAAGGTCATGCAATTTAATTTGCATTATTCTTGTACACCTTGATAGTTCCTGATTTTCACTTTCTCATATACGCAGTAGTCCTTAATAAAAATAAATTTGTACACGTAAATTTACTTCCAAGATTTATTCTGTAATAAGACGCGACAACAACTAATGATACAAAAGGTATTAAAATAGATTTAAAAATAAGAATAAATAACAAAGAAAAATCGAGAAATACGGTCTCGCGCCAAGTAAAGTGTATGCAACTTGCAAGCATCCGAGATTATTAGATGTGAATATCCGCTAAATTGATCGAGTTTTAACTAGGCTTAATTGAAAGTTTAGATTTAATTTGTGTAAGAAAACTGTTTTTACTTTTTTCTACGAGTCCTACAAATGGAGATATTATGAATGTTCAAGATGTAAATTTTTCATTTAAGATACGTCATCATCGTCGCTCTTAAAAAATCCATTTTTATAGTTGGCGCATTTTCTTCATATCATATTACTTTTGTAGAAAAGATGCATTTTTGTCTTTTTATTTAAAAAGGCAATTTCTTGTAATTTCACACATTACATTCATTTTGCATTATGTAAAAAATGAGAACAATGTAAAATAAAAACATCATTACTTGGATTTATGCAACGTTATGACGTTTTTCTTAAAGAGACACATATACATTTGGCGCCTTTTATTACCTTTTTTTAATAAGTTACATTAGTATTGTAAAAAATTGTGTGACAAAAAAAACATAAAAACAGCTATTGTCCATATGGGAAAAATATCAGTAACATATTATGTTAAAACATAACATCAAAATTATATAATTATTATTGGATTATAATTTCATAAATATTTATGATCAAGATTGATTTGTATAAACACATCAACTCAAGAAGTATGAAGCTATGTAACTTCAACAGTTCGGTAATAGATTGCAGCACCGTGTAGCTTCTAACTTCATGGAAGCCTAAGCAATGTAATTGTAATTTAATGTTGTGTTGCGATAGAACATTACTTTACTCTTATAGCAATACTAATTATTATTTTAGGTCATCGAAAGTAAAAGTAAATTAGATACTGTGAACGCCTTATAGCATAAATTTTACATTTTAGCGTATTTAATTAAATGCTTATATTCATTTGCATTACACAAATTGCTTAATTATAAAAACATTCTTGGTATATACTTATTAATGATTTTCATTTCTCTGTGAAAGCTAAGATTAAAAAGTAACGCGATCCACTTAGTTAGTGGGTCTCGAGAATTTTTCTGTGAAATTGATATGTGTGCCGGACTATTAATGAAATAAAAGCATCCTACTTTGCATATCAATAGCTTCTAAGCACGAAAACATTTCAACAAGATTCATCATTTCGTTATTACTGATGCTGAATAATAAACTTAAGAAATATCAGGATTGTGATTGGAATCTGCGTAGAGTACAAAAAAGGTATGAATAAAATACAGTTATTAAACTCTGTGGTGTTATATAATAAGAGTTCAACGTATGAGTAAACGGGAAAGCATATTAATATGGAAAAAAATGAGAATGTATGTAAGAATGAAAACGTTTAGAATAAAGAGCGGTTTACGTTAATAGATTATAATAATTGTAGATAAAATTAAAATCGATGTTGTACAGGAATTGACAACCTGTAATCTGAATAAAATATATGAATATTATATAAATGCATATCTACATAATTTATTAAGTTTTTATAAGAATATTAAATACATTATTGTCACCCAGTCATTTCTTTAAATTACAAATGTATATCAAACGTATATATTAAAAGCTTATAAAAATGTCTATTCCAAATAGTAAGAAAGTTCGAATTCAAATATGTAATTTTCTAATATGTATTCTAATACATGATAAATTTTTTGTAATGTTTAAAAAAGATGCTTATTAGTATCAATACTATTAAACTGATTATCAATTAATTTAATTTATGATATCATTTATTAGCATTAAACAGCATCAGTTTAGATTTGTGGTTTAAGATCGAAAAAATATTCGCAGTTTGCTGCATTAAAAAATGTATATATAAATTTATATTGAAAAAGGCTATATAAACATATAAGTAGAGTATATTAATTCACATTTAAAAATATTAAAATTTTGAATCGCCTAAGAACCTGATCGCGAAAGTTTATTTTTATTTAAATAAATAAAAAAATTTTACTTGATATAATAGTTTTGTGTTAACTTTACCGGACAAAATTACCTTTTTTAAAAAAAGGTAAAAAAAAGATGCCAAGTGTGTGTATGTGCGCCCCTAAGAAAAAAACCATTATATTAGGTAAATTGTCTTATTATCTTCTCTACGCAAATATAAATAATATAAAATAAATGCGCCAATTATAAGAATATTTATACAAAATTTATTTATTATAATTTTTTATTAAAATATTTAATAATAAACGGACTTGATAATCAAATAATTGAATGATTAAAATCAACTAACAGGATTATAGTAAAGCAAAAACTTGGCGTGCCCGAGTCGCATTTTTTCAATATTTCCAAGACTATGTTATTGATATCAATAGATATATATACAAGAATGCGATTACTGTGGTTTTGTTTTACTATCTATCAGTTTTTGCTTGATTATCAGTTATTATTGATAACATTTCCATTTGTTAAATAACTTTTAGATAGATTTTAAAAGATTTTTTTAAGTCTTTTTACCAAATATATTTGGCTAATTAATCTCATCCGATTTTTAAATGTGTTTATGTTTTTGATGGGTTATAATTTTTATTATTTTATTTGTACAAATAATTATGTTTTTAATAGATTGTATAAGATTTTTCTAAGTCTTTTTTCAAATATAATTGTCTAATTGTATTGATTTTGTCCCATTTTCCAATGCGTTTATGTACTTGACATATTTTCTTTGTAAAATTTTTGATGGGTTATCATTCTTTCATTATTTTATTTGTACAAATAATTTCCATATTTTTATTGTTTAACATTAATGGTTTATTGCGATTTAACGACCCAGGCACACCAAGTTTTTGCTTCACTATAATCCCGTTAATTGATTTTAATCATTCAATTATTTGATTATCAAGCCCGTTTATTATTAAACATTTTAATAAAACATTATAATAAATAAATTTTGTATAAATATTCTTATAATTGGCGCATTTATTATATATTAGTATTTGCGTAGAAAAAACAATAAGACAATTTACCTAATATAATAGTTTTTTTCTTAGGGGCGCACATACGCACACTTGGATCATTTTTTTTTAACTTTAAAAAAAAAAATAATTTTGTTCGAATATCACGCATTTTGTAGTATTAAACATTTTATTTAGAGTATATATATATTTTTGCAATAAAAAATTATTATATATGACTTAAATTGATTTACATTACACAATTTTTTATATTATATTAGTTTTTATATTATTTTATTTTATATTATATTATACTACCGTGTCTCTTGATTTCTGCAATAGGTTGACAAGTACAGAAAGTATCGAATTCTTTCAATACACAAAGTGGTGTAAAAATTATTTTCTGCAATAGGCTGACAATTGCATAAAATATCGAATTTTTACAATACACAGAGCATTGTAAAAATTATTTTCTGCAATAGGCTGACAATTGCAAAAAATATCGAATTTTTACAATACACAGAGTGTTGCAGAAAATATCGAATTTTTACAACACACACAGCATTGTAAAAATTATTTTCTGCAATAGGCTGACAATTGCATAAAATATCGAATTTTTACAATACACAGAGCATTGTAAAAATTATTTTCTGCAATAGGCTGACAATTGCATAAAATATCGAATTTTTACAATACACAGAGCATTGTAAAAATTATTTTCTGCAATAGGCTGACAATTGCAGAAAATATCGAATTTTTACAATACACAGAGCATTGTAAAAATTATTTTCCGCAATAGGCTGACAATTGCAACAAATATCGAATTTTTACAATACACAGAGTGTTGCAGAAAATATCGAATTTTTACAATACACAGAGCATTGTAAAAATTATTTTCTGCAATAGGCTGACAATTGCAGAAAATATCGAATTTTTACAATACACAGAATGTTGCAGAAAATATCGAATTTTTACAATACACAGAGCATTGTAAAAATTATTTTCTGCAATAGGCTGACAATTGCATATAATATCGAATTTTTACAATACACAGAGCATTGTAAAAATTATTTTCTGCAATAGGCTGACCATTGCAGAAAATATCGAATTTTTACAATACACAGAGCATTGTAAAAATTATTTTCTGCAATAGGCTGACAATTGCAGAAAATATCGAATTTTTACAATACTAGAACACAACATTGCGCGCCACTTAGCATTTTTATATTGAACATTACACTTTTTTGTCTTCTGTAATATTACTCTCACACACTTTATCATATTTAATGTCCTTCTCTACCTCACGCTCCTTCTCCCCCTCTCTAAATTATTAATTATATTATTAATGATATTAATTATATTATTTTCATATTGTTTAATATTACTCTTAAACTTTACTTTCTTATTTAATCCTCTTCTTTATCTCTCACGCTCTCCCACCCTCCCCTCTACACCCCTCTCTCACTCACTAAACACAAATTAATGATTATATTATATTTTCATGTTTCTTAATATCACTCTTACATACTTTATCTCCATACTTAATCCCCGTTAAATAAATTAGAAATTATAATATATTATATGTAATGTTACCTGTAAATTTTCAATCAATTTTCAAAACTTTCACTTTCTGGCGAACTCTTTAGAAAATTATTGTACGCGTCCGGAACTATATGAAAACTGCGTTAAAATAAATAAATCTGTCGATATTCGATTAGCACTTCACGTCTAGCGTTCAAAATTCAAGTTTTACGGGCAAAACAATTGTTTAAAAAATGTTTTAATTAATTATATTAACGGAACTCTTTAAAAAATTATTGTACGCGTCTAAAATTATATGAAAATTGCGTTAAAATAAATAAATCTGTCGATATTCGATTAGCACTTCACGTCTAGCCTTCAAAATTCAAGTTTTCCGGGCAAAATAATAGTTTAAAAAATGTCTTAATTAATTATAACACCGTAATTTTTTTAAAAACTATTGTACGCGTCCAGAACTATATAAAAACTGCGTTAAAATAAATAGAACTGTCAATATTCGATTAGCATATTACGTCAAGCCCTCAAAATTCAAGTTTTTCGGGCAAAACAATCGTTTATAAAATGTTTTAATTAATTATATCACCTGAACTTTATAGAAACATATTATACGCGTCCCGAACTATATGACAATTACGTTCAAATAAATAGATCTGTCGATATTCGATTAGCACTTGACGTGTAGCCTTATAAATTCAAGTTTTTCGGGCAAAATAATTGTTTAAAAAATGTTTTTATTAATTATATCACCTGAACTCTATAGAAACATATTGTACGCGTCCCGAACTATATGAGAATTACGTTCAAATAAATAGATCTGTCGATATTCGATTAGCACTTGACGTGTAGCCTCAGAAATTCAAGTTTTTCGGGCAAAATAATTGTTTAAAAAATGTTTTAATTAATTATATCACCTGAACTTTATAGAAACATATTGTACGCGTCCCGAACTATATGACAATTACGTTAAAATAAAAAGATCTGTCGATATTCGAATAGCACTTGACGTGTAGCCTTAGAAATTCAAGTTTTTCGGGCAAAATAATTGTTTAAAAAATGTTTTTATTAATTATATCACCTGAACTCTATAGAAACATATTGTACGCGTCCCGAACTATATGAGAATTACGTTCAAATAAATAGATCTGTCGATATTCGATTAGCACTTGACGTGTAGCCTCAGAAATTCAAGTTTTTCGGGCAAAATAATTGTTTAAAAAATGTTCTAATTAATTATATCACCTGAACTTTATAGAAACATATTGTACGCGTCCTGAACTATATGAGAATTACGTTAAAATAAATAGATCTGTCGATATTCGATTAGCACTTGACGTATAGCCTTAGAAATTCAAGTTTTCCGGGCAAAATAATTGTTTAAAAAATGTTTTTATTAATTATATCACCTGAACTCTATAGAAACATATTGTACGCGTCCCGAACTATATGAGAATTACGTTCAAATAAATAGATCTGTCAATATTCGAATAGCACTTGACGTGTAGCCTTAGAAATTCATGTTTTTCGGGCAAAACAATTGTTTAAAAAATGTGTTAATTAATTATATCAACTGAAATTTATAGAAACATATTGTACGCGTCCCGAACTATATGACAATTACGTTCAAATAAATAGATCTGTCGATATTCGATTAGCACTTGACGTGTAGCCTTAGAAATTCATGTTTTTCGGGCAAAACAATTGTTTAAAAAATGTGTTAATTAATTATATCAACTGAACTTTATAGAAACATATTGTACGCGTCCCGAACTATATGAGAATTACGTTCAAATAAATAGATCTGTCGATATTCGATTAGCACTTGACGTGTAGCCTTAGAAATTCAAGTTTTTCGGGCAAAATAATTGTTTAAAAAATGTTTTAATTAATTATATCACCTGAACTTTATAGAAACATATTGTACGCGTTCCGAACTATATGAGAATTACGTTAAAATAAATAGATCTGTCGATATTGGAATAGCACTTCACGTCCAGCCTTAAAAATTCATGTTTTTCGGGCAAAACAATTGTTTAAAAAATGTTTTAATTAAGTATATCACCTGAACTTTATAGGAACATATTGTACGCGTCCCGAACTATATGAGAATTACGTTCAAATAAATAGATCTGTCGATATTCGATTAGCACTTGACGTGTAGCCTTAGAAATTCAAGTTTTCCGGGCAAAATAATTGTTTAAAAAATGTTCTAATTAATTATATCACCTGAACTTTATAGAAACATATTGTACGCGTCCCGAACTATATGACAATTACGTTAAAATAAAAAGATCTGTCGATATTCGATTAGCACTTGACGTATAGCCTTAGAAATTCAAGTTTTCCGGGCAAAATAATTGTTTAAAAAATGTTCTAATTAATTATATCACCTAAACTTTATAGAAACATATTGTACGCGTCCCGAACTATATGAGAATTACGTTCAAATAAATAGACCTGTCGATATTCGATTAGCACTTGACGTGTAGCCTTAGAAATTCAAATTTTTCGGGCAAAATAATTGTTTAAAAAATGTTTTTATTAATTATATCAACTGAAATTTATAGAAACATATTGTACGCGTCCCGAACTATATGACAATTACGTTCAAATAAATAGATCTGTCGATATTCGATTAGCACTTGACGTGTAGCCTTAGAAATTCAAATTTTTCGGGCAAAATAATTGTTTAAAAAATGTTTTTATTAATTATATCACCTGAACTCTATAGAAACATATTGTACGCGTCCCGAACTATATGAGAGTTACGTTCAAATAAATAGATCTGTCGATATTCGATTAGCACTTGACGTGTAGCCTTAAAAATTCAAGTTTTCCGGGCAAAATAATTGTTTAAAAAATGTTCTAATTAATTATATCACCTGAACTTTATAGAAACATATTGTACGCGTCCTGAACTATATGAGAATTACGTTAAAATAAATAGATCTGTCGATATTCGAATAGCACTTTACGTCCAGCCTTAAAAATTCATGTTTTTCGGGCAAAACAATTGTTTAAAAAATGTGTTAATTAATTATATCACCAGAACTTTATAGAAACATATTGTACGCGTCCCGAACTATATGAGAATTACGTTCAAATAAATAGATCTGTCGATATTCGATTAGCACTTGACGTATAGCCTTAGAAATTCAAGTTTTCCGGGCAAAATAATTGTTTAAAAAATGTTCTAATTAATTATATCACCTAAACTTTATAGAAACATATTGTACGCGTCCCGAACTATATGAGAATTACGTTCAAATAAATAGATCTGTCGATATTCGATTAGCACTTGACGTGTAGCCTCAGAAATTCAAGTTTTTCGGGCAAAATAATTGTTTAAAAAATGTTCTAATTAATTATATCACCTAAACTTTATAGAAACATATTGTACGCGTCCCAAACTATATGAGAATTACGTTCAAATAAATAGATCTGTCGATATTCGATTAGCACTTGACGTGTAGCCTCAGAAATTCAAGTTTTTCGGGCAAAATAATTGTTTAAAAAATGTTTTAATTAATTATATCACCTGAACTTTATAGAAACATATTGTACGCGTCCCGAACTATATGACAATTACGTTAAAATAAAAAGATCTGTCGATATTCGAATAGCACTTGACGTGTAGCCTTAGAAATTCATGTTTTTCGGGCAAAACAATTGTTTAAAAAATGTGTTAATTAATTATATCAACTGAACTTTATAGAAACATATTGTACGCGTCCCGAACTATATGAGAATTACGTTCAAATAAATAGATCTGTCGATATTCGATTAGCACTTGACGTGTAGCCTCAGAAATTCAAGTTTTTCGGGCAAAATAATTGTTTAAAAAATGTTCTAATTAATTATATCACCTGAACTTTATAGAAACATATTGTACGCGTCCTGAACTATATGAGAATTACGTTAAAATAAATAGATCTGTCGATATTCGATTAGCACTTGACGTATAGCCTTAGAAATTCAAGTTTTCCGGGCAAAATAATTGTTTAAAAAATGTTTTTATTAATTATATCACCTGAACTCTATAGAAACATATTGTACGCGTCCCGAACTATATGAGAATTACGTTCAAATAAATAGATCTGTCAATATTCGAATAGCACTTGACGTGTAGCCTTAGAAATTCATGTTTTTCGGGCAAAACAATTGTTTAAAAAATGTGTTAATTAATTATATCAACTGAAATTTATAGAAACATATTGTACGCGTCCCGAACTATATGACAATTACGTTCAAATAAATAGATCTGTCGATATTCGATTAGCGCTTGACGTATAGCCTCAGAAATTCAAGTTTTCCGGGCAAAATAATTGTTTAAAAAATGTTCTAATTAATTATATCACCTCAACTTTATAGAAACATATTGTACGCGTCCCGAACTATATGAGAATTACGTTCAAATAAATAGATCTGTCGATATTCGATTAGCACTTGACGTGTAGCCTCAGAAATTCAAGTTTTTCGGGCAAAATAATTGTTTAAAAAATGTTCTAATTAATTATATCACCTAAACTTTATAGAAACATATTGTACGCGTCCCGAACTATATGACAATTACGTTAAAATAAAAAGATCTGTCGATATTCGATTAACACTTGACGTGTAGCCTTAGAAATTCAAGTTTTTCGGGCAAAATAATTGTTTAAAAAATGTTTTTATTAATTATATCACCTGAACTCTATAGAAACATATTGTACGCGTCCCGAACTATATGAGAATTACGTTCAAATAAATAGATCTGTCGATATTCGATTAGCACTTGACGTGTAGCCTTAAAAATTCAAGTTTTCCGGGCAAAATAATTGTTTAAAAAATGTTCTAATTAATTATATCACCTGAACTTTATAGAAACATATTGTACGCGTCCTGAACTACATGAGAATTACGTTAAAATAAATAGATCTGTCGATATTCGATTAGCACTTGACGTGTAGCCTTAGAAATTCATGTTTTTCGGGCAAAACAATTGTTTAAAAAATGTGTTAATTAATTATATCAACTGAACTTTATAGGAATATATTGTACGCGTCCCGAACTATATGAGAATTACGTTCAAATAAATAGATCTGTCGATATTCGATTAGCACTTGACGTGTAGCCTCAGAAATTCAAGTTTTTCGGGCAAAATAATTGTTTAAAAAATGTTCTAATTAATTATATCACCTAAACTTTATAGAAACATATTGTACGCGTCCCGAACTATATGACAATTACGTTAAAATAAAAAGATCTGTCGATATTCGATTAGCACTTGACGTGTAGCCTTAGAAATTCAAGTTTTTCGGGCAAAATAATTGTTTAAAAAATGTTTTTATTAATTATATCACCTGAACTCTATAGAAACATATTGTACGCGTCCCGAACTATATGACAATTACGTTAAAATAAAAAGATCTGTCGATATTCGATTAGCACTTGACGTGTAGCCTTAGAAATTCAAGTTTTTCGGGCAAAATAATTGTTTAAAAAATGTTTTTATTAATTATATCTCCTGAACTCTATAGAAACATATTGTACGCGTCCCGAACTATATGAGAATTACGTTCAAATAAATAGATCTGTCGATATTCGATTAGCACTTGACGTGTAGCCTTAAAAATTCAAGTTTTCCGGGCAAAATAATTGTTTAAAAAATGTTCTAATTAATTATATCACCTGAACTTTATAGAAACATATTGTACGCGTCCTGAACTACATGAGAATTACGTTAAAATAAATAGATCTGTCGATATTCGATTAGCACTTGACGTATAGCCTTAGAAATTCAAGTTTTCCGGGCAAAATAATTGTTTAAAAAATGTTTTTATTAATTATATCACCTGAACTCTATAGAAACATATTGTACGCGTCCTGAACTATATGAGAATTACGTTAAAATAAATAGATCTGTCGATATTCGATTAGCACTTGACGTATAGCCTTAGAAATTCAAGTTTTTCGGGCAAAATAATTGTTTAAAAAATGTTCTAATTAATTATATCACCTGAACTTTATAGAAACATATTGTACGCGTCCTGAACTATATGAGAATTACGTTAAAATAAATAGATCTGTCGATATTCGATTAGCACTTGACGTATAGCCTTAAAAATTCAAGTTTTCCGGGCAAAATAATTGTTTAAAAAATGTTTTTATTAATTATATCACCTGAACTCTATAGAAACATATTGTACGCGTCCCGAACTATATGAGAATTACGTTCAAATAAATAGATCTGTCAATATTCGAATAGCACTTGACGTGTAGCCTTAGAAATTCATGTTTTTCGGGCAAAACAATTGTTTAAAAAATGTGTTAATTAATTATATCAACTGAAATTTATAGAAACATATTGTACGCGTCCCGAACTATATGACAATTACGTTCAAATAAATAGATCTGTCGATATTCGATTAGCGCTTGACGTACAGCCTCAGAAATTCAAGTTTTCCGGGCAAAATAATTGTTTAAAAAATGTTCTAATTAATTATATCACCTAAACTTTATAGAAACATATTGTACGCGTCCCGAACTATATGACAATTACGTTAAAATAAAAAGATCTGTCGATATTCGATTAGCACTTGACGTGTAGCCTTAGAAATTCAAGTTTTTCGGGCAAAATAATTGTTTAAAAAATGTTTTTATTAATTATATCTCCTGAACTCTATAGAAACATATTGTACGCGTCCCGAACTATATGAGAATTACGTTCAAATAAATAGATCTGTCGATATTCGATTAGCACTTGACGTGTAGCCTTAAAAATTCAAGTTTTCCGGGCAAAATAATTGTTTAAAAAATGTTCTAATTAATTATATCACCTGAACTTTATAGAAACATATTGTACGCGTCCTGAACTACATGAGAATTACGTTAAAATAAATAGATCTGTCGATATTCGATTAGCACTTGACGTATAGCCTTAGAAATTCAAGTTTTCCGGGCAAAATAATTGTTTAAAAAATGTTTTTATTAATTATATCACCTGAACTCTATAGAAACATATTGTACGCGTCCCGAACTATATGAGAATTACGTTCAAATAAATAGATCTGTCAATATTCGAATAGCACTTGACGTGTAGCCTTAGAAATTCATGTTTTTCGGGCAAAACAATTGTTTAAAAAATGTGTTAATTAATTATATCAACTGAAATTTATAGAAACATATTGTACGCGTCCCGAACTATATGACAATTACGTTCAAATAAATAGATCTGTCGATATTCGATTAGCACTTGACGTATAGCCTCAGAAATTCAAGTTTTCCGGGCAAAATAATTGTTTAAAAAATGTTCTAATTAATTATATCACCTCAACTTTATAGAAACATATTGTACGCGTCCCGAACTATATGAGAATTACGTTCAAATAAATAGATCTGTCGATATTCGATTAGCACTTGACGTGTAGCCTCAGAAATTCAAGTTTTTCGGGCAAAATAATTGTTTAAAAAATGTTCTAATTAATTATATCACCTAAACTTTATAGAAACATATTGTACGCGTCCCGAACTATATGACAATTACGTTAAAATAAAAAGATCTGTCGATATTCGATTAGCACTTGACGTGTAGCCTTAGAAATTCAAGTTTTTCGGGCAAAATAATTGTTTAAAAAATGTTTTTATTAATTATATCACCTGAACTCTATAGAAACATATTGTACGCGTCCCGAACTATATGAGAATTACGTTCAAATAAATAGATCTGTCGATATTCGATTAGCACTTGACGTGTAGCCTTAAAAATTCAAGTTTTCCGGGCAAAATAATTGTTTAAAAAATGTTCTAATTAATTATATCACCTGAACTTTATAGAAACATATTGTACGCGTCCTGAACTACATGAGAATTACGTTAAAATAAATAGATCTGTCGATATTCGATTAGCACTTGACGTGTAGCCTTAGAAATTCATGTTTTTCGGGCAAAACAATTGTTTAAAAAATGTGTTAATTAATTATATCAACTGAACTTTATAGGAACATATTGTACGCGTCCCGAACTATATGAGAATTACGTTCAAATAAATAGATCTGTCGATATTCGATTAGCACTTGACGTGTAGCCTCAGAAATTCAAGTTTTTCGGGCAAAATAATTGTTTAAAAAATGTTCTAATTAATTATATCACCTAAACTTTATAGAAACATATTGTACGCGTCCCGAACTATATGACAATTACGTTAAAATAAAAAGATCTGTCGATATTCGATTAGCACTTGACGTGTAGCCTTAGAAATTCAAGTTTTTCGGGCAAAATAATTGTTTAAAAAATGTTTTTATTAATTATATCACCTGAACTCTATAGAAACATATTGTACGCGTCCCGAACTATATGAGAATTACGTTCAAATAAATAGATCTGTCGATATTCGATTAGCACTTGACGTGTAGCCTTAAAAATTCAAGTTTTCCGGGCAAAATAATTGTTTAAAAAATGTTTTTATTAATTATATCACCTGAACTCTATAGAAACATATTGTACGCGTCCCGAACTATATGAGAGTTACGTTCAAATAAATAGATCTGTCGATATTCGATTAGCACTTGACGTGTAGCCTTAAAAATTCAAGTTTTCCGGGCAAAATAATTGTTTAAAAAATGTTCTAATTAATTATATCACCTGAACTTTATAGAAACATATTGTACGCGTCCTGAACTATATGAGAATTACGTTAAAATAAATAGATCTGTCGATATTCGAATAGCACTTTACGTCCAGCCTTAAAAATTCATGTTTTTCGGGCAAAACAATTGTTTAAAAAATGTGTTAATTAATTATATCAACTGAACTTTATAGAAACATATTGTACGCGTCCCGAACTATATGAGAATTACGTTCAAATAAATAGATCTGTCGATATTCGATTAGCACTTGACGTGTAGCCTCAGAAATTCAAGTTTTTCGGGCAAAATAATTGTTTAAAAAATGTTCTAATTAATTATATCACCTGAACTTTATAGAAACATATTGTACGCGTCCTGAACTATATGAGAATTACGTTAAAATAAATAGATCTGTCGATATTCGATTAGCACTTGACGTATAGCCTTAGAAATTCAAGTTTTCCGGGCAAAATAATTGTTTAAAAAATGTTTTTATTAATTATATCACCTGAACTCTATAGAAACATATTGTACGCGTCCCGAACTATATGAGAATTACGTTCAAATAAATAGATCTGTCAATATTCGAATAGCACTTGACGTGTAGCCTTAGAAATTCATGTTTTTCGGGCAAAACAATTGTTTAAAAAATGTGTTAATTAATTATATCAACTGAAATTTATAGAAACATATTGTACGCGTCCCGAACTATATGACAATTACGTTCAAATAAATAGATCTGTCGATATTCGATTAGCGCTTGACGTACAGCCTCAGAAATTCAAGTTTTCCGGGCAAAATAATTGTTTAAAAAATGTTCTAATTAATTATATCACCTAAACTTTATAGAAACATATTGTACGCGTCCCGAACTATATGACAATTACGTTAAAATAAAAAGATCTGTCGATATTCGATTAGCACTTGACGTGTAGCCTTAGAAATTCAAGTTTTTCGGGCAAAATAATTGTTTAAAAAATGTTTTTATTAATTATATCTCCTGAACTCTATAGAAACATATTGTACGCGTCCCGAACTATATGAGAATTACGTTCAAATAAATAGATCTGTCGATATTCGATTAGCACTTGATGTGTAGCCTTAAAAATTCAAGTTTTCCGGGCAAAATAATTGTTTAAAAAATGTTCTAATTAATTATATCACCTGAACTTTATAGAAACATATTGTACGCGTCCTGAACTACATGAGAATTACGTTAAAATAAATAGATCTGTCGATATTCGATTAGCACTTGACGTATAGCCTTAGAAATTCAAGTTTTCCGGGCAAAATAATTGTTTAAAAAATGTTTTTATTAATTATATCACCTGAACTCTATAGAAACATATTGTACGCGTCCCGAACTATATGAGAATTACGTTCAAATAAATAGATCTGTCAATATTCGAATAGCACTTGACGTGTAGCCTTAGAAATTCATGTTTTTCGGGCAAAACAATTGTTTAAAAAATGTGTTAATTAATTATATCAACTGAAATTTATAGAAACATATTGTACGCGTCCCGAACTATATGACAATTACGTTCAAATAAATAGATCTGTCGATATTCGATTAGCACTTGACGTATAGCCTCAGAAATTCAAGTTTTCCGGGCAAAATAATTGTTTAAAAAATGTTCTAATTAATTATATCACCTCAACTTTATAGAAACATATTGTACGCGTCCCGAACTATATGAGAATTACGTTCAAATAAATAGATCTGTCGATATTCGATTAGCACTTGACGTGTAGCCTCAGAAATTCAAGTTTTTCGGGCAAAATAATTGTTTAAAAAATGTTCTAATTAATTATATCACCTAAACTTTATAGAAACATATTGTACGCGTCCCGAACTATATGACAATTACGTTAAAATAAAAAGATCTGTCGATATTCGATTAGCACTTGACGTGTAGCCTTAGAAATTCAAGTTTTTCGGGCAAAATAATTGTTTAAAAAATGTTTTTATTAATTATATCACCTGAACTCTATAGAAACATATTGTACGCGTCCCGAACTATATGAGAATTACGTTCAAATAAATAGATCTGTCGATATTCGATTAGCACTTGACGTGTAGCCTTAAAAATTCAAGTTTTCCGGGCAAAATAATTGTTTAAAAAATGTTCTAATTAATTATATCACCTGAACTTTATAGAAACATATTGTACGCGTCCTGAACTACATGAGAATTACGTTAAAATAAATAGATCTGTCGATATTCGATTAGCACTTGACGTGTAGCCTTAAAAATTCATGTTTTTCGGGCAAAACAATTGTTTAAAAAATGTGTTAATTAATTATATCAACTGAACTTTATAGGAACATATTGTACGCGTCCCGAACTATATGAGAATTACGTTCAAATAAATAGATCTGTCGATATTCGATTAGCACTTGACGTGTAGCCTCAGAAATTCAAGTTTTTCGGGCAAAATAATTGTTTAAAAAATGTTCTAATTAATTATATCACCTAAACTTTATAGAAACATATTGTACGCGTCCCGAACTATATGACAATTACGTTAAAATAAAAAGATCTGTCGATATTCGATTAGCACTTGACGTGTAGCCTTAGAAATTCAAGTTCTTCGGGCAAAATAATTGTTTAAAAAATGTTTTTATTAATTATATTACCTGAACTCTATAGAAACATATTGTACGCGTCCCGAACTATATGAGAATTACGTTCAAATCAATAGATCTGTCGATATTCGATTAGCACTTGACGTGTAGCCTTAAAAATTCAAGTTTTCCGGGCAAAATAATTGTTTAAAAAATGTTCTAATTAATTATATCACCTGAACTTTATAGAAACATATTGTACGCGTCCTGAACTATATGAGAATTACGTTAAAATAAATAGATCTGTCGATATTCGAATAGCACTTTACGTCCAGCCTTAAAAATTCATGTTTTTCGGGCAAAACAATTGTTTAAAAAATGTGTTAATTAATTATATCACCAGAACTTTATAGAACATATTGTACGCGTCCCGAACTATATGAGAATTACGTTCAAATAAATAGATCTGTCGATATTCGATTAGCACTTGACGTATAGCCTTAGAAATTCAAGTTTTCCGGGCAAAATAATTGTTTAAAAAATGTTCTAATTAATTATATCACCTAAACTTTATAGAAACATATTGTACGCGTCCCGAACTATATGAGAATTACGTTCAAATAAATAGATCTGTCGATATTCGATTAGCACTTGACGTGTAGCCTCAGAAATTCAAGTTTTTCGGGCAAAATAATTGTTTAAAAAATGTTTTAATTAATTATATCACCTGAACTTTATAGAAACATATTGTACGCGTCCCGAACTATATGACAATTACGTTAAAATAAATAGATCTGTCGATATTCGATAGCACTTGACGTGTAGCCTTAGAAATTCAATGTTTTTCGGGCAAAACAATTGTTTAAAAAATGTTTTATTAATTATATCACCTGAACTCTATAGAAACATATTGTACGCGTCCCGAACTATATGAGAATTACGTTCAAATAAATAGATCTGTCGATATTCGATTAGCACTTGACGTGTAGCCTTAGAAATTCAAGTTTTCGGGCAAAATAATTGTTTAAAAAATGTTCTAATTAATTATATCACCTGAACTTTATAGAAACATATTGTACGCGTTCCGAACTATATGAGAATTACGTTAAAATAAATAGATCTGTCGATATTCGAATAGCACTTCACGTCCAGCCTTAAAAATTCATGTTTTTCGGGCAAAACAATTGTTTAAAAAATGTTGTTAATTAATTATATCACCTGAACTTTATAGGAAACATATTGTACGCGTCCCGAACTATATGAGAATTACGTTCAAATAAATAGATCTGTCGATATTCGATTAGCACTTGACGTGTAGCCTTAGAAATTCAAGTTTTTCGGGCAAAATAATTGTTTAAAAAATGTTCTAATTAATTATATCACCTGAACTTTATAGAAACATATTGTACGCGTCCCGAACTATATGAGAATTACGTTAAAATAAAAAGATCTGTCGATATTCGATTAGCACTTGACGTGTAGCCTTAGAAATTCAAGTTTTCGGGCAAAATAATTGTTTAAAAAATGTTTTTATTAATTATATCACCTGAACTCTATAGAAACATATTGTACGCGTCCCGAACTATATGAGAATTACGTTCAAATAAATAGATCTGTCGATATTCGAATTAGCACTTGACGTGTAGCCTTAGAAATTCAAGTTTTTCGGGCAAAATAATTGTTTAAAAAATGTGTCTAATTAATTATATCACCTGAACTTTATAGAAACATATTGTACGCGTCCCGAACTATATGAGAATTACGTTAAAATAAATAGATCTGTCGATATTCGATTAGCACTTGACGTGTAGCCTAGAAATTCAGTTTTTCGGGCAAAACAATTGTTTAAAAAATGTGTTAATTAATTATATCACCTGAACTTTATAGGAACATATTGTACGCGTCCCGAACTATATGAGAATTACGTTCAAATAAATAGATCTGTCGATATTCGATTAGCACTTGACGTGTAGCCTCAGAAATTCAAGTTTTTCGGGCAAAATAATTGTTTAAAAAATGTTCTAATTAATTATATCACCTAAACTTTATAGAAACATATTGTACGCGTCCCGAACTATATGACAATTACGTTAAAATAAATAGATCTGTCGATATTCGATTAGCACTTGACGTGTAGCCTTAGAAATTCAAGTTTTCGGGCAAAATAATTGTTTAAAAAATGTTTTTAATTAATTATATCACCTGAACTCTATAGAAACATATTGTACGCGTCCCGAACTATATGAGAATTACGTTCAAATAAATAGATCTGTCGATATTCGATTAGCACTTGACGTGTAGCCTTAGAAAATTCAAGTTTTCCGGGCAAAATAATTGTTTAAAAAATGTTTTTATTAATTATATCACCTGAACTCTATAGAAACATATTGTACGCGTCCCGAACTATATGAGAATTACGTTCAAATAAATAGATCTGTCGATATTCGAATTAGCACTTGACGTGTAGCCTTAGAAATTCATGTTTTTCGGGCAAAATAATTGTTTAAAAAATGTGTTAATTAATTATATCACCTGAACTTTATAGAAACATATTGTACGCGTCCCGAACTATATGACAATTACGTTCAAATAAATAGATCTGTCGATATTCGATTAGCACTTGACGTATAGCCTTAGAAATTCAAGTTTTCCGGGCAAAATAATTGTTTAAAAAATGTTCTAATTAATTATATCACCTCAACTTTATAGAAACATATTGTACGCGTCCCGAACTATATGAGAATTACGTTCAAATAAATAGATCTGTCGATATTCGATTAGCACTTGACGTGTAGCCTTAGAAATTCAAGTTTTTCGGGCAAAATAATTGTTTAAAAAATGTTCTAATTAATTATATCACCTGAACTTTATAGAAACATATTGTACGCGTCCCGAACTATATGACAATTACGTTAAAATAAATAGATCTGTCGATATTCGATTAGCACTTGACGTGTAGCCTTAGAAATTCAAGTTTTTCGGGCAAAATAATTGTTTAAAAAATGTTTTATTAATTATATCACCTGAACTCTATAGAAACATATTGTACGCGTCCCGAACTATATGAGAATTACGTTCAAATAAATAGATCTGTCGATATTCGATTAGCACTTGACGTGTAGCCTTAGAAATTCAAGTTTTTCGGGCAAAATAATTGTTTAAAAAATGTTCTAATTAATTATATCACCTGAACTTTATAGAAACATATTGTACGCGTCCGAACTATATGAGAATTACGTTAAAATAAATAGATCTGTCGATATTCGATTAGCACTTGACGTGTAGCCTTAGAAAATTCATGTTTTTCGGGCAAAACAATTGTTTAAAAAATGTGTTAATTAATTATATCAACTGAACTTTATAGGAACATATTGTACGCGTCCCGAACTATATGAGAATTACGTTCAAATAAATAGATCTGTCGATATTCGATTAGCACTTGACGTGTAGCCTCAGAAATTCAAGTTTTTCGGGCAAAATAATTGTTTAAAAAATGTTCTAATTAATTATATCACCTAAACTTTATAGAAACATATTGTACGCGTCCCGAACTATATGACAATTACGTTAAAATAAAAAGATCTGTCGATATTCGATTAGCACTTGACGTGTAGCCTTAGAAATTCAAGTTCTTCGGGCAAAATAATTGTTTAAAAAATGTTTTTATTAATTATATTACCTGAACTCTATAGAAACATATTGTACGCGTCCCGAACTATATGAGAATTACGTTCAAATCAATAGATCTGTCGATATTCGATTAGCACTTGACGTGTAGCCTTAAAAATTCAAGTTTTCCGGGCAAAATAATTGTTTAAAAAATGTTCTAATTAATTATATCACCTGAACTTTATAGAAACATATTGTACGCGTCCTGAACTATATGAGAATTACGTTAAAATAAATAGATCTGTCGATATTCGAATAGCACTTTACGTCCAGCCTTAAAAATTCATGTTTTTCGGGCAAAACAATTGTTTAAAAAATGTGTTAATTAATTATATCACCAGAACTTTATAGAAACATATTGTACGCGTCCCGAACTATATGAGAATTACGTTCAAATAAATAGATCTGTCGATATTCGATTAGCACTTGACGTATAGCCTTAGAAATTCAAGTTTTCCGGGCAAAATAATTGTTTAAAAAATGTTCTAATTAATTATATCACCTAAACTTTATAGAAACATATTGTACGCGTCCCGAACTATATGAGAATTACGTTCAAATAAATAGATCTGTCGATATTCGATTAGCACTTGACGTGTAGCCTCAGAAATTCAAGTTTTTCGGGCAAAATAATTGTTTAAAAAATGTTTTAATTAATTATATCACCTGAACTTTATAGAAACATATTGTACGCGTCCCGAACTATATGACAATTACGTTAAAATAAAAAGATCTGTCGATATTCGAATAGCACTTGACGTGTAGCCTTAGAAATTCATGTTTTTCGGGCAAAACAATTGTTTAAAAAATGTGTTAATTAATTATATCAACTGAACTTTATAGAAACATATTGTACGCGTCCCGAACTATATGAGAATTACGTTCAAATAAATAGATCTGTCGATATTCGATTAGCACTTGACGTGTAGCCTTAGAAATTCAAGTTTTTCGGGCAAAATAATTGTTTAAAAAATGTTTTAATTAATTATATCACCTGAACTTTATAGAAACATATTGTACGCGTCCGAACTATATGAGAATTACGTTAAAATAAATAGATCTGTCGATATTGGAATAGCACTTCACGTCCAGCCTTAAAAATTCATGTTTTTCGGGCAAAACAATTGTTTAAAAAATGTTTTAATTAAGTATATCACCTGAACTTTATAGGAACATATTGTACGCGTCCCGAACTATATGAGAATTACGTTCAAATAAATAGATCTGTCGATATTCGATTAGCACTTGACGTGTAGCCTTAGAAATTCAAGTTTTCCGGGCAAAATAATTGTTTAAAAAATGTTCTAATTAATTATATCACCTGAACTTTATAGAAACATATTGTACGCGTCCCGAACTATATGAGAATTACGTTAAAATAAAAAGATCTGTCGATATTCGATTAGCACTTGACGTGTAGCCTTAGAAATTCAAGTTTTTCGGGCAAAATAATTGTTTAAAAAATGTTTTACTTAATTATTTCACCTGAACTCTTTCGAAAATTATTGTGCGCGTCCAGAATTATATGAAAATTGCGTTAAAATAAATAAATCTGTCGATATTCGATTAACATTTCACGTGTAGCTTTCAAAATTCAAGTTTTCCGGGCAAAATAATTGTTTAAAAAATGTTTTAATTAATTATAACACCGTAGCTTTTTAAAAAACTATTGTAGGCGTCTAGAACTATATGAAAACTGCGTTAAAATAAATAGAACTGTTGATATTCGATTAGCATCTCACCTTTAGCCCTCAAAAGTCAAGTTTTTCGGCAAAATAATTGTTTAAAAATGTTTTAATTAATTATATCACTGGAACTCTTTAGAAAATTATTGGACGCGTCCGGAACTATATGAAAACTGCGTTAAAATAAATAAATCTGTCAATATTCGATTAGCACTTCACGTCCAGCCTTCAAAATTCAAATTTTCCGGGCAAAATAATTGTTTAAAAAATGTTTTTATTAATTATATCACCTGAACTCTATAGAAACATATTGTACGCGTCCCGAACTATATGAGAATTACGTTCAAATAAATAGATCTGTCAATATTCGAATAGCACTTGACGTGTAGCCTTAGAAATTCATGTTTTTCGGGCAAAACAATTGTTTAAAAAATGTGTTAATTAATTATATCAACTGAAATTTATAGAAACATATTGTACGCGTCCCGAACTATATGACAATTACGTTCAAATAAATAGATCTGTCGATATTCGATTAGCACTTGACGTATAGCCTCAGAAATTCAAGTTTTCCGGGCAAAATAATTGTTTAAAAAATGTTCTAATTAATTATATCACCTCAACTTTATAGAAACATATTGTACGCGTCCCGAACTATATGAGAATTACGTTCAAATAAATAGATCTGTCGATATTCGATTAGCACTTGACGTGTAGCCTCAGAAATTCAAGTTTTTCGGGCAAAATAATTGTTTAAAAAATGTTCTAATTAATTATATCACCTAAACTTTATAGAAACATATTGTACGCGTCCCGAACTATATGACAATTACGTTAAAATAAAAAGATCTGTCGATATTCGATTAGCACTTGACGTGTAGCCTTAGAAATTCAAGTTTTTCGGGCAAAATAATTGTTTAAAAAATGTTTTTATTAATTATATCACCTGAACTCTATAGAAACATATTGTACGCGTCCCGAACTATATGAGAATTACGTTCAAATAAATAGATCTGTCGATATTCGATTAGCACTTGACGTGTAGCCTTAAAAATTCAAGTTTTCCGGGCAAAATAATTGTTTAAAAAATGTTCTAATTAATTATATCACCTGAACTTTATAGAAACATATTGTACGCGTCCTGAACTACATGAGAATTACGTTAAAATAAATAGATCTGTCGATATTCGATTAGCACTTGACGTGTAGCCTTAAAAATTCATGTTTTTCGGGCAAAACAATTGTTTAAAAAATGTGTTAATTAATTATATCAACTGAACTTTATAGGAACATATTGTACGCGTCCCGAACTATATGAGAATTACGTTCAAATAAATAGATCTGTCGATATTCGATTAGCACTTGACGTGTAGCCTCAGAAATTCAAGTTTTTCGGGCAAAATAATTGTTTAAAAAATGTTCTAATTAATTATATCACCTAAACTTTATAGAAACATATTGTACGCGTCCCGAACTATATGACAATTACGTTAAAATAAAAAGATCTGTCGATATTCGATTAGCACTTGACGTGTAGCCTTAGAAATTCAAGTTCTTCGGGCAAAATAATTGTTTAAAAAATGTTTTTATTAATTATATTACCTGAACTCTATAGAAACATATTGTACGCGTCCCGAACTATATGAGAATTACGTTCAAATCAATAGATCTGTCGATATTCGATTAGCACTTGACGTGTAGCCTTAAAAATTCAAGTTTTCCGGGCAAAATAATTGTTTAAAAAATGTTCTAATTAATTATATCACCTGAACTTTATAGAAACATATTGTACGCGTCCTGAACTATATGAGAATTACGTTAAAATAAATAGATCTGTCGATATTCGAATAGCACTTTACGTCCAGCCTTAAAAATTCATGTTTTTCGGGCAAAACAATTGTTTAAAAAATGTGTTAATTAATTATATCACCAGAACTTTATAGAAACATATTGTACGCGTCCCGAACTATATGAGAATTACGTTCAAATAAATAGATCTGTCGATATTCGATTAGCACTTGACGTATAGCCTTAGAAATTCAAGTTTTCCGGGCAAAATAATTGTTTAAAAAATGTTCTAATTAATTATATCACCTAAACTTTATAGAAACATATTGTACGCGTCCCGAACTATATGAGAATTACGTTCAAATAAATAGATCTGTCGATATTCGATTAGCACTTGACGTGTAGCCTCAGAAATTCAAGTTTTTCGGGCAAAATAATTGTTTAAAAAATGTTTTAATTAATTATATCACCTGAACTTTATAGAAACATATTGTACGCGTCCCGAACTATATGACAATTACGTTAAAATAAAAAGATCTGTCGATATTCGAATAGCACTTGACGTGTAGCCTTAGAAATTCATGTTTTTCGGGCAAAACAATTGTTTAAAAAATGTGTTAATTAATTATATCAACTGAACTTTATAGAAACATATTGTACGCGTCCCGAACTATATGAGAATTACGTTCAAATAAATAGATCTGTCGATATTCGATTAGCACTTGACGTGTAGCCTTAGAAATTCAAGTTTTTCGGGCAAAATAATTGTTTAAAAAATGTTTTAATTAATTATATCACCTGAACTTTATAGAAACATATTGTACGCGTTCCAAACTATATGAGAATTACGTTAAAATAAATAGATCTGTCGATATTGGAATAGCACTTCACGTCCAGCCTTAAAAATTCATGTTTTTCGGGCAAAACAATTGTTTAAAAAATGTTTTAATTAAGTATATCACCTGAACTTTATAGGAACATATTGTACGCGTCCCGAACTATATGAGAATTACGTTCAAATAAATAGATCTGTCGATATTCGATTAGCACTTGACGTGTAGCCTTAGAAATTCAAGTTTTCCGGGCAAAATAATTGTTTAAAAAATGTTCTAATTAATTATATCACCTGAACTTTATAGAAACATATTGTACGCGTCCCGAACTATATGAGAATTACGTTAAAATAAAAAGATCTGTCGATATTCGATTAGCACTTGACGTGTAGCCTTAGAAATTCAAGTTTTTCGGGCAAAATAATTGTTTAAAAAATGTTTTACTTAATTATTTCACCTGAACTCTTTCGAAAATTATTGTGCGCGTCCAGAATTATATGAAAATTGCGTTAAAATAAATAAATCTGTCGATATTCGATTAACATTTCACGTGTAGCTTTCAAAATTCAAGTTTTCCGGGCAAAATAATTGTTTAAAAAATGTTTTAATTAATTATAACACCGTAGCTTTTTAAAAAACTATTGTAGGCGTCTAGAACTATATGAAAACTGCGTTAAAATAAATAGAACTGTTGATATTCGATTAGCATCTCACCTTTAGCCCTCAAAAGTCAAGTTTTTCGGCAAAATAATTGTTTAAAAAATGTTTTAATTAATTATATCACTGGAACTCTTTAGAAAATTATTGGACGCGTCCGGAGCTATATGAAAACTGCGTTAAAATAAATAAATCTGTCAATATTCGATTAGCACTTCACGTCCAGCCTTCAAAATTCAAATTTTCCGGGCAAAATAATTTAAAAAAAAATGTTTTTATTAATTATAACACCATAACTTTTTTTAAAACTATTGCACGCGTCCGTATCTATATGGGAACTGCGTTAAAAAAAATAGAACTATCAATATTCAACCAGTATCTCATGTCTAGACCTATAAATATAAGTTTCCCATCTAGATAGTTGTTGAAAAATACTTTTAAAATTTTTTAATTAATTAATTTTGTCTATCTGAGATGCCAATTACACCAAATCCACGTGCGCAGACGTACACGCATATATACGTATGTTTTGTAACAAAAAATTATTTTTTCATTAATTTAATTGTCAGAACTATTGATAGAACGTCTCTAAACGATACGGTAAGATGCTATTATGTGATTTTGGAAGTTAGCATCTCATTTATAAAATTTTAATTAAAATAGATAATTCAACAGAACTATTGTTGATACCTATCAAGAACTGTAGAACTATGCTGGATGCAAGTAATTCTGCAGTATTTTTATGAGATGCTAAACTTTGAGATGCTAACTTCACACACGTTTAATCGGCATCGCGGAAAAGCGACAACAATACTTCGAGAGATGCGAGTATCGATGCCATGCCCTTTTTTAGAAAGAATTCTTACTCCCCCCCCCCCTTCTCTCTCTCTCTCTCTCTCTCTCTCTCTCTCTCTCTCTCTCTCTTTCTCTTCCTCTCGTATATTTTTTATTTGGCTCTTTTTTCTTTTTCCCTAATTTTTTGTAATTATTTCAATCAACTATCAAAAATGACAGTTTGACAGTTGAAAATGACACGAAGTAGTTTGACAGCTGGAAATGACACGAAGTGAAGAAAGTCACAACGCACTTAACAACAAGATAGCGAGACAGCCAATCAACATCTCGGAAAAGCGGCAACAATAAATTCGATTTGATTTAACATCTCCTTTTTTAGATAGGACTAGAACATTACAAGCGCGCGCTGCGCGCGCGCTATTTGACTTTTTACTTTAAAAATAATAATTGCAATTTGATTTTCTCTATCTTTTGTTTACATTAATCAAATGTCTTCTGCAATTTAAAAAAAAAAAATGTAAAGTTTAATTATACATACATACATACCTACTTGCATACTTACTGCTATCTAGCTACCTAGCTACATATTTATCTAGTTACGTTCCCTCGTTTGCTCCCTCCCTTCCACCCTTTTTCACTCATTCAGTCACTCACTAACTCACTCCTCGCTCACTTCTCGCTCACTCTTGGCTCACTCGCCAGCTCGCTCACGCGCTCACTCCTCGCTCACTCCCGGCTCACTCCCGGCTCACTCCCGGCTCACTCCCGGCTCACTCCCGGCTCACTCCTCGCTCACTCCTCACTCACTCACTCACTCACTCCTCACTCACTCCTCACTCACTCTCATTCACTCACTCACTCACTCACTCCTTACTCACTCCCGGCTCACTCCTGGCTCACTTCTCGCTCACTCCTCGCTCACTCACCACTCACTCCTCGCTTACTCCTCGCTCACTTCTGGCTCATTCCTGGCTCACTCCTGGCTCACTCCTCGCTCACTCCTCGCTCACTCCTCGCTCACTCCTCGCTCACTCCTCGCTCACTCACTCGCTCACTCCTGGCTCACTCCTGGCTCACTCTCGACTCACTCCCGGCTCACTCCCGACTCACTCCCGACTCACTCCCGGCTCACTCCCGGCTCACTCCCGGCTCACTCCCGGTTTACTCCCGGTTCACTCCCGGCTTACTCCCGGCTCACTCACTCACTCACTCCTCGCTTACTCCTTGCTCACTTCTGGCTCACTCCTGGCTCACTCCTCGCTCACTCCTCGCTCACTCCTCGCTCACTCCTCGCTCACTCCTCACTCACTCACTCACTCACTCCTTACTCACTCCCGGCTCAATCCTGGCTCACTCCTCGCTCACTCCTCGCTTACTCCTTGCTCACTTCTGGCTCACTCCTGGCTCACTCCTCGCTCACTCCCGACTCACTCCCGGCTCACTCCCGACTCACTCCCGGCTCACTCCCGGCTTACTCCCGGCTCACTCCCGGCTCATTCCTCGCTCACTCCTCACACACTCACTCTCTCACTCACTCACTCACTTACTCCTCACTCACTCCTCACTCACTCTCGACTCACTCCCGGCTCACTCCCGGTTTACTCTCGGTTCACTCCCAGCTTACTCCCGGCTCACTCACTCACTCACTCCTCGCTTACTCCTTGCTCACTTCTGGCTCACTCCTGGCTCACTCCTCGCTCACTCCCGACTCACTCCCGGCTCACTCCCGACTCACTCCCGGCTCACTCCCGACTCACTCCCGGCTCACTCCCGACTCACTCCCGGCTCACTCCCGGCTTACTCCCGGCTCACTCCCGGCTCATTCCTCGCTCACTCCTCACACACTCACTCTCTCACTCACTCACTCACTTACTCCTCACTCACTCCTCACTCACTCTCGACTCACTCCCGGCTCACTCCCGGCTCACTCCCGGCTTACTCCCGGTTCACTCCCGGCTTACTCCCGGCTCACTCCCGGCTCACTCCCGGCTCACTCCCGGCTCACTCCCGGCTTATTCCCGGCTCACTCCCGGCTCACTCCTCGCTCACTCCTCCCTCACTCCTCCCTCACTCCTCCCTCACTCACTCTTTCACTCACTCACTCACTTACTCCTCACTCACTCCTCACTCACTCTCGACTCACTCCCGACTCACTCCCGGCTCACTCCCGGCTTACTCCCGGTTCACTCCCGGCTCACTCCCGGCTCACTCCCGGCTTACTCCCGGCTCACTCCCGGCTCACTCCTCGCTCACTCCTCCCTCACTCACTCTCTCACTCACTCACTCACTTACTCCTCACTCACTCCTCACTCACTCTCGACTCACTCCCGACTCACTCCCGGCTCACTCCCGGCTTACTCCCGGTTCACTCCCGGCTCACTTCCGGCTCACTCCCGGCTCACTCCCGGCTCACTCCCGGCTTACTTCCGGCTCACTCCCGGTTCACTCCTCGCTCACTCCTCATTCATTCACTTACTCACTCACTCACTCACTCACTCACTTACTCCTCACTCACTCCTCACTCACTCTCATTCACTCACTCACTCACTCCTTACTCACTCCCGGCTCACTCCCGACACACTCCCGGCTTACTCCCGGCTTACTCCCGGCTCACTCCCGGCTCACTCCCGGCTCACTCCCGGCTCACTCCCGGCTCACTCCCGACTCACTCCCGGCTCACTCCCGGCTCACTCCCGACTCACTCCCGGCTCACTCCCGGCTCACTCCCGGCTCACTCCCGGTTCACTCCCGGCTCACTCCCGGCTTACTCCCGGTTCACTCCCGGCTCACTCCTCGCTCACTCCTCGCTCACTCCTCGCTCACTCCCGGCTCACTCCCGGCTCACTCCCGACTCACTCCCGGCTCACTCCCGGCTCACTCCCGGCTCACTCCCGACTCACTCCCGGCTCACTCCCGACTCACTCCCGGCTCACTCCCGACTCACTCCCGGCTCACTCCCGACTCACTCCCGGCTCACTCCTGGCTCACTCCCGGCTCACTCCCGGCTCACTCCCGACTCACTCCCGGCTCACTCCCGACTCACTCCCGGCTCACTCCCGACTCACTCCCGGCTCACTCCCGACTCACTCCCGGCTCACTCCTCGCTCACTCCCGACTCACTCCCGGCTCACTCCCGACTCACTCCCGGCTCACTCCCGACTCACTCCCGGCTCACTCCCGACTCACTCCCGGCTCACTCCCGACTCACTCCCGGCTCACTCCCGGCTTACTCCCGGCTCACTCCCGGCTCATTCCTCGCTCACTCCTCACACACTCACTCTCTCACTCACTCACTCACTCCTCACTCACTCCTCACTCACTCTCGACTCACTCCCGGCTCACTCCCGGCTCACTCCCGGCTTACTCCCGGTTCACTCCCGGCTTACTCCCGGCTCACTCCCGGCTCACTCCCGGCTCACTCCCGGCTCACTCCCGGCTCACTCCCGGCTTATTCCCGGCTCACTCCCGGCTCACTCCTCGCTCACTCCTCCCTCACTCCTCCCTCACTCCTCCCTCACTCACTCTTTCACTCACTCACTCACTTACTCCTCACTCACTCCTCACTCACTCTCGACTCACTCCCGACTCACTCCCGGCTCACTCCCGGCTTACTCCCGGTTCACTCTCGGCTCACTCCCGGCTCACTCCCGGCTTACTCCCGGCTCACTCCCGGCTCACTCCTCGCTCACTCCTCCCTCACTCACTCTCTCACTCACTCACTCACTTACTCCTCACTCACTCCTCACTCACTCTCGACTCACTCCCGACTCACTCCCGGCTCACTCCCGGCTTACTCCCGGTTCACTCCCGGCTCACTTCCGGCTCACTCCCGGCTCACTCCCGGCTCACTCCCGGCTTACTTCCGGCTCACTCCCGGTTCACTCCTCGCTCACTCCTCATTCATTCACTTACTCACTCACTCACTCACTCACTCACTTACTCCTCACTCACTCCTCACTCACTCTCATTCACTCACTCACTCACTCCTTACTCACTCCCGGCTCACTCCCGACACACTCCCGGCTTACTCCCGGCTCACTCCCGGCTCACTCCCGGCTCACTCCCGGCTCACTCCCGACTCACTCCTGGCTCACTCCCGGCTCACTCCCGACTCACTCCCGGCTCACTCCCGGCTCACTCCCGGTTCACTCCCGGCTCACTCCCGGCTTACTCCCGGTTCACTCCCGGCTCACTCCTCGCTCACTCCTCGCTCACTCCTCGCTCACTCCCGGCTCACTCCCGGCTCACTCCCGACTCACTCCTGGCTCACTCCCGGCTCACTCCCGGCTCACTCCCGACTCACTCCCGGCTCACTCCCGACTCACTCCCGGCTCACTCCCGACTCACTCCCGGCTCACTCCCGACTCACTCCCGGCTCACTCCCGGCTTACTCCCGGCTCACTCCCGACTCACTCCCGGCTCACTCCCGACTCACTCCCGGCTCACTCCCGACTCACTCCCGGCTCACTCCCGACTCACTCCCGGCTCACTCCCGACTCACTCCCGGCTCACTCCCGACTCACTCCCGGCTCACTCCCGGCTTACTCCCGGCTCACTCCCGACACACTCCCGGCTTACTCCCGGCTTACTCCCGGCTCACTCCCGGCTCACTCCCGGCTCACTCCCGGCTCACTCCCGGCTCACTCCCGGCTCACTCCTCGCTCACTCACTCACTCACTCACTTACTTACTCCTCACTCACTCTCATTCACTCACTCACTCACTCCTTACTCACTCCCGGCTCACTCCCGACTCACTCCCGACTCACTCCCGGCTCACTCCCGACTCACTCCCGGCTCACTCCCGGCTCACTCCCGGCTCACTCCCGGCTCACTCCCGGCTTACTCCCGACTCACTCCCGGCTCACTCCCGGCTCACTCCCGGCTCACTCCCGGCTTACTCCCGGTTCACTCTCGGCTCACTCCCGGCTTACTCCCGGTTCACTCCCGGCTCACTCCTCGCTCACTCCTCGCTCACTCCTCGCTCACTCCTGGCTCACTCCTGGCTCACTCCCGGCTCACTCCCGACTCACTCCCGGCTCACTCCCGGCTCACTCCCGACTCACTCCTGGCTCACTCCCGGCTCACTCCCGGCTTACTCCCGGTTCACTCCCGGCTCACTCCCGGCTCACTTCTCGCTCACTCCTCACTCACTCACTCATTCACTCACTCACTCACTTACTCCTCACTCACTCTTATTCATTCACTCACTCACTTACTCACTCACTTACTCACGCACGCACCCCATCCAAGTCGCTAACCCATGTGCACACTGCAAACAAAGTAAAGTTCACATGTGTTTGCAGGTTTTTAATACAACGTCTGGTAACGGAATTAACACTTACTCATTTTACAAGTACACCCATAAGAAAAGTAAACAAAGACATTGCTTCGCTGTGGTCACACACACATTTAAATTTTTGTCTACAAATTATGGATTTCCTATTTACCGACATTTAAAAAAATTTTTGTTGAGTCGTCAAAAATCCTTGCATATGTTTTTTTTCACTAAATAAAACCTCCAAAATTTGAACTAAATTGGAGATTGATCCGTTTCGGAAGCTAAATTATTTGTACATATTTTTATGTCTGAGTTTGTCAGGTATTAAAAAAATTATGATAAATATTTATAAAAATATTTAAAATAAATAGTTATACCATTATTATCAAAGAATATAAAAAATATTTCAAGTTTATATATCACTAGACACCACAGACTCGTGCTTCGCGCGCACTATTTAACTTTTTATTTTTTACCTTTTAAAAATAAATTACAACAATAAATGTATAAATAATATTTATACAAATTTGACAGCTGTCAAAATTCAATTGCAATGACAGCTACTCTTGCAACACAAAGTAAGCGCAGCGAGAGAACCAATTGGCATCGCGGAAAAGCGACAACAATGATCTTCGAGAAATGCGAGCAATCGACTTTACATGCCTTTTTTTAGATAGGACACAGAGCATTGTAAAAATTATTTTCTACAATAGGCTGACAATTGCATAAAATATCGAATTTTTACAATACACAGAGCATTGTAAAAATTATTTTCTGCAATAGGCTGACAATTGCATAAAATATCGAATTTTTACAATACACAGAGTGTTGCAGAAAATATCGAATTTTTACAATACACAGAGCATTGTAAAAATTATTTTCTGCAATAGGCTGACAATTGCAGAAAATATCGAATTTTTACAATACACAGAGCATTGTAAAAATTATTTTCTGCAATAGGCTGACAATTGCATAAAATATCGAATTTTTACAATACACAGAGCATTGTAAAAATTATTTTCTGCAATAGGCTGACCATTGCAGAAAATATTGAATTTTTACAATACACAAAGCATTGTAAAAATTATTTTCTGCAATAGGCTGACAATTGCAGAAAATATCGAATTTTTACAATACACAGAGCATTGTAAAAATTATTTTCTGCAATAGGCTGACAATTGCATAAAATATCGAATTTTTACAATACACAGAGCATTGTAAAAAATATTTTCTGCAATAGGCTGACAATTGCAGAAAATATCGAATTTTTACAATACACAGAGCATTGTAAAAATTATTTTCTGCAATAGGCAGACAATTGCAGAAAATATCGAATTTTTACAATACACAAAGCATTGTAAAAATTATTTTCTGCAATAGGCTGACAATTGCATAAAATATCGAATTTTTACAATACACAGAGCATTGTAAAAATTATTTTCTGCAATAGGCTGACAATTGCAGAAAATATCGAATTTTTACAATACACAGAGCATTGTAAAAATTATTTTCTGCAATAGGCTGACAATTGCATAAAATATCGAATTTTTACAATACACAGAGTGTTGCAGAAGATATCGAATTTTTACAATACACAGAGCATTGTAAAAATTATTTTCTGCAATAGGCTGACAATTGCATAAAATATCAAATTTTTACAATACACAAAGCATTGTAAAAATTATTTTCTGCAATAGGCTGACAATTGCAGAAAATATCGAATTTTTACAATACACAGAGCATTGTAAAAATTATTTTCTGCAATAGGCTGACAATTGCATAAAATATCGAATTTTTACAATACACAGAGTGTTGCAGAAAATATCAAATTTTTACAATACACAGAGCATTGTAAAAATTATTTTCTGCAATAAGCTGACAATTGCATAAAATATCAAATTTTTACAATACACAGAGCATTGTAAAAATTATTTTCTGCAATAGACTGACCATTGCAGAAAATATCGAATTTTTATAATACACAGAGTATTGTAAAAACTAAGTTTCTGCAATAGGCTGACAATTGCAGAAACTATCGAGTTTTTACAATACACAGAGCATTGTATTCGCACTTAACAAATCAAACTTTCGCCTAGGAATTTTTAAAGTAGAGCCTTTGCCCTTTAATTAAAAAAAAGTACATGTAATTTAGATGATTTTTCGCAAAATTGCATCACTTTGAAGATTGCCTAAAATGCGGTCAAAATTTTTGGCTCGTTTTATTTTGCGCCAGTGTATATATACATAAATATCTATAAAAAATAAAAAGTTTAAAAAAATTGCAAGAATTAAGTGATAGGTAGAAGGAAATAGAGAGAGAGAGAGAAGGAAAGAGAGAGAGAGAGAGAGAGAGAGAGAGAGAAAGAGAGATTTCGGGAAGGTAACATTTGCGTTTTAAATATTTAAAAAAAAAGGAATCTTAAACTCTTAATTTTCATTTCTTATTAATTATCATTCTTAATAATTATTATTTTTTATTAATTATTATTTGCATTAAGTATCATTTGCGTTTTAATTATTTGGACATTTTGTGTATTTTAATAGAAGAAAAGGAATGAGATCAGAGAGAAAGAATTGAGATCCAGAGAGTTTAAAAGGAAATCCAGAAAGTGAAAGTGTTGAAATTTGATTGAAAATTATCAAGTAACAATACATGTAATATTATAAATTTTAATTTTTAAAAAAATTTAATTTTAAAGTTGTTGAATGCTTATTATTAGAAGTTGTTGAAATGATCAGAGAGAGACAGTGAGTTTTGTCGAAAGAGATTAGAAAAGGAAAGAAATTAGATAAAAGGAAATTGTTATTGAGAGAGATTGAACAAGAAAGCCAGAAAGTGAAAGTTTTGAAAATTGATTGAAAATTAACAGGTAACATTACATATAATGTAGGATAAAGATATGGAATTTTCTTTTAAATTAGGCATTAATTTCGACTCGTTCAAAATGTACGTTGACTGACGGAGTTCAAGATCCGAGATAACAACATGCGTGGTAGAAAGAGGGGGAGAAAGGAGGACTAGCCGAATTTTCGAAGCGGAGAGCAAGGCTCTCTCTCTTGCGATGTACGTCGAACAGTCAACACGCGTTAGAAGCATGATCAAGTTTCTCTTATGATCTCTCCGTAATAGTGAATCTTTATAACGAACTCTTTGGAATATTATATAAATTAAAGTTACTCTTTTTATATAACAAGTGGTGATTTTGACCATCCTATCACATAATTCCTACAATAATATATTATAATTTTTAATTTATTTAAAGGGGATTAAGTATGGAAATAAAGTATGTAAGAGTGATATTAAGAAACATAAAAATATAATATAATTACTAATTTGTGTTTAAAGAGAGAGAGAGGGGGGAAGGGGGAGAGTGGGAAAGCGTGAGAGATAAAGAAGAGGATTAAATAAGAAAGTAAAGTGTAAGAGTAATATTGAATAATATGAAAATAATATAATTAATATCATTAATAATATAATTAATAATTTAGAGAGGCGGAGAAGGAGCGTGAGATAGAGAAAGGCATTAAATATGATAAAGTGTGTGAGAGTAATATTACAGAAGAAAAAAAAGTGTAATGTTCAATATAAAAATGCTAAGCGGCGCGCGCGAAGCGCGCGCAATGTTGTGTTCTAGTATAATCATATAAAGCATTTGCAGTTCTTCAGATATAACTCGGCAAGAACAATGGAATTTATATATAAAAATATATACATATAATTATATATGTTAGTATATATAAATCATATATAATTATATATAATTGTATATGACATCATATATAATTATATTTAATAATTTTTTTATGGGTTATCAGTGTATTTATTTCACTGACAATTAGTGAAATAAATACACTGATCTTTCAGTGATTATACACTAATAAAGTGAAAATTACTGAAAGACAGTGAATATTCACTGATTATCACAGTTAAAAAGTTTTTTATGGCTGTGTTTATTATTTTCTTTTTCTCTCTTTTTTCTTCTCTTTCAGCAGATAATCGAGAACAGCCACCATGATTTGAATGTTTTTTTCTACTAAAAAAAATACGTATACATATATACATATTATATTTCTACATACTAATTTATGGAAAAAATAATGTCTTAGATTGTCTAGATTATATGTATAAGTATGTTTATATATACATATAAGTAAGTATTTTCATATGTTCGTACATAAAAGGATGTATGTATCTAAATATGTGTGTGTATGTGTGTCTGTGTGTGTGTGTTATTTGTAAATTTTATTTATCTTTCCCTCACTTTTTTTCTTTTTGTAAGTAATGCTTTTCTTCTTTTTTTTCGTACGTTATACAAAGTTCTAATAATTTAAATAATTACTCATAATAAATATAGTATACGAGTAATAACGAATAATTTACTAGAACTATGTATAATCCAATTTCCAATTTCGGCACAGCCGTATTTTCCTTTGCAATATAATACACGTACAGAAACACAAATAATTCGCTATTAACCTCGCGCACATCATTAACTACGAACTGTCATATCACCGCCGTGAAACTCGTAGCGGATTCGACCGTCAATCATTTACGTGGAAAAGCGATGACAAAACGTGCACTTCTATGGATCTATACGACTTTTCTTATAAGAGATTATTATTATTAATCGTACGATTTATAGACATATTACTTAATATTTATTTATTTTTTACTCTCGCAAAGCGAATAACAGCGATTTATCATCATATCAATATACTTATAGTATACAATCAACATCTTATAAGAGACCTGTCACAGGTAAATCTTAATGCCCTCTAGTGTTAAATTCATGTACTGGACATCAACGACGATGACGTATCTTAAATAAAAAATTTAAAATTCGGTATTTGCGTCAAAATATCTACACTCGTAAGGCACGTAGAGTAAAAATAAAAAAAGTTTTCTTATAGAAATATATCAAACCCAAACTTTCGATTGAGCTTAATTAGAACTCGATCGGTTTAGTCGTTATTGAGATCTAGTAATCTCAGGTGCTCGCAAGTCGCGTACTCGCGTATAATACACGGGGCGGTCTCGCGCTGCGCGTTCACTTGGCGCGAGACACTACCGTGTCTCTTGATTTTAAGATATTCTATTAAATTTTGGAATTTGTTACTGTTATTACTCTAAATAATAAAAATTATGTTAATTGAGATTATATTTTAATTGATCAATTATCATAGAACTAATTTTCAGACGTAATATGTTAAGTAGCCGTGATACACATATATTGGTATACGTAGCGACAGCAGGTAAAAAGGATTACAGGTAAACTTGGAATATTCGATCGAAATATAAATTCGCAGTTTTACGAGATAAAATGTATAAAATAACTACCAAAAATGGAAAAGAAAGAGAAAAAAATAATAAACATAAAATTTAATAATAAAAATCATAATTACTAATGACTCTTTTTTCTTCTGTGTAATCCCATTCACCTGTCGTTACACACCAGTTATTTCACTTACGCAACTTCTGCGCAGGTTCTACTCGGCTCTAACACTATCACTCATCCATGAGGAACACCCCTCGTAGTCGAATCAGTATAGCGGGGAGCGCTTGACGCGATGCTACTATGCAGTATATTGCGTGGAGCGTTATCCGCGTCATTCGGCACCATTGTGCAGATTGCGATCTTTTTACTGCAAAACGCCAATATCTCAAGAGTGCTCGCGTCCATGCCACCAGGAGCCGGTTAGTGCGATGTATTTTTAAAATAATTTATTACTAATCCAAGTATATAAAGATAGATTTTACTATCTTCTTACAAAAAAATACATAGACTCATTGTTCTGTGTCTTTAAGGCTACAGTGTTCACTTCTGTATTTAGATCAACTTTCAGATTGCACTTGGTTTCAACTTTTAATTGAATTCAATTTTTTTTTGCATTTCTTTTCATACGCCTTTGATTATTTGCCTGAAATCGGAACGCTGTTATCCCTTTTAATTTACTGCAGAATTATCGGGATAATTTTTTTTCATAAGTTATCGAAATTATTATGTACATCAATTACGAGCTTGCGTTATTGCCGTGAACTTAAGTCGCATATTTTTACTTCAGTGCTGATGTCTCGCGGTAAATTTTACGCGCGTACACAGGTAGCGTGTGTGAATCAGCCAGTGGCAGATCGCGTATATGTATGTAAGGTCCCACGTGCTCGATCGATTCAAAACCGTTCTTTCACATTGTGATACACGTGCACGTGAAAACATAAGCTGCGCGCTCCGTGATCTCATTTCCGCGCGGGGTGCATTCTTCCATGACCTTGTTGTCAATGGAATCGCGTTATTTAAAATTAAGCTGGTTGCCGATTAAGCGATTTTCTCAGTCTAAGGGACAGCTTAAGTAATTCAGCGTTCTCATGCAGATGCGCGTCAAGTAATCGATATTACTATCAGTATACTTATATGTGTATGCGAATATGGTTATCGTTATTATTTTGATCGTCGAAAGTCATCGATATTCGTTCAATAAGATTGTCAAAACTTATTGACAGTTTGCAATATTACAAGTATTTCTGTCATTAAAGAAATTTTTTTTTTTTTTTTTCTTAAAAACACATTGTATTGAAAACATTTAATATTTGATACTAAAATCGCGAAAATATTAACGCGATATATTTACCGGAACGCGTGAATTTACTGGTAACCCTAACGAGATTGCAATGGAATGAGCAGCGCGGCTGTACGGGGGTTAATAGCGATCAATTCGACTCATTCTCACCATAGGAACTCCGTTTTCTATTGATTTAACACTACCATCACGTATACTAAAAATACCTGAGGTATGCCGCATGACTGTGAACTCTGCATACGTATGGAATGATTGAATGAAGTTCGCCAACGATAAAAAAAGAATATACATCTACGTTAAATGCGGCGTATACTGTATTTACGTACGGAACCATTACGTTCCCCCAATCATTGATGGGTTGAATGGATGAATTTGAAGATAGGGATAAATTACTCGCTCGTAGGTACGGAGCTGCGAAATTGCGAACGATCGGATACGTGGAACTTCAACAATATTTCCGTACCGGAAATTCAAACGAAGCGTGAAACCAGGTCGTCGTAACAACGTGAAAAAATTCCGCGCGAAGAATAGATCGCGCACGCATTCCACGTAGTGTCATAATTGATTCGTAATTTGAGCGATGGCCAGTTGTAAAATCTGAAATTGTTGAAAAATGTTCGGAATTAGTTTCCCTGCGAAACTCGTGCCGTTCGCTAAAACGTAAATTTCTTGCTCCCGCGGCCGTGGCCATTCGACCATTAATGAAACAATAAATATAAAACTTCCAACTCAAGAGTACGTTACTCCCTAATTACTGGGATTCTTAGAATGACATAATAAACAACAGGGACTACATTTCTGATCTGTAGTTGCAAGGAAGGTTTCGCTCACGCATGTGAATGGATTGTACAACTTTCATTATCTTCAATCACGTGATCGCGTGATAAGAAATCTCTATCTTAGCCCTCTGCCTTTATTGTCGCATTTATTATGATCAGCTCATCCTCAGCGGTGTCGTGACAACGCTGATAAGTCGCATGACGGCCGGTCATTGGCCCCATCGACGAGGTACCTGAACAAGCTTCCGAGTACAAACACTCGTGTTTTCTTGCCCCTCTTTTCTCGCAGAAAAACCCCCACGTGAGTTTTCATCGATAGAACATGAAACCCTTGAGTTTTACAACTCATTGATAACAATTGGTATTCATCGTAATTGAAGGACATCAAGAATTTATATCTTACGAAGGCAACACTGGCAAGAATAATGCAATGTACAAAGGTATAGAGATGGTAAACGAAGTCATTTTTGTAATTTCAATAATAACTATTTCATTGTACATTCATCGTACATTCGTCTTTCATCGGACTCTATACACGCAATAAAATCGAAAGCAAGGAAATCGATTTTCGTTTATGTACAGAAGACGAGATTATCCTAATCGAACATCTGCCGGGACGGAGGGTGCATCTTCAGGATTTCTTTTGGACCGGCCTGGAAGACGCTCCACCGTGGATGGATCCCAATCAGGGCTTAACATTCTACGAGACGAAAACAGTCGTTCACACCGTCACAGTTCACACCCCGACCGATGAGAAGAGTCCGTTAGACCCTATATCTCCTCATCGCCCAGACACTTACAATCCAGAATGCGTTACGTGCATAGAACCGACACCCAGGTTAGACGATGATGACGATCAGAGCATCGGAGTCCTTATCGGAGATGATCCGGGCCCAAGGTAGATTAATTGTTATCGAATAATATACGTACTTTTAAATTAAAGAGTATTTTATATAATAATAAGTAATAAATATCTCGATAAATGGATTAAATATATAAATTAAGATTAAGTATACGCTTGCTACATTAATCTAACATAAATATCGCTCTGCAATGTTTAAGGGTAAAGCAAAGAAATGTAAATTTATGTTCATAGGTACTGGCTGTTGACGGTTCTTCGACCAGGTGAAGCCGTACCACCCAAAGTCGAGCTTCGTTTAGCTCGTTTGTATCGAGCTGCATTTTCCAGACAGCAGCAACGGCATCTTGGTCTACTGTCGACAGATCCACGGTCCCGAAGAGATGCCCTGTTACGTAGCTTAATTAATCGAAAGGTAAAAGTTTAGATCTTCGTTTCCTTTATCAGTCTTATTTCCTTTCAAAAAAATGTCCACAGAATATACAAGAACATCTTGGAACTTCGTCCCAAGTGAGAGCTCCGCTCCGGGAAGAGGTTTCTGCAAATACAACCGAAGTTCAATCACCCGAATTAACGATTGGCACCGCCGAGAGCCCATCGACTCACGCAGGAACCGAAGCGAGCGTGTCAAATGTAGTCGACGACAAATACCCTTCGAACGTCTCGCACGTCCAGTCTATGAGGATGATCGAAATCCCCAGGCCGAAAAAGATGCTGCTACCGATGTTGGACGTCGACGCAGCAAACGACGATTACGAAAAATCTACGAAAGACGATGTCGCTCTGAAGAAGATAAAAACGCTCGCAAAAACGTTGAAAGGGGAAACGAAATCCTTGTCTACACAGGACGATGAATCTGTAACCGCCGATTCAGCGCATCCTGATCTCAATGCACTTGACAATTCCAGCAAGCAGTCCACGCCAGAGGTAACGCCGACTCCCACGTCTAACTCAAAACCGAATGCTGACAGCATCTCTAGAAATCGATCTAATGATAACGAAGTTGCGAGTGTACGCTCAAGATTGCGTTTAGCGGACGGTTCGATTCCGGGGGTCGTGAAGGTCAGAATGCAGAACACGAGCGTTATCGAGGGTGGCGCAACGAGATTGATTTATTCTGTTCATCTCGACGATAAGCCCGTTCCAGCTGAAACGGCCGCGAGAGACATGGCGCTCATCTCGCCCCAGGAAGTCGCTCTGGAGCTCGGTGCACCGGTAATTATTCAAAGCGAACGTAAGTAAATAACAATAATCTCACGAGGAAGAAATTCGTAAAGCTGCGAATGTACAAAAATTGCATTGGATTCTCTCGTAGCTTATCTGAAAGAGAGCAGACCTCTGGCCCTGTCGAGGAGGAGAGACGCGTGGCTGCTGATTGGTGCTGCCAGCGCGGGCGTCGTTATGTTAATCTTCGTTCTCGCCGGCTTAATCTTGGCTGCCAAAAGGAAAAGGGCACACAGCGCTGCCGTCGCACCGCCTAACAAAAGTATTCTTAAAAAGGAACGTGAACATGCAAGCGCGATGTCCGGTCTCGATAATGCTGCATTCTCAACGTCGGAAACGGAAATTAAAGTACGCCATACGAGTCCTACTTTTTAGCTAAAAAATCATTTCAAAGTAAGAGTGCGAGCTTTCGTACGAGTCAGCGTTGATTTAAATCACTGTACATTTACAGTTTATAAAATGGTTTAATTACGTCAACAAGATATATAGGATTCAATGCGTTTTGATGAAAGAAGAATGTCTGGGTATAAGGCTTGAGATTTTATAACTAGAACTTTTGACAGACTTTACTGTAATTCCTATAAGATTTCTGATTCGTCTGCTTTTAGACAGACATACTGGTTAAATCTATCAGATTACCAATTAATGTGTAACAAGGCTGTTTTTTTTTTTTAGTGACAACTGCTAAATTACACCATGTAGAATCGCGGAAGTCTCTCTCGTAAAGAGAGATACTTCATAATTTTTAAAGTTATTCGCTTGCGTGATAAAGATTACGGAGTACTATGGGGAAACAAACTCGACGCAATAAAACCATTACGGCACGCGAACGATCAACGGAACGACGTCGGGAATTACGGGGAAGACAATTCCGGTTCCACGACGTCAGGATAATATCGATTCCAACAAAATATTACTCCCGCTTTGTCGAGCAAATTGTTACTCTTCGGATCGCGTATCATCGCGTTTCCTTATGCGGCCCACCCTTGTTCGCAGACCGATGGTACCAGTCAGCGGCAGACTCCGCATACTTTATCCCGTACTCCGATCACGCCCGACACGCCCGACAGTATGGAATTAGGTATTCACGAGATCTCCAGCGACGACGACGAAGAACCAAAGAGAACCCGCGAGTCGATCCCTTGGGACACTGAACACGCAGCTAAAAAAGCAAGGTGATCTACGAAGTTTCCTGCAACTGAATCAGATGCAGGATCAATCGTTAATACGCTAAGCTATACGATTTTATAAGAGAATTAGTAATAATAATCTATTAATATTTTAATAATATTAAATTGATATAGAGAAAAGTTAATATTAAATTATATATAATAAGGGATAAAATATAAATGTAATAATTGTATATTTTAAACACGGAATATAGAGTATCTCGTGGAAGAATGACGAGAAGGAACGCGATGGATCGGACCGGGTCACCGGACTCGTTAACCGATCATATAGAGACACTGGAGTCGTTGGAGAATGGTTATGTAAAACACAAGGAAGAGTCTACCGCTTCACCGCGATCTTATTTATCAATGCCCTCGTGCAAGCAGTTTCCTAGTATGCGTAGCGTAGAACCACTGTCAAGAGTGTTGGAACCCGTCACGGTAATTTCCGATGGAATGAAAGCCAAATCATGCCAATCGACATAAATCCCTAGCCACTTTCTGCACTAACGATAACGTGTACTCTAGGTCAGGCACTTAGACATCGATTCTCCCGAGTTAGTGCGTCACGATAGAGACGACAATGCCGACGACACGTTCCTCGCAAGAACGTCGAGTGCTTCAAAGGATCCCGGAGCTGTAGGGCCGATTGTTTGGAGTCTCAGGAAGCAAATATTTTCGACAGAAGGTATATTACTTCTCTAACTCTGTGGGCGTGTATTTAATGTCAATATTAATTAATAAAAAATGTTCCGTTGGCGACTCTAACGTATTTCTCTAAGTATCGATTACGAACGAATCAGTAACAAGTTTGTACACAGAAAAAAAGTAATATAGTCAATAACATATCTAATTGCGGGCTGCCAACTACATAAAATACTCAATACAATAATATTCACTGTTAATGCAAGTACAATGTTGACACTGCAATAGCATATATTATTGTATCGAGTATATCTGTAGTTGGCAGCCCACAACTACATATCTTGTTGGATATATTGCATTTTTTTTTCAGTGTACGAATTATTTTAATTCAAAACAATGGTAAAATTACACTAACTTATTCGTTCGCAATCGACTGTTGCAAGATTACAAGGAATATCTGTCTCTTCACAATCTCTCGAAAGATTCCACTTGTCTAAAGGTAATGGTACATCCGAAGCAGATGTCGATGGAGTGTACCATCTACCATCCGGACCCGTGGGCCGCGCCAGGAGGCGACTCCACGAGTTGCTCGAGGACTCCTTCAGCCTCTTCGGAAGTAGAGACGTCAAAATCAGAGAGCCGCAACGATCGCCGCACCGATCGCCGCAGCCGCCGATCCCCGTTCCACGTACAGCGGACACACTCGCGATACTTTCGGAAACCAGAGGCAAATCCGCCCACGTCAGGTACATATCCTTCTTCTTCTTCCTCCTCTTCTAACAGGTAATTACAGTTATTAAAAGTTGCTAAATTATTACTATAACATCAAGAATGCACATTCATTTATATTTTAATCAAGAAATATCTTTCATATCACGGAAAGAATTTTCTCTTAAAAATTACCCTGAAAATCGTGGTAATTGTAGGACAATGTAAACCTTGAAGAATTTTACTATACTTTTAATAAAATTTACTAAAATTTTAATAAAATTTGGCAAAATTTTGTAAATTTTACTATATTTCTAACAAAATTTACTAAAACTTTGCCAAATTTTATTAAAATTTTAGTAAATTTTAGTAAATTTTGTTAAAAGTATGGTAAAATTCTTCAAAGTTTACATGTCTCACAATTACCACAATTTTCATGGTAATTTTTAAGAGAAAATTCTCTCCGTGTAAGGCTTGCAATAAACAATCCTCACGATATGTTTTATTATTTATTATACAGATGTCCGATAATAATTGCACCTTCTTTTGTAAATAGATTAAAAGAATAGAAAAGAAAATCCTTTATCGTTTTACGACTTTCTTAATAATTAATAAGAAATTAATTTATAAAAATTCGCCAATCAATGTACGTCCGCCCGATTCCGCGATAAGAAACAACTCGTTTCCATACGTTTACACTTTAACAGTTGCTAGGAGCGCTATGATATGTTTGAAGGTGTGCTCTACAAACGGCGCAATTATAGTTATACGCCGCCCCTACTATAGCCAGTGCTGTCCGTACACACACATCCAAACATTTAGCGCTCCTAGCAACCATGAACGCATGTAAACGCTGAGCTGTCTTTTCTGATCGAATAGCGCGAAGGCAAGCCGACTCACATGTCTTTATTAATGAATTTTTCATTAATTATGTTGAAGTTTGCAAAATGGTAAAGGAGTTTTTTGCTGAGCTTAATTTGTTCTACCTGTCCACGACAAGTAATGCGATTATTATTGGACATTTTATATATACGTACACTACGTATTAAATAAGTTATTAAATTAATCGAATAATAAAAATAATTGTATAATTATGCAGCCCAGTAGCAACGCCAACGATGGAAATGAAAACGCGACCCCGTACATCAGTACGACGTAAAGGTCTGGACGAGGATATCCCGGAAACCGGCCAAACTGAATCACTTCAGCCTCGCGGTGCATGGGGATCAAGGCCACTCAGCGCGGGTCCATTTCATAGACCGAATTTACCGGAAGTGGACACCAGGCGTATATTAGCGGACAGCAGGCTTCCACCGGAAGATCCCGCGGTACCATTAATCGCGTCAATCAAAAAAGAACTTGAAAAATTTTCACCCCAGTAGAGCCTAGCAGCAAGTGCAATAGAATTAATAATTTAAATCCTCGCTAAGTGATATACTAATCTTAAGTTGAAAAACAGTGTAAATATTCAATCAATCTTTTCCACAAAATTTTATAACTCAATATCAACGTTTTCCATTATACATGGACTATAATATAACGAAGCAAAACATTTTACACATATCTCTTCAAGAAAGAGTGAAAAGCCACTTCTTGGGCTCTAACACCCTTTCATTTTCGCTCCCATGATTTACGGGTAAGAATACTACGACTTTTATGTATGTGTACTAGTATATTACTTGTACACATTTTACACATATCATATTTACACGAAAATAGAAGCATTACAGTAAAAAAACGAAAAATAAGCCGTAGTTTTCATATCGTACTTTTTCTTGTTACAAATCAAAATTGTGCCAGCAAGTTTAACTTATTAATCACTGTATATATATCATTACTTTAAACATAGAATGCATTTACAAACTTAATACAATAAAATCATGCATAGAAGGTTTGACTGATTAAACTATAAAAATATTAAGAGAAAAACTTCTATAACTGATTAGTTCAACATATGAATATCTCTGTAACTCATTATCAGATAAAATGCAATAAACTCGTATAATATGTGTAATCTAATATATACGTGTGTGTGTGTCAGTTTCATTAAGACTCTTTTATAAATAAAAATATATAATATATACAAAAAATATACATATTTATACAAAATAATACAGTGAATATGGCATTAAGAATTGCTTTTCAAGAGACTTTCACTACTTCCACAAAACGATCAATATTATTAAAATCTTTGTAAGTATGTTCGTGATGAAGCTTCAAATCGGAATACTTATTTGTAAAAAATTGTATATATTTCGGATGATCGTAATCAACTTCCATGAAGAGACGTCCGCCGGGTTTTAATACTTTGGCAGCGTATTTTAAGAGCGGTTTGATCACCTTCAGTCCATCGTCGCCACCATCCAACGCTATGAGATCCTCATAACTGTACATAATATGTCATATATTAATTAAGTACGTATTTATAACTCAATGTTCGCGGTAACAGTGTGAGCATTACATCTTTATCTCAGGTTGCAGTTTGGATATTCCCTTCGATGTTATATACGGTGGATTACTGACCACAAAATCAAACAGTCTTGAATTCAAATCCGTGTCACCGGCACCATTCAATTTACCCAAAACTTCGATACTCGCGTCTGAGTTCAGGATCGCGTTTATTACAGTGACTTGCTCCGTTAAGTTTAGCTTGTTTCGATTTGTCACCGTTAAATCGCAAGCGTGCGGATTTGCATCAACCGCCGTGCACTTGATCTGTAAAAGTATTGGCACGTTTCTTCCATTAATTGTGAGCGCTTGCTTCCAGCAGAGTACAAAATAATTGAAAATAAAACGATCATCTTACATACTATTTTACAAGCGTGAGCGAGAGCCAGCGATATTGCGCCTGAGCCGCAACCAATTTCTAGAACTTCACAATTATCGGTTTGATGCGACGAACTTAATCTTTTCAACAAATAATCCACCAGTATTTCGGTCTCCGGGCGAGGAATGAAAATCGGTGGTTCGAGCTTCAAGGTAATGTCCCGGAAATCCCACTCGCCGATAATATACTGAACTGGCATTCTGCAAGAATTTGGTATTCATAAGCAAGTACAAATGACGATACGATCCACGGTAGACTGTAAAGACTCTTTCAAGGATCTCTTACCTACACAATCGACATTGGCATAACGACTCCAATTTCTCGATCTGTCTTACATTGAGCCGATTATTTTTAGCATTCTCGACATCTATTACCTGCAAATAATAGTCTAGTTTATATCACACGTTTAGTTCGTGCGACCTATATCTTACTTTCAACCCAAACACGATAAATCACGACGAAATAATTGTGAATTTGCTTAGATCAAGCTTCAGTATTTTTTTTTTAAATCCTTTTACAAAGTATGTTTGTATCCTTTTGTTTATAATACACTATACATTATCTATATTTTTTCTAATTTAATATATTGTACTAAAATATTTAGCAAATAAGTAGCGAGCCACAGAGTCTCACCAAGTGTATGACAAGCAAAATTGATAGGTCAAACAAATAATTCTAATAAACGGAAAATTTTCATGTTTGCGTTGAAAAGAAAGACGCGTACACAATATAAAATTAATTTTTAATTATTAATAATTATTATTCGCTAAATATTATATGTAACATGAGATGTCATAAATTGGAAAATAGCAAGATATTGCCCGATACCTTCTTAGTGCCTATAACATGCGCTACTATATGCATTATCGATTCTATTGGTTCCGGTATGCCGTCGTTCTCGAATCGACGACTCCACTGATCGATGACATCGCCAATTGTACGTTCACATGCATTCAAAGCAAGCAAACGTGGATACCCCGCTGGATATTTCAACGTGACATCATTGAAATTGTTATTCGTCAAAAAATGTAGGCAGGCAAACGTAGTCGGCTTATCGTGGGTGGTACATGTCCTCAAAATGTTACGACACCACATGACGCTTTATTAGGCACTTTGGAACGCAAGTGTACGATACAGAGATTCAATCAATTAGTTGTCGTCGTCTGTGTCATCAGCTGATACTAAACTACAACTCGTTGTAGACGTATTGTAATTCATGCTCGGCATTTGTATATAGAAACTGCTGCCAGCTGGCGGAACGGAGTCCTATTGAACGTTTATCGACAATATTATAAACCAAGATGATATAATATGGTACAGATGGGAGTTAAATGATTTAAAAGAACATCGGAGTGAGATGCTCCAAATATAGAGAATCAATCAGATTGGTGCAAATTATATTTTTCACATATGAGTGCGGAACATAGATGTACGTTAAAGTAACACACATACGCGTACAATCTAAAACATATTTCTTATGTTATCAATATATTTTTCATCTTAAAAAAAAATACAATTATGCTATTAATTAATTAAATTATCAAAATTATTGTGTCCTTTTTATTCGCTATACTATATTCATTGAAACTACAAATACTCCGATTCAGTCTTTTTCTCATAAAGAGCCATATGTGGTCGGTTCTTCAACCGACTGACGGTGAAATCGCTCTCTTTCTCCGTGCGGTAACTCGTAAAGCGGCGGCTGGGCGAGGAGTCAAAGACCCGAACCGCCGTGGAAGATGCCGCTAAAGCCGCCGTGCTCCGCCGGTGGATCGAAAGGTCTAAAGAGCGCGGTACGCATGCGCCGACGTTGGACTAGCTGTCTGGAAAAAGAAGGGTGCTGGCTAACAGGCCGTTGTCTGGCCGAAGGCGCTGGCAGTCGCCACCGGCCCCGCTCCCAACTCATGACTGCCATGACAGTCCTCGTCCGTGTCGGAGCAGCGAGTGCGAGTCGTGGTTAACGCCGTTTAAAGAGCGCCGTTTCCTCCCCCCCCACCCCGACTGATGTTGTGCGTACTCCTCGCGTCGCCGCGCGTTGCACCACCGCGAGGAGGTCGACCGAGGAGTTCCGACCTGTCGGCCGTGCTGTCACGTCAGTGCTGGAGCTGCGGCGGGCCAGCTCTCGCGCCTACTACTACCAGGTCGTTCACCACGGCACGGCCTTCCTGGGTGCCTTCCTGGGTGCGTTGATCATCGCGAGCGCGCGCGTCCTCCTGGCTAGTAGCGGCGCGTGGTGCGAATGGCGGGTGTTGTTGTTTGTGGTGTGGCGGTGCCGTTGATGTGACGACGCGTGTCCCGTGCCCGCTATCGGCGAGCTCACACCGCGAGGATCTACGCCCGCGTACGCGGATACGCGTATATAACAAGCGAACGTATGACAACAGGCAGACGCTCCCGCCCTCCTGCACCTGGATTCGACCGTCGAAAGATGGGACCCCATAGATAGAGCGCTTACGCCCGATTAGATTAGGGGCCGGCCTTGAATCTTCAGTTCCGTGAAAAGCGAACTCGTAAAGCGCGAGGTGCGAAGCACACAGCGGAGTGCGCGGCATCGATCGCGGTGAAGCGCGGCTCGCTGAAAAGGTCGCATGCCTTCATCGGTAGTATAGCCTTTATCAAATAAAGGTGAAGCCCACACCGTCGAATCGCCAGATCTACCATGGACGACTAGTCGACTGTAGAAAGACGATTAGGATTTTCCCAAGAGAGCCTTGTCCCGAATGCTTTTTCTCCTTCTGGTAAAGTTTACCGGAGTGTACCGATAAGGTTTCCTCGATGCGGAATATGTTCGCGTATCGGCGCGAATCGGGGCATCGATCGCCGTCGGGATTTCCGGAGCGGTTCGCGTGCTCCGAAAATTTCGCCGGCTCCGTGCCGATCGATCTCGTCACGCCTGTAGATTCGCCGGCGTACTTTTCCGACGGGATTTTCCGGGCCGCCCTTGAGGAGCGGGGAAAACGCGCGCGGCGGGGTGAGGCGCGGGGTGGAAAGGGAGCGTGTTACGCGCCGAGTAAGTAAGAGCGCGCCGGGCGTCACGCGCGAGAATAGAGCGTGCGATACACTACGTCCTTCGTGTAAATATTTTTCTGTCACAGATCCGTCGCTCATTTCCACGCGAGCGTGATAGTTCAATGATGTAAGATCAGCGTTTGCGTAATGCACTTCCGCGTCGCCCCGATTACATTGGAATTATCTCTCCTCCCCGACTGGCGTGCGCGTACAACACGCGCACACACATGTGCGGCAATTAAATCTCGAGAATGTGCGCGCCGCTTTCATTAGCGGCGGTTAATTGTCGCCTTTCTAATTTTCTACGCAAATCCCCGGGGAGGACGCAGTTATGACTTCCTAATTGTTCTCCGCGGGATCATGTAAATGGACGAGTAACGAGGGTGCAAATGATGGATCTCGCTCGTGCATATGAAGAGAAAAAAAGGGGGTGAGAAATCGCGCCCTCCTCCTAATTGAATCCCACAAATCAAACGGCCGATCGTTCGCTCGTCAGCTCCGTTTTCACGCTTCAATGAGGAACGCGCGTGTCGATAATCGTTGAGGTAATCGGCGCCCGATAATGCACGGCTTCGGCGAAACTTTCTTTATTTCTGCTGACTGCGCGGCCCGGCTACGTCACGCGACGAGGGAAGCGCGTTCGCGCGTTCCGCGCGAGCCTCGGTATATACGTATACGTACGTATATTTCCACCTCGCGGTAGAAAGAGAGCAAAAAAGGAAATCCCCTTCGCTCCTTCGCGGTGAGTCGGCTGCCGAACAACGCGAGCACCGAACAACGGTTGCGTTATCGTCGCTTCTTCTTAGTCTTTTACTGCCGCCGTTTCCGCGTTCCTCGCGGTATCAAATCATTCGTGCCGGAAGCTATGTGACCATGGGGAAGCGTTTCGGTTCACGCCCTTGCGTACGCGCGCACCAATTTCGGCGGGCGACCTCCAGCGCGGGGAGGAGAAGAAACGGAGACGTGGAGGAGACTTCCCGGAAGTGTGTAATCTGCGAATTCTCTCGTTTTATTCCGCGGAAGCGACGCCAAAGCACCACCGTGCCGCAGACTCGATCGCAATCAGACTGATCATTGCGTCGAGCACGCAATCCTAGGATTCCAATGTCCAATGGAAAGATTTGTTACATACGAAACAAATGCTTCTATTGGACATCGCTGGTTAAACTCCGCTTAAATTAACAATAAGCCGTGAAACTGAAGCTAAAGCCCAGTTCCACAATTTAGTTTAACCCCAGAATTTAATTAACCCTTAAAATATACACTTATCTTTTTTTTTAATTTATACACACTGGGGTCTAGGAAACCCCACTAACGGTTTTTGAAGTGCCATTTAAAACTTTAAACCCTTTGAAATGTGTTTGCACAAAAATTTATTTACAAAAAAAAAACCGTATGCCTCAGACTATTATATTAGATGGCATATACTGAAACAGGTATCGTTGGGGTACTGTGGACTCCAGTGTGTGTATTGTAAGGGTAACATTGTCCAATAGAATTTGTTTTATTATAAAGCAAATTTATCCATTGGACATTGGTTAGTTAAACTAACCGGTTAAATTAAATTGTGGAACTGAACCTAAGCGAGAGCACGACTAACGTTTCCTTGGATGGACTTTCTAGGGGACGATCCCGAGGGCAACTCGATGAATGCTGCGCCGTTGCCGGTCGATAGGGTGCACCGGTGCGCTGCGGGGCGAGCCGGGGGCGAGCATTGGGAGAGCCCTTCCTACCCGGACAGACGACGTGGCCTACTACGGAACGAATTGTGACGGACGGCCGCTCCTCTTCGAATCATCGTGAGTGCCGGGCATCACGGCGGCGGTGACGAGGCGATGCGCGCGACTCGGCGTATCTCGCAACACCAATAGCGTCGATCACGCGCGAGTCGCGGCTATTTTGACGGGCGGTGCTCTGTGTGATCACGGTGATAGATAACACACACACACACACACACACACATTCACACATATATGTACACGTATATATGCTACGAAGTGCGAGAAGAAGCCAAGACTGTCCGCGATCGCGTCGAGATCACAAGATCAATCGAGCAATCGAGAAACGAGATATCGTATGTTATCTCTTTCTCGCGTTCGCGTTCTTGGGACGTTTAGCGAGTGAGGAAGATGTTTAACTTTATGAAGAAGGCCGCGGAGAAGGACGACAAGGAGAAGCGGAAGCGCGAGAAGAAGGAGCGGAAGGATGTCAAAAAGCGCGATCGCAGCAGCATGTCCGCGGAGGAGCTTCTGCGATTGGACGAGGTAAAAATGCGGGAACGTTGCGGCAACTTTCATTGACTACTCTGCCCTGTTCCTCCATTTTCTTTAAATAAATTGCAAAGCTGTAACAGATTATTACAAATTACATTATTTGAGAATTCTGCCAGTTGTTTGATCTTTTATATCGAGCTCGTAAACAATGCGCAAAAACTTGGTTATCGTATTCTCCGATAGCAAGATGGGTGTTACACATATCGATACTGCTTACGAATTCATGAGCTGCACGATGTTACCGATATCTTGTTCGGATTACATTTCTTATCGACGTAAACAGAACTGTCAATATCGCGAGGCGATAACGTTTTCCAGTGGCTGGTTTCACAAATTAATTATTAATAAACTGTTGAGAGAAAAAAAAACGTGTCTGTATTGGTAATGACTACACTAGAACCTAATCAGTCATGAAAGAACTTGTAGATAGACGTAAAGAGTACAGAAATGCGATAAGATTTCGCATTTTGAAAAGCCTTCTTTTCTGTAGATTCAATCGCCGGTCGGATGTGGTTTCACGCGATAAGTGGTGCTGGCCGCACTCGTTGTACATTAAACGTAAAATAAAAATTGTAAAATTATGTCAATATGGATAACGTGCCGTCACAATCACACTGTTCAAAAGATAAGAGAAATTTCTTGAGAAAATTCCTAGGGTTCTGCATGGTATATACTTTCGGTGGCTTGAAAACGCGTCCTGGCGAAAACCTTGTCATCTTCACGCGCTTCGTTGCAGGTTCGTAGATCACTGAAGATTCCCGGTCGTCGGAAGGAAAAGGAGAAACTACCGAGCGGCATCACCGCGGATTACAGCGCGTCGTTTTTCGCGCATCTGGACCGCGATCTTCTAGATGCCACGCAGAACGTGGGGTCGGGTCCGGGTTCGGCGATCAGCGCCGGTGGCAGCAGTTGGGCCACTAGAACGCCTGACGGTTTGATGCAGAGCGACTCGTCGGAGGCGTCACTCACTTCCTTAACGGTAACCACGACCACGTCGTCGACGATAACGAGTCAGTCCGGCGGCAAATGTCTACCGCCGCTACCGCCAAAACCGCCCAAGCGAGGAATCCTCAAAGGACCACGACTGACGGTCAACAGCTGCACCGTGAACGTTCTCTCGGAGGAGGGCACGTTGCCGAACGGCACCGAAACCAGTTACCAGGAGGCCAGCAATCTGCTGGTGAGGAACACCCTACAGAACGAGGTGATCACCTATCAGAATCTGCCTCTCAACAACGTTTTGAACAACGACTGCAGCGAGGAGGAAGCTGTGTGTCAAACCGCGTGGCACATCTCCATGCAACAGCAGGCGCTTCAGCAACAATACCACCAGCAGCAGCAGCAGCAGCAGCAGCATCAAATCGATGCCAAATTGCTCCAGGTTAGATAACAATTCCGCTTTCTCTTCCGCGCATCGTTTGCGACGAAACCCAATTATTAGGATCGTTTCCGAAACTTGTAATGAGACGCTGAATGATGGGTGGTTTGTTTAAAATTTGACGTGAATCGACACTGACAACTGAGATCCCGTTGGCAGCATGATGAAGTAAGCGAGAATGAATTATGTATCTTGCAATTCTCTCCGTGCAATTGTAGAATCTATTTCTGCAAATATCTTCATAAATTTCATTAGCTTTATTAATAAAAATTCTCTCTGAATGTAAGTAACTTTCATTAATTATTATTTTAATTGAAACTCTGATAATAAATTATGGTTATTTCATAATTCACCATTCCATTTGTTTCACATTCATATATTCAAGTTTTTTAAAGAACTTTTCGCATAAATAAAAAATAACTAACGAGCATTAAATTTTTAACGCGTAACCGAAATATTTTCCTACTACACTCAGGTTGTCACTAGTGCTAGTCCATCCGCGGATTCTTTGACGGACACGACGAATTCGAGTTTCGCGACGCCGCCATTCAGCCTGTCGCCCGTCGGCGAGTCCCAGGGTTTCTCGAGGTGGCGATCGTCGGTCTCCTTCGAGGAACAGGGGATTGAACTGCAGCTTCCGGAGATCGTGCCGCTCGAGTTACCCGAACCTAGGGCGCTCACCATTCAGAGGCAACCTCCGCCGCGAAACGACTTCGGCTTCTCGCTCCGCCGCGCCGTGATCGTCGAGCGGGCGGCAAACGGCGTAACGCAGATGAGACCGGTGATCTTCGCGGAACCCGGCGCTCTGGTGCAACACAACAATGACACGGGTCTATTGCCCGGTGACAGACTGATCGAGGTCAATGGGATCAATGTGGACGACAAGTCGCGCGAGGAGATCATCGATCTCATCAAAAGCTCCGGTAGCAGCGTCACCGTAAAGGTAATCCTCGATATTAATAGTCGATCGTTGAAAGAAATATTCATATATCTCATCCCTTAAAAAAAAAAACAATAATAATAACATTAATTTAGGAGACGAACAAAATACACAATTTTATTAAAAACACTTTGGAATTAAAATCAACTATTTCTTCTTCCACGTCTAAAAAATAACTTTACATAGAGTGCCCGAGAGTATATTCTTTCCTAGATTCTCGTGTCGGCTCGTTTTCACAATGCGGCTAAGTCGGAGCGCAGTACATTTGAACATTGCGCAATCGACGACAGTACTCTCTATACTTTTCTCTTTTGTAGACCGTACCGGTCGTGTCCCCTCGTGCTCCGTGAACGAACCTTTCTCCCGCCGAACGTGAGGCAAGCTTATTAGCATAAATCTGATGGTATTTACCAGAAGGCAGGCACTCCAATATACTCCAATATAATCGAACGCGACGAGACATAACGACACCACGCTGTAGCGACCTTACGTTGGACTATCAGTTCCACCTTATCATCCACTTTTGTCAACCACTTAGGACGTTTCTTTATCGTCATAGCTAACCTTGGGGGCCTGTAAAAATATCGTTTGGGAAACGGGTGTGGGAATGTTGAATGAAATTGTTGTGCGTCGCACTGGGAAATTCGTCGAACGTGTGGTGAAAGGCGACGAGGGATCCCTAGGTTCTTCAGGAGGTCACAGAAAGGGGTCGATCGACCGTCGTTCCGTAGACCTTTGATACGTCGCGTCGGCGAGAATGCGATCTAATCAACGAAGCAGCGATTATCGCGCGATTTCTTTCTGCCAAATAAAATGTGACGCAACACACTGAACGTTTGGCCGAATAAATATATTTTTTTGTTTCTTCCGATAAGATCAAAAGTCTCTGTATTCTTGCACTGTTTATAGATAACAATTATACGATGTTTAATAGCAATGGACACGTGCCAACCAACACACTTTTTATTGACGTTCGACCACTCGTCGTGTTATGTTGTTATCGTCATATCGAAAATGACTGACCGGTGGCGAACGGTGTGCAAAAGGTGCGGGCCGGTACGCTTGGTGGGACAAATGATTGCGGTGCGGTGTCGGCCGGTTCATTGCCACTGCTGGCAATACGAATATAGCGGGATCGTGAGTCACGGTCCCTACTAATAAAACTGTACACGAGACACGGGGGACTGTCGTGTGAAAATAGCGGGCTTACCAAGAATCCGAACTTCTTTCATCGTCACCACCAACCAAATCGACCACTATGACCGGGTGTCTTTCTCCCTCTCTCATAAAGAGAGGAGGCCAACGTCTCCGCGCGGGCCCCATAGTCGGAGAGCGAAGATGTAAAAGTAAAAAGGCGCAGGAGGAAGAGGGGGAGAAGATGCCCAAGCGTGTCTGACCTTGCCCCGTAGTCGCGGAATGCTAAAAATGCCACCGCGTTCCCGCGGCCCGAAACGAAATGTGTAATTCCGTCCGTTGTGTCCGTTGCACCGTGTTCTCCCTTTCACTGCTTCCTCACGCGAACAGAATGTAATCTCCGGGGGGTGGTGGCGGCCGTGATTGAATGGCCGGGGCTAAATCCGGGGATTTCGTGCGTCAGCGCGCATCAGAAAATCGCCCGAGGATCGATCGAAACGCGCGTCTCCGTATTTGTCACTGCCGTGACAGAAACGCATTTCTTCGGAAGAACGATGACGGAACGTTTCTCGGAGAAAATGGAAATAGCTAACGCGGCGATGCATTTATAGAGAACCCGGTAATAACCTCGCGCGTATAGTATGCGCGATCGAGTGTTTATTTGCCTAAAAATTAAGAAGCACAAGCACAATCGTTAGAGAATTTAAACACGTACGTAAATATCCGGAAATACCGGACGACGTGAGAGGATGAGAGGAAGAGAAAGGAAATGAGCGCACAGGAACAAGAGAGAGAGAGAGAGAAAGAGAGAGAGAGAGAGAGAGAGAGAGAGAGAGAGAGAGAGAGAGAGACGCGCAGAGAGGGAGAAACCGGATGTAATTCACTCACAAATCGAGCGCATTATACGCTATGTACAGGGTGTACCAGAATTCACATACTCTTCGCTAGAGATTCCTTCTTGTGGGATCTACAGAATTATGGTTATTTTTCGCAACTTTAACGTGCGCGTGCGCGCGGCACAGGTATCTCTCGTTCCCTTACAAATTGCATCTCTCGAAACCGAAGATATCGCGTGCAGCCGTCCCGGCGTATCAGAGCGTGAAGATAGCCGCTTTAATTCGCAATTCTCATTTATCATCGCGGTAACTCCATGGAACTGAATGGCCGACGATGCAAGAGCGGGAAGTACCGGCGGGGAAGGCTACATCTACCGGGTGTCGCCTGGTCCCAACACAATGTTCGTGAAGAACCGGGTCTCGCTCTTCCCCCTCCCCTTCCCCCCATCTCTCTCTCTCTCCCGTTTCGTGACATGGCAGACGCGTCGTCAAAACGAACGTGACGTGATTTACATACTTATGTATAGGTAACCGCGCCGACAGGCCCCTCTCTCTTAGTCAACATCCTGCTTCCTGTTCACTGTGCGCTGCACGAGCTACGTCGTGCGTATGCACGCGTGCCCCGTTATACACACGTTCGCGATAGACGTAGTGTGTGCGTATCGGGGCACCCAGACACGTCGATAACAGGCGGAGCCGTCCGTAACGGTGATTAATCGGGATTAGACCAACAGTTAGGGATACCTGCGTGGGTTCAATATTACTTCTGCGAAGTTAACATGCCGTCTTTGGAATTCCAGATAGAATCGATGTACCGATGATAGAATCCCGATTTTTTCCCCAAAAAAGGCCTCAGATATAAACAAATCCTCCAGGGGGGGGGGGGAGTTAAACTTTGCGTTTCCGTTACACGGATGATTAATAATAGTCTTTCCATTGGAATCAATTCAAGCTGAGAATCGTCTTTCGATATAAAAGTCTCGAGATGCCATTCCAAACTCCCAAGAAGATTCTCGCAACGGAATTTTAATCCATAGGTACCTATGGATAATTTTCCATCCACGTCCATCTCTCCGGGGGAAGCGGGAATGCCTTCATCGCTTCATTTATCGCGAACGTTTACGACATGGATAATCATATAAGCGAACATAAATGAATTTTACCGCAATCGTCGGCGAGCTCAAGGGCATGCCCGCGCGCGGCGCACATGCATTACAATATTATTAACGTGTCAATTTCGTTACAGGTGCAGCCGGTCGCCGAGCTATCGGAATTATCGAGACGCGGCAGTTGTGACGGACGTCAAGTCGAATTGGCACCTGCGAACATCCGTGGCGGCACGCTTCGGCGATCCGGCAGTTTACGGTTTCATCAGAATACAGTAAGCCATCTCCCGTCGTCCCGGCTTAAATGCTATAAGTCGAGCTTTGCTTATTTCTCTTCGCGAATGAAATAAATTGAGAAGTTTAGACTCTCAGGGAAAAATATTCAAGTATCAAAATAGATTAAATTGTATCATAGAGATTAAATTACAGATCAAATTATCAGAGCAGATCTAATTTAACTCGATTGATATAATTTGATCTATAATTTGATCCTTGAGATGAAAACCTTTTCACGAGTTATTTTTTCAAATTTTTAGAAAATATAAATGAGAAATTTCTCGACTTGTAATATTTAAGTTTCCATCATCTCATTCATCAGAGTCAAATTATTCGCATCATCAGGTTTCTTCAGGTTCCTATCTGCTCGTTTTTTTTTTTTATACGCTTTCAATATGTATATTCTCAGCCTTATAGTTTGAATAAATTCTACGACAACGGCGCGCGCCAAGCGTGAAACGAGGACCGAGGAATAAAGAGAGCATGAGTAATGAAATAAAACGTAATCGACTTAGCGGAGGGTACGCGGAGAAATAAAAGGATGACGCCACAAAGGGGGCGCAAAATTGCAGCGGAATGCGACAGGGCTGTTGCAGCGACGCGGCAGCGAGGAAAGGGGAAGACAATAGCGGAGAGGCGCTCACTTTCCACCCACATTCCCTAGAGCCAGCTATGCAGTGGCATAGCAATCGCGTAACGGTACATCTCTACCGCCGCCTCGCACCGTAATACCTCGTTTCCGTCGAACTTCGGAGCCGTAATCTGAACTACGGGCGCAGCCCGTTACGAGAAAATGCATGTCTTTAAAGGCGGCGGTTCGGTCACATTTTTCACCAGAGCACACGGAATGCACCGTGCGAGATTAAATCTCGTACGGAAAACAAAAAGGATTTCACTTTATTATTCGACGGAGGAAACAAATTTCTCGCGACAGCCGAAGCTGCGGCTAACTGATAAACGTGGCGACAGTTTTGTGCGCCTAGATCACGGAGAGAGAAGTGCGTCAGAACGAGAGTAGACGCGTACATTGATCCGTGATTGACGCCTGCATTGTTACAGCAGAGATGAACATGTGTGCCGCATTATTCCCGCATGCGTTGGACGCCGTCCTCCTTCGTTCCGCGGCCTCACGTCGCCCGAGCTTGCGGGCTTTCGAGCTGCCTTCATTAAATTAAACTGTCATGCGACGCGCGACGCGCATTCCACGCGTTCATTTATCGCAGTGGAGTATCGAGGCGCCAATGCAAACGAGCCCGTCAAGAACGAGCGGTATCGCATCCGCATTTCTGGATTCATCGTGATAAGCGTGAAACGCGAATTGCGTTTACGTCAAAACAACATTGTACAATTAAGCGCGTAGCTATATTTTCGTACAAAATCCTTTCGTACGGAACGCTCTGTAATAGGATTTGCATTCGTGCGTTATTAAATCGCCCTTCGGCGACAATGACTTCGATAATGTTCTATTTAAATGTGTACTCGAAGCAGCGAGATGCGAAGGAATAACACGCACCTGTTAGGTGTCCAAATACTCCCGTAAGCCTTAATGCAGTAAACGCAAAACGGTTCACTTCGATAGCGAGCTCTCTGTGTAATCATCTCAGTTCTGATTCAGTTGTTTACGCCTCTCTGTCCCGATCTCGGGATTTCAAGTCTCAGCCTGACAGTCTCGCTCGAATAACAAAGGTACAATTGTAATTGCGAAAGAAGATTCAATTATCCCGAGAAACGAAACGGGCACGATCGACACGGGCGTCTTTGCCCGCTGCGCAATTTGCACGCATGTCGGACGGCGAGCAACGACGCGCCGTAATTGGCAATTAGCTCTAACAAAGTGCGACTTACGTTGGTGTTAAAACGCGCAGCGCGGAACGGGCGCGATAACGCTTACTGGCAGTCGATAAAGCCGACGATACAACGGCACGGCAAGGAACGTGCTGCCGTTGTGGAGAACATCGAGAAATGCGGCGGGCAATAGTATAGTTTTTCCGCCTTGCAGTAAAAGCGGCCTTTTCGCAAAAGTCCGTCGTGTAAAAGCGTTGAATAAAAATTCTGACCTTCTCTATTTGAGTACTCTGTTTGAATTCATCTATTCAACGCTTTTTTTTTCTTAATTCGTTCTGTTCGCAACAAGAAAATAGATTACACGGCCTTGTAAAGATATAATACTGAGCAGTATTAAATTGGCGAGTAATTAATACTCATCTTAAATCGCCGTTAGTATTTTTAATAAACTTTTAACACTTAGTATTATATTTTTATACGGGAGGGAAAAGATGGTAGAAAGATGTGCATTTTGAAAAACATTTCCACTCGATATTAATTGAAAAATTAAATTTACGGATTGGACATGAAATTTTCCCAGGCGTTCTGCCTTTCGTCGTTTCGCGGACTTTTATTTCCCGAGATCAACTCGCGCGGATGTTAAAGGTCTGAGAGAGGTGTCGACTCAGGTCAAGGGAAAAAAAACGAAACCACGGAGCCGACAATCTTGCGATCTTATTAATCGAAGAAAACCGCGGCGGGAACACCGCGGATACGTGCGCGCAGCTGCAAAAACGCGAAGTCGGCAGTTGCTCGGGGTGGTGCACACGATTTGCAACGTCCTCGTGCAAGCTCTCCGCTCTCTCACGGCGCGGCGCGGCGCGGCTCGGCGTGACGGCTCGCTCGCTCGCTCGCTCTGCCTCGATGTATCGGGCTACGTAAATGTCAAATTACGTAATTAGAATTGCATGTTACGCGCTACGTGGTGAGTAATTACGCCGTTACCGCCGCGGCACTATTATTACCCGCCCGCGAGGAAGGTACCGGGTATACGCGCGGCGATAACATCGCCGATCGCCGGGGGATCCCCGCGCTGCGCGCCGCCGCGCCGATCGCGATATGTAGGCCAATAATCATATCCCCGCGGCCGCGTGCGAGCGGGACGGGCGAGGGTTTCCTTTTTCCATCCGGAAAATCGCCCGCGCCCGCCGGAGTCGTTAACCCCTTCGACTCGTTAGTGGCTCGTTGCGCCGTAAATTTATTGCGTCTGCGGATTTATTAAAAATTTATCGCGTCGCGTATCTTTCTTCGGACCGATTGGAATCCTTTGGAATTCGTCGTTGTCGAATTTCGGGGAGGAGAAATTCTCCCTCGCGGTAAGAAAACGCGGCTCACCAAAGACCATGCACCTGCAGCGTCGTGCTGCAGTCTCGCGATGACGTCAGCTCTTATCGCCTATAAATATCGGGCGTTCGGGGAAAAAAGGTGGGTTGCCCACGCGAACGGAGAGCCGGGCGAGTTTAACGGCCCCGCGCGTCGTACGCGTCGTCTACGATTTGGCGAGCTATTGCTGGCGTATTGAGCTTCAGCAGCGAAAACGTAAACAACAAAACCTTTCGTCCTCTCCCTCGCTTCCAAATCTGGGGTGGGACGTCGGCGACGATTTCTGCGAGCTGAATTTTAATCGAGGGAATAACTGCAGAGCCATCTCGAAATTTAATGAATTCGAGAGGCGAATAACGTTACCGATTTAACTCGTAAAATTTACGTAAGCTCCGAGTAGGAACGGTGAGCGCGAATCGTTTAACTTTACATCGGCGTCCCGCTATTTCGCAAAAATGAATAAGCCACTCGAACGGCGGCGGTGCGAGCCGCTGCGAATAAATTAGCATGCAGTTGCGATCGGTGGGCACAAGAGCCGAAGTCGGTCGCCGCGTTCGCGGCGCAGCACGGCAGGCGTAATTCGTATTTTATGCACGTAATCGCGGTGACTTGGAAGTCCACGTACGTACACGCGTATGCGTGCACCCGCCCTCTTATCTGCCCACGCGTTGACGCGAGACACGGCGTTAACGCGTTACACTCCGCGCGAGCCGGCCGTCAGCGGCTCGCAGCGAGAGGCATCTCGATCGCGATAAATGAGAGAGAGAGAGATGCTGCGTGCATTACGCTCCGACTCTGATTCCCGTGCATGGCGCCTCTCTGACACTGCCTCTTTGCCTCCGTCGTCGCTCCCGCGTGTGGACACCGCGTTGGTTACTTCCCGATGCTCTCTTTTACTCCGACGAGGAATTAATCCTCCTCGTGACACGCTGGCATTAACATTTTTTTTCTGAATTGAAACTTGACGCTTTTTAGGAATTGCAAATGATCATTCTTAACATGAACGAGATTTTCTCGTACGACGCATACTGAAAACTTTTCATCTCTCAATTACGGAATTATAATTTATCTTTTACACGAAATTTATGAAAATACCTATATTACGGCCAATTTTTTCAAGAATCTTCGAAAAACTTTCGTCTTTCTTTTTTCGCGAGCACAATTTTACTACACTGAGAGAAAAAAATAGTTGCATTTACCATAATTTATAGTTATTTTTAGCCGTAACAATTTTTACAGTTAAATTAACAATATAAATTATAGTTAACTTAACACTATATTATTGTTACAATAGCTATAGCATTCGTTCATATAACCATATGTATGGTTAAACGTGCCATAATTGTGATTTATGTATGGTAGAATATGTATGGTAGAAATTATTATAATTTATAGTAAACTTTTTAGTTTATAGTAAAATTTTTACCCTGTTTGGCACAACTATACATATATGGTTATTTACACTAACATTATAGCAATAATAACTATAAAAATTATATTTGCAACTATAATTATTTTACTATGCAATTATAGTTGCAAATACTAGACACTTTTCTCTCAGTGTATGTGTACACTTGACATATGTAGTTTATCGAGCGATTTTTTAACGACGTGTTAACGGTAACCAAATTTTTTCACTTTTTACAATATTGAGCTAAAAGAGCTTGCAATGATGTTTGTTGTACACAATTAGATGAAGAAAATATGCAGGGCATAACACAGGAAAAAAGTTTCAACTTCTTTACCACCGTCATTTCTTCTTTTTTTCTTTTTAAAAAAATAAAGCTCGTACCACGCATCAGCCAACCAGCACTTATTTCATAATTCAATTCTTTCTCCTTGCTAAAAAAAAGAGGCGAGCGTTCTCGTATACAAAAACCCCATGTATAAACAAATAGTGTTTAAACGTAATTGTTTATACGGAACTTGTGCACCGTGCGGTCAAGTTTGAATTTGACAAAGCACAGCTTTGTCGGATGAGGAATGATAAATGACGCACGGACGGCGCTCAGAAAATGAAGCAGCCATGTCGCGAGTAGATATAAACGAATATATGTACGGATTCTATGCGAGGGCTTGTTTCAAATCCGATCAAGATGGTTTAGACGCGTGCATGTAAGCATGTCGCTCGCGCCGTACGGCTCCAAGTACGCGCGCGCTGTTATAGATTTACGACCTGCGTCTGCTATGACCGTACCAGTCAATCCGGTCTGTCCGTCAATCCGTGAGTCGTCGAACGTTTTTTTTTTTTTGGCCGCGGATCAAAAACAACATTCAGCTTTCGGTCAAATGCCAGAACCGAATCATTGTCGCCGTTTTTTTTTTCTTTCCTCTCTCGGACTTAGTCTGCCCGACCAAAAGTTATTATCAATAACAGCCATTTCGTTCGAAGAAAAAAAGTGTTTTCTTGTTCTCTGGACTTCACTCTCGTGAATTTTTTAAATTTTCTTTCCTTCAGCTTTTTTCTCTTTCTCCTTCGTATCGAATTGAATGCCTTTCTCAAGTCCACTTACGACTTCATTGGCCGCAACCACGCCTACGCCAATCGCTACAACACACAAGGTCGGTTTAGCAATTCGCGCAGCGTGAGCGACTAAAAGACCCGTTTTCCATTTCACTTCTTTTTCTCCCTCTCCCGAGAACCCGGTGCCGGCCTCGAACGACCTTCCCCCGGATTCTATCGGCATTTTCGATAGTTTCTCATCGAAATTTATGTTCTGCATTTATCCCTGTAAGTCTCAAGCGCAAAATATCAACGCGATTTACGACCGCATTTACCTTCGTTACGACGTTTAATTACGCAGAATGACGGATTCATTAGTCCCTAAAATGCATCGTAATTTCTTCGGGGGGACAGTAACGCGACGGGGCTCGCATCAAAGCGTAACAGGACGGTAACCGCGCGCCGCGTTGCGCTAGGACTACGTAACGGTTATTGAAACCCAATTGTGCGTTGAATGCGGCGCGTCTAATCACGTTTGCCTTGTTTGTCGCGTACGTTATGCGCGCGATTCGCATCGAGGGATCACCCGGCCGTTTCGACCTACACTTTAATTCCAGTTGTTCCACCTATCTCTCCTCCGGTCGTTCCGCTCTCCGGTAAAGCGCGCGGCGTAAAAAGGCACATAGCGCGAGTCCGCCGTACGAAACAATGTAACCGTGAAGCCTAAGCCTGATCACACATCGTGCAGAACCGTGAGAAACGGCGCGCGTACGGGAGGGAGATCTCAGGAGAGCTACCTTAACTCCGGGCAGGAAACTTCTCAGCTATGCAGACGCGCTTCGAGCGCTAACGAGCCTCGATCGACGGATGTCGCAACGAAGGAGGCTAATGCCGATATTGCTGAACGATAATTGAGGATGATAATTACGATATTGTTACGCGAGACATTCATACCAGATATGCCTACGTCATCGTTAAACGTGCTACTAATTCCAGCCTCTCCGATTATATCAGCGATTTACTTACGCATGCAAATAAATCGCGGCCGTTTGCTTCTATTTTTTGCTTCCTTCCGGCTGTCTCTCAAAATTATGACAGTTAAATAATTTTGTTATAATTTTATCAAACTATTTTATAATATAAGTACTTAATAAAATATATTTTAAAATAGTTAAATTTTACTAAAGGTATACACGGAGAGAATTTTCTCTTAAAATTTACCCTCAAAATCTGGTAATTGTGGGATAATGTGTAACCTCGAGGAATTTTACTATACCTTTTAGTAAAATTGATTAAAAGCATAGTGAAATTACTATACTTTTAGTCAAATTTACTAAAAGTATAGTAAATTTTACTAAAAAATATCGTAAAATTCCTCGAGTTCACACAATATCCCACAATTACCAGATTTTGCAGGTAAATTTTAAGAGAAAATTCTGTGTAGTAAAATTTTTGTCGAAGTCCAGGTAGCTGCCGTGATTCCAAAGGTAAATTCTAAGCAAAAAAATATTTCCGTGTAACCGTCTAATTAAATCGTGCCAAGTCACTGGAAGTCGCGACGATCCCGCGTCGGCGCCCGAATCGCTCTTCCTTTTAGATCTGGCCCCAGGGGTACGCACGCTCCGGGCATGTAAATTTCTTTTTTACCTGCCGTCTAATCCACCGATCCGGCGCGTCCCACGCGCCGCCGACAAAATGTAACGGAGAAATTGTCGTGTAGCAATCCACCCACGTCGCGATCGATTCACGACGTTCCTCGTCCCCGCATTGAATGCGCATTGTCGCGGGCAGTAATGACAACGGCGGTGCGTCATCGGCCTGGCATAATTTAAAACCTTAGAATAACGCGTGCAGAAAACTAATTGCCTCTTTCCTCAACAGTCAATCGAACGCTGCACGTCCTTGAATGGTATTATCTCCTCCCGAGTTCTCGTCCGCCACGCGAGTTCCGTCCGACATGAGGAAAGAAGGAAGCTCTAAAAGAGGAGAAAAAAAAAATACTTGTCTTATCAATTAACGGCTCGTTACAGCCGCCGCCGTCGCACCGCGTGCGTATAGTGCGTGCTGATCGATACCGAATTATCGTACGTCGAGAAATTCTGCGGCTGTTTCTTGGGCGAGCAACATGGCCGCGGCGCTGATACCCGAACCGCAAAGAGTTAAACTCCGGCCGCGCCGTTATATTACGTCTCTCCGTGCGCAGACAGATGCTTGTGGCAATGCCCGCCCGGGTAACTCGCTTTGGTTTGGACGCAATCTCGCGTGTTACGAGTTTCTTAAAATAGCAGTCCGGTGCTCCCTCGAATCTCTCTTCACGAATGCGCTCCTCTCCCCGTGTGTAGCACGTGCGGTGGCACGCATCCGTAGTCGTCGCCCTCGACGCACCGCACGTGACCGATCCGCGGATGTTCTTTCTCCTCGGGGGGAGGAGAGGGAAGAGGATCGATTTTCTTATCGCCACACTGTAATCATGCGCAAAATAAAGACGTCGCGTCGAATGCGATCCTCCATAGCCGCGGGACGTAAAATAAATTGAAGAAGAACTCGAACGTATCTTTCAGAAAATGCAAAAATGCGAAACGCGGAGCACGAGAGTATTGAAAAAAAAATTTGATTTGTTGTACAATTTTCATGCTAGGAGGCAAGAGATCAGAGACCGAGGAATCAAATAATAATACATTTCCCCGTGGCTGCCCGAACTCCCTTCTGGGGAAAGCTATATATAAACACTTCTATAATACACCCGGCATTTCCTCCGCTTCTCGCGTTCGAAGCTTTCGAAAGCGCGGGAGCTTTGCACGGCAGACGGCAGCCATATATATTTGAAGCGAACGATCGAGTCGAGTATTTCTCAGAAACAATTCTCGTACTCATGTTACGCTTCCGTAGGTTGGGGTTCCGCGGCCTCTAAGAGGAAGCTTGCCATTTAACTTCAGACAATGAACGCATCTATGTATATCATTAGCTTCAAATTGAATTTTTTATGTAGATTAAACGGGGGATGAATACATTAAAACATTTTCATGTTTAATGACATGTTAAACGGCAACATTATAGTCAAATATTTTATTTTGAAAGACAGAGAATTTTGGACTCTGTCTCCTCACAACAAAACGCTTCAAACATAAAGTCACCGAGAAACACGCGGTTTCCGATGTCCGCTCTTCGGACCTTCGAATTTTGCGCTAATTGCATCTCGATCTGCAATCGCCCCAGAATTCGGATCGGCCTACTAGCCGACTGTTTGCCGTCTGTCGCACAAATCGCGGAGGAAGGACGTTGAAGTAACCGAAGCCGAGCGTATGGTCGGCCGACCGATAGGAGAGGGGGGGGGCAGAGAGGGGGACATCTGCACGACGGAAGCGGGAGACGAGGAACGTGGAGAGCGAGCGGGAGAATTACGTTTCGTGATGGAGAGAAAGAACTCCCGGGCGGCTCTCGTGGGCACACGCCTCTCTCGTTCTCCTCGGTTCTCCTCAACGAGAGGACCTGTCTCTGTCTCGGAGCACGGAGCGTTGCCTCAGTCGACACTCGGGAGACCCCCGTGATGCTCCTCCTCGTGATCGAGTCCTGCCCGCGTGACCGTCGCCGCCGTCTCGATGAAAGGACCACCTGGAGGAAGTCGCGCCTCAGTTCTCGCGGATGCGAGCCATTCGCCGGAGCGCTTTAAAATCACCGAGAGAAACGCGTCGGGGAATTGAACAGGCACTCGCGCGATGACATTTGCGTCTTTATAAATCTTGATACATCTTGATCGACGGAGTTCGATATGACGGTAATCGGCGGCGCTGCGCGGAAAGATCTGTCATGCGGTGAATCGCGAGTGGAAACTGACTGATTGGCGTTTTTTTTTTCCCTATCGAGTGTCTAATGCAAGAAAAATGCGGAGCAAATAAAAGAATAATGAATCATTAACGACAAACTAATCGAGGAGGATATATATAGTGGTACGACACTGGACGAAGTATCATGATTATCAAACAACTCACATTAAGGAAATAATCTCACGTTATCGCGCTAAGTGATGAAGAAATATTCGACTTTCGACAGTTAATGAAGAATTCTATACATGTGAATTCTCAAGCAAACTTCAGAAAGCCTGCGGGCTACCTCGTCGGGATTAGTGATAATTATTTTGGGAAAGTGACAACGTGAAACCTGCTTCTTGAGACCAGACAGAGAGAGATACATCAAAAAGATGCCGCGCGGCAGAGATGAGATTGACAATATGTCGCTCGGCGCGCATCACCTTCTTCACAGATCTTGCAAAGGCAAGGCTCATGCCAGCGGGATAGCTAAGAAACACAATCGTCAAGATGTTTCCTCGCAAAAGGTGCCGAAGTCACCGGCGCAGGATTTCTCGAAGCAGCAACAGCAGCACGAGTTCGGTGTTTCGAGCAACGGCGTCATCCTCGACAGGAAGCACAGCAGAAATAGCACGAGCTCGTGGGAGTGCAGCGACAGCGACAGCATGCACTCCTCCGAGATCGGGCAGAACGGCTCCCCGGAAAATCGACTGATCAACGCAAATCGCGGCCTCGAACGAACGCCGAGCGTCAGATCCAATGCCAAAGAGAGAATCAAAGGGGGCAATCAGTGCTCGCCGTCGCCACGGGCAACCAGAAACTTCAGAAAGGAGAACTGGGAGGACACCTTGCGTGTAGGAAACATAAGCGACAAGTTTAGGAAAATGGAAAGGGGCTGGGACGACAGTAATGTCATCAGGCTAAAGGAACGTAAGTGGCATAGAATCACGGCGGAAATAGAACAGCGAATGCCGAACACGGACAATGGACTACGGATGTTCGGTCTCAAGGGTAGCTGGGCCAATAATTCGAAGAAAGTGGCGAAGCGAATTCATCGGCCAGGTCACCAAAGATGCGCGAAACCGATTCAGGACATTATCGAGTGGAAAGAGCTGTTCGAGATGGCCCTGGCCAGGAAGATAAGACGGAAAATACGGGAGAATGGACAAGTAGAATCAAATATAATGAAGAGTGTGAAACGTGGCGGAGAAAGTGGTCGCGCGAAGGACGAAGGAGAGTGCATGAAGCCTCTCGAGGTTCTTTTGGAAAACAGAGTGACGCCGCAGACGGAAGAGGTACGTTTTACGAAAAGAAAAAAAAAAGACTCGGAAGAGATTGATGACTTATCCAAGATGGTAAAGGTCTGGACCAATGGAAAATAACTTTTGCCAATAGAAAACGATTGAAAAAAATATCAATAATTTTTACGAAATACAAGGGATTTCGAAATAATACGAGATATAAAAGAAAAGTTACTTTCCTTCTGTTAATTTACCTTAGCAGTCACGTCATTCTTTACCAAACTACTAATTTCGATCAAACGAATTGAGACGTTCCGTGTAATCTCGCGATTAAAGTATAAAGCTTCATCATTGATGTAATATGTGTCTTCAGAGAATTCAGGAAACCTCTGGCAAATTGTCATCGCGTGAGAGCGCGGGAAACGCGTTTAAAGGGCAAACTCCGTAATATTCAAACAATCCCTCTCGTTTAGGCCGTTGTAGGAGCGGCGTTTGTCGCTTATTCCGCAAAACAATGGCGCGTTGTACGCTGTACCAATGAGCCCCGAGACTCGATGCATAGTAATATATATACCAGGAAACTCACTGTTTGTCTTCCTTACCTGGTGGAACCGTACGAGTCACCGCGCTTCGCGGTTGCTCGATGCGGAAATCGATACGCGAGAACTTACAGCTGCACCGACACAGTGATTCACGAGCTTATGGAAAGTACGCGGAATACGTTTAACTTTCGTTCGTGTAAAATCCAAAGTAACTAAACCATGCAAATAATTTTGTAACTTCAATTAGTCCCTCATAATTATAATACAAGCAATCGATAATAAAATATGCCAATAGTAAAAATTCTCAACCTTTGCTAATAAGATCATTTGTATTCTATTCAATCTCAATGTAAACGTTGCTTGGATAGCAAAGTAACAAATTGACGAAGCTTATTCTCCGTATCTTCGAGATAGTAGTCATTTCATCCTGAAGGGGGATAGAAGGACACGTGAAATGAGGGAAGATAGAAATAGAAAGGATCAAGCGAATGCCATTTGGATGTTAATGAGTTACCGCAGTTAATGGTACGCAGGCCGGTTCGTCTGTAGTCGTAATACGCCGCGTAGCCACGCAATAAGACGTTTCATAACGATTCACACAACGACAGACCCCGCCGCCGGTAGCGAGCTCGCGTCGAGGACGCGTCGCCGATTCAACTTTATCGTGTAGGTGTGAGTTGTCCTCGGTTAGACCGTGCTTACTAAACTGCCGGCGGCAGAAACTTCAATATAAAGCTCGAGACTACGTGGTTCTCGATGATCCGCGTCGGTGGAAGAGAAAAAAAGGGCGAGGAGCTCACGTGACTGCAAAACTCGACGACGTCTCGGAGAACGTAAACGATTCCATTATACGTAACGCACGTTGAATCTTTCCGCGAATAAGATGCGCTCGAGAATTGAAAATATTTGACGATAGCCCTCAATTACACTCTAAAGGAACTTATTTGTCTGAATCGGCATACGTAAAAGGAACGTTGGACTTTTCATACGGCTTCAGAGCAAGCTCTTCATTTCTGTTATGGCGATATTCAACTCAATATAAGAGATACGCTTCATTTGCTCTTATTTCGAGAACGCATTACGCAGATAATCTGCGTGCGCTGATATTTTTCACTCTTTCGTTTCTCCTTTTGCACAGGCGCGATCGGAGGAGCATCTGGCTCAGGAACAAGCGTGGTTAACTTCCGAGAGGGTCTGGTTATTGCATCGCGGAGGTTTTACACCAGCCACAAGATGCGGTTCCGCCGATCCCGACACAGGAAAGCTGAGAATCCGACTGACCACCTCCGGTGAGGAGCTGCTCGTGGACGAGGAAGACGTGGAGAAGGTATTTATGATCGTTTCCTGCAATTAGCTCACGGCCGCATGCTTATTAAGCGTACTTACTGACCAATCGAGCTAAGCGATTCGATAATTGCGTTCCATTCATCATTATAATTTATCGCTGTTTGCATCTGTTTAGGCCAATCCACCTCAGTTCGATAAGGCCGAGGAACTTTCCCAGCTGCGATTTCTGAATGAATCATCCGTGCTCCACACGCTGCGGCAACGTTACGCTAGTAACTTGATACACACGTACGCGGGAGACAGCATGATCGTTATCAATCCGGTCGCACCATTGGCAATTTACTCCGAAAAGGCAAGGCCGTTTTAAAAGTTTACGTAAACTTACATTACACACAGTCTTCCGGCGTAATAAATCGACTAAATTCTAAAAGTGTACATAAAAAAGTAATATAGCCGGTAACATAGTATGTAGTTGCAGGCTGCCAACTACAGATAATAATCAATACAATAATACTTGTTGTTAATGCAAGTACAATGTTGATACTGCGATAGCATATATTATTGTATTGAGTAGCCCGCAACTACATATCTTATTGGATATATTACATTTTTTTCCGCGTAATATTATTGTATTTATACTCCACGAAAGAACTTGACGGAATCTCGCATCGATTCTAGTTCAATTAATTTCTGTGTTTATTATGTTCTTCATATTTAAGATTCTTATCTGAATTAAAATTATATAGGCGTTATATAGGTCTGTATCTTGTCTTTATCTTTAAATTAAAATTCTTTCCACTTCCCTTATTTTAGGTCGCGCACATGTTCCGAGGTTGCAAAAGCGAGGACATGCCGCCGCATATTTATGCCGTAGCGCAGTCGGCTTTCAGAGGAATGCTGGCAACACGCAGGGACCATTCTCTGGTTTTCCTCGGGCGTAGTGGAGCGGGAAAAACTACGAACTTCAAACACGCCCTTCATTATCTCGTGCTGACTGCTGGTACAGTTAACAAGGCGAGTAAAAACGTGAAAATACGACGCGCCAGCACTTTCTGTGTAGAACGTTTCTGAACGAATGTCGTTCTCTTTATTTTTTTTTTTTTCTACAGATATTGACGATCGAGAAACTGAATGCGCTATTCACAGTTCTTGAGGCCTTCGGAAACAGTAGAACGCATATGAATTCGAATGCGACGCGTTTCACACAGCTTTTCAGCCTCGATTTCGACCAGTCGGGTCAAATAGCATCGGCTTCTCTACAGGTAAGAAGAAGAATAGAATTTTTTATCCCTCGTCCCACCTATTCTTCTCTTGCGAAAAATTCGCAAAACGAATGACATTTCATCTTTTCTCGCAAGGTGCTGCTGCTGGAGAAGTCGAGAATAGGCCGACGAGCGAACGGGGATCCGACGTTTCACGCCGTTTACCGTCTGCTGGCGGGCGCGGAGGGTGCGCTGAGGAAAGAGTTACACCTCACAAATCTAGTCGCCGAGAACAACTCCTTCGTCACGCCTCTGCAAAAGCACGAGGACAAACAGCGGGCCATGGTCGAGTTTAACCGTATCGTCGCCGCGTTCAGGATACTTGGTATCTCCGAGGCCGACGAGAAGGTTATCTGGCTGGTGCTGGCTGGCATTTATCATTTGAGTTGCGCCGGCGCCGTGAAAGCTGGTACCAGCTCGCAGAGCAGGTGGCAGTTTACGAGGGTTGAATGCGCGGAGAAGGCCGCCAATCTTTTGGGCACAACGGTGGAGGAACTGAGTCGAGTGGTGTTCTCCACTAATGGAGGGGGGGCCGGAACACCGAGCACACCGAGGGCTGCTCTGAGGACACCCAGTCCAACGGAACAGGGCAAGGACGTCACGGGGCTTGACGCGCTGGAGGGACTTCTGGTCGGACTCTACTCCGAAGTCTTCCACTGTGTCGCGGCTCTTATTAACAAGTAAATGAATAACAAATAAATTTTGCTTGTTAAATAATATTTTCAAAAGATTTTTTAAATTATATTTATGTTTTATAATAAATTTCACATATTATTTCATAAAAATCAAACTGTACAAAGGCTTTCCGCTCAGCATTTACGTTACTTTTTATCCGGAATATCTTGTTAGCAGTGCCCTCGTTACTTTCTAGATCCATATCATCCGCTGTACATACAGTCTCATCACTGCTGCTGTGTGATTCGCCAGGTTTTCAAAATCCTGCCTCGTGCGGCCGACAAACCGGTGCAACCTTCGAAGATCTTTGTCACAATTATCTGCAGGAACGTCTGCAATTATTGTTCCACCACACTACGTTGGTAGCCCCGAAGGATAGGTACAAAACATGAGAAATGGATTCTTCAATTTCTAATCATGAATTTCTTTTCGTAAAATTTTCATATAATGCTTTATAAAATTAATTTTTAAATATTCTTTATATCGTTACTACGTAAAAAATTATATTACGATTATTCAATTTATCAGATACGTCCAGGAAGGGATCGATGTAGATTACGAGGACGATTATGATGAGGAGGGCATTGGGTCACCTCAAGGTCTGGTCTCTCTCCTGGACCGTGGAAGCTCGCAAAGCGCGACGATGTTGCGAACTAGTCAAAGTGATCTTAGCGGTAGCAGGCAGATGGAACGAAAAGGTTTGCTCTGGCTGCTGGACGAGGAGACCGTGTGTCCCGGAGGCAGCGACGAAACCTTCTTGGATCGTCTCTTTTCTCATTATGGAGACCGTGGTAGGATTCAAGATCGACATTTATGCTGATTATAAATTTTGTAAAAAAATTTAATGTACACGAGATACATCGATGCTGTAGATCACCAAATGCTTCTGCGAAAAGCGCCGGGCAACAATCAATTCGTTCTGCAACATCTGTTGGGAACGAATCCTGTGCTTTACACCGCGACCGGTTGGCTTAAGGCTACACGCGAGAATCCCGTCGCCAAGAGTGCCATTACGATACTTCAAGAAAGCACACGGTAATGTCGCAGACTCGTTTACCTAAATTCTTTAATAACTATAATAAGCTAAATCAATTTTTATCTTTATGTGATTAAAATTCTAGAGAACATGTAAGCATGTTGTTCGTAAGTGCACGAGGTGCTGGAGTTTCCGGTGCCCTATGCAGTTCCCTGCCGGGACTCGAAGGCTCGCAGTCACTGAGGCGAGCCTCGAGCATCCGAAGGACATTCACGGCCGTAAAAAGAAAGAACGTTTGCCTGCAAGTGAAATTCACAGTAGTACGTATCAATCCCTTTCTGATCCGGCAAAGAACACTGAGAAAAAAATGTTGATTTGACTAAATTTTTCAACTAGATTAAATCTCTTCAGGTCAAGTATTTATGCAATTAACTTAAATACTTGAACTTCAATTTAAGTATTTATATATTTGACTTAAGTACACAAATAGTTGAATTAAAGAAATTTAATCAAGTTGTAAAATTTAGTCAAATCAACAACAATTTTTTTTTCCCAGTGTAGCGTTTTGAATTTTTGCTCTTTCGTTGTCAAATTTCCGATTTCTCTCGCATCACTCTTGAAACGTTCAAGAGCGACGAATCGATTGTTGATCTGTTCCCTTGCCGCTATTTGCGATTGGTCGACGCGGTGTCAGAGATCAAGCTATTATCGCGTGTTCCATAAAACATTATCGCAAGGCCGCACAGACGTCGTGCAAGCTAGCTTAAGGCGAATTGACCTTCGCCCTGAGCGAGATGCGAGATACTCGCTGAAAATGCTCGGTGAAATCTGCGTTACGATGTTCGAATACTACCTTGCGTTGTTGCTGTTCATTTTTCTCTTCCTCGCTCTTTATCTAGCAAGAACAATACGGCGATTCTTTATTTATCTCGGTTTATTTATACGTCCCGTACGACTCATCAAGCGAAAGAGTATAAGCGTTAATTGTCTCCAGGATGGCCTCGTGGAGACACTGCGGAGAACTCGCGTGAAGTTTGTGCACTGCCTTCTGCCTCAACACAACGCCGGCTGTACCGACAATAAGAGTCTCCTCTCTGTGAAATCGAATCAGAGCGAGGACAACGTCATTAATGTGCCTCTTCTACGGTCACAGGTAAACAAATTCTCATACTTCATAAGATTTTTTTATATTTCAAACTTAAATAGATTTTTTTAAAAATATCTTAAATTTAACTTCTTCAGATTTTATAAGTTTTCTTCGAAAATTAAAAAATAGGAAACTTTAAATATTTTTTAAGAAAGATCTTGAAATATTTCGGAATTCATATAAAAAAATTCTGGAAAAGATTTTTTTAGCACTTTTGGAAAATGTTCTAATTTATATTGAAAAATCTTTTGTGAAAACTTTTAAAAAGAAATTTTATATATAAAATTATATAGAGAAATTCTAAAAAGTTGTATACAGGATTATGAGAAAAATTTTTGCTACAAAATCCTTTAAAAAATGTATAAAACACAAAATCTTACGGAAATAATAAAATCTATGAGTTTCATGCCATTAGAAATATTTTCTACAAATGCTTTTTTACCAGTTATATAATTATTTTTCAGAAAAGACCTAATAGCAAGTCTAATGCATACATTCTAATATTTTCGTACAGATTCGCGGGAGCCAGATAATCGATGCTATTCGTTTACACAAAGTCGGATTCCCTAAGTATATGGCCTTAGGCGAATTCAGACGCCGGTTCGGATTGCTGTCAAGTGACGTGAACGCACGACCTGGAAGTCCCGTGACCGACGAACGTCGCGCCGTGGAAGACATGCTGCTCACCGTCGACGTCGATCCCGCGTCCTACAGAGTCGGTCAAAGCCAGGTGAGTAAACAACGTTTTCTCGAGGAACATGCAACTCGAACTTCCAGTGTAACCGTAGAAAGTGGATGCGCTATCAAAAATAGCGAAAACGCGTCATTAATCACCCTATAGAATTCTAAAACATATATCCGTTGCGAGAAAGTTTGTTAGGAAATTCATCAAGTGCGAAATGTCGCCTCGTGTCGAGTACACGCGATCTCTGAAGAAAAAAAAAAATTAAGGTATGGCTAGTCAGGTTACTTAATATGAAAGGATCGAGCGGGTGAAATAAGGTCGAGCGGGAGAATTAGCGGGGACTAATAAATAATTTATCAAACGCTTATGTCGGAAGACGACGAGAAGTGGCATGCTAACGAGTTATATACATAACACTCGAGGATCGTTAGAAAGCTATGGATGCGCCCTGTACCCCATAATCCTATAGTCGTATTATTCACGAAATCGTGACGTCCCGCATGCCGCGCTCACACGGCTCTTTTCCCGACCGCGGGAGTATAATACCCACTTTCTAATAGTTTTTACGTCCCGGGAAGCTTATACGTTTTTTACAACCGCACACCGACCGTAAATAGTCGTTGGCTTTTTTTTCTTTCGCTCGGCGAAGAAGCGAACGTCGTTTTGCGACGCGACGCGCGCGCAGAAAACGCGCTCGTCGTCTCGCGGCTCGAGAGACGTGTCAACGCACTTTCGCTGACCAAGAAGTCGTTAATGGAATTCAGAAGGGAAAATGACGGCCGTCCGAGTCGGTCCGGCGACGGGCGTTGTGCAAATCATCGGCGCGTCCGACGCTTCCGCGAGCCTATAATTGTTCTCGTCACGATCGGGCATCGCCACTCGCGGCGCAGCCCATCAACATACGTTCCGCGGAACATGACTAAACGCTCAGACCTATGACTTATACAATATATTCATAGAGGGCACATTATCTTCTCAAAGGGCTATATTTCTGTTTTTAAAAACATGCAACACGTCGTTAGTCGCGATCTTTATATTTGAACAGGAATCACTTTTTGTCTCAATCGTGACTCTAAATTCATGTTCCGATTCTTATTATTCGCGAATCAGAATCGCAGGAGATTGATTGACGAGGTATAAAGATACCATGTCAAATCGAACAAGATGCCAAGTGGAAGATTTGTGCCGAGTAAAAAAACAGGAGAAATGGAAACAAGATCGCGCGACGATGGAATCGTTCAACGGGGTCGCGCGCGTTTATTCTTTCGGTAGGTTTCGCCCACGGAAATACACTTTCCAAAGATTGATGACGCGCCGGCAAATCGTATTCTGTCTTATGGATGCCGTAATTTAGGGAGAGAAAAACATAGACTAACAATATCCTCAACTAAAAATTAGATTTTGTAAATTTTATTATTATCAAATAATATATATTAGATGATTATTACAATGTTGAGATATAAAAATGTAAAAATATAATATTTTATTGAAATGATTATCAAATTTTTAAAAATTTTTGTATTCTTGTTTATATATGAGACAATAATTGTTGAACAAATATTATTATTTTCTATTTAACTTTCGTAATTGAGGTTTAAGATTTTATTTCTTCGTCACTCTATCCTTGAGATTTTATAGAATTAGCTAAGAAGAAAGAAAGACATTTATCGTTGTAAATTTCTCTCATTTATGCCTAAAAGTTTTACGATATTTCTTGTCGCAGATCGGCAATAGGTAATAGCCTCTTGTCGCACCTGTTGGGTTCGTGTATTTTTACGGAAAAAGATCACAAACGAAGCGATCTGTCGGTCGGTGCATTTCTCCAGCTGTACTTGGACAGGCAGAACCAGCTTCGCCGGCGGAGCTTCGCGGCTTTCACTTTGCACTTTGCTCGTAGCTTGCGGCGCGACGGGTCGCCGCGCCGGAAGGCGGCCTTTATGCAAATTTTACGCATGACTACGAATTAAGCGGTACACATTGGCATACGCACTTGGCACGCGATCCAAGTGCACCACTTCTCACCCGAGAGAAACAATGTTGGTCGAGATTTCTTTTTCCGTTCGTGTCAGCGCCTCAAATTCGTCGTTCCGAGGAAACGCACTTCCCCGTTTCGCGGGATGTTCTCCGCCGTGCTGATACGTTATTCATGTACACGTGTCGAAAAAAAAAAGTCGTTACCCGGGAAATGGCGTTTATTCTAGAACGAAATCGTCGTTTTACTGCACAGTTAACGTTGGATGAATTTAAGTACGTAAGAATTCGCAGTCAATATTGCGCTGGAACTTTTCAGAAACATGACCCGCGCGTTTTATATCGTATCATTATTAGCGAGGGAATGCTGTTTAAATGGAAGAACGTGTCACAACAGTGACTTGCGATATTATTTTAAGAAGGTGGAGTACACGACGGTCGTCACGCGAAGCAGTCACAAAGCGAAATCTAAAACTGAATCCTGCGTGCAATCCTTACGCGAAACGATCAACCGTTAACTCCGTTTATTCGCGGACGACTCGGTACATGCTGTAAGTTATGCGGCGGTCGTTTGCCTCCGTCTGTGATAAACCATACACGGCCAGAAGCTCACAGCGAGGCTCCCTGTGACGTCCGTGCATATGTTACATAAATACGATCATTCTTCTCAAGCTATCAAGATTTTTAACAGCGAAAGATATAAGTTAGATTTCCGCTCCACGTGCAGGAATTCAAACAGATTGCAAGATCATATTTGTATGAAAATCGACGCGAAGTGTATGTGGTTTTTTTTTTTTTAAGCCACTTCTCGATTATTTGTAGATTGCTCAAGTATTTTGTTTAAATATATTTATCAATTTTCACTTGATACGCAGACAAAATTAGCCTCAAATCTACAATCATTGTTTCGTACATAAGCAAAGATGTAAAATCTTCTTCGAAGAATTTGTTCAACACACATAACTTGCTCACATGAAGAATTTTGCCCATATTTTCATTATTTAATAATAATTTTCATCAAATTAAGAAGAAAAGATAATAGAAAAAAAACGATATCTTCAAACAAAGAATTAGAATTTAGTGCTGATTTTTTAGTACTCATATTATCAAAACAATCATTGCATATATACTGTGCTCTTTAGATGATTATTATAATATTGAAATAAAATATATTCTATTAAAGTTTAAAATTATCAAACTCTCTAAATAATATTTTATATTCTCGCTTATATGAACAATGATTGTTAAATTGATATTATTTTCTTTTCCATATAATGTAAATAATTTAAATATACGTGTGCTCCAAAAACATTATTTATCGCAAGTGTAAGTTATCTCTAAACGTCAGGATTATGCATGTAGCGTCGCGTTAAAATGTACGTTTTCACAATTAAAAATGTAGCGTGGATCTCACTTATTGAAATTTACGGGGGGGAAATAGTCCGTGAATTATACGCATTATCACGTACACGCCGATTTAGGTTCGTTGACTTATGTACGTGGCTCGCCGCGCATGGTTTCTCTTCCAGTCCCGCATTTCCCGTATCCCTCCTTTACCTTTTACCTTTACCTTGGCCTTGCCTGATGCCTCGTTTCACCTTTGCCGCCACTACACGAAATTCACCCCGTCTTCCCTAAAGAAACGAGAGATTTGCAAAGCACACCTTCGATCGGTACCACCTGTTCCCCGGAATTTGTTAAAACATTTACTATATTTGCAAATGATAAGATTCAGTGAGAAATTAATTATTTGAAAAAGTCATACAGTTATGTATAATTCGGAAAGATATATTTACAGAAAAAATTACTCGAATTAATAAGTTAATTAGTTATTCCTTTGGTTTTCATATTTGGAAATTTTGAAGATCCATAGAATAGTATAGAAAGCTAAATATCATAAGTCTCTCATCCATGCAATGAGATATAAATTTGTTGATAATTATTTAAATGCCTTCGCGAGCGGAATTCTAAAGAGTTTATCGAATTAAATCTCGCAGAGGAAATCGAAATCAACGGACGTGTAAGCGTACCTAGTAGCCTGGAATTTCAATGACGACGGCGACATATAAAGTGTCTCGGAAACCGTGTGTTCCACTGAGAGAGAGACAGACAGACAGACAGAAAGAAAGAATGGAGAGCGCGCTTATTGAAAAGGAAAAAAAGGCCCAGAGAAGAGACGCATCAAGACGTTTACACACTAATGGTTATAAATAAGTCTACTTGGAAGCCTACATTAGGTGTCTCCGCGTGAAGTCACGGTCACGCTGCGTGCCGTAAGAAATGCGAATTAAATGTTTGGCGACGTTATAAGACCGTAGTCATCCCCCATCTCTAACATAATAAAAGGTCTTACGCGCGACCATTTCTCTCGCGCATCCTACGTTTTGTAATCCAAATGGATAGTCATCGCGCCATTTCACGTGGCGACGCGTACGCACCGCGTTTTCGCCGGCGCTTCCTGATGCAGCAGAAGCTCAATCGGGACAGCTGCAAACTATCGACGTCATGGCCAAGCTGTGCATCGCCGCGCCGCGCCGTCGGGCGAGTCGCCGTAACGCCTGATCTATAATATCCGATGTTCGACGAGCGTGATTTGCAATACGCATTGCCTCCATATTTTTACAGCAGACACAGCGAGCAGAATTTTACTATCAGAACTGATGAAACTCCACCACGTTAGCCTCATTTTCCGTTTCAATTCCAAAGGTAATTGAGTTTTTGCTTTCGTTGTAAAAAAAAAAAAAAAAAATCGACAATACACCGATCGCTCGACCGTGGGTTATATCCCGAGAAAGGGAAAAAAAGCGCGCCTGTGTAACTTTCTCGTGGCCCACATACGAATCGCTGTACTTGGGCCTTACTGATTCGCCGATCCGTTTCGCAGTTTCGCACCGCGAGGATGTATCAGCCTCGTTTACATCTCGTTCGGCCTTTCATTTCTTCTATTACCTAGATACACCTGCGGGACGAGATGCGGGAGCTTCAAAACGTGACCCCTCGCACGTAACCGAGGTACCTCGCGAAAGCTTCTCGGAATGAGTAATTGATGAAAAATAAAATCCCTCCGGGGGGGGAGGGGGGGGAGAAGTGGGAACCTCGCACGGAGACACGGAAGTCGTTAAAAATCTAAAATAACACGATACGAGGATCAAATTACACGCATTACTCTATCCGTGACATAACAACGTTCGCGCGTGGTGGTGACACTTCCTGGAACGTTATAATTACGAAGTGTAAATTACACGACCGTCAAATGAATCTTCCGTCATCCTCGAGAGGGTGTCCGCGCGCCGTCTTTCCGTCTTGCGCGACGCCACGGTTGCCTTCGTCACTTCCCGTCGTTGCCGGCGCAATCGTCTGGTCCGCGCTCGCGGCGTCTTATCGCCACGCAAGCGAAGGAAAGGAAAAAAAAAAAGGAAACCAGAATGACCGGGAGAACGAGGTTTTTCCACGTCTTTCCCCGGAGTTGCGTATATCGCCCGGGGAAACGGTAACTTCACTTCCGTCTCGATATAAGCCGCCTCTCTGCACTAAATCACGCGTAGCGCGGCCGGTTCCTCTTCGCGCGAGGCGAGGGAAGTCACGGTGGTCTCCGCGAAGAAGCTCTGCAAAGCTCCGCGAATTAATATGCTCCGCGCAACGTCGTTGCGCTAAACCGCGGCTCTTTCCTGTATATCTGGTTCGCAGTACGCATCTTGTTTTCCATTCTGGTCCGGGGGCTGTAATTGCGTGCCGTCGGTCACGGCAGCCTTGCAATCACGATGAACTACGTTTTCCGTCCCTAAGATCGTCCACGATCCTCTTTTTTTTTTTTTAACCGTGCAGCAGCAAAATATATATCTTAGATACACAGAAAACAAAGTAATATAGCCAATAACATATGTGATTGCGGGCTGCCAACTACATAAAATACTCGATACAATAATATTTGCTATTAATGCAAGTACAATGTTGATACTGCGATAGTATATATTATTGTATTGAGTATATCTGTAGTTGGTAGCTCGCAACTACATAATTGGATGTATTACATTTTTTTCAGTATACAATCAGGTATCTTTGTACTTGCAATTTTAAATCAATTTTGAAGCATCTTATTGCCAGACATTCATAGAATTCTGCGGGACATCATGACTTGATATCACGTATTGTTCGTAAAAGGATATTTCTGCAATATTTGGGTATAATATGGTCGGTATTAACAGTTGAACTTTTTATTTTAGTCAAATTTTTGTTTCGTGTTTATTTTGAGATATATATTTCGTAACTAACACGATAATTTAAACAACATATCTTAAGATAAACTTCAGACTATTTTAAATATAAGAATTAAAGAAGCATTCTTAAGATATCCTGACAATGCTATGTAACAGATATTCTGACATAAAGATATTTTCAAGATATCTCTGTGATATATCTTGTTGTGTGGGTATCATTTCCTGGCTTTTCGTTTAAAAATGAAAAGGAAACATAAGCGGTATTTCCAAACGTGTTTCTCGTCGAATTTTTCGAGCTATATAGATTTTACGACGAACGTCGACGTATTTTCGGACATAGCGTTATTCGAGTCGGCCGTTTAAACGTACGGTGCCGTCATAGTTACCGAAATATTCGGCGCCAATGATTCCACGGCGGAAGTGCAAACCGTTGCTGGACGCGCGTGCCTTCGATTAACTGCGCGTCCCGCATCACGAGCGATCGACCATGCCAAATAATTCCGCGAGGCGCCAAGTGGAAAACGGCGCGAGCGTGCCCCAACTTCATTAGAATATTGATTCTTCCGAGCAGGTACCGTACAATTAATGATCCTCATTATGCGCGTCCACGCCGTAACGATCGTATTACAACGTGATCTGAATTAGAAGACTTAATTGAGGTACCGAGCAAACTGGCCGATTATAAAAATACACAAAATAGAACGTGTAGGGTAGGTGATACAATTACTGTGCCCTGATCAGTTACTGTGTCCCTTTGCTTATTTCTACTTTTTGAAGAATGTGTAATTGTTGAATCGGTAATTATAATTTTTTAAAATAAACTTTACGTATCAATTAATATTTTTAAACTGAAAGCAGAATACAATTTAGTGCTGCAAATGTAAAAATAAATAACTGAAATTTTTCACATAGATTTTATGAGACTTATTCACAATGCTTAGCAGAAACCTTAAGGAAAAGTAGGTAACATACGGCTAAGGATTATACATGATAATATGTTATACATTGAAAAAAATTTTCTATCTGTTTTCAAATACCGTCTATGTTATATTAAATTATAAACATAATTGATTTTTTACATATTTTTATTTATATTTATTTATTTCAGTAACTAAACGATAATTTAAGTCTTGTATTTATTACTGTGCACAATATCTAAGCTTAATCTACGGACTAATTTGCAATTACTGTGCCCCCTCGCGGCAACAAGTTAACCTTAAACATAATCTATCCTGTTAATAACTATAGCACAGTTTTAAGATGGTATACAGTATTTCAAGCACAAAAACTAACATAAATCACAGTTTCTATGGTACAGTAATCAGTGTGGATATTCAGTATATACAGCACAGCAATTATAAATGGGCATTTTCAGACCCACAGTAACTATAGCATCAACATTCCCTTTTTAATTTCATTATTATTCAAAGATTTCTTAATATTCCAAGTGAAAAAAAATTTAGTTTATGAGAAAAAATTTTAAATTATAAATAAGACTTATTTAAACATAAAAAAATAAAATTTTAATTTTTTAAAAGACCAAAAGCGGTAGTAGCTGGCTTAAGGGGCACAGTAATTGTACCACCTACCCTATTGGGTTATAAATAAAAACAAGCCACTTGATCTAAATAAATTGGCAAGTTAGTCTGTAACGTTTAAAGAAAACAGAATTGTTCGAAGATAATTTATTAACAGAGGGCTATTGTTAGGATAAAATTCTTTTAAATCTTTTGTTAATTTTCGCGGTGTAAGAGAAAGAGCGCCTTCATATTTATGTATCACGGCTTATCTGAGGTATCGCAAATTACAGTAAGATACGGACGTGCATACAAATCTCATGTTACTCCTGGAGCGCACTTCAACCAATTCGCACTCGGCGGTGCTAAGTTGCTGATTTGAGTGACGGTAGACTACTAATCATGATGAAGAAACGCGATTAGTTATCCAACAAGCCTGCGCGCCTAGGTCAGGTTCGCACGACAATCCCGGCAACGAGCCAGATCGAGATCGCGGAATCTACCCTGCCACCCACGATCGGCGCCTTAATGCGGAGGAGTTACAAATTGAATCTGACGTGTCACACAATATATGACTATCAGTCCGTGTATCTTCAACAAGCTTTCCGGACGCTAATTTCGTTCTCACAATACGTTTTCGTGATGTGCACCACATTCATTTTTTTTTTCGATTTTTTCCAAAACATTAACATTATGCAAAATTATAAATCTTGTACTCGACCCCAATTATGTTCCTTTTAATTTTTTAAGAGTCATTTTCACAGTTTTTCCGAATTTAATTAATTTAAGAATTCTGTTAAATGTATATCATGTAGAAACAAAAGGATGGCCGAACGAGCTGCCAGTGGAGCTAAACGTCGGGCGTGCATTGTGCCGTCGAGTTTCTCACAAGGCGCTATTTTCCTTTTGTCCGGGAAGCGGAAACGCTGCATACCGCGCTCCTCGGTATCGCTCAACCACGGCGTCGTCTGCGCGAGCCCCGGGCTCGGGGTCAGATTCCTCATTTCTACCCACCTCGCGGTTAATTGCGACAAGCCAGACGTAAGCACTTCCTCGTGCTTTTCTTTCGGCCGTAATACTCCCGAGAGGAAGCGCGGTTGCGAGAAGCACCGCACGGTGGCACCCGGCCGTTAATTGGACCGGGTTATCGCGCGTAGGTGCTCGATGTCCTTCTCTGATAAGACTCGCCTCGCATAGTCGTTTACGAAAGGGATCTGGATCTCGTTCTCTACTTTCTAGAAGACTAATTGCTCGTTAAGAAGATCATTACGTTAAATCAGACGCCGGTCGTAAGTACAGCGCGCGGAGCGGGTTCTTTTTCACTTTCCGTACGCGTACGGGCGCACATTATGGGTGTTTTGCGGCATAATTTTCTAATTATCTACTTTCCCAATGACATGATAAGATTAACGCGAAATGTGATATAGGTATATTTATTTGTATATTTGTAACAAAATTATATACTAGGGTTTGATATATTGTATTAGATATTTAGTAGAGAACTTTTCGAGTGACGTTTTATCAAAATTTTTCCAAATAAACGTAACGCTTTCCTACTTTCTAAGAGATAATTGCCGGTTAAGAAAATCACAACACGATCGAAATCAGACGTGCGACGAGCATAATGCACGAAAACGAGTTCTTTTTTACTTTCTTCTTTACTCTCTATGCTTCAGGCAAAATTCGATCGTTCGGGCGTCGCAAACTTTTTATAAGCCCGTCCTTACCTCACTCTTACGGGAGACGCGTTACGCGCGGAATGGACCCGATAAGACGCAGTCGCCGCCGGTGGCCGCCGATAAACTTTACGACAAAATGGACACTCGAGCGCAGACGGCGGGTGTCCGTTCCATTAAAGCAAAAAAAAAAAAAAAAGAAATACGTGGAAATACGTATACGCACGTCTGGTAGTGGTCTCGGGAAGAAGTTCGCGATTTCGTAACGCGGCCAGAGCCGTCTTTTCTCCTCTTATGCGGCTCCCTTCTCCCGCCGTCTCGTCTCCCCTTTCTCCCGCTCTGTCAGTAGGCCAGCGGACATTCTCGCCGCTTTCCAAAGCGCGCGTCTGCTTCGAATTTCATCGCGGCGGCCATCCCCGCGATGAAGGATCTATCGATCCGACGCGGCACGGACGAGAGCGCGGCGAGAGATGCAGTGGGACCTTTTCTACGTGTCCGAGCGAGGCGAACGGCCCCGCGTCCCCGTTTCCGCAATACGCTCGAAAAATTCGCGCCGAGGCCGGCGCCGAGCGAAGCGCCGGCGAACAGTAGAGCCGGGCTTCCTGGATTTCTCGCGTGTAAAGCCGTAAATCCTCCACGTGTGCATCATGTGTGAGATGTGCGAGATCTTCTCCTCCGTGAATTATGCTACCTGAATTTCTATTACGCGAGGCTCTAGAGCGAACGCGTTTCGTCGAGTGGAGGAGCGGGGGCCGGAAAGGCAAAAAGCGAACGGGCGAAATGGGGAATCGTCGAGTGCCTTATTCGGGTAGATAAGAAAACAAGAGAGAGAGAGAGAGAGAGAGAGGGGAGGGCTCCGCCGGTCCGGACCGGTCCTGAGTCCATTTGGCGGGGTGCACCGATGCTCCTCCATTCAAGGTCCACCTGTCACGATACTCCAAATCTCCGATACCTTTCCCTTGCACTTTCGAATCCGTGAAATTTTCTCGATACTCATATCTCTCATGCATATTCAAAAACGAAACGCGCACGTCCACGGCCTGGCTACGAGGAAATCGTAATGACAATGAAGTAACTCTCGGAGTCGATAGACTCGGAAACATGTAATCGGAATACATTACACTGAGAGAAAAGTGTTTAGTATTTGCAACTATAATTGCATAGTAAAATAATTATAGTTGCAAATATCATTTTTATAGTTATTATTGCTATAATGTTAGTGTAAATAACTATATAGTTGTGCCAAACAGGATAAAAATTTTACTATAAACTAAAAAGTTTACTATAAATTATAATAATTTCTACCATACATATTCTACCATACATAAATCACAATTATGGCACGTTTAACCAAACATATGGTTGTATAAACGCATGCTATAGCTATTGTAACAATAATGTAGTGTTAAGTTAACTATAATTTATATTGTTAATTTAACCATAAAAATATTGTTACGGCCAAAAATAACTATAAATTATGGTTAATGCAACTATTTTTTCTCTCAGTGTAGAGAATTATTATCATTTATTATTCGCGTAATCGCGTTTATTGATTTTGATTAATTGAGTTGCTGCCTCTTCCGACACGAGATTTACGTACACGAAGAGAATTTTCTCTTAAAATTTATCTTCAAAATTTGGTAATTGTGAGATAATGTGTGAACTCGAGAAATTTTACTATACTTTTTAGTAAAATTTATTAAAAGTATAGTAAAATTTACTACACTCTTTTAGTAAAATTTACTAAAAAGTATAATAAAATTCCTGGGGTCACACATTACCCCACAAATAAAAACTATATTTCAAGGGTAAATTTTAAGAGAAAATTCTCTCTGTGTACGAACTCTCGCGGTACGAACGGTCGCGTTGACGGGGGAGTGAGACGCGAAGGTACGCGGAGATTCGAATGTGCGAGATTTATGCATGTGTCGGTGACACATCACCTGCGTGGTGGTGGGGAACGAAATGGAGGGACGCGCACCTGATGCGGAACGAGCTTTCCGACGATGCGACGACGAGGACGACGACGACTGTAGCACGGCCACTCCTGCACACCTCAGTTCGCGGTTGATCTCGGTCGAGATCGAGACGTCGTCGGTCGCCGGGCGACGACCACAGATCCTTCGGCCTTGACATTACGCGAACGCGAAGGAGTTCGCTTTTTGCCGCGGGATTGTTCGCGGAGTGCGCGCGTACGCGGTTTCCACAAGTGCGAGCGCGTAAATCCCGATCGATCCGGGGATTCCGGTTCGTTCCGGAGGGTGGATATGTTTGCCTGGGATAAATAGTCAATTGTTCAGGACTGTCTTAGGAAGGAGAAAACAAGGTGCCGACGCACTGCACGAGCTATTACAGCCCTCGCGTTTCATCGAACTACGAGAACGTAAAATGCGGCCCGAACTCTCTAAATTTCCTAGAGTGAAATATTATTCTAAAAGAGTGAAAATCGAACATATCCATGTTCGAGTGATTTGTCACTCTAATTAGAGTGAAAATGCACTCTATAAGAGTAAAAATTCACTCTTATAGAGTGCATTTTCACTTTATTAGAGTGACAAATCACTCGAACATGGATATGTTCGATTTTCACTCTTTTAGAGTGATATTTCACTCTAGGAAATTTAAAGAGAATATTCCCAAACCTGCTGTGATTCGCATTATTGAAGCACGATTTGTTTGATTCGTGTCGTTGAACTTTCGGCAACGGGAATAATAAAACTACTTGGAATCTGCTCGAAATTAATTGTAAATTTTATACGCCTTGTTCTAGTAATTATTTCTCAAGAGAACGTTACCTCGGAGGAATTCCTTCATTTCGGTGAATACGGTTCATTATAATCTTAGCAAAAGTAAAGATCGGCGGGGCAGAGAGGTACAGGTTCGTTTCGCGTTTCAAAAACAAAGTTCGCAGTCGAGGGGAGAAGGGAGAGAAAGAGAGAGAAAGAAAAAGAGAGAAAGTCGTCGATTTCTTAATTAACCTGCGAGAGAAAGAGAGGGAGAAAGTCTATAGCCACCGGTACCTGTTAGCTTCGATAACGGTAAACGTCATCGGCTTGTAAGTAAAGCACCGAGCCGCTCGAGTGCTTTCTCATTGCCGAACGATGGAGACGCCGGTATTACGGACGATCTTAGCACGATCGTTACCGGGAATGCAGCCGAATTGACCCACGCGAAGATCGACGGCCTTTACTTTGCGGTTTGGCCTTTGCCTTATTCGAACGCAACCGATTGAAATGGGCGTTTTGACCTGTCAATATTTTACAGCTTGGTAACATTTTGCAATTTTTTGCTCGATATTTTACAATTTTAGCCGTCCACAAATAAAAATTGTACAATAAATAATTCTTTGAAAAACTTGCCAAAGAAATTGTTTCTGTAAACGTAAAAATTATATTATTATGTAAAAAGATGCAAATGATAAAAGCAAGCGTTACCCGACACGTAAATCATAATTTTCCTTTCATAATTCTGAATGTCGGCTTATAGCGTTCTCACATCTGGTCAACGGCTACAATCAAATCATCACTGCTTTTAGTCGTCTATATTGCTAATCAACGAACCCCGTTCTGAATGGACTTTTTATCTACATACAAAGCGACCGTGTTTTCGATTTGAGAGATGAAAGAGAGACGGGAGGAAGGACGCGCAGTCGACGTAATTAATATAACAAGATTCTCTTACCAAAGTAAGAGATCTAAAAGAATTCTCAGTACACCGTTTCCTTATTCACTGATTGGCTTATTCGCGTAACGGTTACTTTATCTCGACGCAGGAAATATCGTTTCACTCGAAATTAACTCGAGAGTAAGAATATACGTTGCAAAACCGTGTAACTTCTTTTAAAGCTTCAGCGCGTGTAACATCTAAAGACCTCAAATGTTTCGTTTCTGTCGACTTTAGTACAGACATTCGTTTAACGGGTGTTTTATCTCGGGAACGAGTCGTCCCGCCGTGTAATTAATGAAAGGAAGACAGGGTCGGAAATTGCCAAATGTGCTTTACACAATATCTCTGTTGCGCGTGTTTAATTAACCAAGTATTACAGTACACTTAACGTGCGGCTGTTGCACCTATTATGCATTTCTTCAGAAGCCATTTATTTCGCTATAAGACACGTAATCTATCAGTGTACGTCATATAAAAAGGAAAGTTAATTCTAACAAATCGCAAGCCATATTGAAATAATTTTCTTAATTGATTTCTTCATGACAAAGATTAAATGACAAAAGGTTTAATAATAGTAATATAATTATGACAAATAATGTGAAAAATAAAAGATTTTAAATCACGTTTTCAAAAATTCTCAATAATTTTGGTGAAACTTTAACATCTCAACAAACAAATATTTGTTTCGTCATCATATATCTTCAAAGGTATATAATGCACTCTGAAAACTTTCTTCCGTCGTAATCTCGCCGATATCGCTTGCCCCGAAAACCTCTCGACATAACGAAACATTAAGAGAATTTTTCTCTCTCTTTCTCTCTCTAGCTGTTACGCCTTCCGGTTTGTCTCCCGCGTCTTCGAGTTTGTTAAAGCAAAAAAATTCGACGTGTACTCCCTTCAATGAAAATGATAAGCTGGCAAACCCGAGCATTAACCGGCTGTATCTTCCTGCCAGTTGAGAGTTGCAGGCCGCTGCGTTCAACCGGCTTCAAGATAATCTGTTCCTTTCCCCCTCGCCCGGGCCCTCAATCCTCTCCCCTTTATTTCCCTCACTCCTGCCTCTCCGTATCTTGTCTGCCGTTCTCTCTTTCGCTTCTTCGCTCTTCTGCTCTCGCAGTCGGGTGCGTATACACTTTTACGCGGCTCTTTTACGGCACTTAGTCGCGGCTCGTTCTGCGCGCGGCAGAGGAGAGAAAAAGCTCTCCTCTCCAACAGCCATTCATCCCGCAGCGTCAGCAAGTGCGAGAATTATCGCGATCTCGTTGGTGTCAGTGATCGAGGGTGCGATCTCGAGTTGACGACAAGTGCGGTGAACGATCTGGCATTGACGTTAAATTTTTAATGTATCGAGATCCCATATCGCGTGTGATTTATATATATTATATACCGTCTGTATTTTACAGATTTTACAATACTTTATGAATTTCGAGTGTCCGGCCACATATCGTTCGTGCACGTACGGAAGCACATTCATTTCGTAATATGAAATTTACGAAATAATATATTGCTTTATATCGTGCTTTAGACTGTACGAAAAGAATGTGAAGAACACGATTTGAAACAGTGCTGTAGTATCACAGAGGTGAAAATAATAAATATGAATACATGTTTATAAACAAAAACTAATAGTTTATAAACAAACAATCTATAAGTAGTATTTAAAGTAATTCACTTAAAGCTTATAAACAATGTTTTTTCGAAACAGTGTTTACTGTAATTGATTTTTGTCTAATTAGCTTGTACAATATCTAATTAAGTCAAACGCTCAAGAAAATACGATTAATTTTTAAGTGGTGATGCTTCAAAATTGATCTATTCAAGACTATGTTTAATTAATATGTAATTAGAAGTCGTGATAATATTGGAAAAAGTTTGTGCATTCCAATTTCTTTATGGAAAATTGTATTAAATATATAATGAGAAAAATTTCAATAAAATGGCACATTAAAAATCATGATACTTGCATTGAAAAAGTAAGGCAACACGAAGAAGCCTCAAAGTTAATTTTTATTGAAGAAAACATACGAAACGCGTTTACACGTCTAATAAGCGTCAAGCACTGATTTATTTCCAATACATCAGAAATTTGACTCAGTAATGTATACAAACTACAATACGACGAACAACTTAATAATAACAACAGATGTTATAATAACATTACTATATTAGAAGATACTAAAATTGAATACGTTATCCCCGCGATAACGATTTGTTCTTTTCCCTTATTGAATTTGACCTCAGGTTTTCCATCATGTTCGATAACGTATCTAAATGCGCGGTCGGCGGCGGTGGTGCGCCTTTAGTTAAGGCCAAGAGCAGCCCAAATGTCTCAAAGGCATCACTTTCATCCGCCAAAAAACAGAACCAATCAAACCGGGCGGCGAATCCCACGATTACTCCGGTCCAATCGACTCGTTCTATAAAATCGTCGGTAACCTCGAGGATATCCATCAAGATGACCAATGACGCGATTAACTCGCCCCGTCGTGGCTCCAACAATTCGGATTCCTCGAAGCCCCGGCTCACTTCGCCCTCGAAGCCTGTAAAACGATCCCCGACCGAGAGCCGACCGGATACGGCAAAAACTGTCCCATCTCCTGCGCGCAGCAACGACAAGAAGAAGGTTTGCAAGTCGGTCAGCTCGTCGTCCTCGTGCACGATATTAGAAGACAGAGCGTTGCTGAAAAAGGGTCTCACTTACGCGCCCGACAAGATGCCGGCTAAGCCCGAGGCGCTGCAGCGAAAGAGCACTCTGGATCGTTCAGTCAGTTTGAACTCCGTGTCCGCGGACAATCAAACGAATCCCGCAGCATCCTTACGATGGATTCCAATCCCGTTGGAAAGAAGCTCGGTGGAGAAAGGAAAGAAGGCGGAACCGACGTCGCGAAAAAGTTTATCGCTCATCAACAGGTCTACCAGTCTCTGGAACGTTCAGACACCGAAAGTGGATTACAATCAATGCAGGAAGAATTACGGTGCACCCGCGAGGCTGAACTCGGTCTTCAGGCCAAGCAAGATACCGCTTCCGGCGGCTCGATCTACCGGTCTCGGCCGATCTCTCGCCGATCTATCGCAAGTAGATCGCGTCGGAGAGCCAACTGGCCAGATAATTAGCTTCGAACTCGATCTCGACGTCGCATCGGATGAGCGTATCTACGAAAATTGTCGCGAGACCCTTGAGCATGTTTCGAAGCTGAGCGCCTCGAGGATCTCAACGTCGACGAGTAATCTGGAAGAGAGAGCAGCACGATTAATGGCGCAGCTAGAAGACGACTTGGAACCTAAAGAGACGGTCGTGTCTGTGGATGTCGTGGATGTCGCTCCTCCCCGTAGAACGGAAATTGTCTACGAAGATCGAGAGGCCCTGCACGACAGCAAGACTAATATTATTGTAGAGAAATATAACTCTGACGATAACGAAAGCAAGAAAAGTCCGAGAAGTCCGAGAAGTCCGGACGAAGAACTGAAGAGGAGAAAGGCAGTGGATATTTTTAAAGATAATACGGAGACGGAAGAAGAGTCGAAGCAAAAGGAATGCGTTGTAAAAGATTATACACCTAATCAGATCAAGAATTCTAAGAAATCGGAAGAAATTGAAACCGATAAATCGAGAAGAGGTAAGGACTCTTCCATTCAGGAACTTAGACGTAACTGGGAAAGACAGAGCAAAGGTAACCAGAATTCTGAAGACGTGAAGACGGTCTACGTTGCAAATTCCGGAAAAGCCGTCAATCAGTCGACTCGAATTGGAAACGATATCGTCAATAACGCGCAGGAGACGAAGAGGAAGCAGTGTATCGGTAAGAGAGCCAACGATATCGAGCACCTGGTCAACTTCTTCAATTGCAAGAACGTCAAATCCTCCAAGGAATCTCCTCGGGAAGTTCCGATCAAGCCGCGACCCGCGGATATTCCTGTTATCGAAACTTCTACCTTGAAAAAGAAGGAATCTAAAGGCGCGAACGATTACAGCGGTTACACGTCGGACGGAAACTGTTCGGAGGACAGCGGCCACATAAGCAACGAGAACGACGTGGAGTGGAAGGAAACTATGGAGAATCAAAGTCAAAAAGAGACGAATGATTTCAAGGGACAGCAATACTTCGATAGGATCGATCGAGATGACGATGTGAAGCTTTTCGACGCGACGATCGTTCATAGACTAGCCAAGCCGGAAAAGAAGAGCGCCATCCTTAAACAGGAGGATCGTTTGACGTCTTGCGATGATAACAATATCGATTGTTGTCAAATCGATGACAAATGCTTGGAAAATGGACGACAGGTTCGTCCTAAGTAGATATTACGCAATCATTAGCTTTAAATATTGATAGCGCTCGGTAACAGGTAACAATTAATAGGTTGACTAGATAATTAGGACACGTTGAGTACTGTGCGTGTCGAGTATCGTTCATCACATATGCCGCGGGACGAATCGCGATTTTGTGATAATAACTAAAAGATGGTCATAATATTAAGAGATCCGAATTAATTGCCTGAGTCGTTGGAATTAAATTTTTCTTCAATTGATATTTTAATTTTATTTATACATCCAGAAAGCGATTATCACACTGTCTAAATATCTTTGAACGATTAGAGTTTCTTTCGAAGCATGCCGATTATTAATAATTCGTAACGATGCATAACAGATGAAAAACTGAAAGTGACTCTGTCAACGTAACTGTTAATGTACCTACACCATACGCGTATATTCGTTGCATACTCTTATGTAAAAACACATCGTCTCTAATGCAATATCGCGATATCGCACACAATATATCTTTACGCTCCAGAAGCTATGCGTGCTCGTCCTTCATTACCATACGAGATGAAAGCAGCTGAAAACTATGCCATGCATATTTTAACATTTACCGCCGCCCCTGAACTCGGGTTCGACATGCGGTTTTTTTTTTCTTCTTATCCGTTTGTACGCAAATGTAGGCAAAGTACCGCGTTTAATTGAGACGAACTTAATGACGGACTGCTATTCTAAGCGCTAATTAATATTAATCGACGAATAAATCGACGGACGTCTATTCTTGTTCGCAGATATTCTTCAGATCGGGCACCTTGGAACGGCTGGAAGCTCAGAGGGACGAGAAGCTCACGGGCCATATCATTCTGCTGCAGGCGAGATGCAGAGGCTATTTAGCGCGGCGCAAACTCAACACTTTGAAAGTGGGTCGCCTATGCTCCTTCCAAATTGAAACACGCCGCAAACATGACCGCGTTAAGATTTAGAAGGAAAGGAGTTGTTAGCGCATGCACGTAGAAAATTGCAAGCGAACACTTTCCCTTGTTTTGCTCGATTAATACTGAAATCACAGCTGTCGTTGCAAAAATTGCAATCTCATTCGCGCTAATGGCTCCAAATCTGTAAAGGATTTGCGGCGCGTTTATAGAGATCTCTCGTGTTTTTAATCCGCTAAGTAACGGAAAGAAAGATAGATCGCCCAGTAGATATCTTCGCGTCTCATTTTTAATAATAACAATTTAGCGGCAGTTCATAAAATATAATGGCAATCCGGATCGAATTGTAAATTAAATTCTCTTACAGCTGCAAGATCTTGCAGTGCGATGCATCCAAAGGAACGTGAGGAAGCTAATGTCCGTACGCGAATGGCCTTGGTGGAGATTGTACGTGAAAGTCGCGCCCTTGTTGAATGTTCATCGGACCGAAGATCAGCTAAAGGCGCGAACGGTGAGAGAATATTTTTCATAATATAATGTAAAATTTTTACACACACACACACACACACACACACACACACAGACACACACACACACACACATATATATATATATATATATATATACACACACACGTTCCCCGTACGATTGATCTCAAACACCTTTCTTTTCCATTTCCAATAGGAAGAGCTCGAGCTTCTCAGGGCAAAAGTGGAACGCCTGGAACAGGAACGCAATCACTTGAAGCATGACAACGACAAGCTGGAGGCGAAGGTGAGTCAACGCGACGAGATTACTATCCAATGTAGATATTCGATTTTAATTGCGCAATATCTTTTGTTCTCGCGACGGTTGAAAAAAACCTTAAAGTAGTTTGAACGCCCGTTACTTGAACCGGGACCCGTGCTGCAAATTGCACCTCCCCCTCCCCGTTCTGCTATCTACCACAACGATTTCGCGTGTGACCGCATGATGAACTTAATAGAGGCACTCTCGAAGGATACATTAAGCTCAAACTGCCCGATTAGGCATTCGCGGCACGCACGCCGCGCAATTGGGTTAAGCATGCCAGACGGCTCGTGTCGAGCGTGCGCAACTATTATCGTGACTCGACCATTAGACTATGCGTTACATTACCATTCTGATACACAAAAAACGCCTGGCGATCAACGCGTCTTCATAAAGAGAGACGGTTGCTCGAAAAAATATTTACTTCGTACCTTCTTAACAATAAATGATTATATAAAATCACCATCCTTTATTAGTCAGTAACTAATGAACAACAATAAATCTCGCGTGCTAATTTTTATTAGCGCACTGAAATCTAGTCAAACCGTTCTAGGTTGCGGTAATTTTTCTTTCCATTCATTCTATTTTTACAAATGCAGCGCGATAGTTGCTAGATTTTCTAGCGAAACGCTAGTTCTATGCCTCTCTTTCTCGATATTTTTCTCACGAAATTTACGGGGAACCTGGCGAACAGCCAGAATCACCGTCTCGCACGTTTCTCTCCGTCTTCATCTCTCTCGTTGGACCTCTCCTTCTCGCCCGTCCTCCCCTTAGAATAACTCGGAGGTGACCGCCTCCACTGCCGGACGCCTCCGGCGACGGATCGGCCGACCCAGGAAGAGGCAGTTGCATCGCGACTCCTTGCCGACACGGACATCCTCGTCGTCACTCGGAGTTACGCAATTCGCCGTAGTAATGTAACGAGTTTTCGGCATCTCGGCCGTTGAGTTCAGCTTCGCGAATGAAGCTGCGAAAGAAACCAGCCGACTGATGAAATGCCAACCGCGACGGCATCAGGACTCGGAAAGTTCAGCCAATCCATCTCTCGCTTCCATGATCGGATTAATCGCACGTCGAATCGATAATCTTGATTTTAACATCCCTGCATCAACTCGCTCAAGATGCCCTCCGTACCGACGAGGTACCCAGGTACTCCTCCACCCTCTCACAGTAATCGGCATCTGAACGCCTTGACAACCACCAGTTCCGACGAAACGCTTGAGAGAAACGATTCGATAAGCAATGGCCTATCCCATAATTTACTCAGCTCCGCGAAGGGCCTGGCGAAAAGACCACCCTTACCACCGCACTTTAACCATCAGAGGAGACCGTCCGGCAGAGGACACATTGCTGCTAGCGCGAGTCACACCGTGCGGAGTCCTTCCCCGTGCAGCATCTCCTCCAGCGTTTCTTATCGCACGAAATCCCTGTCTACCGGGATGAGATCACCATCAGTTTCCTCCTCGCGAAGCCGGCAGCTGGAGTCGCCGACCTTCTCGACTCCGCCGCGGAGAACGTATCCCCGCGAGAGTACGCGTTCACCGTCGATAGATGATGTTCTGATCAAGGAGCAAGCACCGGTCGTCTTCGACGCGAGTCTCAACTTCGTAATGGGCTGCGAACGGCAGAGGGTGAAGCAGTCCTTCAGACCTACCGCGTCCCACTTAGACTCGTCCACCGCCTCGTCGTATCTCTCGTCGAAGATCTCGCAATTTTTGAAACGTACCGATCACATCATGGACGAGTGGCGGAGCCTCGGCCACAAGGACGACATGGACGACGAGCCGATGAGTTTGCCGTATGCGCGAGATAAATCTCGCGGCGTGATAGGAAGGAGTCAGAGCGCTACGAATATCATGATACGCGGCTATCAATATTACAGCAGATCGAACAGCGTAGCGAAGAGTTCTTCGAGGCGCTCCTTGTCTCGCGCTTCGGAGGACCGCACCTCGGACGGCATGCAGGAGGTAACGTAACGTATACAGCTGCGCGAAACAGATGGTTTCGATTGTTTTTATCGAAAACCTTTGAAGGTGAAAAATAATTTTCATGCAATAAAGTATGCGATTTACTTTACATCAACTTTAGAAATATCTCAAACTAAAACAGATGCAGAGGACAATGCGAGGCGCAAGTAATGTTGATCCCGTGGTTCCCGTATAACGTGTCGTATTCAATTTCCTTACGCAACGTGTGGTCTTACTGTTTCAGTTGAGCGAGATGACCGCGGACTTTGCGGAGGAGCATTCTACGTCGACGCTGGCGGCGGAGAGGATCGACGCCGAGACCTCGGAGCGGCTGCGGCTCGAGCGTGAGTTGCAGGATGTAACTGAGGCTAACAAGAGTCTCCAGCAAACGACCGAACGGCTGGAGATGGAACTGCTGTACGCGAGGGCCGCCGACTTGAACGGGGTCGCTTCCGATGGCGAGGAGGGCGAGGACGGCGGCGTTTACAGGCAACGGTACGAGCACGCTATCCGGGAGCTCGAATTCACAAAGAGAAAAATGGCACAACAGCACGAGGACGATCTGGAGCAGTTGGTCGGATTGAAGAAACAGTTAGAGAAAAAGGTACGTCAAGTTTATTCCTATTATCACGACGAATTATCGTCTTCATCGTTGCTCTTCTCGTTTCGCCGGGCAGTTGGCCGATGCTTACGAAGAAGTGGAGGAGCAACGGCAAGTCGTCGGCCAGTGGAAGCGACGAGTTCAGAAACTGAACGGCGAGATGCACGATCTAAGATTGCTGTTGGAGGAACAGACCGCTAGGAACAACCTCCTCGAGAAGAAGCAGCGCAAGTGAGTCTCGTAGTAACGCGAATAAATCAACGAAATTACATTGACTATGCGCAAATTGCACGCTCCGTCATGCTTTCGAGACCTCGCACTCGCGCATTTAATCCACGGCTAATGGTCGGCGAGTCGGTATCGAATGGTAGCTCGCTCTATTCTCATTTCACTCGCGGCAACAAGTGTCTCTGGCACTTCGCCAGGCCGGTGACGCCACCCAATGCACATTGCCAGCGTTTGGCGACGCGTCCGGTGCGCCTGTAAATCACGATTGACCGTTTGCGAAGATAGCTTCCTGTTAATCTAAATGCAGCACGCGCTCGCTGGTGGTTAAACCCGATCTCGCTACAACAGCGAGATTGGATTTGTTCCCGAAATCTCTGCCCCTGTCAGTTCATTCTCCAATACACTTTCTATCATTGATTTACATTCAAATATAAATTAATTTGTTACCCCCAACGGGATATTTGTGCATCGTAAATATTCGAGAATATTTTCGTTTTTCTTTTGTACAGAATATTATTAAAATTCTAAATTTTATAAATATGTATGTATTCATATCTCTATTTTTTTTATATACAAAATATTAAATTTGCATGTGCAAGTTTTAACGACACGTAAAATTAGTGCACAATGACAAAATAAACACTTTTTATTTATTATGCTAATGATTACATTTAGGTTTGATTCGGAAACTCAGAATTTGATGAACGACCTTAGACAAGAGAAAGCACAACGTGAAAGATTAGCGAGGGAAAAGGAGATTGCGATCGCGGAAAAATTCACGGTGGAACAGAATCTGAGCGTGAGTACATTTTACTTCTCGTTCCACGCGTTTTCTCAGCTTAAGAAAGTTGAATACAATATTATATATCCGAGTGTATTATTATAATAGGACGCGAGATTAGAGATCGAGCTGAAGGAGGAAAGACTTCGTACGTTGACGCAAGAATTGGAGGAACTCACCTTCGGTGGTAAAACGGAGGAGGAAGTTGCGCAATTGAAGAAAGCGAAGCACGAGCTGGAGAAACGCGCGAAGGACCAGGAGGAAGAGTTGGATGATCTGGCTGGCCAAGTGCAGTTGCTCGAGCAGGCGAAACTCAGATTGGAGATGAGCATCGAGCAGCAGCGCAAAGAGATGCGCAAGGAAATGCAGCAACGCGACGAGGAGCTGGAGGAGGTTCGCGGAAACGCGCACAAGAAAGTTAAAGCTCTCGAGTCGCAGCTGGAGAACGAACACGAAGAGAGAACGATTCTTTTAAGGGAAAAGCACGAATTGGAGCGCCGCTTAGTGGCTCTGGAGGAGCAAGATCGAGCTGACCGCGCGGCGGAAGCTGAGACCATGCAAAGGTGATCACCAGGATTCTGAATGTCTTCTTTTCCATTCCGCTCTATCATTTTTTTATCAAAAATTCTTTTTTTCGCTGTGATAAAAATTTAAAAAAACTAAATTCATGTGTATCTAATTAAACAGGTTGAAGAGGGACTTGAAGAGAACGAAAGCGTTACTCAGGGATGCGCAAACAATGCTCGAGAGATCTAAGGGCGATTCGACGGGTAAAGCCGCGCTGCGTCAACTGAAAAATCAGTTGGAAGACGCGGAATGCGCTCGGGCGGTTGCGATTAAAGCGAAACAGGCATTGGAACAGGAGCTAAACGAAACGCAAGCAACTCTGGAAGAAGCTATGCGACATCGTTCCGAGGCAGAGGAGCGAGCCAACGCGGCCAATCGCGAACGCTCTGAGCTGCTGTCGCAGTTAGAAGAAAACGAAGAGGAGCTTGCCGAGGTACGTTAGATTATTTTATCCTTCACTTTCAAAAACAACAAATTAATATTCATTATATTATAAAATAATTCATCATTGTGATTAATTTTCGCGGGGTGTAATTTCTGACACTTACGAAGTGCGCAATGGTTTTCACAAACTTTCAATTTGGTAGCAATTACATATATATTTTTTTTATAAAATAAAAATTGTGTTAAAGATTAAATAATTTTAAGTGGACTGTATTTTCCAATTAAAGGTTTTAAAGAAATATCGAGCCGCAGTACAGCAAGTGTCCGCGGAGCAAGGCCAATTGCAAGAGGCACAAGTGCAAATCGCTGCACTCGAGGCAGAGAAGTCGTCGCTGAAGGACCAACTGGCGGAACTAACGCAGCGATTAGAATCAGTGGAGCAGCTCGGCGATCCAACCGCAAACAGCCTTGCCACTAGACGTCTGGAGTTCCGTGCCAAGGAACTCGAAAGCAAGCTCGAACTGGAACAAACTACGAGAGCGCGTTTGGAGGTATTGTCGAAATTCTTCACGATTAATTATAAATTATTTATTTTGATTGCAGCCGTACAAGAACCTATTGTATCCCTCTTAATTTCAATTAAGCATTAAATCTTAAAAAAAATTCTTTTTAAATATACTTTGCTCTATTTTCACAGACGCAAATAGCACGGTTGAAGGAAAGCGTCGAAAAGTTACAAACTGAATCAGCCTTACTCAGAACAAAAGAGCAGACCGCCCAGGACGCGGCCAGACGACTGCAACGATCTCTGCGCGACGCGCGAGACGAGGCTAGCGCGGCGATATCGCGAGAGCAGGAGGCCCTACGTGCTCGTCGCGACATAGAGAAATCTTTGGAGGCCGCGGAGGCTGAGACCAAAGTGGCCAGAGATGACCTCAGACTGGCGCTTCAGAGGATCGATGATTTACAGAGCGCCATTCAAGGGGAGCTTGACTTAGACTGCAGCGAGGAAGCCACCAGCGAAAATAGTGACAGGTAATATATTCAATATATATAGTACTAACAATTTCAAATGTGTTTTAAATATATTGACGTTCCGTCTATTAAAGAATCGTTTTGCTCGATTTGATTATAAAATAAAAAAAAAACATCTTTTTTCAGTGATTGATCCGAGCCATCATCGGACCTCGAGTCCGATCAAAATGACGAAGGCACGACTGAATCGGGATCAATGAATCAGATCGTAGATGAACTCCCGCGTATCCGAGAGTAGAAACTTATAGCCGCCGGATATTTCACATATGACTGAAAGCGATAGACTAAAATCAGAGTTCGAAGAGACGAAAGACTGGCGCAGAAGGGCGGTGACGATAGATATCAATTTTGTGCTACTTGAATAACGCTACTGAGAGAGTTAGTGGTCTTTCTTTTCTCTCTCTCTCTCTCTCTCTCTCTTTGTGTAGGGAATAAAGTCATTTCGGAGGCGAATTAAACTAGCACAGAAGCTAGTGGTTGACGAAATCAAACTTACGAAATAATGGCCGATAATTAATTGCATGGCCACTTTCTACGAGCGATGATAAACTTCTTTAGGTGCTAACTATGTATAATTCCCTGAAAATCTCGATGTCGTGGCTAATATCTGCACGCCTCGTTTGGCCGTGCGTCCGCGGTGCTATTAATATTATCCGTTTTTTTGGAAAATCGTTGACGATAATGACGTCGTCCTTTTCCAGTCTTCCACGAGAATTCGAGCCACTTTTTTTCACAAATGCGAATGTGAATGTTGATGAGAATTGCGCGCATCCGTGCTATCGAACAAACAAAAAATCGAAATTATAACACTTTCGATACAAGTAAACAAAATGTTTCATGGCTTTTCGTGAGAAAAGTGTAAATGAGAATTTCGCAGGGGGCTCTGCGAAGTGATAAACTGAAACTTATTTTCGGTTCTTAATACCGATGCTAAAATTGAATTTAAATTTTAGATATTCATACTTTTGTTTTGTTTTGACAGCACGTATACATATATCGCGCGTATGTTTTCTGATACAGAATTAGCTCGAGAACGATCTTCTACATAGGAAAGGATGACAACACATTGTGCTTTTTAATCTTGCAATCACTGCCTTCAGGCTCGATTACGTTTTGACATTTGTATAAAAAAAAAAAAAAAGAAAGAAAGGAAAGGTACGATAGGAGAACAAGAAACGCATGCCACGACTCGAATTGGGGCTTTGGTTTCGTGTAAGAATCCCTGTAACTTATTGCTTTGTAAAATGCAGATCTCCTATTTAATTACTCGAGAGTGTTTCTTCGTCGTATTGCATTCCCTGCGCCCCCCCCCCTCCTTCACCTTCCCATCCTCCCCAAACTCTCCGTCATGAAGTTTAATCGGCAAAGCGGCGCGGCGGACAAAAAGTTTCGCAGGAAGAAGTCAAAGAGGAAGAAACAGAGATGAGAGATGAGATAGCCGGCACGAGTTGGCTATCAAATTAACCATCACACATAAATCGAGTCACGCATACACGCGATCACTGCCCCGTCCTCTTCGACTTTCTTCTTTGAACCGTCAGACATTGATTTCCCACGGGATAGCCTAGCTCGCCCAAGTTCCAAAGTAAAGTTAAGCTCTTTTCCTTCTGTTCACCGCACTCCGTTCCCACTCGCTCCATCGCACTCTGTTTCTTCATCACCTCCGTAGCCAGACTCTCTCTCAGTTAGATGAATAAAGTGAAGGACGGCAATTAAATTGCGACTAAGTTGCTGTCACCTCCATGACAACAGCGAGGACAAGTGAAGATGGATGTGCATTTGGATTGCGAAATCATTCTCTACGTAAGGTAAGTCCTTGCCAGTCTATTAAGCCAGTCTAATAAGTGAAAATAATTAGAATATGATAACATCGCGTTGCGAATAAATTTTCAGAAGGAATTGAACGTAATCGAAAATTTTTCACATCGCAAATAAGTTTTAAAAATAATGCAACAAATTTTGATAATTTCATCAATTTTTTCACACACAAAATAAGCATACGGAATGTATCTATCATGTCAATGCAGTTCAAGCAACAATGTAATTTTATCTACTTGCGTAACTTGATCATTTCGGCGTGATGTCGATTAATGCTTCGCATAAAATTATTACCTTTTATTTCGTTGATTATTAGTATATACATATAACGTATATTATAGTAGCTTTGATCGGGCCATTTATACACACACACACACACATATACATATGTAATATATTTCATGTAGAGCCAAAATTCAGTCCCGGCATGATTTTTCATTAGAGATTACATTATGCACACGACTTCCATTCGCGACACGCTGTGTGCTCTGATTAATTATCACGCCATACGGGATCTAAAGCATAAGCGTGTGCGTCGAGAACCACATAATTGTCGCTATTAGCGAGTCAGGGAAAAACGCAAAAGCAAAGTTAGTAGAGCTCGTCAGAGGAAAATGCGGAAAAAGAGGAAATTACCACGACGCACAGTTTTCGTTCCTACCATATCACATTGTCAAGTGTGATAGAATACTTCAAAAGTTTTCTACACAAAGTTTACGTTATGTTTTACAAAATTGCGAAAGCAAACTTTGAAAGATTTAACTTGTTAAACAAAACATATACATAAAATCGTGATCAACATTATGAGATAATAATGCAAGCTTATCATTCAAAAAATTAACGATAAGCAAAAGTAAAGTCGCGTGTTACAGCGCTACAGCAACATAGCATGGCGTAATGTCTGGAAATAAATCGACGTAAATTCCATGCCATAGAACATTCCACGCCAAAGCTTGTGCTTCAAGATGAAGTAAGTCTTAGATGTAAGTAATGCACAAGCTTTGGCGTGTATGGCGTATAACTTACATCGACTTACTTCAGGACGAAAGTTATTACATCGTGTTATGTGATATGGCCCTTATGGCCCTTATATAGTTTTCTTGCATCATCTGGACATATTACTTTTTATAAAATCGCGAGAGCAAGTTTTGAAAAAGTTTTCTTAACAAACACATCAGTTATCATAAAATGCTAACTTGTCGCTCATTAGAGAAGTTAGCTACACTGAGAAAAAAAATTGCTAGATACAAATAAATATTTCTTTGAATAGTGCTAATAACATATTTTATAGAAAATCAATATTTATTTCAAACAAGTAATATTTTCTAAATTATAGAAAACTAGTACTTGTTTTAAATAAATGTTATTGATTTTCGATAAAATATGTTATTAGCACTATTCAAAGAAATATTTATTTGAATCTAGTTTTTTTTTCTCAGTGTATAAGCAAAAGCAAAACCACATGTTTTTTGCATTATCTGGATGCATTATTTTTTTACGAAATTACAAAAACAAGCTTTAAAAAGTTTATTTTATTAAATAGTAATATTATAAAGTGATCTTTAATGCAAGATTTGGCTCATTCGAAAAATTGATTATAAGCAGAAGCAAGATCGCATGTTTTAATTCTTCTTACGTTATCTAGACGAAGATTATTTACAAAATGTTATAAGGATTATCAAGTAATTTTCAGGTACATTATAAAATAATTTTCAAAGCATCAAAACGATAAGTTGTTTAAAACGAGCTAAATCGGTCGATTAAACTGGCACGTTCACACGTTGTTACGTATTTTACAATTGATTTGTACCTATTCATTCGCTAATTCACTTCATATCCATTGATTGCTACTTAATCTGCTATACAGAAAGCACGAGCTGTACGAGCTTATGCGGGTTTAATCGTAACATTTATAGTCTAGTCTATTAACTGTGATTCTGTTAAATCAGATGTTTGTGGAAGTTTATCGTTGCGTTATCATATCATTGCTGAAAGGCTTACAATGGCGCTATAACCACAGTTCGCTCGATGATGCGAGCCGGCTCTAAAAATTAAAATTTCATGCTTCTTCACTTACATAAAAGTCTTTACAATAATCAACACTCGTATTAATTAAATCTTCATTATCAAAGTCCAATTTTTTCTCACGATTAATGCACGTATTATCAGCATGCGTGATTTTCGCATTGTAGAGAATAGTAAACAACAGTAAATAAAACATAAATAATACGGGCAGATTCTATTTCATTTGGAGTGTAGTACAGTTGAGAAAATATTTGCGCTTTTATTTAGGATGCGTCTTCGTAGATAAATAAATCGATCTTTACGTGGCGCCGTTAAAGAGGAACCAATGCACCATAGGTTTTTTTTTATGAATCGCAAATGTTCTCGATAAAAGCTTCATGCGTCAGCGGCTTCTCACAAAGTTTCATTAACAATTCGTTTTAATTTATCGATTCATTTTTAAATAATGAGCTAAATAAAGCGCATTACATAAAGTGTTAAAAATAGAATGATAGATGGAATAGCAGCACGAACATGTGCGATTGTTTAAGAGTAATAAAGGGAACGCTTAAAAATATGGAATTTTATTATAAAAGATGTACTTAATTAGGAAGAGCTTGTGCACTTATTAACCCTCGCCGAGCAATTTGCGAAAATTTACAAGAACGTACATCACGAAGAATGTACGCTGAATCTACTGCGCAAGAATTCTCTCTCTCTCTCTCTCTGTCTCTTTTGACTTTCGCATCCTTGAAACTTTGTAAGAAGAACCTAACAGTCCGTCCGTTATGCGGGTTATGAAACAACAGATAATACCACTAAAATATTCAATATTCTGAGTGAATTGTGCTTTTTAAAGAAAGAATTGATAATTTTACGACACTGGAGGAGTATCCATAAATAATTTAATACCCTCAGTGAGCGCAACAATTATGACTCGCGTGACACAATGTCGATACGAATCAGGGATTACCGCGGACCGTGTCTTATGTACAGCAAGCGTGTTACATACGCGTTACTACATAGCGCCTCATGAATTTTTCATCGCGAAACGTGTAGCCGTCTACAGGCTCGTGAAACGTCGAAAGTCATTGCTCTTGTCGGGAGATCAATAAAGAGGGGTGAAAAATCGCGCGTCTCAAAAAGATTAATGTCTTATATAATCCCGCATCGGCGCTGATTTATTCCGCATAATACGAAGTGTGGCTGGCTCACTCGTTACGGCGGCACAGTGTGCCACAAAATCGAACGTGACTCGCCTGAAACCCGACTGGGGCAAAATTCATACCAATGCGAATTTAATCAAAACGGCTTCTGTACATTTACGAAGGGAACCGTCGCTCTTCTTTATACAAGAGAATCTTCCACGATACTAATTTTTTTTTTTTTTTCAATCCCGATCCGAAATCTTATCGTCAAAAAATCTGTCAACTATCACGTAAAAAGCCTAATAAACGTATCCCTTTTCTAATGTCCTTTGTCCTTTGATACGGAAAAGAGAGAGAGATTTAATGGATGTCTGACTGCTCCGGACGGATAAATGGATTTATCAGCGGAACTGCGATAGAAAAAAAGATTAAAGGAACGCGAGGGATTGAAACGTCAATATTTCATCGAATTCGTTATACAAGGCTTGGGTGTCATCCTGGATCTCAACATAGTGCTTTATATACTCGATACGCAGCATATAGAAAAATATACAAAGCGCGATAGTGCATAAACTGTAAAAAAAAGATGAAATAAAAAAAAAATTTCGATAAATTACGCAGATCTATAGCGTTTCGAACGAATAATCGGTTCGCAAGGTCTAAATCGACCTTTTTTTCATCACGTAAATCGTAATCAAATCAAAACTTGTTTGGTCATGGAGAAGCGATTCTCCGATTTCGTTATAGCTTTTCTAAATAAATTATAAAGGCACAAAAGGTATAAAAGAATTTAGATTTGATAATGCCGTTATCTACCGGAAATGTGTGCCACGTTACGCTTTGTTAAATGTCTACCGTGGAATAACAAAGCCAGATTTAACGTTAACAAGCGAACAAATAGACGCGCGTTCTCTTGCCCGAAGCGCGAGGGAAAAGTCAAAAGAGGCAGATCGATATTTTCGCCAGGCTCGTTTCGCCGAGCAAATGGCGTGCGCGCCACTTTAAAATTTTAATCGCCGCGAGCGGCAGGCGTCCCCCGCATATACTGCATTCGCGTTTATAAAGGCGACATAATGAGCGCGCGAGAGCGCGCGGACCTCGGGCTTCGGGCGATGCCGATTAACTGAGGATTACTTTAATTAACTTTACGCTCGCGACGTAACGACGCGGAGCACAGGCTCCGAGGCTGAGCTCGCGCGATTCTCCGTCGGCGTGTTATCGCACCGCGTTACATTTGTTGAAATCGAAAACCTTCGCTTCGCGCAACCTACGTAGCAGCCAGTTGTTGAACAGAAATAGTTGAGATAATGACGATTTGCGTGATTACGAGAAACTGAAGCAATTTGTCGCGAAATGCATTAGTCGGTAAGAGACTTGCCGTTACTTTATTCGAGAGAGAGAGAGAGAGAGAGAGAGAGAGAGAGAGAGAGAGAGAGAGAGAGAGAGAGAGAGAGAGAGAGAGAATAGAATAAATTTATATTCAGTATGAATTTCCCTCTTTCTCTTCCTCATAAGCGACTTATAAGCGAATATAATATTACTATGTTAAAGCGGGATTACACGCCACTTGGAGATAATAAAAAAAATATAAATCGGGGATCGCTATAAGACAGCAATTATGCATAAAACTAAAAAAAATGTAGAATATTTTCATATACACTGCTGCTCCCGGGGCAATTTAATTCCAGCCTAGATCTATTCTCGTCAAGATCCAAAATCTAGGCTAAATCCAGCCTCTGTGAATAGGAGCAAAGTTAGAAAGAGGCGCAGTTGTTTGTAAACCGTTTCAAAAACATTCTTACGAAACTCTATCACTATCAAGATATTCTTATCTCGTTAACGACGGTGGCGAAATCGCTTTAAATCGACGAGAAGTTCTATCTCGGAGCAGCGAGTGGCAAGGCGTAAAGGTTTTCGGTAATTAGGAAGATAACATTCATAAATTAATTATGCATTCGCGATGACGGTTTTATGCGGATAATATAAAGCGACATTTGCTTCGCGATACAAGCATAAAATGCAACATGATAATAATAATCTCGTTGACAATGTATCACACATGAAATAGTTAATAACAAAATGTATTATTTAACTATTTTTCAGGAATCAGTATAAATATTAATGTAGCATTTGTATTTTAACAGTCTTGTTTATATATATATATATATATAATTATTATTATTTAATAATTTCAAATTATATAATTTCGTTTGGAAATTTCAGTTGGAAATGATGCGGTATCCTGTTAAAATGTTTGGACAATTCAATATACTCTGTTTCCAAATATAAACTTCTATTACATTGAAATTACTCTTATGTTTGCCAATTGAAACAGAAGCTTGCATAGAAATTAATCATGAAACAAGCGCAATGTGGCGTTCACCGCTCGTTAATAATATATCAAGCTTGATCCGTCAGTTATGATTAATTAAGTTGACACACATATTGAATGACAGTGGATCTTAGCAATTAGAAGGCAAAGTAAATGGCCTTCATCTTCCATGCATAATTCTCCACCGGTACAGTCTCTTCTGTCAAAAAGTAATAATTTAATATCCAAACTGCTCGGTTAAGTGATAATCAATGTCACGGCATTATCAAACATACAAGCAAGTGTCAGAGCAAAGTCTCGAGGTAAGCTTGTCTTTGAGATGTTTAATATACAACGACGTACGAATGGAATCTTCGTGATAGTTTTGTGTCTTGTAGCTAAAAATGTACGTAATTTTACTTTCTGATTGCATCAGCAATCAAAGATCAACTTATTAATGCGTCGCGCCGGAATAAATTCTCAGAATCACTATAGAAAATAGAAACTTCTGCAAAGCCACAGCTTTGAAACGTCAGATTATCCCAGATCGCACGTATTCCAGGAGAACTGGAACTATTCACTCTGAAACGCAATCAGCTTAACTCTGAAACGCAATAAATCCCTTTGACGCATCGCGTGCTTGTTGTTCCCGTTATTGAATCGCCAAAAGCGCACGATTAAGACCCCGACCGATCGATTCCCTTTTTTCGTCGGTAAAATGAAAAGGTTGACGTAAAAGCGTAACCCTTCGGGCTAGCCTTCGCCTATCTAATAGAAAAAAAAAACGAAGACCACATTTCTATTGCCCGTGTTTTTCTTTTTCCTCTATTCTCGACGCTAATGGGTTTCGACGATAGAGGACAGAAATTGGACTAAGTCGGGACGCTCGTGGGGACCGATTGAACGGTTCAACTCGTTGTTTGACATTTTCTCGCTGGCAATTAACAACTATATTGTCCGCCGTCACGGTTTGTTTGAGAATGCACATACATCGCAGACGCACGACGTGAGATAAGCCGCGACGAGTCTTCGTGTTCGGTTTGCACGAAAACCACGCGGACAGAAATGCCAACCCGTTATCGAGAAAGTGGAGAACATGGAGGAGATAAGAAAACAAAAGAGGCACTAGAATACATCTTCTCTTCGTGCATGAACCGTAAATCGCATCACCATGTGGAAACGCCGAACGATCGCCTGTTGCTTGTCACCAGTCAGTGAAAGAAGACGCGTGTCACGAGGTCTCGCGGTCCATCAGTCATCATTTCTAGACTTAGTGGTACTTAAATGTGTACCAGCTTACAATTAACGACAACCGGATTAAGGCCAATTGGACGCGAGGGCGGTGACAAGTCGTCTGTCCCGTGGATTTGAAGCTGATTGTGAAGTAACGGATATATTAGATCCAGATAAATTTGAACGCGTCGATAAGACGCAGCTGACTCGGTCCAACGCGGTTTCCGATTTCGAAAGTCACCAGTGTTTGACTCGCTAGTCGCGGGCGATAGAAGTACTGAGAGAATAGCTGCTGAAGCCGACTGATACGACTGGCAATTAATCACTTGATAACGAACTGTATGTGCGTGCTGTAAAGCAGATATAGGAATAAGAAGAAAAAAAGATAACTGATAAAAATTGAACAGATTATTTGGGACTGTCGGTCAAAGTGAAGTGCTCCATGCGATCGTGGTGCGAGCCTACAATCTTCAGTAATATTTCTTTCCGGAATAAACTTTAATTTTATATATATAAAATAAGCACACACAGCCCTCTTGTGAAATAATATTGCTGCCGTGTCTCTACTTGCCAACGCATACGTTTTAATTTGGAATGAAAAAAACAAGAAAAGGAAAGAGAGATAATTTCCATAACTAAATACTGATAACCGTAAGCCGATAATTCTGAAAAGCCGCGACAACAGTGTTCAGAAAACTCAGTGGTAAGCATCGGGCAACCAGAAAGAAGTGACGCCGCCGATCACATCTCACCCGGACACATCCCCGCCGGATTATTTCCAACTGAAAGTATCGAGTGACCTGAAATTAAGGGTATTCAATAAAGCTCGAGGAAGCTACTTGTTGGATTCGCCGTGTCGAGGGCTCTAAAGCTCCGGAATCGCCAGAAGAAATAGGACAGCCGGTTTCCATTCTCGTCTCACATGGCTACGGCCACGAATGTAAGTGACACAGTTCCGTTTGCGCGCCGCAGCTGCAATGCGCCTCGCCGCTGCTCCGATTTCTCCCGTTGTCGTGTGAACCGACAAAACCGACACGCTAATTGTCACTCGCCAACGCGTAACACAATATTTAGATAATTAATTAACATATATTATTACAGCAATTGTAATTCTATTACGCGACTACACTAACGTATATTGAATTAACGAAATGTTGAGGTTAGTACTTCTATCACCATTAACAGTTAGACAATCGGGGGTTTAATTCGATTTTTAATAATGTAAACTGTTATTTTTGTCTCAATTTATCCTCAATTATTTTCAGTAATTAATATCAATATCCATTAATTTGTAATAATTAAATAATGCGATAATCAGCGCATACTCAATTTCTATGCGATATTTCTATACGACCCCCAACGAAAAAATCACATTCATTTAATATTTAATTGCTTCTTGCATCCAATATCAATTTCTTCGTCTTGCATTCTTCGAAATGCCGTTGGTGAGAGACCGTCAACCAATGACCTCTATCGTCTCGATGATTATAAATACCGCGGTTGGAAGGAGGAATCGTGAACGCGGAACGGCGGGAGATAGTGACGTAGAAAATTAAAAAAAAAAGATAAACAGAAGATACAAAGAAGACCGATCGCGCGTGTATAATACGCGAGCGCGAAAGCGAACGCCGGCGCGTGCGCGTTTCCGCGACGTATTCCGGTTATTCACGAAAGCGGTCGAAATATCAGCGAAATCGTGAAAGTGGTCATCACCGGAGGAGAACGTGCCTGGCGTCGATCACGCGGCGGCGTTGCTTTTATAATTAGAACCTCACGTTTTCAAACGCCTGACGAGAGGGCCATGACGGAAGGAGTGTCGGATCCGCTGGTGAGTATCGATTCTCGTCCTGCTTTCGTTGAGGCCCGCGTTACTTTTATCATGCTCTCGACGAGATACGTTTGACGGCCAGATAGAAATCCATTTTCAGTTAAGGTTATACGTGGGCGATTGTACGCACGTGCATACGCACGTACGCACTCACGCACGCGGCGAAAAGCCGACACCCGGTCATCTCATCACCACACGTAGGTAGTGGCACGCGCGCGTGTGCGCAAGTGCACGTGGTCTGCGCGTGTGTTCAATGACTTACAATAAGTACAAGTTTCTTCGAAAATGCTTCTTTTTTTCCGTTAATCGTCGTAGAAAGGCGATTAGAATTGACGTTTGAACTGTAAGCGCTGCTTACGGTGCGATTCGGAGGCTACGATTCGCTTCACGTAACAGGAAAATATGGACGGAATGCGCAAGATTCCTGTAATCTCTTAATATGCGTATTGCAAAATACTTGTAAAATAGTTCTTAGTAAATATCATTCTCTTGCTGCAAACTGGAGAATTATTCAGTACAAGGCATCGCGTTTTAAACGAGAGAAAGAGAGAGAGAAAGAGTTCGTGTGAACCAGAAAATTCGAATACCATGCGAGAATACCATCCTATCGAATCCCACAGAAGGATCTCTCAAATATGATTAGGCTGATCGATCATACCGTGTTCGGCGCTGCACGAGACTTTAATAGGGTAAAACGGTTCGACATTGAAAGATGCTACGCGGGGCATTGACCGCTGTCTAACAGGTGACGTAATGCCTCTCTTGCGTCTCGTGTACTCCATTTTTTGTTGCACGCGTTGCGTTCGTGACGCAGTATCGTTTCGAAAATAAACACGAGACGAGAAAACGACAGCGTCTGCCATCTCGGCTCTTCCGTAGATGAGCATGGGTGCTCGGTGCTCAGATCTCCCTCTCACACGATTTGCAGGCAGGTGTGCGCGATGGCTTCGAAAAGTCGTAAAGAGGTGCGCGAACACGTTGGTGAGTACCACCGAGGTGAAAGCCAAGATGCATTTTCACTGTTACTCGCACACTTATCGGAGTCAACGTTCTCGCGTGCGCCGAGCCATCGCGATAAGCTCGTGTAGTTGCTCGTTGATGAGATCGAGCTAGGTTATGTCGCGGGCGAGCACGCGATGATTATGAGTAAGCGATGTATCGTTCTTGAAATTGGTACTGCGCATGTGCAGTCAATCACAAGTCTTATCTTGGCGCCACGCTCGGATCGAAGAACGGCAAACGTCAATTACCTATACACAGTGAATATTCCGTCAGTGCATTACGTTTCTCTACATTAGCAACGTAAAATCCTTCCCGTAAGCCGTCCGTTTATCGTCAGCGAATTCAAGGATAAATCCTTCACGTGTCGATATAGTTCGCGTGAATCACCGAGCGGAATTTCCAGGTTCCTCCGGAGAAGAATGTGATTTTCATTTGATTTCTTACGTGCCACATTAATCACTATCACCTGTTGCTTCACACTACTTCGGAAAAGACTTGTGCATTCCGTCACGTGTGCAAAGAGACGTACGCACAAGTATCAGGTGCCTATTACGAATCGGCGAGTGACATTCAGATGTTTGCGGAAACATTTCGCAATTCGCTTCGGTGATAGAAAAGTAGCGATTAATTTTTAATCAGAATTTTTAATAACTTAAAAAGGAAATGCTTAATTCTGAAACATTAGAATGTTTTATTTCGGTTTTTTAAATTTAAACTAAAAAAATGTTTTAATTTTGAATGATAATTAGATGTAAAACATTAGAACTATTAAAGATTTCAGTTTTAAACATTTTAGTGTTTTAAATATTGTTAATTTAAATATTTAAATATTGTTTAAAATTAAAACACTTTTAGATATTTAAAAATGAAGACAAAAATAAAACATTTCAATATTTTAAAAGTAGACTACGATAGCGTTTACAGTTAAAAGTTTAAAATAATTGTAGAATTAATTTTTGATCAACAAAAAAAAAGAAAGCTAAAGTATTCATTCAACTGATGCAGCTATAAACGTCGCATAAAATAATAAAAATATCTCTGTCGCCTTTAAAAAATTAATATTAATTTCCATTGCAGATCAGCGTGGGAACAAAGAGGGAGATCGTAACGCAAGTCTCGTCTTCTCAAGACAAACATCGTGACGAGCAAACGGCGCCGGGCAAACGGACGCAATGGAGGCAGTGGCTGGCGTGCATATCAGGTTTGCGTCATATTTCATGAGATATCGCGACTTTTAGAGGGTGACATAAAAATCAATTGTTCAATCAACCACCATTAATCTTCCATCAATCTCCATTTCGCAGCGACTCTATCCATGGTGGCGGTCGGCACTGTCTACGGATGGACCACCACTATGCTTTCGCGGCTCACATCCGGCGCCAGCGACATCCCAGTAAAGATAACCGATGACGAAGGCTCATGGATCGTGTCGCTGACGGTGATCGGTTCGATGATCGGCCCGTTCCTCGGCGCCAGCTTCGCCGATCGATACGGTCGTAAGAGGTGTCTCCTGTTCGCCAGCGGTTTCTTCGTCGTCGGCTGGACGATCGTCTTTTTTGCTCAAACCGTCACCGCCCTCTACGTCTCCAGGATAATCCTTGGGATTGGCGTGGGCATCTCGTACACTACCAATCCGATGTACGTGTCGGAGGTCGCCGACATCGAAATCAGGGGTGCCCTCGGCACCCTGATCGCCGCGAACGTGTTCACCGGCTCCTTGCTGACGTGCAGTGTCGGTCCGTGGGTGTCGTATCAAGTCCTGACGGTCGTACTCCTCGCGGTACCCGTCGTCTTCGTGCTGTGCTTCTCCTGGTTCCCCGAGACTCCCGCCTTCCTCGTGACCAGGGGCCGCAGATCGGAGGCCACCAGGTCTCTCGCGTTCTTCAAAGGGATTCGCGATCGCGACGAGGCGAGACGAGAGCTGGAGTACACTTTACGTAACGTTTTTATCGAGGACGTTTGCGATAACACCCCGGTGATCGGACCCGGGGCACGAACCGAGCCGGTTAAGCGCAGTTGGATGGCCAAACTGAAGCTGATGCTGTTGCCCAGCAACCTCCGAGCCCTCGGCATAATACTCAGTCTAATTGCGACGCAGAATCTTAGTGGAAACTTCAGCACTATACAGTACCTTGAGGTACTCTTCAAGAAAGCAGCGATCGGCATCGACTCCAACCTGGCCACGATACTTGTGTTCGCGGTCGGTCTCGTCTCCTGTGCATCGTCAACCGCAACCGTCGAGAACGCGGGCAGACGGCCGCTGCTGATCGTCTCTACTTTGGGCTCCTCCATCACCCTGGCGATTCTTGCGATATACCTTATGCTGGACGGAAAGGGTGTCGACGTGTCAGCGGCAAATCTTCTTCCGGTGATCGACGTGATTGTCTTCCAGATAGTCTTCCAAATTGGTTTAGGTACCCTACCGAACGCGCTGATCGGCGAATTGTTCCCCACTGAGGTGAAGGCGTTCGCCGGTGCCATCGTTATTGTCTTCGATGGCGTGCTTGCCTTCACCGTGTCCAAGCTGTACCAGGTGATCGGCGACTGGCTGGGCGCCGACACTGTTTACTATTTCTTCGCGGCGTCGTGCTTCTTGGCATTCGTAATGGTGCTGTTCACCGTGCCCGAAACCAAAGGTCGGACTTTCCGCGAAATTCAAGAACTTCTGAAGAGTGACAAGAAGAAAACGGAGATTGTCGAATGTTCGCAGGAGCGGAGTAATACGGCGTGACAGAGAGGAATGTGTCGCACCTCGTACTGGACACGGTGCGAACTCACTTACGAGATACCGCCATCAAACATTTCTTTTTTCTCTTCAAAGAGACGGACTTTGAAACGGCGATTACTTACTCCCAACTGTACATCGAATGTACGCTTGCACGTTTTTCAGGCAGTGAAAAACGGGAGGCAAAGGCAGAATCGCCTTTGCCTCGCAGTTCACATTTACCATGATTTTTCTCGCATCTGCCATCGGAAAATAAAGTGGTTTTTGTTAAGTCGTTCTTGTGTTGCGTATAAATTCATCTCGATACACTCTCATTCGTGTTTCATCAACTGTGAATATTTTTCGCCAATATTCTGAAGATTACGATCGTCGTGAAATTTAACATTTATTTATTAAAATACTCCTCTATGAGGAGTACTGTTTTTATACAGCTTTCCTCCCCTTTTTCACACTGGACATTAGGCGGATCGAATATTTAACGGGACGTCAGTCTTCAGAGCTTCTCGTGCATGCAAGATGAAATATTTAAGCAACGAAAACTATGAGAGAAATGGAAATAAAAAGGACTGGCAAGTAAAAATTTCTAGTAAACACGCCGCGTCTCTTATACAAGGAGCGTAAAAATCATAAGCGACGGTTAAACATTGAGATAAAGAGAAAGAGAAGAAGGCGCTTGAAAAATCGCGAGAATGTTCCGCAGTAAAGAACAAAAAGAAAATATAATGGAAAACCCTCCAGAGATCCGGTATTGTCGAGAAAGGCGACTTTATACTGTTTTCATAACCGCTGACTATACACACATTTTTAACATTGTAACATATTTTACATACTGTTTTATATTATTTTTAGACTTAATTCGTTGTAAATGTAACTTTTGCGATATTCTTTTCTTTTCGAGCAGTGCAATCAATGGTAGGCAATCGTATTTGCGCTATTACGAAATAAAAAAACGAGAGAAAATAAATATTTGCGCTACGTTTACGAACGATCGCAAATCAATCTTATTCGTAAACGTGACGCAATCTTTACGCGACATTTTTTTCCCAAATAAGTTTAAGTTAAAATCGTAAAAGTTTCATTTTATGAAATAGCCGGTGTGCGAGGATTTCGCGCACGGTTTTAGTCTTTCGCAACGACAGCGGAAAATATAAATGTAACGTTTTTCTTTCGATCAAGAGCATATTGCAAAATCTAAAACAAAAAATTGACAGCTATCAGATTTCAATTGTTTTTTCTGTAAACAAAAATATGAAAGATATACGTATGCACCATCTTTTTGCGCGTAAAGTTCAAAGAGAATATTTTTTTGTAAACATTATCAAAACATTACTGCCAAAAAATATTCGTCCTTCGAACCAGCTTTAAAATTGACTTCTTACACATAAAAACAAAATCTAAAAACAAAGTTGAGAGAAAGAAAAAGGAAATTAATAGAAAATTAAAGCGCGAAGAGAATGCCTCGCCGGGCCAAAGAGAAATGTGTTACCAAGTCAATAAATAGTGATATTTTTAAAGAGCGAGAAAGAGCCTTACGTTGCGCGATGTCTATTCTGAAATTTCATTTCCTCTTTTCTGCGTCAATGAAGCCACACAAGCGGCGTGGTTGACGACAGACATTTCAATTTATTTCTCTCGTATTACCCGCCGCTACCGAGCATTATTTCGAGGTCGCGGTATGTACCGTCCGTTTATTCGTCAAACAGAAAGTTGAAAGAGGAACGCGTTATAAAAGTAATTATAAAATGAGCGAAAAATTTGTGAAAAAGTATTATGGATACAATTAACGTACGAGACGAAAGCGAACTGTGCATTTGCCCGACAAGGGCGAGGTAGAACTCGGCAAATGGAGAGAATAATTTCTCCTCGTTGTTTCACCGAGAGGAAAAACGGTGACGAAAGGATCACGAATTTAGCGGGAAGAGAAAATTCGTTTGAAAGGGAGACGCAAGAAATCCCGTGTACACTTTCTGTATTGCAAAGAGTCCGTATACGTCGAAATAGCGTAATTGTTATAGCGCCACATGGCATGCAGCGGATGGTTTCATCCTAAAATGATCCGTGTCTAGATCGATTTAACGTACTGTCGGAATGGCGTATTATTAGATTTCAATTTCTGCAATATCTCTCGGACGTAGACGGGCCGGGTCAAATAAGTTCGCGATCTGCAGGTAATGAACTCGGATCTCAAAGGGACGAAGCAGAAAAAGAAGAGATATAAAAAAAAAAGAATCGTGCGGGGTAGATTACTGAGAGCTCCGAGCATTTTTAATTTGATCGAAAATCGCATCTTGTACGTCGGAATTTCACGGCGCCGCGACTCCTCTATCGTTCAACAAAGAAAATTATGGCTTTCCGATCCCCCCCCCCCTTCCGTTCGCTTAGACCACGGGAACGTAGCTTTTCGGTACATGAAAGTACCGAAGATCGGTAGCCGCGTATCAAAGGTTGCATTCGCGAGGAAACAATGGAAGGTCTTAGGAAATCTAGCCCCAAAACGTTTCCCGGCACTTTCGTCGACTCCGGAACGATTTACGTGCTCGATCGCGAGCCGTGGCAGCAAGGGATTAAAGTGAATTAAATGCCCTGGCCGGATGTCGTTGAAACTTGCAAACGCCTGCGGCCACGATCGCGCGGGGTCTCCGATTTTTTTTCTACCCCCGCCGCTGCCTCCTCCCACCCCCCCCCCTCCCGCCGGTACCGTCCCTTTTTGCTCGTCCCGCTTTGTTCCGACCCGTCGAAATGGCGAGCTTGGTGGAGAATTGTAGTTTTATTCTGCAGCCGGCGTCGCGCAACGATGGCGACGATCGCCGAGCGAAGAGAATGCGGCGACACGCTGCGAACGAGCTTGTAAAACGATCGGGGATTTTCTCCGCGCGTACCAGATGTAACCCCGCAAACGGCACGGTCCGCGCTGTTTTCGAATTTATGCCCGCCGATTTTTTCCGTAAACAATGCCGCGTACGGTTGAATATCCGGCAGAACGATGAAATATGTATGATATTACGGGCGGGAGGAAAAAAAAATAAATGCGTGAATGCGCGATGGTGGAATTAGAGATACGCGAGCGCGAAAATAACTCAAGTTACCATCGCCAATCAACAATGTGTGGCGCGATAACTTTATATTCGTTGTAATTAACTTTTCCGTTCCCGCGATAGCTACGCGCTGCCATTCATTAAGAATATATAAATACGAAAGAATTGAATTTCTTTACGAGCACTCTCGTGTTATACGATAAAAAATTATTGATAATTATAAAATTACCCCGCTACGATCTTTGATTGCGATAACTCTTAAATCATTTTTAGTACTCATTATCGATATCGGTGTAATCGAAACGTCTCCACGAATTGCCTTCAGACGTGGTTTATTCCACAAAGCGATTTAGCAATTCCGCCGGTTATTGCGACGCCATATGACGCGTGCACTGGATGAAGCTTCATAAAAGTAAATTGCGGATATTTTCCGTTCTGGCCGGCTAATTCTATTGTCGAGAGTCTCGCGTAATTCAATTTATCCGCGCCACTCGAGGTATCGATGCATTATCGAATAAGAAAGGAAAAATAAAACGCATTGTCGGCGTCTCGTTTTACTCCGTATCCGAACTCGATTCGAGCAAAAGTTCATTGTCCTTCCTCGCTGTTGCATCGGTTCTCTTGACACGCAAGCTACGAAAAGTAAACGAAAAGAAAACTCTTAGTTAGACGCTCGCAAGAGCACGCTTTTTCTGAAATGCATTACGCAGAGCTTCGCGACAACGTTCGTTCTCTCCCCTCATTATTTTTCTCTCCGTTGAACAATCACATAAATCTTCCTTCAACAGAACGCATTTCTCTCGCGCGTTTCTTTCCTCCTTTGTGGTATTCAATAAGCTCGCGAGCTTGTTAAGAAACATTGCATTAAGGACTTACGACATTAACACACGTACACAAGAATCACATTAAATTATTGCTGCATGGGAATAAAGAAAGGGGATGTCGGAGTAGAGCCGCAAGGCTATAAAGGATATGTCATAAATATCAAACTCTGCTCTCTACTAAAGGCTGTGTTGGAAATAGGCAGCCATGGATATTGACGCGGCACGCGGAGCTGCAGGAAATCGGAAGATATGCATGCAAGCAAATAGTCATAGATAGAATATAGGTTTCCAGCGATTTTCACAAGTAGCTACGTATTGCTCGTGTCAAACTTCACAGCTCTGTCGCGAGCAGCCTTCGATATGTCAAAATTACAGTTTTGTCAATGCGTTTAATATGCAAAGCCATGTCGCGTGTTAAACTTGAGATTTTTTCATGAAAATTTCTAAAAGGGACAAAACTGTATTACACATGTGCCTTCTATAAGATGATTGACGACAAATTGGAGACTCTTAGCGAGGAGTAATTTTTAATTAACGAAACGAGCTGACGTGAAAAAAGCTTTCAATAAACTTCGATAAATCACGTCGAGCGGATAATTAAATTTTATTCGATTGAAATAAATTTTATCCCTGACGATTTATCGAATTGCTCGCTTGTCTCTCAGACCATTTGTAACTGTATAGAATCTTACTTCGTTCTTCCTGTCATCGCCTTTTTCACCCATTTGTGCAGCTCTACTCATGTTCCGCTCGTACAAAGGGTATACCCCGTATCTGTATCAACTGATTTTATTCGACGAATGTCTTTATGATCCTTGAGATGCACAGAAATGCGCGGAAAAACGAAAATCGATACACATAGATAACAGGATATATCGCCGCGAACAAGCAGTGCTCCGTCGAATAAACAACAACGCTCTGATTCTCTGTCCGACCATAATTTCCGGTGTACTCCTCTCTCATTGTTTTCCGTCTCTGTCTTTTACAATATCGTAACATTTATATTTTCATTGTCTCAACGGTAAAACTTGACTTCATTACAAGCGGCAGTGTTCAAATCGACGCTGCATTCAGCAACCTTTGCTAAATTAATTTACCACCTTTTGCCCGATGGTTTTATCAACTTTTTTGTAGGTTTCTCATAGAATGTAGCGAAGAGAGAGAGCACTTCGAAAATTATTTACTAAAATAACCTTCGACCATTTATTATTGAAGAGTATCGCCGTGCGCCGTTCGGTTATTCAGAATCCTTCCCTTTCAACTTTCCATTATTTCTTCATTAGCCTGACTCTTTACCGGCTCTATTACTTATAAATTTTTGTAATGACCTACCGTTATGCGAGCTGCAATATCGATACAACTTCATATCGAAGCAATATCGGCTTTTAGATTCCCGTCTAGCTAGATAGACCAAGAAGACACGCTCGTTTCTCGACACGCGAAGCAATTCGAGCAGCGTCTTTATGAGAAGCGTCGGGATATTGGCGCGATATTCCAGCCTGAAATCAAGACTAAAATAAAGAATGTAAAAAATGATAGCAGCGTATAAAGGAAAGATAAAAGGAAGAGATTTCTATTCGAAGTATGTATATTCTAAACCTCCTCAGTACATGTATCTATGCATGCGTGCTTTTTCTAATATCAATCGCGAGTTGGAAATGATGTAGAATTGATTAATGTAGAATGACCTTTAATCCGGGCACAGTAGCAGCAGCAGCATACAAGAAATCATGCATCATGCGATCCTGGCTTTAAGCCACTTTTGGCGCTAAATACGCGAAGCAAATGTGGACAAAGTAATACCTATACATTCGCGGCTCTTTGTATCCGATGACGCCGATACCACGCATAAACCGGCCGCGGTCGTGGTCCTTTGATATCCAAATCCTGCCGCTTCTAGGCTAATAACGATTTCCGCCTCCGCGGTTATCCACCCGCCTCCTCGACCCCTCCGATGGCTGAACAGCCATCCACTACCTCCTTCTCATCCACTTTCTCCCCTCTCTCTCTCTCTCTCTCTCTCTCTCTCTCTCTCTCTCTTCTCTCTACCTGTATATGTCTATTGTAATTTCCGCCACTCTCCACGTCTAACCCTCTCACCCTTTATTCGCCATTCTCTCGAACGGCTTCCTGCAAATAACTCACCACTATTCGCACCGCGAGACGGTATCAGCAGGACGATTTCTATCACTGTCGGGATTCCTTGCCTCCTCCCCCTTTGAGTGAACCTCCGGATATCGAATTCTTACGCGCCGGCGCCCACGGCGGCACAATAATGAATAAAGCATCATCGCAACTACGACTACGACTGTGTGGGGACGACGACGATGGCGAGCCGTGAAAAGTACATTTTTGCCGGGAGAAGTCTCATAAGATATTTTCTAAGAGGTGAGGGGGAAAACTTCTCGTTTACACTCAGGCTTGCTCACTCGTGTGAGCGATATTACCCGCGACGTTTTCCACTCATATGTACTATATTCCGCGCGCATATGGTAAAGATATGGAAATACACTTTAACGCAGCATTATTCATTGCACATGTGTAGTCCTTTACGTTTGCGCAAATAGTTCCGGACGATCAATTCGGATGTATATCTGTGATGGAACAAATTGGTTAGAAGATAGAAACCTTTAGTCGTCGAAAAAAAAAGAGAGAAAGATATAGAGAGAGAAATGATAAAAATGCTATTTTTTATAACAGAAATTCTAACAATAAAATATGTGAATTAAACCTTGTAAATGTTTTCGCAGTTTGCATTTTATATTTATATCTGATTTCTATCGATAAAGTTCTTATATTTGAGTTTCTTACAAGTTGTTATGCTGATCGAGTGAGATCGCGTTCCGCATAATCCATAAGTTTTAAACTTTTTAAAACTTTATGTAGAATAAGTTACAATTACATTAGCAATTTCGTAGCTTTATCGCTACAATGACGTCATATCACGCTTGCATGATCGTTTTTCAATGTTAACATATATATCTTGCTTAACTATCATACATATTCTACAAACCATAGAATATTTTCTAAGTGTTTTAAAAAATCCTGAATTTTCCTACGCTATCAACGAGCTACGCGACCTGTAACAACACCCTCGAGACGTTACACTTAAAAGTTTTAATAAGTTTTAGTAAGTACTAAAAGTTTGGTCTTTGCTTTTGCGCATATTCTTTTCTACCAATTATCTCTGTTTCTATTATTCTTTGTACCTAAGTACCCTAATATAGTAGTTATAAAAGTAGAAAAAACCTTGTCCATTTTAAGGTCCTCATGTCTAGTAATGAATCACATATTGATCGATAGAAAATATCTTATATCTGTTGCTAAAAAAAAGACCATTGCAGTAAATTAAGTAGAACCATGATGTAATATTTTTCTAATGTTTCAAAGAGCATATTTTTTAATCGTACTGACTTAGGGGATTATAAATTATTTTAATCTTCTAAATCTTTCATTTTAGAAAAATTTCGTTGTAGACGCAAAGAGCCTATTCTTTAAATAACAATCAGCAAAAAGTCAATGAAATCAGTAAAAATACACAGATTTTCAGTGGCATACTTATAACTTATCAAGCAGTAAAATAAATGCAATGATCAGTAATAAAACATTAATTTTAAAGTCAAAATCAGTAAAAGCCAGCAAACATTTACTAATTATCACAACAAGTAAAATACAGGCAAATTAGTGATAATACACTAATTGCCTTTTACAGAGAGTAGAATATAAAAATACAAAAGTGAGCAAGGCTCTTTATATTTCTAATACAATGTAAAGATATTAACTAATATAATATATAGCAAGAATATTATAACTAATGTGTGTTGTAGCTATCTTAATAAGACTTTCAAGATTTTAATTTATAAAATGTATAAGCCTTGTACGGCTTTCTGTCGCAAGGCATACTATGCGAGCCTTTCAATCCTATCCGTGGTACGTGCTGACGGATTGAATTAACTGCAAGCACAGTACGCTGTCGTGGCGATAAATTATTATTTAACACGCATAAACGAGGCCAGAGATAAATCCGAACGCGCGTATAAATCACCTTCTATCACTCACCCTGATATACTACGTTGCTAATTGCGAAGCACACGAGAGAACGACGTTGGAAAAAAAACCGATACGTCCGCACAAGCGTATTTGATTCCACGAAAATTTAACGAACGTCAAAACTAAGAAAGATTACAGCGCGCATCTCTCTCTGTTTTTAGATATTGATATTTTTTCATCAAGCAAAACACTGAACTATTCGAGATGGAAATATAATATTATCATGTTTTCACATGTTTTCATGTTATCATGTCACTCGTAAACAAAAAAAAACAGGTTTTTAAAACTCAATAACAATAGCTTACAATACTGCAGTATTTAATAACTTCATATGCTATTTTCAAAATATTTTTTCAATAAATTAAAATTTTTCTAAAGATTAGATCAAATTTAAAAACTCAAATACTACAAAACCGTTTCTATTTGCCACTCTAGAGTTCAAAATCAATCTATTTTACTCATTGTACTCTGTACATTACTATATCGGTAATTATGATATCAGAGGCGAAAATATCGGATTAAGAATCAAGTGTTAAAATTTTGAAAGTAAAGGATCATCGGGTTAACTCATTCGTGTAATCCTACATTATGTCGACGGTTCGCTTGGACTTTCTGCATGGAATTTCTGCAAGGATAGCACGGAACTCGTTAAAGTGGTTATGCCCTCTTGTATATAGCAAAGTGCAGATAACGACGTACGCAGCATGGACTTTCTGCCTCGCAAGAAGGTCAGTGCTCAGGAGAACGTTAAGTCCGAGATAAAAAGGGAACGAAAAAAAAAAAAAGAAAAGAATCTCGAAAAGAAGAAGGGTTGAACTCTTGCATGGAAATCGGCGTCGGACGAGGGAACGGTCGACTATTCGTCCGCTTATTCTCCTCGTTTCCAACGTCCGGCTTGTTCGCTTCTCGCTCGCGTACTGCGCCATCCTATTTTCTGTTATCATTTAATTAAACAACCGGTTACACGAAATACGCAAAGTCCGTCGCGGGGGAAAGCAGTTCTCGGGAGATTATCCCGTTTCAGCCGTACTTCGCGCATTATCCTTGCTCCTTGAATGTGCGTTCGTTGAGAACACTCTATTTCCCCGTAGATAAGGCGCAACGATATTTATTAAAATGCAACTGGTGCATCGTTTAGGTACAATCGCGAGATGTAACAATGTATCTAATGGAACATTACCTTTCTCGCACGCAACCCAGAGAAGTTCGCTAAGTGTATGTGAAGAAACGTTAAATTTGTCTTAATTAAGGTTAACAACACGCAACTGTGTTCGAAGGCGAATTCAACCGAATTGGCTAGACGGGACGGAGACGGTCGAGATTAATCTCAGATTAGATATCAGAGATGGATTAGCCTTCGCAATTATCCGACATCCCGCTGCCTTCCGCTCTCACTCCGCGCGTCAGTTATTTTGATCTTGTAATTGGAATCCAAGAAAGCGGAAGGCGTGTGGCTAGGATCGGGAAAATAAACAACTTCGGCTCTAAGAGGAATTTGTACGATGTCAGATGCACTCATGGCTTATAGAACTTAAAAATGGCCAGGACGTACCTCTACTTCATACTCGCAGCCACGTTTTGGCGGCGCGATACAACCGCGCAGGCGAAAAAGACAGACGGACAGGCAGACAGAGGGAGACAAGTAAATTAGACGGTATAATGGATTAAAAAAGAAACGTGATCCGAGTTGGTGTATTAAGTTAAATGAGCGCGACAACGACATGCGGCATTTTTCTACGTGCAGGAAATGCCTGTTTACCTAAGTTCAAGAGAACCCCGAGTAAAATTACAATTTCCGAGTTTCCCCCCCAACGACTTTACTTGCGTACCCAATTCTCTTTCACTTGGAACGTAAAAAATGTAATTCTAGTAACGATAAGAATTAAAAATAGCCATGGAAAGTTAGCCATTCACAGACTAGATGGCTAATTTAGACACAGACGAAAATTTCCTTTTCCCGGGGGAAGGACAAAGTCGTATAAAGTCTCCTTATTTTTAGATATAATTAATTCAACAGCCCATTCGTTCTCCCACAAAGAAGTCCAGATATCCTCTTTTTAATCACGAAATTCTAAAAGTGAGATGCTAACTCACGTATAGAGATCAAAATTCGATTACAGGGTTCAATTCCGTCAAATCGCTTTGATCACACGGAATCCTATGCGAACGGAAAAAGATGTTTCACCTCACGTTATTATCTCTCATACGCGTGGAAATGACTCTTTTTCACAAAGCGCTCGCGGACTTTGCGCCAGCCTTCAGAATCACTTTGTAACGGGCGGCCTTGTTATTTTCCTTTCCGCTGCAACCGTTACAGTGCGGTTTCCCGTGTACTCGGGCGCAACGGGGGGGGGGGGGGGAACAGAAGACACGAGACAAGACAAACGCGCGAGAGAGGAAGCTTCCTGAAAAGTTTCCGCCGCGCCCGTGCGCTCGCGCGCGCACGCCGCCGCTCCGCAAATATCAAATGATCACCGTTATATCATTCCTGCCTCTCTCTCTCCGTTTTGTGCGGCGCGGTTGCTTCCCAGGATCGATATTATCTCCGCCATTTACCCTCCGTCTTGTTCGCATAGTTATCTTTCGTGGTTTAATTGCAAAGGCGGGGAAATGCGACAAAGAGGATTCGACGGGTGAATGGAAGTGGAGGACGGCGAAGTTTCTCCCGAATGTAAATGTAAATGCAGTCATCGACAGTTGCGCGATGGAAATCGCGACAAATTAAAGCGAGCGGGATACCGACTAACTGAATATTCCCTTTCGGTCTGTATATCACAGGCAGAATCGTGATCCGGAGAGAAGGAAACGTGCTTAGTTGACCCGACTAGTACAAACTCACTTCGCTCTAATCAAATTGCACTAAATATACAGAGAGAGAGAGAGAGGTCTCTCCGGCGCCAAACCATAATTATCGTTATGCGAAAATTCGGTATCGCGTTGTTAATATTGTGTAAAACCGCGTCCAACCGCGTTTGCGTATCCCGTAACGCGAAACGCGAGATGTTTTCCGTGGAAAACGCGCGTGCACAGTCCGGTAGTATTTAGAGTCCGCGGTGTAAAAGGTTACGTGCGAGTGCCTTAACTTCGCTCCCTCGTAACCTGATTATGTCACCTCGAATAATTCCGCCGCGTCCGCGTCCGAGCCTAGAGCTCTCTCACGTGTCTGATAAACCGCGATAAACCCTGAAAACGGAGCAGTCCTTCCTGGCCATTCTTGCCGCCGCTTCCACCCTCGCGCCTTACGGCCGATCGTGAATCACCCACTTTTACTTTCGGTAACTCACGCGAGCCGCCCGCGCGCTAAATTGCGCGCGTTGCATTAATTTTACGATAACGCCATTCTCTGGTGTAACGTGAAAAGTACTTTTACATGCCATTCCATTAGTCGCGCATTATTAAAGCCAATAATGACAAACAAATGTTTTTATACCGAGGTGCATAATTGCCGGACACTTTCACGAAGTGGAATGGTAATTCGCAAATTTTTAAAGAAAGTGATCCGTCGGCCGGGTTTTTTTTTTGGCTTGGGAATTATCTTCAAATCGATGCGCAAGTATCGACAGCGCAATTATGGAAATCCCTTTACACACGCAAATGTGCACGCTCAGCTCCAGTCGGGGGTAACTGTTTTAACGGCAATGTGCGGATGCATGTACGGCAGAATAATGTAGATAACAGATTGGTAAAAGCGATACGCGAATTCAATCGTCGATTTTGTCCCATGTAAATTCATTGGATACTATGAACGATATACACGAGGTATGAATGTGATTACGAGCGAGCGAATGAGCCGGTAAAATTACAATTTGCACGATATGCGTCCGATCTCACGAGTACTGCAATGAGAACTACGTCACGGGGAAAGAAGCACCATTTCATTTATTATTTACGTTCGCAGGCATCGCGGGCAAGCAAAACTTGGGTACTTTCGCGATAAAGCACCGGAGTGTCTGAAGTCTGAAAGTACAAGAAGTTTGAAAGCAACCATTGCCCGGTTCTTCAAGAAATTCCTAGGTATAATTTCCACATCGTCTACATACAATAGCTTTCTACTTTATTTGCCTGTAAATAATTCTTCCTTAAATAAATAAATTGCCTCTGTATTATAAGTAATACAAATAATATAATAACTATGGGCGTGTATGTGTGTGTGTGTGTGTGTGTGTTTTGTTATCATGTCGCATCAGCCAGTCGGAGGCTAATTTCATTAAACATCAAGACGCCATTAAAACCAGGGCGTGTCGTACAATGGGAAATAATAATTTATCCATGGAGACGTAAATCAATCCTCGCAAGAATGGCTGCATTTAGCAGGGAAAAATTGAATAGTACCCGCGTAACAATCGAACCTGATTCAGTGGAAATCCAGAGGTATATATCAATCACCACATCCAATTGCCACTCAACTGCTGTCCCTGCTGAATGCACCCAATGTGACATATCAGTTCTGTTGCCCCATTCATTTAATCTGAAAATGGGTCGAATATGCCCGCTCATGTAATTTTACGAGTAGATGTATGACGCACTGCACTATTCTATGTACATCAGGCGCAATAATTGAATTTATTTTATAAACAAAAAGCAGAAATTTATAGACGAGGAACAAAGCGTAGAGTTTTTGAAAACATTAATACCGCATAAATCTTTTGTAGGTCCCTTTCGTAAAATTACACATTCTATTTCTCCTGAGAAAAAAGACATATTTCTATGCGGTAAAATTACGTGCTTCGGCCCGTGTATACTCCCATAAATACCTAATATCGTGGTACGTGGCTTGTTCACTTCCGCTAATGATTCTCTCATCCCTTCTGCGGTACCGAAGCACCTTCGCGAACTACATCCTTCAGGCTCTCTGTAGGAAAGTGCTCGTTAGTATCGTCCGCCGTCTTTGTATCGCACGTACGTAACTCACGAGTCGATACTCCCGCAGCCCAGGAATTTCGGAATTTCGTGATCCGGCGCGAGCCTGCATATTTCATTGCGAGTGCACAACGTATCAATAAAATATGGACCCGCTGAAGGAATCCTCCCCGCGTCAAGGAAGAATGACGAGCAATATATTGTAGAGAAATGTAAACGAGACTATATTGTAAAGAAATGTGAAATATCGAGTTTGTGTTAGACACAAATAAGAAGTACAATTTTACCGCGTTTATTTAATTATAAAATTTCGAGATATTCTTTTTTAACGCTTATACATGGAAAGAATTTTCTCTTAAAAATTACCCTGAAAATCGTGGTAATTGTAAGACAACGTAAACCTTGAAAAATTTTACTATACTTTTGACAAAATTTACTAAAATTTTACTATATTTCTAACAAAATTTATTAAAACTTTGCCAAATTGTATTAAAATTTTAGTAAATTTTAGTAAATTTTATTAAAAGTATGATAAAATTCTTCAAGGTTTACGTTGTCTCACAATTACCACAATTTTCAAGGTAATTTTTAAGAGAAAATTCTCTCCGTGTAGCGCTAATTTGCGCACCTTTTTTAAAGTAACGTGTATTTCGGGGACGGTGAATGGACTGTGTGAATGGACGCATCGTTGACGCGAGAGTGACGTCGCTCCCGATCAATCGTTCCATGCGTTTAAATGCATAATGCCCGAGGCGGATGCCCGTCATGTAGAACGCAGCGGCGTGTGCGGACATTCAAAGATCCACCGATGCTAATTAAGATTAATGAGTTGTCCGAGAAATCGAGACCAAGTTCCTGCGCTGGTAATTAACAGTCTATTTCACCTTCCTATAGATATTTCGCTCGAGCCGTACCCGCGCCCGAACATCCTGAAAGTTTCTCTCCCTTTCATCCTCATCCCCCGACGCATCATCTCGGGGCGAGGCACTTATTACGAAAAGTCTTCTCCTCCCCGCTTCTCCCACTCGCTTACGTCTTTCTAACTCCGATGCTTCTATTTGCGAGACGTTGTTCGTCAAGAATTACTTCCAGAGTTACTTCGTTATGATATGCGCTGTTTATTCATATTGTCGTTATTGCAGATTCTAGAGCTGTTGCATTCTTTTTCAAAAGGAGAAAGTCCCTCTAACTCTCCCTGTCTCTAACATCAAAGGATCATTGATAATCTTTTAAGTTGTAATTAAAAATAAGAAAAAAATAATATCTATTTAACAATAATATATTAATTTCTTACTCATTTTGCTGTATACCTTTCGATAATATACGTTCAATATACAATTTAATTAGAACAAATTAGAAAAGCTACGTAAATTGTCCAATAATGTAATCGCGCATTCAGAAATTAATTCATGTAAAATTCTATAAAGTTTTAACATAAAATTTTCGTAGAAAAATGTTAAGATTGTAATTGTTTTCGAATTATAAGCAATCAAAGTTAATCAATAACATCGCGTGGAGCTTGCGCGTTCAAACTTATAGCTGATTCATTATTGATTTTCATAATTCAAGTAATATTGACTTTTACAGCTGTATTAATTTTATCGTTTGATGTAGGTATTACGCATAGAAATAAATTGATACTGATAATTAACTCTCCATCGGTAACCATCAACCGGTATTTGAAATCCAGATAATCCCCCCCCCTCTCCAAAAAAGTAAAAAATGTTTCAAGTCATATAATTGGGCCGTCATATTCTTAAATGTTAAAAGAGAGTATGTCAGAATTATTTTTAGATTTTTTGGAGCTTAAAAACCCTTTGAAAAGTACAACCGATGACCCAGTTAGTATGATTCAGCAGTGAAAAGGATTGCTCTGTGGAGAATTAATAACAAACGTTTTAATTATTACATTAAATATTATTTAATTTTGCTTTTAATAAAAGTTTTTTAATCAAACAAAATTAATTATTACTATAGGCAACGCTAACGAGTCCACAAACGTAAAATATGCAGCAATAATCTGTTTGTTGAAATCAGTTCACAAAAAGCAGAATATACTTATCGTATATTTATTCTATATTATGCCAAATATTTTGAATGTGATTTTTTTTTCTTTATAGAACATATTCATATAAAAAGTATATTCCTTCTATTTTAACTAAAATATAATTTTTCTAAAAATATATACATATATACAGTGGCGTGCAAAAGTTTCCGGCCAGTAACATTTTGTACTCTAATTTATTCTAAAAAAAGACTAACGATTTTTAATTATTATGAGATATGATTATGAGATATAGGAAACAAAATAATATTGTAAAACAATATTATTTATGTTTGTAAATACATTTATTATTATAATTGTTATATTTGCATGTGCAAAAGTTTCCGGCCACATAATATATTTGACGTAGTAGGACTTCAAAAATTTATTTACGAATAGAGTATAGCGTTGAATATTTACATTTAGTTCATAGAAGGTCGTGGAAGCATAAACATGGCTCGGCATACGCAAATTCAAATTCGTGAAAGAATAATAAAATTTTCAAAAGAAGGAAAGTCTTCTCGTGAGATTGCTTCATTATTATCGATAGGTAAATCAACCGTGAATGATATTATTGTAAAATACAGTTGTGGGTATGGTTTAAAAGATCGTCCGCGTAGTGGAAGACCAAGAAAGACATCTAAAAAGGTAGATCGTATCATTAAACGCAAATCAACTGCAGATGTTAAGAAAACTGCTGCCGAAATTGCACGCGAGCTAAAGGATGAAAACTTAGCTAATGTTAGTCGTAGTACTGTGACACGAAGACTACATGATGTGGGACTTTTTGGCCGTATAGGTATTAAAAAACCATTAATTAGTAAAAAGAATAAGAAGGCCCGATTACAATTTGCCAAAGATCATCTAAATTGGACAGTCGAAGATTGGAAAAAAGTAGCTTTCTCAGACGAATCTAAATTTAATCTTTTTGGAAGCGATGGTAGACAACATATACGACGTCCTGTTGGTACCAGAAATGACGTTCGGTATCAAATTCCTACTGTGAAGCACGGTGGAGGAAGTGTGATGGTTTGGGGAATTTTTTCTGCACAAGGAGTTGGTCCATTGGTCGAGATCAACGGAAATATGAACGCTGCTATTTACAAAGACATTTTAGAAAAAAATTTATTAACATATGCTAAAGAAACAATGCCGCATAATTGGATATTTCAGCAGGATAATGATCCCAAACACACATCCAAGTTATTAAAACAGTGGTTTTCCTCTTCAAATGTGAGAGTTTTAAGTTGGCCATCTCAATCACCGGACTTGAACCCCATAGAACATTTATGGGAAACGTTAGACCGTCAAGTTCGAAAGCATACATATTCAAATAAAGCCGCATTATTCAAATCGTTGAAGGAAGAATGGGCTAAAATTTCACCTGTTTGTATTAATCGATTAATTGAGTCGATGCCACATCGTTGTGCGGCTGTTATCGCTGCAAATGGTATGGCTACAAAATATTAATACTAAAATATAATTTAAGTGTATTACAGAACATGTAGACTAATAATTTTTCTCGTAATACAAAGTGGCCGGAAACTTTTGCACATCCAAATATAACAATTATAATAATAAATATATTTACAAACATAAATAATATTGTTTTACTATATTATTTTGTTTCCTATATCTCATACTCACATCTCATAATAATTAAAAATCATTAATCTTTTTTTAAAATAAATTAGAGTACAAAATGTCACTGGCCGGAAACTTTTGCACGCCACTGTACATACGCAGCTAAAATATGTAAATATTGTACAGTAGTCGGACAATCTGTATTATATAGAACGCATAGAGTAGAAATTTCTTTTACATTTAACTATCTATTTGTAGGCAATTTCAGAGCTCGTTACACCAAATTTGCATACATTTACTTGAGTCAAGCGCCACGTTGTTCATTTTTCTCCCTTTGTCTGCTTATCGCTTCACCCGCAAAGAGTAATTTTTTTTAACCGCAACGAAGAAAAGTATAAACTAGCCGGTCGATAAAATACGCAGTTCTAACTATCGAAACTTTTAACCGCATTGCCCGCATGCATCCGCGCAAATAATTATTTTACTGTCCCGCACTGCGTGCAAAGAGTTTCTAAACATAGTTCAGTTTAGATATGATTTAACAACTACCTCAACTCGGCGAGACTGGTGTAATTCGTATATTACTGCATATAATGCCAATCGTTATGGCGCATCTGCGTGGTATATACAACACGCGTCACAATGCAACAATTAATCTTCTCTCTCTCTTCTCTGTCTCCCCTCCTCTCTTTCACCGAAATGCAACGTTTTCACTATGACGGTCAACTGCAACGTTTGATAACAGCGTTCAGAAACAATCGGGACGGCATAAGGGTCGTTAATGGAACACGACGTGCGAGATCCGCTATTAGATAGGTGCGCATTAGCGACAGCGAAACAATTAAACTACCATAGTGACATTAATCGTCTATCACGAATTTTAGTGACGTAGAAAATCGTGCAATTATGTTATCTTCCGCAGCATTGTCTGCAAATTCGTCCGTTAAAATCTGTTACACTCCGTTATCTTCGCCGTAAATTGACTTGATTTTTGTCTTTATTTTACATAATTTTGATAATGACATAACTTGGACATCTATTTCACGATTGATTAAAATTCGGATAAGTATGTTTTCAAAATTTTACAACGTAATATTTAAATTTTTATCCGTTATTTATTACTATATAATGAATTAATCAATCTTTAACAAAATATTAATATCGTATTACAGTTTTTTAATTCGTAATTAATTGATATTTAAAAAAAACAAGCAATTTCTTTTAGTTCACAAACTAATCGTAAATCGAGGCTTATTATCAAATGCGTCAGAGTCATTAATTAGTTTATTGTTGGTGGTTAACCGGGCTACTTCGATTTATTGATATTTTTTAATCCCAAATGATATGTGAGTGCGTGCAAATAGCGCGGCAATTATCACCTATGGCATATTAATACCTCGAATTATGCGGTTTCGTGTCCAATTAAGCGTTTCTAAAAACCACTCGACGAATCTGCACCCGTGGTTGTTCACAATGAATCCAACGGAAGAGTCAGCGATATTATTAAATTCCACATTATATTGTTCTATAATTAACACAATCAAAATTAATTCCAAAGATCGCGATAATTTGTTTCACGTGACAATAATATGTTGCGAATAAGGTATTTGTTATAAACATACAACAATATCAATGAAAACGTCAACGGAAAAGTTTTCTCAAAAGAGATACGGGTTAAATATACATATCTGTATTAAAAGCGTATTTTTTCGATACCGTCGCCGCGAGTTAAATCGTAAAAAGCAACGATCTACACAAAACGCCGAATTCTGATAACAATTGCTTCACACGTAGGCACCGTGTACGCGTTCAGAGAATAAAATACGATGATCCGAACTGTGCCGGACGTATAAAAACGGTTCAATTAAAATGCAAACGTGCATAACATATCTTGAAAGAATCTCCGATAGTCTTTTTTTTTTTACTAAAAAGTTTTTGATAATATCTTCATCAAACATTAGCGTCTTCTGGAACAGAATTATGAACGACGCAAAATACAATCTTGCGACGCGATAATAATAAAAACGTTCTATGACAGTCTTATGAAGTTGTTCTCTGAATCTGCAGCTTCCGATAGTCGATTATCTTGTTCGACGATAAGTTTAATAAATGGAGATTGTGCCCCGGATAGAATGCACAATAAAATCAAGCCAAAAGCATTTCTCTTCCTGTAACCTGAGAAAGTAGTTTGCTTCTACTTCTGAATTCCCTCCCTCTCTCTCTCTCTCTCTTTCTCTCTTTCTCTCGATGAGATAACCATATATTAATTTTACGCGGTGGCAATTCTCAATTTTCACTTAGCCCGATTGTATTACCATCGACTATGGTTACTCGTGCCATTGAACGGGTTTCCGACTCGATTCCACGCAACAGAGGGCATATCGCTTTGCGAAGCGAAGGGATGAAGAGAGATAAATCGGGAAGAATGGTTTTAAGGCACGCCGGGTTAATAATGGGGCTAGATCTAATGAGAAATCTTTCGTGAAAGTTAAATTGGCTCATCGAACGAATCGCGACGAAAGTGTATCGAATTTAACGGGGCGTGAATTTAATTCCGCGCGGAGTGCTGCCGACAGATGCCAATTTAATATTCCCTCATGTTTTCTCTCAAGACAGCGCAAATGTTTCGACAACATTTCGCTAAACTCCCGCACGACTTTTTAATGTTAACGCACGTCGCGGACTGTAATTGTGGATAACAAATAATTGAACTTCGTTCAATTTTATTTGCAAGCTGCATTCCCGAAAATAATTTTGCATATTATGCCTCCGGGCTAGAATTACTCGTGTAATCGAGATCGCGCGCAATTATAATGGCATTTCGCTTCGGGCAGACGCGAAATGAAATATCGTCGATAAAGATGGCGAAAGAAAAGTGGAATATATATAAACGTTTATGTACATTATCTTGTATACATTACCGCTATGCTGTCAAATCACAAACAATATCATGATAAACGTGAATCGCAACTTCTCTATTCGCACGTCCGAAAGGAATAATTATTTATGCCAAATACATTTTCATATTTTAACATCATGATTAACAAAATATGATATTATTATTCAATGCTTGTTGAGAGATACCTTAAAAGTGGCATGCTAAAAATACATTGTTAAATAGCATATTTAATTATTTAAATATCACGTGAAAATTATTTTAATACGAATCTTGTTTTCCCGGGTCATCAGAAAACATAACACAACACGCGCGATAAATGTTTAATGATGTAACGAGAATAAACGCGGGTTTGGTTTTGTTATACTTCATTCTAAATAAATCGAAGTAATAACAAAAAAAATAAGGCTAAAAAAGAAAAGAGAAAGAAAAACGAAAAAAATAATACGTATGATAATGCGGTGAGAAAGTTGGAAAGTTGGAGAAATAAGATTTTCATATTACGTGATCGAAAAATATAATAAAGGCGTCGCGACAAAATACACACAATGCATCAAAATATGCATGAGATGTAAGTTTATGTAATAAACTTATAAGGAAATTTGGAAAAAAAAACATTCAAGAACTATAATTAAATTTGATAATTAATTATTAAGTTTGTCGTACAATAACAGCCATTTTTTTCATATTATAACAGTTATAAAAATAAATGTTCATTTAAGAACGATTTTTCACATACTATTACTATCACAACAAAACGATAAAATATAAAAACAATATTAGTTCACTATGTAAAGTATAATGACGAATAAAAAATAACAACTTTTAATTGTATAAATTGTAAATGAATGCGAATAGCTTGTCAACGAATTATGGATTACTTTCTGCCATTTGCATGCGAGAATCGCATTACCATTGAATTCGATTTAATTGTGATAACAAGTATGTATAAGCAGCCCTATGCTCTGAGAGACATTACGATTGCATCATACGATTTAATTGAATGACACCATCCTCATTATCAGTCCACGCTAGAATCAAAGGGATAATTAAATTTTAGCGATAATCAGAAAGTACACGCGGCGTCTACTAGAAAAAGCAATTAAGTACAGATCAACGGCAAATAAAAGAAAGCAAAGAAAAATGATCCGATATCTATAATAATATTTTATCTGTCGCATATGAAACTTTGAATTCCAGAAGAAAAGAAAGAAAAGGAACATTCGCTTCATATAACAGAAGCGAGTAAAAAGACAATTTTTTAAAGAGTCTTCTTGGGTTTCCGTTATATTACCGGAAGTCATTAATTAATATTATCAAAATTTAATAATACACGTAATATACATCAATATCTATAATACAAATAATATATATAGATACAGCTAACTACACGAAATTATTTCTACAAACTTAACCGCGGCACGTTTGTTGCATATAACGTTTTACGTTTGAATTATCGATATCAGCCTTCCACAAATATCAAATAATGCTGCCCGCAAACCAGAAATTAAACCAGAAATTCGTATAAATTAATTCGTTTGTTATGATACGCGCGCTCGTTGCGTTTCGGAGTAAATCGATGATCGAATCGGGCGAATAGCCTGTCCCGCTGTTGAACGATTGCAACAACGTACCTCGCGCCCTTCGACATCACCGCCGGTGTCAGGGCGCAATGCTCGCGCCCGTAGACGTATAGAATAGCACACAATCCGAGGGAATCGAATGGCAGCCGATACGTAAACGAATCCCCCGAAAGATCATGCCCGAGCGTGATCCCGGGGAAATGTCTCGGGCGCGTTGCGATATATTGGATTGAAGCTTGATTCGCACGGCGCAAGCGATCTTCTCTTACGAATGTGGTTTTTTTTTTTTTTTCCTTTTCAGATTTATATGGCGTGCGGGGTATGCGGGAGAGGAAAGGCGGGGGGAGCTTTCGTGTGGGTATAATGTAGTTCGAGAATAGGCAGGAGTGAAGGGAGCGAAGACCAGGAAGAACGCGGTGATGGGCGATAAAGCAGAAACCCCCTCGGGCACCGGGATTGCTTATCATAGTCGTCATCGATCGTTCGTCTCTCCGTTCGCGAGATAAACCCCAGGGTCGCGGCAGATAGAGCATTCCGTCGGATAAAGCATGGGAATGCCGTCATCGTGAATAACCCAAGTTCGATATTCCGAGAATTGAATCGATATTTCATCGCGAGGTGCACGAAGGCGAAAGTTAAATGCCACTTTAACCGCCTGGAATATTCAGTTCCTTAATTGGACGCTACTTTATCTTTGAATGATCCTTATATCTCTCGTTCTCGTAAATGAATATTTTATATCCGTCATTCGTCCTCATTTCGCATGGATTCCGCGTGTCACAGGGAACGTGCAGCGAGTGAGACAGAATAAAGTTTCATATCTCGAGACATGAACGATTTAACCACAATCTGATTAGAGATCAAACGATAGTGCGTTTAGATATTGCGAGGGGAGCCATTATTCTCGCGAAACCTCACGATTAATTATAATAGCGTCGACTGCTACAAAACACATTCCGTAATATTACAATACCTAATGAGATAATTATTGGATCTATCAAATATCTATTCGGGGAATAGGATACTGATCTTCATGAGGCAACATATCACAGGCTTCTATTCACACAAAAAATTAATATTCAATTCATATTCATAAATCGTTATCTTATACATATGTATATAAGCAAAAATACAAAACAAAATACAACTTCTTTAAGAAAATAATCTTAAATTTCAGCAAAATACATTTATTATATTTTTATTATAATATATATATATATATATATATAATTGTATTTCAATAATAATAATAATATTAAAAAATTCTAATTCTTTGTTTGAAAATGTGTGTGTGTGTGTTATTTTTTATCCAATATTTTTTTCTCTCCAATCATGAAAATTATTTTTGAACAAAGATGAATATATTTTTCTCAATAAAACTATATAAAATTTCTTAATGAGAGCAAATTACGTCTGTTCTAGATTAACAAATTCTTTAAAGATTTTATGTTCTTACTTATATATAAGACAATGATTATAGACTTGAGACTAATCTTTTTCTGTATATACTACACTAGATCGCTAACTCCTGTTGAATTCGTGGCTTAGTGGAAATTCGTAGCAAAATAAAAGAGTGTAAGTTAAACACAAGGTTAACAGCATGTAAAACTTCTAGAAGTGTAAATTGGAACAGCGAAAAGAAAAATAAGTACTTTTTTTAAGTTTCATTATTCCAGTTTATGCTTCCTAAATGTTTCGTTTACTTTCATTTTAAAGAATTATTTAATTTCGTTTAAAAGAATGTTAATAATATTTCAGTATACATTTAAATTTCGCAAAAGAATTTACGGTTTTTTCATGACTTTTATTAATATAAACATTTAAAAATTTCAAAGATTAAAAAAATTTTAAATACAGCTTTAAAATAAATTTATTTTATTATATCTTTTAATATTCCTTATATATAATTACACAAAAAAAGTCACTCGACTTTAAAAGATTATATTTCAAAAAATATTAAAAAGAAAGAATATAAATTAAATAACATATGATAATCCGCAACATAACGTATCTCACTACAGAACATGAAATGCCAATTTAGAAAAATATATTTTTACTGATTTTTAAATATAAACTCACAGGTCACACAGAAATATATTATACATATGTGGATATGTGTGCCACATTTATTGCTAACCAATTTTCGACATTTTTATTATCAACATTAGAAAAAACCGATAAATGAAATAATTTTGTCAGAAAAAGAAAGAGAAATAAAATTTAAATTTAAAAGTAAAAATTTTCCTGAGTTTCAATAAATTTTTTTTTTTTTCGTGAAAATCCACGATTTTCAAGGATAAAAAAGAAATTCCCTGAAAATTCCAAGTTTTCTTGATTTTTCTCGATAATATAAAATCTGTATTTTTATTATATTTTCTCGATAATATAAAATCTGTATTTTTAATATATTTTCAATCATACATAATAAAACTAGTAAATTAAGTAATTTATTTTAATACTAATAAAAAATAAAACTTGTATAACTTCGAGCTTTGATATCTCACGACATGACTTTTAACCCTCTTTAAATATAGCGACACGAAGGTTGAAGTTAACGGTCTACTGGACGTGCATGTAGAAATCTGTGTGTATACATATCCGCATTCTCGCACCGTTAACTCGATACATAGATTTGTATATTTATTACATACAACCGCTACGGTTCTCCCTCGCGAGGATCCATAACCTCAACGAGATAAAAAAAAAAGAGAGGAAAGGGAAACCATGCGACTCACCCGACGACGCGACGCGCATTGGCAGGATCGCCGGTACCTCGTCGACCTGTAAAGGCAGGAATACAAAGGACGAAATTATAACGGCGCCCGGCTAGAGTAATTAGCGTCCAGAGGAATAATTGTCGCGTGAAGTAATCACGTAAATAATTAGTCCTCGCGGCAGACTGCCAAATGAGATAAAGGGTAACAATTTACTCACCCCGCAGTTGCTCCGCCGTCGCCCGACGCCTCCCAGGCGTCTCCTTCTCCTCCTCCTCCTCCTCTTTCTCTTCTTCCTCTCAGCTTCCCTCGTCGCACACACACGCACACACGCGACACTCGCGAAGACTCGATTAATTACAGATCGCGCGTGTCCACTGTCGCACTCCCGCACTTAACGATCTTCGAAAGTGAAGACGGACGACCAACGTTCAAGTGCAAACTACGCTACGCTTGTGCAACTAACTTCTCTCTCCTTCTCTCCGTCTCAATCTCTCTCTCTCTCTCTCTCTCTCTCGCGCGCGCGCGACCAGCCAATCACCGAGGACGAGCGAAAGAGCAGCAGATCATTTCATTCCAATCCAATCGGACGGTAATCGGCTCCACCGTAGACATAGATGTCATAGATGTAAGGTCTGACATTCCGCGCCGCGCTACACGCATTTTCCAGTACTCCGGAGTGACCTCGGGCAGGAAAGAATCTGTTCCCCGTCGTCAACCGCGACTGTCAACAAATCGTCGCGCGCGAGAGAAAAAAAACGTCCCACCATGTTTTGCCTCCCGCGCCGCGTCGTTTTATCAAGGTCACACAGGCATAGCCAACATATACCCGATGTTTTATTCACCCGCGAAATCGCGATCGCGAATGGAAAAGGCACGTCGCGAAACTCGACGTCCGTGAATCCCATCGGCGAGGAATCTCAAACGGCAGGGATTTTACGAGTGCAGCCGTAATTGCTACGAACGTAATTAGCATGAACGTCGAATGAACGCGAGACGCGCCGATTGACCCGCCGGTTAATCCGTGTTCTACGTTGCGACGGAATAATTCGAGAATGTCAACTCCAACGTCGCGAAGGACGAATAACGAAGTCAAAGGTTAGGCCGAAGGCAGAGAACGAGACGTAGGTGTCGCAGTCGCGGTCGTAGGGTAAGGCAGAGAAAAACGTAAGTCGTACATGTAATATACTATTCTAGACTCTAGAATAGTAGTATATTACGACTTACGTTGCCCTACGGCTACGACTGCGACACCTACGTCTCGTTCTCTGCCTTCGGCCTTAGCCAGGATTAGTAAATCACCGGATGACTCGTTGGCCGTCTCGACGCAGCTTTCGAAAAAGCGAGACTAGCGGGACTAGCCGGAACGTGCGCCGAGATATTCCGACGCTCGCTTTCGCACCAAGCGATCGGACTCGCCGGTCGCGACAGCCAATCAGATGCGCGATAACTTGAGCGACGCCCTCCGCGTATTCGCATACTCGTCGCTCGGCCGCTGGTAAAGTTTTTCTGAGAGGGAGGGGGGGGGGGGAGTCAATGTCGTTGAATTAAGATATCGAAAGCCTATGTTTCGGCTAGTCTCTTCTCGGAAGTTCGCGCCGGTCGCGTGCCCATTGTTTCCTATTCTACGGTGTTTTTTTTAATCGACGGAGGCGGTGATGGATTTACGATCGGGACACTTTCTCGGAAGTCGTCGCGCGTTCAACCGTCTCATCTCGAGTGCCTCCTCGAGGGTTCTTCCGTCGCCACGTCGGGGATAAGCGAGCGACGCCTGGAGTTTTTTTTTTTCTTTCTCTTCCGCGAAATGCCGATTCTCCAAAGTGACCAATCGGCCACTTGGCTGCCCGCTCGTAATTTTTAACCCCTGCCTGCTGTTTCCAACTTCCAACGCTTCGCCAAGCGGCTCAGTGTCATCACGAGAACCCGCACGTGAGGTCGTGTCGTTTACGTCGCGTATGAACGAGTGGTCGAATCGAGCAACGCGCTTCGGTCTGTCTAGGTTACCTTCGTGCCAGCGTTTCCGAGAAATGACCGCACGTGAAACGTTGCCTGTGAAGTGCGCGTTTGGTGTCTCGAATACGTTTCTGCTCGCAATGTCCGTCGCTCGGCACTGAGATTTTCGTGTTTCTTGTTTTTTGATATAGAAACTGATACAGATGTTAAAAAAGCGACGCTCGAGTCTCCTTTGCGTTTACGTCGTGGAAAGTATATTCAGTGCCGTGAAGTGCGTCGCGTGTTCAACACACGACGCACTTCAGTCCGCACGGTCGTTGATTGCTCGGCCGACGATGAGTCTGCGTTCTTCGTTTCGCCGATACATTAATTGGATCTCAAAAGCGATGTCCCAGCCTCGCTTGTGTTTTATATTCGCAGTTGGTTCTGATTTTCTTGAAAAGTGCGTCCGCTCTGCAAGCCTTTTTATTACCTCGGAATTTTAGGTATTCTCAGTTCCGTCGGGGAAACACGGGAGTGCGCGAGAATCGAGTTACTCGTCGGAATTTCTTTTTTTTTATCCTTCGTCTTACGTCAAGTGAAAATCGCGTACGAACGAGTATCGGGAGTGAATCGAATTGAACAACGGGCGATCGTCTCGCGTGTTTTCTGGTCCGCGCGATCGTCTTGTAAAATTCACGCCTCACGGTGATCTAACCTCAATTATATCCGGTCGTTTTTTTACGAGTGATGATAGTACGGATATAATCAAGGATGCCAGGCTACGGCAGAAGGAAGAAAAGGGACAGCAGACAGGAACAAGGCAACAACGACGCGTCGATCGGTGAGTGAGTTTACTTGTTGCATCGCTTATCATTTATCGCCAGGTTTCAATGATGGTAATTCGATCAGGCATACGTAACATGGTGTTTACTATCGGGAAAACCCGGTCGAAAATTTTCAGGGAATTTATCTTTTATGTTTGGACAAAAAAAATAATTCAATAGATTCTCATGGAATTTTATTGGTACTTAGGGAATTTTTTAATTTTAAACGGAGAAACTTTTAAATTTAAATTCTACTCTTTTCCAATAAAATTGTCAAAAAGTTCCTTCCATCATTTTTTTCTCGATAATGCAAAATTGATTAGCAGTAAATATTCATCATACGTACATTCTCTCGTGTGCAAGTTCTTATTTAAAAAATTAATGACAATAGAAGGCAATACATTGTCCCAATTGTCCAATCATCATCCTAAAATTGACATCATGAGGTTAATCACCTTTCGAATTCTGTTCTTCCTGTGATCTAAATCCGTGTATTGAGAATAGATTCGTTATATACGGTGATCGTACGTTATTTAAACGACAGTCTTTTATTTCAGGTGGCTCTGTGCTCTAGATATATTTTACTTTTTTCTAAATTCAATTTTATTCTTTATTTTAACAATATTACGGAGAATTTTAAGACGCATTTCAATATTTTTTAATATCGTACTGAAAGCAGATTTTTGCAGAAACGATCGACATTTGTTTAAAATTTAGTTTCATGCAATATAACTTAATTTTTGTTAATTGTGCCTTAATTTTGTTAAGTTAACATTAGTTAGATTAGATCGGTTTACAATTTCTATTATTTGGAACCTATTTTCAATTTAAACAAAGGGTTTATTTCAATACAGTCAAATCAAATTCAAACTATCAGAAAACTATGCAAGAGAGAAAATTTTTCGTAATGCTCAGATTCCTAACAGTCACAAATTAATTTAGTAATGTAAGATCCTAAAATGTTTAGATTTATCTTTTATTTTCTCCAGAAATGATCACTGTACATATAACACTTTATTCCAAATATCATTTATTGAACTGTAAGAATCAAAAATCGAATGGAGTATCTCAAGACAAACTTTATTTGACTTTAATTGAATTGCGATTTCAACTGTTATACAATAAAGTCAGAAATTGATCAAAATTTATTTATAAAATTGTATTATTTTTAAAGAAAAAGAAAAAATGACAATTTTGTTTACTATTATTCATAAAATAGAAACTATTAACAAAATAAAATAGCAGAGAGAAGGATAAAACTTTTTAGAGAAAATGTTTTTCTTTTCTGAAAAAAACATATTGAATTTATATCAATTTTTTTTAACGAAATGAGATAGAGCGCGGAATTTTGTTTAAATAAATTATAATGTGTGTATATATATATATATACATTTTTTTTAAATCTCACATATTAAAATTATATATACAACTCTTTGCTGTACGAACAAATTTCTTAATGGCTTACATAAATAAAATCGAGATAAAAATAGTTTCAATAAAAATAAGAAACAGAAAATATCAGATTTAACATGAATAACAAAAATATTGTGTTTAACATAAAAGCAAATATTTGACATTTTCAAAATATAAATAATGTCTCGATTTAACAAAGATTTTTTCATATACTTTATACTTCGATATTTTTCAAATAAACTCACACAAGTGCATTTTTATAATGCGTGAAACGTATTTATGCTATTTACATAAAATGCTTATTATGAAAACTATTAAATTTTTATGTATCCATTAAGCGGTTTTAAGCGGAGTTATCGAGCTCTTGATGCGTTCCAATTTTATTTTAATCCATTTTATTCATTTATGCATTTCATATTATAGTAACCAATATTTGATTCGAGACAGGTGGTAAAATCATCGATACGAAACAGCAGATTATGATTATTTTAGCGGAAATATTAAATATTTCGTTTATATATGTCCCGCTATATTTGCAGAAAAAAACGAACTAATGAAGATTTAATATATTATACATCAAACGTTACAAATACGTTATAAAATTTTAATAAAAATTTATATTAATTATATCGGCGAAATATATTGGAACACACGTGAAACATATCTGACAAAAACAGTAAAGAGCCGAATGCGTTAAGTGGCTTTCGAGGTATCGAAACGCTTAGTCAAATCATTCCCATATTTTTCCAATCGTTCCCATTCTCCACTCGTTTTTTGCAGCACGCGATTTCGATATATTCCAGACGCGATTTCATGCTCGCGCACGACTATGGGCATAAATGCGAAAAAGTTCTCCCCTCGTGTTTTGCAAAATTTCGCCTCGCGCCAGAACTGTTTTTTACCGAAACACTTCTTTCGGCGACTGACACGTATAACGCGCTCTCTATTCCGAATTGATGCGCTTTAAATTAATCATTACGACGCATCTTTTTACACATCACGTTGCGCTTAACCAAGTCGCAATTAACCTTTCGGCCCCTGAATTATGAAGCGCCCTGCCGGACTGCCGAATAAAAACGCTGAATAATTTTCCGTCCGCCGCAGTACCTTACTAAGCATAATTTTCACAGCACAGCGTATATGTATGTACATGCACAGAGAGAAATGCAGTCTGCCCGGTCATTTCTTACGCGAGTTTTCCACCATCTTCGTTGAAATTACCATTTCTACATCAACACGTTTTTTTTTCCCCCGTACGGCCACGAGAACTCTCGGCCCCTTTCGCACGCACACGGTCGGCGTAATATAATTTCCGCGACATAAACGCAAGTCAGCGGATTACCTACAAGTTTCAGCACTCCAAGGGCCAACACTTACTTTATGTGTCAGTTCTGCGAAAACAATTGTAATTATTGTATAAAAATATATCACGGATGTCGTGCTAAAAATAAAAAATGTATCGCGACGTCGAGATAAATTACGTTACGATGAAAGATTGCGCGTTATATTTCTATGATAATACCGCTACGAGAGGCAATCTCTGTTTTATCATTTAAGAAGAATCTTTTTTATCTCTCTTCTTATCTGCTGGCAATTTTATTTAAAAAAAAAAACTGCCTTTGATCGATTTAATCTCGTTAAACTAATCTTTTGAAGAGGAGTTGAATCAGTCTGTTACCCTTATCTTGACATTAATTAAAAGAAGATAATGGAACGCTAATCGCATAATTCTTTTTTAATTACGCGCATCAATCTATACATCACATTTTGCGTCATAATTAAGTAGATCGATGCGTGTGGACAATGAAAAAACGGCAGCTTTTAGCACAGTTCTGTTTTAAAACTCTCTTTATTTTATTTTTCGAGAAATATATTTTTGACAGTTATGTATATTTATTTGGAATGTTTTTGGAACCATTCAGTATACCATTAGCACATGATTTTTTTTCTGGCGCTATTAACCATTTATTTTGCAAATGACCCAGATTACGGCGTAACATATACGTAAACAGATCGAATTTCGCAACCTTTTTGTTCTAATAACGCATCCGATAATTTAATCTGCGACGTATTTAAAATGAACGAAGTCAATCTCTAATACATGCTTCGGAGTTCCTATCGATTTATTCGGATACACGAGATACACCCCGAGGTGAGGGGATCGCTGTTATTTTCTTCCCTTTTTTTCTTCTTTTCGTCAAACATTTACTATCCGCCTCGACCGCCACCAAGATTGGCTCCTCATCGGCAACCTATGTGCTATGTTCTCTACCGAAGCTGTAACAAAAATTGAAAGTGGTAAAGTGACAAGTTTTTCCGATAATGAAAATAAAAAGACGAAATCCATGGGATGATTATTCCAGGGCGAAAAAAATTTTCCCATCTCTCCTGCTTCTCGCGTACGCCGTGAAATTCGACTTATTATCAATCATTAATAGTTTACGTAATTAAAGTATTGAATATACGATGTAATAAACGATAAATTTATTACGACAAGTGAGTAGCAAATTTATTTATTTGGAAGATCGTGAATTTTATTCGTTTACATCGCCCCGCGAGTAACCCAGCAAAAGTGAGATAATTGAATCTTGTTTCTGCATAACTAACCGACATTGCGAAGTTAAATTACAAACGTCGTAATTACGGCTTTATGGCATCATAGGTCTTTACGCAAAACGGCAAGCGGTATTAAGGTAAAAGGAAGAGCAGAAAAGTTCTGGAATAATTACTATTAATGCTCTCTGTCCTATATATCTGGCCGTTTCCCGTCGCCGCAATGCGTTCGTGATATAATCGATCGTTTCGCCAGGACGACTAATTACCTCGCCGTTAATTTGCAACGCGCATTGCCGTCGGCGACTGCTTTGCAACATCATAACGGTGATTAAACTGATAAAATCGTAATTGTTTTTTTTTGTAAACTTCCCTAAATTCATCTACATAATCGCAAATTACTCGCTAATATACAAGAAGCAATATGCAAGAGTAAGCAGTTGTCAGATGTGAAGTTTTCGTGTAAAAAAAATGCGAAAATGTAACAAAGTCAGTATTTTTTAAAACATCTCTTGAATACCTTGATACACAAGCTTATTAGCTTAGTAAAATAAAGAGTAAAAGATTTAAAATTTATTGATATAAAAACGCTTGGCAATATATTTAAATCTTGTTTTAATTACTACACTAAGCTTATACATCAATAGAACGTTTTTAAAAAAATACTAATTTGTTATATTCTAATTTGTGACACTTTTGATACAAAGAACTCGGCATCTGACAAATACTTACTTTTGTATATAATTTCTTATTATATTAATGAATAATTTGCAATTATGTAAATACATTATAAGATATTAATAACGTTAACGTAACGTTAACATAAGGTATTAATAAATGGTATTCATTAGAGTAGAGTGTATCGTATGCAATCAATTTTCCGAAACGATTAAAAAATTCGATTACGAACTTTTTATCCGCAAAATTCCTTTCGAACGCCACTGTGCGGCGAATCGATATTTCAAATTAATTGAAAGCGGTTCCCGGTTAGCACCTATGGTACTATCGTGGGCTATCGTGTCGACAGCCCGCCAATTTATCCATCTCATCGAAAAGGCACGACTTCCTGCTTAAGTTCGGGACACGTTGATGAATATCGGGCTCGGGTAGTTATTAATCAAGTGAAGCGATAACAACCGATATCGATATAGATATCGATGAAATATCTCTTGGGACGATAAAGTATTAATTAGACTTTCGCACCATTTCCGCAATATTTCTTTTCAACGATCGACACTTTGTCTTTCGATCAGCTTCACCGTAGCTTCAAATTAGCTGCGAAACCGCTACAAATTAGTTAACTGAGGTAAAACCGTCTTACTTTCCTCAAAGTTTTTGAAACATTTATTCTCTTGTATAAAAGAGTGAGATTTCAGTTTTATGGTAATTTAATTTAATTATTTGAAAACGATTTACAGGATTTGTGAAGGTAGCACGACATTTTATTAAAAAAAAATTAGAATCTCAGTAACATTTTCCAATGTTCTCAAATTCTTTATACAAATGAAAAAAAGTTCTGTATTCTCTTTAAAAGAACAAAAATGAAAAATGTCATTATTAACTTCGTGAAGTTCTATGCTTTGCATTCGTTTTTAAACAAAGTTCGATTAAATATCTTTTAAAAATTTTTTAATGCTAAAAGTCAACACGAAACTGGAACAAAGAGCTGAGTATTCATCGCAGTTCTAACGAGAGTTCTTCAGTAGTTCTCGCAGAGTTTTATACGGTGCGATTATTTGTAAACAGAGTTCCGGCAATTAAAGTATTTTTAAATAATTTTTTAATATCCGAAGTTAACGCGACACTCAGACAAAAATTTTCGTGCTGGGTTTATCATAATTTTAACAACAATTCTTAGTAAATCTTGCAGAGCTCTAGTTTGAGTGTCGTGATTTGGGCATTAAGAAATTAATAAAAAATATTTAATCGCCGGAACTCTGTTTAAAAATAATTACAGATAAAACTCTGCAATGACTATCGAGAACTCTCGCTAAAACTGCGATAAATACTTAGCACGAGATCTTTTGCTTGAGAATGACATGTGTGTCATGTTCAATATTAAAAGTTAGAAAAAAGAACATTGTTAAAATTTTTTAATGTTACACATAATTGTAGAAACTAGCTGAAACTGGTATTAAAAGTGATAGTATTTATTCCTTGTATTTCTTATACTTTAGAGGGGAGGTGTTATACTAATTTCGCGCAGTTAGCATTTTTTATTTTTATAAAGAACTTGAGAACTATGGAAAGTGCTACTAGAATTGTAATTACTTTTTTTATATTAATAGAAGGTAGTGCTACCTTCACAAATCCCTATTTATACGTTATTACATTCACGCGATAAAAACTTATGATGAATTAAACGTATATAAATAATATATGAATAATATATGTATAATTTGCTTTGATACAGCTTTTTTAATTGTACTACATTTTGTGAATTGAATTTTTGTGAAAACAATGAATTAAAATGGACTTCGATAAATCGTATAGTAAAGTTCATATCCTTTTACACGCGTGTGCTTAATTTAAATGAATAAACGTGAAATTAGCACTCTCGCAAAATTTGTATCGTAATTGGATATGGTAAGACTAAGCGTCCCGCTTAAGCCCTTCGCATTATCATACTAATATTGCCGCAGGTACCCACGTCAGTTATCAAGTTGTAGTTGTATTTACTGAGAGAATCCCTATATCGGATGCCTGTAAGGCACAGCTAAATTATGTAGTATGCAATACGTTAATGCCCGTCGCATAGCGCACAGAAAATTCACCCTTAAATTTTATGCTAATAAGCGATGCACAATATTATATTAACGTGTCCATAATACCTAACGTTAGTGGGGATTATGTATCTGGTGAAAACGTATACCGCAATCTCTTAATCATTGCGCCAATTAATTCGTGGCACGCGGTGTGCACCGTCTAGTCAGCTAGCGGCTCTGACTTCCTGTTTAAGCTGTCTATCCCCTGTTAAGATAAAATCTAATATCCTTCTCGTACCTTGACTAAAATGGAATATGACATCAGTCACAGGAAATGACATCAGAATGATTAAATTTTACATTTAAATTTTCATACGCGTACTAAGCAACAGGGATGGCTCCGCGTAATTAATGATAATATTAGGTTATCGCTGAATCATTATGCATATTGCGAGAACGCGATGCATCCGTTATTCTATTAATTAGTCCAGGAGGTATAATGCACCGTGTAACTGAGTCCCCGGCTACGTATGCTCTTTCCTGTTCAATAAAAATCGTATCGTATATGTACTATTGTAACAGGTTTCGTAACATGTTGATACGTATAACAGAAATGAATGCAGGAAAACAAGAAGAACACAAAAAGTTCATATATACTCAATTCAGGTCAGTTATCGCAGTAGAAAATTTTGTTGATATTGTATAATAGCTGAAAAATATCAGACGCTTATAAATTTTATTAGTGAATTCTATTATGTTATAATTTTATTAAGGGGATTTTATTCTTTTAATTATATTATTTATTCAAGATTTTATTAAACTTGGGCTAATTAATTGACGACGTTCTAAGGTGTACAAAGAGTAATACCATGTTTAGTAAAAGAGACATATTTTGAATAACTAATATAATTATAAGAATAATATCTATTTAATAAAATATGAAATAATTATTAATAAATATGTATAAATTAGTATTATAAATATCTTTAGTTTTTGCTCATTTCTAATGTTAATAGAATCACCTGTATCTCGATAATTGAGTTTACCTTTAAAATGATTAATATATATGAATTTTTGGTAAATGAATTTATTTCTGAAATTATGCTATGTTATAAAATATTATTTCACACACACACACACACATATACACATACACACACGTTGGCCATCGAGCAGTTTGTCATAATATTTATATTTGGCATTTATCTAAATTGAATAAATAAAGACCAATGGGTATCTTCAAAAATCAAATTATAAATTTACAGAATTAAATATTAATTTTTAACTTTTTCTCTTCTTCTTTAATTATAAAAAGAAGTATTCGATATAGAAATTGAAAAATGAGAGAAATGATCCTCGAAGAATGGAAACCTCATTAAACAACCATCCTGCTCCCAACTATAGATAAACGTTCGGGTTTCTTATTCGTTTTTCCGATCGTTAAACGAACGACTGGAATAGATATGTTTGTAGAACCACTATGTGTTTACCTCATTTAGAAACGTAAAAACATGTTTTCGATTAATCATACAATTATGCGCATAATCTTTTTGAATGCCCGAAGTACTGAACAATATGATTTTCAAATATTTAGCCAATAAACGTTACGTACTTTCAAGGTAAATAAATAATAAATAAAAAAATTTCAGAATACAGGCAACGAAAAATGAAATCATGAATTTATTTATAAACGCAAATGCATTATAAATAACAGTATGACAGCCAATAATTAATTTTTTTATCATACACGCGAGATTGTGAGGCGCGCGCGAAAGAGAGGGAGAGGGAGAGAGAGAGAGAGAGAGCTAAGCGAGTTTTTCGCGTCACATTCGGCCGCTGACCAGGTACAGCAAATAAATTGGTAGATTCGCGAATCACGGTTCGCGTAGAATGGAGAGATTCTCGTGGGACGTTTGTAGGAGGGTTGGGTCTGTGCTGCCGGTAGGGACCGACAATACACGCAACGGAGCGGGCAAGACCGAAAAGAAAGGTAGATATACCTCCGTAAATTCCACCATTTTCATCGTCGACCTATGTGCGCGTACTCGTCATTCGATTCATCCGGCATCGTACCTTTTTCCCGCGGTATTCTCCACTTTTGGATTCGACCCGCTTCGATGCCCTCGAAGGCGCTGCCGGATAAAATGTATGTACACGTTGTACCTACAATACGCCGGGAATAACGTTAGAACGAGGGAATCGATACGCCGACAAAAATATAAAATATAAAAGCAAGAGTGGTACCTGTTTTAATTTTTCATTCGGCAATTGTTACTGCATATACGTTAACGGTTAACATATAATGCCATTTTTAAATCATACTTTTCAAATTGTTTTTTTTTCTACTTTGGGAACATTTACGAAAATTTTACATCCAATATTTGATGAAGTTTGTGAAATAATTAAAATCTCCAATGTATTTTCCATATTTAAATTTTCTTTAATTAAAAAAGCAATTATAAAAATTGATAGATTTGTTGTTGTATAATTGAAAGGTAGATATGCGATTGTTACGTATTATATTATCCTACTCGTTGATGTTTGATACGTTTCGAATGTTTTAGAAATCAATATTTAAAAATTACGCGTTTTATATTTATACAAAGCGCTAATTCTTTAAATAAAACATGTTTGCGTTATTAAAATAAATTTATATATCGCACTGTGCGGCAAATGTTATTATGTTACTCACACGTTTGTTGTATATGCGTCAAAGGAAATATTAATTTAAAACTGACAAAATTGTATCCTTTAGTATCGTTTGGGTTCTTTCCTTCATTGATTTATTTTGCAAATCTATTCAATAAAATGCTCTGATTTTTTGATGGAACGTGATAAAAGCAATGTGAACGTTTCGGCGCGGTTTTAATTGTTTATATTTCAAACGCAAGTTCTCCTGTATGCAAACACTTCAACGGTATCGTCCAAATTTACGTTATTGTTACTGTTAATTGAATGAACGTTTCACTTGGTTCTCATTCATTAAACTTGAAACAAGTCGATTAATATAAAAATATCTGAAACGCGGTGTGACGACGTACTGCAGCATGTGATACAGTATATGCATTCATTTTTAACTTTGTTGAATTTTTACAAAATCTTAATTAACCGAGAATTACAGAAATTACGTTTCAAAAATTCTAAATAATTTCCTATTATACAAGTTCTGAATATGAATTATATTTCGCGATTCCGGAAACGTATTCTGTTTTTCGGTTTAAACTTACACCACCTTTATGTACTGCACAATAATTATCTTAACAAGAAAACTTATAATAATTTATATAAAATGTTTAATGACAACAATTGATCATATGTGTGAAAAATTGTTTCTTGGATTGTAGTTAATGTACATTAAATTGACGAGCAGAATTAAGCAATAAGGAATTAGATATTATGATCTCGGAAATCTGCGTTTTTTTCTAAGTTGTCTCTCGTAAAACATCTATATCTTGTAGTTTAACTTACTGAAAGATTATTATATTAATTAGTGGGGGAGTTTAAATTTCGCTGAGACTGGATGTGCTTTTAAAAGTACGTCTAGTACGATACTTCGTATCGACTTATAACAAGAAATGATCAAGATCTCCTGAAAATGAGAAATTGCATCACATCGGCTCTTAAGATCAAACGCTCTTTAAGTTTTAACGTCTTTTTTTCGAACTATCTTTTTCGAACTCTAGGTATTATTGTACGACCTTTCACACATACACACTTACTATAAATATTCGAAAATACGCATTCCAGTGTCGCAATCCAATCTCGACGAGTGCGACGCGTTCGGAGACGATCGGTGACACTGCTTATTAAAATTCAATGCGGCAAGTGTTTGGGAGTCCCGGAAATTCTTGTGGAAAGTTCCGGCACTTGGCGCGATTTAAGTTCACCGCGAATCGTGTAACTGACGAAGGAATTAATGATCCTTTTGAAAGCCAGGGAGAATATATCATTTCAATTCGTCGCCATGAGCGGGCGGAAATGAATTCACCTTGAAAATTCATCCGTGAAAAGTTTCCCTACTTCGTCTCATCGAACGACCCCAAAAAAGGAGGAGAAGGGTGGCCAAGGAGGACGACAAGGGGTATACGTCGGATTTAATCTCTCGTGCTCGTTCGTGTGCCCGTAACGATAAATTTATCATCCTCGGGTAAAGCGAGACACGCCGCGCAGCCAACCTGTATAAATGCAAATCACGATCGCGGAATGTTTTACCATTTCTACCTTTTCGGCTCCGTGGTTCGGAGCGAGTTTAATTGCAGTCCGTAAATGTACGATTGTCTCTCTCTTTGCCTCTCTCCCTTTTAGAGCAATCTCTTAATTATTGTAATAAGATTCACCTTGATCGAACTTCCACTTCGCGCTTCGTTGCACGACGTTATAAACCCTTTTCAACGAAGCGCATACATTTCGAAAGCAGTTGCAGTTAACGCGGAACTAATAATAATAAATTGAATAATAAAATACAATCTTTGAAACATAAAGTGTTCGCGATCACTTAATAAAACGTTCTAGAACTTGATGCTCCCTGTCCGTTTCTTTCAAAATCTTTATACATAAAAAAAGAAAGAGAAAAAAAACATACACGTCGTTACGCATAAATGCAGTTCGCGAGAATATCTCGCGAAAAAGCCTTGCTATTTCAAAAGTTATTTATGCAAAAGCCATTTCGCGATTCCAGTTGCCAAACTTATCTTCGCTCTAAACTACTTAAGCGCTGATCCTATTACTCCAATAAGCGAAGCCTGCCAGCAAGGCGGCGGTGGTTGTAAAGTACTTCTGAGGTTAATCAGTTACCTGCCTTGGTAAAATGGTAATAAGGTAAATCGTAGCGAGGAATAAGTAAATCGTTCAATTATTGATCACTCGGTTATCCAGGCCCTTCGTTACAAAATGATTTTATGAAGATTTCATTAAAACCGTAGTTATGATTACAATCCTTTCCAGACGCGACGAAAGTTAATCATTTATATACATATTAGTTATTCGCCATTTCTCTTGCGGAAACGTCAATTATAGCTTGCTCGAAACAAAGCTCGAATTAGAGATGTCACTTTTTAACAATGGCGTGACAACAAGCGACGACATTGAAAAAGTTTATCATTAAGTTCATACCACGCGGAGAATAGTACGCGTTTACTTATGCAGCAATATATGTATGTTAAGCGCAAGGGTTTATATAAATCTCATAAATACAAGTGGCCAATAACTATGCGGGAGCCAATGCGATTTAGCGGGGTTCTTATCGAGGCGGGCTCCAGGACGCCGGCAACTGGAGGGATTGATTTTATCCGGCAGCCACTTTCCAGTCCGTGGCTTTTGTCCTCCGCTTTTCCCACGTCGTATTTGCACCGCGTCGTCGTGTCTCCTCCGCGCGATACATCGTCGTTTAATAAGAAATGGAAATTTCCACAATTGAATTATCGTCCCCGGGCAGGATTTCCATTTAGCTTCCGTCCGAGTAGCTAGATAACATTAAAATGAATTGCGCGTCAAACAATGGGTTTATACGACCCGACAAATTTGCTTGCTGCCTGCGATTGTTAAGCATTCCCCGGCATCCTCGTCCAGAAGCGTCAATACTTGAACGATGCGGTAACTGGCACAAAGTACAGCATGGTTAACCTACGTCAACGTCGAAACAGTTTCTATTTGCGCGGACAGCGCAACGGATCAGTTCGCCCATCGTTTAGATACGCCTCATGCATGTTATTAAGCTTCGTTCTCCCTCCAAAACATTCCGCTTTTAATGGATCAGCGGTGAGTGGCAGATTTTTTGACGAGTTCAAAATCAGTTTTCCTTCAGCACAAAAAACGTTAAATAGATTGGTAGCTAAGGAATCTTGTTATTTAAATTCTGCTAAATCCGCTTATGTGAAGTATGTATGGCAAGGAAAAGGATGGGATTTTTCTTGTTATCTTCTTGCATTTCACAAACTCATCAGTTTATTACATACTATTCATAATATTTTTATGCCGCCTCGATAATAACTCTGCCAATAGTTGAAAAAACAATTATTTCTTTATTATCTCACCATTATTAATTAAATTGCAATCGCGAGTTGAAACGCCCACCCGGTTAAAAGTTAATCTCCCCGAGATTTTCTTTTTTCAGTCTGTGTATACAGAATGATATATCATACGGCTGCATGATTACTCTAACATGATAAATAAAAGGAAGGAGAGATGGATGGAAATAAAGCGCGCGGTAGCCCTTAGAGCGAGCAAACGAATGCGCGAACACGCTGGATGCCGGAAGGGGCTCGAGTCGATTTTTGTTAGAGCAGCTCGACGATCTTCCTCTTCCAGCGATTTGACTTTCAAATTTCCTCTGCCGCGGAAAAATGTACTCTCCACCGCCGTCGTTGCTGCTGCTGCTCGAGAGCATCTTCGAGGGACTACTGCCTTACCGTTCACCGTTCGTCGCAACCCTCTCTCGCGTTAGGCAAGCGGGCATAAAAATGATCTCTACGACGGAAACCGTCGGTTGCACGGAGATTGATTTGCAACACTCGGTTCAGAGCGGAAAATCACCATCATCTCGTGCCTTCCGGGTAACCGCAAGGTAGAATCGCATTTTTGAATATGGTCGCGCTTTATCTCGCTGTTTTAACCGCAAATCATGTACGCTCGATGTAATATGCGGTGCCATATGAGGTGTAAACTCAACTAAAGATCTATGAACTCAAATAAAGTACGTTAAGATTCCGTCGGGTTAACTGAGCGTGGGATTGAAAAATCTGGAACGTGAGATTCGGCATTGAAAACTAATCCCAAAGAGTGAATTTCAATTAAGGGAGAATATCGTTTGTATTCGTGCATATTTCTCCGATATGACGATATAATAAACAATCGGGAATGTGTTTGGGATGATTTTAATTAATGGAAGACGTACAACGCGTTGTAATCAAGAAAAGGAAGCTAGAGGGTAAATCGAGAGATGGATTTCACGGAGTAGCATCGAAGTTCTTTTTTTTTTTCGTTTTCATTATTTCTAAACACTCTTCGTATCGTAAGCAAGTGGGGCGCTCTGATTGCGAAAGCGGAAGTGGCGCGCAAGAGTGTGCGGGGGACAGTCGGGTAAATATTGATTGAAACGGCTGAAAGGACAATCTATATGCATGGGGTGCGTCCGTACATGCCGCGTGACGCGAAGATATGATTTGGGCAAAAAATAGAGAGCGAGCGTTTAGATGTTGTGTTCCGCGACTCGACCAAAGATTTAACCAACCTATTTTCATCGAGGAGGCGCCAGGAGGGCTTGTCGTTTCCCCAACTCCGCGGGATTAACTTTTGCAAGGTGCGATTTGCAGTCACGCGACCGCCGCGCCGCCGGCCGCCGCATACTTACGGCGAAATGGCGTAAAACGCGCCGGAATCGTATCGTGCGGCATTCGCGGCGGACCCGGTGGGGCGAAACTAATAGACTATAAAGTGCCGCGATCAACAGTTACAACGGAGAATTCGATTGGAATGCATGCAATCGACCGCGTTGCAGTTTCCGCCGGGGTAAGCCGACCGCGCGGCCGTTTCATATCTGGAATTTCAAATACCCGCGAATTTCGTTTCTAAAGGTGCAAATTTATCTGTCGACGGCGAGCGGCGCCGGCCGGTGGCAGGTGTATATACGCGGACGGTAAACCGCGGAAATCGGGATTATCTCGTCCTCACAATTTAAAGAAGTTACGCGAGGGGATTTTCATCATTTTCCCGTATTGTTTACCTTCCGCCTTACGACGGTAGTAAGGTAACGCAAAATATCACGGGAACGTGATATTTATAAAACGTGACGACGATTCCCAGAGGGAATTTCTACACGCGCGTATGTACACGCGCTGTACACATTTACCGGAGCACCGGATATTTTCTACATCTGTCCATTTATTTTCCCCCCGTTTCTTCCTCGGGACCAATGTAAACTTATCGACAAGAAATATATTTCGAGTTAAAAATACAAGAGCGAAGTTGGACTCTCCGTCTGGCCGCGGCGTTAGTGGTTTCCGATGTAGGAGGAAGCGCGGGCCGAAGTCACTTCGACCGCGCTTTAATGCGACACACTCTTGTTCTTCTCCCGCGGACGTTACCGAACCGGAGACCAGGAGACCCCATTTATACGTCGGTCGCTTCGTCAACGCCACCGTGGAACGCGGGAACTTCGCGGTCGCCGTGTTTATCGTCGCTGACCGAGAGGAATGAGAAAACGCGCGATATTCGCCTCGTCGTCCCCGGCGGCCAAAGTTTTTCCATTATTCGTGAAAGCTGCGGAAGCGCGACGGCCGGAAGGGCTTCCGTGCGTTGAGATGATCGCCCGGGGGAGAGGGGGGGGGGGGAGGAGTGCGGGTGCTCACCCGAGCGGACGTCGGACCGATCGCGGAAGCGCGGAGAAATGGACGGCCGCTGTCTGACGGCTGGCGGCGGGGAAGTACGTGGGAAAAGTTACAATCGCGGATTATGAAATGCATCGCGCGAATTAACGTCGCGCGCTATCCCGACACGTCCTGGCGATATTTCAGCATTCAGCTCGGCAGATATCTGGCTTCACCCCCGAACGAACGAACGAACGAACGAATGAACGGCACTCGCTTCCGCGGTTGCTTTCTCTCTCTCTTTCTCTCTCTCGTCGTTAGTTATACCGTCGTTAGTTTACCACTGCGCCTGCGGAGGAGAGCGCATGTTGACGAGACGGTTAATTTTATCTTTATTTACGCTGTTAACGCGGAGCCTGTCCCAGAAATCTGGTGCCTGGCGCGACGACGGGAGTTTCTGACAAATCTGAAAAGGATTTTCTCCCTACTAAAAGCTTCGCGGAGAGCTTTATTTTTATACGTACGAAAGACCCCGTAAAGAATTAATTTCTTTTTTCGCCCTTAAACTTTCTCGAACTTCCGGATTATCCCCGACCTTTCGCTTACAATTGCATAGAGCTCAGGAACTATTTATGCCTTCGCTTTGAAACAAGCGCGATTCTTCATCGTTGGCTTGACATCCAACATTTCCATTAAGGGGGGAAAATATATACAGCTATGTGTGTACAGTATTCGTAGAGACAACGTACATTATGATGGCGTACGGGAAGTAGAAATTGTCAGATATGCGAACAATATACCCCGCGTTTTTTTTTTTTCTTTTATTGTTTTTTCTCTCGCCGAAGGACGGTAGAGTAAATGATTTCTCGACACGTACGCAACAATATTCGCTGGCTTCGCCCCTTTTTTTCCACATTTTGATACGTGTCAGCTCGTCCCGCGGACGATGGACCGAACGCTACGTGAGGTGGGGAAGGGAAAAAGGCAACGTAACACAGACGATAAAAGGGAGAGGAAGCTGCTGGGAGCGGCGATTGGCAACGACGGGCTTCAATAAGTGTCCAAGTTTGCTACAATAGCCTTTGCAACAAAACGATCGAATCGCAAGTGTAACGTATCACGTACATTATTAACCAACTTGGCCGGCGTGGATAAATACAGTGTTTCACGGCTCTGATGACGTCGTAACAAAAAAATCAAATTCTCCATTAATTAATTCTCGTTTTATTAAGAAGAATAATCTTGTTACCGCGTTTACTCAAATTATGTCAATACTGTTGGAAGGACAACGCTGTATTGTTTCTGTCGCTGGAGTCTATGAATAATCATGGCGAGAGGTGCTTTCCATTTTACAATTTCGCTGAATGTTATGATTATTCATCTCAGTTAGGGACGGAAATAATAAATAAAAGCTGTGAAATGCATCTAAAGTTTCCTGCAAAATTTAAAACATATAGAGTGTCGCCGAACTACCAGGATATCCTTTCAATAAAAGATATTTTGACACAATTTTTGATCGAGTTTTCTTTCCCGGATATATAATATTTCGAGAGAATTATCTTTTATTATAACTTTCCACTTTTTGCACCATATACTATAACCATATACTACCTTTAAATTCTATTATAATAACTTTCAATTTGAGCTCTCACAACACTAAAATGAAATAAAAATATAATTAAATATATAATTAAAGGTAATTAAAAGCATAATTTTATCATGACTGCACAACGTATTGTTCTACCTACATTGATAAATGAGTAAAATTAACCATCCTATTAAAAGCAAGTATCTCTAGTTTTATCTGGCGCATTATCCAGGTAAATTAGACGCGATTACCCAACTAATACCCATGTGGTTTCAAATCGACTAGATTACGATGGTAAGGTAAAATATTAGTACGTGATCGGAGATCTTCTTTGGTACACCACTTCTGTTTTCCGATATCTCTCAAACTAATTTCCTTAATACACTTCTCGTACTTATTGCCAGATATAAAAATAAAGTAGATAAAGTATCAATTACAAGAAATGATCATAAACGTTACTCACCCGCATATGTCACGATACACCGTTTGACCCATATTGTTCCCAGCGAGGGGCTTCCCAGAAGACAGAGATCTAGCTGATCTAGGGCAAAGATCACATCGTGGCCGGTAAAAGGGTACAAAAGGGTAGAAGCGACGGGATTCAAGAGAGGCGCTCGGTTTTCCCACGTAACTGTCGTTGCAGTTGCGACGTAATCGAATCGAAACTATAATAACTTTGTCCCGAGCGCGGTACCTGGCGGTAAACTCGATTTATCTCCGAGAGGAGTGACGACAGTCAGGGTCGGCCGGTGCGAGTGACGAAGAAGGACCGACCGAGGAGGAGCAAGTAGTCTGTGTAGCCGGAGGACGATCGATAGCCCCGCGCGGCGGACCGATTCCCCAGTATTTCCCTATCCTTTCGTAGTTACGGCCTCGTCGGGACGCGGGAACGTCGCCGTTTTATGGCTTATAAAACGCCGGCCGACGGAGGACCTCGGTTCCTCGGGACGAAAGGACAGGAGGGAGGAACAGATTTGCCTGTCATTTGCTGTTAATGTCTCGCGAGGCGCGTTTACGTCATTTGGTCCGGCGTCAAGCGTGATGGGAGATTGAAAGACGTTGATCGATATATTATTACCATGCAAAAGCGATAGATCGATCGCGAAATTTCCGCGAATACACTACAGCCGGGTATTCTGACGAAGCAAAAATGTGAAAGAGATAAATTTTCGATTGTTTTCTGAATAGTCTTTTTTTTTTTTTTTGCTGAAACGATTTTTTACTCCGAATTTATCATTCCAATTTTTATGTGGTGGAAAGGAAGTACGCAGATATCCCGATTTATGTTACGTATTGTTACCGGTATATACCACTCGGGTCGATAAAATTGTCTCTCATTATTTATATTTCGTCGGTGTTCCTTCTCGGCGAGCGTGCAAGAAGATATTTCCAGCTAAATTCAAACGTTTTATTATCATAAATATCTCAGTACTGTATCTTACACGTACAAGCAACGAATCTTAAGAAATATTATACATTAATGTGATAAAATACATGACCTTGGTCCAAAGGCCGTGGGTTAGATAGGAAGTTAAATTATGTACGTGAACTATATATCGGCAGTCACTTTCTATCGGACGTATTTCGAGCGAATTCCGTTCTTAGCGAAAATTTAATGGAAGAGAAAGAACGATCGAGGAATTAAGTTTGAAGAATTCAGGCAGACTCTGCTCTCCGACACGGGCGCTTCATTATACTCTCCGCTTTAATTAGGAATTTCATTATCGAGAAATTTAATATATAAAAAATTAAAAGGCAGCGGTATACAAGGTTATCACATGCCGGTTTCTAGGCCACATCACCCTCGCGAGCCTCAAATATTTTCATTATAGATTTATCGTAAAGTGAATTTTTTTGCAACATTTGTAGGAAGGGGGAGACGATCGGATTCCCGCGGTAAATTAACGAGAAATCGTCTGGGTTGTCTGGATCAGCCGGGGACAATACTTTTTGACATCGTCAGGTAATATATGCCCGATTCTAACCGCCATATCCGACAAGAGGGGTAGAGAAGAAGTCACAACGAATGGCCGAAGAGATATGATCGCCGGATAAAAAGTTCCGCCGGGGACGATGGGTTTTCATCTCGACCGCGTGAAAAAAGCCGCGGTATTCAATAAAAGTGGAATAATTAACGCCGCCGTAGCACGTGTGCCCGGTGATAAATCTCCAAGTTATATTGGCGTCGGGGAACTATGCGGATGCCCAAACGGAGTTTAACTTTAACGATTAACGCGCAAACGTGACTGTTCACTTTCGTCGACCGAATGAGATCGGGATCGAGTCGTCAAGCCCGCGAGGAGGGTGCAATTATTACGCGTGACTTATATAGCGCGAACACGCGGAAGAAGCGTATATAAGCTTCGAGTAACGACATTGCGAGACGGCAAACGGAAAATAATGAGATGTGCTCGCGGAAAGCGCCCGCGTAAACACCCCGCGAAACAATGTTATTTTGCGTTCGAGATCCGTTTATATAGTGTTATATATCTCGCGTGATAAAGTTAGAACGATATGATGTATGTGTGTGTGTACGATATATTTATGTTTTATTGTGGCCTTATTTTACTACGCGTTTAATTAAAATATCACGGACTGTTTTCTATAACTCGATAACTTAGAATAGCTCTGTTGTTTTTAACGATACGAAAGAAAAAGATGTTCGTTTCAAAAGGTTAAATATAAACGATAGATAACATTTTTCCTTTATTTTGCGAGATTTTGAGGTCATTAACTTATTTTTTAATGGGATGACACATTTTCATTAACGTACTAACTGTGGTTTATTTAAAAAAATAAATTTAATCATTCAGGATTTGTTGATGTTCTTAAATTAAAAAGAATTACATACTTTATTATTTATTACTACGTTAACGAAAATATGTAATTCTATTTAAAGAAATGTTAATGGTCTTCAAATGATCGAGTTACAGAAAATCTGTATGTATGTGAATATCTGTTGTTGCGCAAAAATATGTCTTTAATTATATCGAAACATAGGATTTAATTATGGCAGACATAATTATTATTTGATCCCACAAATATTTTTCGCTGGAAGATTTCGTGCATAGATACAGCTTCGCGGAATTACTGGGACTCATCTATACGAGAGGAAGCCTAAGCAGAGCTGATGCTGCACTGCGGAAAGTATACAAACTCCGAACTATCACGTCGCATGTCATTACCCCAACCAGTTAACGATGAGCAGCGTATGATTAACGCGGCGATAATCCTGTTTAGAAATTCTTTGGTAGTTTGCGAGCGTAATTACTGATTTTAATGAGCTTGATCTAAGTGACTAAAGCTTCCTTTGAAAGCTTCAAGCATGCCTTCGCATTCTCATGCCTTTTCGTATCTGCCTCCGGTAAGTAGGGACAAACCTATTTCTTCCGCTACAACAAATCGAGATGCGAACGCGATATTATCTTTATTTCGTCCGATGCAACTGGGAAATCGTATTTCCAAAAGAAGCGGGAGATTGCAAAAAATAACAGCCGAGATCCAAGCTAATAGCTCTTCTTATTCGGGATGTTAAATACGTTAGAAAAAAATTGATCGTGTCTACCGTGGAAATGGTGATAGAAATTTATAAACTATAAATTTCGCGCGAATCAATTTATTTGACAGATGTGTCAAAAGCTCGCTTTGTTTCGCGTTACTCCGCCACAAGCGCGGACACATCGCGGAGCAAGTATTACCGCAACGGGTGTCTGAGATACTTGGCGTGACTTTTACGAAAGCATGTTGAAAATTTAGGTTCAGCGGTACACAGGCAGGTTTCCATTGCTCACGCGTTCGCTCTTCTCCAACGTCACGAAACTTAGCAGGCACTCCGTCCGTAAGCTCACATATGCTCAGGTATGCATATGTGTGCCTGAAATGTGTATTGCGAGCCTGTACGAGCAAACAGCTTCTAACGATGTTGTTAATTAAATAAAATATGGAAAATGCGTGGCTGGTTTTAACATGTGCGCGAAAAATGAGCAAATTTCAAATAAACCTTTAATACTTTAATACGTTTGTTAATGAAAATTAGCAAACAGAAATAAATAAATGAACTCAATCGGAGAGATTGCACCTTGCCATAACCATCCAAAAAGCTCAATTTCCCTGAATGTGGTTTTTTAATTAATATATCTATTTTCCTTTGCAGTCCGAGTCCAATAAAAATAAAGTAGATTTACGTATAAAGAGAGAGAGAGAGAGAGAGAGAGAGAGAGAGAGAGAGAGAGAGAGAAAGAGAGAGAGAGAGAGATAGACAAAGTTACATAAATATACTCTAAAATATTCAAATGGACATTATTCTATTCTATTAAGTATGATAATAATAATTACAATGGCGCGTAATATATGTGAAAATCCGCATCAATAATTATTATTAATTGCGCAACAAGCTAAATTGTCAATACAATATTATTTCAATAAACAATCAATTGGCATTAAAATGCTGTTATCTGCTGGAGTAATCCCTCGGATATGATAAGGCTTAATGGCCGATTAACTCGCCATTAACAAACACGCGGCTACAAATTGTACGCACACACAACATGCCCCGCTAATTACTCTGAATTAAGCTGCATTCGTGACAGGGTAGAAAGCAGCTTCATGCCCGCCGGAGTAGTGAAACGTATAACGCGATCACTTTTGTCGGTCCTTCCTGTCTCTCTTTAGAACCACGACACCCAACGATCGATAAATTAAGGTGGGCAGAACACAACGTCAGGAAATTAAGTCTAAACTTTACAACCGGTGGAAACTCGAATAAATCAATTATTTTTAGATATTATAAAAATCCATTATACAGCGAGAGTCTCGTTAAACAATTATCTCTCTTAAATGCGAAAATTTTATAAATTTATTTTTTATTAACAATAATTTCAGTATACTATTACTATTTCCGGTGATTTTATAATATACTTTGCCGGTTTTTTTTTTTTTTAAACAAAATTTACGGAAAAAATGGTTTTATTCTATGTTAAAAGTCAGTATCTATGTTAAAAGATTGGCTACATACAATTTTGAAATAATTTTGTAGAACCATTAAAGATTATGTAAGATTATCTAAGTCCATTAAAGAAAATTATGTAAGATGTTTAAGCATAATGAGTAAGATTGCAAAAAAAGTTCGACATTCTAGCAATCAACTTGAGTGCCCTACATAATTATTTTGATGGTCTAAGATTATTTTCAAATCTACATCTGGCTAAACTTTTAGACAGTAAAACCGTTTTTTCCGGGTAATGAAATGATTTTACCTGCTGTTAATTGGCGCGAATTAACTGACTCTATGTTTTAAATCAAACGACTAGACGTGCATTTCTCCTTTATGAAATGAGAGCAGAGCTACGTTCATGTAGCCATTTCATAGACGCTCGCACTTTAGCTTTATATACATCATAAACGAGACGTCTCGTAAAATCTTGAATAAAGGAAATGAACGTTCAGGGTGAAAGGTGTACTTTTAACCAAAAAAATAATTTATCCTAAGGATTTTATATACGAATATGCGTACACACGCATACATACGTGTATCCAGAATTAACTGTGTATTTAATTGTATACTAAATTGTACCTTTCTTAATTTTGTCAAATGCAAATCATAATAAATAATTTCGCAGTAATTTACAAAGTGAAAGAGAAAATTATTAGAAAACGTAAATGTAAATCCAAATGTACACAAATGAACTTTTCTAATGAATAAAATTTTATTTTGAGTGTTTTTGTGAAATGTTATTTTCATTTCAAAAACTGCGTATATGTGTATACGTGTATGAGAGAATAAAAATTGTTTATTCCTAGTACATGGTATATTTATGCAAAATAAATTTTACATCGTGGTTGTTTATATGGTACTTCAAATTTATTTGAATATGTTCTTATATTTACGGAATGTATCATTTGCGTTAATTAAAGGAAAATTGGAAAGAGGCGAAATTTACGAAAAATTCGATATTGTTAGTTTAATTCTGTTTTAGTATCTCGCGTTTTCATATACGTGCGTGTTACGTTTAACGTTTATAAAATATATTCTAACTTGATTTACTTTTGAAACTAAAATGTCTGCAATGTTCTCTTTCACTGCTCTATCCTTTCCGTCCACAACGCGACTTCATTACCGCAACCGTTTTATTGTTACACATTTTCTCTAACTTCCTTTCCTACCTTTGAGCATGTATGCATACATCACACTAGAGAATTCAAAAATAACAGTTGGACAAAGCCACAATAATGTTCTTTAAAATACATTCAACACGTAACAAAATGCAGAAAATAAACTGTGCTCTCTTAATCGTCGAGAAGTGAAAGAGAAGTCTATCCATTCTAATGTAACTTACTCGTTAAATTATCCATTATACATATACCAAAAGATAACAAGCTTGCTATTTATATTGCGTGGTTGTCGAGATGAAAATCTCAAAGAGTCAAAGATTTTCAACGTGCTACGCACCTCTAATAATAATGGCTTTTTATAACTGAATATCCGACTGAATCTCTCTCGACAAATCGACAAACACGGAATGTGCATTATCACCGCCCTGAAATACCCTTCCGTAGCGCGCGATCGTGTTACGGTTAGTCATGTCTTAGCACGGTGACAAATAATTCCAGCCCTTCAATTGCTGCCTCCGGGCGCGCCACGGTATATCAAACGTTCGAATGTATGCCCGCGTGAAACGGAATCCTTGAATAACCGCGCGAGTGATATTAGAGGCAGGGACGACGCTTAAGCGACGGTCGTAAACGTGTATCTATCTTCGTCCGCCCGTCCCTATTTCTACCCCTCGTAGGAATAAATCCACGTCCGTCTAGCTGCGAACTAGCAGAAACAAACGCGTGATAAATGCATTTGGGGGAGAGAACAGGACCCATGCGGAAAACGGAGCAACGTTTTGGATATATACTATATATATATGTATAAATGAGGAGTGTTGGGGCTACGTCGGTTTTGATAGAGATGCTGAGTAATTCAACGGAATTGTGTTAATTATAAACTAGATGACGCACAAGAGCACCATTATTTCCCGACAAGTGTTCCGTTAGTCGCGCCATTAATTTGGATATCCGCCAACCGGGTGGATTTGATAGAAAATGTAATTTAAAAAATGTTTCAAGTTGGATATTTTAAAAATTACATGTGGAGCTGCGAGAGGCACATCACTCGCATTAATTATGTAAAAACTTAATACTAATGGAAAAAAACTGTAGCCGCGCGCGAATTTGAAAAATTTAATTAAATCATTTAGGTCCTTTTTGCCGACTGATGCTCTCTCACGCCCTCTCTCGTTGCATTCGAGACATCGTCGCTCGCTTTCAACATCCGTAATACGATAAAAGGGTGAAAAAAACGGCGCATCTAATTTGCATAAACTTTATTTTTATCTTTTTTTGCTTTTTACATTTGCTGCTTTCTACAATCTAGTTCCTGTAATGCGAGTGAAACGAGAGAAAGAAGACGGGGGAAAAGCTTCGCTTGAGCGTTCAGAACACGTCTTTGTTCCCCATTTTTACACAAAAATACATTTGTTAAGCGGTACTCATTGCTAGTGGATGCGCAAGTTATGAAATCGTAAATAAAACAACTTTTACAAGTTCGTCTAAGGAAATATTCAAACGCGGCTCACAAGAAATTTTTTTTTTATAACATGACATTTACAAAATTTAAAACTAGTTATATGTCATTGGTTTACATAGACATGGATATTTATATTGTATCGAAATAAAGGGGCTAACAGAGGGAAAATGATTAAAGTATAAAAATATCCGTAAAGTGTTTCGAGATTAAAGAAGATACGTTCTACACAAGATAGCCTTGATTCCGTTGAAATTTGACTCGATTTTGCGGTGTCGGGTGGGAAATTTTAGCGATTATTATAAAACGCACAAGCTCGTGCATGTCCACGAAGAATCTCGCTCTCGCTCCCTAAGATAATCTACCGCCGTCGAGAGATATGGAAATAGCGTTTCGTCGACCTCCGGCTTTTTATCCGCTCCCGACCCGCCGCCGCCGTCATTCCAGCGTTCGCCATCCGAGGATATGGAACTAGGTGTCGGACTTCCACGCAATCAGTCACGATTCCACGACGGATATTACAGGCCCGCTCTACTGGGAATGCGCGGCGGAGAACGGAGACGCTAGAATTCTTGGCGGAGTTGCGCGAGCGGTCGGTCGGTTGGTCGGTCGGTCGTCGAATCAGGCGAAGGTGAGGGTGTTGCTCATACTTCCGGATCGCACGCGCGGCAACACGGTGTCCGCGTGGCGAATGGTGATCTGCCGGACTGCCATATTGCCGGTCAGAAATTGGGCCAGGTTCTCCACGCCAGTGCGAGCTCTGCGATCGAACGGATAGCCCATGGGACGCGCGTCCGGATACTTGCGGTCCCGCAGGCCGCAGAAGCTCGCCGCGTCCTTGCATCCGGTCGATTCGTCCTGCTCCACCTGTACATGTCGCCGCGGGACGGCAAAGCAATTCCTTTAGCGTGTTGCTCTCTTTTCTTTTTTTCCTTCCCTCTCCTCCTCCTCTTCGTTTTTTTTTTGTGCACCCCCCGAAGCGAAGTAACGCGAACGCCTTCCCGTGTACCGGAACGTCGCCGTTAAAAGAGTGGAAAAAAGGGGAAGGGGGAGAGAAAAAGGTGTGAAGGAAGGGTGGAAGGTTTCCATCACCTGGCAGACTGTAAGCTCTTAAGCGCCGCGAGAGCCCGATAAGTATAAAAAGTACTCACCGCGTCACCGGTGTAATCGGATATCATGATGAAGAGGTCCATAGGGAATCCCTCCTTGTTCCCCTTAGGTACCAGCATGTGCTGCGGCCAGCCGCACCCGCAGAAGTTGAACTCTTCCAGGTTATCGCCGCCGATTGGTCTGTTCTCGTCGAGATTGCGGAACGTCCTCTCGAACGGTATAGTTACCGAAGAATCCGTTGATTTACGCTCGATGGTGTTCGATCCCGGCCTCACTGGGGGGTGGACGCGAACGGAAATTTCGTAAAGTAGCGTAAATACAAATAATACAAAACCTCTTTTACCTCGACGCAATTGTTTTTTTTTTTAATAAAAAGTATACGTTCTTATTTCGAGGATTATATGCAAGTGTAAAATTGATTTGGTGACAAAAATTAATTTTTTAACATTTTTTTCCGATCGTTACGTGTTAAAACTGAATTGTATCTCTAACGTGTGGTGTCATTGGGGTTGATATAACAAGAGAGATATTGTTTTAGATATGTTACTCTAAAGGCCACATTAAAATAGAAACAAGTTTATACAACAGATGACTTACGTAGTACAGTGAACTTGTCCATCTCGATCATGAGCTCCTTCTGATCTCTGAAGACATAGGGCAATCCACGTTCGTCTTGCTTGGGTGCGATGAATACACGAACGGTTCCTCGTCGCGGTGCGTTGTTACGATTGTTGGCGACGATTCTGTACGTAAAGTCGGCGTGATCCAGATGGGTGAATCTTGCGAGAACTGGACCGCGAGGAGTGAAGTCCAGACCGCGAGACAGATCGACGTCGCTCTTGGTCCAGAAGGTCGAAAGTAGATTCGCCGGTTGATTCGGAGTCTGCACTCCTACGTCCGTGATTTCTACACCCGGGAAGTCCAACTAAAATCCCACGAACAAACGAAAGAAGGCAATTAAATTCCACCATTTTCTTTTAGCCTTTCAGTCAGAATCCATGATAAACTTCCGTGTAAAATTTCTTTAAAAAATGAAAACCGGAGCTTAATTAAGAGGCGTATTAAAAATGAAGGTAATTTAGAACGAGAAAAATTAAAGAACGTAGAGAAGCTGACGTGAAACTGATTCTTGAATTTCAAAAGAATTCTATCCCGACATTTAAACGACCGTCTAATTACAAGCAATTTAATCTAATGTTGAAATCTACAAGATCGTGAGGTTTGATTATAATATGTTAATTAAATTAGGCCGATTAAATTTGTACTTAGAAAATGTCGAATTTCAAAGATTTCCTCGGAGGGATTGCGATGAAAGAACTCGAAGATATCCTGTGCATTATTCGCGAATATAATTCGGTGGTAAATTAAAGTCTCATTTGTCGAGTTAGCATTTAACGAGATTTCCCAGCATGCGGGTGAAAAGATTGATAAATTCCGACGTGTCTAGCGGTCTCGTTGGGCTAAATGGTTTAGCGAGCTTTTTTTTTACCACCGTCGAGCTTCACGTAATTCCGGGCCACATAGCACGTGTACTTAGCGGCATTATATACCGGTGAACCGATGATATATCGCGGAAGCGAGACAGCTGTGTACACCCACCTGCTGTAGGCTGTACTCGGGAAGTGTATTCTTGTGCTCTAGGAACATATCGTCGGTGAAAGCATGGAATCTGTAGAAGATGGGATCTCTCATGGCGGTCGCCGGTTCTCCCATGATGCTGAAAGTTTCCTGCGAGGCCACGAAGGGAAAAAAAAAAGAGAATAAAATGTCCCGTTTATCATTTGCAGTGTAGCATGATTTTTCGCATCAATTTTTTTAAAGTGAAATATAGGAGCGTGCTCGGAAGTTATATGCGTCCTTTTCTCGAGACGCGACTTGTGTTAAAAGTAAAAAAGCAACGGTTGCTTCAACACGTACGATCGGAAGAAAAATTATTTATACGTATACACAATGTTAAAAAGTAAAAATTATTAATATTGCGAAATCAAGCTTCGGTAAAAATTCCCGCAATTTTTATTTTCGAGTTTTTTTTTTTTTCTCAATTATAGCAGAGATTGCGTATCTCATTACCAAGTAGCGATGATCAGGGTCGTGGCAGTAAGAGATGGCGACGTGGCCGAGATTATGAAGGTCTCCGTATACGTTTTGATTAGGCGAGAGGATACTGGCCTCCATGATGTTACCGAGCACATCTATACCGCCGAACTCGGTCAAAGGCACCCTCTCGCCGCGGGGGCTGATGTAAGCGCCGGTGTGAATGGCCTCGTAGATGCGATCGCGCCATCTCTCCAGATCTTGAAGGTCGAAGTTCAGTTGGTCCACGGGACGGTTGATATCCTTGAGAATGGCGCCGGCGGGGCGGGCGGGCCAAGTGCGACTGGCCACCAACGAGTCCAACTTGGGGAAGTAACCCTCCGGGATTGGCTCGCGCCAATTGTGGAAGCGCTTCACTCGGCCCAATCGGTTGCACAGACGCTCGCAATTGTATCTGCGAAAAGAGAGATCGAGCGAAACCCGAATAATAACATAGGGACCGTGAGGAAACTCTCATCTGTAGCGCCCGAGGCAATATCCGGATATTAGGTTAGTTATTCATATATATATCACATATAAATCGATGACGAGACTCTCATATATTAGACAATAGGAAGACGCTACAGCAGGTAGGCTCTTACTGATATAAATACGCTTTCAGATAATTAATGGTAATAATTATAATGTGATAATAATTTCAGATAATTAATGTTAACAATAATAGAATAATGATAGTTTTATTAATTAAAGCAATTTAACAATTAGAGCGCAAGTCTTAGAGCGCTGCTCTATTATATGCAAATTATAAATTTTAAATTATAAAGGTCTCTTTCGCAGTTTTTGAAACTAATTCCTCGTAATACCCCTTAATTCGCATCTCTCCCCATTTTCCCAGTGAATTCTCATAAGTGCTTTAATGGGCATTTAAATTTACATTTATTTCCGAAACTCAAACGCATAATAATGTTACTCCGTTATTCCGCGCACAAATGCATTTCCGAGCTCGTTCAACAAATATTGTTCGAATAATACTATGCAGAATTGAGACGAGTTTCCCGGGCGATAATAACGATCGAGATCAGAATGTGATCCGGTCGCCTACAACACCTGCGTGATCTCATGCCACGGCGGAATACCCCAATCTTATCGACTTACGTGCGTTTCGCTGGCGTCTGCACCTACCTGGCTTGAATCTGATGATGCATATAGTAGAACAGCTCGCCACGCCGATCCTTGTTAACAATCCTGATGTCGGTCTCAAATGGATAGACCAGATGCCAGTGCCAGTGATGAAGATTGATCCCGATATCTTCTCTCCAATAAGCCACGCGATGCTCCTCGTCAAGATCCGACGCAGTATAATCCCGTGGAATTTCGATAGCCAGCTACAAATTGCGGGGACAACGAGACCATAAAACGAGGACTTTCGCATTCAAAATTACGATATAAAGCGGCTCTTATTAGAGCGGTCTCCTAAATTTATCGCGTTATCACAATTTAACACTAACTTTTCGGTTAAGAGGCATGTTAATGGAAATGCACTGAAAATTTAGGTTCGGATATCAAATGTGCAAATTCAACAGCGCGATCTGAAGTATGTAAATTTTGGAAAATTACAACACTAAACACGTTTCGTTAACTCCGTACTACGGCAAATTGCGAACTACTGTAATGCAAAGAATACAATCGTCTCGCCTAATATCCTTCAAAAATTTAAAACTGAAAATTATTAAGCTCAAAAAGCTCTCATTTACGTAATATTTACGTAGGCGTCGTACGGTTTGCTCTCAAAGAATAAGCTTGCTAATTAAGCTGCATAATTGAGTGACGAGCCTGTTCGTAATTAATGCGTCAAAGAACAAGTACCCTGGAGCCAGGCGGTACAACATTAGCTTCCTCCCTCGCTCTGGCAAATATCCCGCTGTCGACGTACTTGTCCGGAAAAATTTCCGACAGCGGTGGTATCGATAAGTTCTTGGTGTCGGGACGATGCAGAATCGCCACCGAGAGCGCGTAGATGAACATCTGGGTATTGACGCGATCGCGACAGTAAACCGTCACCGAGAGAAAGTCATCGTACGTTCGCATACCTATAACATTAATTGTTGATCAGCAAAGCATCCGCTTAAATCAAGTTTGTGTAAACAGAATATATAATAGTGTAAACGCGAGCCGGTGTACACGGTGCACTGAATTAATTTAACACCGGAACAATGACAGGTTAGGTTCACATTTCTACATTAAATTATTTATTTAAATATGTGAAAAATTATGAATAATAACAGATACGTAAAAAAGTTAACAATAAAAATAAAAAAATGATAGAAATCGGTATACATTTAATGCCGATTGTTCTAGTGTTAATTAATGAAAATTGAATTATAATTAGCTTCTAAAAAGAGACCCTTAATGTGGTCAACAAACATACAGCAACCTTTAAAATAGACCGCAAAAGAAGCAAAATATACATTGAGAAAAAAAATACGTGATATTTGTGACTATAATTGCATAGTAAAATAATTATAGTCAGGAATATCATTTTTACAGTAATTATTACTATAATATTGGTAATAATAAACATATGCTTATGGTGATTGTTTTATGGTACAATTTGCTATATTGAAATCTTTATTTTAAATGTGAAAAAGTTCAAAAAAAGGTTTAGATTTGATTGCTTTACATATCAAGCTTACTAATCTCCATTTTGATTATGGCAATTATATCGTAAGACCAACATTATAATTATAAGTACTTTAATATAGTTTAAACAACTATAATTTATATTGTTGAATAACCATAAAAATATGATAGTTGCGTCCAAAAATGACTATAGAATATTATAGTAACATTATGGTTACTGCAATTCTTTTTTTCTCGGTGTATATAAGACAAAAATATATGGATGAGACGTAATACACTAAGAATAGAGTCGGAAACAAACCCATGAAGATGTCGATAAGTCGCGCGGCTAATTTTCGGTGCTTAGGGATGAAAAGGGAGAAGGGTTCTCGACGTCCAAGTTGAAGGGGGACGCTCAAGTCAGGTAGACTGATTTGCTTCACTGGAACTTTGCTCACGGTATCATCGGCGAAACGATTCACAATTGCGGGAGCATTCTGTTGCCGAGACTCAGGCTGCAAATTTATTTAAGAAAAAAAAATTGTATATCCAAAAATTCGTATCCGATAGAATCAAAACGCTTCCCCTGTTTGAAGCTCTTTCTCTTGAACTTTTACGTGACATAAAACAAAATATATTTCGTACTGCTGGAGAATTCTTACGTTTGAGAAATAAGAATACGCAAAACGAGAATTGAACTTAAGAAAGAGGTCTCTTTTACTTTGTGAAACTTTATTAGAAATCTTACGTTTCCCGAAGCGTCGCGCATTACGACCTAAGGCTTAATTTTAATAGGTACTACCGGCAAGATTTCAAGTTCTGTACTGCAGAGCAGCATCCAACTAATATCACGAAATTCAATATTGATACGCAATAAGACCGTCAAGGATAGGGCTTACCAAGTAGTTAGCTGGTACATCGAAAGCGACTTTGTTCTCTCCCTTGGGCACGTACACCGGCTCTGCCGGTCGATCAAACAGGTACAAGATGTCCGTTTTCTTACTCATGTTGAATAGCAATGAGTGCGCGCACTAAAATTCGACAAAATCGATCACGCGATTCGTACTCTTCGAAAGTTGGTATCGAAGTGTCAAGAGCGGAAACGAGGAGAATAAGCGCAACGTTGTTCCCGAGACAACGTACGGCGGATCTTTGCGTAGCTGAGTTTCTTGATGCCTGCATTTATAGGGGAATCACGGAGGATACGATGGTCTGTCTGACGATAAACGATCGTCGCCTTCGAACGACCGCAGGATCCGTTCATGAAATATGGGACAATCCCGTGCACGAACACGGGAGGGATAAGCGACGAAAACACCGTGCTTAAACCGGATCTTGTGTGTGCAGGTTTTCCTGTTCTCGGAGGAAATTGATAGCGATTAACCAACAACGTTCCGCAAATAAGTTGGTATTATTTTGTCTATATATACATGTATATATAGACAAAATAATATATAAAGATTACGTTTATATTATTATACATAAAAAGTAAAATGTTTATTTAAATGCATTCCGTATCTGTGATATATGTCAATGCGACATAACATTTGTATTTCGAGTATGACACTGATCGCAACAGGCTAATTATTTATACATTGATTAAACATTATTACTTATGTATAATGCAGTGCAAATGATAATCTATGACATATGATGTTTTGGCATGCAGCCGTTCAGTGTAGCATAATTTATTTTCATTAAACAATAAACAAGTCTCTAGCGTTAATTGAACTAATCCTCTCCAAACTGTCTGATATATCCGATAATAACAGATATACATTAACTCTCTTTTTTATGTACCTACAATAAGATCTAAATTTAAGATATTTAAAAATTACAGTTTTATAAATTTTTTTTGTGAAATATTTATCGTTAAATTCAAGATTGATAGGGAAAGAGAGGAATTTTGTTTTGAATTCAGTTACACACCGTAATCCAAATATGTGCAAGTGCTTTTTATTGACTGTGCTTTTACATTTTGTTCGTTTCACTTTGAGAGCCTTTAATCTCTCGTCACGCCGATATGTTTCTCGTGAAGAGAAATGATGATATTGCACTTAAAGATGCAAATACTAAAAAGTAAAACGGGACTGTACAGAAATTTTATTATATCATACGATATGTATTAATAAGATGGATATATATATATATACACTTAATGACATTAAAAATTATTTTCAAGATATACAGGGCATCGCAAAGAGAGCATCGTTACTATGAATGCTAGAATCTGAATTGAAAAAATACTATTTCTTCCAATGGAGCATTTCCAACGAGTTATAAATAAGTGATAGTTTTGAGACACCCTGTATGTAAATATATAGAATACTTATAATAAATTGAACAAAACGATTAAAGAAAAATGTGCATGAGGCAGTATATATATCTCTGATCTTATAAATCTCCTGTCTTATGGAAGATATTGTGATAGTCACGTTATTAATAAAATACAATTATTTATGATTATAATAATGATAAAATTCTTTTTATCCGCTCGCTACGAATATATATATTTTTTTTTTATATATCTATATTCGACAAACGCATATACAATACATTAGATTGGATGAAACCTGAAGAAAAGGAAAAGAAAGAAAGAGGAAAATACTAAATTAATACAACATGTATATATTATCCAACACTCGTTCCTGTGATATTCTTATCTCCCGAGCGTCGTCACAATTTATTAGCTCATAATCTGCGTAAATCATAATTCTTACGTCGCTAGTATCGATTATCTCGCGATTCCCTCCAAAGGGAATAAGATATTCTCCTCTCCCGACGGACGTTTCGCAAGCTTGCGCTAATGATAAAATCGATATGATAATTAATCGGAATAATCTAGACAATGGATCTGTACGCGATTGCTACGTCAAGCCGAGTAGAAAAAGAGAAAAAAAAAAGGAATAAAAGAGAAAATGGATTTTATTCCATGTTTTGTAGTTTCAGCCCAGCGAAACTTAACACAGAAAAAAAAGTTTTCAAGTTTGAAATAACTAAATAAATAAAAATATCGATAAACGATGCAAGAGATAATTCAATTTAAAAGATAACGAAACGTCGAGTAATGATATTTAAGTTAAATACACGGATTCTCGGACTAATCCAGAGCGTTGATTTTTCGTTAGCGAGAATTTAATTGAACGCCAACTTTCTTGTTTTTAAAATTAAATTCTCTGGTAATCAAATAGTCTCAAAATTAAAATCCTATTATAAAGTACACTTGGACTTAAAGAAAAGGACAAGGTTCTGTATTTGCCCGCCTATCTGTAGCTTCGCAGCTCAATATGCAAAGTATCGAATCGATTCTAAACTTTAAATCGATAATTCCCCGATATTTTTGCCACGGAAAAATCGACACGATCGAGTTTCTCAGAGAATCCCATCTAAAGTATCTTACGATACATTCTGCATAATAATAATAATAATAACAAATAAGGAGAAAAGTAGAGAAAGAAAAAGGGACTCCGACATTGACGACACTTGCGGGAGTTACGGTAAAGCTCCAAAGAACGTTCACCGTTCTGCGGCGCGCCTTCTTCTTTTACTCCTCTTCCGTCGTCTGCCTCTCCTTCGTCTTCTCACAACTCTGCTGCTGACGGCGGGCCTATCGCTGTTCGCACCCCTGCGACTTCGGACCGCTTGCGTGGTGTACGGGGTCGTCGTCAGGCTGGACTCGAATCGCGGATTGTACACGCATCGCGAATCATCGCGGCAATCCACCAGCTGCGAGGTGTATCCGGAACATCGCAGATCGTCGTGACAAACCACCGGCGAATCGCCGACCCATCTCCCGTGGCAGATCGAATAGGTCGACCGACCGTGCCGATTGTTGCTGCCAGCAATATCGGCCGACAGCTTCCACTTGCCGATGCCCACGTATTTGTCCAGACTCTCGTTACCCGGGCGCTCCACGCAAATCCACGAACCTGCGGTGATTTTAATACTCGCTCACCGTGCTTTTTACTTTCGGTCGATGGCATTTTAATTATACACCACTGACGGCTACGAATTAATCCCTAGTTCTTAGTTCCTCTTTATCAACATATAATTCCAACGGGAAAGGTTCAAAATTACCAATTCTGTAAGTGTGTACTTTTATTCGACAATTTAATATTTTTAAATTAATAACTGCATTTCTTTAAACGTTTGTATATACATATAAAAGCAGTTGTGATTTGATGTCACTCGATAGTCATAATAAGAGAGATGAAATGATTAAATCGAAAGGTGGTGAAAGCAAGACGGCTAATTTAGCAGCGGCACGGAGATATAATAAGTGAGTCATCATCAAAACAACTTGCTTTCGTCCGCAGATTTCCACGTTTCATGGCTTATCTGCTTTAGATACGTCGCCAACAGGAAACAACCGTTATCTCCACCACCGCATCCACTTCATTCGGTCGATTCCTTCGCGATAACAGCTGACGTAGAGCGGCGTCGCGGGAGCTACGCTCTAATTTACATGGCGTTACGTCGCGCAACCACGGTGGTAGTGCACGTTAATTGAGACTAGATCGAGTCGCTTCATTTCCACGTTGGCGGCGCGATTCGTCATTATGCGAATTTCATATTCAGAATTTGCGGAGTTCAGATTCCGTTAAAAGCGCCCCGCGTCTTATTACATAGCTCCGGGTAAAAGATCCTTTTGGCGGGGACAGCGTAATCAGACTTGTACGAGTAATTACAATCACAAGTCTAACACGATATTTCTCGTCATTTTTAAGTTACGGAGGTAAAATATTCAATAATTATGAGAAGTATACTTATAACAATATACACAGAGAAATGTTTATTCTACTGCTAAGAAAAGCCATTCACTCAATTTACTTTTTTAAATAATAAGTAATTATTATCTTCAAGAAATATTTTCTTGATAATATACTTATCCCAAATTTAAAAAAAACTCATTATTATATAATTGAAAAAAGAACTTATACTTTTGCGAAGAATATTATAAAATTGAATTGAAGCAAAGTCAAAGTAATAAGTAAATCAAATGTTTACTTTAATTACTAGGATTTAGAATATATTTTAAATAAATTCATTACTTATGACCAATTTACAATAGATTTGTGAATATATAAACTTATGAATTATTTAAAATAAGCGATGCTTATTTAATTCAAGTATACGTTTTTTTGTATGTACACAGAAGTTTATTTTAAGTAAATCTTACTTGTTTCAAGTAATATGAGTGTATTTTAAGACTATTTATCAAAGAGATATTCTTTGCAAAAATAACCGTTACTTAAAAGAAAAAACATGAGAAATTGCTTTTCTTAGTATGAGAACAAATTTTGTGTATAATCCATTTCGATAAGTCCTATTTCGTAAAACGTATCACGTATACACGAATCTCGATGTTGTCAATAAAAATTATCAATTAAAATTAGAAATAATAGAAACAAAATTTTAGTGATATTTAGAAAGTCCCCCCTTTTTTAAATATTTATTTATTTACTTATAAATGTACGATTTCTCGAATGTCGTGTTTCGCGCAATATAAGTGAGAATATCAAAAAGTTAAAATTAATATTACAAGTTGGAAACTTGTAGCCGGGCACGCAGGCTGAGGAATCTTGCTTTTATCATAACGTCAGGCGAGGGAAGACTTTCGCAAAGCGATAATTTTTCGCTCGAAGCGTAATCCCGAGTTTTACATACCGCCACGGAGATGCGAACCGTTTTTCGCAAGAAGACAAGTCTATTGTCTCTTCGAAGCATTATGGTTACAAAAAACTTGAGCGCGCGGGGCAAGGACTTAACCGCGAAAAAGAATGGCCGGTATGCGGAGCATCCGCCGTTGTTTTTCCTCTTCCTCGTTGTAATATATACTCTGTTTTTATAAGCTCCCCCAGTGTTTCACTTAAGCATCTGATATTCATTCTTAGCGTAAAGACATAACTCAAAGTTTCTGATTTATTCCAACGTTTCAAGGAAACGAGTTACTTGAAATTTTATAATATTAAAAGTATTTCAATTTAAGGTTTGAATGTGCATGCAAATAACGATGTCACAGAAAAAGCGGTTTTGCTAAAATACCTAAATATTTTGTTAATTACAGATTTGAAAATCACTTTGTTAGACCAGGTTATTCGAAATAATTACGTGAAAAGCTGAAACATGATGAACAAAGCTGCAGGAAGTTTTGACATTTTAGCAATTAATCTAAATGTCCGACATGGTTATATATTTTGATGGTCTAACAAAATTACTTTCAGATTTGTATTTATTTTTAGACACTTTATCAAAATTGTTTCGTCTGTGCGTTAAAAGCAATTGGTTCATGTTTTACGGATTAAGAAAAATATGAAAAATAAGAATTAGAATTAAAAGTATAAATACACATAATAAAATATACATAAAAATGATACATTTTGATTCAATTAATCTTCATAAAAGAAAGAGATTAATTTTAACATTGTAATAAATTTAGAATCAAGAGGAAGAGGAAGGTCACGAATATCCGATATGCATATTCCATATTTGAATCTTCGATCTCGATAATGAAAATAACATTTTGCCAAAAGGAGCTTCTATTTTCGAGATTCATAAGATTAGGATCAGTTATCGGGGCGCGGGCGTATTATTATACGAACCTTGTGAGAGCAGACTCGAAAACTTCCTGCAGCCCCGCGAGACCCACAGAATGGTGAAGGGAACGCAGCTGCCTCTGAAACGTGTGTAATATCGGTTTTTTTATATTAAATATCGCAAAGCCTGGAACAAAACGTGCATGTTCCACGGCATGTTTTCGTTAGCCACCGCACACACCACATACACCCGCTGTATAGCGGAACCCAAAGGGTTGCCTCGCTTACGGCCTTGCTATAAACTTGCTTTGCCCGCTCGGCGCATCGTCACAGGGGAGTCTCGATACCGCGGCGCGATGTTTGCTACGTGTTTTGTAACAGGTCGGAGCACGACCTGTCGAATTAGATCCTCGGCATATCAGCGATTCTGTCTCGGTTATAGCGAGATTAAAAATGTATTCCCCGGGATGTTATTCCTCGCCCAAGCCCGGGGAGCTTTTAATGAAATTGAAATCTTGATGCTCGATCGCGCGAAGAGGTAATAAACTTTGAAAATTAAGGGCGTCAACTTGTTACTCTTACGCGCGAATATAATTTACCCCGCGTCATTAATATACGTATAAAATACGATTGGAGATCCTTAATTATCATTCGACGACGCGGTATGATGGTGTAGAACAGGAATAAATGTACCATTCGTTAAACACATCACATTAACACGTTGTATTCTGCCGGAAATCTATCTCATTATGTTACTTATTTAATTGAGTAACAATGGACAAATATTCTTAATTGAATCGAAAGAATAAAATACACCGGCTTTTACACCGATAAACGATAGATTTTGGCAACGTTCATTACGCGAAAGGAAGCAATTTTAAGCGATTTCGCGCTTTAATTTTCCCACAAATTCGTTCTTGTTCTATCTACTTTGACGCTGCACCAATCGAAGAAAACGGAAAAAGACGTTGTTTCTGCAGCGCGAATTGGAAGCATGTGCAGCAAATCGCATTTCGCACGAACCCGAAGACTAAGCGCAGGGGCTTGACCTACCTTTTATCGGCGATCCTATTCTTGATCCTTACATCCGTACTGTTGCCGTCGCTCGGGGAAAGCGCAAGAAGCATCACACCTGCGGCAAATGAAAGGAAATCGCCTAGGATCGAGCAACGGTAGACAGATGTCAAGAATTTCACGTCGCGGGAGAAGATACAATCGAAGATAATCCGATTCTTCTTATTCTCCAGAACGGGAGATGCTTGAGAAATGTAGGATCATTATAGAAACTAGGAAAACGTAGGGAATATACAAGAAAACAATTTTTTTTCCTCGTACTTCAACCTTCTCCACTGTAATTTAATATTTTAATTAATCACACGATAATTGTCGCGAATTTTATTGCAAGAAAAATTATTGTCTGATTATTTTAGCATTTTTTTTTTTTTAATTATGTGTGTGAAATGAAAATACGGCTGACTAGTTACGTTGTACAAATTAAACGAGTCCCGTCAAATATTAATTCTCGCTGTCCGTATGGAAATATTCCGATTAAAGTAAAATGCGACTTATCTCCTTGTGTCTGATGTGAGATCGATCGTGAACTCACTTTTAGCATGCGGCTGCGAGCGAATCCTGGCGTGGCATTTCTCGAAGCTGCGGCACGTCCTGACCTGGTCCAAGTGCGGACAGTGCTTTCCGCCATTCTTTTCCTCGATCTCGATCACCCGGCTGCGCCTTTGAGTGCCACTTCCGCATCCGTTATCGCACGGGGTCCACGGGCTCCATTCGCTCACCGCGCAGTCGACCACTGTAAGGAGGGAATGAGCGCGACGTTAAGAGATCTGGCCATCTGGTCGTTTCTCGCAGACAAACGATAAAATTGTCTCGAAAGTGCCGCGTTGGTAAAACGCGATCGACAAATCGATAAGGACGCGCTTTGGGCTTCCTATCGTTTAAATCCTCCAATTTGACAACGCAATTATATTATCTTTTAATTAGGAGATATAACTTTCCATAATGAAATTTTAAAGCTACGAAACATACGTGTGTCTAGAAAAATTCAATCAAGTTAGGATCTTAGCAGAATGACTGCAAGACAATGCTTTGTGCTCCAAGTCTTTGTCTTTATTAACACAATAACTGTCTTGAGTCTGGAGTTTTAAATTGAAGAGCCATCTTTTATTATTAATTACAAACTATTGTATAATATAATGAAAGTATTACTAATTTAATTTTTATACAGGCTGTTTCCTGTGACTTGCTCATTCAGAATATCTTTGTTGTCTTTAATGATACAAAAATACTAAAAGAAAAAGTATTTGTTTCAAAGGAGCAAATATAATAGGCAGCACATTTGTTTCATGCTTATTACTTTACAATTTTTCATTAATGTAGTGGGGTGTAGTAATGTAAATAATTCATAAAAAACTCAATCTACAGAATATATATATATATTACTCTTAAGATGACTTTAAATATAAAAAAATTTACAATGTGAGTGCTATCTACGAATTGCATTATTATATTGATGAAAATATCGCTAAAAGCCATCCCATTAACAAAAATATTGATGCTCTCTAATTGATGCTCTCTAATCGAGAAATAATCGAGTTACAGTAAATATTCCACACACCCGCGCGCACACACACACGCACACACAATATAAATGTACAAAAGTACGTAACGTTATGTAATAATAAAAGATTTAAGACTGTCTTTGAAATTACATTCGTTCATTCTACTAAAGCCTCTTTTTCCCTGATATTTTACACCGGATATAAAAAGCAGCTCACCGAAATAACGATTTATATGAATGTTCTTTCGAAACGCATTTCACTGTGCGTTGTTACTCCGCACCTTTGCCGGGAAAATGAAGAGGCAAAATTTGAGATGAATAAAAATGTGATAAACGCGGCAATCACCGATGCTCCTCTCCATTAAGGAGCGCGTAGGACGCGAAGGGTGAAAATTCATTTAACGTGCTCCATTTTGCGCTAAATGCATCGAGAACAAGTATCGCGACATAAAAAAAAATGGGACGATCGACGTCAACGGCGTTAATTAAAACGGCGTTTTAATTGAAATACTACGAGCGATAATTATTTTGCGCGCCGAAATTTTAACGGTTAAGAAAAAAGTCGCACAATTAACCGAGCGATATCTTGTCTTCCGTTGGACGACGCAACGATTTGGAAAATACAATTCATTCTACACTTTCTAAATTGTTTCTTTCCCACGGCAGAACGTCATTACGCAAGCAAAGTCAAAAGGGCAATTAGAGAAAAGCATTCGCATAAACGGCACTAAACTTTGCTCTTTCATCTTTAAAATAGAGAGAAGAGATTTATTTCGAAGTGAAACTGTAATGTGAAATTTATAATAAACAAGGCGCATAATGAGAATATGAAAATTACACATCACGCGAATTAATAAAATTAAATTAAATACTTTGCACTAATTTTATATATTCGCATTTACGATAACGCAAATAACGCGAATAATTAAATGATGTACCTTATTAATGTAATTACTGTAATCGCAACATTTGTACCTCCCACACGCACACATATTGATGTATTAATATAATCATTAGCATTTTCAATTTTCGCGTTTCCCATTCCTCATTTTCCAATCAGTGATAATTTAAAGATTTATTATACGACCGGGCGAGCAGTCACAAATTGTGGGAGGAATATTTTATAATCAACCGTATGTGTGTGTGTGTGTGTGTGTGTGCAGCCGCAGCTGTTGGGTAAAATTCGAGCTGCATTTTGCATCAGACTACTAGCGAGCGGTGAGAACTGCGGTGCGGATATAGACTACTTGTTTATTGCTTCTTTTGCAGTTACACGGTGTTTATAGTTCCGCGACACCGTACCGTCGGTGGCTCTCGCGATCGGATGCCGGGGACCCGGTGGCCCGATCGATTGTACGCTCGAACTGAATTATTTCGCGTGCCCGCCGGTCGTCGGACGGTACGGCGAACGCGAAACGGTCGAATGACACATACGCGACGTTGGAGATTCCCACCCGGCAATACGCGAAGGAAATAATACACTGTCACCGGTCTGTAACGATCAATATAAGATGTCACATGCTGCACGGAGACACCGTCGCCGAAACTTGTGCGCTCTTCGCCACCCTGCAGGCGGACGGGAGAATATTATACGTGCATTTGACTTTCTTCCCCGGAAGATAAATTCGCAAAGTTACTGTCGAAGTATCATTAAGCATGGTGCACGGACGTTTAGACGTACGCGATCATTTTTCGTTTTCCAGCCTGTCCTCCCTTTTGTCTTATTTTCCCCAAAACGTTTCGCTCTTGTTATAGAATCTCGAAGCCACCTTTTCTTGACGCGTTAAAAATGACAGGGAAGCCGACGATAATAAATAAATTCGCGTCGGGAATGGATTACGGACGTCCGTACTGCCTTCGCAAGTGCGCAATCTTTACGTTTCTACCCTTATTGGCCGCCTGCAAACCGGATGCAAATCGATCGCAGTAAGTACGTCTCTCGCGATTCGTCACGAATCCCTTTACAAAATATGTAAATTCTCGTCCCGTTTGAAAGCTATTACCGGCAAGAATAGAGGATTATCCCGCTTCAAGGCGGACGGCTTTGCGTCACTCAAGATACGATTTCAGCCGCAACTACGGCGCGTTACATCTTCAAGTCGGAAGGAGGGGCGACACTTCTCCTCGTCCGGCAAGCGTGAATAATCGCTGCGAATTCGGCGCAGCTTTAGCTAGCGCTTCGACGAGCGCGGGATTTCCCCCTCGCAGCTTCAGCAAATGGCAGAAATTAGGTGATTAAAGATGAAAGTTCCGACGAGATGGAGATGAGAATGCAGTCAGACGCAACACACGAAATCACCATTCCTCTATCTTCGGGGGAGCGCCTCTCCACTTTACGAGAGAGAGACATTTCGCGCTTTGTAATTGACCCGCAGTAAACAATAGGCGCGCATAAATAGTGATTTTATTTGACGTCGTTCCCGTTGTTTAGCGAACAATTTAATCGCGCCTACCCATCGATTATTTGGCAATTAAACCGGCAATACAGAGGCATGCTAAACGAACGGAAATGTGAATTGAATAACATTAATCGCTTTGCTATTAACAGACGTGTCGTTCGACGAACCATAAAATTTCAAATGGCTGCATGTGCACCAATGTAGAATAATTCGACCGTCTCTTAGGCAAATGTATACGGGTAATAAAAATGTGTTATATATTATAAAATACTGCGATAGTGTGCTGATGCTTTATATATATGTATATATAACAGCAATTGAGTGCAGATAATGAAATATCGTTGAATTTCTAAATAATTGTAAAAGGCAAATTTATTCCTGTTTAACTGTTTTAATGTTTAATACAAAAGATATTAAATCAAGGTCTATCGAAAGCACTAGCGATCGCGTTTTTGCAAAAGGTAAACATATAATTCGGTAACATCATTATTTTATACATTATCCCGTAAATACATAAAATATGAGCAAAGAGGAAATTCAGTCTATAAATTGTGAAGTATATTTACGAAGATATTCTTTACCTCTATATATACTTTGTCGGAGCTGATCTCTCGGTCAGCGTTATCATCTTTACATAGGCAATATACACAGCAGCAATAATTCGTCCGATTTTTGCGTGGGATGGTTTCCCTACAGGCCATTTCTTCAAAATGTGAAATACACGCACACGGAGTACTGTGCACTTGATATATATATATATATATATATATATATATATATATATATATCTTTTCCATTATTCAAATTTGTTTTTATATTCAACTGCCGTCTGATAAAAATTAGTGTGCGAGATATTTTAATTAATTCTAACAAATGAATAATTTCTCCGTGATAATTCAATTTCCTTAATAAAATTTTTTGTCGTATGTACTGGAACACTCTGTACGTTGATATATTAATCAGTGTTTAATGATACGCGACACAATCATTTGAAGCGTTTTGATCATCGAGAGCACGTCGGTTTCTATTAAATGCAATATATCACGTCAGACTAATAATTGCTCGATATTTGATTAAATTCTGACGAAACGTTGTGCAACATTGTGCTGATGCTGGAGGAACGCACCATCAGCATCTTTTTGAGCGGTCATGTGTAGTTGCTTTGATCGAAAATTGGAAGAGGATATTGGTTTTAAAGGCATTGTACAAAAAAAAAAACGAATCGCATATCGCACGTTGTTGATACATCGATGTGTGAAGAACGAAAAATAATGGACTCTTCGCCCGACAAAAACACTTCCGTGCAAAATTCCTCGTGAACAAAATACTCCTTCGATACGAACGCGATACCGTTAATATTAGAAACTTTCGCGCTGATAACAAGTCGCTTAGTGAGCAAATTCTGTGTAAAGCGCTAAAGCAAGTACGTTACTTACACAGGAAACGTTTTTAAGATCCAACGTAATTCTATGAAATTCGAGACATATTGAGTGTGTATGTGTGTGTATATAAGCGCGTAATTAACGCAGATAAATAGAGACGGAGACCGTCGTCTATCAATTAATCAACGCTCCGGACGATTTTCTTTTAAGAATTGATTATTTCTTCGACGTTTCCAAGTTTGATTAACTGATGTATCGAAATTTTTTATTTTATACTTTAATTTTTCCAGCTTTTTGTTATAAATGATTATTTGGTAATATTAACTTTATAATCGAATATTGATTTATTTAATTTTAATTAATAAAAGCGTCAATTATATCTTCATTACCTCTTTTTTTATGTTAGACATAGTAGTACTGCTTATCATAAAACTTTTTGCAATTAATGAATATGAAAAAAATATATTTTTAACTTGTATGCTTGTTTGCATGTGTGCAGCATTTATGATTCTATTGTATTTCTTGCGCAGAGAAAACAGAACGTCAATATGTACTTCAAATGGGCACAGAAAATTAAATCTATTGTGGCTGAAAATGAAGTTTCCTAGCTCTGCGACCTGGCCGAATACGCATAAAAATGGGAAAAATAATTGTTTTCAAATTGAATTTAAAAAAGGTAATCGTCTATATAGACAAAAACAATTTGTTTTTGTAATAAATTATTCAAGTGTTAAATTATTAAACAATTTGTTTTCGTAATCCATTATTCAAGCGTTAAATTATTCTGTGCTTTTGTCCATCCTCTTCTTCTTCGATCAATTATCATTATCCATCGGTAACCCACAAATCCCCTCCGTACAAAATCGCCGAATTACGTACCGCCGCAGGTCTCTTTGAAGTCGTCGCAGCAATCGGCGAGCTTGAGACACGCGTGGTCGCAGTAGCACGGCTTGTCGCGAATCGCGCGTTTGTCGATAGAGGGGATCTCGTTCGACTCCTTCTGAATGACACAGCCCGAGTCCCTGCCCTGGCAACAGAGCTTCGCGGAGCTGCAGCTGCCGGCGGCGATCCCGTCAACGGTCAGGGAAATCAGCAGCGTGGCGACGACGACGATCAGCCTGGCCAACCTGGTCGCGTCCTTCCTCCACATTCTCCTCGCGATTCCGCGACCCTGGCGACCTTGCTCTCACCGCCACCCACGACGACCTTGGATTATTGTTGCTGTTGGTTCCGCCGATGGTCGTGGAAGCACCACGCACGTGTACCGTAATGATGTAATTCACGCTCGTCACGTTACAGCGACTCGTCGTGCGCGCGATTGATCGTCATATTGATCTACCGGCCTTGCGTTCCGAGATATCGGTTCCTAGTTCCTACGCGAAAATAGCTCCTTGGTATTAGCGGAGTTCATACTCGGAAGCACCAAGTTTATAATTTAATGCCCCTGCTGCCGACATTTACCGACCATTGAATCGCGCGGCTCGGCGAGAGCGCACTTTACATTCGCACAATAAAAAAAAATTCTTTGTATTTTTTTTTTTAGAGGTGGTTCTTAACAGAAATAAATAAAGATAACTGTTATCTTTTATTGTTTAGGATTCTCTAAAATTTTTTTACGTATATTTTCGCAGTTAATTAAAACGCTTTATATCATTATTATCTCTGACTATCGCGTTATACTTATTCTCGCGAATGGGTCGCGGAGGGTTAAAAACGAGACACGCATCCGGTCTCGGGTTCTTCACGCACCGCCACACAACCATGGGACGACCCTGTCGCGGCCGGACCCTTCGACGGAGGGTGTCGCGATCCAACTGAGCCGAGTTTCAACCCCGCGAGCGCGAGAAGAACGTAACGAGGCGCGCGCGCTATGTTGCGCCTTCGCCGAGCCGTCGTCCTTGCTTTTCGTACTCTCGGCGCACCTCCCACGGGAACCGCAGCAGCCGGCGCCTGGCTGGGGCGCATGCCCCGTCTGCTCTCACGGGACGCCACGATTTAGTGCCTGCAGCTTTTAATGGAATTTAAAGGGCAACAATTCGTACCACCGGTAACTTACACGAGGCGTATATTCTCCCCGGTAACTGTCGGATGCCTTATTCCGCGTTCATTTAGCAGATAAATACGACTTGCGATAATGTTGAAAAAGATCGGTCTTATCGACGGAATCAACTTGTTTTTACATCTTTAACATTCAGAAACATCGAACTATCTCACACGCACAGAGAGCGAGTGAGAGAAAGAGAGATTTTGACGATTTCGGAAAACATCTTGTATATAAAACGGATAATAGCTGACACGTTGCATCGTTATCGATGTTATTGCACAATGTAGGATTTGAGTGAATGCTATTGTTGTCAAAAAATATGAAGAATTGAGGAAATAAATTTCATCACGTTCACTATTATTTGTTCAGAGAGAGGATGTTGCAAAAATGGAAACGCGTATTTAAAAAGTTAATATCTGTCAAAATTCGAAAAGCCGGAAAAACATTTAAAATATATTTAAATGTATTGTTACAATCAAAGTAATATATTTGCAAAAAAATGTATCACGATAACATACGGGAAATGAAAATATTGATTATTCGTTTAAATTTACATTTTTATTTCTATTTGTCTACTATTACATATTTACTTATTTGGTTATATTTATTACATCTATATTCTATTATTTTATCACACTTGTATTATTTTTGCTATGGAATTTATTTTTTAATGCATAAAAGTCTGCTTTAGTAAGAAATATATAAAAATACATAAAGAAGATTTACTAAAATACTATATATTATAAAACGTAGACAGATATCGGAGAGAGAACAAATTGTGATAATATAATGTTATGAGATTATCTTCTCTTTATTTAAGTCGAAGAATATCCTCGCTGTTAAATGTAACTCTCTTACTAAGATTTACTCAACAAGAGAATGTTTACTCCTCTAGGTTGATTTATCTCACTCGAGAAGATATTATATTCTCAAGATTATTTTCTGTTTGACTTCTCTTAGCACCGGGATAGCGCGAACGCAGTCCCGACTATCAAAAATTGTACGCCCGAGATATCCACATTAGGGATATTCGCAAGGGTCAGCTCAACCGTAGTGCAATGGAAGAGCCTCGCCCTGGAGGAACCGCCTTCATGATCACGGTAACCTCTGCGCCAGGTAAGTATGCTTTTCGCCGCTCGGAGCTCGAATTTATCCCCTTTGAGGTAGCATTTTATTCACGAGTAGCTTTCAGCTGCCTGCGAAACCTAGTGACGAGTTTGCGAACTATCGTGCGCATACATACAGCGACCGATTACAGTGTACTTTCCCCCATGTCACATTGCCAAGAAAGTAGGGGAAACACGTTTACAGGATCGTACGAAGAAATTTCGGAACTGTGGCAAAGATAATGACAAAACTCCTTACTAGTTTATGAATTTAGCATACATGTATGCTTTTTATAATTAAGCGACCTTATCAGAGAGAAATTATTATTATAATTTTTTATAGTAAAAAAATGTTACTTTTATGAAATTGATTTAAGACATACACGACAAAAAGTTATTAAAGTAAACAAAAGTAAATGAACATTCTAGAAAAAAGTTAATGCTCTTTGCAGACAGAAGATGCATTATTATTTATATTTTTGCAATTATTTTATAGTTATTTATTATAATAGTTACATACAGATTTTATTAAAATTCCTTCGTGTACGAAAAAGACACGGGCGAAATGTATAAAGCATGAAGAAGCAATTGAGAATCTCATCACTGCTTATTATTTAATAGCGGGTCATTGATTTGAGCTACGCGAATCTCGCAGGGAGATGCACTTGTGAAAGTGAAGATCTAAGAGACGGCATCCAGAATAGCTAATATATATGCGAAAGAAGTAACGGGCGGACTAAGGTTAAAAAGCCACTCACGCCTTAGAATGCAGTCTGCATTAAGCAATGGAAGTTGGGTACAGATATTGCGAAAGTTTGCCGCGTGTTCTATAATTGCGCGCCATTGCCAAGAGCATAATCTTCCCCATCTCTTTCTCCCGCACTCCTCTTTTCTCCGCTTGTTTCTTGTTTCCCATTATCCAACCTTAGGCACGTGCCCCGGTCTGTTAGCAGCTACAATGAGAAAGGTCGCTCCAGTTTTGTATGCATAAAAACTTCCCAATGTTTATTTAACCACGCATCACGATGCTAATGAGCGCCGGCACCAAAAAAAAGTTTCGCAATTTTTCTTTTCCTTTGACCTGCAGTCTTACGCTCGAAGATTTTCAATATCTACGTATTACACACAGCAAGTGCCTTTTTAATTAATAAAGCGTCATTTAATATAAAATTAACAAAAACTAGCTTCTGGTCTTTTTTCAATATTATATATAGAAATGTCGATAAATCCTTTATTAGCAAAATAAAGGAAGTGATAAATATCACACTTGAAAAGTATCTCATTATTTTAACAATATGTTGAAGAACACAGGTGGAAAATATGATTCAGTAATATTTGTTATCTTTTTGTATTGTCAATAAAATTCTTGTATAATTCTTATATTAATAATTTCACAATGTTGCTATATCAGAACAAATTATTATAAACTTTCATCGACAAACGCACGAAGAAAATCAACAATTTCGTCGAGCTTCGAAAAGAAGCGGAAATCCCCGAATGCGATTTATCGTATGGCATGGGAGGTATTCCGCCGGGAGGTCGGTAGACGCGTTTCAAGAGTTTGAGAGGAGCTTCTCGGAGGCTTTCGGCAACGGGGTTGTTGCGGCGGTATACTCCAGCGGGTAACGAACGATAATTTTTTTTTTTTTGTCCCGAGTGGACGCAGAGCGGCTGAAACGAATTGGATTCCCCCGGGGTCTGATATCGGAGCGGTCGGGAACGTTGATTAATCGCGGGTGCAAACAACGTGTGTAACGCGCTGCTCGATATCCCGCGGTCCCTTTCTTCACCGGGGAAGAGATGGAGAACGCGCTCTGGGACGGCGACAATTAATTTCCTCAATTTTGTCGGTCGTGTGCCGTGATGTTCGCGCGCCAGCTGCGCCGACATTAATAAGGGAAGACGTACGTATCGCCGTGAATAGTGGAAAGCCGATGTACACTGAGGCTTCCTTCGTTCGCCCCGAGTTTGCTCGCTAAAAAGTGCACGTGTTCCGTCTACAGAATACGCAATCGTAATCTTCCATTAATAATGAGATTTCAAGGAGACTCGTTGAAACGGGAAAAATGTGTGTCGGGCAAAATTTAAATCAAGACGGTCATTTGTCTTATATCTGTTTTAAAACTCTTTTCTTTTGTGACAATGTTAAGGCAAAGGTTTCCGGGTAAAAATCTTTAATTTGACCTTTAATTTAATTCTTGGGTTGTAAAGAATTTGATAACGTACGAATAAACATTTTAATTTTAATGAAACATTATTGCTTACAACATACACTTATTATGATTTTATTTTATTTAACACGTGTATATTATTTACGTGTTTTAGTTTTACGTTAATGTAGCGATATCCCTTTATCAAAATAAAAATATTGAGGAACGCAAATGCGAGCAGTATTGGCGCGTTAATTTTTGACGCAACGAGGATTATCAAATCCCTTGGAAATTTCCCCACTTTTTACTAGGTCAAATTCTGCAGGGAGGCACGAATTTATTTTAAACGCAGCTTTACGCTGGGGAAAATGGATATCAGTTTTACGGTCAGCGGTGTAGAGCAAAATCCAACCGGTTCGCGGGCAAAATTGACACGTCGTCCGGGGAGCGTGCGAGCGCACTTTTGCAAAGTCGGTAGCGCACGGCGGAGGACGTTGCACACGCGAAACTCGATTCGCCCGTAGAGGCGTAGAATAGACGCTGTGATATAGCGCTAATATAGAGAAAATTCAATTTGCCAGTCGGAGCTATCGGTCGGCGAGAAACGGGGAGTTTTCGGTGCGAACATTAGCGTCACCGCGCACAAACGGAGGGCTCACAGTTCAGCTCCCTTATAATTGCCAAGCGAAATAATCGGATCCTCCTCTCGGTTTCCGCGCCTTGCCTGTGGTGTTGTTCTTGAAACGTATACGCTACCAAACTTCATTTTCCGGGACAAATAGTGTTTAACGCCTCCGCGCGTTATTGCATATCGCGTAAACAACGACGGGGTAGATTATAGATACGATCTCTGCCGCTCCGGATAAGCCGGAAACATAACGCAAGTTGCTTGATAAGACTTATCGCACGGTAATTGCACAGTTCATTATCAATGAGTTGTTCACGTTTATAATCATGAAACTGCAGCCGTGAATGTGGATAAAATTTCAAGATGGGATTATAATTGGGAGACATCGATCGATCGTCGATTAAATACTCGGGCAATTAAAAACGTATTTCTAATTAAAATAGCCTTCAAATATTATTTCTTACGACAACATGCGATAAAAGAAATATATTTTATTTTTGATAATATTCTTTTTATTTTACTTTATTTGCATTTAATTTTATATCAAAAAGCGCGAGATATAATTTTTATTTTTGTACAAATTTTTTAAATTAATATTTATTTTGTATAATTTTGTATAATTTATATTTCTTTTTTATCAATTTTATTGCAAATATTGTAATATAAATTTAATGATTTGAAAACGGAACAAATGGAAAATAAAATGTTATTTATTTCGCTTTTGTGTGCTTTTATTCGTTTTATTAATTTTTATTTTGCAAGTAGCACATAAAACGCATAATTTCTTTTACCTCGTAAATTATCAGATTTAAAGCTTTATGGGCAACAAATTACTTTCAATAAATTTTCATTCCATGGTAAGGAATTTTTTTCCTTGCCGCAAATCATTGCAAATGATTTCTGTCGATACTATTTATTGTTCACGGGTACCGGGAGACCCAATAAGTGACGATACTGCATCTACACTACATATGGCCGTCGGCCGTCGGCTATTGTTGACGACAGCCGTTGCTCGGATCTGTCAAACGCCGTCCGCTCGTTTATCCACTTTAAAGGCGACGTTTGCAGTATACGTTTTGCACGAGTAACGATTCAACATGGGTAACTGTTGCGGGTCCTGCGACAAGGGACCATCGTCATACGAGGATCTCACTCCCGATCGGGTGCGTCTTCCGCATTTAGGTTAAGTTAAGTTATAAATGCGCGATGTATAAATATTAATCCGTGGACGATCAACGAAAGTTTGTTAAACACGTCGTGACACTCTTGGTAAGCGCAGACACTTTTTTTTATCTCTTCCTCGAGTCCGCCGTTCATATCTTTTTGATTCTCTGCACCGCAAAACTCATGTCCTAGGTTCTCTAACTCTAAAGCATTTCTGACGCGTTACTCTCTTGAATCATTCAGGAAACTATACGCAGGAAACAGGCAGAGGCGGCTGAGAGGAGGATAGCCGAGCAACAGCAACGGGGCATAAAGGACATAGAGTCCGTTAAGAGGCAACAGCGACGGGCGTTGGAGATTGAAAAGCGGGAACAGGAGGCTGCTGCCAGTGGCACGCAGCCTGCGCTACGAGTAAGGATACATTGCGATTGCAAGTTTTGTACTGTACTCTTGGATAAGATTTCATAAAACTCTTGATGAAATCATTTCAGTGGCAGGTACAATAAACTGAGGGAATGTGCTACGAGACTTGATGGAATCGAGCCTTATGTTTTTTCCACTCGGAAGGTATTAAGTATTTTACATAACACTTGGCTGACCAAAGTGAAGACAGGCCTAACGTTACCAATGATACTATTATAGTCACACAAGTGCAATCTTACTTTGTATGATTTACACAGAATTATAGGGAATAGGTGTTTGAGTGTTTTTAATTTAACGAGAATACATCAGCTGAAATCGAACAATCAATAAAACCAAGGTTTGTTTCCAGCTGATATATATTTTTTGTTATGGTTTATATGTAAGTTTGTATATATACATGATTGTGCATGTTCTAAAATATACTACTGACACTATCACTAACCCAAAGTTCTGCATCGTTTAAAATTTAATTTTGCTTCTGCTTTAATCTATTAAATGGACATGTCTCTATTTTTTTACTTGTTATAATGTATAAATATTTATATATGTTCCAAAGAGTTACAGTTATGAACATCAATTTTAAGTGATGAATGAGAATGATGAGCAAAAAAAACCCTTATTCATTGTTAATCTTTCTTTAATAAAAATATACTTTTGTGATTTCAAGTTTTTCAGATTTAAAATTTATATATGTGCCTACACTTAAAAAATGTATATCTTGAGAAATAAGACTATTAAAAAGTGTGTCATTTGTCGATCTCTTATATAAGTTTATATCTATTGAAATACAAATTTCATATATGTAATGTTTAATAATTGTGTGATATAAAAGCAATTTGAATTATAAACTTCGATAATATATTTATATCTACATATAATATTGTATGTATAATATATATAATATATTTGAGTAATACAAAATATACACTTATTATTAGTACTATTATATTATTACATTTTGTTATATATATATATATATATATATATATATATATATTGTATTATATGAAATATATTATATAGTAATACATGTAAATGTACAAATGTAATATATCAGAAATTACAAATGAATGACATGGTATATTTCTGATTGATATATCTCAAATTTTTTGTATCAAGTTTTGCAAATTGCAATATTTAAAAAATCTATAATATACATAAATTAAGACTTAACATATATATCTCTGTGTGTATGTATATATATATATATATATATATATATATATATATATATATATATATATATCTTTAATTTATCTTGTACAATTTTGTCAAAAGTTATATTTTAGATAATAAATTCTCATAAATTAATATATTCATACAAAACAAGTTGAATGTTATATGGAATGCTATTGAAGTCTTAATACATTGAGTGGCTGGACATGATATTAAGAATTTTTCTATACAGCTTATAAAAGATAATCGGTTTGCAAAAAAATATTCCTCATTAAACCGCATTAACGAGGTATAAAAATTCTCTTTATCCATTCCCTATCAACATAACGGCAAATGCTGACGAGATTCGCCTTCTCGAACTTGAACTCCTTAGTGTCTGGTTTTCTTTAGATTTCATATTTTCCCTATCCGATGAACAGACCAAGAGCGAAATAACTTTTTCGCCGATTTACTCTTAAACTCCCTTCCGTGAGCGATTTGTACTTCTAACGAGGCGCCGTTATTCAACGCCAACCACGTGTGAATCTCGTCGGTAGCTGCGGACACACCTGTTTTCAAAGAAATCTCATATAATATTTGTAAATGATTTTATGAATATAGATTTTTATTAAAGGTTATATAAACATATATATAAAACGTAATTAGAAATATCTTGTATGTTCCTCTTATATGTACATTTATATAGAAAATATTATACCTAGCAATTCGTGTAGAGTTATACGTCGACTGGCCAACAACTCCTTGCTGGCACTCCTGATCTCGAATATGAGCAACGCCTGCCTCGGCACACCGTCGCCGTCTATATGGAAATCTATGCTGAACTGAGGATTAGGCATAGCTGGCAGAAGCCGCGATTTCGCGATGGTCTTACCGCCGCTAGGCGAGGCAATTTTATCCGGACTGACACACCTAAAGATTCTTATTTTTAATTTAAATTTATCTACCAGCTATCGCCACATCAATAACACGCTAATAATACTTACGTTTGAAGCTTTACTCGGCAGTACAGTTGGGCGATGTGCGCTACGTGGAGACCCTGTGCCTGAAGAACTTTTCCCTCCACTCCGGAATACTTCTCTCTAGTGCCGTTAACAATTTTTAAATCTGAAAATCCAACAGTTTTATTTCACTTTATGTTTCAGCATTTAGAGTTTCTAAAACTCTAGTTATTTTTCTCTGTAAAAAAGAAGATTATAGGTTTAAAAAAACCAACATGTCTTTTATTGTATCTTTTTTACTGTTTAAAATTGCATCAATAAGCATGAGAGAGATTTAGAACAAAAATATCTGCATGATTACATTAAAATATCACTATCGATGCTATCCACTAACCATTCGGCCTCAATCTTAACCGCGGACTGGGCTGCCTTATCCTGCCCAGCATGTCTGGTTGCGACACCGCGTGAGCCAGACCGGATTCCGACAAGAGCTCCGTGGCGTCGGCCTCCCCGCCGCCTCTGGGTTCCAGGCTCAGCGTGATACCCTTGTTATCATTCTTATCCTCTATAGTCACTTCTGAACGGAATCTACGAAGTTTTAAACCCCTCTTCACCTACAATTACACGAAACATTTCAATCGGACGTTTCGATCATAGATACTTCGACGCGTTTACCTTCTGCTTCATCATGCGAAAGCTGTTGTATTGCGGTATCTTCTTGCTGAAGCTCTGCTCGGGGCTGGGGGTCAAACTGTGATGGGAGGACCGCCTCTCCGCGATCACTTTGGCGGTGTCGGACTCGTCGACAGAATTATCCGCGACCGATTCCGTGATAACTTTCGGAATCCAGAAGCTCGATGTTCCGTTTATTTCGTTGGACTCTTTACTGGTGATGCTAATTTTATCTGTATGAGAATATACCAGAATTTTATAATAATTTGTATCGAACAACATGCTGATTTATTTTGATTAAAAGTTTATATTGCTAAAGATACTAAATGTATGATTTTTAGAATGTGACACTACCGGACTGATTGGACGTAGTCGGCTTCAGGAGGGTGACGGTGCGCGGCGGAGGTGGTGGCGGTACAACTGGATCCAAGTGCAAACGTATTTTAGATTTTTCCATGGAAGGCCTTCGCACGATGCTCGACAAGGAATCAGGCTCGGCGTTTAAACGAGAAGAATTGTCGCTGATATTGCTGGTCGCGTACGTGCTTTGCGTCTAGAGCATTTAATTTCAAACGGTAATTTATTGAACGACGAGATTATTCGAGAAATTATAAAATGCTCAAGTTTCGACGATGTAAACGTTACCTCGCATTCTTCCGACAAGACCTTGATTTTCAGCTCTATAGATCCCGTTTTGGTTTCCCTGAGCGGAAACCAATGGGACTGATCGCTGTTCGATAGCTTTCTGATATCGTCGAGAGTCAGTGATACTTTCCCAAGGTAATCCTTCATGCCGAAAGTATCATGATCCCATAATAACTACAAGAAGAATTTTTAAAAATGATTTCTCTATTTCGAAATGAGAAATTTTAGTTCAAGGCAAAAAAAAATGCGTATAATTACGATATCTAAAGCTTCCCCGGCCTTCGGCAAGCCCATGATGGAACTTTCGTCCCAGCAAGGATTCAGTGTCTTCTTCTTTATGCTGCTCTTGTATTTCGTTTCGTTGTTTAACTTTAGTTCGCAGAAAGGATCGCTGAAGCCGTTCAGATCTTTCGCAACGAGATCCTTAGCGCGTAACAACGTCACCTCCATTAAACCGCTTCCAGTAGATAGGAGGCTGGATATATCGGAGGAGGCGGGATCGGTATCCTTGTGCGTTAATAACAGCTTCTGAAAGTATTTTAAGATTTGAGTGAGCACTCAAGGGTACAAAGAAATTTTTTTCCCGGATAAATATAAGACTTTATATTTATACGAACCGCCTGTTGCATCCACGGTAAACTGTTCCGTTTGATTTTTGGCTCTTCGTCCACCGTGATTGGGACCAAGCTGCTTCTACGACTGTTAACTACTTGTTGTACGCTCTTGACCGGATAAAATAGCACGGAGACCGTCATGGAGGAGGCGATGTTGGAACCGCTGAGCGTGAGATCTTTTCTGACGATCCATGTCGTGTCCTTCGAAAAAGAAAATCACTTTTTATTGAGATTCTTTACAGCACTACAAGGTTACTGTGCCAGAATGAGAATTGAAAGATTTAATATAAAAATAAAATTAATCATAATTTATGTATTTTAAGTACTACATTATATTAAAAGCAGTTTTTGATTTAACTTTTTTTATTTATTATGCTGAATCGTCCGGTTCCATCAAGAAAGACCTAATTACCTGAGACAGAGATAACATGGCCAGTCCAAGCATGTCCGTGTCCATTGATTTTACTATGTTCCATGAATAAATGACGAAGCTCAGTGACACTTGCGTGTAATCCTGCACCAAAAATTGTGCTCTACAGTCCCAAACCGGGGACGTAGTCGACCGAACGTAATGTGTCGTTTTCACCTAAAAATCCAAAGATAATAGAAGTTAATAGAACATCACTTCCGCGCAGATATAATTTTAAATATCGCAAATGTGTTCAAAATGTCATTGTAAATTGCGTTTACCTTCTTCCGATTATTGAAGAGCATGCAATAAGGATTGCATTGAGCAGTATCGCCGTGGAGATTATCAGCGGAGTGAATGTAAACCACCAATACCCCTGAAAATTACAATTGCATTTTAATGCGAATATCTCTCAGGGACTTGACTCTTGAATTCATTTGCAAGAGGAACGTATGCCCAAATACTCGCTATAACAGAAAAGTTGCAAGTTTATTGGTTAAAACGTATACGATAGCCAATAAATTTCCAACTTTTCTGTAAGAACAGAATTTGCAAATACATTTCTTTTGCGAATGAATTCAAAAATTGAGCCCCTGTCCTCGATTTTTTACTACGAAAAAAAAAAAAACACTCAAAGGTCCTCTACAAATTTTCACGGAAAAGCAAATGGTAAAACATAGATATGGCGTGCTTGAAAACTCTACTGTTTGACAAAAGTCTCGATGATAAAACTGTACGTTTAATTAAACGTCAAATCAAAGAATATTGCACACAATCATGCTGCAAAATTTCACCACACGATACGCTAATTTAATTTACCTGCTTTGTGCGCTTTGTTGCAAGAGTCTCGCGACACTGAAAATATTTCATACGATAATGCTGATCGCGGGAAAAGAGATGTTTGATTGTATCTCGGATATTTCGTAGAGATTCGCTGTATCGAATTACAAATATCTCTCTCCGTTTCACATATTCCATGTTATATAATGTATGTTTTTTTTTTTATTACCTGCAAGATGCATATTATCGGCCATTAGTTCTGGCTGCGGTAAATCGGGGTCCAAGAGCGGCAGAGTGGTATATTCTAATCGCGCATTGATGTTCGGAATGTTAGCGCTATTGCGAGACGGTTTCTTCTGTTGTAACACGGTTTCGACGCTGTCAAACGGAAATAAATGGATTAATGGAATCTGATCAGAAATCTGATCAAAAATTTGGTATTTACGACAATAAAACTGATGAAATCGCCATGAAAAAATTAACGCTATCACTTACATCTGCGAATTCTCCCAGTCGTAGACTCCTAACGCTAATTCGAACTGCGCCAGAGTGATCGTACTAACGAGACGTTTCGCTTTCAGCTTGATGGTGATCCTCTCGTTGTCTAATGGCCCGACCAAGAAAGACACGTCCTCGGTCCATGTGGAGTTCAAATTCGAGGTAATTCGCCTCTGATCGCCCACCGTTACTACGAGCCACCTCACTTCATCAGCGACACTCGCTAACAATGGAGAAACGCTAGTTAGGGACTTTCTAACGAGTCCATAATAATGAATTACGCGTTCATTATGACATATAACCGTTTTACGAGAACATCTAAAGTAAGTAAAGTATGTTTTTACTATACTAAATCACGCCAAAAAGAAAATTTTAGAAATGTGGAAATTATTTGAATACGAATCAAATAGAACTTTATAAAATTATATTTAAAATAACTTTATATTATATAATCAATATTTTCCTTATATAGAAATCTATGTTATTTTTTATTATTTATATTCAAACTCTATTCAATAATAATTATGTTATTAATTAAAATTAAAAGTTTTAATGATTTAATTTGATTTGGTATCGATATAATTTTTATCGATTCGAATCCAAACAAAGAAATAAAATTCGATTTGATTCAACGTCAGAAGAAAACTTTGAATTATATTTCTAGAAAATTAAACGATAGAAAAATTGGTTACTCACAGTTTGAGAAGCACTCACCAGAACAACCATTCTGGCACAGAACAACGGTCAGTACTCCTTGCGGCAACGAATTGGTCACGATGTCCAGTACAGGACCTGGTCGCTCTCGCGCTCTTAGGTTCAGCTCCAAGTGGCCCGGATCGACCAGCCAGCTAGCCAGAGCGTCCGTTACCACCGCATGAATCCAGGTCTTGATCAGCGGCATCTCCATCATCTGCACCGCTCTTAAGATTCTTACGCTGAACCAGACGTCCGGTTTCTCCAGGAAACTTACACTGAGCCCGGTCGCGTGCGGAAACGGCGCCGAGGTGTTCAGCGTCAGGTTGACGATAATCGTGCCGGATAGCGATAGCTTCTCCACCGCCAGGTCGATGTCCATTCCCACACTGCCGAGGTATTTACAAAAAAAAATATTGATGAAAATTTGTTTAAAAAATAGAAAGTAGATTTAGAAAAATCTTGATTAATGAAATCTTAATATCAAAATGACAAACGATTCTGAAGAAAAAATAAACTTGGAATTTATTATACGAAATTAAATTCCGATCAAGCAAATGGATCGCAATTAATGAAGTACCAAACAAAAGCAAGTTAACATTGCGTAAAGAGAAGAGAAAATACGTGACGTTTACAACTTTGTTCAAAAAGTGCATAAAGGTTTTTAATACGGTGAACGCTTTGCTCCTCACCCTTTACCAAACAACCGCGTGGTGATGAGCATGCGGAATTGCTCGCAGTCCAGCCGCAGGTCCGCTTCGATGGACAATTTAGTCTGACCGAAGTGTTGGCCATTGGGAAGATCGTCGTCGCTGCAGCAATCGAGGGTTCTGATGCGCGTGATGCACGGCGTCTGTTCGCCGAGAGTGAGTTCGCGTAATTCTAATGGACCTGAAAAACGAGTATCTCTTATGTAGTCACGATGAAGCCGCTAAATGACGAAGTAATTTGGAATCCCTCGAGACCGATCGATGATTAATTTCTTTAGCGAACTTCTCTTTATCTCTCCTGTTTTTTTTTAATCTCCTGTTGTGAATCGCGAAACGTGTATTTATAAGGTGTATTTACCAAGTCCTTACCTAATATACCGGGTTTGGCTTCATTAAGGAGGGGTTCCAGTCGTTCCTTCGCCAAAGAGAATATACTGGCAGCGCTGAATCTCCACCTGAAAGAATAACATTCGATACATAGACGAGAGCCCTCAACATCAAGCTACCGTTCTGTCGGAACCGGACTTTAATTGTAGCGCTGATCTCCCTGTGTCAGTTTATTAAATTTAAACCGCAGACGCCCTTTTCAATTTACATGCAATTCCTCAAAGTTTTCCCCCTTTCATATTAAATCTCCGCAAATAGATGTCTCGAAAAGCAATGCGATAAGATACGATTCATTAAACATTCAGTTTAATTAAGCGAATAGCCAGATTTAATACGATAAAGCGCTCATTCGTGCGTGAAAGACGAGCGCTGATGTTTCGGTGCCGCAACTGACGGGTTATTTCCAGAGTTTATCGTTAATGACATCCCATTTTCGCCGTCGATAACGAGCTGATTCGCATAATACACATAGCGGCCCACGCGAATTTCGATGAATAGATTAACGGACAGTCAAGTAGATTAACACAAGCCCACGCACTTGTCATTTTTTTTTTCAAGGCGTTTGGATAACATCTCATTCATCTCTCAGTCCGGGTGCTTTCAGGTGAATTCCCTCGTTAAATATGTACACTCTTGTACGATATTAAACATTCTGAAATTATCTTTTCCTCTTGTTATTAATAGTCAATTCTTCGTTATTTTGACTTCGTTATTTAAATGAATAATCTTATATTTAATTTTCACTGTTCCTCTTTAAGAAAGAATTTAAATAAATGGGGTTTATTTATCACATTCTCGTAATTAGAGTATCGCTGCAAGTGTACGAAATTAGAATCTGTCTATGGATTATTATCCGATTTATCGAAACCCCGTGGAATTATTTACGGGGAGTGCTCGATTCCGTAGGAACTTTCCCGAAGAGTCATCGTACGTTTCCTGCGTTCGCACATGATCAAATAAGCGGCGTGTGTGCGCATGATCACGCTGTCGTTTTCTTTACGCGCGTCGCGCTGAATTCATCGCTTTTTCCCCCTCGCGCATGTAGATGCTCTCGCTGGTCGGCGAGAAAACCTGCAGCCGAGGCTGTTCAGGAATGCTCAAACAGGTCTATCAACTATCCAAATAAGTAACACTCTTTCCGCGCTTATCGCCGCTTGTCGCTCCGCTTGCTGATAGACGCGGATAGGACGCGAAGAAAATCAGATGCAACTTTTTTCCTCTATTAATATACGCATAAATCTCTTTGAAATCCAATCGCGAATTTTTTTAACCAAGAATCAATTTTCGGATCGCCTCTGTTTTCAACGAACGGAGAGAGGGATCTCTATTTTTTGATATACGTTTTAGTTCAAGAGGAGCTGGTTTTCGTGGTTATCGATTTTGCATTTGTTTAAAAAGAAAAAAAAATCTATATTAAGATCCCGCGAGCTCGTATGCGGCAAACCCGATGGCAGACTGCGATTTATTCAAACGCGGTCGATTGTAACAACGTCGACGACTCGTTCCGTTCGACATACGTGCCGGGGTGTGACGACGACGGGCTGGCAAGGATTTTATCCGCGACACGGCGGACAGCAGAAACGTGAAAGGCCACATCTATATACCACCACGTGCGGCAGGAATGCGGTATGTTTACAAATGCGTATGTAAGTGCTCGTTCGCGAACGGGGAGGTTCATTCACCCGATCTGATGGCGAGGACAATCGCGGCGTATATACCCACCGACATTACAATAGCGTTATTACTGCGAAATCGCAGGTATATACGGAAGAGCAACTATCCGGCGAGGTCACGAGATGTACAGTAATAATGGACGCATCGTTACACTTCGGTTACACTTGCATTAACTCTTCTCAACGCAAGACTTGATTCTTTCTCTTTTCTGTTACTTGTGTTATTAATTGACAGCGCGGTGTACATCGATCTTGCTTGAATAATTCAATTTCCGGATTTCAATATCGGGGAAAGTTTGTACATACTCGTTATTCGTAAGTTACATTGGTACAATAGGATCTTGATTGCGTCTATTGACGTGTACCAGCTGATTAACTTCATCGATAATTGCTGAAAAACGGTACTTACCACTTGTTGATGAGCAAAGTGAGCCACTCGGCGGTTTCGTCTTTGTACAAGGCTCGTCTCCTACGTAACCTGGCCAGTTCATGTTGCAGTTCCGTCTGAAGGAGCCGAGAGACTCTCGCCTTAACGACAGTCGTCGCCAGTGCCAGGACCAGAACCAGCCACGCCAGCGAGAGACCAGCCGCCCCTATTATCCAGGTGATCGCGAGTGCCACTCCGAGATACAGTGCGCTGCGAATTGCCTCTGCATCTCTCTGCAAAGAGAGATATATTTCATCCGGTGCGTTCGTGCGCATACATTTGCATGCATCAAATGAGAGCCTACGTGGGCTTACACCCTACGCTCCGTGTGTTTAAGCCGGCGGTAATCAAATCGCATAATGACCTCGGCGTATTGCATTAACATCAGTATCAATAACTACTATATGTTAATCGCTATTTATGTATTGCCTATCTATCTGTTTCTGAGATAATTAATCCGTAGGATCCTTCCATTACGTGGGACGTAAAAGTGCACGTTTGATTTTAGGTTTAATTAGAATTCGAGGATTAGATTTGCTATCCATCTATTTTATCCATTAACATTTCATATTTAATTAATTTAAAAATACTTTCAACTTTCGAAAATACTTTCAAAAATTGTTTTATTATGTTAACTCTTTTCTTCCATTTTGTGCATATTTTATCCGGTCAGTTTTCCCTTCTTTTTAATATGACTTATATTTAGACTTCTTATTGTTAATTCATTTTGCTTTATTACAATGCCCGACGATCCGTGTAATTTTGGAAGTTGCAATTCTTTCTCATTTTCTCAATATTTGCGCGTGAAACTCAAGCAGATGGTATATCCGATGGTATTATGCGCAACCTTGCCGTGTCCGACGAAGAAAAATCATAAAAGAGTATTAGCGATACGAAACAACCCCGCAATGACAGTCCTCTCGTACGTTCACTCGCAGCGTATCATTAACAGCAATTTACCCCGCGAGGGACTCTAAGACTGTACGGCCGTGCGTATCGCAATTTCAGAACATTCTCGGAAAATATTTTCGTCCCCGGGCCCGCGAAGTGAAAGCGACGTCACGCGACATGTCGTACGTGAAGTTGCACCTCCGTCTTGCTAGGATGTAGGACGTGATTCCCGTGTACTTATACACGCGACGTCGCGTGTAACGCCGAAGAAGGCTCTCTGACGTCATCGAAGAACGTCATTAACCCCGCTGGTAAAATTTTATAATATATACACATATAACGTCATTAGATGCAAGTTTTGTCCGCCCGGAAAGATACAAGAAGATACCAAATATCAAAGAAAGATGCGCTCATTAAGAAGTAGTTAACGCTGAACGGATCTAAAAGGTTAAATTCTCTTCAAGTACAGTTCTAATAGCTCACGAATAGACTGTTAACTAAGGCGACGTAAGTAATTCCTAACGTATAAATTGATTTTAAAGCCAGATTCAAAAGAGCAAGATCATTATCGTGCGGTTTATTCCGTGAAGTGAAGTGCGCTTCGCTCTTAAAATTAAATAGAGCGATATTAATGCGAGAGATGGGGGCTCTCCACGCACCTACACCGTTCTCGTCTCGAGGTCGAAAGGCGCGTTCTCGCTCGTAACACGCGCCCTTGCGCAATAGTAATTCAACCCGTTCCGTCAAGAACGTAATATTACATTAATTGGAAAGTTGTCCAATGTTAAAAGAAGCGTAGTGAAGACAGTGCTGAAAAATATTTAGTTAAGATAGAAAATAGAACAATAGAAACATATAAAGGATATATCTACAAAAAATATTATTTAAAATAAGTGTTCTGTGTAATTATTATTATTTTAAAATTATATGTCTGAAAAAATTGAATTACATACAAACATATCTACATATCCATGAGATCCACGCGCTATTTTTCATTTTATCGGAAATAAAAAATAACTTATTTATCCATGATATATTGAAATGTAAAATAAATATTTTACTTCAAAAAAGTAGAGTATACACGTATGTATAAATAATAAATACTATTTGCTTTTTTAATACTTACTGCATAAAATGCCTATTTTAAATAGTACTTTTTAGAGATACATTCTTTAAATAAATATTACTATTGAATCTATTTCAAATTTTTCCCAGTTCTACACTTTGATCTCCGTACATGCATAAGGGTGCGTCTCGTCGCATTTTCTCCATTTACGAAATTACAGCGAAGAGAAAACATTATTTATCGGCGAAATAGTTCGGTCTTGCGTCATTCAGTCTTGTTTACGTAAGGCGCCACTCTTAATTAGAGAAAATTCCTGCGGAAAGTAATTCGAAACGCGATACACATCAATTTATTTGGATTGTCTTGTTCGGGGAAAAAGCACACTTTCTACGGTGATTATTTTCGCATTAGATTATAGTGAGATAAAAGTATTAGGATCTGATTAAGATTAATTCAGTACGCATTTGGGTAAAAGTGCATACAAATCAACAGAATCGTTTACATCTGAAAGGAAAACAATTTTTCAAGCGACTGACTTCTTTCGAATACAGCACGTGTTCAAAATTGATCTCGAGGGACTCTGCCTTTTTAAGTGAAGTGCTAATTACTCTTGGTAGTGTAGCTAGAGAAGAGTACGAGATAAAGATCGCTCGAGAAATCCCACGAGTTCCGTGCCGGAAAGCATTATTTCAGTGACTTCTCACGCAGATAATAATTTCTGTACTGCATTCATAAATTTAAATGTCGAATAATAAGTCTGCACACTCGTGTACGAGGTGCCTTGACTTTAATTATTCATCCTTTGCCTCGTACAGTATCAATATTTTTCTCAATTAAAATAATAAAGCGTTAATACTTTTCAAGCAGTAAATCTTTAGGCTACATATAAATAAAGACGTTGGAATTTTCTTTTAATTTTAAACAAATTTTGCTCGGTTAGAATTTTCTTTCAAGATGTACGAGCAAATTTTTTGAAAAAATATAAGCGCTTCGATAAAGTGTTTTTAGATTAAAACCGATCGGGGTATCCAGCATCATATTTGTTATGTGGCATGCAAAGAATATCTGACCAATTTTAGACACGGTCTGTAAGCAAAATTTCTTCTTCTCAAAATTCAATTTGTGATCGACATGAAACCAACAAACGAAGTTATAAAGTTTACGAATTATAAATTTGATAAACAAAGATACATTTCAAATTGCTCTTTAATTACAATTTTTACATAAATTTCTCTACTTGATCGTATATTATATTTCACTCATCAGAAATTCAAAACTTTTCACGCTGCAATATGTTATCATCGCGTTAAATCATAAAAGTTTTCATCAGAAAGAAATTACTAAATTACTAAATTGAAAATGAGATAAACCAGCAAGTAATTCAATCCTGGAATTATAATCGGGCTCAAGGCTGAATGTGGGATATCCTCGCGATATATTCGCGTTATAAACATTCCCGCGTAACCACTCGAAGTTTAAATAGGTCGGCTTCGAGATTCAAAACCGCAGACTCGAACGTAAAAAAAAAAAGAAAAATACTTGAGTCCAACAACAATAGCGGCAACGCGGCCAACGACGTCGGTGAACGTTCAACGATGCGCACGAGGTATGCATCGCGAACACCCATCGTCAGGTCGTCACGGCTCTCCTCTTCTCTCGTCACGGAGCATTGTGCCCGGTCGCTTTTACGGAATTGACGATTCAACTCGCGTGGGCTTCTTTGAAAAAAAAAAAAAAATACCCATCGTGTCCCGACACCGGGGACACCGAGCATTGAAGCTACGCGTGTACGTGACTAACGTGCTCGCGGTGCTTTCGAGTGGCGGCATAGAGAGATACGCGAGAAATGGATTTGAGTCCCACATATGTATCCTTGCACGATTTAACGGCGCAATTTTGTAACTTCGCAGAGCGAGAGACACGCGTGTCCCAATTTTCATCGGCAAACTCTTTATCGGATTTCAATATTTCATGATCCCTGCGCTCCGATAAAGTTCCACGTACGTCGTCGGTCCAATTCTTTTAATAGTTCGTCATTCCAGCGGTCTAATTCGATCTTTCTTGGTATACGGTGTTCTCTCTTTACCAGTTTAAAAATTAAACGCGACGTAAATCGAATTGAAGATCTCTCTGGAAACTCTTCTCCACTCGCACGAGCTACAAGGAATCGAAAATGAAGAGTCTCGATTAAATTAAATTCCGCACGCGGACGGAAGACGAAGAAAAAGAAGAAGAAGAAGAAGAAATGTTTCTACACTTTGCAGAAGTGACCTATTTCTTCGGCCGACGTACAGCGAGTGACTCGGCATACGAAATAGCGCGGCACACACGCGGCGCTATCGAGAATTGTTCGGCTCGGCCGAGCGAGAAGCCGATGATAAGCAGCCATGTATGTACCTGTGTTTTTTGCGCGACGGCATGGGCGAATTCTTCGTCGGGTGCGGGATCGTCGGGTGTCATGTTGGTGCCCCCCGCCGCACCGCCGCTGCCGCCGCCGCCACCACCGCCGACGGTACTGCCAAGGGGTCTGATCGGACCCCCCGTTGAATACGGCCAATTACCAATGGGATACCCGCCTTCGATGAACTCGCGCTTTCCTGAGGAAACAGAAGAGGTAACGTTATATAGAGACGTATACGATGTGCGATGATAACATCTAAGGGAAGATTTAGAATTTCGGTCTGTCAGCCTCTGTAAAGGATGCAGTCGCGTGATAAGTGAGAGTTAAACAACCGCATTTGGCGCGACGTACGATGGGGGAGAATGCGAGCCTTCTTTCCTAGCAAGGTCTGAATTTCCATCGGCAATTTCTAATTATGTAAAAGTTAAGTAATTAATTAAACGAGACTTCGGGCGCTTATTATTTATTAAGCTCGCTTCCAGATCTATCCCTTATAAATTACACCAAGATTATACTTAAAATAGTCTTTAAATTGTGGAATAATAATTATAATGTAAATATAATCGATACAATTTCTCGCTTATTTGTTAAATTCCCATATATCTAAATATAACTTGTGCGTATAATATAAAAAAATGTTGAATAATTTCAACTCGGAATGAATGGCATTGATTGCATAAAACATCGAGTAAATATTTCCGCGATAATTCACCTACGTGCACTGAGGAAAAAAACATGTTATATTTGCGACTATAATTGCATAGTAAATTAATTATAGTATTAAAATAATTATAGTCAGGAATATCATTTTTATATTACTACTAGAATATTGGTAATAATAATCATTCGCATACGTGACTTAAAACAAGTTTATTAAAGTTAAAAGATTAAAAAAAAAGTAACTTAAAATTCTGCTTTAGACATAAAATTTTCCTATTATTACAACAAAGTAGTACAAATTTCTACACTTCCTTCTACTGTGTATCTTTAATTCACGTGGTTAGTTCATAGTTAAGTGAGATTTATGTGATCGAAGTGAAACGCGATTTGTAGTCTATAAATTCGCAACTGTCCGTATTGCGGTGCATATCAATCAGCGTGCCGGTAAAAGAGCGAGGACAAAGTGTCACGAGTAAGAGTTATTGCTGCGGAGGAATGCATACACTCCGACACATTTGCGTGGCGTGTCCCGCGGATATTTTGCAGCTATTTGTTAAGCTGACTGTCCCGGTTATTAATTGGCGTCATTTTCTTTTTGGCCCTTTAAAACACACGTCTTTACTGACTTATTTATAAGTATGCTTAAATAGTTATGTAATGTTTTGGCGAAACTACGCGAATATATCCTTGAAAGACGATCGATAGGAAGGTTTTGCTAAATTAACTTCATCGAACTATAATAAAAACAAAAGAGTTCGCGCACGGTCATTGGCTGAAAAGGACGCGAGTTGAAAATACCTTTTTAATTGAAAACTAATTAAAAATATATAAAGGGATACAATCGTAATTTTTTTATGTTTGCAGGCTCGTATTGAGTCCTAGTCCGATTTGTCATAAAGGTAACGCTCTGTCCCGCGTTCGGGTTCGCTGCTTTTTGCATATTTAAAAAGCGACCCGTTATCAAATTCCAATCGATAAAGTTATTTACGCGATATCCAAGTTAGCCTCGCTCCGTGTTACATAGTTGTAATGCACATGCGGCGACTGATTCCATGGCGAATCAAACCTAGGGATAAGAAGAGTGCGATAATTCAGGATGGCGACCTTGACATTATGGAGGCGCACCACATATGTGTGTACATGTGTGTGTGTGTGTGTGTGTGTGGGGTGGAATTAGCGTTGCAACCTTTCACGCGGTTGACGTCGCGTACGGCCTGTGCCAAGAGTAATTACTTCCGCGGATTGAATTTGGCGAATCACGCTTCGCATTTCGAATGCGGCCGGCGTTGTTATAGCGCGCTGCCACGTGCTGCTTGCAATTATAATACCGGCTGGCGTGTCGCACGCGGAACGGCAAGGAAGAAGAAGAAGAAGAAGAAGAAGAGGGAGAAGAAGCGGCGACGAATAAAAATCGATAAACTAAACATAAGTCCCGCGTGTAAACGGCGTAATGTATATTTAGATAGACGCGCGGTAGAAAGCTCGACGGCGAGTTACGAGTTTTTCTTACGCGTTAATCGGTGATCTAACGCGTTCCGTACCACATTATTCAGGCCGTGACGCCGCCGCCGCCGCCGGGTTTCGGATTCAGGCGGGCGGCTCTGATCGCCGCGAAGTCTTCGAGGGTGCCGCGTGCCACGACGAAAAGCAATTTCGATGCTCCCGATGATCGCCGTACCGTACAAAACTGGTCACGGAGCATCCTACATCGCGTGTGAGCGTCGTGAGCCCCTTCCCTCCCCCTCCCTTCTCGCCCCGGCCGCTAGACGAGGGGCATTATCGATCAAATAAGTTATTAGATCATGCGCCCGCCTACTCAGCTTTTAATATTTCACTCGCTGCGTTCCACATACATAGTTTCCGCGCACGTGTGCGCACGCGAGGAACGCAATGATCCCCGTTGACTTTTAGCGTGATGTATCGGTCTCGTTGCCTCTCGTTTGCATGGAACGGCCCCGCGATAAGTGGGCTCCGTTTATCACGCGACCTATGGATCACACTTGTGAAAGAGGCGACGACAAAAATTAAATTCCTGTCGAGTTAAATTCTATCGAAAAAAAAAAAAAGAAAAAAATACATCCCGATAAAGTAACGTTATTACGCTTCCATATGTGTGACGCAGGTTTATTAATTATAGCTCGTCCTGTGATATGACTCTCAGAACTTGATCCCTTCGTGTTTACTTCGAGCGGAAAGTTAACGAGGCGTGGATCGTGTGAATCCATGCGTGCGGATCGGTCGTTTAGCGAAAAATCACCGATATAACTGTATCCTGTCTGTTATCCTCTATTACGTGATATCGCCGCGGAAACGGGAGAAGCGCTTCCTGCGCCCCGTTTCGCCCCCAGGTTTCGCGACTCGCCGCCGGTCTTTTTCACCGTGAAATTTTCGCGCCACGTGCTCTCCACCGCCGGCCGCCGGTTAAAGCCAATTAACGTCACGTGGAGGAGAAGCGGGCGCGCTCATCCGCGACGCGACGTACCTTTTTTCAAGGAGGCTCCTCGCTTCGTGTGCCGACCCATGAAGCTGGAAAGTAGCTGCATGCTTTTTTTTTCCTTCCCCGAGCACTTTCAACGCCCCACCACCGGTGTGGCGGTGGTGGCCTCGCGGCGATAAAGCGGCTATCGATCGCGGATCCCGGAAACGATGATCGCTGCTCGGAATTCTCACCCTCTTTTTTTTTTTTTTTTTTTTTTTTTTTTGTTCCGTATCACCGTTTTCCCCGAAACATTGCCGTTTTTAACGATTACGTTACGAGTACGAACGTGTAACCCCCGCGTTCAACGGCTTTCCCGGCGTTGCACGCCGGCGAGCATCTCTCTCTCGTTCCACTCCGGTTTGCATACGCGAAAAAAGTCAGGCGGGGAGAACTCTCCGCGACTAATGAATATAAGGTATTCTCGAGAAACTCTTTGAAGATCCGCGCGCAATGTTTTGCACTCGGGAGAGAACGCGTCTCTCTCTCTCTCTCTCGAAGAGTAAATTGAAATATTTATTTTCCACGCGAGCGGACCTCCTTTTTTCTCTTTCAAGTCGATCAAATAAATGCAAAAGCCTTCTGTCAATTAAATTCCCTCCTTTGAACGGTGGTTCTTGTTATCTCTGAAGTTTCGAGACGTAAATTTACCTTTACGTTGCGCGCAACGAAAGTCTTTTCGTTTTTCGTGTCGCAATCTGGAAATATATTCGACTGTCAAAATACGCCGGTAGTAAAAAAAAATTCATTTGTTATTTTAATTGAATGAAATGGGAAGCTTTTGTTTGTGCTCGAAACGAACGGAAATGTCGGACACGCTCGAGGCTGGTTTCATAATTCATTGTCGATTCGTCCGTGAATTAATATTCCATCTGATTTCCAACAACATCGCGGCAAAGCGGTTCAGGACGATGTTCGTCGGTAATCGCGAATAAATTACTTTCGATCGCGCGTACGCGCGGAAGTGACGAGCGGATTAAACGAACCCGACGCTCGCGCCTCGTGAAAATTTCGTTAATCACGCGGCTAACACGCTTGTCGTTGTTGGGTGACAATTAACTCGTCGGCGGGGGAGGATCGTTCGCCAAGGTTTCGTGAACGCGCATCCTCGGATGCGGAAGCACGCGCCGCGACGATCGCGAGTACTCGGCGCGCGCGGAAGCACTGAGGGAAACTTCGGTCCTTCCTCCCGGTGGAGGATAACCGCCGAGAGGGGGGTTGGTTTCCCTCTCGAAGGGACTGCGAAAGTCCTCTCGCGCCTGCGCCACCCTTTCCCGACCGCCACCGTCGCGACAGAGGACACCCTACCTGAAATCTCGTTCACGTGCAATTTACCTGCGTGGCAAACGCCGCGCGATAGAGTAAGAATTTCGTTGCGATTGCACGCGCGCCTTTCTCGTATCGATTAACGTGCTTTTAAAATAAAGTGATGTTATGTTACGCCTGAGATTGTATCACCGAACACTCGCGTGATAAATTAATAAATAAATAATAATGACAGATAAGAACAATATTTTATAGTCATATTTCTATAATTTATGGCCAGTTTTGAACCTAATTTCAAAGTTGTTCAACAATATAAATTATAGTTTGTTTAATTAATTAAGGTTTTCATAATCATAATATTAATCTATGCAACTTATGGCATGATTGCCAAAATAGAAATTGTAATATAATTGATTTACCATAAAACAAGCATTTATTATAAGTATATTATTACCAATATTAAAGTAATAATTACCATAAGAATGATATTCTTGATCATATTTTTTTACAAATATTACATATTTTTTTCTCAGTGTATGTCGTACTAGTTAATCATGTAAAAATCTTTACTTATTTTACAAAAGCTACAAACGTTTCAATCTTAGGCTTAGGTTTGGATCATTTTCGATGTGTCAACTAACAATTTTTTTTTTTTTTTTATTTTAGTTTGTGTAGCTTTTTGTAAAATAATTAAAATGATGTTTGCGTGTTTACTCTGTCAGTTTTAACTTGCCTTTAACATTGATAATAAATAATAAATTTGTTAAATTCTACGTGATTTGAGAATTTTTCGATTGGATTCAAATTTGAAGCATGTCTTATCATTTCATTGAGATCGTAATGATGTATTAGCATACTTCAGAATTGATATGGCATATTATATTATCTCTTGACGCTTACTGACACTCCCATAACAAATTACTAGTAATAAATATATTATTAATATCATTACTTTACGTAATATAAGAATATTTCGATAACAAAGACTTCTAATTCAATGTCATATTTTGTGTCATATTCTTTCCCGTCGTCATGAGATCGTGACAACAATAAAGAAAATAAATAAATATTGTTAAAACGTCTTTTTCGCAATAATAAAAAACTGATCGGGTCGAATACGCTACTCAATCAAGCGAGGAGCGATGCAACGCGCGCGCACGCGTTCGACACCGCGGCGCGATGCACCTCTTTCTCTCTCATACGGTAATAGCGACGGCGAGTAATTTGAGTAATGGGCCAACGATCACGGCGGCATTAAAGATCGCAGCAGTTAACATCCGTGTACGACCGTTATCGTACCGTTAACTTAACATACAAAATAGCCGTTTTGCAGCTGTAAGCGAGCGCGTATTGCGCGCGTCGGTCTTAATCCCGTCGCTAAATTCCTCCTCTCGATGAGACGCAGGAGAGGGAGGGGGAGTGAGGAGGAGAAGATCCGATCGCCCATATGGATCGCTCGGATGTCAGGTGTCTCTCTGACAAATCGTTTGTAGAATCCTTTTCCCTGTGGACGCGAGACGAGGAAAAAAGAAACCCCCGTTGATATTATTTCCACGAGATCGCGCCGGATTATCTCGAACGAGCGGCGCGTCTGGAAGTGAGTCGACTCGTAATCGGCATTCACTACGCCCGCGGGTTCTCTCTCGGAGAACGAAAGCGCGCGGCCGCCCGTAGCTGTGCGGGAAAGGTGCCAGTGACTCGATCGGGGAATGCTGCTGCCGCTGCTGCAGCCCCGTGTCGATTCGAGTCGACCTGCATGGGGATCCGGAGTGTCACGTGCGTGAAAACGCGAGCGCGCGTTTTCGATACGGCGCGCGTTACGCCTCCGCTTCCGCGGAAGGAATTGTCGTGCTGTTATCTCGCGCTCGGATGACGATTATTTATGCCGATCGTCGGCGCACGGCGGCGATATTCCGATTCCCCCGACTATGCGATGCACCGTTGCCTAACGGCACCGTGAGTGCCGCCGGCCGCGGCACGAAATTTTCAATCCGCCGCGATCCTCGCGGCTTCGATCGTGTCTCCTTCCGCGCGATGCAAAGCACATCGCAGAGAGAAAGAGAGAGAGAGAAACGTAAAGAATGAATCTCCTTGCCGAGAAAACCAACGAGAATAAACGAAAAGTTCACACACTCGAAGTCTCTGTCTCCGTCGGCTCTGTTTTTAATTTCGCAGAGTGGATGGAGGAACGCGGGAGGGGGACGGGGCAGGTATGCGTTCTCCATATTTCAATTGCTTTCTTAATTGTGCGCGCCGTCCGAAGTCCGGCGTGTTCCCTTGGCCGGGTTTCTCGCTTTTACCCGAGCGATGCAAAAGGTAATGGATGTGGAACGGAACGGCAGGCGGTAGCCTCTCCGCTCGTTCCGTCGTCGTTGTCGCCGCCGCCGCCGCCGCGCCGCGCCGCGTCATCTCATTCCGTCATCGTCATCGTCTCCCGCTTCCTTTTCCCTCCGGTTTTATTTGCTCCTCGGGACAACATCTGTCTTGTGCACCGCCACGTTGCGCTGCTACAGACCGTACATAACGCCGCCCGAGATGACGACGCCGACGAGTCGGACTTTATGGTGCAACACCAGAGAAAGAGAGAGAGAGAGAGAGGGAAAGGGAGAAACGCAGAGAAATAAAGAGAGAGGAAGAGAGCGAGGAAGAGAAAGAGAAAGAGCTTCGGAGAATCACACGGAGAAAAAGGACTTAGACGAAGGCGACCGGAAAATACCGGGTGTCCGAGGAGCCTGCGCGTCTCGCTATCCACCAATCCAGAGGCTTACATGGAAAGAATGATCTTGCTCAAGTATCTAAAAAGCTAGCTAGATACAGGTCTGAACATAATTACGTAGGACGGTCAAGCATGATAATGCTGCAAAAAGTTTTGACATTCTAGCTTCCACCAGCTTAATGTGGTCCAAATTAATTAGTTTCTATATCTAGTTAAAATATAATTATTTTCGAACTAAGTTTTTAGATACTTTAGTAAAGTTATTTTTTCAGCGAGAAAAGTTGAGAAGAAGGCTAGAGACAACTAAGAATGTAAGATAAGCAAAGAAGATGAGATTAAAGTAAAAAGATATAAGAAGAATGAATAAAATGTCGGAGGTTTTTTGTACGCAAGAATCAGATAATAAGATACAAGTGCACTCACAAAAATATATTCTTATACTGACGAAAGCAGTTTTTTATTTTTTTTATTTCTCTTCTTTTAAATAATGGTTAATTTTGTAAAGAACATCTCCCTGATAACTAGACGTAAAATACACTCATCGTTTATTTAAAACAAATAAGATTGACTCAAAATAAACTTTCGTGAACACACACAAAAAATATGTATTTGAATTAAATAAGTATTACTTATTTTAAATAATTTATAAGTTTATACATATATCCGGAAATCTATCATAAATTCATCATAAGTAACAAATTTAATCAAAATATATTCTGAATCCTAGTAATTGAATACTACAACTAAGAATATAAAATTAAAATAAAAGTTTGATTTACTTATTACTTTGACTTTTCTTTAATTCAATTTTATAATATTCTTTGAAAAAGTATAAATTTTTTTAAAGTTTATGATGATAAATTTTTCTGAAATTTGTAAGTATATTTTATATAAGACTACTATCAAGAAAATGTTCTTTATTGAAGATAACCCTTACTTATTAGAAGGAAAAATGTAAATTGAGTATAATCGCTTTTCTTGACAGTAAAATAAATATTTTTCTGTGAGTGAATAGTAAGTGAAAACGATGAGTGAATAAACAAATAGATATAAAAGGGACTGTGTTATATAAGATAGAAAAATTGCATGGCGATATGTGTCTTAGATTTTAGCCAGTTAAATAATTATAAGGGAAGGATATTAGGGCAAAATTGCAAACCAAGCCCCTTCTCGGTATTCAAGCTAAAATAAATAAATTATTCTATTCAAGAGCGTGTTTTCAGCTTCTAGAATTTACACGACTAAGAAACTCTGGAATAGCGTGGTTGGGTCTGATTATTCCGCAGCTCGAAAATCGGATAATACATGAATCTAGCGATCCTAGATATGCGCGTAGTTTTAAGAACATGCGAGATTCTTATGTGATCATATCAATCTCCTAGGATTACAAATATGCCACTCTATTATTGTATTATGATAATGTTTTCAAATTCTATTTTGTTAAATCTCTTAACCAAAAAAAAAAAAAAACTTTAAGTCGTTGCATTGATCTAAGACTAACGTTGTTGATTTTGAAAACATGAATATACTAACAGAATAATTTATGCTTGAGATTTTATATTTGCAAAATTTCAAATCTTAAGAACGCAAAAATCTAAGATCCTGAGAATCGCATATAAAAAAAGAAGAGATCGCCAGTATAAAAAACCTACAGTCACAAGACTGAATAATACGTGCCGGTAATTGAAGCGACATTTCCTTCACGGTATTCTAACGTTCTTCGCAGCGACAAGAAGCGCGTGTGATAATATACGAAGGAGACACGTAGAAAAAAAAAGGGCGTCGCAATTAATCCTCGATCTTGGCTCCCCTGTAATTATCGCGCATAGGCAATTCCTAAATCAACTACCTGCGGACGGCTAAGATCTGTCCGAAGCCGGTACATTCCGGAGGTTTAGAAAAGCCGCCGGGAACCTGTTCTCGTTTTGCCGAAAGAAAGGAGGAGAGGGGTCCCGGCTGTGTTTCCCGCCACGGTTTACGTATTTACATATTTACATAGACGTACGCCATTGGTCCCCGTGCGCGGTATTCTCGTACCGTGGCCCGAAATGGAGTCCCGTCTGGACACCAAAAATACGTCCGCACGGCGTGTACGCATGGCTTTTTGTATTATTAATGCTTTTCGGGCACGGGTATCTTTTTTTTTTTATACGGAAGGAAACGGAAAGAGAACAGTCCCGATAAATTAAATTCTATTTGATTGCGGATACAGATAGCCCGCGTTACAGTTAAGTTGTGTACGCGTCCGGCGAGAGAGTAAAACGTGAAATTATTTCCACGAAATCTAACGAGAGCGGGAGATGTCACGAGATCGCATCCCACGGTGATCACGTAACGGAGATTTCCGGTGCGTTTGGCAATTATCGGCTCGTCGTGGCTCAGTCGGAGACGTAGGTTGGGGATCATCATCTCGCCCCCGGAGGGTCAACGCACTCCGCGTATTCGCTCCTAATCTTAAAAATCTCTATTACGCGATGGAGTTCAAGATCAATGCTAAATAGACGGGGGAAAGTATCAGAGCGAGAAGCGAAGCGCGGTTCACGTGGCGTGACGCCGTGACCGCGACCTGTTGAAAAAAAAAAAAGGAAGAAGGTATCGCGAGGAGGAAGGACGGGACCCCTGAATCCTTTCCATCTTGTTACGACCTGAACTTGGCACGGAGCGTCGTAACGCTCCGAAAATCAAGCCGCGTAACAATCGACGGAAACTTTGCATTTCTTTTCCGCGTATCGGAGCGCTGCTACTCGAATAACGATAAAGGTCTACGATAATGAAAACTCGAGTGGTTCATCATGCTAATGAGGATATCTCGGACTATAATTCTGATGTCTTGTAGAACACAATATATTTGTGATATCAGAAAAATAAATAAATTACTAAACTATCTCGTGTTTCACGAGGTGTCGGGGAGTGCTTTTTGGCATCTTTCTTTCCAACTTTGAAAAGTTATACAGATAAATTGTGTCTAACTATAGCACTCTGGCGTACATTCAAGAGAAACACTCTTTAACTTATTCAATGAGCATGCGTGTAGCTCTTTACAACTCTGAAAATACTGCTCCACCGTTAGCTCCACTTCATTCGTAGGTGTGTTTATTGTTCACAGTACGTAAGTGTGAAATTTTGTAAAATGTGTCAAGTAGAATCTCATGTTATCCCTCATTATTTCATCTTGTTCGTTATTTATTTTAATTATTATTTGTTCTCTTTAATTATTCTCACAATTATCAAATCTCTTCTAGCTTTATCAGACTCGCCTTTTGATTTCCTTACGATCAATTAAAAGTAAGATTTTGTATTTTTAAACAATTTTGCATAGTTATACATAAATTCAACGCATACGTATTATCGAATTACGTGAAGATCTTTCGTTTCGTGGGGCAAATCAAACGACGAAAACTATAAGCAAAACTAAAAGAAAACTTATTTTTTTTAACTTGAAACTAAATAAAATATTTGCTACAGATTTGGTTGACAATACAACATTTCTACTTGTGCCAAGCAAACATATATATATTATTGAAAAAGCAAAACATATGCAAATTCGTCAAGATCGACACAAGTTCGTGGTTGCAATTATTAAACCTTCAGTCGGTCGTTTTTCAACAAACAAATTTATAATCAAGTGCACCAAATTTTTGGTTTCAATCCAGCAAAGATTTTTTTTTTTTTTCAACGAAGGTTCAGTGAAGCGGCGGAAGGGTTCTCGGATTCTCGGCGCGATAATCCCTCCGCGCTCGACGAAGGAACGGAACGGAACGGAAGCGGCCCTCGGGCCCTCTCCCAGGTATACCGGGTATACGTGGCGCATACCTGGTCGCAGTGGCGTCGCTTCGCGGCGGCGGTGTTACTCCCCGGGTCGCCGCGTCGCGCATCGTCCGGGGTCGCCTGCCGCCGCCGCCGGCGGGCACGCTCTTCTTCGCTCGTGTCGAGGGCACGCGACGCCCCGCGTAATAGTAGTAGTAGTAGTAGTAGTAGTAGTAGTAGTAGTAGTAGTAGTAGTAGTAGTAGTAGTAGCAGTAGTAGGTTTCGCCGCGCGAGAGACGCTCGAGAGACAGAGAGAAACGTTTTCCCTGGCTCGACGACGGCCGTCCACGGCCGCGAGCGCGGCAACACTGACCTGCCACCACCGCGAGAGAGAGGAGAGAGGACCGCGCGACCGGATAACAGAACCTCTCTCCTCCGGGTTCCTCCAGGCTGTGTTCAACCTCTCCCTACTCCCCGCTCCGCTCGCGCTTCTCTTCCTCCTCGCTGTTTTTCACCTCTCTCTTTTCCTTCTCCTCGTTCCTCCGGGCGTTCTAGGGGAACAAGAGCGACGAGGAGAGCGACCTCATCTTGTGTCTCAGAAGAGAGACTTGAAGCCTCGGAAGAGAAATACAGAGATCTGTCTAGAAAGAGGAATATACTTGCATTTTTTATTTTCAGGAAAATTCGTATTCTCCGTGAGCGAGGGAGGAAAAAAACGTTTGTCAACTTCAACCTCCGATTAAAAATGGATTTTCGAGTTTCTTTACTTTTGATGCCTACGTATATGAAGAAGCTCAAGAGAGACGGCTTTTTCCATCTCTCCGGAGATTCGGAAGCGGATTAGAAAAAAAAGGCGATCTCCTGGCGATCTCGCCGAGGAAGACGCGACACTGACAGAAAGAGGGCACCTCTCGCTTATGTTTGATCTACACACTCTTACTCTTCGAATTTTTTTTTATTCATGAAGAGACGTGGAAAGTAGACCTCGGAGGAAGGGGAAAATTGAGTAGCATCGGCGGAAGGAGGACACGGTTCTTTTTGCTTTTAATCATAGCATTTAAGTTTCTTCGTTACTTCTTTGAGTCCATAAAGAGTATCAAAAGAAAAGGTTCTCTTCGGGTCGCGTCTGCGGCCGGTTACGGAACAAGAGGGGAGACACCGACAGAAAGAGGGCACATACCTTCCCTTTTTTTAATTGTACCCTCTGAGATTTCTTCTTCGCTTTGAGTCCACAAACAGAGGCCGAAGAGAGAACTTCTTTGGGTCGAGATCGCCAATTTGGGGAAAGACGAAGCGTCAAAATATCGCACGCTTTTATTCGGAATTGTAAATCGAGTTCTTCAAGGTTTCTCGTTATTTCGAATTTTCTTATTGGATAGCAGGAAAAGACGGAGCGTCAAAAGCGTCGCACGCTTTTATTCGATTCGTAATCGAGTTCTTCAAAAGATTTCTCTTTATTTCAGATCTCCTTGCTGAATAGCATCGAGAGAGGAGAAAAAAATCGATGAAAGAAAAAGTCTCCCATTCCTTCCTATTCTCTTCGTTATTTTAAGAAATTAAATTACACTTTGAAATTGGAAAGATTAACTATTTATCTTGCAACTCGTTTCTAAAGCCGCGTTGACTGGAAATGTGTGTGTCCGACGTAACGAAGGAACGTAAGCGACTAGAAAACAGATGACCGACGAGGAAGTGTCCGACGAGACACCTCGCTTGTTGCCAGTGAAGCCTGAGAAGAGAGCAATGCCTGCGTGCGGATCATTGACTCCTGATAAAGCCCCTTTTCTGTCTTTTCCGCAATGACGTGTTACGCTACACACACATACACACACAGAGGAACGGATCTTTATGGAAGCCGATGAGTCTCACAATTAGTTTTAGCTTCAGGTTAATGAAGCTTAATTTCTTAGAAGAAAATTTTATAGTAAAAATTATTAAGTCAATATTTATGCAAACCAAGAAATTATGAAAATTTTTACATTTTTTGTCAATTATTATAGTATTTACACTATTTATGGTATAGTTTGCTAAAACTTTCTTCTTATGGTCCGTGGCTACTATCGTACGTAGTAATTTTTTATGTAAAATTTTATTCGTGTACTACTATGCGACTATAGTGAATACCACATACGAGGCATAATTTTTTAACAATTAATACAAGACTATAATGTGTAAAACACAATTGAAATTGAGAGAAGCCTGATGATCATAGAATTGAAAGATCTTAGTGCTGAATAATATTTTATATATGATTTTTATTTTCTTATTTTTATTAGTTTTTTAACCTTTATGCTGCTAACAGTTTTTCATTAAAATAATGTTTTTTTCCCGAAAAACTTATCTACGTGAATAACATAAACGTTATATAAAATTTTTAACTTTGTTCAGAACTATAAAAATGGCTTTTCTAGCAGACTAAAGGTTAGACTTAATAATTTTTTCTTCTCATGATGATAGTTTTAATGAAACAAATATATTAGGGGATTAGAAAGTATTGTCATTTTTATAAATAATATAAATAGTATATAATTTTGTTCTAATTTATTATTTATTTAATAATATAATCACTATTATTATATTTATGATAGTCATCCACTTATTTATTATTTTTCAAATTTCTTGTAGAAGTTAAATTATTTTGATTCTGTAACATGATATGAGTATAATGTTTAATTGATAAAATTAGGATGAAGAATTAAGATAAAAAGTATTCTTTCATTTACTAATTTATCCAATCAATTATAATCCTTTTTATTCGTTGAACCACTTTTTACAAGGAAAACCAAATAATGTTCGAATCGCTTCATCCATATTTTTTAATCGAAGTCGATTGTTTTCTTCGAGAAAGAAATTAAAAACTTAAATAACTGAACGGTCATTATAGAAAAAAAAAATAATTGCGATTATATTATTAAATTATTAAAAAATTATATTAACAAAATTACACATCATGTTTACATTATTTACAAAAATGACATTTTTATTCTCTTAATTTTATATGAAAAAAAAATAATTTTACTTATAATGAACTTCAAGTTGATAACTAGTAGGATTTTACTAGAATATATAATTTATACTCGTTAAAAATAAGTATAATTTTCTTCATGTAGAATGCATATTTGAAAGTATAGAATGTAGCTCAAAAATACATTCCTCACTCCTCTGAAACTAGACCGAATTGTCCAAGAACACGCAAATACAGTTTTTTAAATCGCACGATTGCAATAAAATATTCGTCATGAATTATACGCCGAGCAATTCACGTAATTGCGAAACTTGAATTCATTAAAATAAACAGCGTAACTCGCCTTGCGTAGCATAATCAAAGACGAGTATAGTACAACACCCCACGTGCACCGTACTTGTTTTTACGTTGATGGCGTTGTCCGGCGAGTTTCTTAATTCGTCAATTGATCAGTCGAATTAAAAGGCTCATCTTAAATCGACAATATCACGTCTGCTGGTCATGCAATACTCACGCGTCTGACGTTTCATCGTACTTTACACGGAGGCATTGCTACAAGATTTGGCTACGTGCTACGAGCTTTCGGATTCGCTGCGATTAGCTAACGCGTTTTAGTACGCGTTAACGCGCGCAACCAGGATCGATCAATAAATATAACTGCGTTGTGTTCTAAGTCCCGAAGGCGGAGCGTGAGCGTTACGGCGCGGCGCCATGTAAATGTCGAGGGGGGCCCCCCCGTTTCCTTCGCACGTATCTCAATGTGTATCCGCGCGTATTTATGTTGCGCAACGGAAATGGTAACCGAACAGAAAACCTGTACGACGAGAACCGCTTGTAATTCATATGGAAACACCACTCCTCTTTCGGTGCATTTCGCGCGGTTGCGTTCAGCCGGTGCCGGATAACGCGCGCTTAATTTCCGCCGATGGAGAAATGGAGTAACGCACACTTATTGCCCGGCGCGCCGCACGAACTTGCTCTCTCTCTCTCTCTCTCCCGGTTTTATTCATAACGCATCGGTTATGCGCGCGTTGCTTTAAACACACATCAATTATTCCACGGAATCACTTCTCTCTCAATAAAGCGCGAGAATCACTTTCGAGTCGATGAAGCTCTTTGCACTCTCAGATCGTTAAACAACATCCCGATGCACATCCCCGCATTAATTATTGTACCATTATACATTTCTCGCCTTGCCTCTGACGTCTGACCTATTTTATCTATCCATATTTTTATTTTTGTACCTCTGGAGACAATTTTTAGTCTCGTCGCTGCGCAACCCTCGCGAATCGCACTCAGCGTCCCGAGAATGGAGTCGCGGCGTCGAACGACGTCAGATTATTGACAAGCATCCTTTCTCTCTTTCTCTCTCTTTCTTTTTGTGAGATTCAATATCCTTTTTTTTCGATCGCACAACTCGCTCACTTCACGTAATTTCGCACATCTCGCGCAGGTATCGTTCCGCTTCACCCTTTCGTATCGAGAAAGATGTACGCGATCGCATCCTCTTCGCGCCAAGTTTCTCTCCCCAAGCTGGGCTCTTCACAACAACTGAGAGCGCGGGTCAGAGAACCTTGTTTAGGAGCTCTCTCCTAATCGAGTTTGATTCTTACCTGATGCGTGCGTGATGTACCGGAGAGGTGGAAAGAGGGAGGAAGGGCTCACATCGCGTCCCCGCGTAACGGCTGCGGAGGCGCAGCCGACCCTCTATATCGGTGAAGCCGCTTTATCGCGGCGGTTTTCTTCTGGTACTTGTACGGGACATAGCGCTACCGTGCACCGGGAACGACGCATTGTTACGTCCGTCAGCTGCTGCTCCGCACCGCTCCGGCACGCTCCACGCCACGGGGAGGGAGCGAGAGGGGCGCGAAGCCGGCTCCTAGCGTGGAGAAGGGTACGGAGTAAAACGACGGGGGTAACCGTCTCGTCGAGAGAGACAAAGGCGAAAAGGCGAGATGGAAAGAGAAAGAAACGGGAAGGGAAACGGTTGATGACGCATATACGAAGCTGGACCCTTACATCTTGTCCAATTAGTCCCATTTTGAATAACATGTAGATAATTAATTATTGGAATTTATTGCAGATACTATTTATTTCTCCTGTTGCGAAAAATTAAAAGGAGATAAAAGAAAAAATGTACGAAAAGTATAGGACAAAGAAAAAGAGAGAAAGGGGAGGGGAGGAAGCAGTAAAGTAATGATGGAGGGAAAAAATGTTTACAGAAGGGTTAAATTACATTTTTCGTAAATTATAAACCATTTTACTTTAAAATAATAAAATAATACGCATATATATATTATATATATAAAAAAATTTTTTAATGTAAAATATATATAAAAGAAGGAAAGTAAATGAAAAACAGAAAAAAAACCATGAAAAAGAAAAGAGAATAGTTGAGATAACCAATTGACAGATTATTTCTTTTTTTAAATTAAACATTCACAAGAAAGAATACGAGAGAAATTGAAAGAAAATTAAACAAAAGTATTAATTTAATTTGCAGAACACCGAGTGCCATCTCGTCGAGTCTGATTCTTAAAGAGGCCTAAAATAAAGTAATCGGGCATTCCATTCAAAACTTTCATCGATAGAAAGTAAGGGTCTGTACGCACACGAGTTAGATATCTTCTCACGATTTCTGCGCGCTCGTTTTAATGTTTCGCCGGGTGCTCGCTATATGCCGGCCGTTTAATTACACGGTTTAAATTGCGCGATACACAAGTGCAAATGACGCGGCACTTATAGCGCGATGTCACGCCGCACAAGTGTATTATGCAGAATGTCCTACTTCTAGCGGAGATTAGCCGGTTAATGATAGAATCTTCTGTAAAATTGGAGATAGGGGCGGAGGAAGAGAGAGAAAGAAAGAGAAATTTCAATTTTGCGAGAATACAATCTATTCGAGGGAGCATATGTCTATTCTTTATTAGCGTGGACGTGTATACTTTTGTCATAATTGTCAATCTCTCTCTCTCTCTCTCTCTCTCTCTCTCTCTCTCTCTCTCTCTCTCTCTCTCTCTCTCTCTCTCCTTCTTTCTCTTTGATATTGTACATTTGCAACTAGGTTTCGAAACGAAATTCTCGAAAATAAATAAAAGTACAATTTTTTGGTTTATCTGTAGTTCCACGCGCGCATTTGCGCTTTATAATAATTACAAAATTATTGACGTCACAACTTATCTGTAGAAAATACAGTCTTTGTTTCATCTGCTCGATCGAACAGAATAAGGTAAAAGTAGGCTATACGTTATAGTAACAACGGTAAACTCTGTTCATATGTTATTACCTAGGAACGATCTGCTGACAGAGCGCTGCTGAGTTTTGTGTAAATCGACTGAAGAATTAATTGCAAGAACGTTCATAATGATATAATGTAGCTCGAATGAAAAACGTTTAATTTTAGAAAGCACTTATTCGATCGCTCGTCTGTTTTTTCTTATTATTAAAAGTACATTAAATGATGATGCCAAAATTAGTTCTCGATAAAATTATCGAGCTGATGAACCTATATATTTTGAAGACGTTAAAACTAAAAGCCTGAAGTACATTCTGAAGTAGATAAAGCTAATCTCTCTCTCTCTCTCTTTCTCTCTTTCTCATCTCTGAAATTTACATAGTATCTTGTTAGCGCATAAAATTATACGTATCTTTGTATTCTACAGACTTATTCTGTAACTATTAACGACAATTTCGTTATCATAACAACACTGTGCAGATAAAGAAAAACGTACTATGCAATGTTACAATGATAATGAAACTGTTGTTAAGAGATACAGAATAAGTCTGCTGCTTATAATGTAAATAAATACTAAAAAATTAATAATAAAAAGGTTTAGTTTTTAAAACTAAAATGTTTAAAGTTTTGATTTTCCCCATTATTTTTTTATCATATCTTAATTAATATACATATACTTTTCTGTATCAAGAATTTAAACTTTGTTAATTCAAAACTTTTAGCGTTCTATGTAGAAATTCCTTGAATTGTGATTTATAGAATTCTTAGACTTCTAGATAATGTAATTTCTTTGCTTCTGGTATTCTGTTATTAATATCTAATTGTTATTAATTTTCGTAAATTTAGAAGAATTTTTTTGGAAGAATTCCTGGAAAATTCTTAATTTTCAGCATTTTTATTTATGATATTAGATATCCACATAAATATTGTAAAATATTTGTTTAAAAAAATATGTAATGATTTATAGAAAATTTTTATAAAAATTTCAGAAAACAAAAATTGTTACAATATATATGAAATATATTTTTAAAATGTAATTAAAAAATATTGCATAATACAAATTATAATAATTTGATACATTTTCCATAAGAATATGTATAAAATATTTATCCATAAAATATTTTAATCTGTCTCTCTTTCATAAGTGTTTTAAAAATATTTCATAAATTTGTGTGCTTTGACTGGGTTATCTTTAATGAAACAATAGATGAAATAAATACAAAAATGTTTTCATACACAGGTAAGTCGATACCGAACGCAACATTACCAATAGAAGTTATACAATTATTGATAGATCCATTGCATAATTGTTCGCCGAGGCAGTGAAAAGATGGCCTCAGCTCTCGGCAAGTACAGCGAGCTGAACTTCTAGCTGCGTCGTATAATGTCAGCGGAGACGGCAGGCATCGATCCATTTGTTTACCGAGGTCGTCTGCTAGCCCAACAATCTCTGACGTGTTTCGTGAAAGGTGTGCACAAATTATGTGAAAAACGCCCGCATTTATGTGACTGTTACTGCCGACAACGGATCCGCGATGCCGGGGACCGAAGTTAGTATTACTTTATACATCAAGTGCGATATGTATATCGAGCAGAGAGATCAATTTTAACGTTCTGTGACACTATTTAATGTCAATCTCGGTTGCAACAACTGGAACTTCACGTCGCATTTAATATCTTTTTTATTGATTGAATTCATTAGTTAATCAATAAGTATAATATTCTGTAAAAATAATTTAATTATATTAATAGTTATTTACACAATAATCTCTTAAATCTAAGTCTATCCTAAAATCTAATATACCTTTCTTTTTTCAAAACGTATTATACCATAATAAACATTTAATTATAATGGGATTAAAAATCACCTTTAGAATCAAGTAATAATATACTTTAAAACGCTAGATTTGTCATCATATGGCATTTAAATATTTAGGACAGCACAACGGAGTTGGGAGAGATAGAAAATGTCAGGGTGGTAGTAAGAGTTCGGCCACTGAGCAGCAAGGAATTGGATACCCATTGTAAGAATATAACAGATGTAGATACTCTGAACGCCGAGATCACCGTAGAGAATCCAAATGCGGCTCATGGGGAACCACCAAAGGTCTTCTCCTTTGACGCAGTATTCGACACAGATTCAACCCAAGTGGATATCTATAATGAGACTGCCAGGCCTATAGTAGACAAGGTACTGCAGGGCTACAATGGAACAATTTTCGCTTACGGTCAAACTGGCACTGGCAAAACTTACACTATGTCTGGCGCTAAAACCTCACCACAGGCCAGAGGAATCATTCCAAACACGTTTGCTCATATCTTTGGTCACATAGCCAAAGCTGATGAAAATCAAAAGTAAGACATCAATACAAATCTTGTTGGAAACAAAATATAATAACATAGAAATGAAGTGTTTACAAAATATTAGATTTGTATAATTATCTACTTATAATTTATAATTTATAATTTTTGTAAACACATTGAATTTATTTACCAGCCATTAATTATATGCACGTATAAATTATTGTCAATAGATTTCTCGTGCGAGCAACATATTTAGAGATCTACAATGAGGAAGTTCGGGATTTGCTCGGTAAGGATCAAAATACTCGATTGGAGGTGAAAGAAAGACCAGACATTGGAGTGTTCGTGAAGGATCTAAGCGGATATGTGGTGAACAATGCCGACGATTTGGATCGCATTATGTCTCTCGGCAACAAAAACCGTGAGTCGCAACAATATTGTATAGATAAATCGACGTATGATGCGAACATCTACTGAAAATAATCCTGAATTCATGCAGGCGTTGTCGGGGCGACTGCCATGAATGTATCCAGTTCCCGATCCCACGCGATATTTACGATTACGGTCGAATCTAGTCAGATCGGAGAAGACGGGGAGCAGCATGTGAAAATGGGGAAGCTTCATTTGGTGGATTTAGCCGTACGTTTGTCACTTATAAGGCGTAAAATATTTTTTCAAAAATATAAAATTTTTTAATGTTCCTAAGCTTTTCCATTTGTACTAATCTGGTTTTTTAATTTTTCTAGGGATCAGAAAGACAAAGTAAGACAAAGGCGACGGGTCAGCGACTTCGTGAAGCCACTAAGATTAACTTGTCATTGTCGACACTGGGAAACGTAATATCTGCGCTGGTTGACGGACAAAGCTCTCACGTGCCTTACAGAAATTCCAAACTGACTAGATTGCTTCAGGATTCGTTGGGCGGAAATTCAAAAACGTTGATGGTAAGTGATACAATATAAGCAATACGATACATTTCATACTTATTCTAAATAATTATAAATATGTACAAGCTATATATAATACAAATAATTATATAGTGGTTTTATACATAAATATAGTTTAAAAAATCTTATTAATATCACATTACAGTGTGCAAACATTAGTCCAGCAGACATAAACTACGACGAGACTATAAGCACTTTACGTTATGCAAACCGCGCGAAAAACATCAGGAATCGTGCGAGAATCAACGAGGATCCGAAGGATGCTTTGCTTCGTCAATTCCAAGTCGAGATCGAACAGTTGCGCAAACAGTTGGAGGAGAATGGCGCAGAGCTTTCAGAATCCGAAGACGAGTCTGAGGATTCGGAGGAATCTGGAGAAACAAAGCGGGACAAGAAAGCTCGGCGTAGAAGGAGTCAAATGTTATCAGTTGAAGAATTGGAGGATATAGATACGGATTCGACAGAAAAGGTCGATAAAGCTGAGAGGGACGATAAGAGTCCAGTGGATAAAGACGTCATCGAATTGAAGAAAACTCAGTAAGTGTTTTCGTTAAAGTACAAAATAGATTCTGAACTCCAATATAAAAATAATATAACAGATAATTAAATCTGTAACATCATGTATAGACACTTTATGAGATCAATTACTTTAATTCCAGGAGTGAGAAAGAAGCGCTGCGAGAGAAGATGCAGAATTTACAGAATAAAATATTAGTGGGTGGCGAAAATCTATTAGAGAAGGCGGAGGCTCAGGAGCAATTATTAGCTGCCACGGCGGTCGAACTTGAGCAGCGAAAGAGCCGAGAAGAGCAATTGAAGAAAGCTATTAAAGCGAAGGAGGCGGAACGCATCGACATCGAGGAGAAATACTCGTCTCTGCAAGAAGAAGCGGCTGGAAAAACGAAAAAACTAGCGCGTGTATACACAATGTTAATGTCCGTTAAGGCGGAACTGTCCGATCTGCAGCAGGAACATCAAAGAGAGATGGAGGGTCTTTTGGAAGGTGTCCGGGGAATTGGTAGAGAGTTGCAATTGCAGAATCTTATTGTGAATCATTATATTCCTGTTCAATACCAGGTATAGGGAATATTATTATTAATGAAATTACTAATGAAATTTTGAGAATGTATTAAATATATTGTTTAAATGTATTTCTGTGTTATCTTGCAGACAATGATCAAGAGATATGTTCACTGGAATGAGGATATAGGCGAATGGCAGCTAAAGTGCGTGGCGTACACAGGAAATAACATGCGCAAAGCACAAACCGTATCGCCACCAGGAAATAATAAAGATGTAAGATCATCTCTTTTTTGTTATAAAAGAAAAATAATTTTTTTACATTACCCAAAATTAATCCATATTTTTTTACGATCAAAATTTCAATTGTAAAAGTCTGAGATATACAACGACATATAAAAATTTCTCTCTGTTTACAGACAATGCCACCAGACATGTCAAACATATATCTCTCTTATAACGTCGGAATAGACAATACGTATGTGCAACCAAAAAAAGTACGAAGCCGTTCCGGTGTTCCCAGACCAACTACCGCGCATCGACGTACACCGCACTAAACACAAAGATCCTCGGTCACGAAATCTCAAAGGTTTATCTTTTCTCACATTTTTGTAGATCTATTTTTTGAAGACTCACGCGTCCATGTTTACTCATGTAAAATATATTTGCAATGTATTTGTGTTAGTAACTTGGCGTGATTAGATAATGCGCCCGTTTCCGGTTTCGTGATATTCTCGTATTATTACTTTTAAGATCTCGAGATTTTTTTTAGGTCTACTGGACCTCCATGAAAGATTAAGATTTTTGTTAAGTTATTTTACAGCACGGCATAGAAAGCACGAGTATGTTATCCAAGAGTATTCAATTTTTTATTTATAACGTAATGTAGCATACATACACACAAAAGTATTCCAGCACATCACGTGTTAAAATATTAGAAATAAAATTTTAGTATTAATAATATGGAAGAGAGATCACTCTGGTAATATAGAAAATGATACGAGTCCATAAAAAAAAGCAATGCTGTACCTGTGGAACGAAAAAGATTTGAGAATTTCAAGAATCATATAGAAAAAAATCATGATATCATATTTACATATTTATAGACTCGATTTAAAATTCGACGTTCTCCTAAGAGAAATTTATTCTACATTTAAATATTCGTATATCTTCGGTAGCTTTGTTCGCTTGTACTCCCTACATGATTCCTTCGGACAAACTTGACATAAAAAATTACACAAAACGATAAAAAGATAAGCTAGAATACAGCGCATATATTTATAATTAATGTCACGTATTAGTGTCAAATAATCGCGATAGTGTTACGAGTTTTTATTCGATGAAGTAGCCATTTATATGTGCTATAGTGATATTAGATTCGTGACGAAAGATTTCAAGCAACGCGAACGTCTGAAAGACATCGCGAAAACGCACGAGAAAATCATACGTTTTTTTAAACGCGTTTCGAATTTTCGCGTTACCTGAAAACATTTTTTTACTCTCTCGTAGATCTTTTAGAATGCCCAACGAGATATGTGCATTTATTATTTACTGTGATATCCAAATGCTTTTGCGTATGTTTTTGATTGGATTTTTGCCAACGCTTTGTTTAACGTTATAAATAATGTATGGCAGAGGCCTGAATATTTATTGTTGTAGCGACGTACGTCCTATTTTTTGTATTTTTAATTTAAGAAATAAAGAGGATAAATTTCGACCAAACGAGCAAGTTATTTTTTATATAATTCTGCGAACTTGTTTTCATCAAATTTTAAAAGTTTCCTATTCTATTGTGATATTCCTGAATCCATTTCTTAATCGACAACCGATGAAACTTGCGCGTCAGAAGAACAGCGTATGGATCGTTAGGATTAGTCTCTCGTAAGTCGAGATGATGTGCGGCATCCGGGATCAGTATCGAAATCACCGACTCGGAGAAATTGCGCATCACACCTCCGCTTGTCCATGGATCCAGCAATCCGTTACTGTAAAAAAAAAGAAGATTATTGTAATTAATGTGACAAGATAGATGATAAAGTTTCGTACATTACAAACTAAACTTTATTTTTTTAATTAAAAAAAAACTTTAATTTTACTTATTTGACATCTCAAAACAAGTTATCGAGTATAGAGAAATATTAAGTTTCGTTTTCATAGAGCTATCCACAATCCTTATTAACAAACACAGCAATAAAAAATCGCCGAATATAGAAACAAAATTGAAATCAAAGTATAAAGAAACCAAAATATGAAACATATTTAATTTAGGGAAAAGGGTGATAAATTTCAAAATAGAATGAAAAGATGCGTAAAATACTTATAGATATCATTCCATGTACCTGAAAACAATGTTAGTTGCGCTGGTAAAATCTTCGCAACCGTATTGCTGACAAATCTGATAAGGTTGGGACGATACGGAATATTTCTTGAAACAAGTATTATTATAATCTGTGAGGCTCCACTTTTCTGGCTCAAACATATCGTTGACACCATCAGGGCAGTTCGGCATCACCATTTCTGTGCATGCCTGATAATCCCATCCTTGATCCGCGCCCAAGTTTGTTTCCGAACTGTTTATGGAAATGCAGGCCGCTTTCCCGGTATAATTCGTGTAAACGCTAACAGCTCGATAAAATGCCGATAATAGCGGTTTTCCCGTCAACGACGCGTTTGTTAAATGTTGGCAAAAAACCTGAGCAATGATGAACATTAAAATCATCAACTTTGAAGTTTGTAGCTTGATTTTGATTTAAATTATTCTAAAATTATTTTATACATAAAGCATGAAAGATAATTTATCTCTAATTTTCAATAAGGAAGAGACAATTTTACGTTTGCGGCTATAGAAGATCCATGCGTGGAGAAAAGTTTATAATTGTAAAGTTAGAGTAACGCTCACATTAATCGGATTGGCGGGTAGATGCGCTAAAAAGTTAGCCTCGTACGGATAATCGACCATGGCCAGGTTTATCAAAATGTCTTGCAAAAAATCTTTCAATTTCTTGACATGCTCTGTGGCTTTTAGCGGATTGCACAGCTTCCAATTGTCCGACAGCCACTTTTTACCCTCATCTGAAACGCAACAAGGCAAGATTAGAGAAATTGATAAACGGATTACGACGTTCGAGAACTGTTTCGTTACCGGTGGAAGTTACGTTGTCAATTGTGCCCCACGTCTTCCGGATAAGCTGCGGGCACGTTGGATTCGCGGTACGATAGTCCGAGGTTGCTATCCGAGCGAATGCCTCGCACTCCACGACACCAGTGAACTGTAGAAGTGGTGCGGAAGCCGCGATCGCGCTGCAACACAATGATAATACTATTTAATATTATATTTTATATACAATATTATATGTTGCGATAAATTAAAAGAGAAGGTGGTAATATGACCACCCATTTATATTTTATCCAATAATTTTGTTAATATCAATATTTTTAATTGAAACTTAACAATATTTATCAATATTGTTCATTAAATTTTAGATTCAAAGTTATGAAATATTTAGTATATTACATATTATTTATAAAAATGTAGCAACACTGTATAATAGGTTGAAGAGAAATAGGGATGGTAATATGGCATATCATAAAAATAAATGTAAAAATAAATGTTTCTTTTTCACTCTTTCCTGTAAATAGATTTAAATTCTAATATTTAGTTCTAAAAAGGGAAAATTAAACTAAAATAATCTATACTGACAGAATCGATCTTTAAATACTATTTACAACTGTTTATGGCTAAACAATTACATCCGTATATATCTGATTAATCAATTATGCTACATCTATATAGCATTAAATATAGGATATATTTAAATATACATATATAAAATAGATATATGTTTAGTCAGATATATCTTCTTCTCCCATTCCTATAATCTTAATTGTGAATAAACAAGATACCACTATCGCCTAACGATAAAACGTACCCCTGAACAAGGTGGGGATACTTCATGCGTATCCAAGCACTGAGCATACCACCGTACGAGCCACCAAAAGCTATGACTGGACTGCGCTTATATCTTTGTTGCATCTTTAGATGTTCAATAAGTTGCACGTAATCAGCTAGAGCCTGTTGAGACGTTAGATAGCCGAGATGCCGCGGATCCGCGAAGGATCGGTTCCCATAAGGCAGCGATTCGCCATAGTAACGGTGCTCGGCAAATACTACTAACGCGTTGAATTGAGGTGCGGTTTCCCATATAAAGCCCTACGGAATATGATGAATTATTTTCAAAAAAAATTAAGATAAAATGATATAGAAAGTTGAACAATATTTTATAAAATCAATCAATTTGTAATTTAATTTACTTATCATTATAACTTAATATATTAATTTTAAATTTGAAAGATTTTTATCTAATAAAGCTTTATTAGATAAAAATCTCTCAAAATTAAAATTGATGTATTAAATTAGTAATGATAAACTCACAAATTAAACTAAACGTAGCAACTATAATAATAATATATATTTACATTATATATATATATATATATATATATATATATATAATGCAAATATATATTATTTTTATATGGCATTACGAACACGCGCGATAAAACATTCGCTGCAATCTGCCTTTCCAAATAAAATAAAATTATCACTGTAGCTATGCGGATAACGCAATATTTATGTGTCAATTATCGCGTCTAAACACAATTGACCGCTCGATCTTACCGTATTGTCTGCGAAAACTTCGATGTTGCCTTCATTTCCGGTGTAGAAGAATATAGGAGCATCTTCCTCTTTTTGCCAAGTGTCGTTTATGAGATATCTCAATTTGAAAGTGTCCTGCACGGCGAAGCTAAAGTGATCCACCTTGAGAAATGCATTGTAAAATTACGAAACAATTTACTTTCATTTGATATTATTTTTGATAATTACACATATATAGTATATAATTTACATAGGTAATTTTTAACTTTAAGAAAAAAATTAATGAATTAAAGATGATGTGTTTTAACTATTTAAAGTTAAACCTTTTTTACAGGAGACAAAGAATTTTCTGAAAACTATCCATTTGAAATTAATTATCTTAAGCTAAAAATTGTTAACTTTTTAACTGTAGTATTTAGTTCTTAATTTTTTAATTAATTACCCAATCGTAATATCAATCAAAGAAATATCATAAAATATTTTACGATAATATATTTGCTTATTTAAAATATTAAACATATATTACGTTGGAAAGTTCAGCATGGGTCATCAGTGATAGTGGCATGAAATGTTTTAAATTATACCATACACAAATAATTACTTATAAGTTTTAGTTTTGAAAAATTGCTAATCTCACTTATAATTAGTAATTAGTAATAAATAAATAATTATTAGTTTTTAATTAATAAAAATAAATAAAAATAACTGCGTCATAATTAAACAGTCAATATACAACACCACGTGCGACAACTCACGCGCATGTCAATTGTCCTGATCTCATATTTATATCTAGCGCCTCGTGATGATATGTCTTGATTATTGGCCCAACTCCTGACGAATTCGCCTTGAAGTGTCAGCTGGACCGTCGACCGGCAAAGCGTGGCTACGCAGAATAACAGCAGTGTCCATAGGTACATGATGCAGTCACGATGAAGTGCACGTTTTCACTGATGAACACTCGCCCTCTCAGAGTCGCTGTAACACACTAGTGTCTTGGCAGAACGCGCTCCGTTCTGCTACGCTCCATCCCGTGATTCGTGTAGCCGTCGTGCAACTCGGCGTATACAGGGTGTCGTCGAACGAACGGATCAGCTCTTTAACGCGATATTTGTTTATTCGCGTATTGCGCCGTTAAGTTTCATATACAGGGTGTCTTTTGAGGTGTTCAATTATTCATGGGAAGATAGAAGGGATTGAGATAACATAAAAGTTCTATTGTTTTGTGATGTTCGCAATAATCGAGATATTAATTTTTAAAATTATACGAATGAGAGCGCGAGCAAAGCTCTTTCGCTGCACCACGTCAAGGCTCACATCGATGGCCGCGCATTCGCGATTACATATATGACAAAATTATGAGATAGCAAAAATACTAATTAAAATCGTAATAAACAACCATGTGTTATCTTTGTACTAATTGATTTAACTGATTACGTTGTACATAAAAATATTAAGATAAATTGCTAAAAATGATCAGTTTGCGTAATGATCAGAATGTTAAATATACATATTAAATAAATTAAATAAGAATAAAATAGAAAATAATTTCATAAATTATTTATTTTTTTGTAATTCTAATTCTTTTAGTAGAATAATTAACTAAAATAACTAGAAAAATTACAGCACTTTAAAAAATATATCCATTAAAAAAAAAGAATTTGTTCCTCTTTAAACTATATAATTTTTACTGAAAACATTTTTTTGTTAATCTAATTTTGTTAATCTCGTTTTTATGTTATTTCAGTAGATTAATTAAAGTAGGATACCTAAATGTATAAAACTGTTTAAGTTTTAACATTAAAGTTACAAATTTTTTATACACATAACTTGTTGGAGTAAAATAATGCAACAACAATACACTTCGACAGCGACATAAATTCTTTATTACAAAAAATAAATTAATTCTTCTACATACAAAAATACAATAACTAATATTAATAATACTTCTGTCCAGTGACGACACTGGTCAAACTAATGTTTACCTATTTAAACGTACGACATGCGATGCATCGATGCCGGAATAATCTTACCAAGATCTTCTAAAAGAGATATACAGAGATTTATTTAATTTATATTATATATTCCGCGATTTTCTTACAAGCCGATACGTAATTGGCCATTCTCTGAGATTGCACACAATTGCGTAATAAAGTAAATTGAAAGATAAAGAGAGAAAAAAAAAGAAAGAAACGAAGAAAAGAGATTCGATGAATTTTGACATCTGAATCATTTAATTAAAAGATTATACTTTGTCACATTTCAATAAAACCTACATTTATCATATTTTCAATAAAAAAAAGATACGAATATATATCAAATCTAAATGTTAACGGTTTAAATGTACTTTTAAAGTAACACATTTAAGAGTAAAGATTAACTTTAATTAGATCTTTGTTACTCAGTCCTGCTGTTCAACGCGATAAAAAATGTTTTGTCTACTTACAAGACATGTCATATATGAAACAAGAGTTTCTAAAAGCCATATGTACAATCTCGATATTATTCGTATTCTTCCTAGCACGATATGCGCACGAAATATAAACAAATCTTTAATGGTCGTGAAAAGAAATGTTGATCGAGTAGCGAGAAATTTTCAGTTCGCTGGGAAAAGAGAAGGAAAGGGAAATGAAAATTAAAAGTTTTCCTTAAAATCTACGTTTCGATTTTCTCTCCTTATAGAGCGCTTACTTCCGTAAGAGAAAAAAAAGAGAGAAAGATCCAACAGAGAGATCCAGTCTTGCATATCATGTCATAATAATGCTCAGCAAAAACACATGACTAAAGCTTTTCCTTTTGTTCGTGAGTTTGTGTATCATTTCGTCTTAAGTTGCAGACAATTTATAAAATTGTGATGTGTACAAATAGAACCTATTCTGTTCCCTTTTATTGCGGATCTCTTTCCATTCTGGAAATATCGTAAGTCGAATTCCCTTTATAAATCGAAATTTTCTTGCACCATTCTTTCTACGTATATTTGTTGTGACCGCATGTAGAATGAGAAAGAGAGAGCAAAGGACAATAGCTCGATCTCGACGATTTTCCAGAATAGAGATTCTATATTGGGATTGATGTAAAAACGGTTTCTTCCTACCGACTAATAATATGCGTATCATTATATTATGATTAATTGTACTTCAATGTCCGCCGCTCTGTCGAGACTCGAGATTGGCAAGCAAACGCTTATATGATATAAACGTATTATATGATTTATACATATTTGTTTTGTAGTTATCTTACACGTATATTGGTCCCTAACATAAAACGCTAATTAACTGGTTATACAATGTGCTTTTAAATTAAAGACAAAGAAGGTATCTAGCCTCTGTAACTACCGCTTTATCTTAACCGGAGAAAATCTATATTGCATATATTTAGAGAATACTTAGTATATACGTACTTCAACATTTATCTTTGTACTTCAGTGTAAGTCGCATTTGTTGCTCTTTTTCTGCATACTGATGCTTAAGTTTCTTGGCTTTCGTGGCATACTGCTCATCATGCGCCAGACAATTTTGTTGTGCTTCTTCGATGGCTTTTTGGTATCCTTCCTGGATACGTTTACACTCACGCGACAAAAACTCCCGATTTTTCTTCGCATAACTCTAAAATTTGAACATAAATATGCTTATGTGTTACATAGAAAAGTAACCAACAAATGTTAATTTTCATATACGTACCTTGTAATTATTCGCGGTCTGTTTCGCCTTTCGATATTTATCTTTCACATGCATCTGTTTATCTAACAATTGCTTGATCTCACCGTTCAGTTTTTCCTCGATAGATTTCAATTTCTGTATCTCCTCCTCTTTCTCTCTTTCCTTAGTTTCACTCTCTTTCAGTTCAGTGGCCCATTTGATCATTATCTCGGCTATGTAGTTTCTGTCCTCTTCAATTTGATTCTCCTTTTTCTTCAAATCCATCTGCAGTTTCTCGATATGCTGCTTTTGCACTTGCAGTTCTTGATTGAAGGTCTCTAATTTATTCTTTACAATTTGACTAACTCGACTGACCATTTTCATTTTCTCTGTTGTTATTCCCTCTCGCAGAATTTTCATCTCATGATCCTTCTCGTTGCATTTCTTTTGCAACTCTAATACGGTAGTTTTGTACTTCCCTTCTAATTCTTTCTTTATCTTTCTATTCTGCTCTCCGATTTCTCGGAGCTCCTTTGCTACTCTTTGCTCCATTTCTTCTCGCATCTCTTTTGCCGTAATTTCTTTCATCTTCTGAAAGTCCGTGTTGTCACCCGTGCTGCGAGGGGACAGATTCAATTCTGCGGACACTTTATTCTGACTCTTGACATATTGCTCAAACTGTTTGGCCTGATCTCGCAATTTTATTACCAGCTGATCTCTTTCGTCTTTTATCATTTTATAATCTTTTAACAGTCTGTTCAGTTTTTCGTCCTTGTTTCGTAAATCATGTTCGAATTGTTGTATCCTCTGCTCCAGTACCACTAATTCATTCACGCGTCCTTCTTTCGAGTTATTCAGCCTGGATAATTGTGTGACTAAATCCTTGTAATGAGAAAGTTCCTTCTCCAACTCATTCTTAGAATTAACTGTACTGTCGCTGCTTTTCCGTAATCTTTCTTCAAAATTGCTAACTTTCTTTCTCGTGTCAAGGAGATCCGTTTCCAACTCCAAGATCTTCTCTTTATAATTGTTTTTCTCGCTGAGCAGATTCTCACATTGATTTTTCAATGTCTCGTTCTCCGCTTGGAACCGAGCAATTTTTAATTTTACGTCATCCGAATCTTCCAACTTCGTGCGTTTCAAATTCAACAGTTCCAAGTCTAATTTGGAAACTTTTGCAAGAAGATCCTTCCTCTCACCGGTAACTTTCTCATATTTCTTTTTCCACGATTCCTGAGTGATCTCCATTTGTGCTATTTTCAATTTGGCGTCGTCCAATTCGGTTTGATACTCGGATAATTTTTTCTGTTCTTGCACAGCAATTTGAAGCTTCTCTTCTAAACGCTTATAATCTTCCTCCAGCTATAATGGAATGAAATAATATTCAAAACTTTAAGACATATTTTTAAATAAATAAAATATAATAAAATTTCAAATATAACAATTCTCTGTATAAAGTTCATAAAGGTTTATACCTGATTAATTTTTTCTAAATGTTCAGAACAATGATCTGGCAGAAGAAAACTGATTTCTTGATTTGGGTGCGCATTTCGCAATTCATGTAACGCTTCTTCTTTTGCTTAAAACAGAATGTCAATTAAATTAAAACAAAGTTCATTTTTTATATAAGAAAAAATTTCGCTTCTTGCCTTAATTTCTTGCATTAATTCAAAATACTTACTCCTTTCTATCTCTAAATGTATCTTTTTCAGATAATCCTCCTTTTTTCTTTTTTCAGAAACCAGATCTTTTTCTAATTCAATTATTTTGGTTTTAAAGTCTTCGCATTCTTCAGTTAACTTATTACACAATTTAACCTGCGTTTGTAATTCGTTCTCTAATTTCTCCACATCCTTCTGATGCAATTCCACTGCAGTGTATTTATTTTTCAGCATTTTAATTTCGTTTTTGTGCTCGTTTATTAATTGTTCTTTTGTTCCGCAGACATCTATATACATTTTTTTTACACGATCTAACTCTTTTTGCGTTTGCTCTAATTGTACACTAAAAATAAAAATTTTGTTTGTACATGTATACTTACGTCAATTTATTAATATTTATTGATACTTTTAATTAAATTACATAAAAAATGATTAAAAGATATCACAAAAATGGTTAATACTAACGACAATTGTACTATTTCCATTTGTGATTCTTGCTTCACTCTCTCTATGGCTTTAGCATGTATCTCCAGGTACTCTTTATTATACTCATCAATAACTTCTTTTTCTTGTTGCTCCATAATCTCCTGATGCATTCTTTTAAGTTTTTCCTGATTAACGGCTAAGGCCTCCTTCAATTTTTGTTCCAAATCAATATTCTTATCGCGCATCAAATCGTACTGCTTCCTCACTTCATTCAAATGATCCGAAAGTTTTTGTATCTTAGCATTTGCTTTCACGGCCTCGTCTGTTAATACAGATCTCAATTCTTCCTCCAATTCATTAGTTCGCTTGGCATACTGTACCGCTTCCTGGCGGTAAGTATCAACCGACATCAAAGCTTTGTTCAATTCCTTTTCTTTCTGTGCCAGAGTATTCTCTAAACGATTTATTTCTTTTCTCTTGACAGCTTGACCAGCTAGACACCTAAATGAAAATAGCATCGCAGATCACAGTATAAGAAATTTAAAAATATATATATTAAATAAAAAATATATTTAAATAGCACTTACCTATGTAGTTCACCTCTCAATTTGTTTGTGACATCATCAACAGGTTTCGATTTTGATTTATTATACAGTTCACCTAATTTCATCTGTCTAATTGAGTCAGATTCCTCTTCCAAAGCAGTAGCCAATAACGAATCGTATTGCGCTACGTCGCTTTTAGCTAATTCTAGTTTGTTCTACAAATAATTAATGTAATAAGGATTTTATCATTAAATCAATTTCTTGCAACCGATTCAATCGATATTAACAGAAAAAAAAAATAAAATTAGCATAGATTTTATAAATTACCTGCAGCTCTTGTACGTTTTTATACAAATCTTCTTTTTCCTGAGTTAACATTTTCACTTGCGCTTGCAACTGCATCACTTGTTGAGTGTTATTAGTGGCCATGAGATTGCGACATTGGGTTTGACTGTCTTGCAATGCTTGTGCCAATCGATTCATGGTGTCACCCTTCTCTACCATGAGAGCCTCATGCGCTCTTCGTGCATCATCCAATTTATGTTCAAGAGTAACACATGACGTTTCCTATTAAAAATAAAAAAAACATAAATAATATTAAATCTACAAACTATATTGTAAAAATGTGTAAAGCAATTTTTATTAATAAAAAAAAACCCGAATACAGTTCATTAAAAATTAAAAATGTCAAATTAATTTGTGCATAAAAAATGTAATCTGTGTAAAAAAACATGCAAACGTGTGATTCAGTGTTGCCAATTTGGAAGATTTTTTCTTAAAGATAGCTTTTTTGCTTTTTTTGCTCATATAATTTTTAAAAAATTTACAAAATATTTTAGATAAACAAATCTTGTAAATCTTTTGCACCCCTAAAAATTCTTAATAAAAATAAAAAAAAATTTGTTTAAAGAAAATTCGCCAAACAGGCAAAACTGGTGTAAACTATAAACAATAAACAAATACATATAATTATATTTTGCAATCATGAATTTGCAAGGATAATTAATAGAGACTTGCCCAAATACTATTGTTGTCGGTGTCCTTATTGAGCAGCTATGGCAAATATAATTATAAAAAGGACATATAAGTGAAATACAACACACACATATTACAACTTAAACAAAGAATTCGGTAATACCTTGGCGTTTAATTTATCCGTAAGAACATCTATCTGAGTCTGCATATTTTTCATTTCAACCGCGTGCTTCTCTTGAGCCTGCTTCAAAAACTTTTCATGTGTCTTGTCATTCGTTTGGAACGCCTGTGCTCTTTCCAAAACGGCAATCTTCTGTTGCAAATCTGTGACAGAGCCTCTCGCGATATTAAATTCTTCCGTTATCTATAAAAACGAATTCTATTGATATTGATGGAGTTAATATTAATAAGAACAGAATGCGGATATGTATCTCACGTTTTGATTTGTCTTCTCCAAAACTGCATTTTTCTCTTTCAGTGATTCCATTTGCATTTGCAGATTCGCTATCTCGGCCTTAGCATCAACTGAAAAAAATAAAGACATGAAATAAAATAACAGAATAAATTATTGAGATGATACATGGCTCTGTGTAAAAGCAGTTGATTTTCAGTCGACGAGTTCAATTCCCAACTTTCATCCTATATATGTGAAAGGCTGATTGGGAAAATTAAAAGATGTATACATATTCACACAAAATCAATCACACATTATACATATATACTTAATAAAAATTATTTGATCAATACTGCTAATTAACGTTAAGATTTCTTAAAAAAAAAAGTAAACAAATTTGATAATTTTTTTCTTACCCAATGCTTCTTGTGCTTGATTCCTCGATATGCTGGTTCTATCAACTTCTGCCTGTAGCAGCATCAATTTTCTGCTCATTTGACTCTTCTCGTCCTCCTTTTCCAGCTGCAATTGCTGCAGCTCTTCCGTCAAACGGTTGATCTCCCTCATTCGAACCATATACATTACCTCCAATTGTTCCTTACTGTTGTATTCCGCCACTTTGTACGCTACGTCGTCATCTATTGGTCTGCCATTCGGACTAGTCTTATAGCAATGATTCATGTGATCCGATGTAGCGTTGTCGCCTCCGCCAAACTCATGAATCTGCTTACTTTGTACATTATTTTCATATGCTTCATTAATACCGTTATTGGAGTATTTCCGGGGTACGTGAGTATTGTAATGATTGGATGGCGTCTCGTAGTTACAGGGATAATTTTCGCCGAATGTGTACTCTTCTTGCGGGTGCATCTTACGTACGTATCCAGTCGGCGGTTTTGTCAATTCGTATGGCGTTTCCAGTACAGTGCTGTTACTGTCATTAAATCTATTGTTATCGTACGGTGTTTTGTATAGATCAAAGTCGGATTGCGCGGTACTACCACCGGTCTCAGAGTCGGATCTATGATTCATGATCACATCGCGATCGTAACTGTTCAAATTATCCACGCAATCATAACTATTCAAATTCTCCAACCGATCATAAACACCTCCAAACTCTTTCTGCAAATGTGGCACTACTGCTATCTGGCCTTTGGCGGACGTCATCAATTCCACACCAGAGTTGACCATCGTATCAGGATGATCGGTGTCGTCCCTAGTGCTATCATCTTGAAAATGACTGCTGTTGATGGAGCTGGCATCGTCATCATTTTCCAAATCATTAAACTCCTTATCCAGACGATCCTGAATCTGAAAATACACAAAAAAACATTATAACAATTCCATCATGTTTCTTTCATTTTTTACAATGCACAAAATTCTTTTAACATGGAGATATCTAGGTATCCTATAAATTTTAAAAAACTTAAAATTACAGAATTATGTAGAATTTGATATTGTAAAAGTAATATGTAACACTCAGATACCACTGAACCAAAGGATTAAAGTTACAAGATTTTAAAGTTTGAAATGGCTGCACAGTAAACTGAAGCAATCTAACTGTGGTGCCTAAAGTTCTAAACTTCTCAGTTTTATTAAACTGTACATATTTAAGAAATTGTTTTAATATGTTTTCATCTTTCCAAATCATTAATTTTATTTAAAATAAATTTTTAAAATATGTTTGTTTTGTAGAAAAAAGAAATAAATTAAGAACACAATAAAAAATAAATATTGAGGAAAAAAGATATTATCAGTTTACCTTAAACAAGAGAAAAAATTTTGTAATTCTAACTCTTTTCTATTGGCACTTGTGAATGTTACATATTACTTTTACGACATAAAATTCTGTATCTTAATATTAAATTTTCCAAAAAGGCTATAAGTTACATTCCTAAATCTCTCTTTGTAAGACTGCATGCAATTCTATACAGTAATTTTTCCTGCAAAGAGAACAATACATGTCACAAGTCAACATATCCATTTTTCTGTGACATGCAACAAATTTTCATCTGCTCTTTTTCACTTGTTAAGGTGCAATTTCATGCATTTAATTTTATTTACTCAAAACATCCGTTCAAACGTTAACAAAATGAATCATGTTTGACTTTTGTTACAGGATTATTACAAATGTTACCATGAAAAAAAGAGCAAAAAAAAAGAGCAAAAAAAAGAGTGATGGTCACTCTCACAGTCGTTTTATATCACATAACATTTGTAAGCATTAACACCCGAAAAAAGTACAAAACTACAGAATTTTAGCCACAGGAATAAGAGCAACAGGTCCATTGCCTGTTTCAATTTATCTTTATACACGATAAATAAGATTGATCAATGGGGGCCGTTTCTACACAGTGGACCCCATACATCGGCCTCTTAGCGTAGAGGTCAGCGATAAATATAAAAAAAAGAAAAGAGAAAAAATTTTCCTCGCGTCAAAACGCTACACTGGTGGGCCTTGCTAATCGATTTCCACCTTTTTTATGGAGCGTAATAAGTGTAATCATACAAAATTCTCTGTTCATCGCGATAGCGATTTTCTAAATCGAGAAGAGAAAAAGGGAGGGAATGAAAGAGGTAAGTTTCGTTCCCAGGAAAAACGTGCAGGATGCTGTATTACCTCCTCGTTGAGTCGTCTCTTGTCTTCCTGCTCCTCGTCCTCCTCGAGTCCCTGGGCGTTCAATTGTATGCTCTCCGAGCCCTGGAACAGGCTCAGACCCGGGCCCGCCTCCATGCCCCGGGCTAAGGGCTCTCTCACGCTCGAGCGGCCGCCGAGCTCACGACGGACACACGGACGCGTCTATTGTGCGCAGCATATTTTTGTTTATAACGCCATAACCTAGACGCAACAAGTGGGTCACGGTGCGTACGCACGGTATTACGCCGCGGCGGAGGCGGCGGCGGGTCCCGCTATCGCGTCGCGGCGACGACGACGGGGACGATCACTGGAGGGTACGCGTCGCGACGCGCACATCCCTCGCGGGAGGAGGATGCTCCACGGACGGGACGGGTCGTTGCCTGTGTGCTGCGGACGCTGCCTGCTCGACGACGCTGCCGCGCGATTATTCACACACACGTCGCGCCGAGATATACTGACGCGAGAGAGTCTTCGGAGCGCGCGCTTGTAAACAATCTCTCGCGCGGGCGGAGAGAGACGTCGGGTAGTACATACATATAACACCGCGTAGTACGACGTCCGTACGCGGAAATGGGCTCCCGCGACCGTCGCTCGACTCCGATTGGCCGCCGCCGACGGTTATCACCAGCTATCACTAGAGCGCGACCGCCCATTTTAGCGCCTCCGCTTGTGTTGGCGCGTTTAGACCTCCATTTACTTTAGACAAGTTTACATTTCTTATTTTAATTCGTTGGAGTAAGTTTAGAAAAATACTGTCATATTTTGGGAACAATTTAAAAATTGATGAATGAAAATTTTGAACGTTTAGTTCAGCAGACGTAATTTTTTAAAATTTCTTTTGTATGTCAATCGACTGAAAATCATTTGGAAAATACGTCTGTAGAATTTCGATATTTGAAAAATAATTTCGTTGTATATAATAATTAAATAAAAATTTAATATTTGAAAATCAGTTTACGCGTGAAAAAGTTTTCTATTTTATCGACTGTGAATTTGTGATGAAAATAACATCCGGTTTATCTCAGTAATCACATATAAGACCAAAGACAGAGAATGAAAAAACAATCAAGTAATATTTGATTTGTGGCTTAAGTCAAATTAAACATTCACTTTGATCTGAATAAATTTATTACTATTTTTGCATGAAATTTATTATTTGTATTGCTGATATTCATGATTGATTAAACGAACGATCCTTCAATCGCTAATAATGGACCAATTGTCTCTCTATTCTATTCTACACGGTACACCTTCATGAAATTGCATTTTGAGAACCTCTGCCTTATGAGAGCGCGCGTATTGTATTGTGTCACTAACTACTGCGTTCGCGCTCCGAGAGAAAAGGAGATACTTATCAGCACGGATGTAACGTGGAACTACGAGTATCGTAAACGGAGATTAAATTAAATAGTTTCTGACAGTTTTCGACATGAAGGCTGTAATACAACGAGTGTCGAAGGCTTCAGTTTCAGGTAAAGTTACTTGCAAACTGCATATACTCCCTATACTGTGCCAATATGTTTACATTAAATCTGCATAAATTTGTATCCTCCACGCGATAAAAAAGAAATTTATGATGCATCAGGAGAGCCAGTTTTAGTGCCAATTTATGTGATATATTGATTGATAAGAGGTAACTTTAATTATATACATGAGGTTCTCAAACCAGTATTTCTAGGTTCAATGATTTTCCTCCAAATTTAGGTTTAATTGTTATAATCATGAGACTTTTTAGGAGGATAATAATACCTACAGAGCGTTATATTTTCCTTCAATATTCCGTGTGATGAAACCCAAATTTGAAATAAAATCATCAATCTGGCAACTCTGTTTTATACAATGACAAGACTCGAGTGTGTATTGTGTGGTTTTTCAGTTGATGGAGAAATTATTAGTAGCATTGGGAATGGACTATGCGTGTTAATTGGCATAAAGAGAGACGACGGAACAGCAGATATAAAATACATGTAATGAAATAAAATTAATAGGTATAGCTGTGTACATGTGTATAACTGAACATTAGTTTTCTTTGTCGTAGTGTAAGAAAGATACTGAATACAAAAATTTTTGATGACGACAAGGGTAAAAGATGGGCCGCAAGTGTAGCAGATAAGAAGTACGAAATATTGTGTATTAGTCAGTTCACATTGTACCATGTATTGAAGGGGAATAAGTTAGACTTTCACAGAGCGATGCCTGCCCAAGAATCAGAACCCTTTTATATGAATTTCCTTGCTGAGCTTCGTAAAAACTATATCCCGGAATTGGTCAAAGGTAATATACGCTCTCCAAATGTACAATTCATTCTTTTACATTTTTGATATAAACAATAAAGAGATGTCAAAGAATCTTGAAATTTTATTTTTGACAAATTTATGCAGATGGTAAATTTGGTGCAATGATGGAAGTTTGCATACAGAACAGCGGGCCAGTAACACTGGAAATAGAATCCCCAATTAAGTCTACTTGTAATGAAAATACTGCGAATGTAGAGAATAAAAAAGCATCTGATTAAGTCAAGCATCTATTTATGTGTTATAACAAACTGTTTAATAAACTCATATATTATAATATATAGTGTATATGTGTTTATTTAACCTAATCATTATTATAAACCAACTTTTGGTTCAAAATTTAAATTAAATGTTTAAATAGACGTTAATATTGGTTTAAAAAATAGATATATACATTTATACATACATAAGCAATTTAGACTTCTATATATTTTAAACAGTTTTTATTAAAATGTTTATGTTAATATACATAAATTAGGCTTCTTAATATATTATTATAGATACTTTGAATGATTAAAGCAATTGAAGTGCCTTAGAATATCTTATATGAAATCAAGTTCTTACAATTTTGTTTCAGATGCTGACTGGTGAATTGTAACATTTGATAGTTTACCTTTAATAATCAATAATGGCAATGTCTGAAGAGAAAAAGGATCTTGTGCAAAATGAAAATAACAAATTGAAAGGACAAGATCAAGGTATAGGCTTATTTCAGTACATGAATATATTGTTAAACAATTATTTAATTTAGGCTCTATAAAACGAATTTATTTTAGATAAGAAGATCGCAGAGACTAGTGCAAAAAATACAGACGAAATAGGAAAACTAAAAGCAGATGAATTGTCCATTCATAAAAATGATACATCTATTATTAATCAACGACAGGTATAATAATTTTTTCTCGTGAAAGAAATATCAGTTATGTTATCAATATTCTTATGATTCCTGTAATTTTAGACACGCGAGAGTCAAACAGATCCTGAGGATACAGAAACGATAGAGCAACTAAAAAATCAGCTGGGTATATTAATGAATCAGTTGGCCATTCTATCGGCAGAAAAATCGAAAATGGAAGCAAACTTTCAAATGGATAAGAAGCAATTAAGAAGCGAACGCAACGAAGTAAGATAGAAGTTTGACATCCGCTCTGTTATCAGAATTATTCAATTGAACATTAATGTTTGCAGTGTGAAAAAGTAATTAAAGATCTGAAAGACAGGTTGAAGAAGGCCCAAAATGTTAATCATTCCGAAATCGAGCAAGTAAAGTGCAAATTAATTATGGAACGGCACGAGAGAGAGAAAGAACATGCCGACCTTGTCAAAAAAATAAAGTAATGACTCCATTTAACTCCATTTAATTTTGCAAAATTATACCATTCACGAGATGTTTGTACGATGTGAATATGAAAATTAATAACTTTATTTTCATAATATACATAAAGATTGGGCTTTTTGCAGAGAATTGCAGAAATTACTATATGACGAGCAACGCAGTAAAGAACATTTGGAAGGGCAATTGAAGACGCATCTTGCAAATAAGACGCAATGCAAGATTCTCGAGGCCGAACTAGAAATTACAAAGACCAAGCTTAAACAGGCTGAAGAAGCAGCGAAAGAGACACCACCGCTTCTTCTTTCTCTACAAGCCGAGATGGCAGTAATGAAGAAGCAACACCTGAACGCGATTCGTGAAGTAAAATCCAACAAAAATTCTTTTAGCATATTATACAAAAATTGTCGAATACAACAAAAGTAAATAATGGATCTTTTGATTTTGTAGGAACAGAAAAGAGCTGCCGCTGCGGAACAGCAAGCGAGAGGATCGGTTATGATACACGAGGCGAGAGTGGCTGGTTTGGAAGCTCGATTAGCTGAACTTTCCGAAATCGTTGGTGGCTATGATAGATTGAGGCAACAGGACCAATTAGCCATTCAGAAATTGAAGGACCAATTGGTTGCTTTGCAGGACACCGAACACAATGAAACTGTAACGTCAAGTAGCCAGCCAGAGGAAATTATTTTCAAAATAAAGTCTCTGTATACTCGCTTACTGGATCTTGACAATAAAAAGAAAGATTCGGCCTACATAAAATGTAAGTAACATACTTGATAAAATGTAAAAAATAAAAATTTGAATAAATAACTTAAATATGTTTGTTTTTATATTTAGCGTTATTAAATAGTTTGGATTTGCGCGAAGAACATTCTGATTATAAAGAGAAATATGACATTCTTTTACAAGAATTTGAAGATTATAAGCATCAAGTAATGTGCAAATATAATGTCCCATCTAACGCACTTCGTAATACTCAACAACAAAGACATAGTTTGTCTCTGATGCACGATAAGGATAATGATAAAACTCAATTAAACCTTCTTAAGGTTCATAATAGTAACTTGGAGGAAAGAATACGTATGATAAATAGTGAAATGTTAAATAAAGAAAGAGCTTTGCATGAACAATTAGAGCATCAACAAAAGGTAATTATTTTTACAAAAAAGTATGATAGGAATTACGAAATGCCAAATGGAATAAACCATAACTCATTTAAAAGAGAAAGAAAGAAAAAAAATAAATTATGGCTTGTCTCATTTGGTATTTCGCAATTTTTACCTATCTCCTTATTCAGTGATTAATTACAAATTTTCAAATTTGTATCACTTTCGACGAGTTACTATATATTTAATCTTTTAATTAATAGAATAATAATTATTTTTAGCTATTTCAAGAAGAACATTCAAAACTAGAGCATACGTTGCATCAAAAAGATAACGAGTATCGCAATAGAATATCCATACTAGAACAACAACTATTGCGACAAAGAGAGAGATCTATGGCTCTTGTGGAGGAAAAGGATAAAGAGATATTGACCCTGAAAACATCATTTCGCGCGCTATTACCTAACAAGGAGACCGTTGCTACAACAGAAAATAATGCTCATTTGAAGATATATGAAAATACCATTGAGCCGACTACTGATTTGGTAACAGGTTTGTTGACAAATGACAGTCCTCCGATACTGCATTACACTCAGGAATTGGCCAGAAAAGAAGTGCAAGTGTCATCATCAAGGAAAAAAATTCTGGAGTTAGAGGCAACATTGAGAGAGCAACAGAGAGAAATGCTCCATACAAAAGAACAACAACAGGAAGAGGTTAAAAAATTGAAGGCACATATTACTAGGTAATTGTAGCACAATATTGATAAAAATCTCATTAATAAAATAGATATTTTACACATTGAAATTGTATCGAATAAAGACCCGATAATTTAATCACAGGTTGGAGGCGTGCAAGTCAAGAGAAGGTGCTAATTTAGAATATCTGAAGAATGTATTCATAAATTACTTGACAACCAACGATGCATCGAGCAAAGGGCATATGTTAAATGCCATTTCGACTGTATTGCGTTTCACACCCGATGAGCTGAGTAAAGTTAAACATTAAGGATAGATATTTTTTTATTTTATATAGATATATTTCTTACTTAGAAAAATAAATACACAAATATGTACAAGTTCTCTCAATACCATTGATCAAGTTTCTTCAGTCCCTATGTCTTCCTGTGCCTTCAGTTCCTCTATGAGCCGTTTACGCTCTTGCGTTCTCCTTAAATTGGTTAATACAGAATTTTCATATTCTGCGTCCGACATCCTTGGTTGCTGCTGCATCTATATAATGCGAAACAAATCACAAAATAAGATTATTGTAGCAAAAATAGCAAAATAAATTAAGTTTCTGAAGTTTATTAGACAAATAATACGTACAAATATATCAGGGGCAGCAGAAAAACTGACAGACGCGCATGGCGTGCTATTAAGAAATGTGGTTACAGGAAATGTAGGTTTTCCAGTATTAAAATTTGCATTATGTGATGTCATATTGGTAGAACGTTTCTGTGTGTCCCACAAACCACGCAATGTTAATGGGTTTTTCGCTAATCCTATTTCTGTTGAAACTGCCATTTCCTAAAAACATTTTATTTAAGAATTTTGTCTTGAATTTAAATTTTATGTGCGTGCGTGCGTGCGCGCGTGTGTGTGTGTGTGTGTGTGTGTGTGTGTGTGTGTGTGTGTGTGTGTGTGCGTGCGTGCGGTGCGCGCGCGCGCGCGCGTGTGTAATCTTATTGTTTCATAATCAAGCATCTCATGAACTTACTGCTGCATTTTTTTCTTTAAATTCTACCATGGCACTACCTTTCTTCGTAGATGATATAACAAGGGCTGCTATGTTGCCATACTGCAAAAACATAATAATTAAAGATATCCAGATATAACAAAGAAATGAATATAATAGAAAAAATGGAATTGAAAAATCATGATATTACCTTGGAAAACATTTGATACAAATTATCATAATTGTATCCACCATTCGTAGAACCATCTTGTACCTTCCATTTAAGTTTGATTCGAAAATCTCCTATGTTGGACATTGAATTGTCTGATTTACAAAGCTTTTCAGAAAAAAGTTTTCGCGTGAACATCATTTCTTCTTCCATTTTTTTATACCAGTCTTGCAATTCCTTTATGGTCATCTGAATGAAAAAATTACATATTCTATATATCTATTAATAATCTAAAAAGCTTTTTACTAAAATTAAGCTGATCTTATACCTTAAAAGGGTCCTCTTCAGATTTGCCCTTAGGTACATCAAATGATCTCTTAAAAGCTTCCTCTCGTGCCTCCAATTCGTCTTTAAATCGTTTCCTTTTCTTGTCAAATTGTCTAATGCGTTCCTTCGCTTTGTTCCTGGCAGTAACAGCTTGGTCATAGGCTGCCTTGTTTTACAACACATTTTTAATAAATTAGATTATGAGACTTTTTAGAAGTGTAAGAAAAATATAGCATATATGATGTTAACACATTTTTTAAAAATGCAGATATACTTACTCTAGCCTTTACATCAGTTAATATCTCCAAAATCCGTGAGAGCTCCTGAAATAATTCAGCAGCTCTAGGATTATCTGGATTTTTATCTGGGTGGCATGTCAAGGCTTTTTTTCGATACGCTTTTTTGATCTGAAAATATGAAAAAAAACAAATATTTTTATGCAAATAAAGAAATTTCTAACATATAAATTAAAAACATACTAACCTCTGATATGGAAGCAGTTGATGCCACACCAAGCAATCCATATAAATCCAATTGCGTAATTTCATCCATGTCAATTGTTCAGTGGTAATACTAGAGGAGAGCTCACTGTTCACCGAATTCGTTGAATTTAGGCTTAATCGACGCGTTTTAGGACAAAACGAACGAATCTTGCAGAGATATTAAGTTAAAGGCTGATAACAATTTCTCTCAAGAAGAAGAACCTGATAGTCGTCAACTTTAAGGACCTAAACACAATGCCAGGCAACCACAGGCAACAGACAAAAAGCGTCACTCTGCCCCGCAAAGGGAGATATTAACAGTTAAGGGCTGATAACAATTTCTCTCAAGAAGAAGAACCTGATAGTCGTCAACTTTAAGAACCTAAACACAATGCCAGGCAACCGCATGCAACAGACAATAAAGGTGCCTTTTCACGCTGACGCTTAACGCTCATTTTCAGCGTCAAAAGACATCACGGATTGGATCACGGAGGGGATTAAGACTAAGAGCAAGGACCAATCATATTAAAGAATAAGTAAGTGCTCAGTATATGATTGGTTCTTGCCCTTAGTCTTCATCCTCTCCCCATGCGCCCGTATGCTACCGGGGCCGCAATCTGCGACCGCTGACGCTGATGTCGAGTCGGAACCGTCGGAGGTCGGAGGTCGGAGCATGTGATGACGCGAACAGACTCTACATGTCGATTCGCACATGTGATCTCTGACGTGCTTATTTACCAATTATTATCAGCTCTTGATCCCCATGATTGTCACCCTCCGATATCATTAAATCGTGGTACTGTCACTACTGTGTCCCTTTTGGGACAGAAATCCATTGGGTGGAAGAAGAAGAAAAAGTTATCAGCTCCTACCGCACCCTGCACACACATCATACATTAATCATATGCGTTTCTCTTAAAATAATCATAAAAAGGAGACCTGTATCCGAGATGATCATGAGAAACCTACTTCGAAGCGTTTCGCGCTTTCGACGTGCTCTGTTACAGGTATTGTATCACCTGTGCCGTAAACGAACGAATGCTTAAATGTCCTTGCAATATTTATAATGATATATGTTCGTTGAACTGCGATGATTCATGTGGAGTCACGCATCGCTCGCGACAAACATCCTCCAAATGTCACACATTCTTTTTCTGACATAACTTGTAGTTGTGCAATTATTTTTTCTAATTTACTCTAGAGTAGCTTTTATTTTTAAAAATTGTACAGTATTGGTAGTACAGGTTTTAATTATTACAGTTTATATATTTGTAGATTTTGATATACGTAATCTAATCTTATCTAATAATTAACAATTTTAAATATGTAGCTGCAAATAAATAAAATGATGAATCAGTGACTAAATAATAAAAATATTATAAATGAAACATGATTATATAGGTTGCGATAAATATTTTATAATTTTATCTTCTTTTCTTTATTGGTATTCTGTTTTTTAATTATTTTTCTTATATGTTTATATGTATTTTTTTAGGTAAAACAATACAGCACGACGAGTGATCCCCCACAATTCTTGGGGATTGACAATAATTTCACCAATAGTATTCAGTTTGTTAATAAAGAAAGTTATGAAGCTATTCCAATTTATAGGTATTTGGAGCTTTCACAGGAAGCTAAATTACCTGAAGACGAAAAGGTTTGATTGTCAATATTATAAAAATAATATAAAATGTTATTAAAAGAATGAAATTTTTAATAATAAAGTCTGACTTAAGTTGAACGAGTATTAAACATAAACTTCTAAATTAAAATAAAAATTAATTAATAACAAAATACATCAACCAAACTGAATTCTTCCATTACAGTTGAACGACGTGTTTTTAGTGAAAATGTATCGCAATATGGCAATCTTAAGCATCATGGATAAGATTATGTACGAGTCACAGAGACAAGGTCGCATCTCATTTTATATGACTAACACCGGCGAAGAGGCCGTACAGATCGGCTCTGCCGCCGCTTTAACTCTGGAAGACACGATTTACGCGCAGTATCGCGAGGCTGGTATGAAATTGTAAATTACACGTTATTTGAATTTGTCATTACGAACATCTAAAATATGCTGTATTGATGTGACAGGTGTGTTGCTGCATCGTGGGTATCCGTTAGCAAAGTTCATGAATCAGTGTTATGGCAACTGCGAGGATGAGGGCAAAGGGAGGCAGATGCCGGTGCACTACGGTTCCAAAGAGTTGAATTTTACGACTATATCATCTCCGCTAACGACTCAGCTTCCTCAAGGTACTAACACGTTTGTCAACTAGAGACAGTAGTAGAGACCTATATGAGCCCTCTAATATCAACGACTATTGTTTCACTTGATGCTTTAAATCCCTGAACAATCAATAATATTGTATAATATTATTCTTCTGGACAGTTAAAAACAAATTTAATAAAGATCAATATCGTGCAATATTTATATATTATGCAATAATATTGAGCGGTCACTTTAGTTATAATTAATGAAAGATTGTTCTGAAACAAAAGTTTTTACTCTCGTAGCTGTGGGATGCGCCTACGCCTTCAAGTTGGATAAAAAGGACGCATGTGTGGTCTGTTATTTCGGCGAGGGTGCGGCGAGCGAGGGCGATGCTCACGCAGCGTTCAATTTCGCAGCTACTCTATCGTGTCCCGTTATATTCTTGTGGTAATTTTTAAAAAATCCTCATTCCATTTCATAGAATAGATATAGATAATGATCATATTGTTTCAATCAGTCGAAATAATGCATATGCAATCTCCACGCCAGTCCTGGAACAGCTTAAGGGAGATGGTATCGCGGCCAAAGGCCCGGCTTATGGAATTAACACGATTCGAGTAGGACGGCAACGATGTACTGGCGATGTACTTTGCTACAAAAAGTGCAAGGGAGTTCTGCATAAAACAAGGGAAACCCGTTTTGATAGAAGCTATGACCTACAGGTGAACTAATGTATATCTTGGCAGCTTTCTTCTTACAAAGCAAAATTTTAAACGAATTATTAATAAGTTGTATATTAAAAAAAAAATTTAGACTTGGACATCACAGCACATCAGATGACTCCACAGCTTACCGATCACCCGACGAGATCGCTCAATGGAGCGTCCATACGCCACTTGTCAAGTTCCGTCTGTATCTAGAATCACTTGGATTATGGTGTAAAGAGAGGGAGCAAGAATTAGTAAATTCCACTAAGAAGGAAGTTCTTCATACATTTAGAGAGGCAGAACGCAAGTCTAAGCCACATTGGAAGAATCTATTCACTGACGTCTATAAGGAAATCCCCAATCATATCAAGTATACAACTATAAATGTAATAATTGGAATCGTTAGTTTTACTTTCAGTATTATTAACATTTCGCAATTTCAGGAAGCAAATGAACATGATGGAGAGACATCTAGAAGAATTCAAGGAACATTATCCATTACACTCTTACACACACTCAAAATAAGGGATAGGAATTTACTTGTTGTGCAAATGTAAATTTTATATTGTTTTTATTTTAATAATTAAAATGCTAAAGAATTAACAAAACGCACACTGTACAAGAGCATTCTTTATAGACTTTTCTTGCCTTTCTATTGCTTTATATTGTCTGCGACTTCTTTGTACTTTTCCATCCTATATTCTTTCTTTGCTGCATCAAGCAGTAGATTATGAAGTAAATTTCGTTCATGTGGATTGAACTGTTCTACGTTTGGATATATGTTACCTGAAAAAAAGGATATAATCGCATAAATGAAATTTTTGATTGACTTGTCAAAGAATTTCTGGGGTAAAACCTACCTCTCAGTTCTAAAATTGCTCTGCTGTAGTAACCCGAGGGATATATATTTGGTGCTTTGTGAAGTTTTGTGAACGAAGTGGTATAATTCTGATATCTTGGAACAAGAACTTTAAATAATTTGTGTACCAATTGCTTTTCGAGTACCCAGAAATTGGCCAGATCCATTGTCTCTTTATGTGTAGGTCCATGACGTATTGCCTCAAATATCAACTAAAAAATAAAATGCTATTATAAAATTCTCAAATACTAGACTCAAAATAAAATTAAATGTAAAATAATTTCAAGTGAATCACGACTAGTTAGAATTAATAAGATGATAATATATAAAATAAGATTTTAAAAAATAATGGCCGATATATAAATTAAGACAGCTGTTTAAAAAAAACAATAGAATAATATAGAAAAATTAAATCCAAAATAATATTGAAAAAGAGTCACGACGGCAAGTTAAAACTATTAATAAAACAATATACAAAGTAAAATTTAGAATAAAATAACATCAAATGTGGATCATGACATCAAGTTAAAATTTAACGCGGCAATCGTTCTCACACTCTTTGAACTCATCGAGTAAGGTATCTTTATATTCCTACATCATAATTAACGTCGTATGCCTCTTGAATAATACAATTTGAATAATAACAAATGATGCGCACACACCTGCTCAACATAACCTCTGGTCTCGTCAGCTCTGTTATAATTCAATTCTAGCCGCTCGTATTTGAGCAACGCTGTCAGAGTTTTCTGGAATTTGCGAAGACGTCCCTCCGGACCGTCAGGATTTCGAAACTGCCGACGTGCTTTGACATTATATCTTAATTTCGATACTAAATTCTCGACGTTCGCTTGATTCATCTTCGATGTTTACTGAATATTTTATTCCGGTTTTGCTTTAATCCACGCATGGCTGACGCTTTTGTAAGACCACGCGTGCGTTTCAATTGTATTCACATAGTCGATCATAAAATGTTCTTAAATAATAATAAATAATCTTGAATGGCTATTAAAAAATCTTAAAAGTTATTTTGAGATTGCGATATTCGACGATTATAAATTAATACTAAAATTATTCTTTTTATTTTAGTACTTTTAATACTTAAAATAAATAATAATTACTGGTCAATTTAATACTGCCCAGTAGTACATCTTTATAAAGAAATGATATTATATTTCTTCTTAATTATGTTTAATAATTGTTTAATAAAATAAATTAAGCAAAAATTATTATTGAGAGTTACAATAAATGACTTTACAATTAAGACAGTTAGCTTATATGACCTTTTATTATAATTTCAGATGTATAACTGTTCCTATTGCAAAAAGTAATTTACCGATAATAAAAATAGAAAAAACGTAGAAAAATAAAATATCAAGAAATTCTTTTGCTTAATATATTATCCCTTTATAGTCTTTCTGTTTTTACCTTCGGTAAATTATCTTTTTAAGTAAGGAATTGCTTGAGATTTTGTTTTTCCATATTTTTTTCTTGGTTAAATATGATGCAACATGTTATAAAATTTGATATAAAAAATTTACAATTTGTATTGACGAAATTTGAGATTCCAGATATGTATAGATAACAGAAACAATGTCAAATTTTTGAAATTTAGTTTTGATGTCCTATTTGAGACAAAAACGTCTCAATTAACGAAAATTTAGTCATACAAGTGAAAACTTAATAAGTAGAATAACATGAAAAATTTTGTTTATCCTCTGTACAGTCATAAAGTTATATGATACTTTAATTCTGGAAAAGAATTTCCAAATAAAATAGATACATACGAAATCTTGTTAATGTACTCTAATGACTTTATATTAAAATATTGTATCAACCTAATTGTAATTTCAATAATTAACCTTTGAAACCACATTTATTTTATACAGTAATGTATAAATTGTATAAACAAATAATTAGGAAAAGATCGAAACTAAATTGAATTGTTTAAATATTTCTCAATATTTTCGCAATTGTAATTTTAGTAATTCTAAAATCACATTTATCTTTGTAAGTAATGTCAATGATATCAATCAAAGAATTACGAAAAAAATCGATGGTATACAAGGTCGTTATGTCTTTTATTTGTTAATTTTACAGAAATGTTACACGAAAGGTCGGCGCGGCACGACACAATGGGATTAAGACACTACATGTCTTTTATTTCTTTCTTTCGAAATAACAATGTAACAGATGAGACATATATTAAAGATACTAATATGCGGCACAACAATTACCGCGCTGTCGGCATGATTCATGTACTAAACTAATAACAAATAATTGCATGCTCAACTTTTCACTCAATTATTTATTCACGAAGCGAACAGAATGACGGAATTATTTCCTTTTCGAACGAAATATTATTACCGTCGTTTCTGTAACGCGTTCGATTTTAAAATGCCACGCAATACCACAGTATGTTATAGTTTTCAGTAAAAATTATCAGAAGGAACAATGGTTTTTTTTTATTTATATGTGCAAGTGTAAGTGTAGAGTCAGAGGAGTGTGGACTAGACCGACGAATGTTGCAATTCAATGATCTCCCATTGAGCAATCCAAATTTATATTTACTCCAAAATTTCATATCGCACAACTCTGAGAGAGTTACTCCAATTAAATAGATAATTATGCGCGTTCGATTCACGTAAGAATTCCCGTTCGAAAGAAATCTGTTTATGATTTGCGTGAAGTCTTATGTGGCGTTTGAAGTCGCACTAGTTAATAAATGAGCGGGAAAACTCGAGTGATTTTTTTTGTTAACTGGTCATTTCTGTACGTGTCCTTGTATGCGTGCACGTGTAAATTTGTGATATTAATGGCCTATCGCTGAACGGGCGGTGCCATTGGAAGACCCGAGGTGTTGACACCGGACAGAGCTGTGTTAGGGCCTAAGAGAACTTGCTTCTGCTGCGTGCGTTGCAGATCTTCCATCTGAGCGCGCTCCATCTCGAAGATAATCGGCGCGAAGAGGATAGTGGACGAACTGAAGATCAGCCATGTGGCTGAACACGAATATGTATATAGACCTGCAAAAATATATTAATTTCTAAACTATGTAATTTAGCTTTATGTTATATTAGACCTATACATAAATTCACAAAGGTTTTTAACAAATTATAACACTTGTAAAAATACAACATTGTTTAAATAATTGAAAGTTTCCATTGCTTTTAACATTTTTCTGCTAATTTTCTAGTAACTATGTGAACTATTTTGAATAAACATTAAAACAAACAATCAAATAAACATTATGAACTATGTATAGACTTAATAAGTTGCTAATTTTGTTGCAAAATGTATATACCTCATGACATTTAATTCTGTAAAGTTGATGTAAAAATCTTGATTTGTAAAACTCATTTAAATAATTTTAAGAGATCAGAATAACTAATATAAAAAAAAGAATACCAAGTTAATTTTAACAATTCAAGATTTATAATTGTATCAGCCAATAAAAGTTTACCGTCAGCTGCAGAAGATTGAAAGAATAATATTACCTTTGATACATGTGCATAGGCAAGTTCCAACATTGTATCCAAAGTTGCGTACTGGTTCAGGGAACATTTCAGTAAGCCCTAATAATCTTTCTGTTAAGCTCTCATCCTAAATCAAAAAGAATAATTTTACTGATTAAATCCCAAGTAATAAAATTACAAAATTATGATAAAAAAATAACTATTTCTTTCTGTTTATTAACAAATGTATATATAAAATATTACAAATATCATTTGCTTTAATCTTAAATAATTAAAAAAATTGTTACCCAAATAATAAAATGCTATAAATATAAATATATAAAATATCATTGATTTTGATCTTGATTGCTAAGAAAAGCACATGTGTCTAGGTCTAGGTTATATATATGTAATTATAAATATATAATAGTAAATATATTTACTATATATTATAATAAATATTAACACACCAAGCAAGATATTAGAAACCCACTTTTTCTCTCATCATCAAATAATACTTTATGGTGATCTTCGGATTATAAAATCCAGGACCACATAGGATTCTGAAATCGGCCTACTGAACATCCTGCGTTCTACAAACGCCGTGGCACAAGCCACACCAGGAGTCCAAGGCACGAGACTATTCTACGAGAGATCATCTTTCATTTCCCTCAGTAAACCTTAAAAATAAGTGTTCGTTCGTACCTCCTCGTCATCGTCCTCGTCGTCCGGGAGGAGCGATTTCACCTCGGGAGAGCGCGCATCGCTGCTGCCCATACCGCTGTCGACCTGATGATCTAGCTCCTCAACTGAAGCCATATACACGAGGGTGAGCGTAAACGCCCTCCGCTTGCTTGTGTCTTAAGAATAAGTGCGGCCGGAGAGAGGTTCTTGCTCACGTCGAGCTACGTTTCCTCTTCTCTTCACAACGCGGTGCACTCGCCGCAGCCCGCACGTTCCACCACGTTCCACCTCACTCTCTCGCTCTCTCTCTTTTTCAGGGTACAAGCTCGAGAGAGCGAAAGAGCGTATCTCAATAGATAACGTGCCGGTACAACGTGGCTCAAGTTTCATACGCGCCCGCGCGATATGAAATCTAGCAAAACTGAAAGTGAATGAATTTTATACCATACCTACGACTCGAGACGAGGTTGCCCGTACCGCTGCCCACGCCGCCATTCCCTCGAGGATGATCTCGATAACGCTCGATGATCGCGCGCCCGTCGAACTTTTTGCACGGTGGACGGGAGCGGAGTCAGCGGAGACACTCGCTCGCGGCGTTAGAATCGCATGAAGCTCGCGCGTATCGAAGTTCATCGACTTACGTAACTTGTGGAACTCGCGGCGAGTAGGAACTCTAATCTGCGAGATTTTTTTTGCCTGCTTTACCTGGAGCTTCTATTTGTGTCATCGTATATTAAAAATGTCGCTCATAAATGATAAATCTTGTAATTTATTGATGGTTCATGGAATATATGGAATATTTACAAAAAATTATGGATTAATATTATTTTGATTTAATTCTTTTCCTATTTTTAATTTTTTTTTTGATAAAACGCGTATACGAATCGATATTATATAATTCGAGTACAACATCCACATCAATTTATATATCATTATTATTAGCATTGCATCATACAGAATAATAATAATATATATATAATACAACGATTATTATGTATACATATATATTGTTACAACAGAATTATATTTATTAAATTTGATTTAACCGAAAACATGAAAAAAATCAATATTTTATTCCGCCAACCAGCTTTAAACTAAATGTTCAGAGAGGTAAAAGAAATTAATATACACACATATCAGAATTTATTATTCTATCTATAACAGTAATTATTGTAGTGCAGCGAAAAAGAACAGTAGGCCTATGGCCTATAATAATTAATAAATAGTTAAAAACAGTATAGTAATGTTATCGAATAATTAACAATCACGAACGCGAGGACAGGAAATGTGCGCTTCGAATGTGCGTCCCGATTCCCGGTACGCATGTTACATCCCATGTAAAAGCACGCGGAGAGATTCCCAATCTCGATTCCACATTCTTGAAATACACTTTAACATTTGAACATTAGGAGAAAAAAGGTTCGGCGTCGCCGGACGAAGATGCTTCTTTCTTTTTTTCTCACTCGTGAATCGTAGGATGAAAAACAGTCGGTTGCTCAATGCTCCGGACTCCGGAGAGTGCTCTGTTCCCGTAGGAAAAAATATATGCAAAAATGATTACATCAAAAATTGCATATTTTTGTGCATAAATTCCTATAGTTTTTACTGTAAATTTTTGTATAAAGTTTTTGTCTTCAAAATTTTCTGCACAATATTTTGCAGAATTATTTATGTTTTCTGAAATTTTTTGCCTTCAGAAAAAATTACATAAAATTTTGCAAAATTTTCTGCAGAAAAATTCTGAAGGCGAAAACTTTGTACAAAAATCTGTAAAAACTGCAGAAATTCATGCACAAAAATATGCAATTTTTTATGCAGTAATTTTTGCATAGTTTTTTCCTACGGGTTCCTTCTGTCAGGACGCTATTCTACGCGCGCCGGTTTCGTATGTACGTGTCTGTCTGCCTGTCTGCCTTGCGTTTTCGTTCCTGAAGTTTCGGAGCCTGTTTTGATCTGTCTCTGTCCTCGGTGAAGTGAAATAACGTTTCTTTTCGCGGTGTACAGCCGGCCGTCGTCGTTGTCACGTCTCAGTGCTGGTCTGCTGGTATTAAGGTGCCTTTTCACGCTGACGCTTGACGCTCATTTTCAGCGTCAAAAGACATCACGTGACTAAAAATGACGAATGGCTATCTTTATTTTCAGTCACGTGATATCTTTTGACGCTGAAAATGAGCGTCAAGCGTCAGCGTGAAAAGGCACCTTTAGTCGTGATGCGCGTCGAGCCGGCGACGGCGACGCCCGCACATGCTCGACCGAGCTGGCGCTGCGACAGTTGAACCCGGATCGGACGCCGTAGACGACGTGAGTCCCGGTCGCGAGACTCGCGAGGCGGAATCGCGGCGCCGCATGGCGCGATAGAAATCATCCGCACGCGGTGAAGTCAGACACCACTGTCCGACGATCGTGGCGACGAATGTGGACGCGGCGCGCCGCGTCCGCTGCGACAACACCGACACTTAGCGCGCGACACCCACCACCGCGATTCCTGGAACGTGACTCTTGTGCTCCGGACGATCCACGCTCTCCTCGTCGTCGTCGTCGCTGCCGCGCAACCGCCCGGTAGGCGCGATGGCGAACACCGGGGTGCTACCGTTCGTGCGAGGCGTGGACTTCAGCAGCAACGACTTTGGCGTGAGTGCAATTGCCGGGATGTTTTAACCTTGTATGAGGTTAACCTCGCGGGGAGATAACCATGCGTGGGAATCTCCCTAAGGACTTAATTATCCAGTTCATGCTTTTTCGTATATTTATTTTGTAATTTTATCAGCACATAATAGTAATATCTTTCTTGATTAAATGTAACATTATACATATCTTTGCTCCAAAAAGGGATAGCTGAATTCCATGCCACTTTTATCAACTTGATTTTGATAAGATTTAGGATTGGTCATAAGTAATGGCAAACTATAGTACAAAAGTTATCTCTTGATATTTCTAGGATGGCAAATTTCCTGAATCCATGCGTCTCATGACTGGAATACAATGGCTGAAATTGGACAAGACAAATTTGATGGAGATCCCAGAGGAGATGGGCAAATTGTTGAAATTGGTAAAGTATTATTAAAAAAAAATTATAATAACATTTACTCATGCATAAAAAATATTTTCTATAATTATTTTCATGAAAAAATATTTATTGTATTATCTAAATACCTAAGATTGCATATTAATATATGTAATATATGTAATATATTAATATAATTAATATATTTAATTATCTGTCAGGAACATCTATCACTTGTCAAGAACAAACTGGAACGTTTATATGGAGAATTGACAGAATTGGGCTGTCTCAGGACGCTAAACATAAGGCATAATAATATCAAATCCAGTGGTATTCCAGCAGAGCTGTTTCATTTAGAAGAACTAACGACCTTAGATTTAAGTCACAACAATTTGAAGGAGGTACCTGAAGGCCTAGAAAGAGCACGTTCCTTGCTCAATCTTAATTTAAGCCATAATCAGTAAGTATTAATGACTAAACGAATGCTATTATCATGGAAAAATTTGCAAGAGAGAGAGAGAGAGAGAGAGAGAGCTTTGACAATATTCTTATTTTTTCAGTATCGAAACTATACCAAATACGTTGTTCATCCATTTGACAGATTTATTGTTCTTGGATCTTAGTCACAACAAGCTAGAAACAGTACCACCACAGACTCGACGTTTGGCCAATCTACAGACTTTAAATTTAAATCATAATCCCTTAGGTCACTTTCAATTAAGGTAGGGAATATTTTTTTAAATCGTCTTATAATGTTCTTTTTTTTTTCAAGAGGAGTTTATTTCTCTCAAATTGTTTCAGACAATTGCCATCATTAATGAATTTAACAACGTTACAAATGCGGGACACACAACGAACATTGAATAATATACCTTCTAGTCTAGAAACGCTAACTAATTTGCAAGAACTTGATTTGTCGCAAAACAATTTGCCGCGAGTGCCTGATGCGCTTTATTCCTTGTCGAATTTGCGCCGCTTAAATCTGAGTGACAATCAGATAACGGAATTATCAATAGCGATAGGTGCATACATTTTTGAACTTTTCACAATTGTCTTATCTCTTTAGTGTAACTTTACGTTGATATTAATTAAAAAATATATCTTCTAGAATTGTGGATGAAATTGGAGACTCTGAACGTGTCGCGAAACAAATTAAGTGCAATACCGGCCGCTTTGTGCAAGATTTCTACATTAAGAAGATTGTATTTAAACGATAACGAATTAGATTTTGACGGCATACCTTCTGGAATAGGGAAATTATCATCTTTGCAGGTTTTTTCTGCCGCTAACAATCACTTAGAAATGATACCAGAAGGACTATGCAGGTGAGCTGTTATTTTTTATTACAGGAAGAATAAAAATCTTTTCTTAAAGTAATATTGTAAAAAGAAATATATGTATATATTTTTTTAGATGTGGTTCATTAAAGCAGTTAATATTGACATCAAATCGGTTGATTACCGTGCCGGATGCTATTCACCTTCTTACTGATTTAGAACAGCTGGATTTGCGAGACAATCCAAATTTAGTGATGCCACCGAAACCGACAGAAGTGCAAAGGGGGTCGGGCATCGAATTTTACAATATCGATTTCTCGTTGCAACATCAATTGCGTCTTGCTGGTGCTAATGTACCAGCTCCAGTTCAAGCTGCCAGTATGTATTGTGATGTATTATGATCAGATATGATAAAATAAGTAGAGAGATCTAAGTAATTTTTATAAAATATATTTTTGATTGCAGATAGTAAAGATCCAATTGCACGTAAAATGAGATTAAGAAGGAGGAGAGATCAGGAGGAAGCTGACCAAGATCAGGCTAAAATTCTTAAGGTATATTATTATCACATCGTTTGTAAAGAAACTTATTTACATAATGATTTGTGTGGTTTCAGGGCATGAAAGATATAGCGAAAGAGAAGAACAAGGATAAGGAATGTGAGGAATCGAAAGCAGAATCCTTGAAGTGAGTATAAAATCTATAAACTTCTTAATATATGCTATATTTTTTTCTGACTTCTTTTATTTATTATATGATTAATTTTTTAGACCTAAGCGATGGGATGAAACTTTAGAGAAGCCACCGCTGGATTATTCCGAGTTTTTTGACGAGGATGCGGGTCAAATACCCGGCTTGTCGGTCTGGGAAATAGAGAATTTTCTACCGAATGAGATTGAAGAGGTGGCACACGGCAAATTTTATGAAGGCGATTGTTACATCATCTTGAAAACTGGGATAGACGAAGGTGGATCATTAACTTGGGCGATTTATTTCTGGATCGGAGAAAAGGCGACAGTACGTATACTTTTGAACCGAGACAATGAAAAAAGGACTAAGATTGAATGCTGTGATTAGATCATATAGATTGCGTCTATGAACCACGATTAATTGAATAATAATTTATTTTCGCAGTTAGATAAAAGAGCGTGTGCAGCAATTCACGCTGTAAATCTGAGAAACTATTTAGGCGCACAATGTCGGACAATCAGGGAAGAACAAGGAGATGAATCAGATGAATTTCTGATGTTGTTTGATTCAGGTATCACCTACATCGAGGGCGGTCGCACGTCATCCGGTTTTTACACGGTGGAGGATACTGTGAGCTTAATTCTTTCTTATCGTAAATAAATTTTTGAAAGGGGAATTTAAATCATATCAAGGGACATATTTTTTATTTTTTAGCCAGCGATTACTCGCTTATATAGAGTACACGCGGCGGGAGCTTCTATACATTTGGAACCAGTTCCAGTCTGTATCGAATCTCTGGATCCTGGTTATGTATTTGTACTCGACACAGGGACTAAAATATTCATGTGGTATGGAAAGAAAGCAAAGAGTACGTTAAAATCGAAAGCACGACTAATGGCAGAGAAAATTAATAAAAATGAACGGAAAAATAAAGCTGAGATTCTAACGGAGGTCATGGATGCTGAGTCTGAAGATTTTCTGCTGCATTTAGGCATAGAGGAACACGAACAGAAAAATCTGCAAATTGTTGTAAGCTTCCTTTTTACGGTAACAGTAATAAAACAATTATCCTATTTATGTAAATTTTAAATTTTAATTAATTTATTATGATGTATTTAATAATTACTTCTGCAATTTTATATAATTTGGCTTTTGTTTTCATAACAGGAACATGTGGATCCAAATTTTGTGCCTCTCGTACCTAGATTGTATCAAGTTCAACTCGGAATGGGTTATTTGGAATTACCGCAGGTTGAAGTTCCTCATGGAAAATTAACGAATACTTTACTAAACAATCGCAATGTGTATATATTAGACTGCTATTTAGATGTTTACGTTTGGTAAGTATCTACAGAATATGGTTGATTTTTAAATTTATACAGTGACTAAATTGATTATGCGTACGATTATAGGTTTGGAAAAAAATCGACGAGATTAGTACGCGCTGCTGCCGTGAAACTATCTCAAGAATTGTTCAACATGATAGAAAGACCAGATTACGCGATGGTAACGAGATTACAGGAGGGTACTGAATCACAGGTATAAATGTGCTTCTTTAATTAATGTTTATACAAATTTTTAAGTTAATATATAAGCTTTTTTATTAAAAAATAAAAAAAAATTGCTTTACTTATTGTGCAGATTTTCAAGTCTAAATTTACTGGATGGGATGAAGTGATCGCCGTAGATTTCACTAGAACGGCTGAATCGGTCGCTAAAACTGGAGCAGATCTCACTAAATGGGCTAAGCAGCAAGAGACAAAAGTACGTTTCACAATTTCATAATTGAATGTTTATTCTTTTATGTTTCTACTTTTAAACAATTTATTTATTTTTTATTATTTCAGGCGGATTTGGCCGCTTTATTCATGCCACGGCAACCACTGATGTCGGCTATCGAAGCGCATCAACTTATGACGGAGTGGAACGATGATTTGGAGGGAATGGAAGCGTTGGTATTGGAGGGAAAGAAATTCGTACGTTTGCCGGAGGAGGAGTTAGGTCATTTTTACAGTGCGGATTGTTACGTTTTCTTATGCCGGTATTGGATGGTATGTAAAACGTATTGTATTTCTGTTGATACAAAACTTAAGATTAATTGCCATTTTACTTTTGATTAACTAGCCATTAGATATAACAGAGAACGAAGACGGTGAGGAACAGTTCGAAGACGATTATCAGTGTACGGTATACTTCTGGCAAGGCAGAGATGCGGGAAACATGGGATGGCTGACATTTACGTTTAGGTAAAGAATAATAGATATATTTATCTGTGATCATCAATATATCAGGTGAATCATGTCTTTTTCTATTTTAGTTTACAAAAGAAATTTAAATCATTATTCGGAGAAAACCTGGAAGTTGTGAGGACACATCAGCAGCAAGAAAATCTAAAATTTATGAGTTACTTTAAACGAAAGTTCATCATTCATCAAGGTAAACGTAAGCAGCCAAAGGCTGCAGGTAGTAACAAAGTGGAAGTTCTATCATCTGCGAAGTAACGGCAGTGCCTTATGTACTCGGCTCATTCAAATACCAGCGGATTCGACGTTATTGAATTCTGCTTTCTGGTGAGGCACATTACGTAAATTATGCACGATTACATTCCATTTGTAATGCACACATATAATCTCTTTTTATTTATAGTTATCTCTTAAATGTGCCATTTAACAATTCCGACGAAGGAACTGGTATCGTATACGCGTGGATTGGATCGAAGGCTGATCCTGAGGATGCTCGTCTGATTGCAGAAATAGCGGAGGAAATGTTTAACAATGTGATTATAAATCTTATAATATCTTTTGTACTTAGATTCCAAAAAGCTAAAATTCAATTTTATTTAATTTGAAATAATCACAAATATAAATGTCTGCTAAATACTTAAATGTTCTTTTTTACTTCTAAAAAAATAGAATATTTTATATATTATAATTGTGGAAACAAATATTTATAAGTAAAAATAGAAAATAAATCTAAATTGATTACAGCCATGGATAAGCCTGCAAGTATTAAACGAAGGTGAGGAACCAGACAATTTTTTCTGGGTGGCGCTTGGAGGGAAGAAACCGTATGACACTGATGCAGAGTATATGAATTACACAAGACTATTTAGATGTTCCAATGAGAAGGGCTACTTTACAATCAGCGAGAAATGCACCGATTTTTGTCAAGTAAATCTCTAATCTAGAAAAATATTTTGATATTATTACAGCAAGCTTTTAGTGTATGAACAAAATTCTTCAGATTTTTTACGGTAAACGAACGTTATTTTTTTTATAGGATGACTTGGCAGATGATGATATAATGATTCTTGACAATGGAGAACAGGTATTCCTTTGGTTAGGTACTCGCTGCTCGGAAGTCGAAATCAAACTGGCCTATAAGTCAGCCCAGGTAAATTATATAAATTTAATTGAGATAATTTTTATGAAAATGTTACAAATATTTTACAACAAAGTAAATAAATTACAGAGCGATGTAGAACGTTAAATAAATTTTTTTCTTTTTTACAGGTATATATTCAACACTTGCGCGTTAAACAACCCGAAAAACCCCGTAAGTTATTTTTAACTGCCAAAGGTAAAGAATCCAAAAAATTCACGAAGTGCTTTCATGGCTGGGGTTTACACAAAAGGCCACCGCAGTAAAATCGAGTCAATGCTCACTACGTTTATTGTATCAGAGTTAATTTTATATGCAGGCAGGGTATGACACACAAGCGCAACATTTTTACATAGATTCGTAATGCGTTGCGATCTTCGTTCTTACTCGCGTTTCATATGCCAACCAAACGAAAGTTAATCCATCGTAATAATCTGCGTATCCTTGATGCGAGCGATTGATCAGGAAACGCAATAATTGTTCACTAAACAACGAATCTAACTAGTAAAATCTTTGCATTTGCTTCTTTGCTTTCAACTTGTTGAATAATTATTTACCAATCGCTTTCTTGAATATTATGAGCGTCAGTTTGCTTGGTATACATAATTTAATTCAAATTTCTATGGGCACTTTTTCGATTCAGTCTCATTTCTTCAAACGGATGCAAGTACAAAGAATTAGTCCTCTCATATTTCCATTATCCAAGGAATCCAAAAAAGATTCTCTCTGTGATTCTCTCCTATTTTACACACTGTGAATGAGACTCGTCTATCGTTAATAATTAATTCATACTCTTTGTATCCAACGAGACTTATTTATTTATTTATTCACATATATTTCCACATATATTTATGAACTCTCGTACAGCCTAGACTATGTTTTTATTTCTCGCAAGTTTATGTTTCAGATCTAGTGTGATAGACATTTTTAAAAAATTGTTCGATGAATTGTGATATAAATGTTTATCGTCGAATTGTAACATTAAAAAAGCTTTTTCTTTTTTTTTAGTAGGAAAATATCGATTTTTCTGTAAGAAGATAGATATGATGTTTTATAGTCCTAAAAGTTAGGATTTTTTATGCTGTCAAAATGATTAATTCTGAACAGATTAGTAGAAATCGCATTTGGAAATTTGTGAATATTAATTGAAGACTGAAGAGATGTATGTGTAATTATAATCGCACATGTGTACACATCTGATAATTAACACCGCCCGATTGTACAGATGCCATAATAAGCGTTTTTGTATTACTTACTGTAATTAACACAATTTATTTATAGATATAATATATACATAGATTTTGTAAAAGTTCTACTTAACTTTCAACAATTGTATAAATAAATATTTCTATGATAATTTACATAATTTCAGGTATTGAAGCGTAAGTAAGGTACCTAAGTAGTATAAGCGAAGAGAATCTCCTCTTCCTCTGTTAACACGAATTCATTTAATTATTGGTCTTGTGCCACTGCAATGTCAAACTTGAATCTGAAAACAAACCAGATAGCATTCTAAAAAAAGGTATTAGTAAAAAATTTATTGATAAGAATCAAAATTTGAAATTACTGTCGATCAAATGTTTAGAATTAAAAGATGCTCAGCAATGTATTCTATAAGTGTAATTAATAGGTTTTTTGAAAGTTATTGTTTGCCTTTTTTGATACATTTTTATCACATATATATAATTTTTTAATTCATCAATAATCAATTGGATTATATGTAAATAGAACTTTGCTCTATAAAAGCTGTATTTTTCACTTGTGATTAATTAATGAATTAAAAATATAACTATATATTTTACACTACATAAGTGTATGTTTGAAAATTGGGATACACCAAATGTTTTTTCATATTAATCAAACATATAATTACAGTCATTCTAAGTCATCCTAAGAAAGATTACTGGTAAGTATTATAATAGCAACCTCTTTTTTCTTGTAACTTTATATTTTGTTTATTTTGGCCTCTAAATGAGATTTTGAGAAAGAAAATCGTCGCTCATATTTCTTTTATTTTTAATTAATTTAAAAACTTTTTCGATATCAGACAAAATATAAAAGTTACAAGAAAACAGGAAAGGTTGCCGTTATAATACATATTTACCAGATTACCTTCAATTAGTATTAAGAGCACGTCTAACGAGCTGAGTATCTTCGATAATCACAACGAGATGAAACCAGCTGGTCGCTAGTCGTCGTCATCATCGTCATCGTCGTCGGAAGGTACGAAGAGATCATTCTCCTCCAGGAAGTTGGCTATGTTCTTGCTAATCGTGGCGCCAACCAGCAGGCCGAATATCACACTGCTGACGACGCCCAGAAAGCTAAATGGTGTTCTCTTTGGCTCGGGCAGGATCGCTCCGGACGGTGTAGTGATCGACGACCGGAGGATCTGCTTCGATACAGTGTTCGTTTCCCTAAGAACAGTCCCTCCACGAAACAACGGCGTCACTCTGTGCAGCATCTTCCTACTATAAGATTTTATTCCCGGTGACGGCCAGTCGCGCACTCCTTTCCCCGGAATTCGCGAACCGGCGGTATCGAGATTATCGAGCAGAATTTAGCGCATTTCTTGACGGGGAGAATGACGGAATGCCATATATTCAGCGCACTGACGCATATGAAAGGTTTGTCGCGTTACTTGAAATCCCCAAACTTTTTTTACACCTGAATAAACCGAGATAAATATACATTCGGGCATTGAAAAGAAAGAGAAGCGAAGCTACTGAGTGTATAAAGTGCAAGCAATGCGAACAGCTGTAACACCACCTTCGCGGCGCGAATTCAGTGTTGCCTCGAAATGGATGTAAAAATCCCTTTGATAAATTTGCAATTTTGAAATAACAATTTCAATTTTCAACTGCAAAACTTAAAATTACATCTAATTTATTATTATTAATTAATTATTTAATTATTAATTAGGAATATTATATTTTATATAAATAAATTATAATATTAAATAATATTAATTTTAATAATATTTGTCTTTTTAACTACTTGAAAATTTCATTTATTAATGGGTTTGAATGTGAATACCTACATTTTAAATATTAAATGGTTCTTGCAGAGATTACATTTGTTATATAGCTATATAATATATGCGCGATGTGAAATCTTTACAAATGTATTCCTATCTGCAATTCTTAAATAATTTTTTTTCTCAGCGAAGAAAAACGCGGATCGATTGTAGTGATAGGGATTTTGTTGCCAATTATATATGTTGACGGTACTGTGCCTGTTTCGAAAAACGGAACTGAACGTCTGAACGGAACCACGTGGGGATCAAACAGTAGTAGTTTACACTCCACACTCACAGTTGTCTTCGGTGACGTGAACAGAACTTGAAAGATGTATGTTTTGCAGGGAAGCAGATAACAGGGTGACCGTCAGTTCCGAGTGGAAGTTATGTTTTACGTGATAGGACTAGGTCTAGGCGACGCGAAGGACATCACTGTCAAAGGGCTCGAAATTATTAGGAGATGTGACCGCGTGTACCTGGAGTCCTACACTTCTATCCTAACAGTACAGCAGGAATCCTTGGTTTGTATTGTTTTCTAGGCAAGTCACAGATAGCATGTAACTTGATTTGCGCTTTCACGCAATGATGTGTTCAATTGTACATCTACAATTGATGTAAATAAAAAATATATTATATACTATATTTCTGTATGTATATGTATGTATCTTGTATTAGGAAGAATTCTACGGACGTTCTCTGATCGCAGCTGATCGCGAGCTGGTAGAGAATAATGCGGATGAGATACTGCCGATGGAACAGGACGAAGATGTTGCTTTTCTGGTTGTAGGAGATCCATTTGGAGCTACCACACACACAGATCTGGTTCTGCGTGCAAAGGAAAAAAATATACAGGTGGATGTGACAATTTTTACCAGAATCATTATCTCTGAGAAGCATGAAAATTTTTCTACACTTTATATGTATCTTATCTTATATTTAATATGTATCCAATAAAGATTATTCTAGAATATTATATGTTTTCGACTAGGTAAAAGTCATACACAATTCATCGATATTGACTGCGGTTGGTTGCTGCGGCTTGCAGCTATATTCATATGGGGAAATTGTTTCAATTCCATACTGGACCGACACTTGGCGACCTGACAGCTTTTATGAGAAGATAGCTTCCAACAGGCAGAGAGGCCTGCACACCCTCTGTCTCTTAGACATCAAAGTTAAGGAGCCTACTCTGGAAAGTATCACGAAGAAAAAAAAGGAATACATGCCCCCGAGATTCATGAGTGTCAATGAGGCTGCCAGTCAACTGATAACAATACTTGACAATAAGATTCAGGATGGTCATAAGGACTTAGGTCAGTGGTAACAAGTTATTTTGTTGAAAAGATATAATGATTCTGTAATAATCAGAATCACAAATTACAACAGAAAAATATAGTGATCACGTAATAATTTTATATAATAATTAAAAACTTAAAAGTAATACATAATTTAAATAATTTGTTATGTTTATTAATATAGTTATAAATTATTTTTGCATTTGACAGTGTTTACACAACAGAGTTTAGCAGTGAGTTTAGCGCGAGTGGGTTGCGAGGACCAGCATATTGTTGCTTGTTCCCTGCAAGATATGATGCATGTAGATTTGGGATTGCCGTTGCACTGCCTTGTTATACCAGCTGAAAAGCTTCATCCTCTTGAGCTAGAATTTTTAATGCAATTTGCTCTAGATAAGAATCAATTCAAAGACATGACGAAATAAGCATAATCTTTTTTATCCAACGAAGAAAAGAGTGAATTTTTTTTTGTACAGAATCTTTGACAAAATAAATTGATTTTATCAAATTATTAAACAATATATTTGTCCTAAATGTATGATGTAATTTGATACGATAGAAACATGTGTTTTTTAATTACTGACTCTTGATATGAATCCGCTGAGTTTTATTTTTTGTAGAAATTTAAATTATATATATATATATATATATATATATATATATATATATATATCCCAGAAGTAATTGAACGTTATTTATAAACTTGCATTCTTTTTTAATGCAGTTTTTTTCATATTGGTATTTTTGTAAGTTTCATAGTTCTGAGATCCATAATAGAGTTCCTGACTTGCATAAATCTTACATAGGTACTGTCATGGTATTATTAAACGTTCGATATTTCCAGCCCCGTAACGGGTGACCGATTACGACTGAACCGTATTGTTAGGCAGGGCCGTTACGGGAAGGCGGATAGAAGATTGACGACCGCGCGCACCGTGTTTACTTGAGCTGCATTATTATTCCATTCGTTTTGGCCCGGTTCCATATTCTAAGCCGTGTATAATTCCGCGGAGTCACGTGGCCGTGCGTCAGGGCAAAATAATCAATGGACAAGCATCGACCACCGTGCGCCGACGAGGCTCGTGTGTTCAGCGATTCAGTTGTGCCACAGGGGTGCACTCGCTCGGTGTGGTGGCAACCCTCCCATTTATCGTTGCCTCCTGCAGCAGGTATACTACCGGTTTCTAGGACGTGGAAAAGATACATTCGCTTTTACGACACTGCTCCAATTTACGTTCTCGCACTTTGGCAGGTATACGAAGTTGTACGAGCACCGTTATCTCGCGTGATAAACGTTGCACCCCGATATGCACACGTACACGTATATTTGTAATTCACTGTAACTGTTTCTGCAAAAAGAAATATACGCTACGACTAATCGTAATATTGTTCTTGCAATTATTGTACCCCGCACCCACAGTTAGTTAGTTTGAAGATATATGGAGTACATCTTCTGCACGAAAGCAATTAAGTATAATACGCTTTGGTATACCAAATAGTCAAATCCTAAAGTACGGAATTGGGATCAAATAGAAAAATCAATTAAAAAAATAAATATATATAAATATATATATTCGAAAAAGTTTTGTTGAAAAATTATATCAATAAATTGTCGAAGCTGATTGTTTATTGTAAAAAAGTATAAAATATAATGAATACAGCATAACTGCAGGAGTTATTTTTTTACACATCTAGGAAATTAGAATTTGTGTCTTAAATCTTTTTGCTAAGAGTTTATTATATAGAAACAAAGATTTTAAAAACAAATAAAATAAAAGCTCTCAAAATCTCTTGAGATAAATATTTTCTCAACTGTTAAAAACATTAAGAGTTGTCGCATTTTCTTGTAATCACGCAGATTTTAGAAATAAATTTTTTTGCTTCAAATATATATAGAGCACAAATACAAAAATTATATTGAAAGAATTCTTTGAAAAGAAAAAACTATTTTTTTTATAAAATCACACTTTGTATCTTTCTAAATTTTACTATTCATAATATTCCAGAAAATAAGGATAAAAAGAAAAGAACATGATCTCCCAACTCCTCGACACGAATACTTTCTTAATTGTTATAACATTAAGAGCTGTCGCATTTTATAATTATGCAGGTTTCAAAACTATCCAAATTTTTTAATCTCAAACAGAGAACGCAATGCAAGAGTTCCTATACTAGAAGAATTCCTTGAAAAAGAAGAGAAGCTGTATTCCGCAATGTGTATACGCTGCCGACATGAAAATTCTATGTATAGATAAAAAAATAATTGGAAGTATTATGAGATATAGTAAACTGGCACGATGCTAAGCCCGACCCCTCCGATCGATCGTCCCAGTCTGCGTCCTGGCACAGGATACTTGATCGCACCGCGGGTGCCCCATGGGCTCGCGACCGTTGTTGAAAGTCTAACGAGGGAGGTTCTACGTCATCGTCCCGAGGACATATACGTTTTTGCAGCCCGCCACTTTGAGAAGCTGCTGAAGCTGCGGGAGGATTACCATGCCGAAGAATACAGCGATCGTGCGTTCAGCCATGAATTCAGTCGCGACTTTAATCTGTGGCCTACCAAGGAGACCCGAAACCTCAGGAAACCTCCGAATGGCGGTTGGTCCTTGGAGAAGGAGATCGAGATCTTTGAGAGAGGCGAACAGGTGACTGTTGATGCGGAGGAGAGCCAGGAGGACGTCTCCACTGACAAAGAAATTCGGAAATCATCGAGGCAAGCATGCTCGAGAGGTGCTGCGACTGTAAAGAAAACCTCGAAGAAATCCAAGGACAATAAGACAACGTCGGACGCTCGCGCTACGAGGATCATCTCGCAGATGAGCGCTCTTCCCGGCAAGAATATTCAGACCAAGGATATCAAGCAGGAGCTCAGAAAAAACAAGCTGAGCGGCGAGAAGTCGAAAACCGATAGTATTGAGAAAGGAATTCGAGGCGACAGGCGATCCTCTAGAGCGAAAGCTCCCAAGACGGATGAGGATCCTGCAGACGAGGTCGAACGTGCGACGACAACGACGACGAGCTCGAGTAGAACGTCTGCACGGAGACCGCTGAAGAAGGTGCGCCGGGTCGAGACCGAGTCCGAGACCGAGACGGAACATGAAACCGCGGCACTTGAAAATAGGTATATATATATAATGATTTATTACTACAACACTCTTTTCTAATTACTTATTGTGGTTATTTATTTATAACCATTTAGTAGATATTTCATTACAATTTTGATAAATATTTTATATAAATGAGATGATTTGTATTTTTTTTCTTTTAAATGTCAGACACGTGAGGTCAAGTGTTAAGGACTGTCGTTCGAGTCGCGAGGCGATCGCTCGGACTGGGAGCAGGGAGAGGAGACTGGAAGCACGGCTCTCCGAACATTCCTCCGAGAGGAAAGTATCGTCGAGGGCGCTCAGCATGGATCGCATCAGGGCGTACGTGCTGCGCAAATTCGCGAGCACCGCGAGCCTGGAGGTACTGCGATCGCCCACGTATGTGGAGCAGGTGCAGGAGGTGATCGATCGCGCGGCGCCGATCATCAAGGAGAAGTTGGAGGAGATCGGAAGACCGCGGGGGAAGCGTTCGAAATCGGTTGACCTGTCATGGAACGATGGATCGCTTTATCGACACGTTCGTGAGGAAAGAGGACACGACGAGAGACAAAGCGAAAGAGGAAAGAGTGGGAAGCTAGAGAGAGAAACCGACATTGTGAGGAAAGAGGAGACGGAAGATTCTTTTCGTAGGGACGAGACGGAGAGAGAAGAGAAGCAATCGAGGAGGCGCAGCGCGGGATCGGGCAAGAGATCGAGAAGGCGCGAGAGCGGTGATTTCGGAGTCGTCGATCAGGTTGACGACAACTCGAAGCACAGTAATAAATTGGAGCACGAGTCCGGGGCGACGCGCGATACCTTGGAAGCGAGACTGACCACCACGCAAAACATCCTAGAAGATATCTCGAAGTCAACATCCGAGTTGGGTGGCGCTCGCAGAAGCGATCCTGTTGGAAGTGAACCGTCGGAATATGAGACCTCCGATCAAGTGAACGTCGTTTCCTTGCCAGTCGTGAGGCCGCCGTCCTCCAAGAACTCTAGAAGCGCCACCAAAAACGGTTCGGACAATGTGACATTGCCACCTATCTCGCCGGAAGCTCCAAAATCGACGAAGAAGAAGGATGAGCTGTCCTTACCGATTCTGCCGACGGCAACCAACAACGGCAATCATTCTGCCAGAAAACCGCAAGAGCAGGACATTTCCAAAGACGCGGAGGAGGCCTCGACGTTGCACGATATTACTAGTGATATAGAAGATATGGCGGTTCTTCCTGACGGTCACGAAGATACGATCGTAGGTGCGAAGCAGAATCTTGGTAGTGATCACCAGGATTTAACATCGGGTGCAAAGTTTGTCAATGAAGAGAAACTTGAGAGAGACGAAAATATAAACAGAATTTTTAAGGAAGATGTTTCGGCGAAACTCGATGAAAAACGCGGAAGTCTCGAGGAATTTGAGGAATTGGAGGAATTGGAAGAGGGAAGGAAGTCGGAGGAGGTTTTCAGGGACAGTTTAAACGTTACACCGGAAGTAGCAAATATACTAGACTTGTTGGAAACTGATGAAGACAAAGCCAAACTTCAAAATGATAATGTGGATCCAGCACGAGAGAACACGTTTGATAGGTTGAAAGATAAACTGATCGAGATCGAGATGGCGGAACGCAGTATTGAGAAAGCTTTAGCTTGCCAACAGGTCGCGACGTGTGACACTGGCGAAATAATGAGCCAAGCGGAAAAGTCGGTGACTGACAGGAAGATAAATGAAGCGAGAGAGCCGACTAATGAGGCGGAAAAGACTATGAGCGAAAAACGAAAGTCGATCGATGCGGGAAAAATACCGATAAATAGAGACGACGAGAAAAGGAAAAAGAACAACGACGATGAAAAAAGACAATCGATGAATGAAGAGATAAAAGAAACAGAAATATCAAGTAATATGAAAGATTTAAACCTCGAGGAAAGATTATCAAACGGAAAAATTAACAAAGCAGAAAAAATAGAAAATAAAATAAAAGACTCGACTAATAAGACCGAAAATTTAAATAAAATAGAAACATTAGAGAAAGAACTTAAAAAATTGAAAAGCGATAATGAAGCAGAAAAATTGAAAAGTGAAGCAAAAATATCAAAGAATGAAGTAGAAGAAGTGACTAACAAAACAGAAGTAACGATCAAAACAACAGATAACACAATAAAAATACAAGACGAGAAACTGATGGGTAAAACTGAAAAATTAATAAACGAAAACGTATCAAATGACGTAGAAGAATTAGCAATTAAGGTTCATGTTAAAAATTTGCAATCTACAAATTCAAAATCGTATGATGAAAGTGTTCAGGGTACTGAAGTAATCGAAACGGACGGTGATAATAATACGACATCGAAAGAAAATGTTGAAAATGCAGCAAATAAATTTTCTAAAGGTACAACTTCCGAAAATGTTACGATTAAGAACGAAAGCTCGATAACAAATCCTCCAAAGGAAACCGGCAAAACGCAGGAAGAGCGAAAAAAACGCGAAATTGACAAGTTACCGGTGTTGTCACCGCTCTCCTTAGAGGTCCCATACTCTTATGTTCTTAGCGAAGGCTCTCCCTGCGAAATCCCCGATTCCGTGACGACCGTGATCTTTCCGGACAGGCCTTGTTGTTCTCCCGTTATTCTAAACGAAAATTATCAGTTTAAATCAATGAATCAAAAAGGGAAATCAGTTACACGTTTTGGTGAAAAGATGGTTAAAGAGATTTCCAAAGATGAAAGACAGGAGAAGGATCAGCATAGATACGACATGGAAATTTTCGGTGAATATGTTCAACCAGAAACTATTCCGTTGCCCGATACTGATTTTAAGCGTAGCGTGAAAGGAAAATCAAGTCAGGACATAACGATTGTTCATCAAGATTTGGATAGAATCAAGGAAGAAGGTGAAGAAGAAACTGAAAAAGAAACTGATGATCAAAAAGAAATAGAAGATCATCGAGAGAAGGAAAATGATAAAAAGACAGTAAAAGAGGAAGAAACGAAGACACTTTTGACATTGGAAAACATTGTCGAGCACGAAGAAAATGAAGAAACTGATGTAAAAATAACCGAGTCTAAGGATACTGAAGAGATTTCCTCTTCTGGCCTTGTCGAGTGTGCATCCGTGCCTGATATTAGGGATTTAACGACTGATATTGGTTTGACAAACGAAGAAAAAACAGACGGTGCAATAGAATCTAAAAGCGCGTTGGAAAATTCATCGGAAGAAAGCGGAAGTACACAGGATACCAATACGCCTACGTCGAGCGATGTGAAGGAGAGTACCGGAAGCAACCGATCAATTGAGAGTCCGAGTCCAGGCAGACCAGTAGTACCAGAACTAAACTTGGATTCACTCCAGGATAATACGGTGTCGTCTTTTAAGATAACGGCAAATGGAACAGAAAAGGAAGACAATGGTAGTCCTAGGGAAAGCGATGCCACTATTTCCTTGATTGAACCGTTAATTTCGGATGAGAGATTGATAAATCAGCCAGTCACGGCCGATCATGAGAAAGAAATCGTCGCTGAAGAATCGAGAAATCTGCAATCGGAGATTCCGGAAACCGATCAATTATATCGCGCTGAACACACGGAGTATGAATTGTTGGGAAAGGATCCGATGTCTCCGGAAATTAACTTGGAAGATAAAACGAAATCTCAAGAGAAAAATATTGATTCGAAGGGTTTATCGGAAGATGACGTACAAGTCGAGAAGGTGCAGGCAGAAGAGTTAGAAAGCGAAGAAGAAATTGCAAGGGAATTGATAGGATTACTGGATAAAGATATGCAACTTCAAAGTAAAGAATTAGATTTGAAACAAGAATCTAAAGACAGCGGAGAATCTGAGAAAAGCAGTATAAATGTAGACGATAAATCTAATCGGGCACTGACAGCATCTATGCATTCAATGTTAGTTGAACAAGAAAAGAGACAACATCAAGATTCTTTAGATAAAGTAGATGAAATAGTAAGGACTGAAACAACCAGTGAGTTATCAGATAATGTAGCAGATATCAGTAAAGATAACAAAAATGAAAACAGTGAGATAATAGATAAAGAAACTGGAAAAGTTACATTGGAAATGGTAGAAGGAGCACATATAGAGAATTCGCAAATTGCACCTTTAGCTCACTTTGAGCAAGATGAATTATTAACACAAAATAGTAGATCCGAAACAGTTGATAGAATTATTAGTAAAAGTACATCTGATACTATTAAAGAGGATATTCAAGAAAAATTTGAAGATAAACAAGTAAGTGTTGAAGAAACTGCAAAGATCCAAAGTAACGATGCTAAAATTGAACAATCGATTAAAAAACAGGAAGAAAATAAACAAGAGTTGCAAAGTCAGGAAAAGCGCGAGCAAGGAACATTAGAAGCATATGAGGAATGCAATCAAGAAAAATTAGACGTTCAAGAAGAAATCAAGCAAGAAAAATTGAAAATTCAAAGTAAAGATAATCCAGAAGATATAAAGATGAAAGAAGAAATTATAGATGCAACAATACCCATAGAATTAATAAACTCGAGCAAAGACTCAAAGAACGAATCAATAAAAAACGACGATGAACATGAAGAAACTAAACCAAATAATGAAACCATTATTAACGTTTGTGTAAAAGAAGACACGAAAACTAAGACAGAAAAAGAAACTGAAGATCTTTCGGGGAAAATAGAAAGCGTCCATGGGCCAATTACAAGCGCGATATCAGAACAATCAACGGAAGATCATTCTCGTTTTAAACACTGGACCACCGCGGAGATGAAATCATCGACCGTGGAAACGGTGATTGAAACTTTCGTCTCTAATACAAGTACAGACGAGAAAACGAAGATTGTTGCTGATGCGTCAGAAATTATCGCAAATGAATCACTTATTCGAAAGAAGGATGACTTCCACTCAGCGGTTGTAAAAATTCAAGCTTGTGAGTAAAACGTAGTGTTTTGATAAAATTACGTCGTGAATTGATTCTACAATTATGCCGCATTAGCTGTACAGATAACCGACTCTCTTATCTTTTATTACGCTTAAGTAATATAATAAAACAAGAAAGTTCAATTAAGTTCGCGGATATAAATAACATTAGGATATAAATAACAAGCGGTATCAATATTTCGCCGAGATTAAACAAGTTGTAGAATATTTTCAAGGCTCATGACGTAATTTAATAGATAATAAATAACAAAAATTTTTTTTTTTGAAGGTATTCGAGGATTTTTAGCGCGTCGCCGCGCGCGAAGAGATTTGAACTCAAAATTTGTTTCAAGCAACGTTCCACCAACGAAAACAGTTACGGTAAATATACATATTATAATATTATAATCGTGAACGATTTTAATAAAGCCTTGATTCCTTCCAAAAAATACAAATAAATAAAAAAATAATTACAAATAAAATTTATCAAGGATAAAATAATACTAATTCATGTTTTATAAAAGTAATAAAACGTTACTGCCGCTGCACAGATAATTAATAACACGTTACATAAAAAATAAAACTTACGCGATAGATATATTAAATCTAAACAAAATTGCTTACTAAATGTTGTTATTAAATTTAATGGAATATGACAGTTTTGCACTTGGTTATTTAATGTATTGAAACTGATCTTGGAATTGTGTCCATCGATTTTCCTCTGTTTTCCTGAGCCGAACAGCTGGACGCAATAATTCTCACGCCACACCCGTCGGAAGTTTATTACGTAAAAGAGGAAGCAGCGGGTCACTGCTAAACGTCAGCGCTTTCATGATTGCAACAGGCGGTTTGGCAGTAACCAGCTTGGCAGATAAACCCGAGTTTTCGTTCCTTAAAATAATTGTTTCTTAAATCAGAATTGACGTCCACGGTCTTGCGTTGTTTTTTTATGTATTTCCTTAAAAAAATTTATGTCTCAAAATATATAAAGCTTATTTATGCTAATTGTTTATTACTTTTTAATGATAAGTGCTTTTCTTTAATAATGATTAAATGGCCGATTGATTAATGCACCTCTCTTTTCTTAATATTAACAGAAATAGTATAATATGATACCATAAATGTAATTGAACTTTATAATTTATTAATGTTTAGAGCAATCGTCTAATGGTACCGCAGGATACTTCAAATCTGAGAGAATCCAGACGTCTTCGGCGAGAAGAAGCTCTGCGGAATACGACCCTCTCGTTGGAGAACGCCTTCGCGACGGGTCGGCTTCAACATACCGGCGAGTTTCACGATTCTGTACCGTTGCTTCCTTGTGACCTGATAAATAATACTAATTTAGTTGCCTCAAACAATTCTTTGGATGAAAAGATCGAGGCAAAAGAAGCTAATTCACCTGATATCGCAAAACCTAGTGCCTCTAACGGGAATGATGTGTAAGTAATAAAATCGTGAAAGAAATGGAAAAATGTATCTATAACACTTTAAATATTAATTATTTGCTGCCAAGCATCATAATTTAAAATCACGTTTGTGTGAACGATTTTCGCTACTTCTCACAGTCGCGACAGCGAACATGGAGCGAGTTTTCACAAAGGTAACACCTACGTTGATCCCACCTTTCCGATCGTGATGCACCTGTTGACGGACGCATCTCACAATTGCCACTTCACAGTCAGCCAAAATTCCCATTCCGACTTTAACGCAAGTGCTGACGGAGAGGGGCTCGTGAAGCCCACCGTAGACATCCTGATGCTGGGCTATCCAAGAGACGACGAGAATCAATATCTGAACTTCATAACCAGCGTCGAGGATCTGGGTTCCAATATGAATTCCTTGACTCTGGACGACATGATGAAGAGCGCGAAAAATATCGACGACGTTCATCCTTCGACGATTTCCGGCGAGGGTAGCCCCAGGGAGCCCTTGGCCCTTTCGGACGTTTCTCGGGGTGTCGTGATCGAGGAGGTGACCAGCTTAGATGAGCTCGTTCCGTCGGAGTCAACAAAACCATCGTCTGCGCCTAAGACCTCGTTGGATACAAATAGCTCGATGCCATCCGACGAATGCGACGTTGAGGACGCGAAGAATGATTTAGGGATGTCGTCGAGGACGACGGATGCAGCTGGAGACTGGAAACAAAGAGCTGAGGGACAAGAGTCCGATCGCAACCATGAGAATGTCGAGGAGAGTGATTTGCGTAGCGAGGATGCAAATAAAAGCTGTAACGAGACCTCTGGCGAACACGTGAAAGAAGAGAAGGACGATAAGACGTGAATAATATCATATACTTGTGGAGACTTGTGGGCCAAACGAAACAGGGCAGAAGTCATGAAATAATTGTAATGATCGATCAATTGGTTCCTACTTGATTAGAGTCATCGTTTGCGCGCGATACGAAGATTACTATGATTTCACTGCACATTAGAGTATTTTTACAAAAAGCACTTGCGATTTATATATCATTGCGTTTTATGTTATTCTTAAATTGTAAGTCCAGAGTGCCTGTTTATTGACTCGTTTATGTAGAAACAAATAGATGGTACGAGAAGAGTATCTCTCTCAGGAATAGTATTAGTGTACATGAGAAATCACGTATAGCGCTCACAATTACTAATTTACACAGCAAACAAGGTGACGTCAAATGACGTTTTAATAAGGTCTCATTGACGTCTCTGACGTTAATAAAACATCATTGAAGCGTTATTTAACGTCATGTTGTTTGCTGGATACATACAAAAAAAAAATACAACGCAAACTCTAGAGTTGCAATTTTAGAGTTGTTTAGAGTTGCTAAACAAGAACAGTCTTTCCCCGCTTTTTACGTAGTTTAAAAGACATATTGTATATCTCCGTAGGCAAAAAAAAACAGCAAATAAATTGCATATATAAGATAACTTTAAAAAATTTACTTTTACTTTAGCACAAAAATATTTAACAATTTAAATCAATTATAATTACAGTATAAATAGCTCTAAGTTACAAACTAAGCATTCTCGATGATAAGATATTTGCACTGTCTTGGTCGCACAATTACGGCTTACAAATTAATTGCAACGCAAAAATCTTGAATTGACATGAAACTGAAATCCCACATACAAGTGTTTTACATACAAGTATTTAATAACATTTTGCATTTGGTCATCGAGCCTCGGCTCTGAGAAAATCGCGCGAAAGTGGAACCACAATGCAGAGAAATTTTATTTTACGACAGAGTTTTGTATTCTCCTGGAAGTGGCCAATGATTAATTACATCTGTAATAATAAAAAAAGCTCCGGAATTGGATCGACAATACCGTGCATTTAGATCACGCGGAATGCAAGTGGCTCGGATATACGGACCTTGGTACATATTTTTAGTGCCTGCGGTGATCTAGAGAGCGAAAGAGAGAAGAGTGGGAGGAAGAGAGAAAGAGAGACAGGGAGAGAGAGAGGGAGAGAGTGAGACAGAGAGAAGCGGATGACGATCCGTATCGTGATCGTCGCGGGCGTCCAGTGAGCGGGGATCCAAGGTAAGGGCACGACGTCGCGGTGACGTCACCGGGCGTCGCGACGACGACGCCGTCGTTGTCGTTGCCACTCGCCGCGGTACACGCGTAGGCATCACCGCGACCTATCGTTTTCTTCCTTTTCCTCATTTTCTCTCCTCTCCTCTTGGTGATCGTCGTGTATACATCGTCGCTTCGAAAATCGATTATCGATAGTCGCGTGAGATCCGCTGCCGCAGCTTCGTCACGTACGTCCGGTATCTCTGAGAGGTAAGCGAAGTCAGCGAACGCGAGTTGCAGTGCAGCTGCGGGCCGTGCAAACGGGACAACTTTATCCCGATAAACTTATCGAGAAGGATCATATAACATTCTGCCGGTTCATATTTCTCATACTTAAGATTCTCTATGAATGAACACTTGGCTTTCCGTCGAGTCTTATAATCGCGTGAGTGCCCTTAATAAAAAAATCGAAAATGCTGAAATTGATTCTCATTCTGAGAGCGTCTTCAATTCATTAATAACAAGGTATCTGTTACTTTGATATCTAACTACATTGGAATTTGCGAAGGTTCCTCCTGGCTATTAATATTACTGCCAATATATTTTACAGCGGATGAAGAAAAAGAGAGAGAGGGAGAGAGAGAGAGAGAGAGAGAGATATATGTTTTATAAAATTTTATAAAACTGTAAAATTTTATAAAGCTTTTTCAAATATTGTAAATATCACTTTTATCTAAAAATCTGTTAAAATTGTGTTCTCGATTTCACGATAGCAAGAAATAACGTGTCCACCTTTCTAACTTGGAAAACGTGCAAGATCATGCAATTTCAATTTGCGAAACTGACATCACATGATAATCTAAACTAATCTAAAGAGCGATAACGATAGTATATTAATTGGTAAAACGCTACAAATATCATTGACGTAATTTCTCAGGAAACATTTCGTTGGACGCCAGATGCGCGACGGACGAAATGCGTCGCGTTCCAGCGCGAGATCTACGAACGGGATCGTTATCGATGTCCGGAGCCGGCCAATTGGACGACGCGAATCGGTCGGGCGGGTATATTTTCGTGATGATGAACATCGGTGAAGAGTTATGCGCGAATATAACGCAGCCGGAGATCAAACGGCGGACGCAAACAAATTGGAATGTTCTTGGCCGCAAGCGCGCGCGCGCGCGCGGACGCGCGGACTTTCGTCGACACTCTCGCGAGCATCAATCATCAATCAGCGTATATTGGCCTCAGGACGACGAATTTACTGTGACGCGCGTGTCGACCGCACTCACGAGACCGAAATTAATGCAGTCCCGGGCGACGTATTACGAACACTTTGCGCGAGCTCCCCAACACTGCGCGATCTCCCCTGACACTGCGCGATCAATCAAGCCGCAAGTGGAAGAATAAATGTCCGAACGGTACTTAAGCAAGTGTATTATATAGACTCACCTAAATTAAACCGCCTACATTGTATTTCTCAATGAACGAGCTTGATGTGTCGCTGGGGGAGACAGAAAGAAAATAAAAATCGTCCAGTAAAAGAGTGAAAAATCTTGATATTTAATGCATAAAACTTAAACGTAGGTAATGCGAAGGCTTTTCGATAAATCCTACGCTTTTTTATTATCAAACAGATAATATCTGATATCTAAGGTGATAATAAAAGATAATATGTAAATAAAAATCTTTACAAATTGTGCGTATTTAAAAAGAAAATAAAAATAAAAATATTCCGCACGGTTCATTTGTACCTCGAATTGCCCTCGAACTGATTCTTCTCTACCGTCTTTTCGTTAAGGCGAATAAGAAAAAAAAAAGAAGATCCAGCCCAGCTTGCGTTTTCAGCTTTATTTAAAAGCGCGCGAAGGTCGTCCCGCGGCCTATCGGGCGATCGGCGCTCACCCTCTGCCAACTTTGTACGAAATTAACCATCCTCGGATGCGTGAAATAAGACGTGAACGTAAAAGACGATCGACGCTTCCGAGAACCGAACGAGCCTCCTCTCACCCGCAGGCGGCCGGTTATCATCGCAGAACGCATGCGTGATAGATCCATCCTTCGGATAAACCGCGCGCTCGCCGAGCCGACGCGCGCCTCCTTGTCGCGCGTCCGTTTACGCGTCAGTTTTCCATTCCTCTTCTGGCCAGGAGGTCGCGCGATAAGGCAAGATCGGGAAAGTGTTCCGCGTGAAAACGTGAGAAGAAGCGCGTGTTTTCCGCGTGGGATAAAGTTCCCGTTCTCCCGGGGAAATCGGCGGGCTTGCCTCTCTCCGATTGATATTTGTAAATCATCGCGAAGATCCACCGACGTCCGTTTTTGCAATTATTATTATTACTTTTTTTTTTTACGATTCGCTTCGCTGCCGTCCACACTCCGATTTCCCAGACGACTGTGATTCTTCTCCCGAGGAGAATCTGTACGCGCGGAGGAGAGAAAAAGCCGTCCGTTCATTCTCTCTGGTATCGATATTTATAGACGATCGAAGGTATCCTGAGGTGGTCGTCTGTCCTATTTCCGCTGACGGAATCATAAATAATCGAGGAATTATCCCACAAGTTTACCGTTCTCCGCTTCCGCATTGAAAAATATCTTTAAAAATATTTTAGGAATCTTCGCCTCTCTCTCTCTCTCTCTCTCTCTTTCTTTATCTCCAATTTTCCGCTTGGAATACGATTTCGACAGATCGCCTGGGGGAACTCTCGAGTAGATCTGTACTCTCGGATCTTTACAAATAATCAGGAATAACGTGAAATCGTTTTCGCTCTCGGAATCGACCTTTGTAAATAAGCCAGAGGTACGCGAATCTCCTCAGATACGATTCCCGTAAGCGATCCGGAGGAAACTTTCTGCGAAGTCAGCCTTTATTGGAAGCAATTTTTGGAGTGCTCGAATCGGACGGGCTTTAACGTACGAGACACGGAGCTTCGCGTTACCGGCTCAGAACTCCGTTCATGTCGCAGACCCCGAAGGAGAACGCCGACGCGATGAAGGCCAACACGGCGGCGACGAAGATCCAGGCCAACTTCCGCGGGTACCGCGTGCGCAAGCAGATGAAGGAAGCCACGCAGCGCCGTCGTCAGCAGCAGCACCAGCATCAGCAACAAAATCAGCAGGACCACCAGTCGAACCAGCAGGAATATACGAAACCGAAGGAGCACCTGCTGAAGAGGCAAAGCACTCGCGAGGCGCTTGAGGAGAAGTCGGCGACGAAGATCCAGGCGGGCATTCGCGGCTTCCTGGTGCGGAAGAGGCAGCAGGCCGTCCAGGCCGCGGCGACGAGGATCCAGGCTGGTTTCCGAGGCTTCAGGACGCGGAAATTGTTGAAGCAGAACGGCCAGTAGCCCGTGCCAGCCGTTCGGTCCCTTCCTGGCGTGACAAACGACGTGGGACGTTGACGTGTGCAAGAGGTTCTCCCCGTTTACGTTTCGTGATTGCTCTGACGTAAAACCTGTTACGGTTTTACGGCCGTGCGTTTGCTGCCGGGCTGAGTGGAAGATGTGATAATTACTTCGATCTCTATTTCCACACTCCGTTTCTCTGCCATCCTCTAACATTATTATACTTTAATGGATACGTAAATTTGCCTGGAAATTTGGAATGTAATCTTCTCTAACTTACATAATGCTATCACACGTACAGATTATAGCATTGCGAAGTTGTTTTTAAATATACAGACATACGTTAACAAATGTTCGCAAAAGTGTTTTGATTTAACACATTAAAGATACATATCGCATGTATAATACAAACATGTGGGCGTGTATCGTACGATAATGGAAAAAGAATAAAGATATTTTTTTTTTTTTCGAAACTTGTGAAAGTTTTCTCGGCAAGAATAGAGGCAAAAAGTTTTTATCTCTGCTTGATTTGATGAAAGTTTAAGCTTAATCTTGCTTCTGCGTGCTTTGAAATATTTACAACACACTTGTGTGCCGTAGTGCCATAATTGGTATTATCTAATATCTTTTTTTACTCCGACATCGCGTGTACCGACAAAAGCGACAATTTTTTTTTACGGAATATAAAAGCATTGTTTTCCGCATTGGGCTCTGTGTTTGAAGCGTAATGTCTTACGATGATCGAGACGATTGCGTGTTAATATTAATCGGCATTCATTAACTGCAGAAGGAAAATGTAAACAGCTGCAACATGTGTCTGCGACATCTCGTCGCTTGTAAGCGGTTTAAATATAACGTCAAGCTCGCGCTCCCCCGAAGCCCTTGACCCTTAAATTCTTCTTAGTACCAAATACTCTCTTTGGCACATCTCTCGATCTTCTCTATGTACTTGTTCTCATATTCTCATACTATGTGTCATTTGTTGTTTTTTTTTCCAGTATTTTGCGGACTCTTTTTGTGGGAAAACCCTACGATTGCATCGGAAGCGTGGAAGAAACGACGATTTCAATTAAGTTAATTACATTGTTAATTTACGCTGTTCGACGCATGTGCGCGTTCGAGACACTCCGTGTATCTTTGGACTGTAACTTCGTCAATCACGTCGTGGAAAGCCATCTCGGGAATTAATCAAATGATAATTTGCGGAATATTGTTTTACGACAATATTTACCACTTCTTTTATTTTCTTGTTTTGATTTTTTCCATCGTGGCTTTCGTATGACGACAATAAATGGCGACAAGGAAGAAAGAAGCAATAATCAGAGACGTTATGGCCAGAATGAAAACGGTTAATATACATACACGCGCGATAGAGATTAGTTAAATAATTATATAAATCTCTAGATATACTCTCTTGTTATATTTCATATTATTTTTTATGTAATTAATATATTAGTGCGTTAATTATGAATGCAAATAGAACAAATTAATATCGAAAATATTTCTATATCACAACTTTGGATCTGTGCAATTCTGTAGTTAAATGATATTTGTGTAATGATTAGCGTGTAAAGATGTACATATAATATATACTTTTTGTCGTTGTATTTGCGTATTTCACATTTGCACCACTTTGACTTTGTGAATAATAAAACTTTTAATCTTTATAACAATTATTTCTTTAATATATATGTGTATAAAGCAGTGCTAATACATCGATATAATTAAAGAATGTCTACATTGAAATCTCAGTGATGTAAGTATGTTTCTTATTACTTAAGGCACGTTTATTTGTCATTTTTTAAAATTGCAAATAAGATTCCTGTATGCATGTGTGTAAATGCGTTATCCGACGAGTTCACCAGTAAAGCAGTTCACCAGTAAAGCAGTTCACCAGTATTTCTGGATGGCAGCACTTGATTATAGGAAAGACGTGTCTTCAGTCTACAAGATGCTTTATAATATTTAATCTTAATTAATTTAATCAAACATGCGTTTGTGACTCAACATCGAGTTTTTCTTAAAAAAAGTTTGTTTTAAAATGATACGCCAACAAATATAATCAAAAAGTATAATTAAAATAAAACAGCAGAAGATACTGACGAGTCTAGAAAATACGGAAGAACACTTTTATTGGTAAAAGTAAGAGTTATTTCTGTTCGACATAAACAAGCCGTTTTGTTTTATTTTCATACGTCATCATCATAGAGAAACAATTTCATCTCGTGAGCGGAATGGTCCCGTTTAAGATCGCGGATAAACAAATTAATTCGGGATGAGGGAAGGTATAACGTCAATGACGCGCGCATGAATGCAACCAGTTTTATTTTGTAGTCTGTTACATAGGACGGCGTTCGCCGAAAGATTCACGTCCGGTCTCCGCAGGAATATCGAGAGCTGCGTAAGGTAACGCCGTTCCCGAATGCGCCTACAGACTAATCGGCGCGAGAGAAGTACCGGTGAAAAAAGTTCAATTAACTATATTAACTATATTCTCTATGTGTCTTTGTTAATAAATATTAGTAACAGTCCGTTAGTGAGGGGCAATGTGTTGACGATATCGATATCCAAGCGAGCGCGCTTTAAACGGGAGAGATCTCCCGCTTTTCCCCGCGACACTCCTTAAAAACTAAACAAATCGACGTTGAAATAAATATTAAGATAAATGCGAAGTGTAGTCGGCATAGCTTTCATATATAATCGAAATGTCAAATCGGAATGTCAAAGATTATATTGACGATATTACGACTGTTTCATGGGATGGTAGGAGGAGGAGGAGAAGGAGGAGGAGGAGGTGGAGGAGGTGGAGGGGGAGAAGAGGGGCCTTTTGTATCTTCCTCGCTCATTTCGTCGCTAACGTCATTTTCTTCTTCCATACAGCACCATGCCGCTCTTTGACGCACACACACACATTCTCTTTCTCTCTCTCTCTCTCTCTCTCTCTCTTTCGGTAAAGATCCAGCCTTTTCGGTGTTTCCTGCGTGAGAAAACACATCGAGGACCCCGTCGGCCGCCCCTCGCTGACTCGGCGAGAGGCGCGAATCACAGCCAAGAATCACGCGCGATGATTCATCGAACATCTCACGAGATCAATCTAGCCGGCGACGCACGCATCGCTAAGCTCGCGGACACGGGCACGCGTTTTGTCGAAACGTGCGTGTCCAAAGAAACGGGATAAAACGTAATTAAAAGAAATCACAGAAATGCCATTATACACGAACATGGGCACCGTCATCTCGCGGAAAGGGGGGAGGGAGGAAGGAGCAGGGTTGTAGAGACGGGCTCCGATGAGCTATCTATCACAATCGTGGATACCTAATGGGATTACATCGTGAAATGCAATAAATAATTCGGAAAATCACTAATATATATCCGCCTTCCTCGTTTCACATTCGCTCCTCGCACATTCTCGTCGTCTCATCCATCCTTTTCGTCCATCCAGGGATTGCGTTGGGTTTCCGTTTACTTGTCGATGGAGAATCTGTTGAATATGTCTGGATACCGGATGCTCCGCGTGTCCTGATCCGTGATCAGATGGGGCAGACAGTAGTCGTCCGTTTTGCACTTGAAGTTGACCGAGCTGCAGCCAATGCACTTGTTGCAATGGTTGCACATCATTCCGTCGCCGCACACACCCTCGATTTCGCTTGGACCGCCGCATCTTTCCCCGGGACCCTACAGTCGGTCAAATCAACGCCAATAAGACGGTTTTCGTTGGACTTTCGTATTCAATTGATGAGGATAAAGATAAAACGCATTTGTTTAACTTTATGTCAAATTTTATGTTAAATAAAAATTGTAGAAGAGTAAATGGCTCAATTACTGACAGTGTCCTAAATACTGGAAATTCAATCTTAAATTTTGTTAAATTAAAAGATTAAAATTTTACTTTTAAATATTATAAAAAATATTATAACAATAAGCTTTTTAAAAAGTCAAATAAAATTAAATATAATTGTGTAATAATATAACTTATGTATTCAAGAAAAAGCATTTAAGATCGAATTTCCAGTATTTGGGACAGTGTCATTGGGTCATTTATATTCCGAAAGCTGACAGTGACAGAAGATACCGTTTTATTTTCAAATAAAAATAGAATTAAAATTGTACTCGACTTTATCGCAGAGCTTGAATTCTAGGATGATACGATGGATAATTTTCTGCAGTTAATCGTGTTATTGTGCAATCGTTAATTGGCGTTTACTTACCTTTAGACATTCCTTGACGCCGCAGAGGGTTGATATAGTAGTACCATACTCGCATTGATCACACTGATCGCCGCAGGGCCTGCACAGTGATAGTGCCTGATATCGTTGTGCGATCGCCGGATGCGCTTGGCACTTGTCGATCCTGGAATACCACGTTAATTCACGTTAATTGTAACATATGTATCCGCATAAGATTTCAGTTATCACTCTGTTACACCGTTTCTAAAGCTTACAGGAAGATCGCGGCCAGAAAAACGATCGCGTGAGTGAGTTGGAAGATAAGCATGGTGATCCGCCGATCTGAAACAGAGACGACGCGTAAATCGCCGTGTTTAAAATTAGCAGGGTTGGGTAAGTTAATATATTTTTTTAATTAAATCAAATTAAATCAATTCACAGTTTGATTCTTAAGATGACCCATTCTGGGATGATTTTATTAAGGTTGGAAATCAACAACGTTCTGGTCCTTATCAAGTAGGTCTACAATAAGCGAAGATTATACAAGTTACAGCTATTAGTTGACGTTCTTAAGATGTTACAAAGTTGTTTGAAATGTGACAATAATTAGTATATTACCTTCGATAATATAAAAACGGTAAATGTGATTATAAAAATTGTTTTGCAAAGGTTGGTTATTAGCAATTCGTATTGGAAGGCACGTCTAAAATTCGTAATGTCTGACAGTGGAATGAGATCGATGACAGAATTGAAAGTCATATTTTAGAAACAGCAAATATTACACAAATACATAGACAAAGAGGAAGGCAAATACAAAATAAATGTAAAGTCAAATTAAAAACGTTGGATACTTAAATAAATAAATAATAACACTAAATATTAAAAACTATTAGATCAAACTTATTATTCTATTATATACTGCATTTTTTGTGTCTTTTTGTAAATTATATAATATTATTATTAGACTTCTTGATAAAGAACATTTCTGCAATCTTTCTCCTTCTCCTGTTTCTTTCTTTATGTAATATAACAGGTTTAGATCAATCAAATTCATGATTAAGCGATAGGCGATGGTTAGTAATAACATAATGGTTGCTCGAAGGACTTTTTATATTTCTTTAATTCTAGTTTCCAGATGTTGTTTGGTTTGTCCTATGTAAATTTGATCACAATTCTGACAATTTATTCCGTATACAATTCCAGTCATCTTTGATTCGGGCAGTTTAGCTTTTCCCCTCTTTATTAAAATTAAATTAAAGTAATGGATTATAAAATTAGCTTAGTTAAAAGATACATAAATAAAAAACTAACTCAGTTAAAGTTACGTTAAGATTAATTTAACTCAAGTTAAAGTAAAACTTAATTTTGAGAAGCTTTATTTATATTAAATTAAAAAGTCATACAATTTATTTAAGTCAGATTATCAACATAATTACAATATCGATCATCAAATATATTTAATATTATTTGTAAATTAAGTTATAGTATTAATTATATTAAGTAACAAAAAATATTGTTTTTATGCAGGAATGTACTTTTATTTTTATAATCTTTATAATTTTATTTTATAATTTTTTAAATAATCAGCTTAACAATTTTATTTCGTCGACCTGACTGACCAAGTTTATTGATATGAGTGTAACTACGTTTCAACCTCTAATTCAGGTTCTTTTCAAGTTAAATTATAATAACCTTACAACACTGGAAAAATACAAAATTACGGTTTTTACAATGCAATTGTATCTTATGTCCTCAGAATACATCAGTTCGAAAACTTAGCAGCTAATATAAATTTTCTACATGTTTCAATAAGAAATTCAAATAAATGTCCTGATAAGCTATTTTATATAGTCCGATGTATCAATCAAAAGCCGAAATTAGCAGTCAGTTAATTTAACAATATAAATTCGCCCAGATAAAATTTTTAATTTAAGAAAAAAAGTTAATAAGTTAAAGATTATAAAAGGATCATTGATAATAACAAAAGTCATTTGCTTTTTGTTGAAGAGTTTTGTGTTTAGAATAATAATTAATAATGTTCTCGTAAATTCCGATTATCACAATGTCACATGCGGATTATCTTTCCATTTACCGAGTTCAATCACCTCGCCTCAGCGTCTTGACATTATACGCAGCAATCTGACACTTCAGCACAAGAATATCGGGCATCCACGAAATATTGAAGAAGAGATATCATCAATACTGCAGAATCGATTTGTTATTACCACTAGTTGTAGTATACATTTGCAGCGCGAGCATGTGCGAAAGATCTTTCGCTCCTCTATCTTTCTTTCTCTATCCTTCGAGTACCAAAGTATATTATACGAGTAATTTGTTGCAAAACAGTGCATTTGAGAAAACGCACGTATATAATTGCGTCTGGATAAGAGAGGAATGCTCCAATTGCCAGAAGGTCGCATGTAAGTTATGACATACGTCCAGGAATGAAGAGTTAAGAATGCATGGATCTCAACAGATTCGCCGAAACACAAACACACGAGATCATGAACATTTCAGTGTCTGACATTATAGGCACTTCGTGAGGTTCGGCTATTAAACGTGAGCCTGAAGACTGTAACATGATTCTCTCTATTGTGAAATGGAATCTTTTATAATGTTCTAACATTTATTTTCGTACGGATTCACGACTGTCTCATTTATTCTACAGAAACGTCGTGTCGAAAAGAAAACGTATCGAACAAAAACATAGTAATGACGATAACGGTAATGATGCTGATGACAATGATGAGGATGAAGATGAGGATGATAATATTGCAGCCCGACGCGACCGCGGAAAAGCGTTCGTGCCGGCGACTCGTCGCGCGAATTAAACGGGTAAAACTGATGTCCCACATCGTCACGATGGTCCCCACTCTGCATTTAGCGAAACGGTTTAGCCGCAGCCGCCGTGACTTCACGGGGGCAAAGACTACCAACGTGAACCGGCGATTTATCGATAAACGTAGGGGCGAAAGGGCAGCCGAATACCGACGCAGCTCGGAACCCCCCTGGCAAAGAAATTTTCCAACTGCATGTCCTTTCTTTCGCCACTGAAATTTAACCTGCTAGAAACTTAGACAGAATGGCGGTGAAGAGGTCCGCGTACAGGAAAAATTAAAGGCTACCGAGGAGAGAGAAAGTCGGACGCCAGAAATATTCCGTGATTTCCCGGCGCGGTGAAGATGAGATAAGGGGAAATTTTAATTAACGATATTTGTTATGCATGTTATAACGATATTTGTTTATATTTCGGTATGCGTAATAGATAATTTATTCGCGATAGCGTACGTGATAAAACTAGTCGTTTTTTAATTTTTTTTTGCTTATCAATTTGCCAGATCTTTTTTTTCCTGGACTATCACGCGTTCAACGCGAATTTTGATAATACACGGAATTTCGAATTAATAACGGACAGCTATGACGAAAAGTCCTAGTTCGTATTGACAGGCGTATACGCCTTCGCGCGATCGTGGCTGAAAATTCCGACGTTGAGGGATCACCCTAGCGCTAAATGGAGGTGGATTTTTAAATCCTCCCTGGGTTCGTCGGCCGAAATGGCGCGCCATTTCTTCTTTCGGGGGGGGGGGGAGGGGAGAAAGCAGATCTGCTCTGCTATATTCTGTCCGATTGTGCTAATAATAAACACAAACACTTTACGTGGCCTGCACATGATCCACTTTCCATCGAACAAGGCTTCCCTTCTTTCCTCCCGCGACTACCCACAAACATCCGTTCATAAACAAGGAAACTGCGCAGGCTGACTCAGCATTGATACTCGGCAAATCTCGCGGCCTCCTTTGTCTTTTAGCTTCTTTTCTTTCTTTTCGGGTGAACGCGCGTGGGCGTAACAACAAATTATTGTTCTATTTCATTATCTCATCATGCATTTCGTTTCTATATTTTTATAATTTATATTTTGTCTTGCGCAACCTTCCTTATCTATTATTTTGCCGCACAATTATGTCGCAATCTTATCTAAATATGTTTATGGGTCATTATTTTCGGACTAAAATAATCTCACTTGTTGTTATATAAATATTGCAAGGAGACTTTGGCCCCTCTAAAAGCGCAATAAATACGATGCCACAACACTGATTCGACCTTCTAATCCCGCAGTTATCGCGCCTTTTCCCTCTGGACCGTCTCAGAAAGATGCACGCTCGCGCTGTGTGATCCTGAACGCGCACCGTCATTATTTTTCGCGACCATTTGTTATTCGTGTCAGCGCATCTAGCCGTTCTAATATCGTGTATCTCGACGGCGGGTTTGCGCAATCGGCGTGTTTCTTCAGAGAATCGTAATTAAAATACGATTAATGGAAATGCACAGAGAGAAAGAGATGATGATGATGATGAATCGTTATTTATAAAGAGAGAGAGAGAGAGAGAGAGAGAGAGAGAGAGAGAGAGAGAGAGAGAGAGGAGAGAGAGAGAGAGAGAGAGAGAGAGAGAAAGAAAGAGAGATATACGGCGCTTGGTGGCGGCGCGGCGTCTTGCGCCACAATATTTTCCTCTCGCGCGGAAAACCGGCTACGTTCGGTTCGGCGCCTTTTTGTTTCCCGTGACACGAGAGCGAGAAGAATGAGGGAGGAACACTTTTTTTTCGGGGCGCGGAGGGCTTCACAAAAGAGAGACGGTAGATTATTTGCGGACGTGCTATATCTTCTCATTGTGGGTCATTGCGTCGAACCGCGAGTCTTTCTAAACTCCGCCTGAGAGAGAGACGGCGTAAAATTAGCCTCCCAGACGGCGGCGGCTGGCCGATTCCCTCTCGATGAGTGAAAACATACCGTGCCGCGAGAATCGGGTCAATGACACGTGAAGCAGAGTTATCGAGTTATCGAAATCCGATTTTCGATTTTTAGCTGTATCGATTTCAAAAGAAATCTTCGAGTTGTACCCTTGGGAAAAGGCTTGAATTGCTTTAGGTTAACCCTTTACATACCTTAAATTACCTAAAAATTTCTTTAGTAAACTTTTAGATTTGTAAGGTAATTTTAAAAACTTTAACTTCATTTAAAGTAAATTTTCCTAAGGAGTCAGTGCGCGCGCGTTAAACATGACTCCGTTGGAAGTTTATTCTGCAATATCAGCTGAAAGTTATCGAAATATAAAACTGCAGGCTTCTTAGGTTCTTTTCTTCGTATCAACAACAAGAAATTTTACTACTACAAGTAATAAGTACCACGAAACATGATTTTACATACAGGAATCAAGAGTAAAAAAAAAAAGAAATAACTTTTAAGCCGATGATAGAGAATTATGTCGAAATCTCACAAATATAGATTTAAATGTAATAACAGAACAATTTGCAGCAATTTTAAATTGTAACATTTTATAATATATTTTTAAAAATACTTTGACATGTGACACGTACATCCTTCTTCCATACGAGCGTAAATCTTCGTATCAAATAAATAAGAACCGGAATGCGGCGCGCAAATACAACCCACGATCTTTAAGAAACAATATAAATCCCGCTGTTTATTTTCATGGCACAGTGTTGCACCGGAACTAATCTCACGTGGTCGTATGAATCGATATTTTCGTGGTCACCGGTACTAGAAAGTAGAAGAGTAGAAGAGTCACCGGCTAAAATCGTGCCTTCTGCGAAAGTAGTGAATGACGCGTATTGCCAGACAATATGAAACTCGCCACGTGGAATTCTTATTGAATTTTTCACGGTGATTAACCCTTGAAATTCCGCCAGAAATAATTTCGCATCTTATTTATAGATTCATTCTGCGCGTTAATAATTTCGTGCCTTATTCATAGATTCATTACCTTATGCGAGTGCATAAATTTTAATATCATTATTTTACGAGTGATATCAATATTTATAATGGTGGAAAAATCAAGATAATAGAATTTCCATAAAATTGTAAAATTTAATATTTACGACGTGTAAGATGTTTATGGAATTATTTTGCGACAGAGAAGTCAAGCATCATAATTATTTGACGCAAAATTGTTCACTTCAGGAAATAATAATCTTTAATTCGTTCGGCTAGATTGTAAAATATAGGTGACAGGCGACAAGGAAGTCCAAGTCAGCTCGATTTTCACGAATCATCAATTCGCTCAATTTAATCCTTACACTAGCTGGAAACCGCGAATGATTTCACAGAGCTGCGCGTTTTCCATTCAGCCGGATGCCGCAGCGATCCGTGAGAGAAAATCCGTGTTCGGAAAACGCGTGCGATGAGACACGACATCGCGCCTGCTAAGAATAGCTGATTTGCGTTGCTCGACACAGATGCCAAATTATCTCTCCCTCTGGCCTATCTCACCCTCTTGTCTCCTCCACTCCGTCGTCTACCCTTCTTTCTCTCCGTTCGCCCTATCCGTCTCTCGCCCCATCCATCCAGCCTCTCTTTACCTCTTCTACTTATTTTTATGCATCCTCCTCTGCACTGTTGAACGTCTTATTCCTCCTCTCTTTGTTCCATCTGTTTCTTGTTTTCTTTGATTCTGATCATCATATCTCTTTTCTCTTCTACCCTTCTATATGTATATCCCATCCCTCCTCCACCCTCAATCTCTCTCTCTCTCTCTCTCTCTCTCTCTCTCTCTCTTTTTCTCTCTTGCTCTCATTTTCTGTCACATGTATGTACTCACGCACACATATCATCTTGTTTCGTTGCTCTGCTGGTACAAAGACCGACTGAACGTTCAGTATCGTACCAGTTAGCATTCGTTTTGGACGTGTGCGATCGAACAAACTGCAGCGGCAAATTTGTTCCAAGTGAGACTCCGCAAAGACTCCACACTTATCGAAAATATCTTAAATTTCAATAATATTGAAGGGCTACGAAGTTTCAAGAGAGTTCAAGAGAGTTCAAGAGAGAGAGAGAGAGAGAAAGAGAAAAAAAGATTTTTGATTCGCAATTTTCTTGTAAAGGGTGGACGCACCCTTCGTCATCGTTTGAGAGTGAGTAGCTGGAATACCATTGACATTTACTCACTCAATCGACTCTAATTCTAGCAATCAAGTTATGCTTTGTAGACATAAATATCAATGAAGCATCAATTGTACTAAGTCATATATTTTGATCTTAAACGTAATTTTATTCTTTAAAAGCTTTTGACGTTAAATGCTGTCTTATTATAAGATCACAATGAAAATAGAATTAAATACTAAAAAGATATTACATTATATTACATTATTTTACAATTATATGACTGTATAGTGTAGGCAAGTTCCACTTTTTTTTTTCTATCGTATAGATAAGTATAGTTTAATTTAATTTGAATTTTAATATATGATGGAAAAAAAATTATAATTAGAAACGAATGGAGAGTCATTTAATGATAATTAATTCAACGAAAAAATTTAATAAAAATAAAAACACGTATTTCGAATGAGGCAAACAAATCGTATGACCGATTGCTTCGGGCCTGTGATGATTACATATTTAAAGATTCTCATCGCGTGGTTTGAGCTAAATGCGGCATCTGATTCTGCGTCTTATTTACTTCTTACACAGATCATCTTCAATGTAGAACTATGCAGCAACAATCAAATAAGGCACGTTTGGCACTAAATATGCTTTGTCACATATGATCCATATTTTCACCTCTAATTTAATATTTTTTTGAAAATATGAAACAAATTGTTTTTAACATTTTTTTAAATCTCTATTTTTAAATACTTTCTTAGGCAAACATTGTGTTGTGAAATAAATTAAAAAGAATATAAATTAAAAATAGCAAGAGAATCAAATTTATCGCTAAAATTCGAAATTAAAATTAAAATTGTACCTACTTCTCATATTTTTGTTATAAGATTCAGGAGCAACTTTTATTCGTGCATGGAAAATACATCATCTATTGATGAATTAAGTTTGATATTTTCTCGATGCACGTGCTTTTGTTTTTAGATTTTCATCGGAAGTTGAAAAAACATGTTTACTATCAACTGTTGACACAACCAAAACATTATTGTGTCAATCGCAAAATGCGATTTCCGCAAAATGAAATTTGTGCCAAATGTGCCACGTTGCCTCCGAAGTTTTACACACTAGTGCTATATACCTTACCGAATCATCTGACATCGCGTGTCTTTTGACGGTCTACGTCATCGCGAATGTGCGAAAGTTTACGAAGATAAAGAAAAATCTCAATTAATTAATTAATTAATACTTCAGAAATAGAGTTCTACAATGTTATAATATCTAATAATCCTAATATGATTCTTGAAATTAAATACTTCTTCGCTAGGAAAATTAGATGGATTCTCGGGTATCCAGAATAAATTGATTAGAAGAAAAATGACTATTTGATTACCATCATTGCTGCACGTCAAAAATATACAGTTCCTAATTTAAACAGTAACAAATAAGTAACGCATACCAGACTGTGGATAAACATACAAAGATAGAGAAACAGAATGATTGGTACGGTAAACCGTAGGAGCAAAACGGAAATATAGCTTTTCTCTCTCTTTTCTCAAGAGAGAAAGAAAGAGAAGGCGCAAATCTTTGTGAGAAGAGAGCTTCTCGCGGTTAGAAATAGTTTGAAGTGCGTCCGATATAGAGAAGCGGCGTGATGCAGAAGAACGTGAGGATTTACGTAGACGAGTTGCCAAGAGCGATGATGCGAACGATTTCTGGCGGCACGCTGATCGAGTTTTTACCTAAACAATTTACCTTCAGAATTTCGATCTTATCATTAAACAATTAGCAGACTTCGCAAACTCGCGATTGACATGTTAATAGTTAATAGTTAATAGTGTAATAAAATATCGGAGAGTACAACATTTAATCTGTTGCACAATTTTTATTGCTTAATCGCATGTATCTTTCGATGTCGTCACAGATGCTACATGACGTGCGAAACTATACCAACGAAAAGAACAATTTTAATTAACAAATTAACAAAACATTAAAAAAATTAAATTTTAAAATTGTATAATAATCTTTGGATTTAATATTTGAAATTGGATGGAACTTTTTCGCAAGAAAAATGAGACAAATTGAGAATAAATCAGTATTTGATTAGCGTTTTTGTTATTCAGAACGTTAAAAGTGACGTATACGATTACCGATTCTTAAAATAATAAATAAGCTACGCGAATCAGATCATGGATATAATTATATTATACAGAAATTAAGAAAATTATTGTATATGTTTCGCGTGTTTTTATAATAAAATCGAGATAGGCTAAAGAAACCTATGCAACTTCGAAAGGTAACATTGACAAAAGAATTTTATATTCTCGTTGTTTAATTTCAGGATCGTCGAGATGGGGATGATAGCACGCGTGAGGCGTCGCGTTCGCGCGAACTCGCTGACGGTCGACAAGGAGAAAACGGCGCAAAGCGTCTGTCTTCTGAGCGCGGTTCTCCTTCTGCCCTATTGCCCACGCGGCCCGCTGCCGCTTCTACCGTCGCCTGCGCCGGTCCTGTACTCAGCCCTCGTCCTGCCGGTCGTTTTAAGCGCGAATTACAGGTACCCGGTTCCGACCCTTAAGACTCTCGCCGAGGCGGCCAAAGGTACGAACGGACACTCTGACACTGACCTCACCACTTCGAAGCTACCCATACAGCAAAATATATCTGAGGATATAAACAGATATCTTTGTGCTTACAATTTTAAATCAATTTTGAGATATCTTATTGTCAAATATTCATAGAATTCTGCAGGACATTCTTACTTGATATCACGTATAATCTGTAAAAAGATATCTTTGGAACATTTGTATTTAATATGGTCTGTATTACAGTTTTTCATTAACCAATAGGATAATTTATACAACATATCTTAAGATAAACTTTTGACTATCTTAAATACGAGAATTTAAGATAAGAATAAACATAAAAATCAAATACCACATTTGAGATAAAATTATCATAGGCTTGTTCTTTTTCGCTGCACTGCTACACTGGGGCAGTGAGTTAGAATGAGACCCATATATATTTGTCTCACTTTGACTTATTGCACTACCCAGTGAGAAATGACGATTAAAAAGACGTCGAGCCAATGTCGACCTCTTTTGGAACATTATTTCTCTGCTGGGTACTGCAGCAGTGTAGCGGAAAAGAACAGGCCTCATAATGTTTTAGTATCTTTAAAATATATTAAAAGACATTCTTAAGACATCTTGACAATTCTATGTAACTATGATATTCTGATATATAGATATTTTCAAGCTATCTCTATCAAGATATCTCTGATATATTTTGTTGTGTATATTTAATTTCCCGATTTCATCTTTAAGCTAAAAATGATTATTCTGTGCAACTTCAGGTCCTTCTGATTTCTTTTTCCTTTTAGAATACTTAATGTTTTGCAATTCCAAAATGAATCTCTAACAACTAGATTATCAATCAATGTGAGGTTCTTTCTTCAGCTCTAAGATAACATTGGCTAAAGCTGAATCTTATTAAGCTATTCTAAAAAATTAAATGTTTCTTAAATATTGATACAGGATATCAAATTGTAAACGCTTTACTTTTTATTTATCGAGTATTTAAATACTACATCAGTGTTGTAATAACAACGCGGCTATACGATACGTTCAGTCTGAGATACCAGCTGTTTTTTGTTAAACTATTCCAAAAAAATTAAATGTTTTCTTTAATGATATAGATACAGAGTTTCAAAAGTCAAAAGGTTCACTTTAACACGCGTTTAAATCCTACATTAAATCCCATAATAGTAATAATAGCAGTGTATGTTTTGCTCTAAACATCAACGACACATTGGAAGGAATTAATTTGAACTTTAGAGCAAAGTACTCGGTGCATAATAATGTATAATATTATTAACTATATTATAGTTAAAAAATCAGAAGAGTATCAAGCAATACGCGCCAAGCCGTTTGTTTCAAATGGGATATATGTCGAGTGGTGCAGAAGTAGCGTTACGCAAACTTCGCGGGGAATTGCCGTAGGTCACGTCTATCCACGATGTCGTCACGCACTCACCTGAAGAACCCTGGAGTCCTCTCGTTGCTCGCGGATACAGTATCGTCTCGTCTCTAATCGGCGATGATCCCTGATCGTGTGGACGCCAAGTCGCTCAATGCATGGCCGGAGACGGAGCGCGGTTAGTTTTATAGGTAGCAGGGGGCCCTCCGTCCTGGTGTCTCCAATCGGGGGATGGGTGATCCTTCGGTTGCCATGTGAAACCCCGCGAGTTTCACATAGCCATCCTCAGCGTCTGTCCTTGTCTTGTCCTGCTGCCATGTCGTCGGTGACTCGTCCTGACTGACGTCCATTAATATGCAAATCTCCTCTCGCCGGCTCTCTCTCTGGGACTCGTTACTAAAAATGAAGTCGATCATTCATCGAAGCCACGTCAATTACGTTATACTCAATTAACGGCCGAGGGAGGCTCTTTCTCTCTCTTTCTCTCTTCTCTTCTCTCTCTCTTTGCATCTTCTTCCCTGCCTCTCTTCTTCTTACGTGCGCTTGCGCTCATCAGCATCAGCTGGCAACAAGTTCACGTTTATTAACGTAAAGCACGCCCTGTCACGTTATTCAGTAACTTGTCATCCTCTGGTAAAACCCTCAACGGGGGTTGGTCGCTGCCGTTCGTTAGTCGGATCCACCTCCGGAAAATCACTCACGATGACGCGCGGCTCCTATCGTCCTTTGCTTCTCTTTCTTCTTCGCGAAGGCGTAAGGCAAGCGTGACGACGAGAGAGAGTGAGACGGAAGAAGAGAACGGGGAGGAGGAAGAGAAATCTATCTCCGTAACGAACGCATATCAATGTGTTCTTGCGCTTAATAATAACGAGATGTCGCGTGTCTCCGCGTTTCTTTTTTGCTCGCCTCCGCATCCTCTCGCCGGCGCAAAAGTTAAACCGATCTGATCTTCTTCGATAATTACGAGGACGGTAGCGACTATAAACGGTTTTTAAAGTTGGTCGGAGGCAGGTTGCGCACCTTTGCGTCCCCCACGGCCGATTTGTATCCTCAAAATGTGATTATCGGTTGAACGACTGGGCTTCACGCTCGCCTCGATCATCTGTGATTTTTGCCATGGCGGATGTATAGACGTATAGTTTTCTTTTGCATAGAGGCGAATAAGGCCAATATGAAAATTGAAGTCATCGATCTGCGTTAGTTACTTCATCACGTCGGCATGCCGGTGGTTGGTGCACGCCGCGCCGCGCCGGCTCGAGCAATAACAGTAAAAAATTGCCTTTCGAGAATCCGCGCTTTATAAGTTATAATTTGGAGGTATAAATTAAGAAACTCTCTTCAACGTTGTAATCTTAAAGTATAAATTAAAGTTAATCACTCCTTCGAACGCCAATATTTGAAATTCGGTGTTGAACGTTTTCGAATTATCATATAAACGCCAATCCCCGATATCTCTAAGGCGACTGAGACGAAAAATCTCGGATTGGACATCGATCTTTTTCGTTGCATAACGACCGCATTAATCTCTCTCCCCTTTATACGAAGAACCATTAAGGGTCCCGTTCTATCCCGTACAGGGCGCCGTTTAGAGTCGCCTTTCGTGTTTGTAAACGTTACCAGCTATTCTTAATTAAATCAACGTTCTTGAAGGTTGGGAGCAAAATTCCTCTTATCCTCTATTGAAACAAAATCAAGCTGAAACCAAGTTAAATCTCTCATTTTATATCGAGACAAAATTAAATCCTGTATTCTATATTGAAGTAAAATTAAATCCCGTATTCTGTATTGAGATATAACTTCTTATTTTGTATCGAAGGAAATTCTATAATCTCTCTAATTTTGTTTCAATTGTTATATTGTTAAAAGGTGGAGCGAAGAGAGCTTGGCATCCCTTGAACCGTTTCCTGAGACGGCTGTACGCGCCGGTGGACCGCGCGGAGAATCTCTTCCTGAAGATGCGCAATCTCTCTGTCATGGCGAATCAAATAGTATTTCTAATTTTGGCCGACAAAGTGCTGCTGCCGCAGCAGAGACTGACCTGCCTGTACACGCTCATGTTTTATAACGTGATAGCCTACTGCGTGAGCTATATTAAGGAGCTGATCCAGAAGGAAGACTGGTCGCCGTATGTCACCCTGACCGAACGATCCAAGATCAAACATCTCGCAATGTCGGCCACCAAGATCGTGCTCGAGTGGACCAAGGCGGTGACATTTATCGTCACGGTGACTTTCATGCTACTCGTGTTTGGACTGGAGCAAGGCCTCGATCATTATAAGTGAGGAACTTAATTAGAAATCTACATATATAATAATGTTAATTATTAATAATTAAGAATATTACAATTATAAGAATATATAAGTACAATTTTTCTAATATTTTTCCCGCCAAAAATTAATAATTCCAATTTAAAATAATCGATGCCTATATCTGATGTATTCTTTTAATTGTTTAACGTCCCATTTTGCAGACCCTCTTTAATCTATACGGTGATCACATGGATTTATTATTCGGCGACGGAGAAGGTCTTTGTCGAGATGTTTCCGACGATCTTGGGCTTCCTGCAGCTGGAAGCGTTGGAGAACATCGAGAACCTTTATGCGCCGGTAATACTCCGCTGTTTTACGATCGCCATATCGGCGATCTTCAACGTTCTGCTATTGCCGTCGGCCTCTTGGAGGTTTCTAATGGCCGCCACGTATCTGAACGTGTATCTGCGATGGAAGGAACTGATGGGGAATTCGGGCGCGGTGCTGCGACGGGAACGCGAGGTGTTGAATCGCTACAGAAAGGCGACCCTCGAGGAGATCGAGAGGTTCGACGATGTGTGCGCGGTGTGTCTGTGTAGCATGACGAAGGCCAGGGTGACACCCTGCCACCATCTCTTCCATGCGGACTGTCTGCGACAATGCCTGAAGACCAGCGACAAATGTCCCATGTGCAAGCGCGAGCTTAAATTCGATTAAATAAACGACGTCAAGAAATATGCCCTTTTGATTACCTCCAGAAAGTTTTACGAGATTCTCGAAACGAGTCGAAGAAGACGAGGAGGCAGACGTGTGTGAATGACATTTCGTGTTTGGAAGATTTACGACGTCCTTTATATATATTTGGATTTACGACATCATTGGCGTCGAAAAGATTTACGGCATTCTTTTCGTTTCTCTGTGTAAAGGTTTAAAAAAGATTTAAAACGACACACTTAGGCATTCGTCATTATTCGAGGAAAGAATCAGCAAAGGGTAAAGGAGATATATTTTGCGATATATGGAGCATTCGCAACTCGCTTGGAATGCATGTTCCTTTAGATATACGTTACTGTGATATAGATCAACAGCATTGTAGCTTAGGATCATACCAGAGATACACATAGTCGATCAATTCATGACCGATATGTTATTCATATTTTTAATGTAACTGGCGAATGAAAATACGCTTATTTTATATTACTATCTTTCGTTAATGTATCGTTAATGTAATGTTCGTCGGAAAAAAACTGCGAATTGCGTTATATATGCATATTTCGTAAAGTACTTTTTTTGTTGCGTGTTTGGCACAAATTGTGCCAAACTCCTCCTTCTCTTTTTTTTTTTAATCTGAAATAATGGAAAATTGTTTTGCAACATATTGTCATGGGGCAACATAGGGTTAATACAACTTAAAATAGTACCGTTTTGCACGCTACAATTTGTTTTTTAGAAATTGCGAATGAAATAAGTTGAAAGCTGTATGATAATGCAATTAAGAGAGATCAAATAGTATTAAAATATGTCTGCATAGAGTAAATCCTTTTCACATTTTAGATGATATCTAGTCTAACAAAACTTAATTTTCTCAGGAGTTATGACAGATAGAATAAGTTTTTATTCCATTGAAGCTATTGATATCTTATAATGTATGCTTTTTTTAATGTAATTTGTTGCTGACTTAAGCAGTAAATTTTCTTTTTCAAAAGAAAAAGAATAAGTTTTTCTCCTTATACTAAAATATTTATTTGCTTCTATCGCTTCTTATATTCTCTTAAGAGTTCATGTAACATTGTTAAATGTATTTCGAGTTGGAAATACACGGTTTATTTGTACATATTTTCAAACCTAAAGTGAAATCCATTCCTTTGTGCAGCATCAAAAACACTCATTCTTCTCCATCAAATTTTTTAGTGAGATTTATATATTCTCCATCAGGGCTGTCATAATTTTTTATTGGAGGTGTTTTTAACGGACCTTTTGCCATATACGGTAAAAGCTCGAAATCCATCTGAAAATATAAGTAAGCAAAAATTTATATCGTGGAGCAATAAATTCAAATTTGTGCAAAATTATTTATAATTATATAACATAAAAAATAATCGTGCTCAGTTTAATTCCCCGAGTAAATTAAGTAAAATTAATTACTTGTATCGCTTCTTGATATAATTCCTCTGATTCTGCCCTAAGTTCGTCGAGTGCTCTTTGCTGTGAATAAAAGATAGAATCTATTGCTTGGATGTTAGCCAAATTCTGTTGAGTTTTGTATCTATTCCAATCTTTTTGCAATAAAATTCTGGACTCTGCTTCCTTTTCTGATATTGGTGGAAGCTTTCGTAGTCTTTGTCTGAAACCATTTTTGGCAGTTAATGTATCATCAGTATAAGAATAAGTTATTTATTTATTATTAAATATGATTAAACAATTAATCAATTACACTTGTTTTACATATATATAATAGGTTTGCTCTTTTCAACTGAATTTCTTGTCTCGTTCAGCTTTCTTCCTTTTTCTCTTCAACATAGAAAAGAAAAGAGAAAAGAAAAACTGTTGTAAACTTCAGCTAAAAAGAACAACTCTAATTTGTCTCAATATCCTTTTTTTGACTATGTATGCTAAAAGAGTCTATTTTATGATATTTTATTGTCGCATACAATATCCCAGTATAGATAAAAAACTTACTCTTTTTCATCTATTAATTTTGAGGGTATTTCTAGTTCATTGATTGGTTTCAGTTGTTTAGACTGCTTTTCTAATCGACGAATTTGCTTTTCTATCTTCTTCTTCCTTCTCTCTTCTCGTGCCCTGATGATTGCGGGGTCTAGCCTTTTCTTTTTTTTCAATGGTTCTCCTCTACAAAAAAACAATAAATAAAATGCTTACAGTATAGTTGTATACTATACTGTACATATCACAGTATAGTTGTATACATTGTATACAATTATACTATAATATGTACAATAAGTGCACTGCAAAAAATCTACAATAATAACTTACAAAAGCACATTGCTGACTCTGAAGTACAACGGATCGGTGCATGTCGATATGTTTCGAATGCCAGGTATAGCTCGCATGGATAACCTGCAAGAAAAATGACAGAAAATTTATTTTTGTGTAGGAGTCGTAATAAACTCATAGGCCCGTATTCAGAACGCGCTAACAAAAATGTTAGCGCGTTGTTATCCAATAGAAAAATGTTTTTTATAATACAGATTCTTCTATTGGATAACAACGCGCTAGCATTTTTGTTAGCGCGTTCTGAATACGGATCATAATGTTGATGTACAATTTCCAGTCATATTCGAGTCATGCTGACAAGGCAGTCGTCTTATCGAAATTCAATTATTTAAACTATTACCTAATAATAATTTATTTTAACATATAAAATTTAAATTCATACTATAATTTATATAAAATTAAAATGTTATTGCGCACATCATAATTACCGTGATAACGCAGGCAACAAATTCAAGACGCTCATTCTCGTGGGATAACCTTTTCGCACGTTGACTCCGATATTAAAAACATTACGCAAGTCGCAACACCCCGTCGGCCCGTCGCCCCCGGCAAATGACAAGAAGAACAGCAGTGTTGTTTTAACAATATTCTCCCTAGATATTGAAAAATCCCTACGTGCCACACGAAAAGTTCTAAAAATAGAACTGTCCAATCACACGCACGTTTGCTGTGATTAATACATGATCACGTGATACGGCGTATCACGTGCAGCGTCACGTGTCATGCGTTGCCTGGCAACCGTTTGACATTACATTGGACGCGGATTACTGCAACTGCAAATGTCATGCATGCGTGTTGCAACGAGCTAGGCATGACTTAGACACGGGAGAGAACAATTAAGAACAGTTGTCACGATGACGGACGATGTGCGACTCGAGGTGATAAAAAAGACGCAGGATTTACTCGGAAAATATTTCAAGAAGCCGCCATTGACCGAGAAACTACTCCGCAAACCGCCGTTTCGCTTTCTCCACGATATTATAACAGCTGTAATTTAATCACTTGTGCACTCAATATATTTTAGCATCTAAAACTCTTTCTCTTTTGAATTTGTTTCATCTTAAATTTATACGAAGCATATAGATTCTGCTTGTGTTCAATTCACCATATGCATATGAATAAAAATTGATTTCAGATCATTAAAGAGACCGGCTTCCTAGAAGGATTATTCAGTGAGGAGGAACTAAATTCTGATAATATAAAAGACAAGGAAGCAAAGCTCTCTTTTTTGACAAAACTCATCGATGTCATCAGTGGGTATTTAATTTTATTGAACATGTTACATCACTATAATGTCTAAATACATTATGCAAATATCATGTGTTTTAGAATTAATCTCGGGTGCTAATTTAATGGTTAGGGCAAGTAAGATCGTTTCTGGTCAAGAGCCAACGAAGACAAATGAACTACTGCAGGCCATTGGAAAAGCCCTTGACAAGAAAGTAATAAATTTTGCTGTTTAGACTTAAAAACAACTTTTAAAGTAAATTAACAGTATGTCTATGTCAGGTCAGCAGTAGGGAGGCGATTGAACACTACAAAAAGAGTTTAGAAAAGAAAACAAAAACTGGATCAAAATCGAGATCCACTAAAGATGAAACTTCAAAGAAGCCTACATCAAGACAGACATCGCAGACGAGAAAATCATCGGAAAAAGATAAGATCTCGGGTGGGGAGCGAAAGAAAAGGTCGTCTAGCACGGAAAAAACAGCGTCGAGCGAAACAAAGCGCGAAAAGGGTAACAGAATCGAAGAGAGCAAAACAAGAAAAAAAAATAAGGAGGAAAACGTGAAAAATATTGAGCCCATAAATATTCCGCCGGCTGAGGTAAAAATTCAAAGAAAAATGTTATAGTTAAGATAATAATGGAGCTTTCGAAGCAAATATTTATTAAAGAGAATTAAGGCTCTATTTCTCTTTGTTTGAAATTTAAAACAGACTACTTGCTTGTTTCTATAATTAAAATAAATTTTTCCATTTGTTTTTGAAACGTTTTAATTAATTAATTAATTAATATGTAGTTACATTTAAAAGGTATTTTACTTTTATTGTATTCAGCCAGTTCAGAATAAAGTTCCTACTTCGGCACAAAGAAGGAGGCCTTCCTCATCCACCAAAGTGAAGGAGGATGCTACGATTTCAACAGATCCGAATGATCTGACGAAGGAAGAACAGGTGCAACACAGAAGTGCCTCTATTAGAGCACGACGTTCGGCACACGTGAATGGATCACAGGAGAAAATAGGAACTATGCCTTTACAGACATCCAATGACGAGGAGTCAAGTAGACCACTAACAAGCAATTATACTAAAGAAATAAAGGAGAATAGAATGGAGGAGGACAAAGCGCAGCAACAAATCGCTGAACGAAGCGATCAATCAGTGTCAGAATTTGCAGGATCTCAAGTCGAAGCTACTGAAATGACGTAATAATTGATTTTATAAGTTCATTGTTGATAACGAAATAATCAAGATATTATATTAAAATTCAACGTTTGTTGTAGTATTCTTCAACAATCGAACGCGAGACCCAAAACATCCCTGAGACCACCTAGTGCTAGACCCATCAGTGCCAGACCTGCTGCTCCCAGAATGAGAGCAAAGACAGAGATGATAGTCAACGAGGAGATAAAGTAAGATAGTGGTTTAATTTATATTATAGATATAATGCATGAAAAAATTATTACAAATTATTTTAAAATTTGATTGCAGAACGCCACTGGGAAACATCAACGTTATTGTAGAAAATTCCGACTTAAAAAATGACGACGATGACGATGCGGAAGATATGGTGGTGATGGAAGCGAAGGGAAGTGGCGGTGATCTTTTAGAGAACGGAGATTATAAGATAGACAATCAATTGATGCAGGAACATGGGCATCTCGTGGCACAAATCTTAGAAACACAGCGAGAGTTGGTCAACACGGACAATGTCGATGTATTGCCAAAGAAAGTCGACATTGTAAGAATTAAAATATGTTGCTGTTGTTTCTGCTTTGCCTAATTATCGCTATAACGCAAAACGTTCAGTAAACTATAATTAAATAAATGCATTTGGGTATAGGCATGGGAACCAGGCTCGAAACGCGATCGGGAAATAGCAACTAAGGAAATCGATAAATTACGAGGAACTATACAGACGTTAACGCGCACGACAAATCCTCTGGGGAAACTGTTGGATTATGTACAAGTAATATATTTTCGTATATTATATACACACATACATATATTTTCACACATATTCTTACGTCTTAATTGCGACATCTCTTTATAAAATTCAATTTCAGGAAGATGTAGAAATAATGCAAAAAGAACTACTAGACTGGAGAAGTCAGTATCGCCAATTGAGCGAACAATTGGAAAGAGAACAAAAGTACGTACAAATGTATAATACGTACATAAAATTAACAATGAATAATTTTAATAATTCTTTACTCCGAATATACTAATACAAAATATTTTCTTTAGAGAAACGCAAGAAATGATAGAACCCATGAAGGAGACATTGAAAGAAATTGATAGTAACATGAAGATTCAGTTAGATAAGATATGTCAAGTAAAGGCGCAAATCATGAAAAATGATCAAAAAATACGACGATTACTTAATGGTAATTTATAACATAATTATATCGCTATATATTGAATTGTAAATATTTTTATAAGTCATCGAAATACATAATGAATTGTCTCACCATAAATTATTTACCTTAGAAGAAAATTCTCTGTATAATCAGAACTTTATTTATGTGTATTTCTTTATTTATCAGTTATAATATTTGAATGTATGTATATGTACGACATCTCTTGTAAATATTATTTATATGTAAAAATATAGAGAAAACTTTTAGAAATCGTGTATTATATAATTGCTTTTTTCTCAACTCTAATTATAAAACAATAAAATAGAGAAAGTAAATGACACAATTAAACAAAAAAAAAGATTTTATTTACTTGACAAAAATTATTTTTGTTTGTTATAATATTTAAGCTTACCTTACATTAAGTAATGTTTTCTTATAAAAATTTTACTTGTTAAATTTCATATGCATTCTGTAAATTTACAATTTCTTTCTCAGATATCTTTTCAAATTTATTACAATATGAGAACATAAGCTTCAGATCTAAAAATATTTTAAGTCATATTATTTTTAAATCAATCATAGAAAAGAAAATGTACACTATTATATACATACCTTCCTTTTCTGAGTTATTGATGAACATAATAAATGCTCTAAACCTCTTAACATTCCTAAGATCTTTTAAATAGGAAAATATAGGTTCATTCCGTCTCATAAATTCTGTCTTCAGTGTTGTTAAGATCTCACTAAAAATATTACTTTCCATTGAATCTTGAAATATTTTTGGCAGGCTACTTGATGGTATTTGCTGAAAGAAAAAATATATAGCTCATACTTGTCACGTGTAAAAGAATTTATTACTTACTTTTAAATATCTGTATCGAAAATCAAACGAAGGATATTTCTTCCAATTTACTAGAAACTGCACTGCATTTGTCGGGACACAAGGTATTTCTATGCAACTGAAGTTTTCTTCCAATTTACATATTGCAGTGTTTCCCTCTTTTTTGGTAAGATTATCTGAATGTATATCTGATAATTCTACCTGTTGAAGTTTACTAGATGTTGCTATCATCTCCTTTTTAAGAGGTTTAGTTAAATCTGCCTGTTGTACAGGTATCCTCTTTAATGGTTCCTAATAATAAATAAAAAATTAACAAATATTGTGCGCACGTGTGTGTATATATACATATACCATAAAACATATTAGCGCACAAATTTACCTTTGAACGCAGGTGGGGAGGTTTGTCAATAGGTTGTACAATTTCAACATTATCTTTTTCTGGTAGCCAATCTGGAATGCATTGATCCTTTTTTGATTCTATTACACTTGTGGCTATTGGTTCTACAAGATTATCGTTATAAAGAGTTGAGTTTTCATTATTTTTCTCCTGCTTTTTATCTTTATCCTCTTTATTATCTTTATCTTTCTTTTTATTATTTTTATCCTTATCATTTTCATGCTCTTTATTATCTTCTTTTTTATCTTTATTATTTTTATCCTCTTTGTCAATTATATTTTGATTCATTTTTTCACTATCAGATACAGTTGTACATATGTCTTTTTCAGACATAAATGACTAAAAAAAAAGATAAATATAGAATGTATAATAAATTCTCAATTTAATTAAACAATACCACAGGATACATACATTTCCAAACTGCTTTTTAACTTGATTAAGCAAAATTTCGGTTTCTTTCGTGCATGGTTCCAAATCTGCAATTTTCTTTACATCTTCCATTGCCTCTTTGTACTGCTTTAATCCTAGTCTAGCTGTCACTCGTCTGTGATAAGCCTTTACATAAGTTTCATCCAATTGTATTGCAGATGAGCAGTCTGCTTCTGCTGAATATAAGCTGCAATGTAATGATATTTAGTTGTTACATGCAAATAAGAGAAATTAACATGATGCATTCATCATGCTCTCAAGATAAAAAAAACAAAATTTACTTGTCTTGCTTTAAATAACAAAGCGCACGATTAGCATAAAATATAGGGTCATAAGGAAAAATTTTTATTGCCTCGCTGTACGAAGCAATTGCTTTGTCCCATTTTTTTTGCTTCACGAAATCATTGCCTTGCTGCTTGTACTCTATCGCTTTGTTATGATTCTTCTCTAATTCTTCCTTGGACAAGGATTCTTCTGCAGACTCATCGGACTCTTCTTCATTGTCTAATACCTTGCAGGCTTTCTCCTGCGCAAAAAGCAATTTGTTAGAAATATATTTCCAATCTTGAAATGAGAACCTGCATAATATAACATAAATAATACTTACAACGTCAAATTTATCCCATGATGTGTAGTCATACGATTTTATTCGTTTAGAACTTTTAGACGTTTTATTTTCTTTTACTACACATTTTTTCTTATTCTTACTTCGGACAGGTGGAATAATTTCCTGGAATGTATAATATATCTTATTATTTTACAAGTTAGATTGCAAATAAATATACATTATGTACATTTTATCTGGTAAAGTACAAAATCAATATTTGACAATCTTTCAAAATCTTGAATCAATAAACTCGTGATGTTATTATTTACTTTTCAATATTATTTATCATACCTGTCCATTAAGTTCACTTAGTATCTCTTGCTCCTTCCGTTTCATTTGTTCCTCCCAATTCGTCAAGTCCAGAAATTCTCTCTGCAAATCCTCCGAATTATCCCGCACCTGCTTTTGCATTAATATAGAATTATCAAGTTCCATGATAAACAGAAATTCGCAAAATAGTAATAATATTTGATATCACGTTTCGCTCGCCAATGCTGACAACAAAAAATGTGGTTAGGTTAGGTTATCTCATTCTTCGCAATTGCGCTGCGTGCAAGTATTTCACGTTATCCACAAAAGATATAATCACTATCTTCATTATCAATATCTTTAATTATGAATTTAGTTGTGAGATGGCGTTACAACAATTTTTCTGTGACACTACTGCAGCATTGTGAGAATTGTTGCACTCTTATGCCCGATTTCTTCACTTTCCGATAAAGTTATCCGAAGGATAAATCTCAAGTTTAACCAATCACGTACATGGATCTGGTAGTTTATCTCCTGGATAATTTTAACCGCAAGATAACTGGACATGAAGAAATCGGGCATAAATAAATTTAATATTTTATCTACAAACAGAGAGGAACCTGAGAGCGGTCATCGCGTCGTTTTAGGTGTTTTCATCCATCAGCGCCTCTATGTGCACAAAATGTGCACATTGAACTATGTAGTCAAATATCTATGAATCCCGTAGGTAATGTGCATGACTTTTTGGGTCTCTTCTATGCTATGTCCACGTTTATTTGGTTCTGTTTCATGTTATACCCGTAAAATTTACAATGAGACGGGATTCATAGATATTTGACTACATAGTTCAATGTGCACATTTTGTGCACATAGAGGCACTGATGGAAAACATCTAAAACGACGCGATGATCGCTCTTAGGTTCCTCTCTGCTACAAATAAATAAGTTTCTGTAGAAGCTTTTACATATAAAATAACAAAGAAATAATATGAGAATGTATTTTTCTTTATAATTTTTTTCTTTACATATATATATTTTTAACTAAATTAGACAGAAAATAAAAGTTAATAAATTAATGTTTACATGTTTTAAAAATAACATTAGTTAAAGTTAAAAATAAAATTATTTAAAATTAGCTAAATTAATTAAAAAATGATTAACTTTTAAACTTTATTATGTAATTTTTAATATTTTAATGTTTTAATTATCCAGGAAAAAATCTTTATTTCAAAATAGATATTATTTAGTAAATTATATCAGAAGTATCAAATTAAATTATATTATATCAAATTATATCACAGCAGATCTAATTTTACAAAGCGATTGATAAAATTAGATCTGCTCTAATATAATTTGATTTTTAATTTGATCCTTGATGTGACAATTTTTTCCCCTTCTGACAAATAAGAAATACCTTTTTTTTCATTCATCTCCGAAAAGAGACAGAAGGACGACTCGGGCGAGAAATAAACCCATCGAATTGAAATTATCAGGCCAATATAAATTTGATCATCATTTCTCGCTGGGACGTGCCCTCAGCATCCCTCCTGGCTTCGCACTTTCGCGGGCGCGTGACCGGGCGTGGTGGCACGCGCGATCCGCTCGTGCTGAGCTTGACATTCGGGCCCTTTTTAGATCTTGGGTAACTGCCATCGGATCGGACGATCGCTCCTAGCTCCGCGAATGTTTAATATTCCGTGCGACTTAGCCGCGACTTAGCTCTCGATTCACTCGCGGCCGATCAGTTCGCCACCGACGAGAGCCAAGTGCGCACCCGCGACCGCGTGATGCCACGACTCTCGGTCCCTCGTCACGGGTCGCGTACTCCGTCCGTTTCCTCGCGATCCTCAAGACCGTGATCCTTGCGATCCTCGCAAGCAATTTCCCGTCAGGCGAAAATTCACTCCGATGCGACCGTCTCGATTCCGTAACGTTCTTAAAACATCGGGCAAATTTCAGGGAGACTTTGGGAATTTTTTGAAGAACTCTGAATCTACAGGCCCTAAAGAAAATTTTCAAATTACAAATACAAGCTGCAGAATTTATGTGAATTTAAAATGTTAATAATTACAAATAATATCAGAAGAAATATTATTTAGAAGAAATATTAATTATTAATTTCTCGTTACAATTGATTTAAGGTTGCATACATCTGTGATTTTGATATCCGTCACAGACTCATAAAGAATTAAAAAGAAAAGTTTTTAGTGAATTTGAAAGCAACGTAGCATACCTGTAACAATAGTTTAATATAAATTTCCGGAGTTATGTTAAAATCGTTGCAAAACAGAAAATCTAAGGGTGGTTAATCTGGTGAAGCTGATAATCCTCATTATTAATTTAATCTGGATGAGTGATAATAAATATTTAATTTTGCTCCAAAGTGTTTGTATAGAAAGCTGAATTAAGAAGTTGTTACAATGAGTGATATCGATATTTATCACGATCGCTAAGATCGCAGATTAATTCTTCAAATCAACGTGATATTCCAGCCAGTTCATTTCATAAACTTAGGAAGGGACATCGATCAAATTCTCTGATCTAATACGACGGCGCGGAAACGGTGAGCGTTTGAACTAATAAAAAAAATAATAATTGTAATTATCATTAACTATAATTCATATAGCCATTTTTGATGCTATTTATTTATAGTTGTTTTAATTTATATAGTCATTTTTGGTGTTATTTATTTATAGTTGTTTTAATCTTGCAAGTTATAATTATTTATTATTTTTATGTAAACAACAAACACAAATTTAAAAAATAGTTATAATCATTATAATTGTATTTGCTTATTTGCTTTATAATTGTATTTATTATATTATATAAATATATATATATAAACATATTTATTTTATTTACATTTTGATATTTTACTATATTAATATTAAAAATTATCAAAATTTTTTATAGTAAAATTTTTTGTAATTAATAGACAAACTTTAAATACATAAAATTATTACTAAAATTATAGCAGTAATAATTATAAAAATAGAATGGATAACCATAATTATTTTACCATGCAATTATGGTATATCATTATCAATCATATATAAATATTAAACCCTTTTTTCTCAGTATATATTCATCGACGTGTGCACAAGTGAAAAATGATTTTGCGCGAGGAGAAAGAAGATAAACAAGTGCTCTAGTTATGATTGACAGAATATGTTATACGGTGAGTCAAACTTGTTTTCTCATAAATTTTTGTTCAATACATTTTGCATACCATTAAGAAAGAAATCGCAAAAATATAGAGGCCCGCATAAATTGCGCACATAAATTGCACAAATTTTGAATGAAATGAATAAAAGCGGATTGAATATGGGTTTACAAAGGAGACATTAGACAGAACGGCAATTGGTTTATTGATAATTTATGTACCGCTTCCGCGAAGCTATAAATATTTACGAGGAAGTTTTCTTGCGTCCATTTATTATCCGTCAAGCTTGACACTTGATGTCTGATTTTATAAACACAAGCTGTGTGCAAATAACTCACTAATTAATATTTTTACGAAACATTATTAAAAATAATTGTATTTAAAAAAAGTAAAGTTTAAAAAAAGTAAGTTTAAAAATATTTTGTTTTATATTACTAAAAACATTTTATTATTAGCTGTTGTTTAATATTATTTGTTGTTTAATAATATTAATGACAATAAAATTTTGACTGAACAAAATTTTTAAGTAATTTTATATAATAACATACGCAAATTTATAACTGATAATATATATTCATGTGTTCATTAAAGCGAAACTAGACACGACCTTGGCCAATATTCAAAATTCTGTTTTACCTAGCAGCTAAGATTAAATAAGGTATTTCTTAATTGAATTAATTTTAATTAAATTATTTATTTAATTTTATATATATTTAGCTTTGCAAAATCTTGATATGAAAAAACATAATTTTAGTGAGAATATTGATGTACTATTTAATTCAGTATTTAAATTGTAACAAGATATTAATAATATATGTTAATTCTACAATTTCAAATTGCCATTGACATTTTAAATTTAAAGAAATACTAATTTTTTTATAATATTCTATAATTTCTCTTTATTTTATAATTTTATTATCTATAACATTGTATAATAGAAAACATGGCTATCGACTTTCTTATAAAAATCCAACTGTAAACAGAACATATTTTTGCTTTGACGTGATTGAAAAGAATAATTTAATACATTTCTCGTTTTTATTACATAATAATATACATTGTACATACACACAACGTAATATTTGTATGCGCATATTTCTTATTTTATAAACTTTTCTTGCATTAAAGACATAATATTTGCAATAATAAAGATACTTTTTTAAAATAAATGTTTTTCAGTAAACATAAAAGCATTACCAAATTATTATAACGATATTATATGCAATAGCATGTAACGTTTTCAAATATATATTTAACGTTATATACAACATCAATAAAAACAAACTTTGACTTGAGGACAATATTTTTAAAACATTTTAACGTTTCAAAAACATCATGTGTTAATTAAGCTTTTAAAAATATTTTAAAAGTATTATTTTAAATGTTTAAAAAATTATTTTAAAATATTGCTTTAATATTTTTTGCCTACTAGGTTCTTCTCTCTAAAGATAATTCTAAACGCAGCAAGTTGAAATTATTTGCAAAATTATTTTATAATTTGTAGAATTATTTGTATAAACCTTATTGGGACACTGAATTGTTGGTGGGAAAGATCTATAAGACGCATCTTCTATAAAACGTACTAAATTCCGCGTTTTGTCAAAGGCTGCGCTTTCTATCGTAAGTATTTTCGGTAAGGTCGCGTGGAAATATAGTGCGACGGTCAGACGATCCGTCAGACACGGCGACGACGTTGTTGTACACACGTATTATTAACGGCGTCATCGTGCTCGCAACAGTTGCAGCACGAGTGATGTAACTGAAGATGAAGCTACTACACCGGGATGTTGTTCATTTCAGACACAGTGCTGAATGCAAGCGAAGCGGAATTGTCTCGCGTACTTTATGCAATAGCTCGCCGATCGAGAGATGCCACATGTGTCAATAGAAACGGCGATTTCAAATAAAAGAGGTGGAAAGAGAATAATGCAATACTTCTCTGTATCCAAAATTGTCTGCAGTGAAATGTTAAGCTATTGTGCAAAGTGTTCTTACAAGAGAACACAGCCAAGTATTCTTCTTCGATTTTATGAGCTTTTTTATATGTTTGAATAGAAATAAAAGAGACACATTTTTTTAAGGATCGGTTATTACCGAAACGAATATTGTGAAAACTATGAAGAATAGTAAAAAAACTTTAATAAAAGTTGACATGATTTTAAGAGTATTTTATAATTAAAGATGATAAATTTTTTAAAACTTTTATTACAAAAGAACATTTTTATTAAAATTTTTATACTTTAAAAGAAAAGAATTTTTTTCAAAGTTTTATTTTTTTAATGGGAGAGAACAAACTTATAATAAAATATGTACTTATGGTAAAATATTTTAACATATCTAAAACTTAAATCTTTCAAAGGGAGATACTTGAAGGTATTTTCTTATTCCCTGTAGATCTACATTTTCAACAGCAGACTTGTAAAGAAAGCGTTAGTTATCTTATATTATCAAGTTTTTATTATTAATTTATCAAAAATTTATAATTTTTTCTATAATACATATAAATTTGTTTCGGCTAAATAAATATAATTATAAATAATTTTTTTAATTGTGCAGTTGCTAAAGAATTTTTTTTTAATTTCTAGAATCTTTTGTATCGTTACCCTTATAATTTAAACGACAATCATTAAATTATTTTTATGAATATTTGCAAACAACAATTTGCTAGCGTATAATTATAATAGATAAATTTTATATATATATTAGACTTTAAAAATGATCTAATTAGAATTAAAACATATGTCATAATTCAAATCATTTTTATGTAACAATATTTATTACTAATATAAGCACTAAAATCTAACTTGGCTTATAACCTTTTATTGTTTTAATTTTTTCACATACTTCTCTTATAAAAAATAATACTAGGCAGTATTAAATTGGCCAGTAATTATTACTTATTTTGAGTATTAAAAGTATTAACAGCAGTACTTTTAATACTAAAAATAAGTATTAATTTAATACTGCCAATTTAATACTGCCCAGTATTACATTTTTATAAGGGTTAAAGTATTTTTTTTTTTTAAAGAAAGAAACAAATAATGATAATTACATGAATAATAGGCGGATTGTCTCTTATATACTGAAGTCAAATAATAACAAGTAAAGTGCCAAGCACTTCTGGCGGTACTTCGAGATGCATCTTCGAGGTGTCGATCGACAAAGTGCATACTAAAGTAAGGCCGCAAAGGTCGCGCGCCCGGAAATCTCGTGCAAATAGTGTGTTTACCCAGACACTTCGTGGTTACTTCGACGTCCAAAGTTATATTTACCACCGCATTACTGGCGTGATTCCCGAGAGACATTACAACTAGACATTATTTACGATGAGTTTCCGTGAGAAAAAAAAAAGGATGCGGAGAGCCACGCCGATATTCTCGGTTTCGCCATTTGGCAATGACGTCTCTCTTGTGACGCATGCAACCGTTTTTAGTGTCACTTCGATGTCATCCGAAACTTTGTACTGCTCATAACCATGACGAAATATACACACGAAGCGCCAGGAATGATACGGATTTCCAAGCCCGCAGTTGTAACAAAATAGAGCTTAGAAAATTAAAGTGGAAATTAAAAAATGAAAAAAAAGGATAGACTCTTGAATGGAATTAAATAAACACAAGATATAAATTACGTATCTTTTTTAAGTTTGTGAAATTATTTGTTATATTTATATACTTTCTATATTTTCTGATTTACTTAAATATTTACTAAATCGCAGAAATCTTATGAAAGATGATTTCATTGATTTCACTGATCGTCTAGTTTTGGCAAACTTTCGCATTATGGATCCTGATTATTTGCACAGCACAGGAATATAGACGGACGAATCTAGGCCTAGATCATTCCGTTTTTAGTCAGCGTTTCGCGTTCCGCGGTATATTTCTGGCGAATGATGCGATTGCGCGTGCTGCGTGTCATCGCGACGATTTTGCATCGGAAGACTATATCTTCGCAGGCAGATGCCTGTTGAGTGGATCTGTCTTGATCGGATCTCTTTGTTCGGAAAATTTGGCGTCGCGAACGATCGTAAACCGACTTGTATATTGTAGACGAGATTAAAAGCGACGAGTAAAGCCGTGCAACGTATTCGTGGAAAGTTGCGGAATTGTGCGTTTTACAGTAAGTTAATTGTTTCCTGGCGATGACAAAATACATCTCCCCGCACAGGATATATGAAAGCGCTGAAGTAGTTTAGCCATTGGCAAAATTTGATGTTTGTATAAACGTCTCGTGTAGATAACAATTTTGCATAATAATATGCTACACTATAATACAATATAATCCAAGTCTTTAGAATAATTATACTTATTGATTTATAGGATTTTTTTTTAGCTATTGGATTTTAACGTTGCTTGAAAATTGGTCTAGCTTTTGCTTAGTACGTAATAATAAAATTAGAAAATGCAGAATTATATATGGAGAACAGAAAATTGTGCGCTAGAAATGCGCTATCTATGTAAATAGCCAACAGAAAAATCAATTTTCTTGTGACAGTTATTTAGCGACAGCTTGAAATAAACTTTGTCTATATTTTACACCAGAATGCGAGCCCATTTCGATGCAATAGTCTACCTTAAAATAGAGATTGCATAGAGGAAATACGCAAAATAAAATTTTCAAATGTATTGAAATGAGATTTATCTTACCTTTCCCATTGTCTATTATTTCGCTCTATATAAGTATATTAATCTATACAGCTAGTTATTATTGCGTAAAAGCGTTAATTTATTAATATTATTAAAAGAAATAGATTTTTGGATATTCTGAGAAAAATTTTCACAGCTTTGAACACATGTCACGATTTGCAATTGCAGTACAATTTTTCTCTCAGGTTCGACGGACAAAAACTTCTGGAAGTATGAGTAACAACGTGCTCGCCAGCGCGTCGTTCTCGAGAAGAATTTGGCACGGTGCTCCTGAATGGATAAAAGATGACGGTCTCTTATCAGTACGAGGTCGCCAGTTCCACCAGCGGTGGATTCACCAGGCTCCTGTTTATGTGGCGCGGTTCCCTCTACAAGCTCATCTACAGGGAACTGCTGCTCTTTCTGCTACTTTTCGGCATCTTGTCTGCGCTCTATCGCCACGTCTTCACTGCCGCGCAAAAAAGGTGGACATTGATCCTTTAAAGTTTGAAATATACACATACACACACATTAAAATTTAGGTCTACAATCCATTTATAAAAATGTTAGCGCTATTTTTCATTTCAACTTTGACATTAATTGGATGTAAAAAGATAAAATGACAATGAAGTCTAAAAAGCACTAACATCTTTATAAGAGCGTTCTGAATACAAGTATTATAAAAATAAATTATTCTGATATTTATTAATTTCATCAAAAAAAGTATTAGATAAAAAATATATAAATGTATAAATTTTGTTTCTAATATTAGTAAATTTACATATGTTCGTCTGTTATTTGTTCTCTTTTAAAACGCTTCGATTTGATAAATATAGTTTTTCGTTAGTCGTCGAGGTTTGTTTGTGATATATAACGTGTTATAGGGAATTCGAGCAAGTTGTCATCTACTGCGATAGCTTGATCAAACTAATCCCACTGAGTTTCGTGCTTGGATTTTATGTTTCCTACGTGGCGCAGAGATGGTGGAAGCAATACACAGCGATACCGTGGCCCGACAAGTGCGTTTAGATGCAATTATATGTCCAGCAATGCTTAATTTAGTCTTTAAATCTGTCATTAGATTCCTAACAAAAAAGTACATAAAACTTTTTTGTAAATAAAACTGCGAAGTTAACATTAGGAGCTAATTGTCAAAAATAAAAAGTGCAAGTCCCCTCATTATATAAGCCTTTTCGCAAATTTTTTATTTCTTTTTTTTCCGCAGAGTGATGCATCTCGTGGCGCTCTACATCACCGGAAACGACGATTACAGTCGAATGTTGCGCAGAGCTCTGATGCGTTATCTGAATCTCTCGTTGATACTCGTTTTACGTTCCATAAGCTCGGCGGTGAAGAGACGATTTCCTACTCTCGATCACGTCGTTGATTCCGGTAAATCGCAATACCGGGACCGCTATCGTCCGCTGGTGGCAATTAAAAATTAATGAGCTTGTTGCAGGCTTCATGACCGCGCTGGAGCTCCAATTGTACCAATCGGTGCCGAGTGTCGAGTTTAATACCTATTGGATACCGTGTACATGGTTCATTAATCTTCTCAAGGAGGCACGCAAGAATCGCCGGATATCCGATGCGCAAGGTTTAAAGCTGATAATGGAGGTGCGAATGAACTCCACGTGTTTCTTCCTTTGATCTTCTCGCTCTTTGTTTAAAATTTGAGTTTTTTTTAAATTACGAAACAAAGAAGTTTTTTCTTTAAATGTGGACATTATTTTATAAACACATCAATAAAAATAAAATGCTCTGTTAAAACCAGTTACTAAAACCAACTGCTAAAACAAACGAAAATTAAAAACACCAGTAATTGCTTGCTTTATTTTTAATTTTTTCTAAAATTATAATATTATTAAATATTAAATAATTATTTACGTTGTCGTATTCTTTGAAGATATAATCGCTAATTTAAAGCATGATTGCAGATTTTTTTGCTCGTTTTTATCACATCATTTCGAAGCGTAGAGTAGAATAGTAGATGATACAATACGATTGTATACTGATAACCAGAAAATCAATTGTTCGGTTTGAGAAACGATTTTATAGGTAGCTACCGTGACGGTGAGTCGGTCGATTTGAAATACATCGTAAACCGTGTAGCAGTCTATCACCTACACTTTTATTTTCTGCGATTAGTCACGCGTGTCTCAAACGCATTATACGCTCGCGCGAATACCTTAATCAAAGATTGCCGGAGATAATATTTCTTTTCTCCACTCGCGTCAAAAAATAAAAGAAATAAGCAAGAGGTCAATCTTAATATGTAATAAAAAGCGCATGAATTAAACAGCGAGCAATTATGCGTTAATTTTTAAAAAGAAACATACGGAGTTTTTTTTCCTTTGCTTTTACAATCTATTATATCTAAATATTTGTTTATTTCGATATTGTAATTAATTAATTAATTAAATTTCTTCCAGAAACGTGATTTTATTTACTATAACTTAATAAAATTAAATAATTGGTACAAAATCTTTCGGTAAAATATTCTGTAAAATTAATTTTCGATTTGTAGGAATTTAATGAATTTCGAACGAAGTGCGGCCTTTTGTGGAGCTACGATTGGGTGTCAATTCCTTTGGTGTACACTCAAGTGGTGACACTCGCCACTTACAGTTTCTTCGCGGTTGCCATAATCGGCCGACAATACATCGAGGGTGTCGAGAGACAATTCCAATTGAAGATAGACAAATACGTGCCAATTTTCACAATTCTGCAGTTTTTCTTCTTCATGGGATTGCTAAAGGTAGCCGAACAGCTGATAAATCCATTCGGCGACGATGATGAGGATTTCGAGCTAAACTGGCTGATCGATCGTCACACCAAGGTAGAAACTCGATCAGCATTGGTTTACATGAATTTTGGGAAACTAAAACTTATCGTTCACTTATATGTGCCCGTATATTAGGTATCGTACCTCGGAGTGGATACGCTGATGAACCGCTGTCCGCCACTTGTAAAGGATATCTACTATGATTCTGAAAACGTGAGTCTACCATATACAGAAGCTGCCGCGGCGTACAAGAAGAAGACCTATCGCGGTAGCGTAGCAAACATGACGTTAGTATCACCTGCGTTCATCGTATTATTTATTTTGAGAGAAATTTTAGAATATTAGATCTCTTAATTTATATGAATCGATTTTAATTACAAAGTTGTTCTTAGAATTAATACGAGTTACGAGATTTACGAAAGAAAACAGTTTTTGTAAAGTCTATAAGATTAAATGTAAACACTATCCTCTAAAACAAATTCCACTAATGATTTTTTCTTCGATCTTTTCAGGGTACCTGAGGAGAAACAGATGATGTTTTTGCCTGGAATTTTGGAAGAAGAGGAGGAACCCACGATTATGACGCCTCGCACTTCCACCCTTAGTTTAGCGAATCCGAACGAAAGTCCAGTGTACGATAGGCGGTAAGATTATAGGGGTACACATTGATGTATCCAAATTTTTGTTAAAAATTCAGATAAATAATTATAATTATTTTAAAAACAAATAATGTTTTATAAGTTATCGATACACTTTTTTGACATGTTTTTATTTTCTTATAAAATTATAAGTAACATTTTTAAAAAATTATAAAAAGTTTTATAAATTAAAAATAGTTTTATAAATTACATACTTTTAACACATTTTTTTCCTATAAGGAATCCAGCACTTGCAAATATACACAAGGTATGGTAAAGTTTCTCTTCGTCCTTCTGGTTTCATCTTTTGAAACAAACTAGTTTCGAGGAACTCTATTAAGTTAGACTCGTTTGTTTCAGCCAGATCAGCGGGTCCCCTTCAACATCTGCGAAGATGGCTCGCAATTGTTCCGAAACGGTTGTGCATCTGGATGATCAAGCGCAACCGCCGGCTGCCACGGAGCAGCGACGGGTAATAGCCGAAGCCGTCAGGAAGTTCTCTTCTTTAACGAAGAGTTCAGCGAATCGCGCCGGGAAACCTTTTTACCCGGTTTTAACAAAACCATCCAGATCGGTGCTGAGTCCCTGGCCGAGTGCGACGAGTATCTCGTACCCCGTTCAGATTCCCACATCGGCTTTTATCGATACTGGAGGAGGCGTCTGGATGAAGGATTCGTTCAGGAGCTTATATCGTCGGCCCTCCCTAGAGGATTCCGAGGGACGACCTAGCATCTCATCGCAAGGTGAGGCAAACCAGGAAGGTGTCATGAACTCGGCGTTCACTAAGGAGAGGATGGACGATATATCGGATATCTGCGGCTGTGATGACACGGGAGAAGATGATGATGGCTCTGGCCCTTCACATTGGTCTCAATGTAGACAAGTTTCTTGTAAATCATCGACTCCAGAGACGATTGATATGTCTGTGATCGGAGGTGAGCCAAGTCATTCGAGCAACGAGAGATCTCCGAAGAAGTATCTAATGATCAAAAGACACCGATCAGCCAGCGATTCCAAGAAGAAGAAGGGTATTCACTGGCAGACAAAGTTATCCGGCAAATCATTGAAATTCCGCAGAAGAACCACCGACAGCATACCTACGGTGAGCGAGATCCTGAGTCAAACCTGGAGCTCGCCGAATCTGAAGGAGTTGGAGGAGCAGGCGAAGTCCGCGCAAAGTGCTAAAGTTAATCTTCCTTGCAAGCAAGAAGAAGATTCTAAGTTATAAATATATTTCGCAGGTAATGTTTCCATGTCTAAATAAAGAATTTATGACAATCTTAAAGAAATATTCCTAACGAGAGTCTTTCATAGAAAAATTATGTTTCTGCTGAACTTTTTGATTATTGTACTTATTCAATAAATTGTCAAAAGTTATAATATAATTAGATAATAAGAGAAATGTACTATTTGATAACTAGCGACATAAAATGTTCTGCTTACATTGGTTTAACACTTTAATTTAATTATAATTGAGGAGTATCAGCACACATTCAGGTATTATCATATTTATATGTAAATATTGTAAATATAATATATATAATGTAAAAAATTATAGAATATAAAATGTATCTCGTTATAAAAATCCGTATAGAAATAAAATAATTATATAATTATATATTTTTGGAATAATTTATTTATGGTCAAAATATAAAAAAAATTTTTTAATAATTATATAAGTTGGCGTTTTAAAGAACTTCAAGAACACCTTTCTATAGTATTGACATATTATATGAATAGATATATCTATGTATTTCTTTTCATAATTTCTTAGATTTATTGTGAAAGAAGCAAATAGTAGTATAAAATTTAACTGTTATTAAGTATGATAAATTTAATTTCTACTACCTATGTACAGAAAATTATTCAGGTGTATTTTAACAAAATTTTGTATTAATGTTTCTTGTATAAAGTTGTAAATTTTTTATTTTACATCTTAAATTTTTTATTTTTAATGTTTTGTGTGTTTTTACAAATGTTTGAAACTTTAAAATATTTAATTTTAAATCTCAAACTTACACAAATTAAATTTGTATGTAAACTATATTTAATATTTGTAATTCTTGAATTATATATAATTAAGTTTTGTAATTAAATTTTTAATTAAATTATGTATTAAAATTATGTACTTATAAGCTTATATTATTTTTAATGTATTGCTGTATATTTTTATAAATTATTACTAAAGAAAATATCAAATTTTAATTTAATTTAATTTTTTAAGAATTAAGTTAAATTAAGATTTGATCTTTTTTTTAGTAATAATTAGCGATACATTAAAAATATAATAAAACCCAAGATATATAAAAAGATGATTTTTAATTTGCAACAGAAATTGTAAATTATATTAATATTTATTGTCTCATATTAAGAAATTACAAATTTATAAAAAGTATATTTATACATAATAAAAATTATGTTATTCTCAAAGATAATAAATAAATAATGTGTGTTATATCTAAATTATTAATATTTATAATTTTATCTAATCAATTGTACATATATGTACAATTAAGTGCAAATAAAGTGCACTTTATAATTTTCCCCTCCCTCTTACCCGCTCTATTTTTCTACCTATCACTTCTATTTATCATTTCAAATTAGCAACTGAGACCACAAAATGTCAGTTTTATTCTTTTTGTAAACAATTGGTTTTTTCTCTGATCTCGTCGATATGTTACCATATTCTGGAAAAGGTGAGCAGCACACGAAATGTGAAACAATCAGCACAGATGGTGCTAAAGGTCACAAATCTTTGGCGGATGCCTTGCCGCCTTGCCGGCATAACCGAAAATGCTTAGCGTTATTTGCTGTTGTTTGCCTCACATCTGATATGATCTAAAGAACCGATCTCTCGATATATCTCAACGTTTTTTTAGTTTACGTTGTCGTTTTTCCATTTTCAACGGTGTAGGTAGAGAGATCATAATGACATAAAAGACGTTCGACGAAGAACTTGATCGTGAAATCTACATCTGATTGTTTATTACGATTCTAACCACAAACAATTCGTTGGTTTTCCAAATTCGTATAAAAATGAATATAGTTTGCGTGATATGTAGTGAGTTATTAACACCATCCGACGATGTGTTCCACACACCGTGCGGACACATTTTTCACTTCCCATGCTTAATGCAGTGGCTTGAAAGGTACATAATTTGAATACTGCATTCGATATTTTTACATTTTTTATAATTCTTATTTTGTTTATTATTCAGAAAAGTCTGCATATAATTCTAGGAAATTTTTATATTGTTTGCATGTGTTTAATGTATTTAGCTTCATTCTATAAATAAAAATAGAAAACGTTAAATGGTTGTTAGGAAATGTTAAAGCACTGTAGGTAATGTGCTTTATTAAAACAATAAAGATTGTTCTAAGATTTAAACTGTATTGTACGTTTCGGCGTTCCTTTTGAACCATTTTTATTATAGGTTTATGAGGCGCATCATTTATTGCACTGGACTTGTATTTGTCATTTAATGTTTTCTATTTTTATTTATCATTTTTATGAATCCTATTATTTGTTTGTTTATCTACAAAATTGTTTCAGATCAAAAACTTGTCCACAATGTCGGGAAAAGACAACGGATGGCAAGATACATAGGATATATTTTAATTTCTCAAACAGTGATAGTATCGTGGAAGATGCTACGTCTCTGCAGCATAGAATTGACAATTTGCTTTTCCAGTTAAAGCTGAAAGATACAAATCTCAATAATCTTACAGACTCCAATAAACAATTGGAGACTAAGACAACTGGCTTGAGACAAGAAGTTCGAAAACTTGAAAGCGAAATAAAAAGTAAAGATAGTGCAATTCGTGCGCTTAAAGAGCAAACCAAATTTTTACAGCAACAATGTTTAGATGCAGATAATTATAAAAGAGAAAACAAACATTTGAAAGAAAATCTTCAAAATTTAAAAAAGTATATCTTTTTCATTATAATATTTTGTTAGAAGTTTTACAGATATATAATTTTTAAGTTTATATTTAATATTGTAATAAAATGTTGATCTTACAGTGTACAGGACCTCATAAATATTTCTGTTGATGAAGTAGATGATGTAATAATGATGACAAGTGATAGTTCCAAACTTGTAACATACATAGCAGTATTAAAAAAGTATTTTATATTTACATATTATAAGAATTGTGTTTATTATAATAGTCTATATTTTTGAGACATTTATAAAAAAAGTTATAATTCTATAAAAAATATTTCTATTATATGTAAAATTATAACACTATATTTGTTGTATGGAGAGATATAATATGATAATATTATAGATTTAATTGTTGAATTTTTTAGAGAATTGTCAGTTATGTCAAAGAAGAGCAAAGAAATTAGAGAGAGATATAACAGTTTGAATCAAAATTATAGTCGGATCTCTGCAAAAAACAAGACTTTATCAGAAGAACATACTAAACGAAAGTATATAATGTTTTTCATATGTCGAATTCTTTTTCTAGATTTATATTTCCTAGGTTATTACTATGATATATACATATATTTTTAGAGAATTGGAAAAACAATTAATGAAGTGTGAAAGTGAGAAAATATTTTTACAAACACAGCTTCTTGAGATGAAGAAAGATTCACGTAAATGCATCTGTAATACATTTCAAATATCTTCGGAAAAACATGACAGTTTAAAAGCAGAGCATGAAACTATAGAATCTACTGCAACAATGAACGAGTCTTTCACTAAACTTGAAGACCGTTTAAAACTAAAAAATAATGACAGTTTTGTTACTATAGATTCAGTAAGTATAATCTACAAATCTGCGTTTAATTGCGTTTAAACGCAAAAGTTTAATATAAGTTTGGATGTATTAATGCTAGGAGAATATTTGTTGTAGGATAATTTCGAGAATACTCCCGAGAGCATAAAATCATTGGATTTCTTTCCGATAAGAAATCGTATTAAAAGACAAAAATCTAGTAACAATTTGCAAGTACCTTCGATACTTATGAAAAAATCGAGATTTGAACAATCAACTCAAGTAAGTTATTTTGTACTTGTATTTATACAGATGTAATGCTATATTTATATTTGTTACAATTCTTATTTTCTTCCATTTAATTCAGAAGTCTGCTCGTGGTAGTGGTATGAGTTTTGATGGCTTTGGAGGGCATGCCAAATATGATAAATTTCCTAATCCAGTTTCTAGTTCGCACATAAAAAAAGTCAGAGATGATTTAAAGAAAATTAAAAAACCGAAACTTGACACAGGTAATAATCAGTCACTTATTGATTTACTGATGTCTGGTGATATGTGACATATATTGACATGTAATAAATATATCTTAATTGTACAAAATAAAAATTTATAAGGAATTGTAGAGATATGAAAGGATTACTTTTAATCTACAATTGGAATTGTATATTATTTACCTGAAATTTGAGAAAATGAAATTTTAAATAATCGTATTTTTAACTATGCTCTAAAATTTATATAAATATATATTACATTGTATGAAATTTTGTAATAAATATTCTCTTTTGATATAATCATTTTTTAATCCTGTATGTACATTATTTTAGACCATATAAATATATATTTGCTTGTAAAATTTATTTGCTCTTTCACAATTTAATAATTAAAGTACACACAAACAATTTTATGGTCAAGTAAATATATACATACATATGTGTATACATATATTTTTAATTTTATTCACATCTGATTATTATATGAAAAATTCGTAAAAGAACGACGGAGCAAATAAAATCAATTTATAATTTCATATTTATATGTAACAAACTAAATTAGCAATAATCGTGATTTACATTGCTTACAAGTGTTAATTATTCAATATTAAATCGAGTTAAATTGGAATTTTCGACAGAAAGATTTAAAAAATAGAAATAATAAATAAAATTAATAAAATATGACGGAAGTTATATAGCACGAAGTGTGATGTAATTTGAAATATTAATGTAAAAATATAAATTAATTATGATCGATATAATAGTTATTATGTTGTAATTTATGCAAAATGTATTGATATAAAACGATATGATGCAAAAGAATTGATAAAGTAAGTAAAACTTTATTCGATCAACGAACTGGCCAGTTTTTATTCGTAAAAATTACATATGCGCAACGTTTCGTTTAGATCCTTTTCAAGTGCCAATATTCAAAGGATTCAGATTATAAAAAATTCAGGAAAGCGCACAAATTCATAAGTTTGCCAACAAAATTATTCTATATGTTCTAAAAACTATATGATCTATGTGTGTGTGCGTGTGTGTGTGTGTGTATGTGTTCTATATGTTTTTAGAACATATAGAATGATTTTGCTAGCACGAACTCATGAATTTGTGCGCTTTCCTGAATTTTTTATAATCTGAATCCTTTGAATATTTGCACTTGAAAAGGACCTAAAATTAAGGTTGAAACGTTGTGCATATGTAACTTTTACGAATAAAAACTGACCAGTTCGTTGACCGAATAAAGGAATTTTAAGGTAAACGTCCCAGTGGCCGGACATGTACCTATATCCAGATACTTACGCAAAATTTATTATTAATCTCAAATGTTTTTATTACTATAATATTACAATTTGATTGTAATTTTTAAATATTCAAGATTGTAATTAAATTTTCTTATTATTAAACAAAGAACATTTGAGATTAATATTAAGTTTTTGTGTGTAAGTGTCTGAATATATAGGTACATGTCCGGCCATTGGGACGTTTATCTTACTTATTTTTATTCTTGACTGGTGACATAAGGATTGCAATATTTTAATTGATAAAGTATAATTGTATTCTTAAATCGTCATATAACATGACTCTTGCTGGTTTCACCATCTCCGGTTATCTTAACCGACCGATTATTCCATCGGAATTGACCAATCGCATTTGTTAAAATCGGTCGGTTAAGGTAATCGGAGATTGTGAAACCGGCCCTTAAAATTAAATTCAATTATAAAACTTCAAGTTGATCTCAAAACATGAATGTGTAAAAAAATTTTTTTGTTTTTCTTTTATAATTAGGAATTTTCATTACATAAAGTAGAAATCCTGAAGTAAAAGATTTGACACTACATCCTAAACAAACAAGATAGATGTATCTATTCCATTCTATCTAATGCAATTATTTTATTTTATCTTAAGCATTTGAATATCATGACAAATCAATCAAAACGTTTCCAGTGTCTTAAATAAGGATCTCTACACAAATAAAAATGCTAAACTCAGTTTTGAATACTTCATGCGCGACGTTTTATTATAAATTAATTAATTTTAAATTGAAACGTGTGTGCAAAATCGGGCATTTTAGAGAGTACATATATAAATTCCTGTGGTGTGATGTTGCTTGTGACAGAGAGGTTCATTTCTTGCAATATCTGAAAGAATAAAGTCGCTGAACACAATAATAAATTACTATATGGTGTCCATTGTAATTCTGCAAAAAGTAGGTGAATTAAAAGGAATTAACAGAAATTCTCGCAATTAAATCAAAAGAGAAAGGAATACAGTTGTACTTTATATAGATTAAATTTTATTGAGAAATTTGTATATTATCTTGAAGAGAGGTATTATTAAAAGAACAAAAGTTTTGCATTTTAACAGCGGAATGTAAAAATAATTCGTTTTCCTTTTGTTTAGTGCAAAGAGCATAGGAGGGAGTTCACAGAGTTTTAGAAGCGATTCCAAGCTTTGAAGATAGCGAGTGCAATTTTACAGAATTAATTTCTCTTCGCAGAAGGCAGTTCCTTTCAATTCACCTACTTTCTGCAGCGGAACTAGCAACGGCCACCGGAAATTTGTTGCAATAGAAAGCGGCCTCTCGGCTTTCGGCAAAAGGATTAATCGCTTCCCGATTCCGTCCTTTGTAGTTGCGTCGAGGATGCACAGCAGGAATGCTCACTGACCATTCGCGCTACGTCCTCCGCGCGTTGCCGATCGATTCGGGCCTGCCCGTGTCCGTCCGTGCCCGCTAGTCTCCGCACCGTTTCGATCAGATCGTCGAGAGAGACTCGATTGTCGCCGTCGAAGTCTGAAAATGAAGATGATCAGCGGTGATTGCTGTTTGCATCCACACACTCGAAACGGACGAGTTACGAGTACGCGCGTGTGGATGTACAACGTTGACGAATAAAATTGACATCGCAAAAGATAGAGAAGAATTACAATCAATATATGGAAAATAAAACATATCTTTTCGAGATTGGTTTGAAATTTTTAGGACAAAATTTTTGATGATAAGTTGATTAAGAATTGAATTGAATAATTATTTGGATTGGTTTGGTTAAAATTATATTTATTTATGTTTAAAAGAAAATTTGCAAAACATTTTGAATTCTTAAAAATAATCTTCAGAATTTTTTTCTCATAAATGCTGTAAATTAGTGTTATATCATATGATATAAAAAGTGACTTATTTCCTGTCAAACTATGTCACATTATGCACGGTGAAAACAAGATATTTATTATAAACCAAGGAGATATATTTGAAATTTAAATAACATCTCTCGGATTTAAAGATCGTGTAAAATGACACTTTCCATACTGCACAACACGATCCAATTTATCTGAATGGAGTCGCAGGTTACATCGGCAAATTGCTGCGAGAGGCGCGTTTCCATTTCTACAGTAATTGACATGAGCCCATGAAATTAAACGATCTCGATTAACGAAATCGACTGCGAACCGCCGTTTATCATTGTGTGAATGCTTGACAACACTTGACAAACTTGTGTATCGTTTACATATTATCATAATTATAACATGTTATATTGTTTATATTTATATTTGGTTAATTAAATCAAATTAGTCGCTATATTTATGAGACACAATATATTTTTTAAGAAGCCTTTAAATCGTTTTATCCAAGAAGTCCTACACATTGAATAAAATGTGTATACACTTTGAGAAAACTGCTGTCGAAGTATTCCTCCTCTCCCACTTTCCTCAACAAATAACAGAGTTTTGTAATTGTATTTTTGACGACTGAGGCATTGTTCGCGAGTATGTTTAATGAACATATGAGATTGGTAGATGGCAAATATTTGCCAGCACGAAAGTTAGACTTCCATACACACACCCACACAAAAACCTGCGGATGTAGATTCAATTGTGTCCGAGCTTACCGAAAATTTCAAAAGCCCATGCAGCCCGAACGCCCCGCGGACAATTCGCGGAGAATGCCGAGCAGAGGTCGAGGATGTCCTCAAAGCTCAAATGTCCGTCCCGTCTCGACGAGAATATACGATATATCGCATCACGGAATGGACTGCACTGAAAATATTACATGCTCTTTATTTCATGATTTTCTGTCTTAAAGAATGAACACAAATTGCGTTAAGAAATCAGAATATTCGAGTTATCCTTTCTCGTTATTTGAAAACTTTTTTACGTCTATACTTTATATTATATTTATTAAATGTGTTAAGGAACACGTCAAAATATAAGGAATATTAAAGTAATTGTAATTAAATGTGATAATTTTGAATTTAATAAAGATGATCTTGAGATATTCTGTATAATATTTGAAGAATGGATATGTTTTATTGGTTGTATTGCAGTTAATCATCGCCTCGTGTAAATAACGAAATTTCCATCTCGCAGGAAAAAAATAGTAGCAGCTTACTATCGCTTAAGAAGGATTTATTGCTGCGCAATATACGCGATGTTTATAGCTAACGAAAACGTTGTATACCATGATAATCCAATGCTCTTTGCTAACGGAACTTTTTAATATCGTTCTTCCAAAATGCAATTTTAATTTAGTATAAAATAATTCTTCACGAAATAAAAAATACGTTTCGTATATTAAAATGTCAAATAGTAGCAATATAAAATAATAGTAAAATTCAAAACTTACGCGGACTTGCGGAAGGATCTTGTTGATTTGTTCCACAGAGAAACGATGATGAAGATTTTTTTTAAGAATGTCTGGTTCTAAATCGTCGAGAAGCTTATAAATTCTGACACATAATGAAAAATTAAATAAATATAAATTATATTAGATTAATTAAAAATGTATTTATTTGGACATAAGTAACACAATATCTAAATTAGAATCAGTGTATTAATTTATTGGAAGATTGCAGTATGAATAATCTGATTTTGATGATATAACTATATCAATCAGCGATATATGTATTCAGTAATAATGATTCCGATTAGTAAGAGTATCTCTCTCTTAATCAGAATCATTGAAAGACAATGAATAATCACTAATGGGTACTGTTATAAATATAACATTGATAATGTTACATTGCAAATCAGTAAGATTTTATTATTTTAGTAAGATTCAAATTTAGAGAGTAGAAGAGAGACTATAAAAACGATGTGTACATATTTGTGAAAACAGTTGTATCTCATTAAAAAGTATTCTACTGTAAAGAATTAATGGGATTTCAATACAAATCACTTATAGAATACTTTTCAAATTGCTCACTGACGTATATATTTTATTTACACATATACATACATACAATATATATGAAACAACAGTACTTTTTAACAGTACTTCTTATATATGTATATGAATCAAATACATGTACGTACTGACGAATTTCATCCTTGTTTAAGTACGTTAGTTCAACGTATTCGTCTAGGGCCTCCTCTGAAATAGAACTCTCGTTAGAATCCGTATTACCCATGGACACAATTTTTTTTTATTTAATACGTCGAAATAGGGCCAAGCGACCAACCTAACTGACAGATATCGTATTAGCGATAACGCACGTTATCATTTCAATATGCGCCTATGAAAAAGAAGCGATATCGGTACTATCAATTTTATGCGGGAGCACTTACTGCCTAACGACGATAACGTTTACGGTTACATTGTAGCATCAATTTAACGATCCTAGTTACAATCCGGACATTTTATAAGTTTATATTGATAAAATTTACAGCCAGCTGGATAAATGTTATTAATTTTAAAATATAGTTGAATGGAGAGACAAATTAATGAAACAATTTTTCTCTCACGTCTCTTTCCTTGTCTATACTTTTCTTATATTTAATTCGTTCATTTTATTGGTTTTTAAAAAATAGCATCTCCATTACAGAAAGTTCGTTTACAGATTTGTCGAGAAATGTTTTAATTTATATAAGACAACTTGTGTAAGTGAATGCGCTCGCTATATTTGTTGAGCTTCGCGGCTTGCGCGCGCGCGGAGTGTATTAATCATTTCTGCTCGTCGGCTACTGAAATAATAATCTGCGGACGATCAATTTCGCGACGGTGTTTTAATTAGTTGTTTAACTAGCCGCCCGTATGCTGCCCGGGTTCATTATCACGTCTTGAGACAAATGCATATTCACGATGCGCGTAAATAAGCGCGTGGAGCGGAAATTTATAATATGCTCAAGATACGTCCGCTCTCTCTCTCTCTCTCTCTCTCTCTCTCTCTTTCTCTCTCTCTCTGTCTCCTCTCTTTCTCTTTCTCGCGGCGGAGGGACCGCTTAGAATTAAGCGGTGCCGTGCGGTGTGCGCAAACGTTTAAACCGATTACATGTGGAACGTGCGGAATTTCACGTGCGAGCTTTAATTAGATCGTCAGCGGCGGCGGCGGCGAGGCGATCGTTGATTGGAAAACGCACGGAAATCGCGCGATTTACGCGCTCGTCGAGCGGATGAGGCATCCGTTGTGAGGCGCGTCTATCAACGAGAGAGAGAAAGAGAGAGAGAGAGAGAGAGAGAGAGAGAGAGAGAGAGAGAGAGAGAGAGAGAGAGAAGGGGGGAGGGGTTTCTCTGCGATCCGTGAAATTGTGCTCGCTATCGGGGCTTGATTAATATCGCGGCTGAGTACCGAAGACACGCGGGTTAACCGAATCGCGTAACCCGTAGACATCCAACTCGCGATCTCGAGCGGTCCGCAGACACGCTCGCAACGTTTGTCTTGTATAAGTGAAATGCCAGGAGCCTCGTTCCCTCCGTGTATTCAGCAACTCACTTACGCAATATCGGCGATGGATATTGTTCGCTCCTCGAGATCGAATAAAGATCGACAAATGAACGAGTAAGATCGTGTAGAACGCGAATCAAAATCTCTCACAAAAAATAATTGGATAATTCAACAAATCTACAGGTTACTGACGCGCAAGTTGCAACATCTACAACTAATACGGAAATTTGATAATTTCGCATAGAAATAATGTTTGAAAGCAACGAATTGTGAGAGCAACTAACTTATTCAGCTGTAACGAAAATAGTTAATGTAACAAATTTTTTTCATCACAGTATGTTATTAAAAAAAAATTTAATCTTCATACTCGATTGATTTTCGCAGAAAATTGTCTTGCTATATTTACAAACTACTTGCTGCGTCATTTTAACAGATATTATACTTATCATTGTTAATTTTATTTAGCTGTAAAACTTTGCTATTTCAACAAATGGTTATTTGTATGTTACGGCTATAGATTTGATTCAGACAAGTTTCTATTTGTTTTAATAAGTTTTTTTTTGCAAGCTGATTTTTTTCCGCATCATGTGATATCCTCTGCGAGAAGTTTTCCGAAGTACGCGCGCTGCCGGTTGCTGTGAATGGTGTGAAACAGCCAAATTAGAGGCCAAACATCAAATTGTCGATTGACGATTATTCGCGGACGCGCGACAATGACATTCGCGGCACGATTTCCGGTGTACAGCAACACGCTGATTGCGGTATTGCGCCAAGTGCGGGTCGCATATCAAGGCGGGCGAGAGCGAGGACGAGGGCGAGGGCGATCGCCTGGTCTTGTTGTAAAACAATTAGCCCGCTCGCCCGATACGCCAATTGCCTGTGTTAAGGGGATATTCTAGCCTAGAGCTCCCGAAAGGGTTCGTCCATTTTTGGAAATATTTAAAACAAAATACTTCTACATATATTTTTCTACACTTTTACACATCTTTACAAATTTTGGTATAGCTACATGTTTATTAATTTTTAAGTCATATACTACCATCTACTTTAACTAAATATATTCAAGTGGATGTATTCTCTAGTACAATCAATGAAAAATCAGTGAAAATACATTGATTTTCAGGGGTAGATTTATAACTTATCGATCAGCGAAATAAGTACACTGATTTTTCAGTGATAATACACTAGAATTGAAGTCAAAATGATCATAAATTTAGTATTATAATTACCACTGTTATAAGTATAACACTGTAAATTAGTGATAATACACTGATTGCCATTTAGAGAGTATAAAAGCTCAAATCGTAGAATATGTGCAGTAGATTTTTGCAAATGTCGGAAGAAAGCTATTATGTAATTACTCGAAATCTAACATCTGAATTATTTGAATGGACTTTTGACTCTTTAAAGGTTTCCGTTTGCAAAGGAGAGACGTTTTTCGTGAACGCGCGAGACGCAATCGCAATAACTTCGAGTAAATCGGTATAATCATTAAAGTTATCAAGATTGCCGAGAAAATATTTTTTATCGCGCCACAATTTGATGAATTAAAATGGCCATTGGGTATACACACACGGTAAAACAACGTTGTCTAATATATACATTGACACAACAAATCTCCGCCCATTGGGATAGTATTCGTTTTCACAAGCTGGTTGTGTGTTCCAATCAGTCGCGCGCGTCCAGAGCAACATTATCAATCTGAACGTGAAACGCGCGTAAATAAAGTCCGGCGAAAACGTCAGCGGGACAACCCACGGCGCTGCGGAAGTGCAGCGTGTTGCAAAACTGTGTTTTACAAATTCGCGGTCCCGACGATGTCAACGGGCTCTTCCCTCCCCGGGTCCGAGATGAAACCGGAAACCGGAGGAGGAGGGAGGGAGAGGAGGTAGGGTGAGGGAGCGAAGAGGCGCACCGGTAGTGGCATTATTGCGCAATTAACGAGGGGGCAAAACGCGCTATAACGAGGGCTGGACTCGCGAAAACCGGCCAATAATTATAACACGACTTCGCGGAGCGGTTATTGTCCCAATTCGACGTAGGACATAGGGGGACGGGCAACAGGCACACGAGATGCGGAAGAGGGGTCGAGGGGACGAGGGGAGAGAGAGGGGAAAGGGGGGCAGGCATTGCGCTTTGTGGATAATGGCTGCGCTCGAGAGGTCATGTGAGCCTGACGTTCCAGCATGTCAACAGCAACTATGCATCATCGGATGTCTGCCGCACGTAAACGCCTGTCTCCTCTCTCTCCCTTCGCGCGCCGTTTCAACCCCCTCCCCTTCCCGCTCCTTTGGCGTCCCTCTCTCTGGGCCGCTTCTGCCCTGACTCGACGGCCCTTCCGTTGACCGCCGATCCCTTCCCCTTCGCCGCGACCCGCGGTCAGATATACGGGCTCGTTCATTATAATAAGCAGCGACGGTCAAATGAACCCTTGTTAACCATGAAATATCGATTTCGCTCCATCCAGGTGCAAAGATCGAGTCACGATGAACGATGATCGATGCTGTTCGACGAGCGGAGTTCGCCCGATTTTTCCGCGTTTTCACGTCAAGTCGATCGAGACGAGTCAATAGTAATTCGCGGGACCGTTTAATGTGTCCGTCTACTTTTCGCCGGTGGTAATTTTACGTCGACGTGACCGCCGGACCGCGTAAATCGCCGGCGCAGCCCATGCATCACGCGGGAATGGACACCCGGGTCGGGTGGCGAGCCGTAGATCGACCCCCGGGGTTGCACTTGACACTACATCGTCGTCGTAATAACAATTCATTTTCGGCAGCGGCATGATTTCCCCGGGAACGTGACCGCACTGCATACGTTGCTCAAGGGCGAGCGGTAACGGTGGCGCAGAACGGACAGGGTGTTCCGGGCGACGGAGGGGTAGGGGGTATTAACGTGCGGTTACTCGTGTACCGCTCTGCGAAATTACTTTAAATTATGGAGAACGAGGCCGAGGGAGAAAGAGAGATTGGGAAGTGTGTGGCACGTTTCCGGCCAGCCGCATTCCCTCCCCCTGCTCCCTTCTCCCCCAGCATGGAAAGAGGAATCGGTGAGAGGAGAAAAAGAAACGTTAATGCTCTTTCCCTCTTACACTCGTTCTTTTATATTTTAGTGTCTCTCTCCTCTTTCACCTTCGCTGCGAGATATTCTATCTCGCTGTACATTCGTCATTTTCTCTCTTTCTCTCTGCAGTTTTTCTTCCTTCCTCTTTAAGGTTTCTCATTCCATGTTACTCTGCCCTTCCATTTTCATCACCCTTACATCCTTGACCTCAGTGACTTTTTCTTTTCCCTTGCCTCCTCTAAGCCGCGATTCTTGTTTTTCTGCTTCCAGAAGCTTTACTTCTTACCCACGCTTGTACCCTTATTTTTATCTTTTATTCTTGTTTATTGCCTCCACTTCTGTATTTCTCCATCCCCGTTTTGTCTACTTATTTCAATTTTTTCTATTTTAATTCTTACTTATCATTACTGGAGAGAACTGAGCTTCGCTAATACGTTTATTACCTTATAGCTTTGTAAAACACATTAAAGAGCAAATTATTAACAATTATGCCTCCACATTTGACAATCTGAAGTAAAACTTGTCTTAACTTATAAAGCTTATAATTTATTAAATATTATGTTTTCTCTGGTAAATACTCTTTAAAATATAATGCATATCTTTCATTTATTTTAATACTTATATAATCTAATATATAATTTATATATATATACATATAATATATACAATATATATGTATATAAACATATAAAGATATATATAATAGATATATATATCTTTATAATCCTCTTTTCTTTTCGCCTCACTTTAATTTTTGTAACACGCTTCAGAAAACTACTCGCTGAACTGAACAAATTTCTCTTCTTTTCTCTCTTTGTCTCTCTAGTTCTAACTCTCGAGCACTTACCTCTCTTTCTCTCTCTCTCTCTCTCTATATATATATAGCCGTACGCGTGTGCCATCCCCGCGCGAAGTGCAGCCTCCGACTCGACTCGGCTGCATATCTCCACGCCAGGAATTGGAGTGGATGGCGAACGTGGGTACAATAGTTCGCATTGTATTGGATCTAGCCGAGTGATAGGCCCCTCTCCCGCGTTTCCTCCTGTACCTCCTCCACGCCCTCGTCCCCTGCCCCGCGCGCGTCTCACCTACTCTCAACCCCTTCGCGCTCTCACCCTCCTCTATCGTATCTCATTTTCTGAAGGCCCGGCGCGAACGTGTATTGTGCCGCTTTCCCGCTATGCCCAAATCTCGCTATCTATCGCTACCATTGCGGCCAACTGCGTCGCCTCTGCCGTTTTGTGCCCTTTCAACCAGGCTTTAGTTTAAGTGCACCGCGGATTCGACCGATGCACGAATGCATTCCTCGACGGTGGACGATTCCTATCATGTTTCACGTCGGTCCCTCGTCCATAACAGACATCACCTTCGAGAATCGATAGTGATATTATCGTAGAATTTTTCTACGTTGTAAATTGGCAAATTAAATTATTTTACCAAATAAATTGACAGAAGAAAAAGATTATTGCAAGGTAATGGGCGCTTCAATGATTACTTGATTCTGAAAAGAGTTTTCACGTTTTTCATTATCCTTGCAAAACTAATGGAAACAAGTATATCTTTTGTTTTGAAAAACCCTTTACCCTCAAAAGCTTGAGATTTCATTTTGTTGCAGCGCAGATGATAATTTTCTGATGTAGTGTCTCGCGCGTTAAAAAAAAATGCAGGACGATTAAATACCGATGATGCACTTGATGAAAGGAATAAATCGTTTGGATTGATTAACGTCGCGAACAACATGTCAAGCATGCGACACGAATCCAGGCCATTGTGAATATCTGAATATCCGCGAGGCACACGAATTCCCATATCTGATTGCGCGCGGATAGACTCGGATCTCATTTCCTGAGTACATTCAAGTATTTCATATATGTGCACGCGCTCATGCTCGAGGCGAATGTTCCATCCGTGCGCCACGCATTGCGACGTGATATTTTGTTATACCACAACCCGGTGCCTCGTAACGGTCCCACCTTTTCAAACGTAGACAATTTCGCTGCAATAAAACCGTCGAGTTTAGTGCAGTAAGTCAATTGTTAACTTTGAATAAAAAAATTTTAATTTACAAAGAAATTGTAATTTGTCTCCCGAAGCTTAACTCTTTCGTACCTCCGGCTTTCCCAGAAGAGATTATATGGAAACGGTTATACAGGTTTTTGAGGACTCTAATTTCAAATAAACAATTAAAATCAAAATTAAAAATAGGGGTTTCAAGATGGCAGCCATAAAATGCCAAAATATCAATATATTTAAAATATGATCGCGGATTAACGTTCTTTTCTGATTACTAATTATGAATCAAAGCATATACATATAATATATATTTATTATATATATGAAATTGTTTAACAAACAAAATTTTGAATGATAAAGATATTCTGAAAGTGTGAAAGGAAACAAATTGAAGATTGTATATACTTTAATTAGATAAATAAACTGTTACAAATTTATTATAAGAAAAATTGAATATTTTTGCATTTCTTTTACAATCAAATAAGACTTTTAGTATGTAATTAGCACCGATTTAATAAATTTTTGACATAATATGCGATAATTCTTTATTATCTAAAAGTTAGATTTTTAGCTAAGTTTATATAACTACATCTTATTGAAAACATAACATTTTAAAGTATGCGACGGTTTATACATGTAGCTTGAACCTTCCTCTTTAAAATAAACAAAAGTAGATAGAAGAACAGTCAATAAAACTATTTATTTAAAAGTTATGATAATTATGTATAATTTTTGTGAATGGGACATATATGTCTCAGAGGTTCGAAAGGGTTAAAACGGACGACTTTGCACTAGACACGTGATACGCAGGTCCGCATTGCAATTTCAGAGGTATTCCCTCCCGAAGCGGAAATAATCATAGATTTTATTTTCCAAAATCTGTGCGAAACATGCGCGCGGCAAAATTTCGCCGTTCAACGTTTAAACGAACCGGTAATCCGGCTAAGAGTAAGCCGCGAGCAACGCTTTTGAAAATTCGTTCCATCAACGATAATTTATCGCCGCCCTCGACCCCGGACCTTTCTCTCCACCCTCTCCCCCCCCGCCTAAATATCCCCGCAGATTTCCGTAGTCGATGCCCCGCGTGTATGTCACAGTGATTCCAATAACGGCATGCGCGCAGATAATTTGGTGCATTAGTATCTGTACACCGTATACAGACCGGTTTCATATAATTAGGCACATGATTGGGCGCGGCAGGCACGCGATTATGGATTATTCGTTTGGCGTGCAACGATACGCAAATACGAATATTCGAAATTATGAAACGGGCGCAACCACTTCTACCATATATCATTCGCACGACACTGCAGAGACAGCGGTATATAAAGAAAATTGCAATTTATTTATTTAGACTGTATGCCTAGTGAATAATAATTACTTTACAATTGTGTTTCTTAATGGTAATAATTGTTCTAAATTATCTTACTCTGCAAATATTACATTAGCGTCGCGGGAATATTATTCAGCAGTAAACAGACGGTATAAAGTTCCGGAATGTTTATTTGCGCCGAGACTTGTCTTTATAAATCTGTCCATCCTGACTGAATCTATCGACTGGATATCGAAACGGAGTCGTTGCTACCGACTCAACGACGCAACGGCGAACGAATTTTCGCAAAGAGAGCGACGGGGGATCCCCTGAAAAATGGGATTACTGCGAAACTGCCGTGTGCACTTGTCGGGAAGAAGAGAGGGAATTAAACGGCCTTCGAACGCGGCCCAAATAATTGATGCACGTCAATTAGATTTGTCAGGCCAATCGTCGTAATTAAATCAACAGGAACGCGAGGCATGAACACGTACACATAACTGTCGACGGTTACATACGCCTGCACATCCCCCTCGCGCAGCCCCCCCCGTGCGCACGTTACATACGTATCTTCGCGCACGATTTGACTGTACCTGTACCTGGGGACCGTATACGGGAGAGTTCGCGGTGTGAAATTTAAATTTCTCCGATACCGGACACCGATAATCCCGTTGATTTGTCGAAACCACCGACGGCAATTTATGCCGCACTTTTCAGGCGACGGTTAACTATTCCGTTAAGTGACGCCGCCATTATCAATTATAATCAATTATCGCGGAATGTATTTAAAATAGGCGACAAACGAGAATCGGATAATTTTCCTTTTCGAGATCAACGTGCCCCTGCTAAAATGTCTCGTAAAAGCTCAGAATTTCATCTAGGGTGTTAGATCTCGACTACGTCCGTCTGAAAAAAATCGCGACTTGAATAATATTTCTTTTTTTATCATGTTATTTTAAATTACAAAGGTCTTGCTGTAAAATGTTATCAACAATAAAGAAATAACGGGAGACTGATGCCGTTGGTAATTTAATGCGGTAGATTTAGAGGTAATTCGGCATTCAAAAAAAAAAAGATCTTGCAGCCTCAACAAAAATTATAAAAATTTTAACAGATAAAAAATAAATATATTTGATTACAGTTGTGACATCAAGCGATCTGTCTATATCAGCAAGAATTGTTTTTTAGTGGGTCCGTTGAGAAGAAGAAGAATATTATAACTTCAGTTGGGGGGGGGGGGAGGATACATCTTCTCTTGAATTCTACTACACTGAAAAAAAAGATATATCCCATAAGATATGTAGTTGCGAGCTGCCAACTACAGATATACTCAATACAATAATATATGCTATTGCAGTATCAACATTGTACTTGCATTAACAGTAAATATTATTGTATTGAGTATTTGATGTAGTTGGCAGCCCGCAATTACATATGTTATTGGCTATATTACTTTTTTTTTCTGTGTATGAATAAGATTCAATATACGGGAAACTCTTTTGTTGTTTATTTAATTCAGTTACAGATGTTTTCTGAATTACCTTAGAGATTCGTTGGAAAAAGACACACGGGAGAATCGATTCGTACTTTTGGAAAGAAAGGAAGAAAGAAGTTGGTATTGATGAAATACGAGAGCACGCGCGCACTCGCGCGTTTCTCGTCGACGTATGTAACGCAACAGGTTTCTTCGCTTATTTTCGTAATACCGCAGCAGGTCGGCGCAAGAGTGACATCGCGTAATGTAACTCGAAATACCCTCTCGCTGTGTGCTGTATACCCGCTATATTTGGGGAGCGAAACCGGACCGCCAAGCGTTCGTATTTAATCGGTCACGGTTGTTCAACGGTTTACTTACGAATTAATCAACGTGACAACAGGCTGCGCAATAAATTTCTGCGTTTCTGCAGCCAAGAAATCCACGCCGTGTTTAATCACTCCCTCTTCGCGGAAGTATCTCACAATTTTGCGTTCGACTACGCAACGGAAGTATTTTTTTCTTCTTTGACACGGTACTCTTTTTTTTTTCTTAAACTATTGCTCTTGGTAATATAAAACAAATGTTATAAATTATTATACTTTATTTTGAATATACTTATTTTTACTTTTTTGTTTTTTACTTAAGAAGATTTTTATTGATTACGAGTGCAAGTCCATCGGTGTTTGCGATTTCAATCGTTACAATTTAGAGGCCGTTGCTTTAGAAATCATTGCTTTAAGTTCACGGCGTAAAATTTTGCCAGCAGCACTCTTTGGTATGGCATCGACAAATTGCACCCCGCCATACAGCCATTTTTGCGGCGACAGTTTCTCTGCAAGATAAATTGAATTGCACGGTTAATGTATGTACAGGTCGTCGCTCGGTTAGCGTCTGCTATTAAAATGCAATGTCAAGACGGGGCGGAATATTTCCGCGCTCTCGCTGCGCCGTACATTTAAATTACACAGACAGCTGGGAGATAATTAACAATTTTGTTGACCACAGCATTTAATATTATTACAATGCGATGTCGCTAATAATAACCGTTAATACGCGGAAAAAAATAGATTGAGTGATTCAGCTAAACTATAATACTGGCGTTTACATTCAGAATGGGCTGATAAAGATGTTAGCTTTTTCGTCAGTCTATCTTTATCGTTTATTAGACGTAAAATAAGAACAAAAATGATAAAAAACGTGGTAACATGTTTCTAACAAGTGCGTTCTGAATAAAAGGCCAAAAAGTTAAAGTATATGATTTATGAGAAACAAAACGGCGGCCATTTGTCCCAAACTGGTTCCCAAGTCAGACTTGAAACAAATAATGTCTTAATGAATCCGCGAGAGGTGCCAAGAAGAAGAATGGGCTAAGTGATAACTCACGTTTGACAAACTCCTGCACCTCTTCGGCGGTGATCTTAGAACCGATTTGCTTCACTACGAAAGCCACGGGAACCTCTCCGCTACGTTCGTCGGGTTTAGCAGTGACCCCGGCGTCTTTTATATCAGGATGCGACAGTAGCACGGTCTCTATTTCCGACGGTGAGACTTGAAAGCCTTTGTACTTGATTAGCTCCTTGATGCGATCGACCACGTGCAGTCTTTCCTTGTCGTCGAAGTAACCGATGTCGCCGGTGTGAAGCCACCCGTCCGCGTCGATGGTCTGTCTGGTTGCCTCGGGGTTGTTCCAGTAACCCATCATCACTTGTTCCCCCTTGTAGCAGAGTTCGCCTATCTGACCAGCCTCCAGCGTCTCTTGCGTCTCGATATCGACCACTTTAGCAAGGAAACCGGGAAAGATTCGTCCCGTTGACGGATGATCGAAATCGTTATCGTCATCGTCGCGTCCGTTCGTATTGCTCACTACCGACAACTCCGTCATGCCGTAGCCATTGCGAATCCATTTCGCGCCAATGCGAGATTTTACCATGTCTACGATCTATAAAGAAACATATAAGCTCTATTAGTCTAATTAATCAATGCAAAATTAACGTTAACAACTTGTAAAGTAATAAACATGTCAAGAAAAATTATCTTTAATTGTGTAGAAACGAATATGTATTCGCGATTTTCATATTTATTTTCATATCTTGTTGTACATGTTCTGACTGTATGGGCCCCCGCACAGACTTTTGAATAATGCATAACGTAATACATAAGCGTAATACATAACGTAATACATAATTTTTTTTGTTGAAAAAGCCAATGTATGTACGGTTTGCTTTACTACAATTGTTTCCTATCACGCGAGAGATAAAGGCAATGCTATCCAAGTAGAAAGCGGCATTCGGGGGACATTTAAGTTTAAAGGCTTGTTTAGTTTTTGAAACTTTAAGAGTTCTCCCCTTCCCGTATTCCGTCTCACCGATAAGAGATCAGTTTCGCATTTTCTGAAAGACGCAACTGCGAACTAGCGAGCGCGGCCTTTTATTTTCTTCTTCTGCTTCTCCTCCTCCTCCTCCTCCTCCTCCTTCTACTCCTTAGCGACTCCATGAACCGGTTAAACAAAAACGAACGCGATAAAGTTACTCCCCGGGCCGTGTCTAGTGAAAATGCGACGTCTCTCCCGGTTCTTCCCCCCCTCCCCTTTCCCACTCCCCGGGGTTCTTCGTTCGATCCTCTTCACCGCAGTCGCGGCATCGAGGACTCACTTCGGCACTTAGTCCCGCCGATGGGTGCTTTTCTTGCCGTGATAACTTGGCCAGGAAGGGTTTGGCGGGTAGGGAAACGACAAACTTCACGATGACAGAAGAAAACTTACGTCCTTCGAAAGCGGCGCCGCTCCGCAGATGATTTCTCTCACGCTGCGAAAGTCGTACTTCTCCACCATCGGGTGTTTCGCCAGGAACGTCATGGTCGGTGGTACGATAGGCATATGGGTGACCTTATGCTCCTGTATCAGATTTAAGAAGAGTTTCGGGTCGAAGCCAGACATCACGATTACGACGCAGCTCGAACAGAGGCCGGCTAACATCGTGCCCATCGAGTAGCCATGATAAAATGGCAGCATCAATAATATTTTGTCGCCGTTTCGCATATCCAAGTGATCGTACAAGCTATGTTTTCAAATCACATTACAAAATCAAACCATTAACTGCGTTGTCGCGCGAGAAAATAGCATTTTGTGGTTTTTATGTACAATACGAGAGGAGATTGTACACACAATTCACGAAATGTAAAGTTAAAATTGGCATTAAAATTGGCATGGAAATAGCACGAGAATAATATTGAAGTAAATAATTCATGTGCGTGGTATAATATTTTATGTGTGATATTTTAAATTTAAATCACTATTTAAACCAAACGTGTAACGCGCGTTAACGTTTAATTTAAATTCATATTAATTTTGTCGTCGAAAATGTATTTACTAATGATCGTACGTAAAACTTACCGTATTTTCATCATAAACGCTATTAAATTTTTATGAGACAGAGTTACTCCTTTCGGCAAGCCCGTGGTTCCGCTTGAACAGAGAACAGTTAACGGATGTTGATTGACATCGCCGATATCGGTGGGTTGATATTTCATGTAGTCTACGCCTGGTTCGTCATTTAAAATATCCTTCAATGTACGGATATTTACCATCTGCGATTGATCGTCCAGCTGTATTATATTCATTTTCCAGGATAATGTTGGTTGGATTTTAACGAAGAGATTTTCGGTGCGATGAGACACGAAAACAACACGCGGCTTCGCGATGTTTAATATGTGCTGGAATTCATCTAAACGATAAACATTCGAATCAATTAGCGTTTAAATTCGACAGATATCGCATCGATAATTGCTTGTATATGTAATATCTTTAATTACTTGTGTATGTATTAAAATTACACACTTGTTATATTTGTTAAAATAACGTAGATCACTTTGGATTAAATTATTAATATATAAAATTAGTAATTGCTTTTGCAAGAAAATATTTGTAATATAAATACGTGTGTGTGTGTGTGTGTGTGTGTGTGTGTATTTACACATATTAAATAATGATTGTTTTACTTACATTCCGTATACATAGGATTATACGGTGCTAATATAGCGCCAAGATAAAAACTCGCGCAAGCTGGTATTAACCAATTTAGTCGATTTTCAGTTGCGATGCCAATTGCGTCCCCGGCTTTTATTCCGTGTCTTTGTAAAAACTTCGCTAACTTTACGCTTTTTTCGAGTATTTCTCTGTGTGTCATCCGTTTGCCGGTTGCTCCATCTATCTATAAGAAAATGATATTTCTTTGTTATTGACAATAATCATAAGATATTTTGAAGGGGAAAAGTAAAAAATATTTTTTTTTATTTAGCTTCACACGTGAACAAAAAAAGATATTTAATTTATATGTTAAATATAATAAAATTTAGGTATCAATATATTTTACATAAGAATTAAAAGTGCCATTTGTTGATCAAAGTGGAACTTATTGTTAGAGCTCAATATCAATTATGTCAATTATTGAATACATTCTTTAATTGGATTTTTTATCAAATCTGAAAATCAAATTAATTATATATACTATTTCTTTTTTAGTTTATAATTGCATTAGTTCGATTGTCATATTGACATGCAGTAATAGAATGGCAGAATGTATTTAATAATTAATATAAAAATAATATTTCTTAATAATATTGCTTATTAAGATTCGCTTTGACTTTTGAAAAATGGCATTTCTTATTTACACATTTACACATTTACACGTTTAATACTTTATTTTATAATAAATATTTTCAAATTGCATGTTTAATATTATAGCTGCAGACAAATTATTCAATTCTTTATTACATTAAAAATATGAAGATAATTAATTAAATATTAATTTCGTAAATGTATTATAAAAAAGATTTTTAATTTCTAGTATTTGGAGTTTGAAAGAAAATTAGCATAAAAATGCGATCAAGTTGACCAATTGTTATAAGCAATAAGGAAAATTCAGAGATAGAATTCATGAATTTTGCTCCGGCGATTAGAGCTGATGGAATTACAAAAAAACTTTTGTTTTGGCACGCTCCATTATTACATTGCGAAATTTTACAGACAATCGACGCGCAATTAACAATTGCTACTGCTGCATTTCATAATTACGGTACATACTGTAAAAACACGATCGAGATTCTGTCGTAACTTGTCCAGGACGAGTTGTCCCATAGATATATTCGGCGTTGCCTCTTTCAGGCGGTGTTCGTATATTTTTCCCATTTTTGCGGCGATGTAGAATTCGTTTATTGGTGAAGTTTCTACTTAAAAAAAAAGTTTAAATTAGCGCAAAACATTCATCTAAAAACTAAATTAAGTAAAGACTCACAAAAAAAAGAAAAAAGGATTAAAAAATAATGTTACGCGCAAGTAATGTTGATATTGTTTAAATTAATTATTTATGCACTAATGCTTTTGCTTCGCACACCTTCTCTTTTTGTACTTTTATTTGTTTAAAATTCGTCCATTTTTGAATTAGGAACGCGCTGGATAAGAATATAATTTCACAATTTTAAATTGATATATAATTTACTATTATAAATAAATTTAAAAAAAGGAATTAATTACAATTCCTAACGTTTATTAAAAATTTTTATCGAGCATAAGCCGGCTGTGAATCAGTTATTAAAGTTAATATGGTCCAGAGATTCTCTGTCAAAGTGAAATCCATTCAAAGCCGGATATATTTAATTATTCACTCCCATTGCATAAGTTTATGCGTTCAAAGCAGCGGATCGAGCGCTTATCGTCAGCGCCCGAAATCACGATCGGTAATACGTCAAGTTGACCGCAGGATCGCGCCACGGTCGCGCAGCTTCACTTTGGCGCGCGACAGCGAGCGACGAGCGTTTGATTCCGCGGCTCGGACTTTCGGAGAGAGACTCACATAAATCGGCATCAACAGGTATCTAATGCCACATTAAACGCATTTCCCATTATCCGCTACATCCTTCTGGCGTAAAATCGCGCGTCTTGCGCGCCCGATTCGACAGGATTAGCGCGGATTGCGGTTTCATGGAAAATCGTCGCTCTCTCGCGTCGCCATTATCACACGGTTTCGTTCTGCATTTCTTTCCAGAATCCCGGATATTGGATCGAGATGAAAGCGGCGAGGATACGGAAGAAACTACGTACGTACGCGGGGATGAGGGAACGGATGGACGAGGGAACGAGATAATCAGGACGGGGATTGCCGCTGCGGTGAGTTACGAAGTGAAGTTACTTATTATTCGGCATTACTCGTTGATGTTTATTGCGCGATGTCGTTGTTGCAAGTAAGCGAGTGAGGCGCGTGTGCGAGATCCCGCGATTACACCTCGCCTGAGCGCGATTATGAGTACGATACTTCGAATGTGCTGACGTCACGAACGTGGGAACAACGCATCTTTGGAGAAAGTTTTTAGGCAAACGCAATTATAGAAATTTGTGCGAAAGAATACACATGAATATCTTTAATTTTAATGCAATTATGTAGCTTTTTATTTTACGTTTTTTGCCAAACATTTATTTACATCATATCTCTATAATTTTATATATACGTATCCTTAATTGTATTTTTAGAGAATTTTTAAGAAATTTTAAATTATTATATTTATTTTTTGCAAGATGTTACATTTTTTTAGAATACATTTATTAACAATCTTTTTCTTCAATAACTGCTTGGATTAATTAATTATTATAATAAATAATTAATAACGGATAATTGATTAAAACGCGATTAGGCATAGATTATAATTTTCGGCAGTTTAATCAAAACACGATGTACGCATTCAAACAATATAAAAAGTTGTGAGATTGGGAAAGCGACAACGCCATAAAAGTCTGGGCGGACTGTTCTATTTCCATTAGAATGTATGGCATGGTGTTCCTTTGGCATTCAGCTGAATGTCCTTGGATATACAAGACGATATCGGGCAGAGGGATAGATGGGAATGCGTTCTCTCGGGGTTTATACGTGGGAAGGGGATGGGGAAGCGTGCCATGAGTTCCATGCTGTGGCCATAATCGTGAGGGAAAAGTACGGGGAATTCTTAAATGTCATTTTTCAAGTTTCTCTGTTTCCTACGACAGACGCAATGCTATTTTTTGCGCTTCGGTTCAAATTTATTTTTGATAACATTTCGAGCATGTGCTTCAAGATGTGCAATTGAATGGGGTTAATCGTCCTTTATAATGCACAATTTACGAATTAAAAATTTGATAAATAAAATTGTGCAAATAAAATTAAAATGAATTATTAATTTGTAGCATTTAAATTAATAATTTGTAGCATTTACTTTGTATGTACGTATATTACATTATACATTGTGTATTAACGGTGAGATTATGTAGAGTATTGTATATTATATATACATCTGATTATTGTATCAAAGCCATTTAATCTTTCATTGATCTGAATGACACCTGTACATATTAAACTATAATGATGATTATGTTAAAAATTAAATAAATTATAAATTTAATAATTCTGAACGACTTACGTCTTAACGTTAATCACTTTATTTATATTGTTTATATAAATTTTACAAATAAATAAATAAATAAGAATATAAATATATAATATTATAATGATAAATAGTTATATATGATTAGATTTGGAATAATGTGCTTAATAAATATCTAGATTATATTTGCAATTTTTCTTTCTCAATCGCATTTTCCATTACTGTGACCAAAGTTTCACTTAAAATTACAACTTCTTGAGATATGCTATATTTTTTTAAACAGAAAATTTATATCAACAAGTTAACAATTTTATAGAAATTCAAAAATAGATTTGTATAAAAACTTGTTATAACATCAACTAAAATTTTAATCACGGTAATAAAAAATGTGGCTGAAAGAATTTGCAAATACAGTTTAAACAGTTTATTTACAAAGATAATATTCCGACTTTAGGATATTTATTTAGTAAAAATTTAAAATTAAAATAAGTGGAAATAATTTAACATATATTCATTCATCGGTTCAGAATTAATAAGCAGTAAAAATAATGCTATTAATTTTGTTACATTTAAAATGTGGCTAAAGGCACTTTAAGTTTTGCTAGGCACTTTAGAACCGAATACTTTTCAATCTTCTATCTTAAAAATTTCTGAACCGAAAGAGCTAATAGAATCGGCGGGGATTTTTAGCAAGAATCTGTTCTTCAAGACAGGTTTACGAACACTAATTTGTAATTTTTAATGAACGTTAACTTTTGACCTCATCAGGAGACTTTTGGCTTTGTTGCTCGTTAAAAAATAAGTAAATAAAATCGGAACGAAAGAGAGAAAGAATAGCACGCACATGATCGGTATGATTAGATTGCAAGCGAATCGACTTCCGGCGTTCCCCGCGGCATATGCACCGTATCCGCGGGAATGCATGCGACGGTGTGCATCCGGTATCCAGCCGCTCGTCTTTAGGTATTCGCGAGGGGATTGTGGGGAGACGGGGACCGCGCTACGAGGCGGGGGGGAGGAGGGGAGGACGCGTTCTCGGGAATCGCTGAAGTGCTGGGGAATCGCTCTTCGGGGTTAGTCTAGTCGTCGACGTCGCGGACGAGGTCCCGAGAGAGGTTCGAGAGGGAGGTTAAGGAAGCTTTGGGACGCTACACGGAGGAGGGGGGTGGGTGCAGGGTGGTCGAGGGCGCGTGCCACTCTGATTGTAGCGGCCATACTAGGACACTGGAGCCACATACCGACAATTCTTGGCCTCATGCGACATGCCTAGACACCCCGGGAATACTTACAACCTCCCCGAGGCTGAAGAGATTGAATGCGAGAGAATCTCCCTGTTACTTTTCCCGTTTCTCCCGTCACGCATCGTAATCGTGGGGCGTTTTTTTTTCCGAAAGAAAAAAAAAAGAGAAACCCACGGAAAATTTTATACGCCTTATTAATTTATATCTTCTCGCCGTCTTTCTTCCCGGGCTCGTTTTACAGCGAAACTTGGGTATAATCTTCCCAATCTCTGCAAGCTGATTATAATAATGCACACGTCGGAAGGCTACTTTTCAGTTTTAATCCCTTTAAATCCCTACGATGAAACGTAACTTAATTTTAAGAATGTACCTCGTTTATGAGGCAAGAAAGAGAGTAATTCTTAATATAATTAGCAGGATAGTCGCATATATGCTAATGGGTTACAAATGTTTATCTCGTAATTTTGCCCGGGAAAAGGTTGGCTTCAAACCCGTGAAAGAATACCGTTTCTATTATATTTTCAATCGCATTATACAGCGCGCGATCCACTTTAAAATCCCATTCAAAACATATCATCATGTAGTTAAATAAGCTCAGGAAATTTCACATGGAAAGTAGATCGAAGAGTTGGGAAAGTCCCGGTGAATTTCCATCGAAAACGCGCGGATACTCGTCGACGTGATCTCTCTCGGAGATGACACGCCGGTAATATAAGAACAAACCGATTTGATTTTCCCCCGTCTCTCGCGAATAATTTTCACGCGGTATCTTTATCGGCTTAAAAGTGCCTCGCGATTAATTGCAGACGCGCGCAAGAGAGCGAGGGGCGAGAGGGAGGGGTCCGTCTGAGCGACTGCCGATATCATTTCAGGATTCCTTATTAGGATACACTCGACTTCCGCTAGAAGCGGCGCGCCGTCGCTCTCCGGAATCGAGCGATTTCGCAGGCTGCTGCTTGCCGCTTGCTTGAACGTAAGGCCGCGACTTAACGGAATTAACGACAGGCTACGCGCTCGGAGGACGCTTTGAGGGCGGCCGCGAGCGAGTGGCAGAGCTGCGAAGAGGGGGGAGGGGCCGAGGGGGCGGCCCGGGGGTGGATTTTGATAACATGTGACTTTATCTGGAATTCCCCGGCGCGCAGGTAGTCTGTTTACTTAAGATAATGGCGAGGCGGAGTGCTTGGGCGTGGATGGAAGCCTGGCGGAGCGGAGGCAAAGGGATATTTCACCAGGCAATGTTGAGTCTTCGCGAGCGAGCGAGCGAGCGAGCGGGTAAGACCGAGGGTATAAGAGCGGAGGGGAACGGGGATGAAAGGATGAAAGGGGATGAAGTTGAAGGTTGGCGCGGGGGGAATGGAGAGGGACGGCACACGCTCGAGGTGGCGAAGAGGCGCAAGGGTGCTAGAGCGGAGGACAGGAGGAGGTCGAGGGGGTAGGGGGTTGACGGCGAGCGAGATTCTCTCTCGGCGAGGCTACAAGAACTTCATTTTCCGAGCCATTACGCCCCGTACCACTGCGACCGTCCTGGAAACCCCCTTTACCCCCTTAAATTAATTTATATCGAAATTTTAAATGACACTCATCGGCCCGAGCAATAAATAACGTCGCCGCGACCGCCTGCGGGGTTGCGAGGTACCTTCCCTCTCCCACACCGTTTTCTGTGTCCTCGTTGGTTTTTTTTTTTTTTTTTTTTAACGAACCGCCATCGCGTTCGTAGATATCCTTCTGTCTACAAAATTTGCCGGCGAAATAGCGTGAAGATGTATCGCGAGGTATCCTAGTCGCGACGCACTTGTAACTGGTGTCAACTATTCGCAGACGTAACTTACTAGCGTAAAGTGAGCTTAGATTACGTCAGTCAGAGTCTTACATTGTTTTCTTTATAATAAATTATTTACACTTGCTTTAGAAAGAGTATAAATGATTGTTTTATTTTTATTTAAAAGTTTGCAGTATATGCATAAAAAAAATCTTGGAATATCTGTCCATCCAACAGACTCTAACTTACATTTTAGAATTACTTTTTCATTACCTTTTTTCATGTTCTTTAATCAAAGTTTAATAAAAATTAGTTATTTATATAAATGTTACATAAATCATAAATGCAGACGTATTTCATAAACGCAAAGTCTCGAGTAAATACTAATAAAAGAGAATTTCCTTCTTTACATCGGAACTATTTCATAAAACATAAAAGTTAATGGTTTAATGAAAGACGCGAATTCACGAAATAATTTAGACTTAACATTGTTTTACTCGAAACTTTACGGGGAAAAAAAAAATAAAGTCGCACAGGGGTTACAGCAGTGGGTTACTAACCACAAATTAAAAGTGGCACATATCACGGTTTTACGCGAGTCGTTTGACCGTCGATAAAACACGAATTGAAGTACGTTCCGCGTGGAAATCTCTAGGACGCGGGAAATATCGTCGGAACCGCGAGAGAGTGGTACTGGCAAAGTGCTCGTTCGGGCGTGCGGAAAATCGGCGATAACTCGGCAGTACTTTGCGCTGACACTACGACATATTATAATGGGCTCCCTTTTAAAATAATTGCCGTGACGTTTTGCAGAATTGGTTCTTCTGCAAAGTCGGTTTGCGTGTAGAAACGTTATGCGCGCTTCACCGCCGTTTTCCGGCTCGCTAGTTTTGTCAACGCGGAATTCAGTTCGCGTTGTCGCCACGAAAACCACATCTGAGATCATTATTTCTAACGCGGAATCATAACGCGTTACGATTTTCCGTCTTAGAGATGCCGTTTAAGTCGTGGGTCGTTGAAAAGAAATTGGTGACGTGAGCTTTTTATTTTATGGCATATTTAAAAAAAAGGGCACAAGAAAGGGATAGTTATAAGAATAAAGTTGCGTCCTGATAAATTGTATTTTTGCATCGTGCGCACAACTTTTGACTCATTTTCTAGTAACACTACTACGACGCGATGTGAAATTGTTAATATTAACAACAATAAATTCGTAAATATTTGATTATTAAGTAATAATAATAAACATTTTGTGTAACTTTTTTGATATTTTGCAACTGTATTACGTAAACGTTGATTTTCCAACACCATTTACATTCATGAACCAAGAGCTACTCCGCACTGGGTTTTGCATAATATCGTTAAATTTTCGTTACTAAGTCCTTTTTTTCTGTCGGATATTAATAATAATTCCGCGTTGAAAAATATCATCTCGCCGGTGATGTAATATCATCGATTTGCATTGTCACGTACCAACTCGATCGATTTCTCGCGGAGATTCGCAAATGTTTGAAGAGGTCCGCGCGATTTTCTGTCGCCGGCGTTAACAATCCGCTTTACTTTGGCACGATTGCGTTTACCTGTCCGATGTTTGCGCATAATTATCTTTCACGAACGGCGAAGAGCGATGAGATCGCTTTGGATGCCCGGATGATTGAGAAAGCGCTAATGACGCAAAATATTGACGGCGTTTGATATCCAGGGTATACAGAATGCACTACATAATTTAGTTGTAGGAATTGTAATTATAAATGCTGGAAATCAAATTAAACTGTTAATTTGAAAGTATTAGTTACTTTTTAATTTTATAAGAATTATAAGAATTAATAAATTTTTAACGAGATTAATGAAACAATTAATAAGCAATGATTAAGATATGAATATTTGTTACGAACCAAACATTTATTTGATAATCGTCTAAAAATATCTTTCCTCTCTAAAACTACTTAAGTTATGCAACTAAATTATGCAGTGTATTTTATAGATCTTGACTAGTAAATACGATGGGAGAGTTTGTAACAGAAAACAAGTGCATAATATATAGGTACTAGAGCGAGCACAATATAATATTGCACAATTAAAAGCTAACTGTCACATTAATTTTCTAATAGATATATTTCTAACAATGAGTAGCCAGAGAGAACAATTGTTTACATTAATATTTAATTCCTCGATAAGAATATCTTAGCTCATTTAAAATGAGTAACAATTTATTTTAGAGTCATCACAAACAGTTTTGTCACGTTTTCGACAGTCACATCTGTTTTTACAAACTTCCGAAAACTTTTATTCTTGAAAAGTTCGACACAAGATATGGATGGCGATCGCGTTCGTAAAGTTTGATCAAGGGATATTTTCAATTTGTCTTTCACACGATTACTTGGAGAACGCAAGCGCGACATGATGCTCGAAAATTATGACTGAAAGCGAGAAGTGTTTTTCGAGCACGAAATCGTTGTACTTATGCGAAGTGCATTCTGGCGAGATGGGAGAATCTTGTCAGATGAAATTTTGTAATCGCATTATGCGAGTGCTCGTCCATTTTCGCTTCGAGGCGTACGTCGACAATGCGACGTTTTCAGAGTCGATAATTACATCGTGCTTTTATTTCGATGAATAATGTTCGTTGCGAAATAATCAGAAAAATCTTAATGTACTCGGCTTGGTGGAATCTAATGATGGATACACACTCTTGTCTACTTTGCGAAACGCATTTGAATTATTGAGATATTAATATTCATGCTTTTTTACATGTTTTATATTAAACGAATAATAGTGACTAAATAGTGAATGTTGATTTGCAGATGCGCAGTAGATAATGGATTCTTGGGGGTTCGAATCATAAGGAGTTTATGAGTACTTTGAATCTTAATGAATCGCGTGTATGAATTATTAATTGCATCGATTGCAATAAAAATTAGCAAAATTAGATCTCTTTCAAGTACAATAAACTAGCTGGCTAAATTTAAAATAAATCAGAGTTTACGAGTACTTTGAATCTTAATGAATCGCGTATATAAATTATTAATTGCATTATCGATTGCAATAAAAGTTAGCAAAATTAGATCTCAAGTAAAATAAACCAGCTGAATAAATTTAAAATAAACCAGAAAAAGAAAATGAAAGTAACAATTGCTTAAAATTTGCACAAACAAATGCATTATAGATTAGTATTTTTTTACAAAAAAGTGCTACATGTGGCAATATGTCTGTAAAATATTTCTATAACTAAAAATTTAAATAAATAATTCTTTATGTCAAATCGGACAATAGCAAACTATTTTTTGTTTTTATTTTTACGAGGTTGTTTTACTTATACATGAGAGACACGAATTTATATAAAGTTTTAATATTATAAAACTTTAAAAATTTATAACTTGTATATTTTATGCTATTAGTTCATTAATTTTAAATGTTTTAATGGGTTCATAATATTTTGATTTATACATGGTTCAACATAAAGAATTGAGTGACAGTTGTTTAGATTACTTTCATCATAATTTAAATATATGCTGAATATATAAATAAATTTTTATATAGTTAAATTTTATCACAAACTTTAAATATTTTTTCTTGAATTTATACTTGTTATATTTAAAAAGTTTAAAAGAAGATTAGTTATGAAATGCTATACATATTTGATTTTGAGAAAAGAATAGAGTTCAATATCGTATGCAATTTATTATATTTTAGGTAACGGGAATGTGGCAAAATATAAATAGTTTTATTCTATGGAAGATAATATAATAAAAATTGTTCTGACTGTTATATTCATCTTTTCTCTATTGTTTTTTTTTAATGATAATGCTTTCTTGATGCATTTATACATCAATAGATATAATAGATAAAGGCTTTTGTGCAATTTAATAGGAGCATACTATTTTGAAATTTTCGGATAATTAAACAAACGGTGTATTATGATAATACTACTGTTTTAGTTCATCTTTTAATGAATCCATTTTTCAAAATTAGTTTTTATTTAAAAAAGTTTATATTTAAAATGTTTATTTAAGGTTATCATATATGTTGTATTTCCTTTATTTAGAAGAAAAAAAAGAAAAAAAGAGTTAATGAAAAACAACAAAACTTATAGGCAAAAATATATACTTAAAATGACTGAAATAAAGAAAGTTTAAATTTTGAAAAATGTAGAAAAATATAATTTAGATTTCATATATGTAATCATGATAAAGATATTTGACGTACCAGTTACGATCATAGACTTTGAGATCTGGATCGAGCAATCTCCATCTAAACGTGTTTCAAAAATGATTGGGAAAAAAGAGAGAGAGCAAGCGTGAAGACGGCCATATTTCCCTTTTTTTCTAGTTAGTATTAAGGCGTTGAATAGAAAGAGATAGAAAGTGGCCGTCTTTGCGTCCTCTCTCTCTCTTTTCTTCCGATCACTTTTATCAATAGATGCCTCGGTCCAGGTCTCAAGGTCTATGGTTACGATCTACGGAATGATTTTATAATATACAGAATATCTCTCACTTAAATATTACACGTTTGCAAGCCTTTATCAGACTGACAACAAGTTATCTTTTCTAAATCTAGATCTAAATTCAAGGCATTTATATTTGATAGATGCAAAAAGAAAAAAAAGAAGAAAAGATAATATATTATTATAAAATTAGCTGTTGTGTAACTAAGGAATAAAATTTGAAAATTGAGAGAGAGAGAGAGAGAGAGAGAGAGAGAGAGAGAGAACATATAAATTTATTTTCATGTTATCTTGAGCTTAAAAATAAAAAAATTATGGTTTTTAATGTATTGTATCTCATATAAAATTATATCTTATAGTAATAAAAATGTTACTGCATTTTTTTTTATTTCTAAACTTTTGGGAAAGATCGTACAACTTAAAAAAAAACTATTTAACGATATTAGTTTTTTGAAGAATTATACAAAATCTTAGTCATAAATATAACATACTATACAAAGTATTAAGAAAAAAGCGTTTACGTGAAATATTTTATTTATTTGTATTTGTCTTAGAAACGTTGAATTTTCGACGTTTTTACGTTTGTTTTGTTAAAACTTTTTATGCATTATGATGTATGCGATCCTTATCATATTTCCAATTTAGTGACACAAGTGTCTTACTTATTTCATACAGACAGACTTTGAGACCATAAGTGTCGAGACCATAATTTCTTCTTTTTTATTATCTTTCAAAAATTTTAGAGTTCTGTCAAGCTAGATTTATATTTTATTTCATTGTGCGATACATAAAGATTTTACCTCAGTATTTGCAAACCTCATTCTTATGCAATTTGCATATATGTATAATTTATAATAAAAGATTTCACGTACAATTAGTCAATTGTTATTATAATTAGTGGTTTACTTTCTGCAAGATGTGTAGAAGCATTTTCATTAGCATAACCATACATAAAATACATATAGTTATGGAATAAATTAAACATAGAATATAAAAATTTATTTTAGATTATAAATTTACCAAATATGTATATATATATTATATATACATATGTACATATGTATAAAATGTGCAATATAAAATATATTTGCAATATCTTGTATTTCCGGACAATCAGTGACTGTATAAATATTATTTTGTTTATTTAATTTTGTTTATAATTTTATTATCTTTTATATATACTTAGACTTAAGTAAAAATAAATAAAGAAAAAATAGAATCAGATGCTTTTTTGTAATTTTTTTTAAATATATCTTTTAATATATTTTTGTTAATAACAGGTGATTTTTTAAATTTAAACACGAGTTTGCGTTTGATGAATTACTAGTAAACGTTTTTATTTTTAATCAAGTTTCTTTTAAAAAATTATAATATTTGTGACAATTTATAAAATAAACTTGCAACACCCTGTATGCAGATAATTAGTTTCGTGACTGTATCTGTCATTTTTTGATTTGGTGATTATACAATCATAAAGTATCATATTAAAAATATTATCTCATTAAGAAATGGCAGATATGCCATAAAGAACGTTTTGATATTTTAATATATTTATATATTTATTTATAAAATACTTTTATTTTTTCTATTTAATATAACTTGGAAAGTAATGTCTTGAGTCTGGATATTTTACATTCACATCTTTCTTTGTTTTGTGCCATAAGTTTATCATTATGAAATTATATTTCTGTATGAAAATAAAATAATAATTACCACAAAGAATTGTCTTATCAGTCGCCGGTTTCTTGTCTTGAGAATTACACGAGTATTTTTTATACACAATATAATTTATTGCTCGAGTGATTTAATATTTTTATAGTATCAGTATAATTTTATCAAGCGATACAGTTATTTCTATTTTAAATTTACGCGTGCAAAAAATATTAATATACCTGAGAATTAGAAAATTAAACAAAAGTGATGCAGCGCTTTAGCCGATGAATCGAGATATTTATGTTGTAACTCGACAACTAGCGCCGCGTCTTTTGTGAATTAGACACACTCGGAACGAATGTCTCGCGTTGTGAGATTATCTCATACTGTTCGTCAGGGTCAATTGTCGCGCACTTTATATCGTATCCGGCCGTGTTGGTAGGAGAGACTGACTTCACTCGAATCAGAAATTATCGCATTGAACTCTAAAATAGAAATAGATAATTCTTATGCCAGTCATTTGTTTATACACAAAGATAGTATGTATTTTATTATGCATTGATGTATTTAATAATGCATTTACTGTAAGTGTGTTGGCATAGTTGGCATAGCAACAATAATATGTGATTAATCAGATTATTTCTATTTAGAAGATTGTATTCAATAATAAAATAAAAGCATTTGTCATGAATAAAACAGAAATTTTTACAAAAAAAGATATATTAATTATTATGAAATAATATGAATAAAATATATGAAATGAAATGTATAAATTATTATGTAAATTTATATGAAATACAATTACATAATTAGCTGCCATTGAACATTGGACTTTATGCAAATATATCACATACATTTAATGATTTTTTTGACATGAATAATATCATCTAAATGCTAATTAACAATTTTTTGTCTAGTCAGTATCTCTCTTTCTCTCTCTCTCTCTCTCTCTCTCTCTCTCTCTCTCTCTCTCTCTCTCTCTCTTTCCCCCTCTCTCTCTCTCTCTCTCTCTCTCTCTCTTTCTCTCTTTTCATAGTTTGCAAATATGCAGTATGGAAAATAGAAGATCTTTGCAACAGTTTATTTTTAAATATAATTATTTTTCTTCCTATTTTTATTCTGCATTGTAAAAAACTGAAATAAAATTATCTTTTAAGATTATTAGTGAAATTACTAAGCTTTTTAAAATAATTTTTGCATAGTAATTTTATCTTTATTAAATATGTGTTAAATAATATGATGATTATATATATGATAAACCGTTGTTATCTTATTTACATCTCTTGAACAAGGCAATACTTATCGACACTTGATATGATAATTATGTTATTTAATGGTACATATATTAAATGACATAAATGATTTTTGTTTTGTTTGATATTCAACAGCCAACTGGAGAAAGGTATTCTGGCGTCTAGGGGAAGCACTATGCGAATATTACATTGTTCCGTGAACACGGTGTCTAATTGCGGAAAGCATTGCTACTCTAAATTCAAGATATTAAAGACGAAATATATGCCGACGGTAACGAGCGCATATTTACATTAACTAAAAAATCTGCTTAATATGTAAGAACTTATTACGCAGAGGTTGAACGCGTGACACAGTCTGTTGTCGCAAATTGGATTTTCCTATCGTCTGCAACAGTAGTCACGAAAGCTACTTATTAATCTTTTTTTAATAAGTTATTTTTTATATTTAAACTTTTTGATGGCAATTTAGGTTAAAATTGAATCTGTTCTTTTCGATTATTTTTTTTAGTGTCTTCACAAATATCTAGTTACTTGAAAATGAATATGAAATGTCGACTGTATTTTGCTACTCAATTAATTAAAGGAAATAATTTAAATAACTTTATACGTATATGATCATAATATAATATAAATATAATGATTTAGTAAAAGTAACGATTTATGAATACAATTTTTATAATAAATGTGTTAAGTAATATGTATCTGATGATTCTAATATAACATTAGATAATTAAACATATTATATTCAGTTTTTTCTTAGCGATATGAGTGAACTGATTTGCACAATGTAAAAGCAGCGTTAAAAAAACGTATTACTGACTTGTCTACACATTATTATATAAATCTATGAATTATTTATAAATCTTGGTTAGTCCTATTTTAATTTTTACCACTGTAGCATACATATGTATATTTAACATATAATTGCAAATTGAGAAAAATAAGCATTTATTTCGAAATATTATAGATTTTGAAGGATTACGCCAGCATTTACTGACTCTGTGTGGCGGGCGTTGCCATCGATTTAAAGAACAAAAGTCCATATTCAGAACTTATAAAGATGTTAGCACTTTTCTTTTATTGTTCTACCTTTATCATTCATTAGACATAAAACAAGGAGAGAGTAACAAAAAATGTGTGCTACATCTTTAGAAGCGCGTTCTGAATACGGGGCGAAGAATCACGCCGGCCGGTTTTATTGCTTGAAATCTCAACCCCTTAGGTTAACAACCGATCCTGTAGTACGAACAGGGGTCGAAAGAACTACACTCCAACGGTACTGTAAAGTTAAAAGCATTGTCCCGCCATACTGGCCGTCCTCTAGACGAAAGATACACTCGGCTGCGAGATAGGAGACGAGGGAGTCGAAACCGACACACGTTCCGGCGATGAATTGCATTTTTCTCGGCAAATTCTTCGCATACGTACATACGAATTACGTGGGGATGACGAGCGTTTTTAGTACTTTTCAACCGGATTTTTGTCGTTAAAGCGTTCCCCAGCATTTTGGAGCGAGAGAACTTCGAAGCGTGCACATTAGACAATGAAAATGTTTCTATTTTGTTATAATGTTTTTAATGTGGGTCTTTATTTAAATTTGTCTTAAAAAATTTTTTAAATATCATTGCAACATACAACAAAGTAATTAAATAGATAAAAAATTATAACTATATAGAGATTGTATCGTTAGACTACTATGTTATGTAACGTGATATATAGTATGTAGAATGAAAGTAAGATAGGAAGTAATGTACTCTGAGTGAAATGGTTAATTGAAACGGGCGGATATCCCAGCGCTGAGTAAAATTTTAGATAATAAAAAATTAACGAATACATTTTAAGCCCATAATGGCACATTAAAATCCTTTGTCCTTTTTAATGGGCCAATCAATGTAGAGAATAAAATAGCAAGGTCCTTACTTTCGTATATTTAAAAGAACACAAAAAATCAACGTAAAGCATTAACGTGCATTTCTTTTACCTGCACACTTGTCATTAATTTTTATCTTGGACGTGAATAACGTATATATCTATTCAAATCGGACAGCAGTCGTTAACTTCGTTAAAGCTGAAATTCCATGCGAGCAGGAAAAAGTTGGTGTATTACCCCCCCACCCCCCACCCCCTCTTCACCATTTCAATGCAAAGCAGTGTTGAAAAGCTATCGCTATCGCCTCTTTTCTTTTTATGGAGCGTGTCTTTGCTGGCTTTCGTTCATTCACAGTGATCGCTTGCAGTTTTTCCACTGGACCAATCAGAAAATTTTATATTAAATTGGCCAAATGGCGACATAGGCAATCGAGTGCCCACTCATCTTCGCTATTGGTTCGGTCGAGTTGAACTTCGAGGGTGTCTTTGCTGATACAGCCATTTTTTCGAAAATCCATGGGGAAGGGGTAAAAGCCGACTCTTTTCTTCGTTCGCGCGAAATTGCACCAAGGAAATAATGTTGCAGAAATATTGTGATGAATGATTTCTAATCATCCATACTAATGGATACTGAACACTAGTTCAGTACGCGGAAACTCGCCGTTTACACATAACGTTGTAATCGTATGATTTCAGGTAGGTTTTGGGTCGACTCGATTAGCTTCGTGGTACCGTATCGGTCTCATAACGGGTCGTTGGCATCGATGACAAAGTTTTCGGGGTTGCATTAGCATTCGTTCCCTCGCTGGCGGCAGAGGCGGATGCCTGAGCTCGTGTGTAAACTCGGTGCCCGGAGGGCTTGCTTTGTTACAGGCCGCAGACCTCTGATACCGTGGCATACTTCATCGCCGGGTATTTCGAATACTCTTGGCATGATGTAGTTACACGCCCGGCTCGGGGAAGACCACATTCTCCGGTTCCGGGCCCCGAGCTTAACTCCGCAGTCTTAAACCCCCGTCGCTGAGCGCCCCGGCGGACTTGCTCAGGCATCCCCTTCGAAATGGCCGAGCCCGTGCAGAGAAGAGAGAAGAGAGAAGAGAGAAGAGAGAAAAAGACGGAAAGAGAGAGAGAGACAGACAGAGAGAAAGAGAGAAAGAAGGAGAGGGAGAAAGAGAGATCATCTAAGCTTTCTCGGTCGCGTTAAATTCTTCGCATGCGACGAAAAAGTCGGGCAGCCAGCAAAAATAAAAGATGTGCACGCGCATGACATCCCTCTCAGATTCCTCGGCATTACTTGGTACGGACCTCCGGCGAATGTTGAATTATTTAGGCGAAAAGTCGTAAAGTTGGAAGGGCCCGTGTGGCATATTAGCTATATAATACCTACATTGTGTATAAGATATTCAGTGCCAGCTGAATTTAGAAATGTATATTTTAATTTGTTTTATTTCTAGTTTCTAGTTTTTGTTTTATTTCTAAGAAAAACCTATGTAATAATTTTCCATCTTTGATAGAGTTTAGCTATTTGGGCGTAAAAGCCTGTTTAATTGTATAGTTATAATACTTACTTATAGGTGCAAAGATATAAATTATGCGAGTATAAAGACTAAAATTTATATGAAGATTGCGCACCAGAGTGTAAAGGGAAATAGACCAGAGGTTACAAACTCCTGCTTTCCGTTAAATTATCAGGTTTACCTATACAAACGCTCCGATTATCTTATCTTAACTGTGTAAATGTAAACATATCTCATTACAAGTATGACAAAAGATTAAAGACGATATATCATGTTTTTTTTAAGGTTATATTTGTTCTGATATTTCGGTAACAAATAATCCTCTATTTGTACATCAATCTTTTTTTTATTTATTCATATTCAAAAATCTAAAAAAGAAACAATTTTGTAAAGTAATTTTAATCCTGCAAAAATCGGTAACAAAATTTTTCTTTATTCAAACTTAACTTTAATTACATTTTAATTTATAATTATAAAAACAGCTAAAAAATCAGAAATGTTCAAATTAATGTACGTTTAATAAAATTTCTGTTAAGAAAATATTGACTTTTAGTCAATGGAAATTTGCAGGCAATAGACAATGCGAAAAATCTATTAATATTTATATAATATTTTTTCCGATTATAAGAAAAATAATCTATACAGATACGCAACCGCGAATAAATTTTTTGTTGTCGATGAAGCTGAACGTTAATCGATTTTTCATATTTGAAATTGAAGGACTACCGGGTTTTCCGACTCTTGCGGAATTTATCGAAACGGACGCGGTCGCGAAGGGCAAGGCGATATATCACTGCCGCTTTCCTCGTTTCAGAGCGCGCAGTTACTCTCCTCGCATCTTTCTGCATTCGACAACTGTCAATCGGCGCATCGTGACGTAGATTTGTAGCACTTTGACGGATTTTTCGCGCGAACGAGCCCGTCAGCGCCGCGACGCGACACTTCGTTGATTGCAAACAGAATCATGGCTATCGTCAAACAAAAGGCAAGTCCGCGTGATTACGGTTTCGTGGCTTCTATTATTTACGGGACATGCGCTCACCATGTGGAACACAACGTGGCATAGCAAAACGGCTTCATAAAACACTATATGATCGGAAGTCTCTGTTACACAAAAATTGATACAAAAAATTTTGCATTTTAAGAATATTTTTCGATATTTTATAGAAAAAAGGAGATAGGTTTTTTTCTATACGACATTACGATTTAAATATTTTTTATTTATGGTAAATTTTCTATAGAATTATCTATAACATTACATTAAAAAAATAAGTATATACACTATGGCATTGAAAGTTAATAATTTCATTAAAACTACTTACACAATGTTTATTGATTAAAACTTATTAATATATAATTGTTTTGTTATTATATCATCAATAATTTACATCGAAATTTTCTGCACGTGTGTGCTTTTCCCGAGGGATTCTACTGTTAAGGATCTACTTTCTCCTTATAGTGGACCTTTTGAGCTTTCTTCGAAGTTTTCTTGAGTCGGCAATCGGAAAGTGTGATGTCTTCCGCTATTACTGAGCCATGCCAGTTCAATGTTTATCCCTAGATGTCGCGAAGAATTCACCTAAGTGTGACAGCCCGCCGATGAGACAACGTGGTCTCCATGGTCTCCATGGTTCTCGAGCGGATTGCCACTGCGAATTAAAGCTAGAGCGCTAGAGCTAAAGTTTGCTCGTCCTGAGCGGACTCGATCGCGCGCACAAACTTGACCCGCGTTTAATGCCACACTCCGAGTTAAGGAAACCGCCGGAATACTTGCACCCTCTGTATAGGAACGGGAATTCATTTAATCCTCATCCGATCCGTATTGCCGAGCAGCTCAATCGAAAGTAATACATTAACTTAAAATGCAACGTCTCGAAAGTGTCGCGACCCAAGTTTCCCCCGGAGATTTCCACTTTATGCTTTATATATAATTCCCCATATTTCCCCGTAATAGAATCCCTCCTAGCAAAATCGTTGATTGTAGATGTGATTTTTCTTTAAACGTGTTCGATTCACTTAAGGTTCTATTAATACCGGGTGGGAATTACAATTGCGGAATCGTTAGTGCTGCTCGATTCTGGTGCATTAATCATCCGTGTCTATTCTAGTGTGTGTCGTGCCGAAACCCCATTTCATTTACGGCAACGCCGCGTTCGATCAGGAGGCGATGTAAGATTTCCGGCGTGATTTACCCAACGGAATGCGGGTTGATGTATGCGAAGGGCTCGGCGGATAGGCGCGCGGTATTACCGCGCGATCCGCTTGCGTAAATATCGCGCCGGGATAGGTATTACCCGTGCTACGAGGCGTTGTGACCGTGTTTGTTTGCGTATGTATGTATGTACGCTCTCGCACGTCCGCGTGCATACACACAACCGCGCATACGTTTGCACGCGCGGGGCACATTGCAAATACTGTACACGCGCGACTGCCGTATGCGCATATCTCGAACGGGAGGGCTGTAATTCTTTCGGCCTAGGCGGCAGGGAGAGACGCGCGGGGTCGGAGGGGAGGAGAGAGAGAGAGAGAGAGAGAGAGAGGGGGGGGGGCGTGCAGTTGTACTGTAAATCTCGAAGTTCGTCGCCGACGCTAATTCGAAGTTTGGCGCAGTTGCTGCAGAGCTCTATGGTCGCCACACGCGCTCGCGCGCGTACCCCATGCATGCACAGCCCTCTGTATACATGCATGTATATATACAACGGACGCAAACACATAGCTTTTCGCATAAACCCTCCGGCATACGCTCTCGAGAGCATAAGCGAGGTGTATAGCTGCCGCAGTCCGCGCAATCGTCATTGCGAGAGAGTCTGGTTGGGTCTGGGAGAGGGTAGGAGAAAATATAGGGAGGATTCGGCGGGGCGGTGTGGAATATCGTGTCTTTGAATGGAGTTCGGGGCGAAATCGGGATATATACACGTTTCTCTTCGGCTGCGAATAATTGCCGCGGATGATGGCGGCATTGCGCGGCGGAGGGTAGCGGCGCGCTCTGTTGTTGTAAAGATAGGGGCGGTATGAGGGCTCGAATTTTGCCAGCGATACCGGGTAAAGCCGCAGCCAGCTCTTTACGGCTTCGGCCGAGTGCTCGATTTTGCCAAGAGCCTGTCATTCACCGCCGCGTGGTCGTTGCACCTAAATGACTTTCACCAACAGTCTGCGTGATATTGTAAAATAATCACGTGATTTCTCGTGCTGTTTAAATTCTACGATGAGACGGCAAGATTTTGAAAATTTTAAGCAAACATCGATTATGATGTATTGAAAAACTGACAACAGGAAGAAAGTCGCAAAATTACATAAATCCAGTATGCATTACTTGTCATGTTGTTTGTTATACGATAAGGTGGTAGAATTCTGTAAAATCACTGGATGATAATGTTATATTAAACAGTTTTTTTGTTGAAATAATTTTTAAAGACAGAAAAACGTATGTAATGTTTCGTGCGATAAGATAACGCGGAATTATACACGATGATTATAGTGTCTTCGTTGTGAGATAAGAAAATTCATGCCGCATCATCCAACCGTGAACAAAAAAAGAACGTAATATAAACTCTCGTGACATTTAAGAAAATGACAACTGACATTAAGTCATGATAATTTGCTGTATACAAATAAGTTTGTATTTGCCTATCGTCGCTACATGAATTTTGTATAAAAAGACTTTACTTAGAATTTTATCTCGAGACACAATTTAATTGTTTTATTTATTGTATTATGAATCTACTAATAGAGTTGTGGCTATGTTGAAACTATGTTGATATATAAAATAAAAATACGCAAATTATAGCAATGCTCCAAAGAATAATGGTTATCTGCAAATATAATAACTACAAATGTGTAATTAGTTCCGCAAGTATAATAAAATAAAGTCAAAAGTAATAATTTATTTACTTCTCGAGCTCTGCTTTCAAATTATAAATTACAAAAATGAAATATAAAACAGTGTTTTATTAATTTTTTTAATTTAAATTATTTATTCAGCTATTTGTGTCTCATTTTGCGCTCTTAATCCCGAATGTGATGAAATACATCACGATAGATTAGCGAAAAGTTTAAAACGCAATATATTTATTGTGTATATAAATATTGTAATAAAATAATAATTTATATTAATCCTTTATCACCCTTTATTGTTTTATGTCCATGATATAAGTAAATCGCACGAAATTGTTTTTAAATATACGCGATACATTTATAATTGTTAATTGATGGAGTTAACTAATCACACAAAATTATAATTAATTATTTACAGGAAGTAATTAAGTTTTGTATCTTTTGATCTTTTGATCTTACTTAACATGATTTCGATAAAAATGGGATGATATGTGCTGTTCGTTTACCTGCTTGTGTCGCTCGACTCTCACTGCACGAAAAACAAAGCGTGTGGTAACTTTGCCACAACAAATCCACCAAGATCAATCGTTCAAGTTTTAACAAATTAAATGTAATAAAATAAATGTACATTTAACATTTTTACATGTAATTTAAATTAATTTATAACTAGAGTATAGAAGACATATTATTACTTAAATCTTAATTTAGATAAAAGAATTGGCAATGTCAAATCTACAATTTGATTAAAGATAACATATAAAAACATTTATCATTAGTAACAAATTTTAATTAATGCAAACTATTGTTCTTTTAATTACAATTAAAATAATTGAATTACTTTACTTAAAAAAATGATTAAATTTATTGCTTCTAATAAATAAACATTATTTAAAGAATAAAACTTGTTTTTATATTGATTGAAAAATTAAATATATTAATTTATTAAACTGAAAAAGTGTACTAATATATTAATTTACTAAACGGCAAAACAAAATTCAAGTGTTTTAACATAAACTTTATCTGAATCTTAGTTAAATTACGATTACAAACATGAGTGAATAAATTTATTTGTAATAAATTCTTAATAAAATTAAAAAAATGCATTTATTAGATTGTATTAGATTATTTCAAGGTTAGTTTTAACTGTATTCTTTAGCGGTCACGTGGTTAGAAATACGGGCCGCAATGTAATAAGAAATGCAAGAGGTAGCTTCATAAAATTAACGAATAATAATCTCAACAAACATGTCTGCGGTGGTTTGCGACTACTGAATTTTTAATCGCTGCGGTTTCACAATTTCGCGCGTTTGTTTGGAATATGAACGAAACGCGAGAAACGAGAGAATCAAACGTCGAGAATGAGTAAAGGTGAAGAAGGCGAGGTCGCGGGACAACGGGTCGGTAGAACGGATTACGTGGATGGAACAATGCCGCAAATGCCGGGGGAAAAACGACGAAAAAGCTCCCGGGACGATGAAATAGTAGTGCGCACTTCGCGAATTTACTTGCGGCTTGCACTTCGCGCTTTGTTTTATCGACGTGGACGAACGATAATGGACGTAACGCGAGTTTATTATTCAGAAGACACGTGTCCAAGTCTGTAATTTTTATTGCGGTGATTACCTATTTAGTGATTCGAATAATCTCTAATATAATTGAAAATTTAATTATAATAAATCCGATTATATAATTGTGATGATAAATTTTCGATGTTATTGGGGAACATTAAACACATTTTAGCATCATTAATATTGTTAAAATTACAGAAGTATAATTAAATGTTTTCTAAGATTTTTTAATTAAATTAATTTTTTAATTAAATTAATTAATTTAATTAATTTAATTATGTTTCTGTTACACTTAATTATACTTCTGAAAATATTATCTTTTGGAAAATAACAACGAATTATTAATTTAATTTGCGATAATACAAATTTACAAGTTACTATACTACAGTATCTTATTTTTTATTTTGATCATAATATACAATGTGAAAAAAAATTATGGAAATGCATATTTTAATAATTTTTTTAAATGTGAGTTATTGTATAATTCCGTTATCTTAGCGCTTATCCTGCATAATTATTTTGATGACGTAACAAACATTTTTTAATCTATATCTACTTAACTAAATTCTTAGGTGTTTTAGTAAAATTATATTTTTCGTGTAAAAATAACACAAGGTCTCTCAATCGACTGTAGATATTATTTATTACGGTTGTTTATGTAAATCCTCGATCAAAGCTGGCAAACAAAATTTTAAGCTCTACGATAGCTTTTTTGAATTTTTTGACCGAGGTTATCTGACGGATTAAACTGATTTTTGTCACCTGAAATTGGCCTTGGCCCGCCCCTTTTGATTACCAACAACTATACATTCTGCGTGTCTAGAAAAAGTCAGGCGAAGGGGTCAAAGGGTACTGCCGGAGAAAGGGAGAGAATTTTTTTGCGAGACACTCTATAGATGGTCCGGGTGAGGCTGAAGGACGGAAAGGAGGGATAATTGAATACAACTTGATCGAGCCGCGCGTTTCCACCCCATTAAATCGGGCTTAAGCTCGTAAGGGTGGGCGGCCGTTGGTGGGCCGAAGCGGTAGAGGCAGGAGAGAGCAAGGTTGCCACGAAGGTGCGAGAAGAACGGAGATCTCACGGTGAATGAGGGTACGAGGGAGCAAGGGTATGCCAACCCTCTCCTCGTCCTCTCTCGACCGCCGTCGCTTCGACGGGAAGGCGAGAGAATGTTTACTGCTGCCCCAGCTGGGGGCCAATCAGTATAGTCGTTCTCCGTTCGCCGCCACCCTTCCGTCTGCTCGCTTCTGCAGAGGGGGTGCGCTACTACAGCAGTACAATGGAAACGTCGACGGCGATAGCTCTAGGCCCGATGTCGTTATACAGCCGGATTATTCCTCGCGCTCACGTCTTTTCACCCTTCTCCGCTTCTCCCGCCTCCCTTCCGCCGTTATGGCGATAATCAAATTAACTCACTTCGAATTTTAAAGACGCTATCCCTTGCACTCGGGCCACCCTCGCGCTACGTCGCCCGGGTCGTTCGCCCGCCAATTCGCCGCAGCCGTGCTCTCTCCTCGACTCCACTCGGTCACTCGGTTATATTCTACCCCCTTCGACGCACGGCGAGTAGTCTGCGGAGTAGCTTTCCACCTACCTTGCCTTCCCACCCATTTTCCGCTGCTGTCTTTCATGTGCGCCCCCGTCAACGTCGCATAAATCGCTCTTGCGGAGTCTTAGCGCCGCACTCTCGCGAGACTCATCGATTACCCCCTCCCCCCCCCTCCCGGCTCTCTATCACGACGCCCGATTACCGCCGCCGGATCTCTGCGTCACGGCATTTTTACGGTGCGCGTTCGTTGCATTAAAAATTAACCACTTATAAAGGTTTGATACAGGCAATTGACGCGAGATTGAAAGTATTGAACGCAATGCCCTTTTGCAACTATTACTCTTATTTCTTTATTATTTTGCTTTAATAGCAAAATACTGTTTATTTAAATAATATTTGTCTGTACTATGGGATGGTTTAATTAATAGCAAATCACTAATAAATGATGGCACAAATTAATGTTGATAATGTTTAAAATAAAAACACGTTATTATTTTTTATATACCTAACACATTTTTTGTATATTTTTCTATTGCGTCTTGTAAAAGCATTATTTGTTCGTACTAATAGTTTACTAGTATTTTATGTTTCTAATAATGTATAAAAAATATTTTTATATGGAATATGAAATTTTTGGGATATAAAATTCTATTTAGATGCAAACATTTCTCAAAACATTGTACATTAGTTTCTTATATATTCTCAATCATTCTTTCAAAAATCTTTTAAGAGAAAAGACATTTAATTTTGATAGAGATTTAAAAATAAAGATTTGACTTCAATTTTGATAAAGATTTAAAAATAAAATAACGATATCATTGAAAAATTACATATTTAGAATATAGATTGCGTCAGGAAAATTTTTGCTTTCGTCAACAAATTTTCTGTATACGTCGATTAAAACCGATTATTTTCATGTTATTTTCTGATATGCGATTGCAACTGTCACTGATCAAGATCAGTCGTTGGATTTTGGATTGGTGAACGTCACTGCGACACCCGTATCTGTGTCGTGCAGCCTATTTTGCTGCAAGAGATTACATACCTCACGTTGGAGATAGGTATCCTGATAGGCACGAATCATAATGTCACATATTTTTTGTTTCACATAGACGTATAAAAGTAAAATAAAGATATAATCTCGAAAATATTTGTGCTACTTTCCTTGATATAAAGAATTTTAATTGTAAAAGAGTTTTTTTCAATGTACAGAATTTTAATCTTTTATTATTATCATTATTAATACTTAATCTTGAGTGATATTGAAACTTAACTGTTTGTAGAATTATACTGGAAATAACTGTCTATTTAAAATAGAAATCGCGCACAATCGGGTTTTAAGATGATCGAACAAAATTATAGTTTTTTATTGAGAGCTTATCCTTCCATCGTTCTACGCGAACCTCCGGGGTACTTCCGGATTGTGTTTAACGCGATTTATATCGAGGAGGGTGAAATTCACTGCGCGCGTTATATCCCGACGGAAAATGATCGAACGGTCGATGAATGGAAGTATTTGGGTCGTGACGAGTGTGCCAATGATTCGTTGCGTTTTTAAAAAGAATCTTGCGCTCAATGTCTACGGGGAAAGATGAATATGCATAAAAGAGGAAGCATTTCTTTCTTTATAGGAGCGTAAAAGGGAAACATTTCTTTCTGCAAAAATAACAACACGGCTTTGAAGTATAACTGTAACTTAAATCTACAACAATTAAACAAATACTTATTTAACATGTTATTCATAAAATTTTTTATAAAAAAACCAAGAATTGCTAACAAAATTGATTATAATTATTAATAATAGCAAGGTGAGATGTAATGTCTCACACATGATATAAAACAAATGAAATGTAACGTCATATACGTGTATAATAAAGGGAAAGAAATGGAAAGAGATAATTTGCGCGCGAAAATGAAGTGCTCATTCGGTAATCATCGAAACACATTAGCAATACGGTCGCAGCCAAGGAAATGCATTTAAGTATGCATTACGAATCACACTGACAATCCCGTTGGATTACGTCCAATACGCCGCGGCGGAAATGCGAGCCGCGACGTCCATTATGCCATCATATTTCGCGGCGAACACTTGTACGCAGCAAGCCCGGTCGTCCAATATCGACGATGACGTGCATCCAAGTTAAAACCGTTCGCTTTTAATTATGCAGCCCGCTTAATGCAGGTAAAATTGTCGGAGATGGTTTCAAATGTGTTGCGTACCGCGTGAGATTTGTATTATATAATATAATTGGCAACTCGCGCGACTACATTTTTCTAAAAATCCTGTGTATGAAAAGCCTTTCATATATCTTTTCACATTCGTATACGTTTTTGTGCAATGCTAAAAGTTAATTGAAAAAATTCTAAAATTCTTATAAAGATATACATATATATATATATTACACATACATATTTTAATGTAAAATATTAAAATAAAAAATAGTTAATTCTTCAAAAACGTAATCTGTTAAATCAACAATTAAAGTTGCAAAATCAATATGTTTTTATATCATCTTGAATTTATTTAATTATTTTAATTGTCTATACAAAAAGTTATATATATTCAATTATATATATATAATGTGTATGTGCTACAACCTCCGTCACATAAAATCGATCGATAGCGAATTGCTGAGCGGCGCGGTGGGTTACACATGCAGCTGACAAGTTCACCAAATCGACGAACACGTAACATCCGTTACGCTTATAATTAACGTTAATGCGGCGATTAGATGTCATATTTGCGCGTTATAGTTCAGTAAGCTCGACACATAATCGTTATTACGGCATTATCGCTGCTCGTTCGACTTGTAATTCAGCGTCTTTCTGCGATCATCCTGCACGTAAGAAAATTTGAGATTTATGGGGATTTTGTTTTGCAAGAGGTAGTGATCTGTATCACCAATCAAGTCCTTTCAGTCCTCGACGAAGCTATCGGCTCAACTGATCTTCAGCGATTTTCTTCTTTTATTCTCGATTTTAATACTCGTTGGGAGCTGAACGGTCCTTGATTTACTTTCGGAGCGCAGCTCGTCAAAGAGCATTTGTTCCGTAGCGTCGGTTTCTCTAATGATTCTTAATATCGCACTCTCGTTTATGGCGGATTACACGGGTCCGTTGCTTCGCTTTACCTGAGGAATATCGGATTATTGGTATAATGATGGATCGAAATATGCTGGCTTACAAGCAGTTACTGCGTTAAACTATAGTTTCTCTAGTTCCTCTCTCAGAAGGAGCGAACTATTTTGGACGCATCCAAATATACCACAATTTCTGTTTATTATTTGTTTCATCCAATAAACATATAAATATGTATGTCTGCAATTCTCCATAAGGATGCTATTCAGTCGTAAAAAGATCATCAAGATCATTTTTTTTTGTTTTAAAAGTAATTCTTTTGTACAGTCTTTCGGCCTTGAATAAAATGGAAGTTTTTAAGAAAGTCTTTCCATTACGATGTCTGCAAGTTTTTTTGGGCTCGCATATTCCTGGAAGTCTCGTAATGGAAATTGAAGTAACGTAACGGCAGTGGTTAAAACTGGCAGTCGGGCCGGCTATTAAAAGTAATGGTCGATCTGTAACTTGTCTATGAAAATCGCAGGCTTTACCACATTGATGACTCTCGGCCTTGAAGAATCAGAGAGAAAGGGAGAGAGAGCGAGCGCTATACTCTCGAGTGCCTTCTATCCGCGTACATATACAACCTCGGAGAGGTTGGATTAGTGCAGAGAGTCTAACGGCTTTGGCAGGATCGGTCGAACTCGTGTTTAAGCGAGTGAGGGAAGGGTCGGGGGGTTGCGTTGCCGGGTTGGGTCGACTTCTTGGCTGAGATTAGCTTAGTTACAGATAACTAAGTCGAGATTCGCAGAGGCGGACGATGCCAGGTAGAAGAACGGGGAAATGGGCGAGGATGGGTCAAAGATGGAGAGAGAGAGAGGAATAAAGCGAAAGAAAGACAGAAAGAGAAAGAGAGAAGGGTGAGAGGAGAGGGGGAAAGGACGAGAGGCGAAAGGAAATCCCGGAAAGCCGAGAAAGGAATGAGAAGCCTCGTCGTGCGCGTGCCAACACATTCGCGCATCCGGTAAGAAGTTTGATTATCTTTCCGGTCGGTGCGGCAGGCAAAGCTACGGCAGCCAGATGCTACTAGCCCGGAGGGGTGAACCGACGGATATTGTGATCCCTCGCAGACACACAGCTCTCTCGCTGAGCAACCTTCCGCGATATTACACGTGGCTACAGACTCGTCGTCCTCGTCGGCGGCCGTGGTGTTGTCGGTGTTACGAGAACGACAGTGCCGAATAGGAAGCAGAGTAGGAATGTGGACCAACCAACAGGCACAGCCGAGAGATCTCTCTATGCCCGTTTGGAGTTAATTGCCTTGCCAATGTAGGATTAGTGGAATGAGAAGCAGGGACTTACTGGCCCTGCCCGCGACTACTTAACCCTACCGACCGACGACGTGAAACTCGTATACTGCCGTCGTTTTTCTCCCCTTTTTCTTTTCCAACGCCGTTCGATGTGACCTGTGTACTGTTTCTTAAAAGATTAACTCGGAATCATTTGTACCCGCTTGTGTATTTCTCTTGTCGCCGTGAACTCGTATCTCTATCTTCTTTTTCGTCTTACCCTTCTCTATAAATAGAACGGTTTTTGTCTTCGTGACCCGTGCTTCCGATATTCTCTTTTTTTGATCAATTTTATTTTAACATTGCTTAAGTTATCTTTTCCTCGTTATGTCTAGCAGCCTTCAAGTTTATTCAGTTTTGTATCGCTTTATTCGTCCTTTTCTTGGATCTCTTTCCTTCTTCCTTTTTAGTTGATCTTTTCTTCGGTGACAGTCAAATCCTCTTTCTTCCTTTCACTCCTTCATCCCTGTCTGACGGAGTACGTTGATCCTGTCGAGATGGCGGCGTCATTCCCGTGGCGGTGACCTCCTGAGATCGAGCATCCTGGATTCCGGCAGGACCGTCGATGCTGATAAATGGAATTGCTTGGCGCCCAAGTCGTCCTTGACTGTTAAACCACCTGGAAGCGGTGGCTTTACTCTCTCTCTGCGGTCATCAATGACGACACTGCGCTTCCGTACTATCCAAACTACGTACTGGCTATACTACGTACGAATCTGTGAATCTTACAATCCTTCGTTTCACGATAAAGCGATACACGCATTTCGTTGCGCGTGACGTTGAGACTTACCCGAGTGATTTATTGTACTCTAATCACGCGATTTCCGCATGAATGCGCGATGCGCGCTCTTTCTCTCCTTCCACATGTTTCCGCATCGCCGACCTGTATTAATCTCTTCGTAAATGATCGTCATTTGTATAACGTCGTCACATAATAACATTTCGCTAGCCAGTTGTGTTTGACTGAAAGTACGAAACGTTTCGAATAGATCGCGAGCTCTAATCTGCATTTCAAGCTACCGGTTTGAAACATGTTCAGTTTTCAACAAATATAATACAAATTCAATTGTCAGGATCGTTCCAAGTTCTCTGGATGTCATTTTTGCGAAAGATTGACCGATAGAGTATCGAGCTGTCCGTAAACGATCGTCCGTCTTGGGTAGTCGCGTTGCGGTAACATTGGGGTTCAAAGCGGACGATCCGTCTCGAGAGTGTCGTTTCCGTTCCCTCGCGCGGCGGAGTAACAGCGGGCGGGTTACGTATATATACTTTGGGATGCGTTCCAATTTCTCTCGAGTGCCCTCACGTTGCGCGAGCGTGCGCTGCGCTACTCGACGCCCGGAGACTCTCGGTGGCTGATTGGCCCTGGAGAGATGCGCTCGAGGATCGGCGTCGAGGCCTCTGACATTCGTCGATCGACCGAAGAACAATTGATCACCGCAATCGGATCAAATTGCACGTACGAGCGACCGAAAATTTTCGGTCCGCCCTCCGTGTTTCGTCGCGAGGAACTTCTTCATACTTCTCACGTTTGCATAATTATTTTATTACTTGGCGGCATTTGAAAGAGCTTTGACTTCGATCGAAAAATATTTCTTAAGTAAAATTTTATAAATTATGGTGTTGATGTGTCTAATACTAATTTTGTTTCCAATATATTTTCTAAGGTAATAAAAGATAATTAAAGAATTAAACAAATTCTATACATAGCAATTTATGCATTAATTATAAATTAGAAATAGTAAATCAAAAGTTTATACTTTAAATGTAATAAATTTTCCGCAAAGGCGCAGAAAGGTATATTGCAGGCATTATACGGGCAATATATTGCGCATTATTGATCTCGAACAAGAAACGCGAATATCCTCCTAGGGAATATTCATTGGCATTATCTTGAATATCTTAAGTACATATCGTGAGCTTGTTATTTACATCTTGACATATAGTTCAACAAGAGATGATAAAAAGGACTTCACGTAAGAGACGTTCAGAAGATCGACGATGCATCGTCCGAGACAGTTGAGTAAATCAGTACATGAATGCAATACGGATTGCTCTCTTGCAACCCAAGCGAATGCGATGCAGCGATTAATAATCCTAACGATCTGATTTGCACTATTAATTATTAACCTCGTTGTACGCAAAACATTTGCGGCATATAATTGTATAATTATTATATTATTACAGTTAAAACAATATTTTTCATCGTTAGCTATTTATGATCGTGCTCTTTAAAGTACATAAAATATAAAAGATGAAGTATAATTAACTTTCACGTCGGATCTTTTCACAGCCTCCATTTATAAGCGCTATTAGTTATTATTACTTTATTATGATGTCAGAAGAAGTGGGGTATTATCGTTGAAAGAATTAATTGCGAAGCAAATTGGGCGTAGATTTATTGGTAATCGAGCTCTAACGGATTTAATGATCTCGACCTCCGTCAATGTAGAATAATTAAGCGATAAACGGCTTGGTTTTAATTGATTACTTGGATCGCTTTCAAATAATCTCACCTTTAGAATCTTTTCATCCTAAAATTGAAAATATTCTTTTTATCTAGGTGTTATCTATAAGTACGTTTCATTAAATGTTATATTAAATGTTAAAAATACACCACCGTGTATCTCGGAAAAAAAATGTTCAACTAAAATTTGAGTAAGAAGAAATAATTAATTACATCGAATCAAGCCATGTCTAATTAGTGAACAAGATTTGGTTGGCCAGAGAGAATAATAAAAAGCACGGACTTGGGGCTACTCTCGACAATTCTGATGTGAGGAGGGTGGTGGTAGATTCGGAGGGTCGTGTTGTGTTGTGTTCCGTGCCCGGGGTTGGACGCGGGTGGGTGGCCGACTAGGCTCTGCGCTGACGTTGAAAGATGGTGGTGCTCCTTCTCTCTGTCCGCTGCTTCCAGCATGATATAGCACCATCCGAACGCGCTGATAGATCCAATTTACGGGCCGCCTTTAGCGCACCGCCGACCGGTGCTCGAAACTCACACTTCATCGGCACACCAGGAAGACAATTTTTAACTTCGCGAGGCATCCGCTCGAGTGACGCCGTGGTGAATCGAGTTCTCCTCTTGCTGAAGGTCTTCAGGAATGTGGGGCAAGTGGTGAAAGTGACGGGCGAAGGGCGAGTGTTCAGAATCCCTCGTTGAATTTCATTTCGGCAGGTTCTGTCTACTGAAATAGATATAAAAGAACATCTGCGTATAGAAACGTTTCTATTATTGTAATAAAAAGATTGTAAGAAGAAGGAAACTCTTATAAATATTTTGCGCCATTTTTTTCATATTATATAACATTTTTTGTAATATTTTTTAAAGTTATATTTATAGAAATAAGCTTTCACAATTCCCAATTTCTTATTATATTGTTTTTAATTAATAACTTTTTTTTTGTAAAATATATAAATCGCAGCGGCAGTGGTAAAAATTGAGAGTGAAACCGCGATTTGTACGAATGTTTTTGAAGATGGCACTCTTAAATTTTCTTTTCGGATGTAAGAGCTTCTCAAACGTGACTTTTTTAAACCACTTCGTCGATTCAACAGAACTGTAACTCAAGGGTTGTACGTGAGAACTTGAGGGAAATAGGCAAACTTGAAAATATACTCGCCACTTTGCAGCGGAAAAGATTTTATCGTCACACGGGCCTTTGCATTTCGCAATACTTGGATACATTTTTCCATTGCAAGTTGTTACAGAAAGTTCACATGCACTTCAAATACGTGAAATAAAGGATCAAAATAAGTTTAAATAAAAGGTCGAATTTGTGCAAATTTATAACGTTATGTTTGAATTTATTTCTATTATTAACTATTTATAAGTATTATTTGTATATAGAGAAACGACGAGTGTTTAATTATTTTTATTTATTTATTTATTTATTTATTTATTACTAGTAGTACATGATTTATTCTATTGTTTATTTCATTAATTAAGAGGAAAAATTTTAGAAGTTTTAGGTGAAATTGTTTGAAATAATCTCTCGACGCAATTTGAATCTATTATGCACTCTTTGCAAGAAGTAGTGAACTTTTAAACTTTAATAGCATCTTTTCCATTATTGATTCTATTACACTAAATGATTGGATGAAGAAAACATCGCGATATTTGTAGATTTTGTTGTAAGACGAATACGATATATTCAGCTTAACAAATTAACACGCTCGTTCGGGTTTATTCATAAGATCCAATTAGCGTCAGAAAAGGCATGAAATTACATCGTAAGCACGTTTCAAAAGCTTATTATTCCAGCTTTTTATTCATCTCTTTCATCCATTCAGTCAACACTCCGGGACGGATAAATTTTTTTCTATTAATAAAAATAATAAGAGAAAAAACTGCATTATGGTAAAAATTAAATAAACGATCATATCTATTAGCAATACAATTTTTGTGCCGGCTCGCAGCAACGTTTCAAGTGATTCCAATCTCCGTCGGATTTTCCCAGGCAAGTTAGTTTCTCTGATTCAACCGGCATTATCCAAAGGATAACAGTCCTCTCGTTTTATCAGAACACCGTATCAACCATAATCTTCCCTCAGCCCTTTTATGATATCGTTCGTTCCGGTTGCCTCGTTTCTCGACGCGCGCGATTTTAGTGACGTCCGACTTGCTTTGACTCTTTCTACTTCGTTCCGCCGTGCGGCAAGAAACGCGCGATACATCTGTCGTTCGTCGAAATTGTCAAGCCCACGCCGGGCACGAGAAAAGTTAATCGAAGGAATCGATAGAATCGGAGAAAAATTGCAGAATTGAGGCCTCTTTTATTGGGTACTTGTTAATCAGAGAGTATTTCATTATGTTAGAAAAAATGAGAGAGAATTTCTATTTACTTTATTATTTATACATTTGCTTATTATATTTACGGTAGGATTATAATAATAAATTAGTGAGTTTACAAGTAGATAAATTTATAAGTAGAAATTATAGTTGAAGAAAGATTTAAGCATTACAATATACTCTCACAAAAAGAATGGTTTTGTGTGTGCTAGAATAAAAATTTAGCTAGATAGCTGATCTGAAAGTAATCTGAAAATAATTAAATAAGAGGTTCAAATTAGTTGGAATGTAAAAACCTTTTGCAGTATTATTATACTTAAACGTCTTACATAATTATTGTGATAATTTGAATAAAATTATTTTTAAATTGACATCTGAATAAAATTTTTAATGCTTTAGGAAAACAAATTATTCCGTGCTATAATCAATTATTTCATTGTTTATTCGAGAATGAATGAAACCTCTGCTCGCAATAAAACGTTCGAAGTATATGGATTGAAAATGAAAAAAAGAAGTATGAGAGAATTAGTATTTAAAAAGAAAACGTAAAATTAATCTTTTTTTTTTATCGTGGATATGTATAACCGACTATTTCGTCAAAGTAATTGCAGCTGCAGATCGTGTGAAGCCAGCTGACCGCTCACGATTAATGGTGAACTTAATTATTGAATCCCCATTCGATTCCGAAGCGCGAACGGTGGGATGGCATGTATCGTTTAGATTAAATATATACGCACGTGTACTGGGTGTTTTAAAGGTGTCTATATTTTATTATTATTTATCAGATTGTAATAATCGCGAAGTTTTGCAGATAAATTTATGAGTAACTATGCGCTTGACTGTGCGACAAAATCAAAGTTTTCAGAATTTTCAATTTATTTTTATCTATAAATTTCAATCTCACAGAAACGTAAAAGACATTCTCGTGGAGCCTCGTATTAAGTTTTCGTCTCACAATCAATCGCTTTCGCGGTTCTGAAATCGGTGATCAATCGATAAAGCCATCTTTCGAAAGTTCGAATACCCATATCACTGAATCGAATTGTGGATGCCAATGCGTTCAATTACACATCAGTTAAATATCATCCGCTGGAAATAATATCACTTCTCGATCCTCCGAGGGAAAACCGTTTAATAAAATTCTTTTTTTTTTTTTTTTACAAAAAAATGTTTAAACGTCGATAGCTCTGCTGGAAAAAAAAGTTCAATAACCAGTATGATAACTTTTAGAGATTTCCTTGTTAAGTACTTTAATTAACTTTTTACGCGGACCTTCGTAATGATATTGATATGAATTGAGATATTTTCGAATCACCCAATGTATCCACTTATAAATGCCAAATGCACATTAGCGTTATGCATAAATACAAGAAGTGGAATGCATATATTATATACGTACATACATACGTACGCAAATGGGGAGGTAGAGGGGGATGAGGGGGAGTAGCGGTGAGTTCTGTGTACAAACGGGAGGGGGCGACAAACGCGCGCGGGATGTACTTGACGTATTGCTCGAGTGATCGGATATCGATTAGGCCGGACCCCCACGGTCAGTCCACAACACTCTCCGCGAGTCGTAACTTGCACTCGAATGCTATTCCACTAATTACCAAGGCGACAGGGCCCACTGCGGCTGGCACTTCTGACGGCACGGATCCTGACGGTTTCACGCATATGACCGGGCAGCTTGAAGATTATCGGACACGAGAGCGTGTTATGCTTAATGGCCGCAGGCTAGCTTAATCACCACGCATTCTCTCATTAGGACTTCGTAATAGGATTAGCGTGATGCGTGAATTTGTACGTTTGTACTGTTTGAACGAATAACAAACTTGACGGAGGAAAAAGAGAGGAGCACAGCGGAAAATCGGAATTCTCTTTGATAGAGAGATTTCATAAATAAAATCAAATAAAAACAAAATTAAATATAAAAATATTTGTTTCAGAGATATATTGTAAAATTAGCCTATAGTAATGTAAATTTTAATTAAGTTGATTAAATTAATTATTATCGGCACTAATTATATAGATTGTCTCTTCCAATACATTAGCGAGAGAAAACAAATAATTTTAGAAATATTTATTTCCAAGTAAATAATATCTTTAAAGATAAATATTTCTAATATATATATATTTTTTTATTATTTAAAGTTCCAAACTTTGTTTCTATTGTAGATTACTAAAATAAAAAATAAAAAATAAAAAAGTTTATGTAACCATTTGTTTATTTATTATTAATCTTATAATACTGGTCATAAAATGAGCATAAAAGAGAACGATGCGACACATTATAAATTCCATTCTGTTGAGTAGAAATAGGTCAGAGAACCTGTCTAATGAGAATAAAGGATGCATGACCTTATACGACGGTTCACGGTTAACTTGTTTTTATTAATGACGTGAGGATGCTCGCGGAGAAGCACCGACTGGTTCACTAATTAAGGCATAGTGTTTAAATCCTAGATCTTCCGGGGCAACTTCTTAACTATGTAAACTATCCACCGCGTGATTAAGACGTCTCTCGATAATCCAACCAGCCTCCCTCGGCTTCGGCAACCCCTCGAAGTTCATTCGCCGTGGAATAACGCGTACGCAAGCAGCAGCTACACCCTCGCAGTATAGCGAATAGACACGAGTCTATTCGAGCGGTCTCTGGAACCTGGGGATTTAACAGTCCGCCGATTTCCAAATGCAAATATCTCAGAATCCTAGAACTTCGCTGCGGTAAGATCTCAGAAATCAAAGATTTGCGAACTAGATCTTAAAACTTTGTAATACCTGAAGGAAAGTGTGTACAAGCGCCGCGGGGAAAGAGTTCGCGGGGACTTTGGGATCTTCGCGATTAAGTTGATCCACGTGTTGGTTTCGCGGTCAACAAGATAAGCAACAAGGTGTAAACAGAATTTAAATTAGGAAAATCTCCACGTCAGTGAGAGAAACGTGTTTCGGTATTGGTGTCCGCGGCGCGGCGTTTCAGACTCGAGGGAAGGCATCGAAGGTGCCCACAAATCTTCTGTCCGTTGCACGCATTATCAGAGATCGCGATCAATGGCGGATTGTACGACGAAAAAATATCTCTCCAATTAAGTTAGATTGTTCGCTCGGTGAATTATAAGTGGTATTACATTGAAACATCGCTAAATGGGATCACGTGGCTCATGATTACTTCTGAACACGTTCGGATTACTTGGACCCCTTACCGTAAGATTCCCCGAGGCACTCTACCGCGCCGATGGAGCGCTTAAGATCGTGATCCTCGTATAGGCGGGAGGCAGGAGGCAGGCTATAGACTCTTGCTGAGGGTCGCAAGTCGTGCGGGAGATTAGAGAACGTTGCGTTAGCTTTTCTTGGCGCGTGGAGGCGCCCCTTGCTAGCGGAATCGATGCTTATCGGACGTCTGTTACGCCTCCGGTAATTGAATAGAGCTTCTGTGTTCCGGATTGCAGACCGTACCCAAGCAAATAGTTTGCTCGCTGACTGTACCAGGAATATTGGCCACGGGTTTATCGTGAAATGCATTGTATCGATAGATAACTCGGGCCACATAAAAACGTTAGTAAGGGAATCGATATTGAAATATCATTAAAATAAAACACGGCTACGCGTTAAATAAATTTATCGATTTATCAACAAGAGTATAAAATAATTATCTCTGTGATATCCTGTGATTTAACTTTATGATTCATGTAACGTGTTCTCACATTAATTAAAATAATGAAAAAATTAAATAAAGGTATGTTGCAGAGGAAACACACTTTTTTTGCAGTAACAGTTATACGTTTCAGATTTTACATTTTAGTGCGAAGAAAAAACGCGTTACATATTTATGCTATTATCTTATAAAAAAAGTTTAATAGTAATTAGTTATATTATGTCAGATACAATATTCTCGTCGAATTTTTATTCCCTTCTTTTTTATCTTTATCGATAAAACGATTTTGTATATATATGTATATATATATATGTGTGTGTGTGTGTGTGTGTGTTTATATGTATATACACAGTTTTTGTTCTTCGTAGTTTTAGTGCAAAACGAAATCGAGAGCTCGTTCGTGATTACCAATGGAATTCGACTCAGGAGCACTTGGAAAATTCTTAGCCCCCTCGTGGGATTCTCCCTCTCTCTCTCTCTCACTCTCTTTCACTCAGGAATGTTTGCTTTGGTGATATCGAAAGTTAAACACACGAAAGGCGGAGAAGCGTCGCGCGCGGATGCGCGAGAAAATCGAAGAAGACGCGGCATTCTGTCCCGCGTCGCCGGAACGGGAGCGGCTGTGTTTGCCGAGTTAAGTGACACTAATTGAAAGTTCAATGCCGGCATATTGATTGCAACCGCGGGGGAGACACACAATATCGCGCAAACACGCGCCGGTAATTCAATCTCTGCCCACCGTCGAGTCTAATTCGTCCGTCGGTTGGCTATCGAGTGTCCGCTCGCCGCGTTCACAGCGTCACGGCTGGCGCAATTGTCCAACGAAAGCGAACTGGCTTTGCTGTTCTATCACGCCAACTACCAAACAATCTAAACGAGAATGCGCTTCTATGAGCGGGATGATTATCGCACAGTGAGAATCAGAGAGCCGTGTTTCCTCGCGAAATCTTATTGAATGACGAAATAAAATTTTCTCCAACGAACTATATATCACAATTTCTTTTATTTATTTATTGTATTCTGGGGGAAAAAGGGTTTGAACTTTGAGGCCCACGATTAAGTAATCAAATTATTTGTTCGTAACCCTAATTTTACGTTTACTTTTAAATTACTACAAACTAACCCTGTAGACAACTATAAATTGCAATTAGTTATTCTACATATTTCAAAAAATTTTAAGTTATACTAGTCAAATTTCTCAGTAAGTTCCATTAATATGCGTCCAGTTACATAAACATAATTTTTATTTAAGTGACACTAACCAAAATATTAAGTCGTTTAACTACAAAAAAAAAAAAAACAGTCACAATTTTTTCCGGAGTAAGGTTTGAAAAAAAGGCAGCACGTTTTCACGCGCTCTGCCAAGATGTCGAGAAAACTATTTAAAAACGTAGTTGATCGGAACCCTTTCGATGAATGGTGGGGAATAGACTTGAGGAAATCGTGTGCTTATATTTGCGAGTGCATAGAGCGCTTGTCGCGCTAAGGACGATGCATTCCGGGAAAATGCAATCCACGTTGGTACGGAGGAGCGAGGGCACCGGAAGTATTCTCCTCGGTTGTTCCGCGAGTTTTCCTACAGCAAGTTTATCTCGCCGGCGCGCCCGGAGAACGTGGGTTTGCGTCGGCTGCCATCTCGTGTGATTACCATATGTTTGTTACCGCTTACCACCGACTTACAAACATGCTTTTTTTCCTTAAGTAAAATATTTTATTTGTTAATCCAGTTGCCTTCATACTGTGGTTATAAGTATAAGAAAAAAAAAACGCTACTGGGAAAAAGATCCTCAATTTGTTATAATATTCCGTGGGAAAAAATTCTTTTTCTATATTTTGAATCTCTCGTGCCGGCATTATAAGTTTTTTTCATAAAAAGATATGCAATTTATGCGAAAATGTATACTTCGTATAGAGAATTGAACATCAAATACTCCATATAACAAAATTAATTTTCCGCATTCAATTATTTTAACGAGTTGATTATTTTAGCGGAATTAGTAATATTTGTATGTAATAGATTTTCTATTCTTAAAAAATACAAATCGTCGGCAATTCATTCCAATTGTATTAACAATCATATTACTTTTCCTCATAGCAGCGTTGCTCGCGTCAATCGCGAGCGAGAGAGAAAGAAAGAGAGCAGGCACAAAGCGAATGGTTTCTATCAGGTCTTACGTTGCATCGAGCGGCCCGAAATTAAAACCGCCGAATGTAATCAAATTCCTGCGAATATACAAACGTTACGCGTACCCGCCGTCTGACGAGATTTTTTTTTTTTTCGCCGCGAGTTTAAATCGCGCGAGCGAGTTCTTCCCAGTCTCTGCGGGAAATGGGCGGTTCAGGGGGAGCGCAGAGAGAAAAGCCGTGGATGTGGATACAAACGGACAAAGACAGACGTACGATGAAGTGGTTGCGAGGCGAGGACGCGGCATAAAGGAAGGCCAATATAAGCAGTTAGCTCGCAGCTGTTTGCGCAAACGCTTCCAACGCTTCGTCCTTTGACAACGGGACTACAAATAGCGTCCGCGGATCGCGGAGATATATTTCCCTGCATATCCCTCTTTCTCCCTCTCTTTGTTTCTCTCTCTCTCCCTCTCTCTTTTCTCGTCTCCTCTGTCTCTCCTCTTCTTTCTCTCTCTTCTTTACTGTGTGTCTATCTACCTCTTTGCTTTTTTTTTTCTTTTCTTTTCGCTTCCGAAGTACATACATATACATATACGTGAACACAAACATCGTTAGTATCGGAATCAGCGCGGTGTCAGTGGTCTTTTTTAATTTCCTGAGTAGAAACAGATAAAGAGGCGGTGCGATTTTCTATTATCCCTCTTGCTGTCTTGTCTCTTCACTTCTTCTTTGACGTATTTTCCTTCCTTGTCCGCGTTGTGGCTTTTGTTTTGTTTATTTTCACTTATTTTCATCTTTCCCTTTTCCTTCATTTTATTATTCTTTTTTGTCCTTATAATTTTCCTTCGCTTGGACTAATCAAATATCCGGATGTTCCCTTTAATTTATTAAACTATTTTATAATTGTTTGTTATGGAGCGCACAATTTAATACTGACAACATTATCAATTTTAAAACAATAACTTTTATCCGCGGTTTAATAATAGATACGATAAACAAACAGACAATTTCAATTACGTTTTCATTTATTTTGTGTGTGTATTAATTACTCTCTAGGTCCAGAGAGAAAATGCTTGTCAATTAACATTAACGAATCCTTTTAATGTGTTCCTTCAATTACTACTCTCAAGATGTTTAATTTGATCTGCAAGTTTCTGCGTTCAACTCATAAGTTTAGACAAAGTCAATTGTCAACTTCCAAATTACTGTAAGTTACTTCTTCCATCATTTAAACGCATTGTAAGTTCAGAAACTTTCTTCTAAACACCTCGCCTGAAATACAATCCTTGAGTTTGTTGAATTAAAATAATTATTAACATTACCTAAAGACGCTATATAATTATTAGTTTTACTTAACTTTTTATATATTATTAATTATATATTAATACGGTCACGTAAATTTACTTACGTCTACACTTCTTACACTTTAATTGCAATTTTTTTTCGATAAACATTCGATTATCATTAATTTTGTAATTTTTCCCTTATAATCACAATTGATGAACCAAGGGATTAAAGCGTATTATCTTCTCGGGGAATCCGCAAGAGTTCCGCAACAGAAGCCTCGACGGAAATTCGTAGCCGGACGGGTTTGCCTTGAAATTTCGAAGATTGATTCGCGAGATGAAGAACGCGTTGGCAATCGGAAGGAGGGGAGCGGAGGGGGAGGGGGAGAGGAGAGGAGCTTCTCGCGCAGCTTTCAATAAAGCTTTTGGAAGGTCTCCTTGCGGCCCTTTCCGCGCGCAATGAGGAATACAGAAATTTCCCCGGAGGTAACATTCCCCGGGAGCGGCGGGACGGGCCGCGTGCATCGCGCTTCGCCGATCAATTTCGAGGCATATTCGGATAAAGCGCGAAATGGAGAAGATTTCGCGCGCCCGGGAGAGAAGAGCGGGCAAAGCCAACGTTTTAGTCGGAAATAGCGGGGCTATAGGCAAAGGAAGTTTCGTAGGGGGTGCGAGACATACGGCGATTGATTCCCGCGAAGTTGCGAAGAAAGATCAAACGAGGGAAACTTCGATACTGCCGATCAATCTCGAGTCGAGTTTCTTCTATGGGCGTAACGTAAGTCAGATATTTCTTTACCCTCCGAAATCTCTGTCCTGACCTTCCTTCGGATCACGAAGTCAAAGGAGCTTGTATCGCATTTTTAGGGGGAGCCTGAAATAGAGCGAGTTAGAAACAGAAAAGGGAAACGAACTTAATAAAATACGAATTTCGGTATCGATTCGCGGATAGCATGAAGGCGCCTTTAATATCCTAGATCGTAAATTCCTCGATGGACTATACGTTACTCCCGGCGAAAGTCGAACTCCAAGAAATTAGTAGTACCATTCGCGAGTTAACACGCTGCCTCCCTTTTGGCGAACGCCTCCCCCCGGTTTTGCCCTCCAAGCCGATTATCCTTTCCGATTTCGAATCGACGCGGGAGTAACGAGACCGATCGTCGCGATTATGACCGTGCGATCGTCGGGAATAGGAGACGTGGGGGCGATCGCCATTACGTCCAGATGTAGGCAAGTAAGACGGGAGGATGTAAAACTATCCGAAGTCCATTTCTCCGGAACTTAGTTAACCGCCTCTCTTGGAAGTTTCAACAGTCCTCCGCGCGCGGAAGTAATCTTCCGGCCGTTTCTGCTATTCCACCCAATAAAGTTCGCACCCCAGTTTTGAATTTAGTTGGATAGTTTCGTCGGGCGCGGATCAAAAAGCGTGCGGCAAGCACACGCTTTGCGGAGAACGGCACCACCTCGGCGCGGTGGGGGGGGAAGGGGAGAGGGGGGAGAAATATTGGAGGAGAGAAATCTTTTCCTTATACCGACGACTAAGTGCGCGCGAAAGTTTAACGAAAACTCGTCGCGCTCGATACCGCGTTGATTTTCCTTCGGGTCAGCCCGACGATTCCTACCCCAAACCGGTCACCATTCTTTAATCGCGTAATAATCGTGTGCCGCCTCAGTCTCAACGGTTTTCATTTATTCGGCAGCGCGTGAACACTGCGAATTCCCTCTCGCAGAATTGCGAGAACGTAATTTGCCGTCTGTAGTTTCCGCATGGAGGATTTCTTAGAATTCGTCTGGCTATTATCGTACCTTATCGTGGACGCGGCAGCGGGAATCCCGCCGTTCGAACGCCCGGATGGATGTTTGGCACGGTGAGGGATAAGGCATCTCGTTGTAAAGATGTCGCTCACGTGGAGATGTTTCTTTCACGTTGCAGCAATAGTTCCCCGTGATACCATTCCTCCTCTTCACGGTAAACGGGTTGGCGCATGTAGATAGAGTGTGTGTGTGTGTGTGCGCGCATGTGCGCGTGTGTATCTCGTTTCCCTCGACACTGCCATCTGTTCTTCCGCGATCTATTGAAGTCTCTTTTTCCTCTCGAACGGGGAACAACGAAAACAGACGTTAGGTCTAATATTTTCGAGCTTACGGTTCAAGCGGTGCGGTGATTTCGGCTTGTAATTTTGAATTTTGCAAATGTCGATGATAATTCGTCGCAAGTAAAAAATTTAACAAATTTCTTAAGTCGTACGGAAAAACTAATTATAACGTTACGGGCTTTTATTACAATCTTTTAAGTGGGATTACTTTTACATTTTACACGTCGGATACTTTCGCTTTATAATTTTACGTTCCATATACTATACACGGCACAAGAGTATTTCACCATCGAAACTATCGCGGGCTCTGTTACGCTGCGCCGTCCATATATCGTTGACGGGCTAAACTTTTTTTTATGGTTCTGCGCATTAGGAAAATATAATACCGGTTGGTTATAAATTATGTTAAATCAAAATATTCTTCGCGCTGCGGAGTAGCGAGTGTTGAATCCCATTTACATTACGTTCTCATATTCCCCATTAATCATAGTACGGCCAACCATGATGGATCGTTTTCTCCGTAAGCATGTGCTCATGCACTCTTGTACTATACCGTACCGGCATACGTGAGCAAATATAGTAATATTGCGTAGAAAATTCTATGTGCATCTCAGGAATTTCATTTCCACTTTTAAGCGTCTAAGCAAATAAAAACTAGTAACCACTAAAACGACTAGCCAGTAAAACATTCTGGCGTTACTCTGACTTAAATATCTCGGTTTTCTTCTTTCAAATCTTCCACTTTCTGTTTTTTTTTTGTAAATTATTTACAATGTTTCTATTGCAAAAATAGAAGATAGTTTTACTTTAAATTACGTTAAATAATTTACTTTCTATATAAACTTTTGCATGAACAAAAAATTGTATCGATAAGTATTAACCGCCAATTCAGCGTTTAAAACCTGCGACCTAAAACGCTCGCTTCATTTACGCTGGAAGTACGATAATCCGCTCATAATTCATTGCTATGGATTCGACGGTTTAAGCAAAATGCAGAATGATCATAAACCCACGGGGAAACACAATGTACAGTAGTATATCAAGAATCGTGCGATTTTTTTCTTCATTTAGTTTAAGCGTTGTATAAAATTTAAATGTATTAAAATCTACATCATTAAAATAAAAAGTGGATTTATTTGTGTACATTAATTCCTAAAGCTTAACAGTTAATACATACAACCTAGAAGAAAGTCTTGCAATTTCTGAGACACTCAGTACATGGTCTGAGCTTTTTCGAACTTACGTGCATGCGTGCGTGTGCAACACGTATGATCGCCGGGGAAAAAGCGGTCCGCGTCTTGCCTCGTGCAAGGCGAATATCGCACGACGGTGCTTTTATCGTATAAAGTGCAGAGAGAACTGAATTAACGTGCTCTAGGCGACCGTCGCGTCGCGGAAAGTTCGGTAAAGAGAGTGAACCGGAGTAATCTCGTGTAAGGAAAATCTGCGCGGCGGGATGAAAAATGCATGACGCTCTTCTGCGTAAACGACGCAATGATAGGCATTAATTCTCGAGCACGGTCCTCCTTGTCTTACAGATGTGATTCGAGTATTTAGTGTGTGACATTCATTTCGAGTAATATCCGTGAAAATTCGTTATTCGCCTGGGATTCTGCATTGATTCAGATTATCGTGTACATGAAACACACGAAAAAGATCCACTTTTATTTAAAGGCACACTGTATTTATTATAAACGATTCGTGCATCGGGACAATAATCAAATTAAATGCGTACAAATGGTTAAAAAGAAAATTTAATAATTTTGAATAATAGTAAGATGTATAAATTGGTATTAATATCGAAAAATTGCGATACCTACTAATACTTTTTGTAACAATCTAAAAATTTTTAATTTACAATTGCTTTTACTATTAATTAGAAAGACAAACGATGAGAAGAATACAGAAATAATAAAATTGGCATACGGCTTTTTCTTTTTACAATTTGCTAATTGAAATTATTATTCTATATTTACAAGAAGTTTTGATTAACATAGTTCACGATATTAACAGTCACGTATTTGATTTGTCAAATTTTCATTAACATTAAATATTGGTAAATTATATATAATTAAAGGTATAAAATCATTTAATTGAATTAAACTTTCTTTAATTTGAGACAAAGTCTTACGACTTCGTTGAATTAATGTGCCAATAGAATATTCCGGATTTCGATTCCATTAATAAAGTCGAACTGCATTTTCCAGCGCGATCTCCATCTCAGCCGTTGCTTGGTAAGGTGGCGACGTACTTAATCTAAAAATGTCGCAAAATCTAACAAGCTCTCGCCTGCGCTTCTTGCCACAAAGTATTCCCGCTTGCTGCAACCTTCCTTTAATCCTTTCGCCACTGAAATAGTTTTTTTTTTCTTTTTAATTAAACTTTCAGCAAAAACATGTTTCTTGAGATGATAGCTATTTACGTTTTAATCAGGCTTCTGCTTGTAACAACTTTCCATGTACTTTCTATGTATCAGTATGCTAAAGATTAGCCGAATATAAAAAAAAAAAAGTAGAATATACCTTCCAAATATCTTTTATATATAACATATATACATAATGCTGTTTTATTAGAATGCTACCCTTTTTTAATCTCTCAAATTTTAAATTACCCTTGTAATAAAATATCCCGATAATTAACAATTTTAAAACTTTTATAACGAAGCGTTCAAGTTTCACTCTTTAAAGTCACTTGCGAAGATATAGCCGCGCATTAAATTATCGTTATTTATTTGCACCTTTTTTTTTTTTGAGATGAGACTCATATGGGCACCGCGGCATTAAAAGCTTAACAAAATTTGTAGTGCTTGCAAGAGAGGTTAAAGCGGAACGGTCGCTCATGCAGCGGCAAGGAATTAACTGAAAATCGAGTATTTCTCGCGGATTCTGCTCGAGGTGAGACGCTAAACAGTCGTCCGGCACATCGACGCCCTTTTCCCGGCCCGCGGGTATCGCGCCACTCGCGTGTAATCCCACAGGACGGAATCCCAGGGTGAATGTAAACAGGACAACTATGCAAACACAGTCGTTTCTACGCGGACAGGACGTGTTGCGGTGAAAGAACTCTTTCTCTCTCTCCCCCTCTTTCTCTCTTTCTCGGTATGTTACCTCGGTCGGCGAATATTGTTCGCATTTTCGCATGCATACGCTATTTTGCTCTGTCCCTTCCGCCTCTCTTTTTTCCGCCCCCCCCCTCTCTCTCTCTCTCTCTCTCTCTCTCGCTTTCAAGCGTGCGCGTGCATCCGTGCCGTCGGACCAACCCGCAGAAGTTGAATCCTGTGACAAGAGTTCCTATGTCGAGCGTCAGCCCGCAACTTGCCCCGCAGGACTTGTAGACGATGTTCTGATGGTAATATTAAACTTCCCCGGTCTCTCGATACCCCTGGGCGGCCTGGTTTACAGACTGCTCTCTCCCGCGCACTATTGTGCGGCCTCGATAAACGCGCATTTTACAAAGGAGCTCGATTAATACTCACTGCTCGATAAATACCGTTAGTACACATAAGACAAACTGATGGCAAACACAAGCGATTTCCGTAGCGGAAAAGACATGTCTCTAGAGTTAATATGACGTTAATTAAAATCGTTGATGATCGTGAAAATCTTCTAACCATTGAAACAGGGCGAAAGAGACAGAAAACTTGTCGAAAGGAAAACTAGCGATTATTTTGAAAATCCATAAAAAAAAGTTTTAAAAAAATATTGAAGAATTTAGAAGACTAATGTCTTGTTCTTTATCTCTCATTTAAATAGTTGTTCCATTATAATCACTTTAACAGTCATTTCAAAATAATCACTTCATTGTATTAATTCAGTTTCGTAGTAAATGTAAATTTTAATTTTACATTATTCTCGATGTTTCTCTCCGTGTTTCCTTAATATTAGATTCTCCGGAATCATTTTAGGCTGTTAGAGGCTTACTTGGGAAAAGGAAGCGGAGAAAGGGAAGGGTGTGAGAGAGACAAAAATATATATATATATATTCTTGGATTCAAATTCACATGCGATGAATATGCAGAGCTCAATGTAATTGCAAATGCGCCGGAATAGATACCGGCAAGCTCAGTTGTTCCATTTCATATTTCGAGGAATTGCTCGGTTGCCGAAGTATCTCTTCTTGATTTCGACCATTTTCATCTTGTTGCTAGGATACCAACTATAGTTTATAGGAGGCCATAAAGATTTTCGAACAGGTATTACGCGTTAATTGGCCACTTTGCTTCCGACCCCGCTGTTTCCGTACCGCAATACGATCCTGATGTTTCCTATGAAACGTTTTTCTTGGCGGATCGTTAAAGAGAGAAGTGGTTCAAGGAAGAAATTAATAAACTACACACTCAATTCTATCCTACAAGTTCTTTAATACAATTATAAATAGAGAATATTTTAAAAAGGACAGAAAGAAGAGAATAAAGCGCAAGTGCAAAAGAAATTAAAAGTTAATTCCGAAGACAATAAGCAATAATAAATTAAGGTAATAAATGATAATAAATTTTATATCAAACTGCAATATAATATTTTATAATGTAATCGGAGAGCATCGTAAAATATGGTATGCAATAATTAATTGCATTAAAATAATGACATTCTAATTTCGCTGAGCAGAGTTCAGTATGTCTTGCATTATTAACAAGAGATATTTGAAAATTTTAATCTGTTAATACCCTAACACAGGGTTGATTAGCTATACAATTTATTAAAGCTACTTGATATTTTTGAATGACCGTGCCCTTTCAACAAAAATAGTCTCACCTACAGATATATATATATATTTTCGTTCTATTTCGACGATGTCCGTTTCTCATCATCGGAAAGCCGCTCGTTTCCTTTGTCTCCGTTGTCTTGGGTGTCGCCCAATAGCGCCTGCCTTTGCCCCATCGCGACAAAAGAGTTCGAGTATCGGCGCTTCTGATGGAGCGGCGCGCTAAGAAATCTGATTGTAGGGCGACGACGAGAAAGAACGACCTAACATGCCTCCATTTTTCCCGCGGCATCGTCGTCGTCGTCGTCGTCGTCGTCGTTGGCCATGTACCGCAAACCCCATTCGTCGCCTTTTATTACTTCCCCTCGTCGCCCTCATCACGAACCTCGGCCTCCCTTATTCGCCTTCCGTTCTCACCTCTCAAAGAAATATCACGACTATTTCAATTCCCGCTGATATTGCCGGCCGATAGACAAGGCATCGCCCGGGGTGATCCTTTATTTTATACTGAGCCACGTATATCATACGGCTGTGTCGGCGCGACTCTGCACTGATTTCAGACGTATCTCAAAATCCCTCGTAACCATACATGTTCGAGGGCATCGGGGTTAACAGTGCAGTTAGCGCTCGCAGAAATACCGCTTTCGACCTTTTCCCGCCATACATGTAATTCAGATACGAATAAATGCGTATCACACAACTGTCGTCATGTTCATGTAATATTTGTAGAGATTAATCTTTACGAATAATTAACACGTTTTTTTAAATTTTTTTTCTATACAAATTAATTTTTATTATTTTAACAAGTGTAAAAAAATTTCTTTTCTATACTCATACAAAGAGAAAAAAATTTCTTTAAATTTAATAAACCGTTTTATTCGACTATTCCAAAGCATATATTTTTTGTTGTTAATAAATTTTATTACACCTAAAAAAATCTTTCTCTTTGTGTACTTATACTTATTTTTCTGTACTTATTTTTTTATATTTATTTTTTTACTTATTTTTTTCTATACTTATTCTTAAACATTTTTAGAAAATATTTTTATGTTTGTTTATTTAAAAAAATTGTATATAATTATAACTAAAATTACACACACACACACACACACACACAGTACTATCGGTTTTTGAAGAAAAACATTTACAAAATAAAATTGTTGAATTGTACACGAAGAAAATTTTATAGTAAAAATTATTATGTACAAATCAGAAAAAAAAATTTTAAAGAATTATACCATAAGTAGTATAAATACTATGGTAAATTTGATGAAAAATTTAATAGAAATTTTTATAATTTGTTCCTTGATTCGCGCTTACTATTTATCATTTTATAGTAATTTTTACTATAAAATTTTTTCCATGTATATATGTACAGAATTAATCTTGCGATTTGCGATTTGCATATTAACCATCAAGATATAGTATCATAATTTCATAATTCTACTATTTTTTATTTTAAGATATGTATTTTATGCATACTCTTTTCTCTTTTGTGGAACCTCATTTTCTCTCTTTCTTTCTAGCTTGTGCCACATGGATCGTGTTTGTATACGGCTGCCTATAATTTATACACAAAAATTGATCGCTGCTATTGTGTTGCAGGTAATTAAGCGTCAAGACGACATTTATTTGACGGCAATAGATATCTTGCGCGAGAAACGCTGGCTTCGCGATAACTACGAATACCAATAATTTCGTCAAATACGAATCGAGCGGTTCGTCTGGCGGTTTAATTTTCTGCTAATGCAATTCGCATCCGTCGTTTTTTTTATCTCGCTGCACGAACTTTCATCCAGGCAATTTGAAGAGAGAGAGAACGAGAAAGAGAGATAGTAGTAATCGACCGCCCGACATCAATAACTAATTCGAAATTCAACGAAACGGAATCGATCGTTTGCCTTACGGCGTGTTTAAGACCGGTGTATATATATATATATAGTATATATTAAGACATTGGTCGAGACATTGGTTAAAATTAAGACATTGGTTGAGACGGATATTAAAACTCGACTATTCATAGTCGAGTTTTAATATCCGTCTCAACCAATGTCGTAAGATGTTAATACGGGTCTGTGATTAGTTGGTGATATCTTAAGGTAGTACTTAAAACGTTCTTAAATATAAGACCTGTCTATGAATACCTGCCCAAGTATTTCTATGGCTATGCGCGCGCGAATTGACCGGTTCGTGGTATTTCGGTAAGCAGTGCGATCTCGGGGGCCTATGTTTGTTCACATACGTAGTGGCGCGCCGTGTTTACGCAACAAGGTCGCCGCGCTATCATTCGCGCGCCGAGACTCCTCGAGTAAGCAGGCACCGGCACGAGCGAGCGTCGCGTCGCGCTCCGCGAGCGTAACGTTATTATCCCTCGAAACGTGCTCGGAGTGATTCGCGGGAGGAAAACGCATTTCCGTATCAACTACATCCGGCTACTATTGGCCGTCACGATCATCTGACGATTAGATCCGCAAACGTGTCGTGACGCCCGGCGGTATGGTTGTCCCGATATATTCGCGCAATTTCACGCGGAGGTTAGGTTAGGTTAGGTCGACGTCGAAACAGGTAGGAGTTAGGAACAGGAAAAATCTCTCAAGACTGTTTATTAATTTGATCTTATTAATTGCATCGCGCGGTATTAAGCTGAAGTTGTAAAATAACAATTTCACTGTAAAAATTGATCACGAATCGACTGGTGTTGTAGTCGCGAAGTGTTTAATCGGCGATTAATCTATAAATTGCACGTGGGTTCAAGATTCGTTTATTTGGTATGTTAAAAGTTACAGGATATCGCAAGTATCGAGTAAATTGTAGTTTTATACGAGAGTATTTTGTGCGATTGATGCATCGGGAGTGTCGTGTAAATTACGGTTGCAGTTAAGCACTGTGAGTGTGAGTGTGTATGAATATATTGAAGAAACTGAGAGGAAGGAGAAGCAGGAGGAAAAAGGAGGCCTGGGAGGCATCAAGCGACGGCGGAGCCACCATGGGGTATATATTACAGTCGAATCTCTCATTCTACGTAACCTTCCAAAACGACAAAAAAGCCTCTCATATCACGACCGCGGAAGGAGAATCGTATCTCCATTTCTCAAAAGTTCGTAAGAACGTGAGACGTTAGCATAAGGAAATCGACTAATCCCAATCGAGTATTCAAGTTTTGGCAAGCGAAGTGGGGGGGGGGGGGGACCCCTCTTTTTGTCATAGGATCAGAGATTTTCCAGACCGGAAATGTCGTAGGATGAAAGGTCCGACTGTATCATTTATTCAACAAACTACTTTATAATTTTCCGGTGTTGGTTCGGCCGACCGTTCGTCGATCCGTGCTTATGCAAAATTTTTAGAAACAACTTAATTTTTTGAAGCTTTATTTTCGCATGTTTATATCCAAGAATTTTCACCGAGACAAAAGTCAGTTGATTAGAGATAAAAATCAGTTGATTAGAGGCACGAAATTTTATAACGAAGTTCTTACAACAATTTTTTGTTACTTGTTTACATTCCAAGTGGCATTTACTATTTTGTTATTTGGGAAATCGCGCATATCTGTGAATGCTATATGATGTCTTTTGTGTGCATCATTTTCATTGCATAATGTACACAAATGTACACATATAAAATACTTTTTTATTAAAAATTTTATTATTTAAAATTATTTAAAATATTTAATAGCACGTTTTATTTATGTAGCATTATTAATACTTTTGAAATATTTATTTGAATTAAAAGTATACAAAATGTACTTACCCAACTTAAAAATGTACATGCGCACAATTAATTTTTGAAATTTCAATTACATTGAGTATTGTTGATTTGAATTTTTTTTACAGATGATTGCAGTTATAAAACTCCGCTGCTGCACATCATACGGGTGAGCGCTATTTTTATTTATTACTTTACATTTTATTTTAAATTAAAGTAATATCTGTGAAAATAATCAAATATATATGTATGAAATTAATAAGTAAAAGCACAGATAGAAAAATGTCAAACAAATTATTACATCTCACAAATTTATTGTCTTAAAATAGACAGTTGAAATAAATTAGTGTTAATATTTAATCTTGGGACATATATAATTATTGATTGCTTTTGCTGGTGCAAAGAGAGATATATATAGTTTATTATATTGCATTATTTAACATATTTTATAGAATCAATTCTATTCTCATTAGTTTGTCATTTCTAGTTTTTTATTTTCTATTATCAACAGTTATTAATAATTGAATTTCGTTAATTTAAATTGCAACAATTTTCAAGTTTTCTATTTATATTAGTTACTGTAGCACATGCAAGAAATTAAAAGGCAAAATTAGCTGAAATTAGAATAATGAAAATATTATGGAAATGAGCGATACATGAATAATGATAAATCGATATGCGAGTGAGATCACTTATATTTTAATATGCAAACATTACGCGACTTTGATCGTTGTGAGATATTCTGCAGGAATACTTTGTTCACACATAAACGTTATTTTATTTGTAATGTACTCAATTTTTGTTAATTAACATAGTTTTTATTCGAAATATATCACATCTTAAAGCGGTTACACATAATCTAAGCTCTAATAGAGTGTTGGCCTGGGAGACATTGTTGTTAAGATATTTAAAGTCTTCAAAACTTCATAAATCGCGGGAAAATGGGTCATCCAATTAAACTTTAGAAAAAATTGTTTTATGTTTTAATGAGACTGTTGCCATGCATAATAATTACCGATAAAAGATGTAATGCTGATGAAAGATTGAAAGTTGATAAAAGATATAAGGCAGATAAAAGGTGTAAAGCATGATGAGAGACACATGATAGGATCTCTTACTTTTAAACGCGATTAGAAGTAACTGATAGATGTATTAATTTGAAGCACATTTCAACTAGTTCACCAATGGCTTATTGCATGTGTGTACGTGAAGATGACTATAATAATCTCCGTCCTATTGCTGCGCGTTTGTAATGTATATTATTCTGCATGACCGTTCACAACCAAATTCAAATTTGCGAACTATTTCTACGATCTAACGCTCGCATTCCCAGCAAGTCGCATAATTTGGCCGATACTATTTGCAGTATTTGCATAAGTCAGATACATTATCAAGGTAGTCGCATCGCGGGCGCGTCAAAACAAGACCCGGTCGAATGTTTTAATCTCATTTGAACTTTTAAACTTATATTGAGAAGAAGTTTAATAATAATATTCATACTTGATGAAATAATTTTAATCAAATATTTTATTAGTATAACCAAATTTAATAATTTTACACGGAGAAATTTTTCAAAAATTGCGCGATAATAGTTACGAATCATAAGAAAAATTTCAGAGAATTATGTATTATAATAATATAAATTATTATAGTAATTTGATGAGAATGACATAGAAAAAAATTTTATTTTTTTCCTTGATTCGTGCTCTCATTGCTTACTATTGTAATTTTTGATATAAAATTTTCTTCACAAATAATAACCAATCGATTGCTAAACAGTTACAAAATTAAGTATTACTATTTTTGGTTACATTAATCGAATTAACATTTAACATTTAATTGAAATTATATTAAGCTTAGTAACTATACTCGATTATTTATCAAACTCTTTTTTTAGTGTATAAAGATTATGTTCATATGATAAGTGAGAAAAAAATGTTTATCTCTACTGTATTCAATCGACTGATTCTTTCGTTACTAACGTTGGTTGATTTAGAAATAAATGGGAGAAAAAAGTCAGAAAAGCAACTTTTTTTTACGGAATCGCCATTCTCCATTTTCCTCTTACCTGAGTGTATAAAAATTCTCGAAGTAAAATCGATTTGCGCCCGAAGAGAGTGTGTCAGGGAGGCCTTCGGTCTTCGTAGGGGGACACCTTATATAACATGGGAAATTGGCAGGAGGTATTTCCTAATATCGAACGCGCGTCCTCTGGAAAAGAATGTCGGTGTGACATTACAGGAAGAGAGGGAGAAGCATTGCAGAAAGAAAGAGACAGAAGTGCGCTTTTGCCCCCGAAAATCTCGCTGAAACAAAGGATCGTAAGGGATAGAAGGGGGAGAATTCTTTTTTATTCCTCTCCGCACTTTTTCGATTAGGAAAACCGTATCACTGGCATTTATGAAGTGTGCGTTTTTTATGAGGCGCCAATCGTGCTGTGACTCGAATCTGCTCATTTCTGCTCGTACGATCGTTGAAGCAAATCGCGTGAAAACAAAGCGAAACGACGAATGACGCGTGTCTATCGCGGACAAATAGTAGACAGTAATTATTATATTATTCAATTTTGTTTGAATTATCTCTGAATGACGTGTGTCTATTACGGACAAATAATAGACGGTAATTGTTATATTATTCAATTTTGTCTGTATTATCTCATCAAGCAAGATTTCACAAATAAAGATAATTTTATTAAATTATAATAATGACGTGTCAAAAGTTATCCGGGTCTAATTTTAATATTATACTCTTCTAATTTAGTTTTAAACACATAAAAGCGTCCTGAAATTTGTAATTTCTGTAACTTCTCAAGATTGTTGCACATCAACTGAAATCTATTTAAATTTCCAGATGAGATTAAGATTCTATTCTAAAAATATTTTTTGACGGCCAATGAAGCTGTGAAAGCTCGCTCTTAAAACGGATTATTAACTTTTTAGTAAAATAGCCAAGGTACGTTCTGCGATTTGTTTGTTAAGCCATCGTGAGACGTTTGCTTCTCCGCGATAAATCTTTTATTCCTCCTGGGAAAACGCAGTCTATTTTTCGTCGCGCTTTTCTAGCGATAAAATAGAGTAATACGCTACCCATCGAGACAGTGGGAGACGGCAATAAAATATTAATATAAAAATATCGGAGCGTGTTTGCGCACGAAGAAGTGAATCTCGGGTAAAATTAAAAAGAAGAAACTGTGCTCTTGGAAAACGGGGAAAACGGATGACAAAGTTCCTTCTTCTTCGATGTATATCTGCTGACTATTTGATAAACTTTGATATTGATTACGCAAGCATGGAATACGAAGGACGTGCGCACGTGCGACACAGCGAAATTTATGTGAAAGTTGCCCCTATGACCCGAATAAATAACCGAATGCTTAAGAGTGTTGAATTAGACGTCGTCTGTTTCAAGAGGGGAAACCGTGCTACGTACACTCGTACGAACAAATGATTCTGTTACGTGTTTTGACAGGAGATTGATATTATTATTTCAAACTGTTCTCATTTAAATAAACATCGGGAACGTGCGTGTATCCGTTGAGTACCAATTAAGTATCGTTTTACAGAAGCGTACCGCTTTCTCCCTGCAATTGCGCGTTGTTTTCGCAATAATCGATTTAATTAAATTCTCAACAATAGTTACCGTCGGAAGTTCGCCGATCGATCTCGTTTACCTGCGAAACTTTAAACGCACACGCGTTATGGCGCAAATATAATTCTGCGCAACGAGCTGCTCTATCCGCGATAGACGCGGTGCATTAGGCACACCCCGTACACGAACTCCCGATAATGCACGGGGGATAAACGTAACGGGGGAGAATTTAAGACAAATATTTGTTTGCCACATAACGTGGAAACTTGCACTGAAACTCGACGTGCGGCAATCGTTGTGAAGATAAAATTCAAGTTTTAACAAGGAGAGAAAATTATGTGTCTCCCGCGAAAGAGAAATGAGAAAAAAAAAGATTCCAGACAGTATTATCTTTTCGCTCGCTATACAAAGGATTTTTCATTTCATAGTGTGCATAAGGTCGAAAGTAGTTAATGTTAAACATAAAACGATATTATTTTTATTAGCAAGAAATTAAAATAAACTTCTTTTTTTTTCCTGATATTAAAAAAAAATTTTTGCAATCTCTTTGTGAATCACGCGAAACACAGCTGTATTAAATGCTATTAAATGCACAATTTAAAATCGAGCAAACAACACAATTATTTTTTATAGCCTGAGGCTCTTACTTTATATATAAATGATTCCCCCATAAATCCAACGAGAATAAATATAACGGGAAATTTAAGATTTAAGAACATTTGTTTATCCTGTAACGTGATACCCTGTCACAGCGGTACTCGACGTCTCGGGCCAGATCGGCGTGCGGGGGAAGGGCGGGGGATGAGTTAAACTTTTAACGAGCTTTCTTCCTTCCTCCTCTCTCGGTCCCCTCTTAAAGTTCTCCGGGAAAACGGCGCGCAACCACCCGCGCCACCCGCGTTTCTGTTTCATCGTGTTTCCCGTCGACGAATGCCGAACTTCCTCCTATCGTCCTGCGATGACACAGGTCTGCATTTATCCGCGGCCGTCCATCCATCACACGGGCCGCGAAGCTGCTCCGCGAGGAGGCGCGTGATTTATCTGCTCGGCGAATGCGCGCCGCGCCGCTCCAAATCGCTCGGATGAGAAAAGCCGGCGACGGACGCCCGCGTTACGTTCTGCTGTCTGGAATTAAGCGCGGTTCTGGAAGAAAAAAAAAAAGAACGTTTCTCGTCTACCTCTGACAACTCTAAATGTGTCAGCCATCGGTCCGGCAGTTTTAAAGCACCAATTGCGCATTAGTTAAAAACAAAATCGTGATTGCGCGCACGAGCATCTGTACCGTCAATTATCGGTGGACATTATCTTGTTTTTTATGAGCCTCTTATTTTTCGATGTTATATTTTATAGTTTTTATACGACACCATTTGCAGCAGTTAAAACTTTTCTTTTACGAGCTTTTATAATTTTAAGTTACTTCAAAAGTTTATTATGCAATACAATATTTGTGTTATAATAACAAATATGTATTCCAAATATATATTTCATGCCTTCGAATGAGTGAATAATTGAATCGGCTAATGCTCTTTTGTTTTATTTCATTTATTTCATATTTATTATTTATTATAGATAAAAGCACGTTCGCTTAAATATCTTTTCCAGCCATTATAGCCGTGCGCTATAAATTTCTCCGTTCTTGTCATCGAGCGTACTATAGCCTAGAAAGCATTTTTATATTTATTGAGACGCGGTATGGAGCTCACGCAGTGTGTGCCACGCATTATAGTCGGATAGCGAGCGTAGCGAAAAATAATATATATCCCCTTTGCTCTCTTTTTTTTTTGCTTTCTCCGTCCCTTTCCTTCCCTTTCGAGGCACGCTTCCGGCACGTGGCCGAGATTCCGCCGCGATATCGCGAGAACGGCAATTATTTCGTTGCAAGAATTTTCCTGAAATGTTTCCGGAATTTTCGCGCAAAGTTAATGGAATTTGAAGGAGAAAGTTACGAACACGGGCCTCGAACACCTGCCGTAATAAGATATTTCGTGTGCGTGCGCGCTCACGTACAGTTGTTAGTGGTGGCATTCCTCTCGAAATAATAATAATTTCACGAAACTTCTTCGTTTCTTCCGCGGGGCGCGACTGAATAATGTTATCAAATGCAACGGGCTTGCATGCCTTGTATAAACCGAGTCGTAAAGACCGAGACAAATGGAGGCTTCCTTAGAAAAATGTAGTAAGCTCCGTTTTCCACTTTTACAGATATATTTAACGGAATATCTCGTAAAATGTTTATTATATGTTGAGTAATATACACGTCTTTTCAATCGGGTTATTTCTATCGTCGAGATGTAATCGCAACTGTAATAACCTTTCGTGAATATTTTGGAAAGAAATAGTTTAGTATTCAAAACACTGGGAATATAAAGTATGCTCGTACTTGCGAACTTAATGAACTTTTAAAATATCCAAAAATAACAACTAGCTTATAACGGAGAAACTTTAAGTGCTGGGAGTCGGGTAGAAAACACAGTGTCGGAAATGAGAGAGGCTAATAAAAATGAGATAATGCCGCCGCAGTTGACGGTACATACGTTGCAGATACTCGCGGTCACGATCCGTCTCTCTCTCTCTCTACCTCTCGTCTCGATGTCGCTCGTGATTCGGGTATCCAGCATTCGGCGAGTTCTCGTGCCAGCAACACGTGATATTCCTGGAGCTCTCTTGCATTCCGTCGCGTCAAAAACCCGCATGCGTGCGATGCATAAGGATGAGCGACGGAATGCGCCGTGGCGTGTCGCCGCGATTTCTCGACGAGAGAGCGAGAGCGCGGGATGCGCGGGCCGATCGGTCGATCATGCGCGAGCTTTTCGAACTTTCGACCGGCCGGAGATCGGCGGTCTGTGTTGAGAGAGAGCAGTCAGTGCAGTCAGTGCAGTCAATGCAGCCGGTGATTCCACGGATCCTCTCCCGGGGCCGGGGGCGTCGATTCCGTTAGCGGGAAAGTGCCGCCGCGAGGGGTGCGTTTCGAAAAGGCACTTTGCCGCTCCAGGAGTGGCTAGACGCATCGGTGGTGGGGATATTATAGCGAGAGCGGAGCTGAGAGGGTGAGAAGAGAGTGAGAGAGAGAGAGAGAGAGGTAGCAGGGGGTGAGATAAGCAGGCAGAGCGAGAGAAAGAGAAAGAGAGAGAAGGAGACAGAGAGAAAGAGAGAGCGAGAGGGAGGTCAGGTAGATAGAGAGGGTCGCGGGAGAGAGGGAAGGGACGGTCCGGAGGGATGGAGACCGTGAGAGCGTGAGAGGGTAGCGATTGTGCTACAGTCGCACCGCGACACCCCCACGAGTAAAATCGCGCGCGGCAGCCCACATTCTCGTGTATAGAACCGTGTACGTGTATCGCGAAAAAGGGCCCGCGAACAGTGCTATGCTTTTGAGGCCGCGATTAGGAAGGTGCCCTCCATCTTCGTCATTGGCCTTATCCTCGTCATTTTCTTTCAAGTGAGAGCGCAAAAGCCGTACGGAGCGCAGCGTTGAGGTGAGTTTTCATATAAAGTGATTTTAAATGTTGTACATTTTTTTCTATTCTATAGATGCAGCAGTAAAAAAAAATTTTTAACGTGATGGCGGTGAGAGAGAGAGAGAGAGAGAGAGAGAGAGAGAGAGGGAGGGAGGGAGGAGATAGTTTAAAATAAAAATATGAATAAATGAAACAAAATTTTTAGCTAATTTTAAATTGGTTTAATAAAATCTCTCGCGTTACGTGGCATTTGATATTGAAAATTACAAAATTGGAGATAAAACGTCTGATCGAATTTAAAAACAAAAAATTGAATTTGCTTTCCTCAAATCTCGTTTTCGCAAGTGCGCGTCTTTTAGAATCTTATTCGGATACAGAGACGAATTTTGATAGTATAGATATATTTAGAACTAGGCCTACAGTTTAAATTTTTAAGAATGATTATTATTAAAAATTATTAAGAATACGATTCTGTGATTTTTTAATAAATTATAGATTTTGTAATTTTTATTACATACATTAATTTTTTATCAATTTATTTATTGTATTAATAATTTTTTATAAATTTATTAAAAATTGCTTTAAACTTTGTTTTATTCTATACGTCGTGAAGCGGATTTTGAAATAATGCTCGAAAATAAAGTGATTGTTTTTGATGCTATTTTTTTGTAGCGATGACGAGACTAAATAAAAATGTAGATTAAAAATAAAATGAAGAGTGCATTTGACCGAGATATAGTTTGTATTACGTAACTAAATTTTTGTCCGTTCTATGATTTACTTTTAGCCAAAACAAATATATACCATTCATATCACATCACATATCATATAATCTTTTTTAAATACTATTATTATCTATTCTTTTTTAAGAACATAAATATAATTTTCAATTATCAAAATTAAATTCCTTTCGGAGTTTCAATTCGATACGTTGGTATATTGGATTTACACAAAATTTAATTTGATTCATTGGAGTAGGAATAAAACTTTAAAATAACATACTACACAGTTCTCTCTCTCTCTTTCTCATTCCTTTGCGTAATATTAGAGATTGCATTTATCTTGATGAATTTGTTTCTTAAATGCAGTAGTCGGATGGTTAAGATAGCAAATGTATTAGTTTTTATTTAGATACTTGTACTAATTTATTAAATTCCTTAGCAGGAAAACAATTTCATAGGAAATTAACTAGACGGAATTTTCAGCGATATAGCGTAGATTCCGCGTTCTTTCTTGGGGGGAAATTAATTTCGCAGGAGCTCTTTTAACCAGTTGGAATTATAAGCGATACAGCGTTCGCTATTTCCGAGGCGAATACTATTAGGTATATCGAGGTATACGCGCATTTTTCCGCGACGGGATCGATCGAAGGATTATTTCTCGGGATCGTTTGTTAAAACGTCGTTGAGGTCAGTACGAAGGAAAGGTCGCGGGCCTTTGCGCGATTCAACGGCGACCTGTTGATGATCTTTCTCCGACTCGGTGCGTTTCAAGAAATATTCTTGAGACTTACATGCACATTTAATCCTTTTCTTGTGAGCGGGATACCTAAGACAGTTTAGGAACTGCGATTTGACTGTATAAATAATAAAAAGGATAATATTAAAAAGCTGCATTTTTAAATATTGAGATATAGTATATATACAAGTTTTTAATCGAAAAAATTAATAAAGTTTACAAGGTTGCAAATAATAAAACTCTATTTTTCGTTATTTTTAAGTTGATATTGCTTAGGAGAAATATTCATTTTCCATGTTTGATCAACAAAGGAACACTTACTGTTACTATTAAAAATGAAGAAATTCTAAATTAGTCAACTGATTCACGGTTGATGATTGCATATAATGATATTTTATTATTATAATGGGTTCTCTTGGAGTCGACAATATTCATTAATAGACAAAATAATTTTCAAAATTAATTAATTTTATAGTTAATTTAATATATGTGTATAATAACCATTTTATGATAGAGAATTGATAATGGATATGTAATGCACATGTAATATAAGATATATTTTTTATTTGCTTATTTATAATATTGATTTAATTTCTTTGAATACCGTTTGAATAGATTCGATAGAAACCTGTTGAAGATATAATATCTCGGTAGGTATATTGATGGAATCGCTTGTCCGATTGCCAATACTGATCGTAACGCTTCCCAAAATTGCAAGTACTCTTTTGACAGAATCATCCTGAGCTTCTATGAAAGTTTCATTAACTTCAACCAATGGGTTCTACCATGGCAAAAATAATATTCGCGCAGCGAGAAGTAATAACTCGCTCGATCGCGTTCATCTTTATCGTTGATCGCAAAAACTCGCTTGCGAATTTTAGCTATCAGCCAGTTAAATATTAAGTTATTTTAACTCTCGTATTCCGATCACTTTTTACCGATCCGCAGATGTAAATATTGATGATAGATTCGACATAATTAAAAATCTGTCGATTTAAAAATATATATCAATCTGAAACCAAAGAAATTTTGTTACGTATATATTGATGACAGGCGTTCAAACATTTACATATACATAATTAATAGTTTTTCGATTTTATGAAAATTTGAAAAACATACACGTAAAAAACGTATCTGAATTTCACCTCCATAGAAAATTGAAAATCTTATATTAATTAATAAAAATTTATTATTCAATGAGTATTATATAATATCAGCATACATATTTATGTTAATAACATAGATTCTTTTTTTTAATTTTATTTTCCTTCTATCATGTTTTTAAATTATCTTTTATCGTTGAAATAAAATAAGTTAAAGTAAAGCGAAGAGTGAAAATCATACGAGGTTAGTGAAATCACGTGAATCCAGATGAAACTTAAACTATAATCATAAATGGATGCAACTGCACACGAGTTGATACACGATTTTTTGATCGCTTTCCCGATTTGTCCCATATAAGAAGTACTACGTAAGAAACTTTTCCAGCACGCTCGTTTTAAGCATCTGTGCGCCGACATTTCCAGCGAACTCGTCTTTGGAGTGCTGCCAATGACTTTTGGCTGACTCGTAGAACCTGTTGATGACTCGGCGATTCGCGAATTTTGCGCTTCGTCTTCAAACGGGTAGATTCTTTTTTTAACGATTACTCTCGACGGCTGTTCTTTGTGGTATCACAGGCGCAGAATAAATTTGGGGTATTTAGTTCCTCTTATATCTTTAATTTCTTATATACTGAAAAAAAGACTTGGTTATAATAATCCAGCCTTGGTCACAGTTAACCAAAACCTTAGTGAAATAGAGTTTTAACTAAACGCAATGAAATAATGTAATTACAATGTTTATTATCAAACGTTTTGTTATTATTATATTTATTTCTAGCAATCAAATATTTCAAACAATATCATATTGCATTTTACAAGTTTACCAAGGATTTTTTTTTCAGTGCATTGATAAGAAATCCGAAAGCACGTTGAGATATAAATACGCGATATAAGAATGCCACATATATAAATAATTAGCTCGTTAGCTCGCAAATTACGAGAGTAATGCAAACATTTTTATCAATGGAATGCGATGCAATTTTTTTCGTCATGAGCTCGTCAGTCCGGTTTTGATTGCACGAGGGAAGCACATTTACATTTTGTCCAGCTGTATCGTTCTTCCCTTTTTAATTTCTTCATTTCCCCGAGGGACCTCTACCGAGCTTCGCGTTTCTTATTCAGCACATGTTCGCAGTATTTTCAGGTCTAATAGGACCGGAGAGCTCGCGAGACATCCCCGGTTCTATCTTTTCGCCGTTTGCCGCTTTTCCAATTTTTCGTTACGCGCGATCCGCGCGCGGCGTGCCAATTTCGTGCGGCCGTAACTTCTCCCGTATCGCTTGACCGTCGTGAGGCACCGGTTTTTCTCGTTTTTAACGCGGCACCGTTCGATCGTTACAAATAGTAGTATACGTCGCGACGCGATCCCCGTCGATCCGTCGTGATGGGAGAAAGTATTTTCCGAACGAGCGGCGGTGGAGCGAAGTCTCCGCGGGACGATTATTATCGCGGTCGTTGCGTTTAATTTCTCAGGAGACAGCATAATTACAAGTGAATTAGATATCGTTTTCAGGCGCAGGTGTAAGCGTCCGGCGCGCATTATTTCCGGCAGTAATAATGGCAACGTAGAGCTTTGTTATCCGATGGTTAAACATTTGCGCTTGTTAATTGTGATAAAAGTACGAGAGGAAGCGAAGCTGGTGGAGGTAGAAAGGTAAAGGGAAGAGACTCGTAAGAACGTCGCTAAGTGCAAATGGAGGAGTTACGCGGGAAACACCGGGCTCAAGCGACACAATTTTTTTTATCTGTAACATACGATTTTAAATATCCAATTTTACGAGTCGCGCGTATTATTTTACGATAATACGATAATATTGTAATTCAAGTTATATAACGATCGCATTTGTTTTTCGTTTCGTGCGTGCGCCACGGGTAATCTCCCCCGTATAACGTGCGCAGTTTTTTTGGCCGTGTTTAATGAAATTCTACTGTCTACTGCAGCATCCTAATGAGATGCTAGCATACAGTGTACTTAATCCGCATGAGAGAAACATTTACATTGTAAAGTGCAAATTCATTGTTTCGCGTGCGCGGTTTAGTATCCGCGGCCGTTTCGCATAGTCCGCCGCGCAAGATGGATTCCCTTAAATTTCGAACCATTCTTCTTCGAGACTCGCCACTACCCCACCGCGGGTGTTGAACAATAATCAAGCCAGCGGCCTCACTCCCCTCCCCCCCCTTTCCCCGTGTATCTTTCGTGCTTTTTTCCTCCTCGCGAGTCGAGGGGAGGAGGGAAACTGCCGAGCGGGTTGCGAAGTCGGCGACGAGCTTCTTAATTATTTCTCTTACGGCCGCGTCTCGGAGATGGGTTACGCCCGAAGCGAGAGACCGTTTCTTCCACTGTCCTTTTCATTTGTCTCCCCGCGGCTTGCATCCATTCTGAATTTAATCCCACGCATTTCGTTTTTACTGCGTGACAGCTCGAGACGAATGTCAGCACGTACAGCGCGTAATTCTCAATTTTTCTCTCACACGTATTACCTTTTCTCCATGTATCCGCAGGTAACATTAAGTGAAGTTTAATAGTTCCTGAATGCGTGCGGTAGCTTTGCATTTGTGCTTTTGTTATTAGAAGAGAAATTCTCAGCGATCAATTATCGTCAATTTTTGTGATGTCAGGTTCGATATCGCAGTCGTTTTTCTATAGACTCTTTCGATGCAGAGCACACGAAGCCAAATTAATTAGGAGATATCGTATATATAGAGCGTTTGAAAATATTATCATAGGTGGAACTTAAACGGGGAAATTTTACTCTTTGGCAATTAACCCGGAATTCAGCTTTATCAGTCCATGCGCGAGATGGAAATATCGTTACAACGTTACCTCCGTTCGCAGTCGAGAGAGAGAGAAAGAGAGAGAGAAAGAAAGCGTTTTCCACGCAGATTTCCGGATTAGGAAGTGGCCTCGGCGGCGGTAAACGAAGTGATACCCTTCTCCCTTCTTTTTCCCTGCCACCTATTTCTCGTTGCCGTTCTCGGAATGCGTTCTTCCGGCACGGCTGATGGGTCCCGTCCGTCCGTGACGACCATTAACTATCCCCGACGCAATTTTCGCCAGAGAGCGATGGAAAAACTTCTCGCCCATCCGGTTATGTGTGCATCATTGTGCGCCCGCACACAACACACAACACACAACACACATACACACACACACGTGCGCGCGCGTATACACGCGTTGCACGAGCTCCGGTAGCAGCCGGTCTTCGTCCCGGCGCGCTAATGCCCTCCGTATTTTCCGTATTTTCCGCGGTCAACTTGGCCGATGGCTCGCGCGATCCTCGGGGACGAGTCCGAGTGACACAGCAGCTGAGCCCCTCCCAGTAATCGAGATGCGAGCCATTTCGCGTTGATACGACAGATTGATTCTTTTCTAGTCTCGCAACTCCGGCTGCGATTGAAGTTTCACAACTTGCGCGCGTTGTTTATTAACATTTTTGACGACACTTAAAGCATCTAGACGCAAAGTAAAAATTAACTTTTGAATAATGCGTTTATAATTAATACGAAGCAGTATTTTTGTTATAATTGCTTTCTTTTTTTTTTTACAAGTGGCCTTTAAAATTTGAAAAAGCACTTAAAAGCTTTTGGAACTTTAAAATATTTCTTAGCCGAGATTTCTCAGCCCTTATTTTAATAAATTTTTGTTAGTCTCTTTATGTTTTCCGTGCTAGTTCAGTTTTGACAAGTTTTGAATTGAACAGCCATACGAATAGAGATAAAGCGGATGTGAATTATTTAATTGAAATTTTCGTACAATTGATTCATGAGAATGCGACACAGGTGCGCGGTTCTCACGACGAGAGAAAGGGTGAGATCTTAGAATTGTAAGGAAGAAAGGTTTTCTGGAAGCACATGTCCCTCTATCGTCCCTTCGACGTGGGCGGTCTTTGGATGATTGCCAATGAATCCTTAAACGGAAAGAACCTGTTGATAATGGCGTGATGTAATGCTCGATTCGGCACGCTCCAATTTTCACCCCTTCTCTGCCATTTTTCTCTCCTTTTCCTCGCCGATATCCAACGACTTTGATTCCGTTTCCGTTTAAGTGCCTATCTTCGAAGAAGCGCACATCCAAAATCGGGATATAAAATGTCTTAAAGATTATGTTTATGATATATTAATATATCTTATAATATGATATTTAAATGATGTCTGAATGATGTTCTAATTTTAGACATGCTGTTTTGGGTTAATGGTCTTTGGCATATCGCGATTTATCTACAATATAATAAAAGAAGTATTGTGTGACAAACAAGCATTTTTTCCTTGTAGAGATATTGTTAATGATGAATTTTCCGCGGTTAGTAGTTACGGTTAGTCTGCAGCGACAGATGTAGTACGTCGTAGATTTAACAGAATTAAGTAATTTAGGATATCGCACTTCTGGCAGTGAGAGACACTTTTGATTTGTAACGCGTAACTAATAAATACATAAAGAAGGAAGTAGAAAGTTTTCTATATCACAATCTTCACGGTTTCCAGATCTACGATCGCAGGGAGGTTAATTCTTTTTCGAAATAATGATATAATCGAAATCTATAATATAATCGACTAATACGATTTTCTTGTTCGTTCAAATTGAATGATTAATCGCCAAGAAATATTCAAATTGCAAGGAACTTGGTCTAACACGTACGTACAATGGATTTGATGGCTTTTCGAAGGGGAACGATCGACGTGGGCGTACGTTTCCGCAACGTATCCGCAACGTCGGCCATTAAACGGCCATTTGCCGTGCAAATAATAACCGACGCTTCCGACGTTCGGCTCTCCCTTTTTTTTTCCGCGGCCGTCGAATTTTAGATTGCGCTTTAATATCGGCCGTCCGCTTAATCCGCGATGACGCTTTTTCTGGGATTTCCGAACGCTTTATTACAAAAAAGGTCCCACTCTCCGTCCGATGGACGGCAGATGTCACGCTTGCTGCTTTTTTGCTCCCGTGTGTCGTAACGTATTCGTTCGACCCGCAGTTTCGCCGCTCGGATTTCTGGCCGGGGCGGGTGAGAATAAGGCACGGGTTCGCGGCGCGCTGACAAAACGAGAAGGAAAAACGGAATTTCAGGCCATCGAGTGCGTCGAACACATGCACGCCGCTGTGGACAGAAAGTCGAAAAAACGCACGAGTATTACGACAGATAGGGTAAATCTACGAATTCCTTGTCCTTCCTTTCCGCCCGTCGTTTCCTTTCTTTTATTAGAAATATCAAGCTGAAAATTTGCTTGCTCTTATTTTATAACAAATAAAACATTACGTTAAACATCCGCATGAGTGTGTAAAAAATTAAAATTAAAGAGCATTAAAGGCAAAGTTAAATTTTTTACGGAACGGATAATTTGAGACGACAGTTCGTATATGAGCAACAAAAATGTAATCGTTACCCGGAGCGTTTGTTAGTCAGTCGTGCGGGCCTCTCGGAAGTCGAGATTCTTCTTTAAATCGTTAATTCGATATTCGAGTAATTTCCGTTTCGGCTGATAATAAATTGAATACCGAGCGCGGCGCGGCGCGCCGTTCTTGAGAAAATTCCGGTCTTTTAAAGTCGGCGACGGCGCCGCCATACGCTTCGTCCCCTTAGTCAATGCGCTTAATGGATAAACTTTGAAATAAACGCTCGCCGATACAGCTGCCTATAGACGTATTATATTGACGCATTATATCGTCGAGTTTTCGTTCTCTCGAAGCCAAAGTTGCTATATTCCTGCCTGCGCTAACTTGCCGCGATTATTGTCGCCCGTATTGAAATAATCGCCCATAATTTTCGTATCCTCTAATAAGCTATTGTTATTAAATTACAAAATAACTCGACGTGAACGAGCAGCATATAATCCTATTCGCTCGACATTCCTGATTTGAGTTCAAAAAATAATTTTTCGCGATCTTTTTGTTATCGCATTTTTCAATGCGATTTTGTAGCTTTTTATTGAACCTGAGCAGAATTGTAGTGTTTCTGGAAACAATTTCGTGATGTATTTATTACGGGAATTGTGTTTGTAAAAAAAATATGATTCTTTATATACTGCTATAAAAATATTTATCCATGTGTGAAGTGTAAATTTTATTGGGTTATTAATAGCCGAATTTATAGGAATATCTCGCTGATATAATCCTATTGAACAAATTTTTTTAAAATTTGTTGCTAGATTTTATGCCGATTTTATGCTATCTTATTCAAAATCTCCGAAATGTATATTATTATATTGTCAGTCAGATAAAAAGTACAGCGAATGGTCTTTTAATAACGATAAAAGTAACATTATCGACGCAGGAGAGGTCGGGATTATAAATGCGCGAATAATTTCGACACGTTTGTACGACGGAAGGTCTAAAGTTTTACGACGTACTTTGCATATCTTCTGTTTTCTACAAATTGTTACGCGACAATGAATCGTTAAACTTTGCGTCCGTCTGCGACAGTCTTGTAACTACTGCTTCACGCTACGGCGTTTACGCATTTGCTGAAAACAAACGGAAAGTTGGAGTAAAACCTGAGGCGTGTTTAATGCAAATATTATAATTACTTTATTGCAGGTTATATATGTATTAAAAGATTCGTGCCAGTCAAAAGATAAGAATTCACTTTTTATAAAGCTGCATAATGGGTATTTATTTGCGATATAAAATGTAATATCACATTGATATATCATATATTTTTTATTACTTTAATTATTTAATTAATTAATTTATTACTTAACGATATACTTATGTAAAAAGATACTTTATAAAACATTGGTTTTTCTTATTCTATTATTTTAACGTTTCGCTCATAAAGTTGTTAATCGCATTAAGAACATAATGCAAATCAATAGACTTACTTTATCGATAATTAAATTTTATGTTCTTCTTTGGTCGGCTATAAGCGCCGTACTTGAAATTCATTTCTCCGATGATTTCGCCAGTTGCGCGACATATTGTCAGGTTCGAGCAGTCGGTTTTGCTCTTCTTCGGCGATCTTCGGAGGTTACGAGACACCGAATCGCTGAGCTTTACATCCGCTCTCGACACTTCTTGCTCCTATTCCATTCTAACCCCGAACGTCTTCTAGCCTTCTCCACCCCGTTCTTCTCGATGTCTCCGGCACTCGAAGGACCGCATACCGCACGCGGGTGTGCCGAGCATTTCAATAAAAGACATCCTATATAGCAGACGACGGGATCGGTGGTCGTGGAGGTGGCGAAACGGGCGTAAAGCGATGCTCACCCTCACCCTCATTCACTCCCTTTCGTGTGATCGTCCGACAGTGTATGTTCCTCGCGGGCATTATTTCCGTTTTAACGGCGTGGCGACGTGCGCGGTCGCGAAAAAAAAAAGAAGAAAGGGAGAGAGGCTGGCAACCGCGAGTACGGTAATTTACGGGCCAGCAACGGTCAGGAATTCATAAATGGTCGCGAACATGAATGACGATATAATCAACTGAAGTAGTTGCTTTTTCTGTGTAGGTTTAGCTATTTTCTTACCTTTTTTTTGTCTACATTTAATTTTTTTACTTTACACGTCGACTGTAATAAATAATTTTATGTGATGTATATCGCAATTTGATCTGAAAAATACGGGGTGGTTTTATTATAAATAAATATTTTTATTGTGTTAGTAACATGAATATTTAAATCTCTGTATTTTCCCAAAAATATAAAATTTTGTAAATAAAAAGCTTTAAATGTAAAATATTAAAAAATGTAAAATACATAAAAAATGATGATATCTGAAAATAAATATATTTGGAAACAAAGTAATTAAAATTTACTGCAGCCGCTAAAAATATATTGTTGAATCTGTCCCTTTTTTATTTATTATATTTACTACATTTAATTAATAGGAATACAGATAGCAATATAAAAAAAGTAATAGTAAAAATTTATAAACATTTCTCTCAAATTTTGCGTCGTTGATATAGGTTTCTAGGCTTTAAAAATATATCGGTAACTTGATTATACATATATATAATGAAATTCTAATAAAATAGTAGAAATTTGACCTGAATCTCGTGATAACGAGATCTCGCTATTCAAAATTTGACGTCTATCTTAATATTAAATTTCCGCAACATTGTAATTTACGCGATAGCGATCGATAGAGGAAATGAAGTAATACTTTCCTTGGGTATTTCAATCACAAAATGTTGAACATATTTCATATTTCGTCTCTTTTCATTATCGGAACAATTTTATTTATAATACGTTTTATTTATGAATGAAAAAGTGAAGTAGTCTTCTATTCATAGTATTTTATAATAAGTATGAAGTGGTTGCTCTATTCAAAACAGATTGTACAATATGTAGAACAATTTCATCGTTCCCCAAGTAGAACAAGTGTTTCATCGCCTCCGAGCAAAGAATAATTAGCACTACCCGTTTCTCCTTACCGAGCAACTTGTCAAACAGCTTATTGGAGTCCTTTTTCGCGAGGCGAACCTTTGGGCTTCCGCTGAGAAGGATAGTCAGCGCAGATTTATTATACCGAGAGAGCTTCTACCAGCGCGCGAGTTTTCCCCTCGCTGCCTTTTAAGGCAGCTAACAATAGTCGTCCGCGCTGCTTCCGCGCTCGTTTTTTCCATCGTCGCTCAGTTCCTGTTTTCGGGAAAAATTAGCTGCGTTCGCTCGGCGAATACTGAGTATCGGTAGATCGGGTCTGGGGGGGAAAAAAGGGCCCCGCGTGAAAAGAACAAACGCGGCTAGATATCGCTGACGAATGATAGAATTAAATCAATCAGATTTTTGATTGAATTCGGCAGAGCTTGAAACGCATAGAAGACGCGGAACGCATTCGCCGCAACCGGTGTACCAGTAATAGTTTTGGTGTTGAAAACGCATCGTTTCTCGTCGGACATTATTTCGGAATTGTAATGGACTGGAAAGAAGAGAAGAGACGGGCTCTTCTCGTGGAGGAACAAAGACACGGAGAGGGAGGAAAAGTCCGAATTGCTCTCTCTCTCTCTCTCTCTCTCTCTCTCTCTCTCTCTTTTTCCCTTTCTCTCGGATTCGCGATAACCGAATTGGATATCCTAGTAGTGCGGCGCAGCGATTGACGATGCATTAAAATCGGAGTCGGAATGGTATATCGGCGAGCGGCGAGCTCGCGGATACCGTTACAATCGTGAATATTTCACCGTGATATGATTCTATTAGACGGCAGAGCGTACGTTAAAGATCGCTCCTCCAAAATATCCCTTTGCCGCAAGGGAGCTTTTACAATTCGCGCTACCGTTGAGATAGGGTAATACCGATATGACATCGATTTTTTTTTGCAAAGAAACAAGCAATTATAAGTACCGAAAAATGGCGACGTTACTGCTACTTTGCGGGATTATTTCTGTGACTTTGGTAGCGATCTATTTTATTGTACGGTGAATCTTCCTCCGCACGCTCGCACAACGTTGTAAAATTCGAAGATGAAGTACAGGTGAAGGGAATAAACGTTGCATTCCCGGCATTTTGACATTATCAATTTTTAAACGCTTTTCAGATTGTCTTTGTTCAGTTTTCCACTGGAGAGTCGCGCGATGTTCTAGGTTTCATTACGAATAGTGTAACCGGAGGCGGTTCGAATAGAAGTGACCCAATTGTTTTAAAGAATTTTCCAAATAACGCTTTTATTCAATTACTCTTCTACGAACATCAAAACGGAACGGATCCTCAGATATCATTTGTCGTCCTGAAATTCTATTCGCTTGAGTGAAAAAATTCCGAATGCTTTGTAGGGAGAGAAAGAGAGAAAGAATCACGCGTAATGGGAAACAGGGATTCTCTGCGCGCCTTGTAGATAGAAGCTCGCCATTTTCGAATAAGTAGACGGAATTTGCCCGGGACGGGACTCTCTGCACGAGGGGGGAAAACGAAGAAAAAAAAAACCCCCGGCGGAATTTAGGAAGAACCGATCCGGGAAAATTTCGGTCTAAACTTGAGAGAGTAAACGCGACCGAATACGTCGACGAGTGAAAATCTTGGTGCTTTTTCTTCCTCTCTCTCTCTCTCTCTCTCTCTCTTTCTCTCTCTTTTGCCATTATAAATCTCTCGTCGAAAGTGCGCGGTCGAGAACGCGATGAATAGCCAGATGCTCTTTTCGGACGATTTCTCGATTTTTCGCCTATCTCCCCCCGTTCGCTCTCTCATCCTCAAATTTCTCCCGTTTCCTCTTTCTCTCGGGCTTTTTTTTCGCGCGCGCCTTTGCATTTTGCAGCTCGTCGTTGATTCAGCCGTGGTTTCCCGCTGCCAAGCCGAGCGACAAATTCTCACCGTCGAAGAGAATCACTTTTTTAGAGTCTGTTCTCTAATTAAGACCGTTAAGGAGATGCGCCGGGGCTCGTGGAATGCTTTACGGGTTTACTTCTTCGTATCTTCGAATCGTGACTGTTGCTCTAGAGATGTGTTTTCGTGGATGACGATAACATCCTTCTGTAGTTTTCCGTCGCTATTAAGAGCTACGAATAAGTCCTTTGTTCTTCAAAGAGAAAGAAAGAAAGAGAGAGAGAGTGAAAGAGACAATAAAAATGTTTTTACTGCTTGCTTTGCACCTTTGAGTCAGATCGCAGCCTCTCAAGAAAAGTATACACTCGAATGTTACGCTATCAAAAGTCATCCGCGGAGAATAAAAATTCCCGACTGTCCGTCTTGAACATCACAGACTATTATTCGTTTTGATTTGATGTTATCATTTTTTTCTCTGCAGCAGTTGAACTTTTGCAATCTCGAAAATATCTTTAAAAAAATTAAATTTGGAAGAATGCAATAATCGCGATAGCCCGCACACAACAAATGCATTCCATTTTTTTTTCCATAGAAAAAAATACGAAAGATTTTCTCTACTTGGACCGTCGTGCATTTTAACGGAATTAACCTATTGTATGTCCAGGAATTAAATTCTACAAAACTAGGCCAATCTTCTTTAGATACAGTATTAACCATTCTTAATTTCTTTTCAACAGTTTGGAAGTTCGCGCATGATTTATGAAATGTAACAGTGTAAGAGATAACGAGTTTCAAAAGAATGCAGCATCGCACGAGCCTCTCCTTGTTCTTTCGCCTCGTCGTCGTTTCACTCGAAGGCTACTTCAACAACGGTCGCGTGCGCGCCAAGAAGCATATTCGCCCCAGATACAAAACGCAAATTACGAAATAATAATTCAACAATACGTGAACAATGGCGGGAGACACGCACGCGGCGCGTAGCGCCGTAGAAAAACGCGGCGGGCTCGCTCTCTCTCTCTCTCTCTCTCTCTCTTTCTCTCTCTTTCCCTCTATCTCTCTTTCTCTCTCTTTCCCTCTATCTCTCTTCCTCTTTCTATCTCTCTGCAATGCTGAAGCGTTATAAATTGCTCCATATGCACTGCATTAGAGTATAACGCGGCGGCTCAACCGCGCACCGGACGTACCGCGTATTTATTGCGATAGGTTTTCGGGGGCAAAACGCTGCCCGCCGAATTTATCGTTGCGCGCACAAAAACCACTTCCGCCTTGCCTCTCTTCCTCCCCTCCGTCGTCCCCCTCCGTTTTTCCAGCGCACTCTATTTTTTCACGTTATGCACATACATGTGGATTTTTCTTTCTTTCTCTTTAAACTACGCGCTAATACTTACACGGATATCTCAGGTGCGCCCGAGCCCTAATCTTTATTCGGTTCTATTATTTAAACTATTTTTTAAAATTCAAACGAGAGAGAGAGAGAGAGCAATTTTAGTCCTTTCAGAAAAGCTGCATGCATATGCATGATATAGATATACGTAAAGATCCTTTCTTCCGTATAATTAGACAGGGGAATAATGAATTCTCTAGCTTATCATAAAAAGCATTTATTTAAAAAAAGTGCTTAGCACTTTGTTTATTGTGTATTTTACATTTAGAAAACGTAATTTTTGGCTTGTTGAATTTTTAAGACGATTTTTTACATTATTTACTCTCTGAAATTTTGTTCCTTAATTACCGTATATAGATTGTGCTTTATCGTTTTCGAAATTAATTCCAAAATATACACAGGGAATGAACGATCCTTCGCTTTTGCGAACACCATTGTCGTCGTTGTTAATTCTGTTGTTCTCGCGATGAGTTCGTTAACAAATATTCCGCCGAATGTTCCATTCGCTTTTCACGAACAATTATATTCAACCGTTCGTGCCGCGAATTTTGAGAGATGCGCGCGCTATCGAGAATGCACCACTCGTACGAAATGCGACATTAACTATGGCTCATTCATGGTATTTGACTCGGCTCTACTCTGTAATAATTGTTTTATTGTTTAATATTTAATATTATTAAACGCTCTCAAATAATACGTATACCATAAGGCTATTAAACGACGTGGAAAGAAATGATAATAATTTACAAAATGAATAAAATGAAATCAAAGATTTAAAAAACCTGGAGATATACTAACTGCTATAACTACTATTTATGATAATATATAAGCAGTTGATATTAAAATAAAAAAATTTCTACATGTTTTGTTAAATTTGTATAAAAGTAAATTTTATGTTTGTGTGTGCAAACATGTTTCATATTGGCTACGTATTTTTGTTTAAAAAATTGTACAACACACGTAAATGTTTTGTATGCATTTTTCAAGCGACAGTAAGCAACGATAGAACCCAAGTACGGTAGCACTAAATAGATGCCCGAAGTGGGTGGCGATAAAACTACTGCCTACAGCCAAGGCAATTACTTCGAATGGAAAAGTGAAATTTATGGAATCGAAACAGGCGCCGCATCCTTGGCTGATCAAGATCGGCAATGGTTTTGAATCACTCTTACGCACCGTAACATTCTTTTATTTAACGAATAATCTTATTGAAATTATATATAATCAGTATAATAACATTATTTATGACACGTATACAACGCGATATTTGTTGCTTGACTTTGAATTTATTTTTGACCGTAATAGTATTGCGACAAAGAAATTTGTTTTGCAGGAAACAATTTTCTGGCATGTAATTAGAAAATTCCTCATAGCACATGGAGCGCGAAATGTAACGTATAACAATCCCCTTTGCACAGCGGCAGATGATAATTGCGCAGTAATATAACAATTAGAAGTATGTGTTTTCCTCGAATTTCAATCTCGTTATCTCGCTGTGCTTTTTTCGCGATGATTATGTCTGACGAGCACGACTGGACACGCTTTACGAGAGCGCATTCTTTTTCCATGGAAGATGGAATGAGTTTTCTCGTCGGTGCTTTTAACGGGTAAAATGCTTTCAGGATGCTCGATTTTATATATCTTTCTCTGCCGCTTTTCCCCGGACGCAGCCAGAGTCCGTTGAAGCAGAGACTCGCGAGACTACTTCCATTCTTCGAAGAAACGCCTTGTTTCGATACGAAACGATGTTATTACGAAATTATTTCTACAGAATAATATTCTATAATATTTTCTTTTACGACATGAGCTTTTAGAACTTTTTTTTCATATTTATCCGATTAATAATTTGTTGTAAACTCGATGCGTGCGTGTGGCAGAAGGCTTTATTATTGGAAACAATAATACCGTTTTTTTTTTTTTTAATCGATAATCATGAAGAGCTTGTTTTGCAAATCATATACATGCAGTAATACAAAGATGCTTTATTCCTTCTAGTCAAATGTTGATTCTTGAAATTTGTGTGAATGCTAACATAGTAATAGTCTCGCTAAATCTAATAGTCCCGTACCTTCTTGCTTGGGCCAACTTTAAAACTCTCGTAGAGTCAAAACGCGTTGATGTACAACTCACTCGAATTTTCTCTTCAATTTGGAGCGGTTGTTAATTAAATCGATCAATCTCTGCGTTAGGCCGAGCCATTTGCACGCGTCGCGAGATGAGGCTCTAATGTGCCTCCCCCTCCCCCCTCTGGCCGGGGAGCGAAATCTCTTTTTGCCGGCCTGATTTCGTGGAGAATCAATATCGCAATGATATTCGAGAGGCCATACTCGAAATTCGAATTCCCGGTCGTCGATGGCGCGGCCGATTATCGGAGCCGCCTGGTGGACCTTCCCGTTATATGTGCATGTCGAGTGATTAATGTGCGTGCCGATAGGCGCGAGCGAGCGGGCGCGCGGTCGACGCACGGGGGAGGCCGGCCGATAATTTATTAAGATCCGAAAGGGGCGAAACAGCCGGGGACCACCTGCCGGGTCGTGTCGTCCCGATTCACTGCGGTCAGTGTCCGATCATACATCGGGCTTATCCCCTGAAGCGGATATAAGAACAGTTTTGGAGAAATCGATTTGTGTGTGTGTGTGTGTGTGTGTGTGTGTGTGTGTGTGTGTGTGTGTGTGTGAAAATGGCCTGCGTTACACGTGTAATACACATGTGAAATCTTTATTTAAGCCTTTCTGTCTTCTTCAAGCACAGAATTTTGTGTAGAGAGAGAGATAAACTGAAGAAATCTTTTCCCTCTTTTTAAAGGCTACGTCCACGATATAAACAATAAAAATGTGTGTTGTTTCATGTATATCCATTATGTACTCGGAAACTTACAGACTTGCATTACTTCATTTTTTATTTACACTTGGCGTTCTCCGCATTCTTCTCGATTGCAAAACTTCCTTCCAGGCAAATAACACTTTTAAGGGGGCTCTTTCTCGAACTTTCTTCTTTCGAGACTCTCGTGCACTGTGCTCGAGATGCTCCGGCGGTAGGCGCCCTAATTCAGCCCGGACTGCGAGCCCGACATTACATTAAAGACGCGGTAAGAATCGTCGGGGCGAAGACCCCGATTCGTCATTCGTCGCGTTCAAGTGGCGTTCGAGACACTTCCCGACTTAATCGTTGGGTCGCCTGTTGAAGCACACTCGAAAGCGGGAGCGGGCCCGATTCCTGGCCTAGAAACAATGGATTTCGTTTCGAGCACCGTTCTTTTCGCGACCGCGTGGAAGGAGAGAGCAAGCGGATGGGAGGGTTGCGCAAGCATTTTCAGCTCGAATCTGCCGTGTCTACGAGCAGAACGTTCCGACTGTGCAAAACGTAATCGAGTTGCGGTATTTTCCTAAATAGAAACTGATATCCGAGGTATATAGGTATGTAGTTTTTTTTCTTGGTGTAAGTAATTATAAATTTAAGGAATGTACAAAGATTTTTGTTTTTAATAATTAAATTGCAACAACACACACACACACACACACACAACATCTCTCTCCAGCGCGATTAAAATTATGGTAAATAATTGGAAAGCTTAAATAATAAAAAAAAAACGCTTTTGTTAAAATATAGTGCTAAATGGGGGGTAAAATGAGAAAAATATGAGTCTCTTTAATTGCACTTTTGAGATTTTTTTTAATAGTTGCAAGCATATTCGTGTGCGTTGACTTAGCGTGATTTAACGGCGTAGGAAATTTCTTCACCGTGGTTGATGGCGCGGGTAATTCGGCAAGAGATTTTGCCATTTGAAGTTGAAGGCTCTTTTAGAATTGAATACTCTCGCAGAATCCGAAGAGGCTCGAGTATTTTCTCTCTACATTGCTCGTTTACGAGCGAGACATTCCCATTGCGCAAAGAAACGATCTTACATCGGGAGTGTGTTTCTTTCAGTTGGAAGCAAACGAGTCGACTACGACATAACGCGAGATTTTTTGTTTTTCTTGTAAAAGAGAAGCGTCTTTTGATCTGTCTTAACAATATATCGTTCCTTCGAAATAATCAATTTCTATACGCTGGACGCTGTTTCGATAGAAAATAATAATGTTCATTATGTTTTATTTCAAAAATAGAAAATTACTTTCGTACTAGTTAATATTTCAACTCACACATAATTAATTACATTTAAACATTAAATATTATAATTTGTATTGATTTTACGTAAAATATGTATTGCCTTTCTCCATTAATGTTATACTGTTAGGATCATAATTTCTCTCTCTTTTTTATTTGCTCATCGTTTAGTTACTAAATTTTTTATTGTACCAGTTATACGAAATGTGATAATATATTTGGACGAATATTATCAATGCTGCTATTAAATGTTTCAATTATCGTTAAAGCCGTTTGCGTTTAAAATTGCTCACGCGACGACATAATATTAAACTGCGAACCGTGCGCGCTTATATACATTTATTCGTGCGTAGCTAAATAATTCATTTGGCAGGGAGCTCGCGCGCATAACTGCTCATTTGATAAACAAAGGATTGTATCCCCGCGCTGATACAGAAATCTTGCTTGATTACGAAACACTGGCTAACGAACACGTATTTTATTTCATCGTTACGCTGTTGTTCACATGGTGCAACACGTGCCGACATTAATGTAATTCGACGCAATAATTGCGCTGATCACGGGTATATCACCGAGATATCGACGTGCCTGCAGCGAAAGTGAGTTATATCCCAGTTATATCCATCGATGATATTTGTACGAAGTTCGTTCCCATAAACACCTGTCACGCCTTAAACAAAATACAATTGGAGTTTCCAAATAAATCGCGATTGTCTCATTAATATTAATTCAACGAGGTGGATGTTTTCGCAATTAAATACACGAGATGCTTCAAACATCGTTGTAACTGTAGACGTTTGGCGGAATAGATAAATATTTGTAAGGTGTGAGATAAATATTTGTAAGGAATAATTTTACGAAGCCCCTTCCTAAAAGCACGATTAGGTCCTCATTATCGTTGCGGCAGGCACGACGGAGTCCTTCGGGAGGATGTTTTCCCGAGGTTATACGATCCATTCAGCAGCTGGCCGGGCTTCTGCCAGCTTTACTCGGGCAGGCTGATCCCATCAGAAGTTTCCAGTATGTTTATAATCCACTAATCGCCCGCCTTTCCTGGCACAATTTAAAACTTTTCCCCGATGCCGTTATCCAGCGGTGCCCGTTTTCCAGCTCCTTCAACTGTCCCTCCCCCCTCCCTTCCTCCCCCCTCTCGACGTTCCTCGCAGTTCTCAGAGTCCTTCTTATAGCCTGACTTCATTTTGCGGCTCATGGGTCGCCGAATTTCACGGACTTGGTTTTCTCGATTTTGAAAGGCTCATCATTAAGCGATTTGCGTTTCTCGCTTATAATTGATGAAGTCATTTCGGCGTCTCGACACGCTTGCGGAACGAAATTGAACGGCTATTTTTACAAGCACGCATGCCAGATGAAAATATGAAAATATTTAATAAAGTTATAATGGGGGATTTAGAAATATTGCGGCGTTAAATCGCGAATTGCCATAACATATTGCTGCTTCTATTCGTAAAGAGAATTATGTTCATTCGATTTTTGTGAAATTAAAGTTATAAGATATTAGCGATTTTTTTTTCTAACTTCATAATCACGAAACTTATCGCGTTAAAATTTTAAATCAAGTTTTATTTCCTCTTTCTTCCCCGTGAATATCGATTAAAACTTAATTCTGGTTTCGTGGAAAGTTAATAATTTCTTGCGCAGCAACTATAAAATAAATAAAACGGCCGTTTGAAACTGAAAACAGTTCCTGCGAAATAATTGTTAAGTAATTTCTAAAAAAAAAAAACACAATTATGTATTTGTGTTAGAAATTTAGGAAAGATTATCTTCAAAGTGATTCTCATCATCTTGTCGAGGGCAGAAATCACGTTTGTACCGAGATGACTGTGCGATATTAGATCAGCTATCGAAGCTGAATATGAAACGCGAAAGCGATACGATTGAAGTGGAGGATGTTTGAGAGGATGTTTATTCGCTTGAAATTGCAGTTTATGTGCCTACAATAACGATCCGTCGAGAAGAACTGAACGATACGGAAGATTTCAAGGCGGACGCGAAATCAGTGGTAAACATAATCGCGTTTATCGTAAAATGTGATATTCTTATTTCTCACAAGACGCGATATGAACACTGCTATAATGACTTTATCTGCGGCTTTGTTAGTCGCACGCGAGTTAGCATAATCGCAGACGTCTGGCGCAGGTTGTCATAAAGTATTCCCGGGTTTTGGGCGAATTTAAACGGCAATCTTGAACTTTGGTCATTCTCCGGGGTAAGTTTAAATCTCACTCTGTGAAACGCCACTTTATGATTATAAACGATCAATGTGCACTTATTTTAGACGTCGGCAAAACCCCACGAGAAATATAAACGTTAGATAAAATCCTGCACTAGAAGGCTTGGTATATTCGTCTTACAAAGATTAACGTGTTTCAGAGAAAGTGCACGAATTTATTTTTGCAGAAAAAATTGCGATGAGGGAGAGAGAGAGAGAGAGAGTAGGAGGAGGAGGAAAGATTCTGATTTAAATAAATGGAGACCAATTTGTTTTAGTTTAAAGAAACGCGAGTTATAATAACGGCGTCACGATGTTGAACACTTTTCATGGTATATTTAGAGTGCTAAATGACGTACAGCCAAAATCAACGACATTATGGACGTGAAAATGAAAGCACACCGAGGGGAGGACACGGCGCGCGCTCGAACTCCTCCCCCCCTCCGTCAGCAGGTTAAGGAAGGTGGGGTGATTGTATTTCCTTGCCTTTCGCGATATACTAATTCGATAAAAGGTGCGCTCGAGGCTCCGGCGAAAATCAGTTTAGTCGCGTAGGCGCGAGTTGAAAATTGTGTTGCTCGTGAGGGTGCAAATGAGAAGCTCAAAGGAGGCAGCGAAAAAAAAAATCAAGACTCGGCACAGAAAACAGAATACAGAGCGAAACAAGATTTTATGCATACAACTGTTTTTGAGATTTAACGAAACTAATTTGTTTTGTACATAAAGCGTTTATTATCGTGAAGAAATCTTTACAAAATGTTTCAATATTTTTTAGTGTTAAATATTTTTGATAATATCACTGTGCAGAGGATATTGTTGAGTTTTATAAGGTAAAAAAAAAATATGAAAAATAAATTTCACTGATGTGACGGAAATATGATAAAAAGATTATACGATTTAAACTGTAATATGATTTAAACGTTCGATGTTATACCGTCGTGGGGTTGTGCACGTGATGCAACACATGCGAATATTAATGTAATTCGAAGCAGTAGCTGCATTGATCACGGTATATCATTGTTATCGACACGTCTATATGAAACTGAGCTATCCGGATCATCGATAACATCCCTCAAAGCGATACGTTAATACAGTTAACCTTATTTACCGCAAAGACGTTAATTAAAATCCTCAAGAAAGTATAATATAATATCAAAAGTCCTGGATTTTTTTCAAATAATTTTATTTATCGCAGCCAATTTTATATACATATCTATTTTATTTCGTTATTATCTATTTTGATCATTATATGGAATACAAAGTGCACGGAACTAAAGTTGCGACATGACAAACGAAATACCGACGCGTAATTGCACGACGGAAGTTCTTTACGAGAGGGAGGAGCAGAAAAGGACGAGGGTGAAACCTAAGAGTGCCCTTCGAGCATTCTTCGGGGTATTATGGCGGTCGTTTCGAACGTAGCTTCGTAGAATGAATCATTTTATTTCACGGCGGGGCGAACACGTCGGTCACAGCGACGGAGGATTCTTTCGGGGCACGGGTATAGGTATATACGAATCCGCGTATCCGGCGTTCCGTTTCGAGAGGGAGGCGACGAACAACCCGCCTGTTCTCCCATGCCATACGTGAAATTGTTCCGCGATTCTCGGTCGCCGGAAAAATCGCCGATGCGTAGAACACGGCCGTGAAGCGAATCCCATATGCACACCGTTCTCCCGTCGTCGAGATAGCTCGCCATTCGGATTTGCGCCCTTCCTGAGCGTTATCCGTGAATGAATAACGATACGGGGATCTCGTGGCACACTTTGAGCAACGCCGCTACTCGTAACTGTGTTACGCGCGCGCGCACCGATACATTTGGAATCAACGACAATCGAGCGCCAATTGTGCGCTGTCTTTTATCACGCGCTGGAAATAGCGCGACACTCCAGCGCTATCACGAATGATACTTACTGTCACGCGCAAATGGTCTTTAAATAAATTAAATCGGTGGATGACACTACGGCTGCAGTGTCGCCGCACGTGTTCAACATAACGAATAGCGATCACGCTAATCGTTTACTTGTTAAGTCTGCACGGCATACTATGTCGGCGAAATTTATACGAAACAGTCGCGTTCAACGTTGAATACGCGGTTACAGTGCAGAGGATACTTAACGTTATATCAATGCTTAAATTACACATTATATCAAATCATGATACGAAGAAATAAAGGCCAAATCAGATAAGGAGTTGTTTTTTAATTACAACATTGTGCAAACTAGAGAAACGATAAAAAAAGAATTGTAACAAATAAGAATATCGTGCCTCGTGTTGATTATCCAGAATATGAAATCATTATATGTCAGATATTAGATTTTAATTTCGAAGACAATAAAAAAACAATTTACGACAATGCAGCAGTCCTAACGACAAGGAAATCGCGATTGAATTTCGCCAACGCCCGACGTATGTCGGCAGGTATAATTAAATTTCGGACTAATTTGTTAGATCGCGGACGCAACCTTTTGCACGCGCCCGCGTTTATTATTACGTTTGTTTCGCGTATCACGCACGCAGGCGGTTTCAATTCAATCCGGCCGTCCCGAATTCCATCACTCCGACGCAATTCGCTTCACTCTCTCTCGTGTCGATCATTTCGTCCATGCGGCCTACTATTGTTCAGCAGTTTTCGCTCCAAAGAGAATACTCGTCTATCAAACTGTTAGTATCAAAGTGACGCGGCAGCAATCTTTAAATTGTAAGTTTCGGTTAGAGGGAATCTGTCAAGACAACCAACATGAACACAAATTTAGAATATGATGAGTTATGACAAGTACTGGAATATAATTGCAATGAAAAAATTTGAAAAATAGGGTTAGCTGTTTGGAATTTTGATTCATCTTTTTCATTCTTCAGCGAGGGAGTAGAAATAAGAAAGCATAAATAAAGAGAGAGAGAGAGAGAGAGAGAGAGAGAGAGAATGTCACACGGAGATTTGCAAACTGCCTCTTAAACTACAAAGTTTGTCGAAGATCTCTCTATCTCCAATCTTCTTGGTCGATTCGATCGCTTTAAAGCGTCGATTTGGCGGATTAATTTTAGCCGAAAGTAACAAACTCTCTAAGGAGAGAGAAAGAGAGGGTGGGAGGGGGGGGGAGAAGAAGGGAGCGGGGGTAGCGAGGGTGGTGGTTGTATTCGTGGCTCCGTTCTCGCGAAACGGCATTCGATGCTTTATTGGTTAACTTTATTCATTGAAACGTTACTCCTGGGCCCGCGGCCGGAACGCAACGCTGTGGTGCAATCAATGCGCCCTCCGTCCATCGTGGTTACATAGTTTGCGGATCTCGATTTCCGTATCGCTACGCCCCTTTCTCCATTTTCCATTTTGTGCCGCTTTTAAAACGCCGCTATTATTTCCGCGGCGCCCCTGATCTCTGTTTCGAAAAATTAGAACGGCGCGGCTGCGCGGCCGCGATCTTACACGAGCTTTCCCGAAAGCGGGTCCTTTGTGCCAGGATAAATTGAATTTTGGTCGCGATATGCAGATGCGATATGTCGCTGCGCCGTTGAAAATTCAGCCGGCTCGCAAGAACGGTTAACAACAACCGCGCGTTTGTAGTGTGTCAACGAATCTCGAATGCATCTGAATTCAATCCGTTTTTATTAATAATACTATTGTTTTCTCTATCGCGTTCTAATGAAAAAAAAAATGGGTCAACAGCTAACTCACAGCGATGACATTATAATTTTTACACTTATGACGCTTTCTATACGTGTTATATATTTTCTACTTTAACTTACGGAAGAACAATCATACCATGTGTTTTTCACAAATCTGTGCGTTGTCGCGAGGAAATAAAGACTTTCCTCCTTTACAGGGCGACAGATGAATTCGAGTCGCAGAAAGTCAAGTGGCTTTTATCGCACACGTTCGCTGAGTTATTGCTCTCGGCAAACCCGAAGGAATACTTTCTTGATAACCATAACGCGATCCCGCTGTGCCATTTCTCGTATATCACGAACAGCCCATCGTTGCCCGCTGCGCCCCGCGCAGCCCGCGCTGAGCGAGCGTTCGCTCCATCCTCGGGGCGATGATCAGGAAGCGAGCTACGTGCTCGACATCTTCAACGTTTCCCAGAGATTCCGCAGGATTTCACACGCGCTACGAATGGGAGTTTCAACCCTTTGCCCTCGCGCGCCAACCCGCCAAAACCCTTCTCACCTCGTACTGAGTCAATTCCTGTGTGGCGTGTGGAATTTATTTCGGCGAGCTTCTCTTCTCGCGCGTGTGCTCGCACCAACATGAGACGATCAGAGATGAATGGCTGATACGTTTCAATAGCGCGATCCCGACAGGCGCCCTCGCGAGATTTAGCCTTGGTTAAGCGAACCGAAACAAAATGCGACTCTGTCTTTAACAGAAGACAAATAATCTTGTAACGGCAACGCAAACAGCATGTCTTTCAAATTTTACAGGAAAATTTACTAGAATTGATTATTTTCTTGAACCACTGTTCAAGAGAAGCAACTTCCGTTGAATTTGCAACCGGTTCGTTATTTTGTGTTACTTCGAATAGTTCTAGACTGTGCTGTATGCTATTCGTGCTGTTCGCCTTGCTATTCGCACTTCGCGCTACGCATCTCGCATGGTCGGTAGATTACTAGAAATTAATCTACAATTTGTGGAATTGGCTGTCCCATTTATCTACGAGTGGAATTTTCATTCTGTGCATCCAGCGATATGTATCCGCCGGGTGTAACGAGCGGGGTGCTCCATTCTCTCCTCCCCCGTAAATTATAATACGCCACCGTCACTGATTGACTTCGGCTTTTATGATTAATGCTCGCGTATCTGCAATTAATTCAACGCGTTCGCTATTACCGAGTGAAAATTCGAACGGTAATAAAGCCCGATTTACACATGCTAGGCTGAATTTTGGTTGAGTAACTAGGCCGCATATCTATTCATTCACTCATGTTCTATTTTTGATTGTAATAAATAAATGAGCGACACGTTTGCCGTTTAGTACTTTAGTTCGTTCAATCAGAGCTCGGTTCTCGCGTTTAAGTACTATTCATATTTCTTTTACCAGCGTCCTAATGCGAATAGAATTCTTTGCGGTTCTTTAATCGGATTTATTATCGCCTATTTATTATCTTTTTACACAAATCGCACATTCGCAGTTGCGTTGGTAGCAATGTCTCTCTATGCGCCACATGCAATATTAATTTTTATTTTACTTGTTGCTATTTATTTTTTGAAATAAAAATTGGAAATTGAAGCGCGCACGCGCACGCACACATACACACACACACACACGTCAAAAATTTAAAGATTATTCTAAACATGTGTACAAATTGGGCTTGAGTTTTATCTTGATAGCGTAGCATTTCTAAAATTTTGCGGCGAGAGTAACCCAATATACTCTATTGTAAATTATTGTTACGATAACCGATCGATGTTTGAGCGATGAAAATTTGCGGGTCATTTTCCATCCAAAATGATGACACAATTCTGAGGTGAATAATGTATAGGTCAACCATATAGCAATAGCTTATAATTTTATTGTATATGTTGTGCTAAATATTTTTTTTTAATTTTATTAAGATTAACAAAATTAAAGATTTGTATTAGATTGTTATATCAAGAAAATTTATGATTTGGATTTAAAATAAATAATAATTTTATTGTTTTTTAAAAATCAATAATAAAGGAGATCGAATTGAATGTAAGAATGGATCAACAATTTTTGTCGGTTCTTTTTTAGCCATTAAAGAATTACGGATATGCAATTCAAGATAAACTTGTTAGTTTAATAAAGATATATTTATAAAGAAAATAATTGTAAATAATTGGGAGATACGCATCGGATGGATTTTTTTAATAAAAATCTCTCTGCGCGTCGTTTAAGCGTGTTAATTAGAGGGCTTCTCTTTTGAGAGATGAGGATAGAAGAAGTATGAGAGAAATGCTGATCGCATTGCTCGAGGCGGGTGGAGCGAATCGATTGGATTTATCTCGTTATTCAAGTCTCGCGTCGAGCATTACCTACAAGAATCGAGCCGCAGGGATAAAATAATGAGGCTATTGATCCAATCGTGTCAGAATTTTACTATCGCGAATGTGATAGAATCGCTGTTTCCCGACTTCCTGATTTTATCTGCAAATATTGTTTTATTACAGGGACGGCTCTCCGCTTTGTTATATCTCGATATTGTATTTCCATTTTGATTTGTACTCGCACAAGGGAAACGAGCTTCGGTATTCATGTTACATGAAAATATACGTACTTTAATAATATCCAGAGAGGGATAATCATTAGACGTATTTAAACCGAAAGAAATCACATTTGATAAATAGAAAATTTCATAGAAATATAATAAAGGATCATAGAATTTTTAGTGATCTTTTATAGTAGAGTTTTATGAAAATTTTGAATTTAAGTAAAATTTGTAATTTGATGTGTAAATGAAATTATTTTTCTTTAACTTTCTTATAACTTTCAGACTTCTCCCTCTGTATATTTGAGAATTTATAATTGCGCGAGATTAAGGCTCTTCCTGCATTATGGTCCACGATTACATAGTGCCGCCACTGGCAATGCATTAATTATTCTTGCAAATCGAGTAACATCGCAGACTGCGTATTATCCGGGCAATCCTATCACGTCACGCGCACCCTTATACGCGTAGCGTCTACTTATAACAGTATCGGTGCCCACCAATTCTAGCCCCACGTTAGCCGCGTCTATGTGCCGCCGGGCCGGAAAGGTAAGGAAACGCGTTGGTCGGCAGATGGATTTGCCCGTGTTGATCGCAGCTAAATCGGAGATGGAGAGGAGGAGGAGGAGGAGAGCAGCCGTGGTGTAACGTTACGGTAGATTTCGGACGCGTGCGAGGGGTAGGAAGTTGCGGACTACGGATAGACAGGAATAGTGAGCAACGGAGAGAGAGAGAGAGAGAGAATACGTCGACAGCCTCCAGGGGGGTAGCAACGAGACCCGAGCGGGGTAACAGGTCGGACGTCCGGCAGTCCGTCACCCAGCTATCCTCCGGTATCTCCGACGTCGCCTGCCGCGACCGGCCCGCGGCCATATCGCCGGGCGTACATAACAAGTCCTGAATATGCATATATTCGATGGTATGGGGTATAAGGGCATCAGGCCACAGGCATCGTTCATCGGATCTGGGAAATTGCGCATCCACAATCGCTTATACTTATTGCTCTTGATTAATTATTTATTAATTTTGATTGTCACTTTTGAACGAGTAATCGTGGCACGAACGATGCTTACGGTTCGTACTCAATGAAAATTGAACATGAATATCGATAAATTGTTGTCACAAGTTTTAATCATACGTAAACATCGACAGTATAACGGTAGTAAATGTCACGTTTCTTCTTACAATTAGATATTAATCTCGACTTTCTGGAATTTTTTGTTATTTGTATGAGATATGTAAAAACAAGACCATTTGTAATCCCCTGGGTGATGTACATCCCGAGGCAGCTGCTCTTCCTTGCTTACTCTCCGAAACCACCCTTGAATACCTTTACTCTCGACACGCCCGCGTATATGTAAACACACATAAACGTGTACAGCATCTGAATGGAAATTCCTCAAGCTCTATCTAATCCTTTGTTCTAAAGTTGAAATAAATCCGAAAAAAATTTTAATTACTTTTTGTTTATATGAAAAACAATAGACGACTAATCAAATTATTTTCATCTCTTCTCACTCGTTTTCTGAATTATTAAAAAAAAAAAAAAATGCCTGCACCAAAAAATCAAATTTTTTAGTTAAGGTTAGAATGTCAGTTTACTTTTAATTATAAATTTTACATGAATCGCATTTTTGTGCCTGACAAAAGATGATTGAAATTCCAATCATCAAAGCGAGATGTCCCGTGCAGGGTATAGATTTATATGCATATTCCTCTACACTGTGTTAGATATCAACCCCTGTACAAGCACGTGGTCACGCGCGTGCAAATTCATCTCTTCGTCCCTTTTGCCTCTCTCTCTTTCTCTCTCTCTCTCTCTCTCTCTCTCTCTCTCTCTCTCTCTCTCTCTCTCTTAGCGTCCCTCTCTCCACTTGGTCACCGTCGAAGTACCATTGACGCCAGTTCACTGCCTGCCAGCGCATGGATTTATGGCGATATATATGCCGGTCGCTCGTATATTCGTGGATTTTGACGTATCGCGTACATTAGGGAAATTCTAATTACCTGGCCGAGGCTCGCCCTTCCTCCCCCGCCCGGCACACATAGACACACGCACATCCTATCTCCGAGAGAGGAACGCGCGCGCAGGGCTTCCTCCGGTAAAGGAAATACGGTGCCCCGGTACCAACCAATGGGGCTGTCCTTCGCGCTCTATTGACGTTCCGTCTCTCTGCCTTCCGACCTATCTATCTTCCGTCGACCCTGCCTTCCGGTATCTCCTTTCGCAACGCGCAACGTCTAATGCCCCGGCGCAATCGGCCAGCGCTAGGATACCGTGTCGTTTCTATGTTGGTCCTTTGATGAAACGAACGGATCCGCAGCCTCTCATTCTCTGTGTTCTCCCGCGCGTGTGTTCTTCGCCTTGCTTTCCCCGACAGCATCTCGTCCTGTCTTACCTTGCTTTCAATGTACCGTAAAATCGGGGGCTGGATCGCGATAGCAGACGGTAGTAACTCCGCCTCGCGATAGAGAAATTCTACGACCAGAGAGTCGGGGAAATTAATCAGACAGACCTTTTGCGAATTCATTTAATCCAGCGGAGTACGCTAAAATCACAAACAGACGAAATCGTATCTCTTTATCCGGTTAGATTAGCGGATAATTTGTATTGATTTTACGCGACGATTTAGAATTATCGTATAATAATCGCGGATTAAATTCTACGATCGCGGAGTGACTTTATTACCTGGAAAGTATTATGCCGCCGCGCATTTAATTCCCTATCATAATTACAGCGGTCTCTATTCGGTGGCGCGTTTGAGGATCGCCGATGGTTATCAATTCGAGGACCATCACATTAACAACTGAACGCGCTGTTTCGCGCGGTTCGCGGAGGCATCATAATACCGCCGGCAGTGTTTGAGTTTCGTTAATCCAGTGACTATCAAAATAGCTGTGTGATTGACCCGCGTAATGCGGCTAATTTTGCGTGTCGAGTTCTGGCTGGCCGGGGTGAAAATTCGAGCGCCACTGCGCCAATAGGATTTAATAGGGGCTGCACACCGCGGCCGATTTCGTCGGCGGATGGCATCAAAATGCGGGCGGAAGTGAATAGCTACGATCTAATGTATCCCGCTGCAATCGTTTGTACCGATCGAATGCCGACGGTGCAATCGGTTCTCGTCGGAATGCCAGTAATACATACAGACATCGTCTGTCTATTGTAATCGTGCGCTAATCAAATTTCCTTTCCCCGAACTCGGAACTTGGTGAAATCGATCTACAAGTATATCTCAAAAAATACGGAAAGAAACATCCAACGGCAATGTCCATTCTGATTTATTCGCATTAACTGAAGTCACTTTGCTGAAATAATTATTGTCTGGATGCAATACTTTCATGATAATAATTCTGTCATAAAAATCCGCGATATTAATTACCTCATGAGTTAATTATTTTAAACCCCGTCATAGATTATTGCGGTTAGTTTGTTTCTTTCATTATATACGATTTCAATTAAATATTTTTCGCTCGTTGCACAGACGCGTTATTCCGAGTGCAACGTGGTAAGTCTGGCTTTGAGCGAATTGCATGCTTTCGGAAAGCTACTGAAATCCGGGAGAGAACAGTGCAGAGAGCGCGAGCCCCCCCGAATCTCTCCATTGCGCCGTCGAGCCGAACGACGACGGGGACGGTCGATCGTTTTACCGCGCGAGTATATTTTATCGCGCAAAATCGTCGCTGCGGTTTCCCTAAAAGTGCTATTAGCAGGCCGCGAAGTGCCGTCCTAACGGGCCTCCGGTAAGTTTGTCGAACGACCATAAATTACGACGCATTTGTCCGCCTTGAAACTGTGATGCACCAGAATTGCGCGATTTGAAGTAAGAAACGACGATGATTCGAATAATATGACGTCGAATATAATGCTGCTTTCTAAAAAATTATTATTTAAACAATATGCAAAGAGTTTTATGACCAATTATTAAATATCTTTTTATCAAAAAAAATATTTTTTTTTCTATAAATATGATTTAACGAAATTTGAATATATAATGATATTATAAACGCAAGTCTCTTCGCCTCTCTCCTAACGCAATAATATTACATTGATCTTTTTGGTCGCCTTCTTGGCGTATGCCTGACATTTGCCGTTTTGTGCCATGCAAATGTGATATCACGGCTCTGTTGGCGGCTTTGAATACCAAGCCTGCCGTTGTACGCGACGATGATTACGTGTAATACAACGAGTATCAAATTGGGAGGACGTCATGCTGCGCTTCGAAATGCGAAGGCAATTGTTCGCAATTGCTCCGCTACCTTAATTTTGCGTTAAATGCACTGATTGCATTTAAGAGCTTGATAGAAGCATTGATGAATGTTGATATTATAAACAATTATTCTGTATCACACAATAAATATTACATGCGCTTTCCGCGTAACAATTTTTCTCAAAGATTGGTATTTTTATAAATAATAATTTTTAATTTTTAGTAATGTTACGAAATGTTGTTAGCATATTTTTAATATTTAAACGTTATTATGTCCATACAGATATTTCTTACGTTATCTTTTTTTTTTAATTATCTAAATATAAGGAACGTTAGCTATCTCGGTTCCTATTCAAGATTCACGATTGTTAGTATCTTTATTATACGGCCAGACGAGAGAAAAGGCTCTTTCCTCTCATCTTAATCTTTCGAGCTCAGTAAATTCTGCGTACGAGGTGCTCTCGCCATGGGTTTCCCGCGTGTGCATTTTATCGTGCGGAAATCGCGCCGGCCGCAGTTTCCGCAGGAGTGCCATTAGTGAGCCGCGGAGAATCGTCTGCAGGGCTCCGCCATAGCGATCCTTGAAAACTTGAACGATAGTAATAACAATTTGCTGAAGCTACTGAATCCGCCGAATGTACTCCCCGTGAATGCGGGGGAAAATTATCCGGCGAGATTGGCGGAGTAAATCGCCATTTATTTTCAATGTTTCATATAACCGTATGTAATCGATTTGCTCGGAATTAAACGATAAGCGATCTTCGAAATTACCTGTTGAATGATTGAAGTTGGAGTAAAGTATTTTTTCACTTCGTTAAAAAAGAATAAAATTAACTACGTATTCTCTGCATTATTATAATTCGCGCGAATACAAAAGTGTAATGTGCAGTACAAGTGTATGTTAATACAAAAAGTAATTGGAAAGGATGAAATATTTGCGCGTAGAAATTGTCAAAGCTAGCGTTCTTGCTATACGCGTGTAATATGTGAAACGGTTAATAATAATTTGCGGCAACGTGTTAAGCAGCTTTCAGCTACCATATTGCACAGTCCATAATCCGGAGGAACGCTCCAGTGCACCTCGTCGATCAAAATGGTAAATCAACGAATCATAGCGAGATCTCACCCTCATGGTGATAACACGTTCAGACATATGTATCTACGCACTAATATCTCATCTCTCTTGCATACTGCGCATTACGCGCATGGCTGTACATTACTATATTGAACTGAATAACAAATTGCGACGACGAATAATAGAAACTATCTGTAAGTTAGTTCTTGGAAACTATCTGTATGTATAGTTAGTTGAAAATGACATGAATATCTTAATAAAAGCCTGGAGTGAAAGTATTAATGTGGAAAACAAACTGGATGTGAACGTCAAAAAACGAATTGACATTTCACACCCAGTTTTTTTTAATTTGTCGAGAACTTTGAAATGAGTAAAATAACAAGAGAAATATCTTAGAACTATTGTATTTTAAAATCAAATTTTTAACAATTTTTAATTTTTTTTTAAATTAATCAAAATTTTTTTATGCTTTAGGAACTCTAGATAATCGTAAAATGAAGGTATTGAGTTATTCAGAACTATTTGATCTGAAATTTCGACAAGAAGTTAGCACCTCATTTTTTAAATTTTAATTTCCGACTGTTAATTAACAGATCTCTTTTTCTAGACTACAGAGAACTCTTTATCTCTTCAAAATGAAACGGTAATTTATATCAGAATTACCGAATTTTAATGTATGGGGGCGCTAATACATGCCATTAGGAGCCCTCCTGTTATAGGAAATTACGCTCCAACATCGTACATTGACCGCGCGACCGATTTATTCGGCCATAAGTTAATATCGGATTTCCGAGAAAAATCAGACGCAGAGTATAACGTTGACGTTGAAAATGAGTCGCCGCTTTCGTGAGTGGAACTTCAACGAGGAGATTATAAACTCGGTTCTTCGCGAAATGGTCACGTACCGACATGGAAAAACGGTTAAATAGACGCGGGACACACTATCTGCTCCAATAAAAGATCAATTAATCAATAACGATGGCCAATAAAAATCTCTCGTTAAACTGTTCGACGAACTATTTATTTTGTAAAATTTGTAAATAACAATTAAAACGGCATCTCACAAAATATTTAATTTAATCTCGAAAAATTACACGCTACATTGATAATAATACTGCGGCGAATGTAACGTTTTTAATAATAATTGAAGCACTAAATTGTACCTCTGGACGTAGTACTGGAACGTCTTCGCGAATGTTTCGTGTTTCTCGTCCAAACAAGATCTGTCCGCCTCCCTGTTACAGTTTCTCTTTTCTCATTTACCCTTAGAGCGCATTTTGCTCAACAGGGCGTGAGCGCGTTAATCAGTGGTACGTTATTCGTCCCCGGCCGGGCATCGCCGTTACAACGGGAGCGGAGTCGAAAACCGCACGTAGCCGGCAACGAGCTATCGATCGCGGCATTGGCAAAACGATCACGTAGCCGGCGAATTTATTCGTTCGCGGCGAGGTAACTGCGAACTCATCGGCCATACACATTATCATACAGTTATTTTATGATAATATCATTAAAACATATTTGCATGAAACACATTGGCGTTGTATTAAGAGAATGTCCTGTTTGAAATTTACATTGAAAGGAAATCGATAAACGATAAGAATCGACGAATAAAAAATACGTGATACAGTTTTGTCGCGATTGATTATTTAATGTCGCGATGCTTTCTTATCGCTAAATTTTTTGCAAATTGTATATATTACATTTATCGTAATAATATATTATAATTTTATAAATTTTAACAGTCTTACGCATTATTATCGCGTATATTTTATCGCAAACGTTGCGCCATGTAACATTTCTTGTAAAGGATTAATATTCTCTATTATACCACCTCTTTGCTCGCGTTTCTCCTTCAAGTTATTCTATTACGCGCTTATTTTCCCCGTCACTATTTTAGAGTCTCTCGCAAAACGAGTTAATCGTTTCAATAAAGATTCTTGCGCCAAGTACCGAGTCATTTAATGCAAATAACCTTGATGAAAACGGACGAGGTGATTTGCTCGATCATACATGTCCATGGATATGTCCATAGGCCGCGGTGACATTTCCGACAGTATCGCCGTTTGCTGTTTTCCTCGCATCGTAGAACCGCTTGGCAATGCCACGACGACGTTGAACGATCGGTCTGTGTGAAATGCGTTCGCGATATCACTTCAAGTTTCGCGGCTTCGGATGGTTAAGTATTGCTTTCAATTGCCGGGAATAAAAGATTATACGATCTATAATCAGAGAGACATCCGACTTGACGTCGCTGTTTTCCAGAAACGATCTTCGCCGGCGCCGCCGCGATTGACATGCAACAAAGATTTTATTCGTGGACTAATAAACTGTATTCGTTTTTGTGTTAATGCGAATAAAATTGAAGGAGAAGTAAAGTAACAAGAAATTACAATAAATATTAAAATAAAAGATTATATAAATTATAAAATAAGAAATATTAACATTTGTAATTACTGGAGAATCTTGCGTCTAATATGTAATAATTTTTTTAAAGTAATGATTACTATACATACAATTTTGAAACAATTTTATGCAAAAAAACTGAAAATGTAATATTATTATAATATATAGTGTATAATATCTCTTAAAATTCAAATTTGGACATATATCTTGTTTAGTGTCACATATTGTTAAGAAATTAGATATTAGATTTTGATGTGTATATAATCTAATGAAATTTTTATAATTGGTTCTTTTTTACTATTCTTTTTATGAGATAATGTGTAGCTTAGGTAAAATGCATTATTCCTTTGACCGATTTAAAAAGTCGATTATTTCGATATTTCCAATATCTTTAAGGGGACAGCGCAACAGAATTGTAATTTATTAAAGTTCGTACGGATTAACATTGCGAGTAAGTTGCAAGCGAGAATATCGAGAATAACTTTGCCTGTAATCGGATTAATTAAATGCGCGACGGTGGTTCATCGAAATGCGAAATAATCAACGGACGTAAACGAAAGCCGATCTGGCTTTCTCTGGTTGCTTTGCAGGGAAACTCGACTATGCGAGACATCGTGTATATCGCGCAGAAAAGCCCTTACTTTGCCAGCGATCAATTATACGGAGCGCTTAGCGAATTAAGCCCGGCGCATTTTTGGAATAAGACACGCAAGAAACAGTTACATTAATTAATATTAATCGCGTGTTTGTGCGCTAAACGGGAAATTATCTCGTTAATATTCTGCGTCGTTAATATCCCGTGTTGCTTGGTCTCTCTCGATTTTATATTCCCTTCTTCTAAAACTGATATTAACAGGAAGCCGGAGGAACCACTAAACGCGTTTAATTTAGCCAGCATCCACCGAGTCCTTGATTGATGCAGCGTAGTGGAAGAGGTTGATTAAAATATTAAGCAACCTGGTATGAAAGAAGTTTTATCTTCTTTCTTTTTTTGTAGTTATCTATACAAAACTGCAAGTTTTAGAAGTGATAAGTTCTATAATATGGCTAACATATGCTTGGCGAAATTGATTGCCAAGTAAATTATTTGATCTTTATTATTTTTGTTAGTTGTCTATATAAAATTGCAACTTTTAGAAGTGATAAACTCTGCAATATGGATAACATATGCTCGGTGAAACTGATTATCGAGTAAATTATTCGATGCATGGCACGATTTCGTTATTATGATTTGTTACTAAGGAATTAATTATTATGATCCAAAAATCATCAATTGTCAATGCTTTTAAATAATTTTCGCATCTAATTTAAAGATGATATGATGTTACATTCAGTTTTTGAAACTTTAATTATGATTCCGAAAGGGTCGATTTTCTCTCAGTTATAAAATCGAACTGCATTTAATATTGAAATAGAAATCATATCACTAAAATTATATTACTTTGATTACATATATGAAATATACGAAAATTATGTAAAAGAAAGAATACAGGAAAAAGAGAACTTAAGAAAAGAAAAATATTTTAACTACACTTATTTATAATCATTATTATTTATTATTGAGATTGATTCAAAAACAACAAAATTCTCATTTTATTTTAAATGTATTATATATATGTATACATATATAAAGCTTTCTGAAAGCTTTTATATTATATTTTAATGTTTCAAAATATATATAATTTATTAGTAATATTATTAATGGTATTATACTTCAAAATATTAGATAAAAAATTTTTTTCTCGCCGTCTTTTTTTGTTTTTTTTTTTATTATTAATATTAAATGTTATAATTATTTCTGTCTATTGAATTTAATGTAGAACGTTAAATAAATAAGTATGGTATAAATACGAATTTTTAACAATATCAATACGCACCGCACGAAAACTGAGATTAATTTGAAGCTTTTAAAAGCTATCATCGAAATAATGACAATAGCAGGATTAAACTCATCACGCGTACAAAAATATCAATTATATATTATATGTACATTTAAATTAAATGTATATTTGATTCAATTGATATGTGATATGAAATTTTCATTGGAAAACGATTTTGTCATTAACTAAGGCTAGACATTTAACTGACAATCGGCTAGCAGTTTTATTTCTTTTAGGTTGCAAATGTACTCACACTTTCAATTCTTATTTCTCATTTTACACTTTCTCATCTTGGTTACGTGAATTTCGAGATGTATCTAGAATCCAAGTTCCAACAATTCGAAATGAGATGAACGTTTTAGAGAGAGGAATGAGAGAGAAAGAGAGGAAAAAGAAAAAGATCGGTGGTGCACCTAAGCTTTCTCATCACCGGAAGGAGTTAGCTTTTCTCAGATCCCTTCAGTGATACTTGCTTGAAGGACCAGTTGCTCAGTAGATTGGTTCCTTGCCTTAAGAGGTGTATCAGGACAATGGGGAAAGGGAGAAAAGGAGAGGAAAGGAGAACCGATATGTCGTTCCCTTTATCTTTGTAAGCCAAATGTAAATGAGCTATCTAAAGAATGACTTTCCATTGGTGAGCGTTACATTTTAACAATCTGCTCAACGTTATGTTCTCTCTCTCTCTCTCTTTCTTTCTCTCTTTCGGTATCTTTTCATTTTAATTGTTTCAACTAGATGATATAATTCTTTAATTGGTCAATTTGAATGATGGACTTTTAATTTATTTTATCAATAACTGTAACTTTTTTATTAAGATTATAGATTTTTAGATTGTTAAATCTGACTCTTTTTTGCAAAGAATTGTTGAATTTATATTTATGCGAAATTTTCTCTACGTTGATTTATGTTATTACCTCTTTTTCAAATCGTAATGCAACGCGAAAATAAAAAGGGACGGGCATAATATCGCCGCACGTGGAAAAATGAGGTTCTTACGACGTAAGCATCAAAAATGGAGGATGCAGGTGGATCAAAGCGTCACGTAGTAGTCTTACGAATAATAGCGTGACGGATCGTAGTCGGCAAGAATGCATGAAGTTTTCAATCGTATTATAAAGCAGAATTTTAACAGCAGTGTCTTATCTCACGTCATTGAAATTCGCTACTTTTATTACTCGTTTTTTTGAATTTTTTTTTATTTTTCGACTTATTCTTTCCGCTTGTGATGTTTGTCCTAAAGACGCGGAAGAAAGAAGAGATTGGCGTACACGCCGGCAATGTTTAATACGAAAATTTTTCTCTCTGAAATTTAGTTGGATTATGGGAATTATATCCTCGAGGTAAAGCGCAACTTAATCCATATGAAACACGATGGCAGACCGGGATTAAACGTCCCAAGTATTCCGGCGCCGCTGTCACACGCGCCGGGATGAAATTCTGAGATTTTTTTCAAGAACGCGCCTGCTCCTTCTGAATTACTCCTCTCTTGGTTCTCGCAACCGCACGCAATTTTCCAAGTGCGTGTCACTTTATTCTATTTTATTTATGAATCGTTTTATACGTTTGCAAAAATTTATGTAGATATATAGATTAAATAAGCAATCTCTCAACTTGATTTTAAAAAATTTATTTTGAAGAGAATTAATTAAGTTGAGAAAAATTGATTAGACAGCAAGAATTATTAGAGTACAGCAGGAATATTAACTATTTACTCCAAGGTAAATACATCCCCACTTACAAAACGTTTACTTTTATGAATTATGAGTTTAATTTTTCACGTTTAAACGTTTAATTTATCAAGGTCGGCCAGTCACGGTGAATTAGGTTAAAAATATTACACACGAGTACGTATTGTTAGAATGGAAAGCACTAAATTTGGAAAATAATTGCGAACGAGCACGATTAAAGTTTAAACACTCCATGAATGCCATTTTTCGATAAATTTACACAATATCTGGAGAATGTACCGCCCGCCATAAAAATGGTCCGCCAAGCGTGCGCCTGTTTTTCACAGGTGTTTCCGACTTGCAGTTTATAGTGGTCACGTAGCTCAAAGTATTCGGGCAATGTTTGCGGTGGGGCGTTTCTAACGTTCTCGAATGTATTTTCAGAGGGTGATAAAAGTGGCACACGGGCGAATACAGAGCGGCGCTTTTTTATTACCACCTTGAGAAAGTAATACGCGTTAGTATATCTGTTATGTTAGCGGCATTATTTTATGAAAAACTGCGACTGAACGCAAGCGTCGGTAACGAATTCCGTTTCGCGGAGCTCCGCCGCGCAATATTTAGAACGGAATGTCGCGCTTCAAATGTTTTTCTCGAGCAAGTGAATTTCATGTATTGCAAAGACGCAGCGCAGTTGTCTCTGCCATGGTTTACAGACGCAATGCAGAGACGTTTAGCCGAATGAATATGTATGTATAACTTCAGTGCAATTTTGGTGCTCTTGTACCGTAGCACTGAAATACGGCACAGGAGGATAATTAACGCGTTTCGCATGGACAGTGACGGCTACATTTGTCACGGTAAAGATCACTTTGTGGCACGACAGTTACATCGAGGCATGCGTTTTCAGTCGACGCTAGTTTATTGGGAAACGCGTGCGCGTTCAGAGTTTGAAAATGCACGTTCTCTTCTACATATAATCTGAAGTAAGAAATTGCATCTAAAATTCAACGGTATTCCTCCTTTATTACTTTTTTCTTATTATAACTTAATTTAATAACTGAGAAACGCCCGTCATGCGGATAAGTATCTCGTAGCGTATCGAAGAGTACGTTTTTCTTTACGGTTGAAAGAGAATTTGCCGCAAGTCTGCGAAGAGATTGCCGAAGATTTTATCGGCGCGCTCGTTCATTCGAGGAAGAAAACCGTTCATCTTTCTTTCCCTTAGAATTCCCGCGATTTCTGCTCGATCGTTCGCAGGCACTAACTTATCAAAAGTGGCCAATCTAGCGAATAACTAGTCTTCGAATCAAGTATCGTAACAGACGCGGTCTCGCCAGAGACGGCAAACCTCCCGTGGACAGGAAACGAGAGCCATTATACATATAAATGTCGATAGACTTGAAGTAACATACGATTACGTAATTTGCAATAATTCTCATAGAATCTTTGTAAGGTCCTTTTGTTAATTTTTTTTTATATCTTTATATATTTTTTAAGTAAAACTCATATTAATTTGATAGAAATCTATAAATAAAATTTTATATGTTTTTTAATACATTATAAACGTAAATAATTTTATAATTATTTAAAACTTTATAAAAATTAATAGCCATATAAAAATAAATATTATGACTTCGAGTTTTTATTATATAATTGAGCATTGATTAATACTGAACAAACAAAATTTTACATCAAATTTTTTAAAAATATAATTAAACTAAATTGTATTATTACCTGATTTTGTCAAGTGATTTTGAGATTAGTCATTTTAGCGAAACCATTTCTATTCGAGCATGTAACGGATTCGTAGATACGTGTGCTCTACCGAAAAGGACTATACAAGAAAACGGGTCGCCTAAGCTCGGCGATTGCCGAGAAGGGTCAGCTTCTACGCTGAGCTTTTCCACTGTACTCGGCTGAAAGACCAGTTACTCGGTGGATTGGCCGCCCGCGCTAAGTAAGTGCACTGCGATGACGGAGGACGAAAGAGAAAGATAAAGCTTTCTTTTCAAAAACAGGAAGGAGAGAAGCGTTCGTCTCTAAGAAGTGCTGAGAGAGCGCTTCTGTTGTCTACTCGGAAAGCGGATGGAGATACGTTCGTCAGCTTGATCATTTGGGATATTGTGCCGAGAAAATTGACAGTGAGACGAATATTTTAATAAGACGTCTTTGTTTTAATAAAATTTTCTACTATACACGCACATTTTATCTTGAAATTTTGGATTGGAAGTGAAAATTATGAGCGAGAAATACAGCAAGAGTGGCGTGGTAATGAAAAAAGAAATAAATAAATAAAAGTACGCAAGCATTTTTTTTGCATTGCCTTCCTGATTTTGTTCGGCGTAAATTAAACGGGAACGCGAGCTCCGTTTTATAGCTGAAATAATTCGCCGGACGCGCCGAATTTTTTCGACCTTCCTTCCGGCTCGATTCGTCCGGCGACATTTGTGACGCGGCAAGAGTCCTCCGGCGAAGAGTTTTTACGCCGCTCTCCAGTACCCACTCTAGGTTTTAATTGAGTTCGTTATATTCATTTCCGGAGGAGCGCTTGTGACGCATCCCTTTCCCGCTCGCGTATCCCCACGTGTGCGGCTCGCGGCTGCTCTTTCGTCGGCACTACTGCGTTTGAGTGTAACATCCTTGGTTACTTGGAGATTTATAGTGGGACCGAGCGAGATAAAATCCGCGGTAATACCGCACACGATGGGCTCGTGACTCGGGAAAAGTCCCGCGCGAATAATCGACTCGACTCGGTCCGGAACTTAATGAAGTTTTGTGCCGCTGCTTTATCTGGAGCAGTAAGGAATACTTACGCGAATCGACCGAATGCATCCACGGTACGGATACCATAAACATGTGTAAATTTGATTTAAAAAAAGATTTGATTTAAGTTGATTGAACGGTAATCAATTTAATTAAAATTTTTGTCTTAATATTTTGATTCTTTATATAGAGAAATATAATGGTCTTTTTATATCATATTTATAGAAATCAGATTAATTTTTATCTTACAATTTGCATGTAAATTTTTTTCTTAGTAAAACGATAAGCTATTTTAATGGCTCAACAAAGTTATTTTGAAAATATTTTAGTGCCGGTTATTAAACTTTTCTAATACGTAATTTGCATAAGTACGTTATGTACTTATTATAGTACCCATTAAAGTCGCGAAATGAGCTTTTCCTCGAGAAGTATCTAAGAACCGATGCTCCGAAAGTTTCGGATTGTTCGATAGGTTTTTGAGCTGTGCGGGTATCTAATACGTCTTCGGAAGTCCCCTTTCCGCCGACTTCATGCATGATATATGCACGGATGAGCAACTCCCCGCCGACTCTGCCGACTGATGTAACTATTAGGGATCGGAGTTGGAAAGCGAGCGCGTGAGTGTCGCTCCCCGGACCTAGTTGCAGGTTGACGATAGAACATTGCACATTGTTAGTAGTAAATGTTCGTCTCTATGAGGCCCGACGACGAGGGCCAATCATTCCAGCATTATTGCCACGCGATGGGAAGCGGATTGAAAGAGGGAAGGAGAGAAAGAGACGGGGAGGAGCGATAACAGGGGGAGGCATACGATTCCATTTAATAGAGGATCTATATATATTACGGATTTACCAAACAATAATTCGGTAAGCTCCGCTCGCTGGTCCAGAGTCATTCCGCGCCACCTCGCAATCTGCCGAAGTCGCACCCTCGCTGCCTGTTGCCAATTTTGGGGATGGTATTCGACGCGAATGCGAGCGATTCAGAATTTTCAGCCCTTCCACTCTATATAGATCGGATTTGCGCGACTTCACCACCGAGTGAATTAAGAGAATACCTGCCACTTCGCCGGCCATAAAATTTCGCTTTTTGTTCGAAAGTCAGATCGCGCTCTTCATTGATATGAGAAAGAATAAAAATCCATTTTACGTCATTATACATATCACGACAGTACTGTGCTTCCGTAGTTTTATCGCAGAGATTTAATTAAATGTAATTAATTTTAATTTCTTTTTGCATCTTGTACACATTTGTATATATTGTCACGTATTTTTGTGTAACATATTTCAATTTAAAACTTTTGTTACGTATCTCAATTTAAAACAAAGTTGCAATAAACGTGCTTGATTTGAAGCACGGAGTTTAAAGCTTTTTATACAGCAAATAAAAAAGTTGATTTATATACGAAAAACATTAATTTTGAAGTTTACATTTACGCGGCAAATATTTCGCAATACCATAAAAATATAAATAAGAATAAAGTGCAGTGTTCTTACGTCGTTTATTGCGTAAATAAGATCGAATACAAAATATAATATTATAACTGTGAAAAATATTACTTCTTTACCACAAAAAGGATTAATGAAATCTTAAGGAAACTAATATTACATTAATTCTAAAGAAAATTAATATTAATTCTACTAGATTGTAATAATAACATCTTATTATAAAATTTTAATATAATAGGAATGTATTTAAATATTTTCTATAATAAATTTTAATTATTTGCACAAGTTTTTAAATCATTCTTTATATCTAAACGTTAACGTCTTGTTTTTAGAAGGGCAAATGATGTTTCGTCGAGGCATGATTGATCCGCAAATTATTTTTTATTTAAATTTACATCTCTTAACGGAAATGTTAAATTTGAAAATTATTGGTAGTCGCGATAGGTTTATGACATATTTATTATTGGGAGATGCAGCGGATGTGAATATTTTGTTTCAAAAATATTTGAGAAATAATTAATGAAAAATAATTAATAATTAATTATCAAGGTATGTTTTAATTTCTCCATTTATAAATAGCGGAACGTGTATTTTTGTTTACTTTCAAATATACTTAAAAATTTTTACGGTATTTTTAAGTTGTTTTAAACGTGCATATAATATTGTTATACATTCTATAGAGATAAAATTCTGAATTGTGATTTATAATTTGTAACTTTGATGTATATTGTTCTTTATATATACTTTACATTTATGAAACTTTTGGATATTAAGGAAATTGTAAAACAAATTTTATTTTTATAGAAGAATACACGTCTTATTCTTAACAAGCAAATAGCTATTTTACTCTACTTTCATGGTAAATAGTTTTAATGACTGAATTTTGTTTTATTTGTAGAAAAATTATGTGAAATGATTTTCAAGAGACTTGCGTTAATTAGAACAATCATTGCGAGACAATGAATAAATGAACCTGGAATTTGGCTCTGTATGAGGCATGGGCACTCTCGGATACGTCAGTTTCATACATCATTTTACATCTTCGTTTTACAGATTGTTCTCGTTTTCAGTTTTCCGCGCTCGTTCTCAAATCGGCCATTCGATTGATAACTTGAGCTACTGTGCGGATGCAGCGTTTAGAGTTTATTCGTCGTAAAAACGCGACGTGGATGCGCACCGTTCTCATGCCAGTCATATAAAATGCCAATTTCGCCGTAAAATCGTACTCGTACTACCGTTTATCGTTTTAGCGACGCCCAGAAACGTGACGATTTCGAATTTCACCGACTAGCAACTCGCGGATTCGCTTGCTCGTTAGAGATCTTTCGTGTGGACCAAAGTATCGCGAAGTTTTAGATGTTATTCTAGTTAACAATGTGTTGCCTTAATTTTACGTTGTTACATTATTATTCCTCTCACGAAAAGGAAGGGAATAATGACCTACATAGAAAGAGATATTATTATTCTCGATTGTATGAAATTAGAAAAGAAAAATATCGGGAATGTTTAATGATTGCTAGTTATTCCCTCAGGTTTTTTTCCAAACTTTTTAAAATTATATTGTCATTAGATGATCATGAAGAATTGCTTAATATTTCACACTGAACGTTTTCATAAATCGGAAACGTGCGATATCCACACATTTACATTGTTATAACGAACAGCTTCAGCTCCGGGACGGAGACTGCCAATCCACATCCGAATCTAACGGCACCCTCTCAACGATATTATGCGCAGATGGGAACGTTCCTAGGACAACAGCATGCGGCGCGGCTTGTCCACGGTACCGATTTCAAGTTGTAACTCGAGCATGTGAGCCGGCAGCGATCCTCGGAGTGCGAATAACGCGAGAGAGAGAGAGAGAGGGAAAGGGCGGATCATTATCTCCGGCGCGTAGAGAGCGACGGACATACACGAGCTGAGACGCCTCTCATGGAAGTTTATAACGCGATATTCCGGCATAACGCGGCCATAACGGACCGCCGGTGGCTTCCGGGTGATTTCGCCGTTTTCCTCGCAGACACGGCACCGTCCCGGTCCGGTAGGTGCCTGCGAGGGATGTTTATGGCGTCCGTATATGCATACCAGTATGCAGCAAACTCTTGTGCGATGTCCGGTCTTTCTCTCTCTTCTCCTCCCTCCCCCCTTTCTCTCTCTCTTTCCCATTTTCTAGTCCAGTTTAGCATCCCCGGAGACGGCGGAGAGACACAATTTCCACGAACATACACGTAAAATCCTGGCCGTCGTCGTCATGCCCGACGACCCGTTATTTCGTATTTCATACATTTGATTCGTGCACGAGACGTAACATCCGAAACGGCGTGATGTTTATGTCCCTTAAGTCGCGTGAATAAGGTGTCGCGAATAGAACGAATCTGATAATTATATCATTGCTACGAACATGGAAGTTTTAATATCGAACGTTTTATTATTTTTGATTCTCGAGATATTCTAAGACACGAGGTTGATAATTATATCGCGATTAATTGAAAGATTCTCATGATCCATTCATTAAAATATATTACAAATAAGCATCCTTTATATATTTGAAAATATTATAATACTATTGTAATACTGTTATATCGCGAATATTTATATTACAAATTAATTAACGATCGATTAGAGGAAATATTTACAATAACAATTTCTGAATAATTGCAGAGGATGTAAACGGGGACAGAAAGATGGGAGGAGGCGGAGAGAGACAGAGAGAGAGAGAGAGAGAGAGAGAGAGAGAACTATGTTAGACAAAGTTTACGAACAAAGTATGCTCTCACATAATTAAAATATTTGAAATATTTGATGTTCGAAATATGTGTTCGGAGAGTTTGGGAGCTATTGGATAATGAAATTTCATAATTTGTAGTATAATACAAAAATGACAGGCATATTTGTGTTCTTAAAATAAAATAATGATAAAAATCGCATTTGACAAATTAACAATTAATATGCTAATTTAAATAGAACGGTATTTTATGACATATGTCAAAAATAAGCGCACGTGTACGCCAATAAATGAAATATTAAAATGGACTGGCTACATCATGACATATCCGCTAATTTAATATTAAATATAATTTACGCTTTAATCTCTATATTAATGATTAATATAATGATTAATATAATGATTAATGATATAAAAATATTTGACTAAATAATAAATGTTTAATATATAATTATTGAACATGATTTAAAAAGTATTAATAATCTTGAAATATGAATATATTACGGATACTAGGCTAATTTATAAATTAATTTTGTTTTAATTAACAAAACTAAATTTTTATATTTAAGCGTTACAATAAATATATTTCTATTTTGTTGTATATTTACCACTTATAATAGATAAAATAATTAGATACTGTGGGTAATACTGTTATCTAGAAGAAGCGAGTCAGTATTTATAGCGGAATTTATTAATAAATTCAATAATACAAACAAGAAGTTTACAGTACATTAATATAATAAGAACATAATTTTCCTATTTTAACTTTGTCAATCAGGAACGATATTCGGTAAAAAGTAAAGATATTATCGGGAATATTATTAAAATATGATACAAATGTGTGTATCTTCAAATAGCAAGTAGTACGAACGAGTATTTTTCCGACACAGAGTCTACACGTGGTAATTTTGCGTGCTTCCTCGGGACATGTTGTCTTAGTGTTTATGGCTCCACCACGAAGTCCTCTACGCTTCGGATAGGACTTCGGCTTTGTATCCTATCCTATCCTATCGCGAGCATTCCGACCGCAGAACCAGCGGTGCAAATATATAAAGTCCAAGACTTCTCGAAATGGGGAAACAGGTCAGTGCGGTCGGTCGCTACAGTTTCATAAATTCCATTTTGATTGTCGGCTGTGTAAAGGCACTCGGATATGCTCTCTGCGACATTACCAGTTTATTCTGTGTGTCATAAAATTAATAGACCACGTAGCGCAAAGCTCGCTCTGTTGAGAGGAAAATTCGATGATGTTAAAAAATCGAACTACTTGTACTACAAGATAAATGTTAAATTTATTAATGCAGTATTTTGAAATAGGAATAATTGAAATGAAAGACATATTATATGCACAAAATTTCTTTTATATCTAAAAGCAATGTATAAATTAATACATTTGCTTCTAATAATTCGGATATTTATGAAATTGTTCAAAATGGAATGAATTTTGATTGGAATTATTTAATTACTTCCTAGATTTCTATTGTATTTTCTAGGAGAAATGAAATAATTTTAATCGGAATGTGTTCCGAAAAATTCCATAATACCCTGGTATCAATCTATAAATTTAATAATACATATTTAATAAAATATATGTAGATCAATATAATGCGCATGTATTAAAAATTAAAATCTGAATTTTTTAAAAATTGTACTAATATGTAGAAATATGCATACTTTTTAATTGATACATATTTAAAAGCAATAAAAAATATAATAATTATTTATATAAAAATATTACGTGTGCGAACTGTAATATTTGATGCAATAATCAAATAGTTTTTGCAGTGTAGAATATTTAAAATCAAAGATGTCGGAGTAGATGGTTCTCGAATGTAATTTATATTTCGTTTACATTTAAATCGTAGACTACGACAGTCAGCTGCGCTGCAACGCAAGTTTATCGCGCGTGCTTGTTTATCGCGCGCATTGTAGTGCAGGGTAACGTTGCGCTTTTATCCCGCATAATACACGCGCGTTATCACGCGTTTCGCGGGTAACGCGATTCGAAATTCGGCGAATGCACACTCCTCACGCACAGCCGCGTATAGTCGCGTAGCTGCCATATCGCGCATCGAATTTGTATTACGAAATTACGCGTTGTGGAAAACCCGCGCATAAATGTTTGCGGTATCGACTATGTAGAAATGTTAATCATGCAAATCGATCAAAGGGATCGCGTAGATCTGCGCGAATGTTCCGATTTTCGAGGTTCTTCTGCACGTTAATTGGCGCAAATGCAAAATAATGAACTTATCGTACACCTGTGCTTATTTTAATAAGGTAATTTGTGTATGTTTATACGACTAAATAAATAATATTCTATTTATTAATATAATAATAAAGGCTATATTATAGTTAATTTAGCCTTTATTTTATGTCTTTTATGTTCAAATCTCAACTTACAATTGCAATGCTTTATTATGAAAAATGTCATAGGAGAGGATTTTTATTTTGGTTGTTTACTTCGATTTTTCGCGGAATATTTGTTGAATGTTCCTATATTAGAAATATTTATCAAATATTTCTAATATTAAATTTGCAAAAAAAAATTTTTGCGAGACATCAAACATGTTTATACACTTGTTTTGTTGCTAACGTTAATTTGATTATTTATTTATTTATTCGCATGTTTATCGTAATATTTGTAGCTAGAAAGGCGATTTTAGAGTTGCGACAGTACATCGTATAAATTTTTTATGTATTTTTCACGTTAAAATTTAGAACACATAAAAAATTACATAACTGCTTTATAAAATAAAAGATATAGCTGTAAAATTTTATTACATGTTAATAACAATTTTAATTGTTATCTACTTTTGTGCTAAAATATAAATAATAATATAAGGAAGAGAAAAAGATTTGATTCTTTGCAGACAGGGGTCGTTTGAGACGTAGACAATTTTACCATTTTGCCGATTTTGCCTCAAATTCGGACAACGCACAAAAAAAGTAAAAAATGTTTTATGTTTATATGACTGTACAATCATATTGCTGACTGTTAAAAGAATATATAGACCAAGATTTTGTCAGATTTTTTTAAAGCACAGAAACCCTTTGAAAAATATAACCCTTTATCAGTGACTCACAGTTGGTCTGACTAGTCAGTGAAAAAACAAGTCGGTCTGCGGAGGCTTAATAGCATTTAGAATTTACAAAATATTTGAAAATATTTTGGACATTAAAGAAATACGAAAACTTCCGATATTTCCACGTGCGCGTTATTAAAAAATGAAAAAAAAAAAAAAAAACCCAAACACGTCGCGTCCTCACGTTTCAATCGCAGGTGAATCTCACCTCTGGAAAATCGCGCCGAAGCTGATATCAGTCAGAACGATTCGTCTCGTGACAGACGAAATATTGTATCACGCGAAGTGTTCATATTTTCTCGCTCCACTTTTGCAACGGAGAGTCGCGCACACGTAGTTTTCTCTCCGGAAGAGGAGAAAGACGCGCGCCGCGTCGCTTTTTATGCAGATCCCGCTGCGCTGCGCGCTCTCTCTTTCTCTCTCTCTCTCTCGCTCTCTCGTTTCCGCTTGCTTCGGGGCGGAACATGAAAACGCGCGCGAGCCCGTGAATTCGCGCAGAACGTTGTGGAAAAACGCGTGGAGCCGTGTTTTATCTCGCGACTGCAAACTTCATCTTTGCCTCGGGGACGACAGGAGGGATGCGAGAGCAAGCGGGACGCGACTATCGGAGATTCTTGGAGGCGTTTGGGGCTTCAGCAGCGGCGGAGGCGGCGACGGTGTCGACGATAGCGGCAGCCTTCCTCGACGGATATACACCGGATATTCTCCCGGACAATGGTCGTTCAGGAAGCCATTGATCGGGCCCGCTGCTCGCATAGTTCACGAATAATCGGTGCGCCCGGCGCCGGTAATTATTTCGGCGCGCCGCCGCCGCTGCCGTCGCCGTCGCCGTCGCCGTCGCCGACGAAAAGTTCGTCAAAGTTTCCGAGGAGGCTAATAAAAAAAGCGGGAAATCGATGCGGTAGACGCGGCACACTGAATCAGCATTCGAACTTGCTCCTCCAAGAAGTTGCTCTCGGAATTGTACAATTAAGAGGATTAGCGAGAAGGAATGGTTCTATCCGGTTGAAACGATTGAAGGTATTATCAATTTAAAGATCCAAGCTCCATCGATTCAGTCTCTCCGAAAGTTTTTATACACGATACGAAATATCTTTGAGATACCGAAGTATAGTTCTTATCGCCCGAGCGATTATAAAAGTTAGAATTAATTCCTTTGCGTTTTACGGCCACAGTTAATGATGATCATACGTGTAAAATCACAATTGAATTGTCAAAATTGATTTTAACTGGATCATTGCGTAGAAATGCCAATCCGATGAGTTTAAATAATTCAATGTATGTTCTGTTACGTAAGCTCGAATCCAAAGTTGGAATTGTCGCTCGTATAAATTCTCGAAACATACGAACGCGCGGTTCACAGCCTGTACGGCGAATTTTCGCTCATTCTGTTCCGCGAGGGCCGGTCATTGCGCTCGACATCAGCTGAGTTGGTTAACGCCGACGCACGGTCGCGCGCGATAGTCGATGCATAGAATCGCGTGTCGACGGCGGCGCGGTTTAACGCGATGACTTCATCCGGTCGTTCGTGTATCCAACGGTACGAGAATTTCAGCGCGATATACGCGAGCGCGAGCGAAATACAAACGTGCGAGTGTAAACGCGCGAATGCAAACGCGATGCAGTTGCGAAGCGAAGGCCGGTTCTCGGAGCGCTCGCGACACAAGTAATTAAGCGTCGACAAACTACCGGGGAGGGGAAAAAAGTTTGTTATTTGACTCTTAAAGATCAGAAAAGTTAGGCGACATTTCGTGATGTTACGCCGAGTTTTCTAGATGAAAGTTATGTAAAAAAGAGTGTTGATTCTCACGCATAGAATATTAATTATACTCAAATATATCGTTTATTTAATTACGAAAGAGATATACTATCAAAAAGGAGCTGTTTAAAAACTTTTTTTTTATAACACATCCTTTTTAATACAGAATATGAAATATTTGAGTACAATTAATATGTTAACGCCACCGTATAAAAGGAAGGAGAAAAATTCGAAAGATTAAAAATTCGCTTATAGAAAAATTCGCCGTTCTACAACTTCGAAATCGTTCTGCGGCATTAATCGCGTCGATTAATTAATAATTAAATCAAATGTCACTTCCGGCCAGCATGCCCGCGTAACGATTATTTGAGCGTCCCGCACGATGTGCGTGTATTATATATCTTCACGTGCGCGGTAAAATCGTGCGCGTTATGTCCGTACGGTAATTGCATAAATTGCTTCTAGCACGGCACACAAATATGGTTATTACGGGCATAAGGTTACGGCCATCTGATTACGGTGTATTCATTTGGGCATCCTCCCCCTCTTTTTTTTTTTCGGCGCGCATGCACAGTTTCCGACATTCCGCGGAATGCCCCCACGCGGCGATAAATGGCCCATTCCCCGCGTTAACTGTCCTACTCGCGGCTCGCCGTTTTGTTCGCCGGCGGATAAATAGCGCGGTATATATCATTTTCACCGTGGCAAGATCCACGACGGTCAGGAAGTAATGGAGTTTAAAATATGACGTATTTTTCTGTTACACGCGCTCGCCTACCGTCCCGAGGAAGACAAGTGGCTCTTCAACGCGCTGAGTAAACCGCGCTTTCATGAGCATTTCGTGGAGTACATTCGCATTGTAAACGTATAATAATCTATTATACTTATGCAAACGCGCATCACCCTCGTGTACGGACACGCTGTAATAAATAACCGTCACAGCTTCTTTAATTTCCCCATAAGAACGATCGAATTATTTGAATCGTCAAATACTATATATTTAATGTTGTACACAGAAAAAAAGGATATTATTATTTTGACAATACCTTTAGTTTCAAAATGAAAATCCTTGAAATGAGATTATATTGCGTTAATTAAAAGAAATTTACTTGAATGAAGATTTATTTTAATGTTTTATATAGTTTAATCAAGAAGATTATATTCTTGTTATTTAAGAATAATTTTCTCGAATGGAAATGGAAAAATGTTGGATAGAAAATACTGTTACGTCCGGCAGACTCCACGATTTCCCTTCGTCAGAGGAACAAATAATTTTACAAAAGAAATTCCGTTTCAACGGTCTCCGATAATTTTTATGTGTCTAGGATTAGTCTGTTAGAAACGTAATAACAAACATAGATGGACGAAACGACCAAGTAGATAATTCCGACTCCTTTGAATATTGAGTCAACAAATAATAAATTCTGAAGATAGAAATTCAAAAAACAACCATGGGATCTAAGCAAAGTTTCACGTTTGCTCACAAAAAATGAGCAATAAAGTATCTAAACATAAGCAAAAAATAAATAACCGTTTCCTCCATCTGCAACCCATACCGTAGCGCGTCTAGCACAATAGAAAAAATTATTTATCTCTTAAACCCAAAGGGAAGATAACCTACGCGATAGGTCGGATCCCTTCGATAAAATTGAAAGAATGTGGGAGGAAACAGAGAAACTTTCGACAGATTACTTAACGTATGATTGGGCAAAAAGGAAAAACTATTTCTCCAATAAGAAAACTTAGAATTCACCCACCACACAATCCTGAAAAAGAATCCTACCAATTAGAATATTTGAACCACCTATCTCTGGATCCTCCCCTTGTAAGACTCTATATATATATAATACCAAATCTTGAAGGGAGTCAGTTTTTTTTTTTATACCAGTTAGTAATAGTAGGCAATAGTAGTCAGTAATGAAAGTACCAGTAATAAGAGTTTAGCAGTCAGTAATAGATAGTCAGTAATAGTAATGGAGAGTAAAGTTTTAGAGTTACGTTTTTAGAGTTAGTTAGTTAGTTAGTAATCATGTAGAATCAGTGCGCAAGTAGACTTTAGTGCCGTTCCATCCGGGCAAGAAATCTATTCGATTCCGACAAATTTGCTCGAGAACCAACAATGAGTAAGTCCCACAATCATAATTTCTCTGGTTTTTACGTTATTCATGGTAACATCTTCCTTCCATTTTAATTCTTTAAGACACCCTCCTATTATTTATAAATAATTCTCTCTTAGAGTTTTTCGTCCCCCTTCTTTACTCGGTTTGCGGATGCGAGCCTGGCAGCTCGAGAGTCCGACCGGTCGTTCCGGTGCGCGGATTCAGAGACGGTCATTCGAGAGTCCGACCGGCCGTTCCGGTGCGCGGATTCAGAGACTGTTGCTCGAGAATCCGACCGGCCGTTCCGGTGCGCGGATTCAGAGGCTGTTGCTCGAGAGTCCGACCGGGCGTTCCGGTATGCGAATTCCGCCCTTAGTGTTCGAGAGTCCAAACAACAATTCACGGTTTTAATTTTCAAGAGTCTGCACTTTCCTAACCTTCTCTCTCCGAATTACTTAAGATATAATGTAACTCACAAACAAAAAGCTGCCCATTAGTTTTACACTTCCGAAATTTATATTAATAACCTTTGTGTTTTTTTTTTATTTTATTAATAACCCTTTGTTAAACTTTTAAAACTTTTGTAAACTCAATCGAAAATCTATTTTTATAACCCTTTGCGTATTTTTAAACATTGTAAACTCTTGCGAAATTTATTTAGAACCATTCTTATAATTTAATCTTTATAAATTCATAGCCAACAAATTATGTTAAATCACGACTTCAGCGCTTATTTGTATTTCTTTATATTTTCATTTTTATTTGTTATTAGAATAAATACTTTTGTTAATTTTATGTGAAACTTTATCATTTATTTTAATTAACAACGACCTCGTCTATCCCGAACAAAGACTGCACCTGGTCCGATCCCGAGTTAAAGCGATTCAATTCGTTGACTCGAAACTTGGACCGACGAACGTACGACTCGAAACGGGTTATAGCGGGCCTATCGGCACGTTGACCTATATTTTTGAGTCATAAAAAGTGCGTTCGACCCGAGGCACATACCCTCCTTAAACTGTGTGCCTACGGGAATTCTACACGTTTTGTTACGTTCTTCCCTGCCTTACCTGTTCTCCCTGAGATATCCTTCCTACCGAATAGAGAGTAAAATCCCATAAGGCTGGACGTAACAGAACAATTAAAATTTTTGGGGGCTCGTCCGGGATCAATAGGTGTTGTCTTTGAGAAGGAATAAGATGAGGTCAATTTTGAAATAATGCTGAAGTCGATAATTTATATAAAATCATTTTAGAAAATTAAATCCAGACAATATCCAACTATATGCTTTCGTTCCTAATAAATAATTCCCTGAATTAATTATTTCCTTTTTTCAGTAGACAAATTTGCATGTGAAAATTGCATCAAACTGAACTCTTATTAATATGTATATTTTTGACAACCTTGAAAGAGTAATGATTCAGTCAGTGCACGAAACTAGATATATTTATGAGCGTAAACAAATTAAAATAATATCGAATTCAAATTTTTTTGCTATATTGTAATTCATTGTGATGGTCATTCCTTTATTTAACGGCCAAAAAATATAATCAGCTTTTACCGGAAAAAAGGGGGTAAAATCTATCCCGGCTGTAGAGGTCAAATTTTAATTTACACAATTAGTAGAACAAAAGGATTATAAGTAAAGTGCGTGTTATCCAAGATGAAGATTTCGATAATTTGCCCAATTGACAAAATATTTAGAGCTAAATTTTGGTTTATTTAAAAACTTTTTACAAAGAAAACTAGGTTGCATTTATAAAAAAAAAAATAAAATACATTGTCGTCTTCGTAAATTGAGTAAAAAATAAAAATTACGTAAACAATAAAACTATCGTATAAAATTTCAGAAATGTTCTTTTTCTTAAAATATTAAAATGTCGTGAAATGTTTTATAAAAAAAAAATTTTTTAAATCAGAAATAAAAAAAAAATTTTAGACGCTTGCATAACCATAGCCGATATCTCGTAAATAGAAAGAGAGCTTCGTACAATGGCATATTTCCGATCAGGGCAGGATAATATTTCAGGTAAAAATCAAAGTATTAACCGGTTATGGAAAAATTGCCAGCTCTGTTATAAGAGAGGACACTTAGCCTGTAATTGTAGAACACAAATCCAATGTCAAATTTGCAAAATCCACGGGCATGCAGCCGACAAGTGTTACTTCCGCGATGCTCAATCTCAACAACCCGTTAATGTAGTACAAGAAAATTACGTCATTTGCCAGTTATGTTCTAAACCCGGTCACCATGCTAAATTTTGTAAAATTTATAAAACTAATGAACAAAATAAGCCTTACGTAATCTGTCAATGGTGTGATAAACCGGGTCACACGGCTAATAATTGTTGGAAAAAGCAAAATAAACAATATAACATAAATAAAAAATCAAAAATTGCATGCCAAATTTGTTATAACTTTGGGCATATAGCTAAAGATTGTCGATCTAAATTAGAGCAAACCGCAGTATCTGTAGATTCATTATTCTGTCACTATTGTAAAAAACGAGGGCATCTTCTTAAGAATTGTAAACTACGTATCACAAGTAATAATTATATGAATGAGCCGGAAAACTCCGATGGCTTCCTCGAAGTCAGGTATGCAATTGGGGACCGAACGAGTTCCACATCCATGGGCGTCACAGAAAATGTTAACCAAAATGCTTGGGAACCCCGACCCGTAATGATAAACCTCGACAAACACAGTCGTCCGCCTACTGTTCAGATAAAAATTTGTGAATCAACTTCTCCTATAACTTTCGCATTAGATACAGGTTATGAAATAAATTTAATTAAAGAAAATTTTGTGCCCAAAAATAAAACAATCAATTACGACAACATATTAGAATTAAATGGTATTTACGATTATCCGACTTACACTCTAGGAGAAATTAATTTACTTCTTTACGGAAAGGAAATAACTTTTCATATTGTAACTAACGACTTTCCGATCTTACAACCAAGTATATTGGGCAATGATTTTTTTTATCAAACTTCCGCAAAAATAAATTATGCAAAGGGACATTTAGACGTTTTTGGAATTAATCTACCCTTCTTTTCACCTGAAATGATTATAGTAGCACCACGATTAAAATCGCCATTTTATATTAGAGTAGAAAACCCTGAAATAAGAATCGGGGATATACCTAGATTAAAAATAGCGCATGGAATTTATGCGATAGAAACTCTAGCGGAAGTTAGCTCAGGAAAGGCGTATATAGATGTTGTAAGTAACTTGGACGAAGAAATAGAAGTCCAGGTACCAACCCTACGTCTTAGATCTTTCTCAATTGTTGATCAAGAAGTCTCTAATAAAATTTATGAGGAAGAAATAAAAGAAAATATTAACAATAAAGATAAAACGAACAACAATTGTAACGTAAATTTGAAAAACGATGAAGACAAAATTATAAATGAAAATAAAAACATAATAGAAGAAGAGAATAAAACAATAAATAAAGAAATTCAGATGTTAAATAAAAAAGAAGGGATAATTGAAAACAAATCCGAAGACGAAATTGAAATTAAAGAAAAAGATAAACATACACTAACACAAAAAAATAAAAATTTGAAGGAAAAATCTATTCTAGAACAAAAATCAGGCTCCTATGCCTCTCCCGAAGTTCTAGATTCCCGAATTGGAGGGGGAAATTACCAAACCCCTCGTGAATTAAGTAGTGATCCAAAAGTCGTTGGAAATGAGGATTTCCATATCTCTCCTGGATTGCCCAGAGATCCAAGAATTCTTGAGGAGGGAAGTTACCAAACCTCTCTTGAATTGACCAGAGATCCAAAAATCCATGAGGGAGGAGATTTTCAAACATTCCTCGGGCTGCCCAGGGATCCAGAAATCCTTGGAGGGGGAAGTTACCAAACCTCTCCTGTTTTAATTGATGATCCAGAAATCCTTGGAGGGGGAAGTTACCAAACCTCTCCTGTTTTAATTGATGATCCAGAAATCCTTGGAGGGGGAAGTTACCAAACCCCTCGTAAATCAATAAATAATTCTGAAATCTTAAAGGGAAAGGAATATCAAATCCCCCTTAAAAATTATGATACAATAAAGGAAGATCTCCAAAATTCTATAATGTATTCTTCAGTCGATTGCAAGGAGGGAAGCAACCAAACCTCACTATGTAACACGACACGATTTTTCTTAAAGGAGTCAAAAACAAAGAGCTCCTTAGTTTATCTAAAAAAATTAAAATTCACAAGAATCGGAATAAATATAAAAAATAAATATAATAAAAATAACAATTCTCATATTGCTATCGAAGAGCTTATAAGAAGAACTAAGTTTTATAATGCAAGAAAATTATATGATTCCAAGAAGAAAAATAAACCACTTTCAAAAATCCTTGTATCAATGCAAGTCCAATCACAGAAGATAATAGAAAAATTTATGCGGAGAAGAAAATCGAAACATAAAGAAGAAATAAACAGCAATGAAATTAATGACGATAAAATTCTTAACCTTAATGATCCGGAAAATGCAAAATTAATTTCCACGATACTGAAGGACTCCAATGAAAAGGACAAAGGCTACGAAGACTTCAACTTCTCTGATGAAAAAAGGGGAGATTCATTATCTAACGATGTACCTGTTAAGAACTCTAACCAAATGTTATTTACATACGAGGAAATGTATCAACCGCTAAAATTACAAATTAAAGAAAAGATATCAGTCCATGAGTCTTTTAAATCTAACAAAATACAATTTCAAGACCGAAGAAATTATAAATTTATTACTATTTTATACTACATTATTAGTATGATTACTACATTGTTATACATTTATCATTACATTTGTCAACATTTGTCAAAATTATTCAAGAGCTTGAAGAAATATAAATACGAACCTGAGGAAATCGAGAACAGAAATGATCCCCCGGACAAAGGATACCTTACCTACGATGAAGACATAAAAGACAAGAAACAACTAGATTCGCAAGAACAAAAAAATAAAATTGAAGATAGAAATGATCCTCCAGACAAAATAAATGATATCAAGGATGATGGAAGAACACGCGACAAGGACGAAGAACTAAAAAAGGATGAACAAAACCAAATTCTAAGCAAGTTACGAATAAATCCTCCACTAGTAATATACAACTATTTAAAAATATTACAATCAATATCCACAATCTGTTAATATTATAAAAAATAATATACGCACTTCAACTATATCGACGAGAAATCTTTAGATCCCAGCCTATGAAAAAAAAAAACAACAAGATTCTAATTCTAAGTTTTCTTACATTGAATAAACTAAAAATAAAATTTAAAAAATTATACAGCCTACTCATCAGCAAGAGATAACAAAAGGCTACAAATTGACAATATTTGGAATCCTTAAAAAGCCTCTAAAACCATGAAAATATTTTGCAAAATAATAAGTTATATTACCTCACTTTCAAATCACATGCTGCGACATGTATCTCTATCCATTTAATGGATCCTTGAATCACATGCTACGTCATGTAGGAAAATTTATACACTACATCCTTCTTCATCATTTCTAAACAATTATCCCGCCACACAAAAAGGAACCCGAGAAGAATAGATACGAATCCTTAGGAAAAAGGGGACAATAAATGCAACAATAATCTAAGCTCAAGCATCATGGCGAGAGCGAAGACAAACAAATAATTATTGGCTGGAATCAAGATAAAAGACATCCAGCACATCACAAAGGATAGCAGCATATGAAATATAAATTTATAGTAGATAAGGAATAGATAATTGTAAAATTCTTTAATAATGTCAATTGTTAGTTTTATTCTTATAATACCTTTATTTTCGCGACAAAAATAACATATAATTTTAGCTTATAATTGAAAGAATAACAAATAGAATAATAATTACGTAACCAAGATTGAATAATAAAAAAAAAAATATATAGATAAAAAAAAAACTAAGAATCTTTAATTTTTTTTTTTTTTTAATTTAAAAATATTCCTAAAATTTGTAAAAGAAAAATAATTGTGTTAAAGAATCAATATATTCAAAGGTTTTAACTAAGCTACAAGCTTTAACTCAATATTCAATCTTATTTATAAGCCTAATAAAATCTTAGTTTGATAAGATTCTATAATCTAAGTAATCGTTATTATTGCGTCAAAACAAAATATTCCGTTTAGAAATTTCGCGTGACAAGTCGAATGAATGATATACAATAATTGTCCACGCTGCAATTGCGTCTTTTCTTCATATATAAACCAAGTTAAATTATAAAACGAAGTAGAAAAATAACCAAGAAATATAATATAACTTAAGCGAATCAGACATTAATGAATATTGGAATTCATATTTAAGATACCTTTTCTCTCTATCAATATTTTCATCGACATTAAAGTTACATATATTAATAATTTTATATCTTCATTGTTTTATACTAAACATTAATTTAAGGTTCAAATTTATATTGCATATTTGAATAAGATGTAATGTTACGAAAACTTGTTACATAACATTGTTCCATATTGCCAAAATAAGGCAATTTTAGAATTTAAATGTTACTATAAGACAAATTAATCATAGTGTTTCAGAAGTTTTCCTTTTCTATTAAAAGGAGATATATGAATATAATATAATAAATGCTTAGATAAAAGAATAAATTAAAATAAAATTATTTGAATAATAACAATTTAAATAGATCACCTGAGTGTCAAAAACAAATCCGGCAAAATGCCGCTTTACTCTTACAAATTTTAAGCGAAGAATGAAACCTCGCTAATTGATTATTTGATCCAATTCCGGCACTTGATGCCGTTCAGATGTGTTGCTCTGTTTGAGAACTCATCTTCTGCAAAATCATAACTACTCTAACCCTGCGCGAAGATATCGGCAGGATGAATTGATTATTTGTCGCCCTCCTGAAATTAATATAAAAGAATTTTATTTGATGCAATATAAAAAGTATAACAGTGGTAAAATTGGCGACACACCTATATCAACAAATGTTGATATGCCTGTGGAATGCGATGCACAGGATCGAGAAATACTCAATTGTCTCTGGACAAAATCCGTTCTTAATGAAAAAAAAAAAAACCAAGGAAAAAGGGAGAATAGAAAAACCTAGTTGACACTCACGTGATTCTAAAATATTTTTAGAAAAAAACAAGAAAAAAAAACATAACGGTAATAATAATTTTAGAAAAAAAAGGGAAAGCTTCGAAATATATTTAATACAAATTTTTTTTAATTAAGAAAATTTATAAATTAAAAGCGCGTATACATGCGTAAAACAACTTATTAAGTGAATTATAATCATTATCTACTGCGTAAAAATGTGCGTACATACGAATAATCTGATTTAGAAATTAAAATAAAACATACACGTGTAAAGAAAGACGAAAGAGCAAGAAAGGATTTTAAAGATTGCCTTTTCCTTCCTCTTTCTTAAGAGACAAGCGTTGATATAAATAAATACCTAAACGAATAAGGAAAGATAGGATATTAATGCGATACAAAATAAATATAATAATCCATGAAAAAGAGAAATCGTTGCTCAGCCTATTAAATTCTGCAAATGTTGTGTTCATACGCCCCCAACATTTGTCTAAGGCGGGGAGTGTTACGTCCGGCAGACTCCACGATTTCCCTTCGTCAGAGGAACAAATAATTTTACAAAAGAAATTCCGTTTCAACGGTCTCCGATAATTTTTATGTGTCTAGGATTAGTCTGTTAGAAACGTAATAACAAACATAGATGGACGAAACGACCAAGTAGATAATTCCGACTCCTTTGAATATTGAGTCAACAAATAATAAATTCTGAAGATAGAAATTCAAAAAACAACCATGGGATCTAAGCAAAGTTTCACGTTTGCTCACAAAAAATGAGCAATAAAGTATCTAAACATAAGCAAAAAATAAATAACCGTTTCCTCCATCTGCAACCCATACCGTAGCGCGTCTAGCACAATAGAAAAAATTATTTATCTCTTAAACCCAAAGGGAAGATAACCTACGCGATAGGTCGGATCCCTTCGATAAAATTGAAAGAATGTGGGAGGAAACAGAGAAACTTTCGACAGATTACTTAACGTATGATTGGGCAAAAAGGAAAAACTATTTCTCCAATAAGAAAACTTAGAATTCACCCACCACACAATCCTGAAAAAGAATCCTACCAATTAGAATATTTGAACCACCTATCTCTGGATCCTCCCCTTGTAAGACTCTATATATATATAATACCAAATCTTGAAGGGAGTCAGTTTTTTTTTTTATACCAGTTAGTAATAGTAGGCAATAGTAGTCAGTAATGAAAGTACCAGTAATAAGAGTTTAGCAGTCAGTAATAGATAGTCAGTAATAGTAATGGAGAGTAAAGTTTTAGAGTTACGTTTTTAGAGTTAGTTAGTTAGTTAGTAATCATGTAGAATCAGTGCGCAAGTAGACTTTAGTGCCGTTCCATCCGGGCAAGAAATCTATTCGATTCCGACAAATTTGCTCGAGAACCAACAATGAGTAAGTCCCACAATCATAATTTCTCTGGTTTTTACGTTATTCATGGTAACATCTTCCTTCCATTTTAATTCTTTAAGACACCCTCCTATTATTTATAAATAATTCTCTCTTAGAGTTTTTCGTCCCCCTTCTTTACTCGGTTTGCGGATGCGAGCCTGGCAGCTCGAGAGTCCGACCGGTCGTTCCGGTGCGCGGATTCAGAGACGGTCATTCGAGAGTCCGACCGGCCGTTCCGGTGCGCGGATTCAGAGACTGTTGCTCGAGAATCCGACCGGCCGTTCCGGTGCGCGGATTCAGAGGCTGTTGCTCGAGAGTCCGACCGGGCGTTCCGGTATGCGAATTCCGCCCTTAGTGTTCGAGAGTCCAAACAACAATTCACGGTTTTAATTTTCAAGAGTCTGCACTTTCCTAACCTTCTCTCTCCGAATTACTTAAGATATAATGTAACTCACAAACAAAAAGCTGCCCATTAGTTTTACACTTCCGAAATTTATATTAATAACCTTTGTGTTTTTTTTTTATTTTATTAATAACCCTTTGTTAAACTTTTAAAACTTTTGTAAACTCAATCGAAAATCTATTTTTATAACCCTTTGCGTATTTTTAAACATTGTAAACTCTTGCGAAATTTATTTAGAACCATTCTTATAATTTAATCTTTATAAATTCATAGCCAACAAATTATGTTAAATCACGACTTCAGCGCTTATTTGTATTTCTTTATATTTTCATTTTTATTTGTTATTAGAATAAATACTTTTGTTAATTTTATGTGAAACTTTATCATTTATTTTAATTAACAACGACCTCGTCTATCCCGAACAAAGACTGCACCTGGTCCGATCCCGAGTTAAAGCGATTCAATTCGTTGACTCGAAACTTGGACCGACGAACGTACGACTCGAAACGGGTTATAGCGGGCCTATCGGCACGTTGACCTATATTTTTGAGTCATAAAAAGTGCGTTCGACCCGAGGCACATACCCTCCTTAAACTGTGTGCCTACGGGAATTCTACACGTTTTGTTACGTTCTTCCCTGCCTTACCTGTTCTCCCTGAGATATCCTTCCTACCGAATAGAGAGTAAAATCCCATAAGGCTGGACGTAACAATACTGTATGTTTAAATCGAAGATTTTTTTAGAATAAAATTATCAAAATAATAATATTATATTTCTGAAATAACAACTATAGTATTGAAATAAGGCTATAATATTGTTGAAATTCAAAATTTTCAAATCCTTCTAAGAAGATTATATATCGTTGCGTATATATGAGACAATGAATGCGTTCGTATGAACATATAAGAGTTAATTTGACACTTGCTTTTTTTCTGTGTAACATTTTTAATAGGGTGATATTTTTTTTATACATATTGTAATAATTTTTTTACTGGAAAAATTTTTATTTATTCATGATCTGGACGATCTTACGAGAGGTGACTATTCGCCAGGGCACTTGGTAGCATACACTCCGAGCTGCCACGTGAAAATGATCCCGACGTATCCTACGACTCAGCTACGCCTCTTTAGCACCCGATCCGCGGCCATAAAGATACCTCTCGCAGATAGGACCTGCATCGAGCTCGGTTGCCGACATTCTCGTACGTTACAGACATACGCGGGAATTTACAGAACCATAAAAATATACGACCTAGCAGTGCCTTGCCTTAACGCCAATGGGAAATTATGGCGGACTTTGTGCAGTGGACAAATCACGGCGGTCCCTTGAAATAATGCTTTCGACTTTCTGCGCGATCGGTTCAACCGCGACGGGAAATCTTTAATACACCATTAAGTATAATGCTAATACAACGCATACAATAATCCTAATTACCAGCTTCATAGCTCGCTGCAGTGCCCCCTTTCCCCGATACTGATTGTTAATAATTAGCAATTATCGATCAGCGCTGGTAGCGAGAAATTGAGGAAAATCGTTGTAGCTATCAACTGCGGGTCAACCAATTCATATAGATACCGTTTGATATTTAATCAACTGCCAACGCATGCCACGTATGCTGTGTAAACTTCATTCGTTTTAGCTAGTCGAATTTAATCGCGCACGCCCGAAGAGTTTATTCCGCTGAAAATAAACTCTTTAGATGTGCGCGATTCCTGTTCCCTAAATACGGTTACGAATAAACTGGTGTATCGTTTAATATTTACACGGATTTATGGAAAAATGCTTCGTATGCGTTTCTCGAAATCCCGTATCGACCTGTTTACATCGATGTGCGATGTAATTTACTCTTGTACACAGTATGGCGTAATTTTACCTTTTCACTTAGTGCTAATCCCCCGCTACCACTGGAGCTACATTTATTACTCTTATATTACAATTAAGGAATACGTAGATTATTATAATTTGTTTGGCATTTTTATTCTCATTATTTTATATGATTTAAATAGATTTTGTATACATTTCTGTTAAAGATAAAATTTTCGAAGCGTTTTAGATAACGTAAATTCGAACATAAAAGCCGAACTAAATTCGCTTTGAGGATTAAGCTCGCTTCTCTTGAAGTAGGCATCCAGGTACATTGCTCAAGCACAGCACGCTCAGCAGCAGTGAAATGATCGTCGCTGTTTGCTACGCAATTGCACGCGCATCGTGTCTCAGCTGCGGATGTTTGCGATCGAGTGTATAAACAGCGAACAGAAATGTACAACTTGAGAGAGAGGGAGGGAGGGAGGAGGAGAGAAGGAATATACGAAGGGGAATAAAACCGTGCCGGGGAGATATCGGAGGTGACGCGTTATCGCGATCGTAATTCTTGGTGAAGGGCAAGGAACGATCTGCGGCGTTTCGCACTTCCGGTTGCGCGTCGTAAAATCCCAAGCCATCCGGTGCAGCCGTCACAGCTGTTCGTATATGAGCGCAGCGCTCCAGATCTATTAGGGGGAAACGTATTCGCGGATCGACGCCGTAAAGCGCACCCGCCGATTGCATAAACGCAAACGGCAAATCGTCAATTTCAAAACGCAATATAGAGGTTGACTTTCGATTGCGAGAATTAATATGCAGTACATCGTTCGCGTCGTGCCGTTGCGGCAACCGAGTGGTTCCTGTGGAAGAAAAGGAGAAAGAGTCTAATTAATATTGCAATACATTAATATTAATTAACTATGATAATAGAAACGGCTATTAAAAATCACATTATCAATTAAAAATATAATAATTTTAACATAAAAATATGACATTGAATAGTTTTTTAAGTCCCGTTTAAAAAAAAAAAAAATGTTGATCTCGAAATCTCGTTAAATAATATGTGTCCGAAAAAATGTTGCCAACTTTGCCTCTTGGCTTCTTTTTTGTTGTTGTTAAGAAAAACAATCGAGGTATCATAATTGATCGAGTTACAGGAGTGGACACCCTCTACGTCGCGTATCGAGACCAAACTCTATTTCCAGGTCACGCTTCGACTTCATATTTTGCGTCAACTGGTCGTAGACATTATTTTTGCTCATACCCAATTTCTCGCCACCTCGCGCGATACGACTCCGGCGGAGATTACCGCGCCGGAATGGATGAAGGAAAGCTCTATCTTTCGAGATACACGGCGTTTCGTCGGGATCGCCCGGCCACGAGGAGCCACGCTCTATCTCTGATCGAGAGCTATACCTACGGATATACCCGGGGTCGCCGTGCGACGGAATCTGTTCCTCGTAAACCTGCTTCTCCTCCCGCACCCTCCCCCCGTATATCGTGTTTCCGAGCGTCGAATCGAGTCGCCGTTTTCTCTCGTTTCTCGAGCGTCGGGCCGCGCCATCCGTCCTCGTAACGTCAACGTTCATTTCTTCCGTTTTCTCGCGAAAAAGGGATGGAGGAGGAGGAGGAGGAGGAGAAGGGGTCGGTCTACAGGGTGGCTGGAAGAATGATTCGAAGGTATCCTCCGATCGTATCCACGGGCTTCCTTCGAAAGGAAGCGGATTGTCTTCTGCTCGGAATCTTGACTATTTCGTCCTGATTCGAAGGCTTAACGGATGTTTGTCCGATGTGAAACAACGATGGGTGGTCGTTACTTCTCGTTTCCCGTCCTTTCGACCTGAAACGTGGACATTCATTTTGGAAGTATCCGTCTTTTCTCTCCCGTCGAATTATTCCCCCTGTCCCCCCCGAAATCGGTCCCCGAAAATTAAAAATCAAATCGGATAGAATAACCTTGGCGAGCGACGATTCGAAAATGATTTCTCTCGACCTATAATTTTCCGGAAGAAATATTTTATACCAGCCGGAGGATTACGCTGACATGTAAAACAAGTATTGCAGAGGTTTTAGAGATATTCAACTGGAACGACACGGTGTACATCCGCGTGCACCGCTTTTATTCGGTCTCGCTGTTGTTGCGGCAAGTATGCCGCGCGTTATCTTTTCCGCCGAGTTTACACATAAATTGGAGCTGGCGTCTCGATAAACTTTTTCCAGCGAGGATTCGCTTCGCTTCGATTCAACCTACATGTTGCTCGTACAGATTCGCGGCGGATTCGTTATAAATCGAAGTCGATCGGCTTTAAAGACGGGAAATATAGAGTGATCGTTTACCACACAAATTATATAAAATTTGCTTGCCAAAACGAACAGCAAAATGCAACGTTACAAAAATATTCCAGTACAATATTTGCGAAATATCGCCAGTTTTCTGCCACTATGCAACTGCGATTGTGGCGAAAAATTGTTGGCGGGGTCAACGAGCGATTGGGGGGAAAAAAGAGAGAATCTGGAAAGGAATCAACCACTACGGCGCCCCTCGGCGGTAGTAACGACTTTTTAAATGACGGCCACTTAATGGCAGCGGTGGAGACTCGTTTCGAATTTGATGCTACGCGCCGCGGTGATCCAGTTTGAGCTTTGTCGCGCCGCTGCCGGGTTGCGCGCGTCAATCGCCCTCGTAAATCCGGCACTAACACGCGCCGGAGTCGCTCGGCGGAACATCTTCCTTTATGCGCGGCAATAACGACGATCGATATTGCACCGCCAACAGCAACAGCAACAACAGCCAAAGGAATCTTCGTTCCTGAGACGGGAGTGCGTCATCGCTTTAGGCTTCGCGCGGGGTATAGTTAATACAGATAACGTCGATCCCCTCCTGCCGGTTCACCGACTTTGCTATCAGGCGTAAGCCTGATTTGCAACGTGCTGTAATCTCACGTCGAGATTGCCGCTGCAATTATAAATTCCGCCTCTGACAGTACATCGAGCGCAGTTAGCGGAGACCTCGTGCGTCTATGAAATGCAATTATTATTAATCTCGTGTTTCAGGCTAATTCGCCGTCGAATTAGGCGACGGACGAGAGAGCGGAGATTTATGTTTTAGCATGCGGCATGAATATTTTATGTCCTTACGACGAAGGGTATAAAAAGGCTGGATAAAAGATGCGCGACAACATAAATCCGAAATGTTGTGTTATCGCATGTAAAGTGTTCAAATTCCAAGACCGTCGAAGGAAGAGATCGTACGAAACAGAATGAATCATTGGATGTGTGGAAATTTACACGTTAGCATACGCGAGAACTGAATTTTCTCTCCCCTTTGAAAAAAAAAAAAAAAAACTCTAAACACTTTTAACGGACGATTACAACGTTATTTACAATGTACTCTGACAATTTGACTCGCGCATGTTTTCTATTCTCAACCGTACGTTGCGAAGTTGATAAATGTCCGCTAAATGGCATAAACTCTGATAATTGATAACCGCTAAACCGTCGGAGTGCGGTAATCGCGCGTTCGGGAGAGGGAGGCTTCGCGCCAGAATTCAGTTATTTATCACCGCGCGAAGGCTTGGATAGTGTAAGAGGGAAGGAGTTTCGCGGCGAAACGAGCCGAGGCTCGTAAAGCCGACGCCGTGTTTGCTGACGATATCCTTCGATGAAAGTTTCCGCGAGCGCGCGACAGAAACTCGACTCGAACTCCCCGGCGAACTCGTTCGGCCCCGGCGCGGCGAGTGAATCGGAGAATAGACGGGCATAGGCCGGGGGGGCCGATCTCTCTTTAAACCAAACTTCATAGAACGACCGACGTGGCGCACAACACGTTCCTTCGCGCTGCGAAACTATACCGCCGCCGCCGCCGTCCTACCTTGGGGTTGGCGAAGGCCAAACTGGAAAGTTCTCGTTCGCGCACACACGAACGAGCAAATATTAATTTCTCACGATAATGGCGAAACGAATATTACTTCGGCACATTTGTTTATTATTTAATAATTAATACGCTATTCTCGCGACGACTTTTTAGGGGAGAGTTGCCGAATGCGTACTATTTTAATTATTATTCTTTTATTATATTTCCCATTTGGCAATAATTTGCAAATAAATTGTTGGAAACGTTGGAAATTGTATGTTTCAGGTACTTATTATTATTACAATGTTTGACATACCTTTCTCAAATAATGAATTAATTTATTATAAGTTGTAACATGCTGCAAAATTATGCGATTTAGGGGCAGCTAGTTGTACCTGTGGATTTCATAAATCATGTCGCGAAAGTATTAAAATGATAAATTACAATAACTAAAAATATAAGAATTATTAACTATATATAACGATTTTTATTAATAATTTATCGAAGTAATGCATTAAGTATGTAATAAATAATAACAAATAGTGGAAAAATTTGGATATTGAAATAAAACTGACTTGAATTTATTTTTGTAATTGACATCTTTTTATTTATATCAATTATTAATTTATTATCACTTATCTTACAAAATTTTATATTAATATTTATTGTAAAAAATGGTGATAGTACGATTTTTAGAAAACTTGATAGATTTTATAAAAATATCGATTTATCTGTATAATAATTGTAAAGATGTACATACAATAAATATATAATGTACTACAATAAATCTTTTCTTATGAACATATAACAATTCAGAATAAAGTTATATGATTGTATGACGATATTATAAGCTACATAAATAAATAAAAATTTAGCATTTTGATTGTTATATCTGATCGTTTAAAGTTGTTAGCACACATAAAACAAAAAATGTAATTTATTAAATTTTTGTTTATATTACTAATTTTTATTTATTTTATTTTTTGTTTTCATATTTATATTTATATTCCATATTTATAAAAATATTGCTTATATTAAATAAAAGTATGAAATATTGAAGTACGATTTAAAGCAATCAATGTGCGTTCAACAACTTTGCCTTTTACATCAGCGGTCGATCTTAGATGGTATCTTCATACGCGTTAATACCAAGAATTTAATTTTAACGAGTAAATTACGAGTAGTTTACTATCTGCTATAGTTACCGTATAGGCTCTTCTTCAGTGCAGTAGAGCATCATAAAACCATGACGATGTAGGTTAATGATGAAGCGGTTTGTGCGAGAACGAGAAATTTTTATTATTATCTCGTTCGTTAGAAATTTACTGTTAATTTACTGGCAGTCTTCTAAAGTGCTCTTACGTATTGGAGATAAAGTGCAACTTGAAAAGTATCAAACCTTACGAGCGTTTAATTTGCCGGGGTTTAATTTAACTGTCTGCCATCCTGAAATACTGAATTTTTCATTTTATATTTATAGGGATAATTAAATCTAAATAATTATTATATGTTAAATTTAGATAAGATTTAATTGTGAACATAATGCTTTTTTAATAAATTACTTTTTAAAAAATTTTATGATAGTCGCGTAATAAAAGACCATAAGGAAGTTCCATGTCGAATTAAGTTAGTACGAAGATTAAGATCACATAGAAATGATTGTATTTTAGAAATGCGACTTTTAGTTCTGTGTGATTAAAAAAAGTTTTCATTTACGATCTTTGCGGACGGAGGACTTTCCGCAAGAATCGCCTTACTGTCAATCATCATCTCGACGCGAGTCTCGTCGCGCGTAATGCTTCTCCTCGTCAAAGCTCAGTCATTGTCGCTGGCGGGACTACTTAGCAAGCGAATAGTTAAATAATTGTCGTCTCGAAAAGGCTGAGTCAGTTGTCGGAGGAGGAGGAGGAGGAGAAGGCGATAGGACGGAACTTGCAGGATTGCGAATCAGTAAAGCACGACGCGTCGAGCACACGTCGGTCTTCATCCTGACAAATCGTAGTAAATAGACAAAGATACGTTCGCTCGCTCGCGACGCGATCCTTTCTACGGCTTTTGCTGGGTTCTCGTTGTAATTTAAAGGAGGATCAAAAGTGCTCTCTCGCCGACAAACACTTCGCTGACTCCTAATTGGTTCTTGTGCTGTTAGCGGGTAGCGAGTGCATAATCAAGACCGTGTAGCGAAGACGACAACGTTTCGCGTTGTTGCAAGACGTAATACAGTTCATAAAGACGCGCGAGGCACGAAGGGAATAATGGTAGAATTCAATGCTTGGCTTTGTGCGCGAAAGAGGCTGACGTTCATCGAACTTCCGCGACGGCTTGGGAGATTTGTCGCGTTCCCCGGCCGCGACTCCCTTGTTAACCGATTCGTGCCGTACGTGCGGATCTGGAGGGATCGGCGCGGGCTTAGAAACCTGCACGCGTCATCTTACATTTGTTTGCCGTGTTCGTACGAACGGAGCGAGACGAATAGCGGAATACGTTCGCTCGAGATCTTCGCGGGGCAATTACGAGCGATGCGTCAGCTTCGCAGAGACCGAGATGCGAAACGCGTTAATATCGAAACACGTTGAATTGGTCCCTTTATTCTTAAAATATCTCGCTACTTTTGAAAATTGGAAATATACGAATACGTGGAAATTAATTGGATATTAAGGTGGAAAATTGGATGTCTAAATGTTGCATTGGACAATTTTTATCTTGTCGAATTTGCGTATCAAATCGCAACGTTACGTAATCGTTTTCAGTTTCAATCCAGAGGGCATTAGTTTTCGAAAAAGGGCACGCATCGCAGTGGAAATTTGCACGACGTGGCCAAGGCGAAAGAATGCGTGACGGGTTGTTACGGCGGGTTACATTACGAAAGGAGAAGACTGTCGGGGAGATATCGAGTCTGTGCTCGGCCAGAGATTGGGAGACGGAGAGACAGAGGAGGAGTGAGGGAGAGAAATAGAGGACGGCTGGGAAAATGCTGATCCGCATTCCCGAAACGCCCGGTATTCCGGCGGTATTGCGCGAAATTGCTGCACTCTGTCCGCGTCATTCCTCGACTGCAGAGCAACACGGTTATTCTCTTTCCTCTCCCCCCCGCTCGAGTTACAGCCCCTAGTCGACCGACCGACCGTCCGTCCGTCCGACACGCGTGTGAGAACGCGCGTGTACGCGATATATATGTATACGCGGACACGGGATGAGCGAGGCGCTTCACGATCACGCTTATTCTCGTGCACACATTTTCCTGCGTCTGCCTGGCCTGGAAGCCTTAGTCGCCGTCGGTGCCCCATATGCTGCTGTCGACTTTTCGAGGTGGAAAGGTCAGCTCTGGCTTGAGATATATCGGCTATCCTGTACCCCCGGCGTCCAGGGCGCGTTTTCGTGAAGGAATGCCGTGATGATTTCCGTGGAAAATGGAAATGTAGAAGATTTAATAAAATCAGGAAAGAATTATAGCGGATCCTGATAAGAATACTTGTCAAATATGCTAACTGAAACTATTAATTTCAACCGTGTTAGAAGCGTTTTTATTCGATACATCAGATGAGTTAGGGTAAATTTGGATAAGGGGGTCATAGTTTTTTTTTTAATGCAAAAAACATAGTTTGATTTTTTAAAATTTTTAGTATTTATTTAAGAAATAGAAAAGGAAGTAAAACATATAGTTACATATTACAATTTACATATCTTTTATGTGTCTAACGTTAATTGTGACAGTTCAATTATAATTTATTCGACTTTGTGGAAATTTTTGATGAACACTTGAAAAACTTTGCAGGCAGTCAAAAGTGAAACGTAATGTAATATCCACAATATCATTATTTCGAATAGTATACGCACATAAATTACAGTAAATATTGATCATCTTTGAAAATAATTGCGAGAACACATTATTTAGCAATTATTGGGGAAATTACAGCTATTGGCCATCTTTCCCGTATGACCATCATACCCTAACTTACCCTAATTAACTGACATTTTTATAATATAACGATATCGATAAGATTCTATTTCGAAATCTTGTATTTCAAGTTGACAGCTTTACTTATTCCGAGATAAATTATAATAATGTGATTATGGTAAACACAAAAATAAAAGAAATACGAAAAACTGAAAGATTTAATGGATGAAATAATGAGAGAATATCGATGCGATTGGAAAAAAAAATGAAATGGAACGAAGAAAATGAGTTGAAAAGTGTTGTAACACAATTACGTGAGTTTTATATGAATCCGCGCTGAAGTTTCTGAAACATTACGAGTTTTTGTTATAATCAATAGCTTAAACTTTTATCTTTGAAAAGAATGAAGACATAAATAGAATTAATCTTAATAGTATACTCTTTGAGAAATTTTAGATCTTTCCTTTTACTTAAAGAAAAATTTGCAAGCAAGATTATATCAGCGTTTTGTGCTTTTATATAATCTTCGTATAATTTTATATAATTAGCAATTAAAATTTTAACGGTTTTTATTTTGTTTAAATGGATTTTATTATTATTTTTTTGCTTTAACATATAAATTAGAAAAGATTGAATGAAATATTGAAATATGAAATAAAAAGGTATATTTATCGCAATAGAAATCTCTGTTGTTAGCAAGATTTAGATCCTAAGAGAATGTTTTTGTGAATCTTTGTTAAGGGAATGCGGAACGACGACACCTCTCGTGAAATATTGACGGATTAACGCATACGTCTATTTCTATTTAAGAGCCTTGCATACGATGAGCCCGTTGTTACTGCAGGCTTAAAACGCCGGCTGCGATAAAAGCTCAGACAGTTGGGTCGGATATGGAAAGATGTTCTCGAGTGCAGCGCAGTAATGCGAGCGCGAAGTGGAAAGGAGAAATGCGAAGATTAAATATGAGGCAACCGCCGCGCCGCGCCGGCCGGGTCCCCCGCGTATATAACGGAACGCCACTTTGCTTTCCGCGCTTTTGCGTCCTTTTATTCTGCAACGGGCTTTACGTCTCCTCCGCGTGAAATACAAATTCCTCCGACGAGAAATCGCGCTGCCACGTTAATCTCGTGCTGACCCTAAACAACAAGAAATAGTACGTTTTTAAGAAAAACATTAAGTCTCGGCTAAGGCTGAACACTCATCGGAAGAGAAAACGCGTTTAATTGAGACAGTTATTTAATTTTTTAAAAAATTTGAAATATTTTAGAATATTTTTGGATATTTAATAGAATAAGTTGCTTGCTTGTTTTTGCTATTTAAAAATATTTTAAAGCTCAATAAGTCACTTTAGGTTCTAAACGAAAAATGCTTTGCGGACACGTTGAAATGAGATATCGCTGTGTGTAATCTGCAGAGGATCAAACATAATACAGTAGTACCGGCAAAACAGCGCGAAGTTAACTCTTCCACTTTATCTTTTAATTGCCCGGAGAGACAGGCGAGTCGCTATAACGATCGGGTTAATCACATTAAAAGCGAAAGTACAGAAGTTTAAACTCGTTTTTCAGTGCAATCTGCAATTCATAACGGTCGCGGGGCTTCCCTTTGTTATGGAAATAGGATCGTTTTACAAGCTAAAGCCAATGCACCGACAACGAAACTTCCCCAGCAAAGCGGGTGGGTATCCAAGGAGAGCGACGTTGTACCGCACGTGTGTGAACGGATGAATGATTTTTCCAGCCGTAAGCAGTTTTTAAGGAGACAGGCGTGTGTGGGAAACTGGCTTTAGTAACGATGCTTAGAAGCGTGACATTAACACACTATAGTACCCCTCTCTTCTCCCCGAATGACATTTATTCTGCACTTATCTGCTTCACCTGTAAAATATTGTCGCGAAAATTTGCAAAAATAAAAAGAAAGTTGATGTAAAACTAAATGGCCATTAATGTAAACGCTCTACATTGACAATGTGCAATATGTATTTGCACAGTGTTAAATTGAAGTTAAATTTAATTATTGTTTAAGTAATTAGGTAAAAGACATTCAATTGCATTCGAATACAGTCGAATACAGTACTCTTTATTTGATTGAACAATAATTAAATTTAACTTATATTTGACTTTTAAATTTGGCTTTCGAATCAATGTATTACTTTGTAAAGAATTTTTTTAAAATAGTAATATAAACGCATGAAAAATGAAAATTGTTTACTGGTCGCGATATTCTTTTAATATTTTTAGTGGAAAAGTAATATTTAACAGTAATATTAAATATGTGACGAGCATAAAAATGCACAAAACATAATAAATTTATAGATGTCATTTTTGCGAGTATGTCTTCAATTATGAATCGTAATCGAGGGATTTTATATAGTAATATCTTATTTTAACGTCTGCCTCTTAGCGATGGAAAAATATTGACGAAACCTGACGTCGCCGAATAGAATGCAAATATTATCTTTAGTCACCTTCAACCTCGCGTCTTGATTGGATTTAAGCTTCTCTCGCAGTCGAGTCTGGTCGACGTGTAGCGGGCAGAAAGTACATACTTCAGAATTTTATTCATGGCATGATGTTGAATTAAAAATGTCATACAAACATGAGTCTGATTCTCGTTCGTAACGGCAGTACGGAGATTCGAAACGGATGCCCTCGGTATGCGTCGAGTTTGTTGCATTATACATATACGTACGTGGTGACATGAGAAGCGTCGTACATAAAGTCGATGCGAATATCAGAAAAATATGATTTCGACCGGTTTTCGTTGATGCGAGACGCGCATCAGTATTCAAACGCATAAATTTTGTATTATCAAAGAGAAAATTTATACATGCTTAAAAGGAAAGAGGGATGTAAAAGAAAAAGATTAAAACGGCAAAAAGAAAATTTATGGTGTTTGCGCACAAAAGATACGCTGAAATAAGATATATGCGCATGCGTGTAGCATAAAATAATTTACAGAACATCCTAAAAAAAAAAGCTGATACTCCCGGATCAACGAAAGCAAATACATATCCACGTATCAAAGGTGTATGAAATACGATATACCATTTCGCATGGATCGGATTGTGCATGCACAGTGAAAGCAACTGTCTCTCTAACAATCCCTTCAGAATCGAATTACAGAATGTCAATAATAATAGAGTAATTTCTCGATCATGTACTATATATTACACACTTGTGCAAGAAAGATGACACAGATTGAAAATATAAAATATTTAGGAGATAAAATTACGTATATTAAAATTAATTATTTATTATTAGTTATTCAGTATTAAACATAAATTAAATGACTTAGAGTTTATCACGAATTGCTTGTTTCAAGTTCTCTAAAAACACATATTAATTGTGTATTATGATGTTATGCTGGATTTTTAAAAATTCCAATAAAAAGAAACTAATTTTTTTCATCTTTCCCCCCCCCTTTCTTTTATTTTAATTTAACTTGTATTACTTTTCTGATTAAAGGAATATATTCAGAACATTGTATTCAGAACACAATCCGCAAGTAATACAAAATTCGGAAATTCCAATTTGTGTTACCTTTTTCGCGGGTGTGCGATATGTATATTCCTTCTCTGTACAAAGTACATACAAATATAATAATGCGAAGCAAACTTTTTCGAAGGGCCGTATTTTTCAGCAGATTACAGTCGGATTCCGTGTTGACCTACTTGGTCTACAGCGGCATTTTTGACTCGGGATCATTTCGCGGGAATAAGATTTTCAAGTTATGGCCTAAAATCGCTGGACACCCTATATAACTGGAGCCCTTCCCCCTTCTCTCTCTCTCTCTCTCTCTCTCTCTCTCTCTCTCTCTCTCTCTCTCTCGCAGGCGCCGGCGATAGGATCAGCCCAAACTCCGGATCGAAGTAACGGAAATTTGATTCCTCCGACCGGTAATATCGCGGGTGTCTGTTTATCCGACATTCGCGCACATGTATGGATATGTGGATGGTTGGTTCGTGTATTTGTGTGTGTGTGTGTGCGTGCGCGCGCGCGGATGCACGCACGTAAATGCACACTTCGAAGCTCATGGAATTCAACGACCGTATTAAAAGTTCGCTACGAGCGGCGTTACTCACCGATACGTGCAATTACCGATCCTCCACCTCCCTTTTCTCTTTATTGTGCGCCCGGATTTTGAAACGCCTCGTTTCGGAGAAGTTGGCGATAGTCGTCGCGTCGTTCGCTCACTCGCTCGCTCGCTCGCTCGTTTCATACGTCGATCATTCTTGTTTAATAATAAGCCGATAGCTCTCGTTTAGGGAGTATCGTCGGGTGAATTGTTCAGCGATGGAATATCGAATCGTGTCATAATTACTCACTTGGGAGAGCAGTTAGCCTCCAGCGAACTGATTAAAATTGAAAAATTTTGCAACCGTTAGAAAGTAATTTTATCGCGAGTGAGTTAATATATTTCCGATTGAAAATTGATTTTGATTATACGCTGGAGCTTTGTTTGTGAATCTCTCGCTGTGTGCAGAATGAGATTTTTAAGCACTGCAAAAGCCCCGCGTTATTCTTACTCGTATGATTGTTCGATTAACGCTGACTAACGTCGCGCGAAGGATTAAGCGGACACTGCAATAAAACGAGATTCGCAAATGACAAATACTAGGCATCGATTTTATCTTGGCACAAAAAGTGATAAATAAAAACGGGTCTTCCTCTGGAATCTCGCCGAACCTTAAGGAAATCAGTTACGAAGCATTCGTTGGATTTAAAAGGACGGACAAGTGTAATGAAAAAAATTTGGCAAACCAAAAGTCTTGACTTGTATGTACACGCCGCGAAGAGAAAAAAAAAAAAATTGTCCATTATTTTATTATATATTCATGACGAAGCATTCGGCTTGTCGGAATGTTTAATCGCGCGAGTCACGTCCTACATCACTCAGTAACCGACACACCGCCGACTACCTCATGTGCCGCCTCATTCTGTCTGTCGAAATAACCGACAGAAGGATTTCTATTTTGCGCCGGCGCCGGTCGGTCAAGCGGTGGGTCGAACTTGCGGATATCGGTTCCCGTCTTCCCCGTGACAGTGGTATTACAGATGCCAGTTTATTCGGCCAAATAAACGCGCACTAACCCACGCGTCGTATCCACGCGCGCATATACCCACCACCGTATTGTGCCGCTGGTGCCGTTGAATACGCCGATTATTATTATTATTGGAATACGTCCAGCGAATTGGAAGGCGTTCGCTATCGCGATCCCGCTGTCACGTGACGGACGCTGCCAACTGTCACTTTGAAGCATAACAACGGCACCTGACACCGCCGATGCCGCGATAACTCAGATTTTTGAACCCGATAATCGAATTAAAGTTCAGCCACAGCGACCCGTAATTTCCTCTTGACTCGTCGATCTACTCGTCGTGATAGCTCGAGTCTTTTCGACTCCGTACAAACATCTCTTTCATATTAAAATAGGAACTCGGAAAAATAACGGTGTTTTCGTAAACAGGTGTACTTTCAGTTTCTGAACGAATATCGATTTTATTATACATATATTTTTTAATTTTGACAACGCGTCTTTTATCTTCGTTCAACTGGAGGGAATAACGAATTTCCTGTGACGCAAATGTGCAATTAGACACCGGAGCGGAGTGCTGAGAGGGCAAAGTTCTCGGCAATAATGCAAAATCGCGAAAGTTGCTGACGAGTAACTGGGAGCACGTTCGAGCGTTTCTACGGAAAGCCGATGAACCGTTCCCGCTGGTTTATGTGTTTTTGTTATTCGCCCGTCGGATTAAAGAGTGGTACTCGTTCTGGAAAAGTTTCGACCGACAATGTTTCCGGCGATGATTCGAGTTTGTCTTAACTTTCCTGCGACCGGAATCTTCGATCTTCTTCTCCTTGAAACCCCCCCCCCCCTCCCCGAGAAGCCTTCGACCGAGATTCTTCCACGAAAGTTCCTCTACTTTTTAGGTCGCAAAACCGAGACTCTCAACACCCGCCAATCTCAAGCCAGCGACTTTATTCGTGGATACAAAACGATTTATGGATAATCGCTAATGGGATCAAATTTGCCACTAATAGCCGGCAAATTGAACCGTTCTTGAGGGAAATCATCGCACTGGGGAATCTCTACTTTCGATCGGAATTAAATATCTCTTGTAAAGTACGTTTTGCTGGAATTTTTGCTGAATGTAATATGAATTTGAAACGATCAATAATTTTCTACAAATCCCGCTGCGAATCTCGCTGTAGAAAGGTGATCGTAAAAATGAGAAATCGAATTCATTCCTTTTGTGTTCGCGCTGCGAGCGAGATCGGCGTCGAATAACCGACCGCGGCGTCTCTCCTGCGCCGTAACGGATTTGAGATGCTCGCGAGGAGCGAAGTGCCGTGAAAAATATTCGCGGATCTTTTTATCGCGACACGTCGTGAGGAATCACGCCGGTAAAATCGCGCCGTTACTCCACTTCCGCCGGAGTTATGTCGTGCTTCGATTAAGATCGTTACGTGCTCCTTGGCGTGCCCGGGATTGGCGACGGCATCCTCCTCTTCCTCTCTCCCCCCCCCTTCCCCCTCCGCGATTCCGAGTACGGACGGAGTGGAGATTTTTATGGGACTTGGAGGCAAGTGTCGGATAATATACGGGAATATGAATGTCGCGCCATGAGCATTTTTCTGGCGTAACGTTATATGCACTCCGACGGTATCCGCCGTTCACCGTGTACGCTCACGTAGAGATTGTATTTCTTCCCCGGGGTGCTGCGCACCTTCCACACCGGAGGCGTTCGCTCGCCACCGTCCTCCGTGGTCCGAGGTCGAGAAACTACAGACGCCACTTTTCAGGAAGCGGACACTTCCGGCCGACCCGTCGCGAAATCGACCGAGCATTATAATACATCGTGGATTATAATATGACGCAAGAGAGATAGGCGGCAATAAATAATAGGGCCTATAAATAATGACTTTCTTGTGATTTCAAGCACGTTACATTTTTTTGCAACCGCGCGACAGTCGCATTTGGGGATATACGACCGCAACACGATTGGAATTAATTCGATGGGAATTGATCGAGGTGTCTGTTTTTAGTTACAATTGTTTCAGCCTGTACACAGAAAGGTTTTTTTATTAAAGCGTCTAAAATTTAACCAGGTACAGATCCGAAGATAATTTTTTGTTTAGATCGAACTAATTATAAAGGATTCAAGCGTGATGAACAATGCTATAAAAAGTAATTTTGACATTTCTATTAATCAACCCGAAACTTTTTACATAATTATTTTGATACGGTTTGGAACAAAATTTCTCTCTAACTAGATTTTTCGGATACTTTAACAAAATCGTTTTTGTATAGAAGAGAGAAAATATATAACTGACCATTTAACCTTTCCGAAGATTTACTTTACTGGAAAATTTTATCTTGTATTTTCAACTTATTTTTGTACGAGACATCATCTCTTCCCTTGAATATGCAATTGCTACATAATGTAATTTAAATAAATGTGACTTTACAAAGAAATAATGTTACCTGTTTGCAACTGTGCAAAACTGTCAACGGAAATTAAATTCGACTTTTTGTTCATTGGTCTCTCAGTTTATCAGAAGAAAATATTTCATTTTTAAAATTCCGTATTCTGTGTACATGATCAAAATGCTACAGAGAGACCGAGTGCGAGTCGATCTTTGCGCGTTCTCCGTTGGCACTGAGGACTTCTCAGGCAGATGGAGAGGAGGTCTTTTCGAATGCGGTTACGGCGTATGTTCGGTTTACATGTTTGGGAAGACCCCCCGCGGCAGAATGTCGCGGCGGACCTATTGCGGGAAATTGAATTTATCGCGCTTTGTTTGTTCCTTTTACGTAAGTCGTGCGGTTGCTTTTAAGATGCCGTACGCGGTATTGCCGCGCTCTTCCGGAAATACTCTGGGCACCACCGCGAATCAAATTTGTTCGGCGGTGCACGGTCGAGGGAGGGAATTCCCCGTTTTTACTGCGAGGACACTGGGAATTCCGTTAGGCTCCGCTTCACAGGATCGTAGTTGAAGATGGCGCCGCGGAACGACACTACACACGGCGATTCCACAGTACGATAATTTATATAAATGTCGAAGAGGGAAGTAACACAGCGAAATAAAACAGAGTGGAATAGAATTGGAATTAGATGGAATAAAAGGGAATAGAATTCGCTGCAGTTCTCTTCGACGCGCGCGTGTACTATTTGTCGATCACGTCTGTTTCCTTCCTTTTTTCTATCCGTTTCTAGAAACGAAACGTAAGTCGCATTAACATGAATGCGCTGGGACTTGTTGTTCGATTTAATTTGTTGCGAAGCTCAAATATCTCGCGGATGCTTTTCGAGATGTTTACGATATTTACACAAATATTTGGAATACAGAGACGGTATGTATATATGGAGCGCTTTTTTCGTATTATTAAAAACAGTGGCTGTTATTTCTATCGGAGTATCAAAGTATTTTTATAATTAAAGGTTGTAATTAATATGACTTTATAGCAAACTCGGATATGATGGCCATAGTTTTTTAAAATGTAAAAAAACATACTTTTATTTTCATTACTTTTTAATAGCGTTTAGTATATTACTTTACTGAAGCATGTAACATTACCGACATTATAGAGAAAATACTTAATAAAAATTTTATATTATTGAAATATTGAAACAAATCTTGGCCATCTTTTACAATTTTTAAGGAAAAGATAGCCATAGTATTATGAAACAGTTGGCTGTATATATTTTATGTAGTTAATGTTTATCAAATAAGACAAAAACTTGTAATTTTACTTGTTCAGTTTTATTATCACATATTATCACATATTTAATTTTATTCTTAAACATTTTTAATAATAAATGTTTATATAAGTTTGGCATCTATTTAACTTATTGTCAGCACTAAGAAAAATATTTACGATGTATCCAATTTTTAAAATATTAGGTATGCAACTTAATTATCATCTTATTTCAAAAATATATACATAAACACTTACTCTAAAAAAAGTCACGAGCCAATCTTACTCAATCTGTGAGAGAAAGATAATCATAGTATTTATTTAAAAAGTAGAAAAGAAAAGAAAATATATAATTACACGTTACAATTTATATACGTTATGTGTCTAACGTTAATTGTAACAGCTCGATTGTTATAATTAGTTTTTTACTTAATACTGAAAATTGATTAATAATTTCATAAATTAATTAATAATAGTAATTCGGCGAGTATTCTAAAAGAGATTGTTAAAAGCTACATTCAAATCGATTACGGATTCGATAATTTAAAGGAAACGATTTCTGAACTACTCTGCAGACTTCAGTGATAAATTGAGCGTGTTGTCACGCATTATTAATTACTGCATTATCGTTGCAATAACGCACTGGGTGTCCCATAAAATCGAAGCGGTCTTTAACGGGGCTGGAAAATGGCCGCTTTAGCACAATACGTTCTGCATTCATCTCGAACGGGATGCAATTATTGAGCGCATTAGCATTCCGTTTATTCTTCAGAAATTGTTATTGGCGTAATGGAACGCTATAGATACAAATCATTTTTGCATTTAGTTAATGTTAAATTATCAAGTATTTTGTTACTTTTGTAATACTTATTTGTAAATTAAAAAATTGTTTTTGATATCAATAACGAGAAAGTGAAAGCTATAGTTGTATGCGACTTTATATTTTTTGTTTTTGTCGCGAAAGAAAGCTGCTTTCGAACATTATTATTACATAAAGACACGCGAAATAGTGTCAATTGAAGTGAATATTAATGAGCAAAGAAATATTGGTGTGTTGCAAATCGGGCGTGACCTTATAAACATCTGACGCATAATTTGCGCATTAACGTTTGGTATGCAGTAAGCAACGTTGCAATGGCGCAACACGGATAATTAATTGTCACCGAACTGTACGCTTTGCAGTTACGGCGGCGGCTAATTTAACTAATATAAAATTTCAAACACTACTGAATCTAATTCCGTTGTAACCAACGACAAAGGGCGTGTGCACCGTATTCAATTAACAACTTTTGCTGTGCGACTCAAGTATATCAATTGCAACCAAAAATTTAGATTTTATCACAGGCTTTGTCCTGGACAAACGCATCGAAAAATATATAATTGTGCAATACAATACCGAAATTTTGCGTAGTATAAATAATACTTTTTAATTTTAATATTAATTATACAAGTTATATAAATGTATAACACAATTTTCTATAAAAGATATAAATGTATTTTTTTCCAAGTGCATCCATATTTCTACGCATTTATTACATACTTAATTAAATAATTTTATTATCTCAACTGTCGGCAAATTATATGTTCATAATAAAAATACATAATTAGAAACGCAAACAATTAAAGCAATTCAACATTTTAATAAATAAAGTGATTTTCATCTCTGTGCAGATTAAAATAAATATTTTATTCATTTCGCGAGATTCTGCTGTTGAAATTAAGAGGGTTGGAACGATAAGATAAAATATCGCTACGATGCTGCGTATATTCGTAAAAAATTTCACGAGCCTTCGTGGAAATTTTGTCATTAAAGCCCTATCTCAAAGATGACGTCGTCAAGATTCTCTAATTTGTCTCTAAGTGCGAACGCGACGAATACATTCGGCGGCGTTATCATCGTGTGCCTCGAAACAGACTACTTTTACGCTCCCGATCGCGGCGGGTGGTCGAGGAAATGAAACCCCCTCTCGTCCATCGTGAAAATGATGAAAAACGGGGCCGAAATTGGCTTCCCAAAGTCTTCGGCGTCTTGTTCTTTCTCGTCTTCGACCGTGACCGGTCGTATCTCTCGGGTTTCGCGGCCAAGTCCGCCTGTGTGCGTTTCTCAACTCCTAGAGTGTGTTGGCGTGCGTGTGTGTGTGTGTGTGCGGGCCTTTTTGTTCCTGCCGAGGATTATCTGATATCAAAGGGGATGTGCACCTCGGGGACGTAGCCCACATACGGCGCTGGTCGTCGAACAAATAATAATAAACTCCGGAAGAGGCTTTGCCGGAGGATACACGAATGTCGTCCTGTCGTCGACAGCGTCGGTTCTTTCGTTTTCCTCGCGCCGCTCTCCTTGCTCTCGTTTATGACTCCTCTCTCCAACAACCCGTTTGTCCACCCCATATTCCGTCCACGACTGATTCTGTCCCGTGATAGGGAGCTGCGTACGACACCACGAGATGCTATCGTTGTGCAGATTAATCGAAGACAACTGTGGTAACGGCTATACGATTCTCAAATCAATCCTCGAACAATCTCTTTCATAGAAAGCCACTTTAACCCGGGAATAGTCTTTTACAATTAGTTTTTTATTGCATAAACAATCACCTAGACATTATACATTATTGAGTGCTCTATAATATTAGTATCTATTAGTATTTGAATCGTACGGATTTACAATATTTTTATTAAAAGGGAGAAGTAAAATTCAGATTTGAAAGTAATTACGTACGACGTTTGATGACAATCCTGCGAAAAATGTGAACATTTTAGTAATTAACTTGAGTACCTTACAAAAACTATTTTGATGGATGAGCAAAAAATTATTTTCTAATTTGTATTTACTTATTATATGCACAAAAATTTTTAAGTACTTTAGCAAAATTATTTTTTTTATGTAGACATTATTTTATATTTTATATATAGGAAGTTTGATGATAATCCTGCGAAAAATGTGAACATTGTAGTAATTAGCTTGACTACCTTACATAATTATTTTAATGGATGAGCAAAAAATTATTTTCTAATTTGTATTTATTTATTACATGCACATAAATTTTTGGGTACTTTAGCAAAATTAGATGTTCACAATATCTTAAATACAAGATTACTACTTACTGCAGTAAAATTCACATCAAGTAATAGAAATACGTCCACGTTGATCTGCAAACATCACATCTGCGACCAAAAAGAATTTTTTTTTTTTTTTTTAGAAATTCGCATGAATATAAATTCGGCCGGGGGCGGTCGTAAACCTCGATTTCGAAATCCGATAGTGTTCGATCGATCACCGCGGGCCGATTTGCTTCGCGTGTAAAACCTGGGGCCGCTTATCGGATCAACGGGCGCGTCAATTGTCGGGGCTTTCCGATCTCGCGCTCTCTCGGACACGCTCGTCTTCCGGGACTCACGGCGTGTCCACGGTGGTGGCGGAGTAAACTACGCCATTTCGCGGATCTCGGTAACCGCAGCTAGCCGAGGGAATTGGCCCAAAAGTCTGTATCTCGTCGAAAGTTCGACAGCTAGTTGGAGGAAGTCAATCCGCCGCTCTAACGAGACCATCAAAGTCATCGAACCGCTCACGGCTTTCTCCCTGGCCTGCAGTTCAGATTAGAGGAAGAGCTGTGGTAAGAGGGTCCGAGCTACGCCGGGCGGGGATACATCCCTGTAAATCCACAGACATGTGCATACACATACGGGTATACGCGTATGTGAGCACGTAATCTTTTGCCGATTATCGTTTTATCCGTCGAACATTTGCGTAAATTGTTCCATTTCTCCTGACGCTTGGCGTAACGCTTTCTAAATTGAAATACTTGATATTTAGGAATGTGAAATATCCGATAAATAATTATTTAATACAATTATTTATTATTTATTTTTGTTATAAATTATTAATAATTTTGAATTAATAGTTTTATAAATTAAATAATTAAGTTGCAGAAAATTAATTATACATTAGGAATTGTTATTTTACGTTATTAGAAACGTGTAAATGTGAATGATTTTTGGATGACAGTAAAAATTTAGTTAGGACTCGTCAAGAGGTATAAGACAAAGAATTCTGTCTTTAAAGTAAAACATAACATGATAATGTGGAGTTTTTTGTAACTAAAAAATTCTCTGTCCTCTCTGCACATACATATCTACGTATATAATGCCATCTGTTATCTCGTTTTCCTTATAATCCTATCGCACGTTTATTTCTTTCTCTCTATCTCTGCCTTTTATAATTCTTCGGATATAACGATCAATAGTATACGAGTATGTTGGCTCTAACTTGGAGATTAGTAGGAATTGTAATTCTAGTGGTATTAGATCCAACACCTCACACTCCTCGCGTAATGGCGATTTAATTAGGATCTACATGAAGTTTAAGAGAGTTAGTTTTTACTTGAACTGTGTTTCCTTTGCAGTTCAGATTCAGAAGAGTTAGACAATCTCAACCTCTTCTCTTATAGTTCTATTCTCTCGAATAGTTGTAGTAGTCGCGCAATCCCTTTCCACAAAAAAAAAAAAAAAAAAATAAATCACGGTGTTAAAAGCAGAAAGAAAGTTTTTTTTCTTTATCATTTCACCATGCAAAACGCTCTGTCTCTGAGATGCGCGATACTAAAAGTGATTACAAGTACCGAAGGAGGCGTTTTACTATGTCATTTTTAAGTTTTGATATTTGCAAATTTAAATTCTCTCAAAGTTACACGTATTTTGCGAACTCCACTTTCTCTTCGAATCCGTCAGATATATGCAGTCGGAATTGTTAAAACTTCTCAGCCGTCGAGTTTTATTTTATTAGGGGCGGCGGCGACGGCGGCGGCGGCCTCTCCCGCGGCGTTTTTCGTGCTTCTACCCCGGAGCGAGTTTCCTTTCGAATCTTTTATGTGCAAATGTTCCGCAACATGCACGCGCGTCTCCGTAAAAAATAATACGGGATCTTGCGGAGTGTCTATGCAGCTGCGAACAGTAGCGCGTGTAGGACATAACGGTAATGGCTTTGGAGTGTCGCGGTTCCGGGACACGTTGCATACACACGTACGCCCCGTAACGCAGACACCGATAAGACCGTTATTGCATACATACGGACGTATGCAATCCTCGAGAGTGAGAGCAAATTCAGCAGCGTGCATGCGGGATCGAAGTGAAATCCTTTAAAACGACCAAAGTACTCGTCTGGGTTCAAATGATGTAATTACATTCTGAACGAGCCAAAATTTGTCCGTTTCGGGCACAAAGAGCTGCGGAAAGCTCCCATTTTGGAGATACATATTGCGTACGCAAATATTACGAAAAGGCAATGTTTTTGCGCAATATTTTCGTATTATAACATTATTTGATATTACTTGAAAAGAAATACATTGTAAACATGCAATATTTTTTGTATTGGTAAAATATAAAACGGTATCGAGATAATTGTGTGAATTTTATGGAATAATGAAATATTTTATTTCGTAACAAAATTTTAATTATAATAATATTTTAAAGCCGTTAAATTTAAAACTTTAATGGGTTATATAAATTAATAATGCGTAACACTGACGTCTACTAACGTTGCGAGCTCTCTATCTGAGCAAAGTTAGGATACGCGCCTGTTGTGAAAAAAAAAAAAAATTCAAATATTTTTCATTTCTGCCCGACTGCGCAGATTTTCATGTAGTATTATGTTTCAACAGCATTCCCTTGCTCTCGTGTCTGGAAAGAAAGGAGCCGAGCGCACATCGCGGCACAGTCCGGTGGAACGGATTTCGATAGTGTATTTTTTTGTAATGCCGCCCAGTAGCAAACGCATCTGTCATCAGCTACACACAGGTAGTGGTATCATTCGGTTTTCATGCGTTTCTCTGCAATAGATGCATTTATTTCCGCTTTCTATCGGAAACTAAATGCAACAGATGCGGATTCCGTTCTTCCTCCGGAATTCGGGTAAAAGCGTTGGTATAATTCCGCAGCAAAATCAGGCTACTGATAAACAAAACGTTCCAGATTAAGGATTAAAAAATCTACTAGAAAAAGCAAAATAAAAAGATTTTTTTAATAGTAACAAAAAGAAACAACGATGAAAAAAATGATTTAAAAAATATAAAACCATGCAGCTTCCAAATTTATTACATGTAGATATTAAAAGTATATTGCGTAAACCAGCTCTTATCTTATTATTTTTTATTTTCCTTTACTTCTCTTAATTGCGATCCGCTAAAAGAAACTTCTCGTCAACAATTTCACAACAATTCCTCTTTACCTGCGATATTTCTCTCCTAGGATGATTGATCATCAAAACACTGATAATTTGAGATTGTTTAACTATCTCTACCTTTTCTCCTCGTCCATCCATATTTCTCATTAATTTTCGATATGAAAAAGCGGCTCCATTGTTGCATGTCCGACAATAAAGCGTTTTGCAAGCATCCTTGTTAGACTATCGGCGTTTCCGGCACGTGCGAGATAAGAGGCAATTTCGCTCAAGGAACAATCAATGCAACAGTGAGATATCAGCCGAGATTCTCCGCCATTATTATACCGCGCGACGCGCCGGTTCGTCGAGATTAAAGTTCGTCAGATCATACTTCCCGGGAAAGTACAGTGAAATCCTCTAAGACATTTTGAAAGGGGAGTGCGACTTCCTGTCGCTCTTGCTCCTTACTCCACGAGCGAATTTTTCACATGAGAGCTCTCGGTCGAGAATCATCGTCGCATATTTCCGCGACAGGATGTTCGTTAGGCGGATTTCTTTCTCCCCGACCATCTGGATATTCGATTTAGGGTATTCTTCTTTTGGCGCAATTTTTTTGCAAGGCTCTCGTGGAACACGATTCATCGCTCGCGGAGGAGATTGAATCATTCAAAGTTAAGCTTCGCTTGAATCTTGAAACTAAATAATAAAATAAATTCGCGATGAAATAAAATGAAACAAAAATTGTCCAGGAAAATGTACATGTTATATGTGGCAAAGAGTTATAAAGGTAGTCCAAAAATGCAGAAATATTATGAAATGTAAAATATGCAATCGATTTTTAAGTTATAAAAATTTTTATTAAACTATGTTATTTAACATTGAAAGATTGTTAATAACCGACGAACTATTTGGGAGAGTCGAATTCGCGTGCGTGAACGAGTGAGTTCCCCCCCCCCCCAAATGATTGGATGCAACGTCGCAATGATCTCGCGCGATTCTCTTATCGAACCTGACTGTTTGAGAATGTCTCGGATATTGTCTCATTATCGGGCTTGATTAATGGTTTCTTGCGCCGCGTATTTTCCCGTGGCGATTATAAGACAGTTTTAAGGATTTCGTTTGGAGAGTTCGAATACGGCAGAAGATTTAATCTGTCGAACTGAACTTGTCAAAGGACAAGCTCTGGGGGGACTAGAAGATAGGATTCGGGTCGATAAACTCGAAGGAGGAATGATAACACGGACTGCCGTCTCTCATTAAGCGATCCTCCGCCAGTGATAATGAAGTAGACACGATGGACGACGAGCGAAGAGTTCATAAAGAATGACCTATTCATCGGCGACGCGTTTTAATAATGATACTCTAATTAATCAATTTTCCTAATTATCAGCAACGACAGTTAACGCAACTGTCGTTTGAATCGTGAAACTTGGGCTGCTGCTTCGTCTTATGGTCTTGTTGAGCGCGCGTCTGTTAATGCGATTCAGACACCAACATACAAGATTATAATAATTATAATGAAACGTATTGAAACAGTCGAGCTTATCGCATCAAGTATTTTATATTAAATATTAAGGTGATTCAATATATCGGAATTTCATTTTCACGGAAATTTCACACGGAATTCGATTTACGAGGTGAATTCTAGATTATGTGTTTCATATCGTAATAAGTACTTGATTTTCAACGAACTTTGAGCAATCATTCTATTCGACACGTTCTAGATTCTAGGGAATCTCTCTCTCTCTCTCTCTCTCTCTCGCAGCGAGCAGAGCATTAATGCAGATTAGATGCGTGAGCTCTTCCGAAATTCCGTCGCGCACTCGACGCGGTCCGAATGAAAAATCATGAATGAAAAATCCATCGGAGAGACAGTCGCAATCTTCCCCGTCATCAGGATCTTCCTTCAGCGCGCGTTGAATCGAGATCCGGTTTCAAATTCGCTCAGACGTCGCTTTTCAAGCTGCGACCGGTCGAAGGATTTATCTGAGAGGATCGGCGTTTCCTGTCGCCTCATCAGCAACCCGACGTCGGGATCGTGCGATCTCTCTTGTTCCTTGAGAAGTTCGCAGGAAAGGATCTCGAGCCGCATACTCAGTCATCGTGACTGCACAAAGTTAACAACGTTATTCTTATTTGCTAGAGCGCGACGCGAAGTTCGAATGCGAACACGGTCGGCGAGTTCGACGAGTGACGTGTTGCATCCCGGAAGTTAGATAAGCGAAAGACAACTGATGCTGGGACCAGCTGAGACGCCTCCGGCCCAAACGGGATGTACTTTGTTGCCAGCCAACTTTCGCCACTCGAGGTGGTCAGTCGACTTGGACATGACGGGAAATTAGGGCGGTAGGAAGGCAGGTAGAAATGGGTCGCCAAATCAGCGATGCGCGATTTAAGGATATATACACTTACTGTGTTAAAAAATAGTTGAAGGATACAAAAACTCAGTGTACAATTATTTGTAATATTTGTTTGTATATCGTTTGGGTTAAAAATTTTTGAAATTGCACGTAAAAATGAAAAAAACTCTTCCAGTCCAGCTCGGAAATACTCTACAATGTCTATCGTGGAGAAAACAGTGGGGATTAGATGGATTTACGTGAAAAGTATCAATATTTAATATCGATGGTCAAATATCAAACAAAATCTGAAGCTTTTAATATCCTTCCGTTTCCATTAAGTGTGCAGAATCCTATTAGTATAACGGCATTTCTTTATAATCACCAGAACGAGAGCTTTACTTTAACGAAGTTTGATCGAAAATCAATATTCGGCGTAACGAAATTCCTATAATAAAATCAAATTAGAAATATTCGACGAGATTTGTCGTAATAAAATTTGCAAATTGCAATTGGTACAAATAGTCTAGATGCAATGAAACAACAATTGAACAATTCCACAAAATATTTTTATTTTGTACGATTTCGGAAAAAAAGAATTACTCTTACATTGAGTTGATCTACGACGTAGATTCTACGTGTAACTTAGATTCTTTTGTATTTAAAAATTATAAGAAGACTTGTAGGAAGAGATGTGTCATCTGTGCGATTTGCGATATTTAAATTTCATCATATAATAACAAGTTAGTTAAAAGATATAAATATAAGTTATAGTTAATTTTAACTGTAATTGAAGAATTTTTCTCTAAAAACTGTAATATTGAAGTTTTGTTTAAAAAAAATGTGAAGAATAAATACAAATACAATTGTAGCACTACGTAAAAATTAATTAATTTTATAAATGTAATTGGAGAATTTTTATTTGAAATGAGATATTGAATTTGTATACAAAAAAATACGGAGAACAAAACCGTGTTTGTTAGTGGCTGCTGTTACTTTAATGGAGCTGTAGGTTTTTAATCCACTAAGATTCCCCGCAGCGAAAAACATCCGTGATTAGTGGAATCACGAGCCGCATCGGAAGGATCGTACGGTGTTTTCAGCAAAGCTTTTGGAAACATCGCGTATAGGCCATCACGATATATTTACATACATATGTACACACACCTCTGGTATACAAGCTGGACCAGAAAATCGAGACGTGCGGTCTCGAACGCGGTACGGTCCCAAAAGGCACCTGGGGCGATGCCTAACGAGTTTCCTGTTCCTCAGAACGTCGATTCTATGAATGATATTCTGACACGAGTCTCGATGAACGAAAAAACCGGGGACCAACGTTGACAATCGGCTATTATCTCATGATGCGTTTCCGTCGCGCGATTTCTTTGAGGCGATTCGATAATAGTTACTCATTTTTTCCCTCGAAATTTCTCCCTCGATACTCACAAACGCGAGAATTTCCTTAACGAGTGATTATTAATTTGAGAATTCGAAATGTTCTGGCAAGTCGATAGATATTTGTGTCCGAGATACATTGTGCCTCCTCGCGAATGGTTAGACTTCCGTAATTAATGTTACTTAGCTATCACGTTATTCTGACGCCTACTTCTATATTGCAATTTTTACGGTGTTAATTATATTCGGAATATTTTTCGTCGCGCGAGTGTCGGCTCAACAACGCGTGTTATTTTTATCGTTTTATCGTCACGTTTTATTTAGATGTTTAAGCGCAACATTTGCCCTGGCGCGGCGCTGTGCATTATACGAAGTTAGCAGCGGTAATGTATGGGGATGTGGGGAAGCACCGCCCTCCCTAAAGCCATTAAGAACGGCCATTCTTCGCACAAATAATGGGGGAACGTTTTCGATTTGCGTTATTGTGAAGTTGTATCCTTGAGGATACGAGTTATCAGCGGAGTACCTTTATTGCGATCGCAGCTAGGTTACGCCGCGCTGCGGGGGGATCAATAACGTGGTACAATGAGTCCTGAGAAATAATAAAAACGTATAACGCATTCTGGATGGATACTCGAGGCGGCCGCGCCCGCGGCCATTACAAAATTAATTCCCATGCACCCCCGTCTTTTCTACTATCTCCCACGCACATACGACTGTTCATCGTGTTCCACTTTTCGGAATCGAGGCAATTTTGCGCCTGTAATTCAACTGTTAAACCACACAGAGATCATAATTTCTCAATATGAAAAGACAATATATAATAGTATTGAATAATTAGACACAGACACGATAAATAATTAATTAGTCACCGTTGATAAGGAGACTTTTGTATTTATAATATGCGGAGTCTTCGAAATTACGATGCATTAAGATATATTACGGCGCACGAAATACGCACAGCCGAATCTCCCGGCATAGTAGTTCGAGTTAACGATCGGATAATGTATATATTCTCGGCGCACTTATTGTTCCATAAAATTAACGCCCGGTGTCCCCATCGCGTAACCACAAGAAACCTACGCATGCGAGTAAAAGCTTTGAAGAGTCCACGGGGCTCCCTACGGACCCCTTTTTCTCCTGGAAACATGCCGCTTTATCGCGGCGATCTAAAATTACCAGAAATTATGCAGAGCGCGAGCCATCTGTACAACGGCGCCGCATTGTTTGCGCGTAAAGACCGCGTGAGTGGAAATATTATTTTTAATCGTCGCGCGCACATCGCGCAACGTAACACGCGCCAAACAATACCCAGGGAGGAAGAGAGGATCCCCCTATCGCAGCGCCGGTGCAACGTTCCCGCAAACGCGGCCAATATATTCCATCCGAATAAAACGTAAACACGAATTACGGCGCGATTGATTGATTTAACGGCGCTCTTTAATAGTAATTAATCGGTAATTTATCGCTTTCCAGTCGATTTGCGTTAATTATTCCACGCAATCGTATATTGTAAATAGTATGGGACATGCAGCATGCAAACTGCAAGCCAAAAGAATTATTTGGTAACGCTCGACAGTTGCGGTTCGTAATTGCGAATGTTAATAACGCCGATTAACTGATAGAGTACAGATAATTTTTGTTTGTCGAAATGTTCCGGTGCGTCTGTCGCGCGACACAGACGGAAATGCGCAAAATGAATAATTCAAAGATGGTAAATGAAACATTCGCGAATCAAATTATTTAAACGATTCATCAAAAACATATTGGTTCTGAAAGACATCTGGATTAAAGGCGCGCTTTCATTATTTCGTCGCATTACCTCACATTATCTCATTTTGAAAAAATTATTATTCAAAAATTTGCGCTTGCATTCTTGCTGATTATCTCACATACGTTTGCTCTCGTTTTATGAGGTAGCAGAGTGCACCTCGTTGTATGATATTTGCAATTACAAAAAATACTATTTCAAGGATAAGTGCAGGCGAGATGCGCGCTACAATGCGACGCGGGCTTGATATCATTTTATATCGTGTAATCACGGCGCGACGCGGGCGCGCCGTATCATCGGCATTCGGCGCGGACACGTGAATACGCGCTTGATTACCCATTTGCATTTTTGATTGTACGACTGTAAATCAATTTAAAGCTGTGCTTCCGTTCCCTCGTACTCTGACAGCACTCATGCCGTAATTTAGCGCGCGCCATAGCATGCATTTCGTCGCGATTGTCCGAGGACATTATCCTCCGTTAAACATCGATATTTAAGGTGAACGGCCTGTTGCACGTTAGCCTCTGTGCGTTAATGATTATATTCTAAAATTTAAGTTCCATTTATTCCTAAGTGATCATTAGATAGTATCAGTTACGTAGCACTATTCAAATATAATAAGATAATCAATTGTTATGTGTTACAAGTAATGTTTTAATTCTTTTGATATGAGCGTTTATTATAATTGACGACTACGGAATGTTAACATATATTCGACCGTCAATTTTAGTTGACAATTGTGAAATATTCGCTGTCTTGTTCATAATATTCTGTCTTATATAATTTTTATTTCTATTATATCATAAAACTTTATTTATAGCTATTGCTAGGGCTGTACAAAAGAAGAGTACAGCGCTTCGCGGCTCTAGATTCTCGGATACTTGGTAATACTTTTCGATTGATTCCCGCCATACTGAAAGAGTTAATAAGCCAATGTTTCTCATTAAGAATATTACGTGTCAAGCATATTTTTCTAAGAATACAAATTGTATTAAATATTGTATGAAAGTAAAAAATACTTTGTTAGATGTCTGAATAATCAATGGATTGGATATTTTTACACCAAACTCACGAATTATATAATCTAATATACAACATTAAATATCATTGTATCTTGTCAATTGTAATATTTGTATTAAAAAGCGATTTAATCTTTTGACTGTAGTATTGCAAATCGCCTGGTTTAATATAGCAATAACACTGCAGGAAGAAAAGCACATGTAGCTGAAGCTAGCAGCCAAAGGCAGCAGTCAAACGTTGAGCGGCCAGGGCCGAACGTCATTACAGGCGTTTCCAAAGGGCATCATTCAATCAAACGTTAAAAATTCCCTGGTTATGAGATTTTTAACAAACTTTGAAAAAATTGCATAGAGTTTAGTCATTATAATACATAATTGATCATTTGCGACAAGACTTGTAATTTACCAATTGTTATAAATTTTTATAACTAATTTTTATCGTTTTCCGCGTCTCACGTTTAAACGCAAACTACGATTTTCTGCAAATTTGGCTGGAAATATCTTTCCGTAACGTACAATCGACTGATCGATCATTCGCGAGAGGACGTGCATTTTCCTAATTGTTATAAACATTTAAAAAATTAACTTTTATTGTTTCCTGCGCCTCACGCCTAAATGCAATGTACGATTTCCTGCAAATTTGGCTGGAAATATCTTTCCGTAACGTACAATCGACTGATCGATCATTCGCGAGAGGACGTGCATTTTCCTAATTGTTATAAACATTTTTTAAATTATTTTTTATTATTTGGAGCCGTGAAACCGCTACATCCTGGTCGTCGGCTCTGGGTGCGGTAAAAAGCGGTAATGTACTTTACAAAAAAAATTGCTGCATTATTCTGGTAATCAACTATGTTTTGCAAAAATGCATTTTTATAAAAATTTTTCATATACGGTTAATTAAGTCGTTCTAGACTTCAAAAAATGTTTTTGTAGAAATTCGAAGACAGCGTTCCTTGTATTTATCTGACTAACGTAATTAACAATTTAAAAAGCCACTAATCAATTAATAACGATTGCAAATGAAAACTTCATAACGAGGGAATTTTTAATGTTTGATTGAATAGTGTCTTCTGGAAACGCTTATATGACGTTCGGCCCTGGCTGCTCGGCGTTTGGCTGCTAACTTCAGCTACATGAAAAGCACACCGAAAAATATCATTTTACAACCAAGAAAAATAATTACTTATTTTATTTTATTCTGTTCAAGTAATAATTTTCTTCAACCAAGAATATTTTTTTAATATTAATTTTAAGGTATGCTTGCTACAAGTATTAGAAAATTTCAGCATTTTTTTACTTAAAGTAAGAATTTATTCTTGTTTCAAGAATATTATAAAACTTGATTCAAGAAGAATTACATAGAATTGTAGTAAGTAGACTGAATATTTGTTTGAATTGAATATTCTTGAAGTATCACACTTATTATTCCATTACTTCTCAAGCGGACATTTTTATAGTCGATTGGTCAGAAAAGTGATGAGATCACATGAAAACTTAAAACAAAATATGCTTTTCTATGTAAAAAGAGTTGCTCTTTTAAATTCCGGGGTCAAAATTCTAAAATTTTTCATTGAAAATTAAATATGGCGGCTCAAAGTTGATATAAATTTTTACGACTATTGACTTTTTATAGTAGAGAACTTCGAAACATTTTGTCCATAACTGTTGTAAACGATTGAAGTGACAGAGTTTGGCTTTTTAAAGTATGAACTATGATTATTAATTGATTTTTTCAAGTAATTCAAAATGGTAGATGGTGTCCAAATACATGGAAATCATATTTTACTGCGATATATGTGTGTGAGTCGTTTTTGATATCGCTGAGTACGAATGTTTGGTCAATTACTCATTTTTAAAAATGGCGGATACAATATATATATATATATATATATATATATAAAATATATTGTGTGTGTGTGTGTGTGTTTTAAGAAATGTGATAATTGTAGCAAGTTTACCATAGATTTACGGATATAGAAAGAAACCAATTACTTAGAGCAAGTATATTACTTGGAAGTAGTAATTATTTCTCTGTGTGCAATATCGTTGCAGTATCAGATACTTTTATTTGCAACGAAATGCAGTGTATCGTAAAATATATCTTGAACGTTTGACCTTTCGTCTGAGACATTTCGGAATATTACATTAGCCGCAGTTAGAAGAGAATCTCATTGAAATGCCGAAGCGAACATAAACGCAGCAAATGCCACGACGTGCTTTCTTGCTATTACAGCTGAAATAATATTTAAACAGTTCTCGTACATGATACTTAATTACTTAGAACATTAAACATAAAATATCAAAACATGAAATATCAAAAGAATACTATATAAAATAAGATAATTTGTGCGATATTAAATAAATACAAAAACGCCAAATTTTTAAATTATTATTTATTTTCAATATTTATGTTAGCATAACGTTTTTATGAAAGCAAATTTTTGATAAAAATTTTTTATACGTATGTGAGACCGATACATTGTAAAAAAATGTTAAAGATTGGTTAATGGGCGAATAATTTTCTATTCACTTCTCCGTAGCAGATTTTACTAAGCAGATAGAAAAGCAGACAAAGCGAGAAATAGACCGGCGTGCAGTAGCGCGATTGTGAAAGTGTGGAGTATCGGACGATGGAATCAAATAAAGAGACAAATCGACGAAAGAAAATGAGAGAGAGAGAGAGAGAGAGAGAGAGAGAGAGAGAGAGAGAGAGAGAGAGAGTAGTTGAGAAAAGTGCAAATATCAAGAAACGAAAAAGCGACCGATCGAGAAATGAAAAATTGAAGATACGTCGATGGAGGAAAAGATGACAGCGAAAATTCGCAGAGAAAATTCGAGAATGACATATCAAAGAATTCAAAGAGAGAAGAAACTGAAACGTGGAATGTGAAATGCTGGGGGAAACGTTGAAGATTACAAAAGGGAAACAATGTGTGAGGGAAATAAAGGACATAGAGGTGAAAATGCATGCGGCGCATTACACGCGACTGTTTGACTTTTAATCCGCGAACGCGATTTTTGTATTATACGAATAAAGTCAATCCGAGATCTCGGTCATGTTTAGCGTTAAATCCGGAATGCGAATGCGAAGTAAAGGATAAGTAACGCGGAGATACAATAAAAGAAAAAAAAACAGCGAGGTGAAATTCGCGGATAAAAGCGGAGTGGAATGTAACGCGATGAAAGAAATCCACTCGCCCGACTGCGAATCTCTAGCAAAAAAGGGGTAAAAACGTGAAGTAATAAAGCGAACGGTCAGCAACGGACAAAGCCGTCTGTCTCAAACTTGTGCGAGAATTAATAGCGTAAAATTAAATTGTAGAAATTATTAGAAATCTTTTTTACTAACGCTTTGCAACACACAGAAAAAGCGCGAGAGGAGAGTACATTGCACAAAATAAGCGAAAGAATTAGTATGGGAGCAAAGGGGGATGCAACGAGCGAGACGGGAGAAAAGAACAGTAAAAAAGGAAGGGAGCGAGCAAAGGGAAGATACGAAGCAATAGAGAGAGAAGAGAAGGACGCGAAACAACTGTTTTTATCTCGTATAAAAGTATATAGGATGCGACTTGTTGTACATCTTAATATGATCACCAAGCATAAAGCCATATCAAATACGTGGAAAATTGGTTAGAAGTAATTGAATGGTTTTACGGGACCACGCGCTATGGTTATTTCGAGACGGAGATCGTTACGGTTACCATAACATGCACTGCACTAGCGGTGGAAATTTATTTGTAACGTGACGCTTAATTATAACGAGTAATGCGAACTCAACAGAAGAGAGAACATGGACATTAACGATAATATATTTTTTTATGTGTGCTATCTTGAAAGTGGAATATTTATTTTATTTTATCTGGAAAACGCAAGACACAATGACCGTCTTGAAATATTGAAGCTTACGCATCGTGTTGCAAAATTATTTGCTTTAAATCATTGAATAATTAACTTTCTAAATTGAATACGTTAATCTTATTTTTTTCCTTAATGTCCTTGTTTTTTTAGCTTTGCAAAATTAAGAGCACAATTTAAAGTATTTCAACGCGCACGTGTATCCGTTAAAAATATTTCTGAATTTGAATATGACTTACATTCTTAGCACAACTAAGTAAGCAATCGCATTAACATCTAGTACGGTAAGTATGGTTAATTAAAATTATGTTTAATTATTCTCTTTTCATTCGTGCATCCTGTATGGCGAAAAGGGAATAGGAAACAACAATGTCAATCCGACTAACTTAAGTAATCCCAAATTAATTATAACCCGTCTGGAAATCTCCCCGCTTTCGAGTAAGCGATGCGTCAACCTATTCGTTGACGGTTTCACATTGGCGCCATGCTAATTAATTAACTAAATGTGCTCTGTCACAAACAAGAATATCCTGTAATTAAAACAGATCTTTTTGCGCACGTTTCTTTTTATTGTGAGTGTTTTATGCCGGCATTGATATACGGTATTACAACATATACAAAATATCGTCGTGCATATCTGCCAGTACGACCGACTCAAGCCGCTCGAAATCAACTATATTCGATTAAAAACTTTTCAGCTTTGTATAACTTCTCCTGCGAGAGCTATCGATAGCAACATAACTGGTGAGGAGGGGGTTTAATTAACACGGAGATCAGGTCGGGCAGTCGAATTGGAAATTACTGGAGCAGAGTCGCGGGTAAGGTTAATCCCCGGAAAGCCCTCGGTTTACCCCGCGAGCGAGAGTTGGGATAGCGAGGTGGCGAGAAGGTATAGAGAGAGAGAGAGAGAGAGAGAAAGAGAGAGATAGAATGAGGCGACTTTCCACGGTTCGAGACGCTCTGAATTTATAGGTTGCAGCTTTCGAATGTGTGTCGAGGCGATCGCTATCTAATTCGTATCTAAAAGCGGCTTTAAATATGCAGCGAAGTCCGTTACCGCATGCACCTTCGGAAATGCAGATGCACCACGTACGTGGTATTTGATACTTTGAACGAACTCGTCGGACGGAGCGCGAATGTTCGCCGCGAGTTGAAGATTTATGACCTCGATGATCTATGTGCGGCAGCATCAAGCTGATTGATAGGAGAGAGAATTGGCATTTTATTTTATTTGTACTTGTTAGACAGACGTGATGCTTAAACTGGGAGAACGTGTTCCGTGAGATTTTTCTGAATAAAAAAAGAGTTTAAGAAATGCCAAATATAGCTCATAGAATGCATTTCATAAATTACATTTAAGTGCAGGATTTAAATTGCAGTTAACACACTTGCAAATTTAAAGGAAAAAATGATAAATATTTTAAATATTGTGAATATGTACACATTACATTTATATATATGTGTTATAATTTATATAATATTTACATTATATAAAAATTAATTTTTAATTCATGTTAAAAATATAAAAAGCGACATCTATCTAATGCTTTATATAAACGACGCAACATTCGCTTTTTGAAGCGATTCAGTCTTATGATTGACAGGCTGGCTCGCCGAAAGTAAAAATTTTCGTCCGAGCAGACCGCAAAGCTTTGCCGCGGTTTGAAACGCGAGGCTTTCAGTGGCGAGATTCGCGTGCACGCGTCGTCGTACGCGCGTCACGCGTGTTCGAAAATATTGGGCGCGCGGTAAAAGTGCAGCCCGACCTAAATACCAGGTAGAACCGAAATTTCCGGATTAAATTTTTCGCCAGCGGATTGAGGTTCCGCGTTCGCAATTATTGAAGAACGGCATACTTAGTTTTTGCCGCTACATGCATTACTGACCAGGGAGAGAGAGAGAGAGAGATTTTAGGTCGCGCGTGAAAGAATAACGTTTCCAGGCTTTCCCGGAAAATGTGGGGACTCTCTAATTATCCTCCGTTTAATTCGAAATGTTATAAAATATTATATGACATTGTAGAACATTAACGCGTAAAAGAGCTGTAATATCCTACAATTCCACGTGCAAAATTATCATCAGACGTAAGTAAAATTCTTTACGCAGTAAAAAATTGTAGTACAATATGTAAAGCAAATAAGATCTAAGCTGTGTAAAATGCATTTTTTGTGCGTCGAAAGTGATCCCTTTCATGTCAATTTTTTGTGAGTAAAGCCGATTTCAGCACTTTAACATTGTTACATGATTATGGTCCTTCAATAGATGGTATTAATTGTGGCGAAAAACATTCCAGCACGACTTTCAGCACGTTTGATTATTTCAGCACTCGCATGCACGTCATCTCGCGACACGCATATAGTAACTCTTGTAGAATTGACCGATGCTTCGTCGCTTTCGCGAACCTAACTTGTCAATTTGCGAGAACCCAAGACACAAGGGACCACGCATCAACGCACGGATAACCAAAAATGCGGTATACAACACGGGCTTTTTGCACTCGTGCATAAAAGGCTGACTTTACATTCTTATTACGTAATGTATTATTACGTTTGATACATTCGACTGGTTATCACTATTAAACTGAAATTCTGATACACTGAAAAAAAGAATTTTATTATCGAAACTAAAACTTGATATACTAAACAATAATTTAATTGAAATATGATAAATTAAATGTTTAGTAATTGCAGCTAAAAGCTTGTTGCGTCCACACTTCAACGAATTTTTATTTCCTCAATAATATTTATTCTCAATAATACGTTTACTTGGCACAAATAAAACCATTGTAATGCAAACCAAATCTGTACAAATATTTTATTTAGCTCCGAATAGAAAAGTAGTTTTTTCAATGCAGCTTGGAGCAACGCGTGAATGATTTTTGCTTTGTATGTATTAATAATCTTATGGACTCAATATGGAATTGTTTTTTGTGTCCGCAGGTCAGCATGAGCAGGAAAGAATTTTTAGCGACAAACGAAACGAGAAGCTAAGAACGCATGCCTAAATTAGCCCGAAAAGCGGATAATTTGCTGGTAAGCGGCTAACGGGTCACTTCTAGGGGATAATAGGTAAGTTCAGAATATAAGCGTCTCGAGTATATCTGCACTGCGGAGAGAGGAGATCTCGGAGAGTAGGATTTAAATATCATTTGAAACGTTGGGAGTGCATAACCATCATTCTAATGAGAAACCTTCCGCGCCGGTTGCGACAGCTTAAAAATCTCGCGCGCGCGCTCGAAACTAATTAGTTATCGACCAGCAAATCGCATTCCCACGCTCGTCAATGATGGGCTGCTTCGTTGGCTCGAAAAACGAGACGTCGTTATCAAGCTCGTGCACTGTGGAATGTAATTTCAAGAGTTTAATAAAGCAGGAGAGAGTGGGAGAGAGGGAAGGAGAGAGAGAGAAAGACGAGAACGCACTCGGGACACACGCGCGCAATTTGCGAGTTCGCATAATCGATGTATCGCCGCTGGTCATATTAGAGGGATCTTGCTTGCAGCGTGTGCGTTATCACGAAGCCGTTTTGCTCGCTCGCTTGCTCGCTCGTTACAGGCGCATTAATGGTATATTCATGTGTTACAGAATACTCTAATATAGTCTAGAGCTAGCAGCATCGTGATGTTGCGTGTAATCTACTCCAGATGGAGATGCATCATCAAATTGCGCAGAGTAGTAGCATAAAGAGGCGGAATCTTTAACTGACTCTTAAATTTAACATCTCTAAAATCCGCAATTGAAATTAGCATTACGGGCGATACAGCTGCGCGAATAACAAGCACACACTCGTGCGTCCGTGAAACTCGGCACGATAAATGAATTGTATAATCGCGCATGGGGACGCTTTCGGGGGTATCGACGGTAATCGGCGTTTATACTCCAGCCATCCCGATATTTCGCGGGTTATCCAGTTTTAACTGCGAGCAAGCGCTCGCACATGAGCGCCGCACAAGCGCAACTCACCACAACTCGACGCACCCCGCCGGGGTGAGTTTTGCTTGTGGTGACCGGCTCGCGCGTTTACATTCACTGGCTTAGCGAGAGAATATGGCACAGATACGCAGACTAAAATGCATCTCTCGCTGATGAGGCGGGATGAAAGCGATGTTCGCGTAGTCGACGATAAAGAGCGTCGAAGGGTTGGAAAAGGGAGCGCGGGAGCCAACTTCGCAGACAGTTTAACCCCCACGCGCTGCGCCGGTCGGAAATCCGCCCACTCCACACGGATCCGCGAATCCGAGCGATATATAGTACTTGACCGTTCAAGTGGGGTCTGAATAGCGAATATCTTCGATATTTGCGTGGAAAGTTACGGCCGCGTGCTCCAGCGAGTCAACGTGTTATAGCAGTTTATGTATAGCAGACGCGGAGTTAGGTATTACGAATGATGAGGGGACTCTTGAGAAGGGAAATCTGTATCTTTTGATGAACTCTAAAGAAAATAATGTTACATATATCACGATTTTCCATGTATACAAGGAAATGGAAATTTATTAATTTTATTTGAAAGTAGAAATTTTTTTCTGCTTTTAGCTGTAAACATAAATATGAGCTTGCGATTATCACGAATCACTTTACACTTTTAAATATCTTTTAACTTTGTATAAGAAATTTTTCGTCAGAAGCAACATTAATGATTAACGTTTCTTAAATTTTCACTCTCATTTTTCTCTTGTTACAAAAGTATTGAGCGCACTTGTTTGCGTGTATGCCTTTTATGTTTATATATTTTGTTCATTAGATACCATTTATTATTCGCTTGTTACAAACTTAAATAAATTGGCCAAATGTATCCGCCGTCATGATTGAGTGGGTAATGTGAAGACTGAAATATGCCGCCCGCGTATTTAATATGCGCGCATAATTAATGGTTATCCCAGCCAAACGAAATTGCGCTCAAGTACCGACGAGTGCGAGTCCAATAATATTATGAGAGTGTACCAGAGTATACTAGTATAGAGATTTTAGTGGCTTTCGATTTGGTTCATGCTCTTCGATCTCTCCGCCGTCGTGGAAATTACAATTTATCAATTTCTATATATATCGGTATACATCAGTATCGTATATGTCAAGACTGTCTACATGTCATGAATTAAACTTAGATTTTCTTTAACGTAAAATCCGATTGGAAGAGAGAATGTACGTGGCTATTTCTTAACGCGCAATCTTTCCGTGTGACATTTTATTCGCGCAATTAAAAATGTACATACACTCAGTTTTGTTTAACTCTGTAATACTTGCGCTTTTTCCCTCCGGGAAATGTTTCGACAGTTTCGATATGTCCCGCGCAAAAGTTCATTATCGTGCTCAGTCGCGCGTTTGCGGTGATTTTGGTATTTATAAAAATTATGACGTCCATGGATTATCGCGGATGACAGCGCGCTGATCGACGAATTGCCGGCAAATTGAGTTTTCGGTCGACACGTTTTCGAGCCGCAATATTATTACGACAGTCGAACCGACTGGTTTTATTGTCCGTATTAACTGCAGCGGATTTCCGGCCGACGAAGGGAGCACCGGGAGAACGAAATAATTACCGGTATCACGCATATTTACAGCGCGTGTAAGGGCCGATGGGTTTTAACCAAAATGCGATTTCGCGCCGCGTATTTTCATCAATTTCGCGCGCATTCGAGCTGCTCGGCGGTGTGTAATAGCGTGATTGAATATCTATCGATTTATCATATAACAAAGCAGTCCCTCATGAGTTTTGAAAAAAAAAAGCAGTCACGGAATTAAATAGCGCATAACGAATGTCCGTAGCTTATCGCAATATATATTTACCCTTTGCGTACACACGCGAAAGGTTTTTTTAATTTGAAAAAAAATGTATTTAAAAAATACCAGGAATGAAGAGGAGCTTTGCGATAAATATTTGCAGTCGAAATGAATGAGTAATGGATCTTGTTTGGAAACAACCCGCGTAGATACACGTTCGCTCATAATGCTAATAATGTAAAACGTAACAGATATTAATGTCGATAATAAACGCGCAATTACAACGCGGGCACCGCTGAATTACGCTGAATTTCTTCTGCGGTAGTTCGCTGTCGACGTTTTAATATTAGCCGTATATTTTCGGCCGTACATCGTGATCACCGGATTATTGTCAAAATTAAATTCCAACGGCAATACAATATCAGTAACATTCTCACTTTTCCATTGGCAACCGCTGGTATTATTGCCGCAATGAAATTTCGGCGATAATGTAATATCGGTAATATTCTCGCACTTTTCCGTCATGCGCGACCGCGGATTATTATTCGAAATTAAATTTCGCCGAGTCGCCGCGCAGTCGTCGCGATACGTGCAGCCGTCGATCGCAATCGTACATCGCGATAATATTACGGGTCCGATTGATCGCGCCGAACCGGACGCATCGATATACGCTCCGGTTTGGTTCCATAAATTAACTCTCTCGGTGCTTATCGATTCATTGGCAAGGTAAAAAAAAAACGTGAGCTCGGGTACAGTGCGTACTGAATGAGAACTGTCTACTTTTGCATTATTTTTTCATTACTGAAAGCAATGCGCGCCATTTGATTTTGAAATGGTCGATTTCAACTTAAAAGCATGCTTTAATTCGTGCTCTGACTTTTTCAATTATTTAATAGAATACGCACATTGTAATGCATCTTGCGAATTCACAATCGCGATATCTCAGATGTAAGAAAGAGATGGAAATAGAAAGAGAAAAGAAATGAATAATACATTTTTTAAAATATATTTAAAATATATTTAAAATTATAATCATGATGTGCATATAAATTTAGTAGTATTGAATGAGTATAATACTACATTAGATGTCCGTAGAAAAATTTTGTACAACTTGATTAAAGTTGAGTAATTATGAAAGATTAAAAGGCTCAGGACGAGCAAAGGATGTAAATGAGTTTTATTTATTGTTTATTAAATCAATGATATTAAAAGACAATTTCAACTCAGAATCTTTTTTGGTCCAAAAAATTAATTTTAAAAATCGGTAAAATAGATAAATGAGGATATAAATAAGCGTAAAAAACGAATGAAAAAATAAAAAAGAAGCAAGAGAAAACAAGTATTCACTAAAATTTGATTAAAATTAATGATGACTGCTAAAAGAAAAAAGAGTCATGAAAATTACGTTCAATAACGTATGCATATCAAATAAAGCAAATCAAACTAATGGTGAAAAAAAAGAGAGACTAACGTTACAGAGTCTGTTATATTAAAACACTGTTGCACGTTCATTTATTCTTGTTCGCAATTTGTCGTTTTAGTCTTCGATTAGTCAATCAGATAAAATTTCCACGATAACAGATTGTTTAAAATTTATCATCGATTATTCCGGATTAAAGTCAATTTCGTGGATGTAAATAAATAATTTTGAATACATAATTATGTAAAAATAACCGATTTCACGCTATATATGGTTGGACGAGTCGGCAAACACGTTACGGCGGAGTCTCCATAAGTTCACGGGCGCCGTCGATGTCCTACGGGAAACTCCGCCGTCCTATAATTGAAGTTCGCCGACATGTACGGCAGCTAACGAGCACGTGGCTGCACTTTCTGGCCGTTCCTATCGTGTGGCCCTTTCCGAGCGCGATAACGACAAATACAAAACCTAACAGGCGCTATCGATAGCGTCGCCGCGCCGCCTCTCCGGCATTGTCCTCGGACATCGCAACCTTCGACTTCGATGGGCCCTACGCTCTATGACCTAAGATAACCCTTTCATCTGAATACGTTTGAATACGTATCACGAACTTTTGTGCGGAGCCGGGTATCCAACAACGAACAAAGGAACCTTTGCGCAAAAACTTTGGGTTTTTTCTCCCAAATGCATGGAATTTAATTCTTCTTGATAGTAGAATTTTTATTTAGAAAGAGAATCTTTTATTGTCTTGAGAGAAATTTATAATAATGTTATAAGGCTTATTAAATACTAAAAGCAATTGTAAAAAAGAATGTTTTCCCCGATATTTGTTACATTAAAATTAAATTTACAGCAAAATAATTGCAGATAATAATTTGTCTGTCGATTTAGTGTTTTTATTCTTTGAGTTTCGCAATAAATCGACGATAAAGAGGTTAGATCACGATTCGATATTTGGGATTTTCATTTGATTAATACCATTGCGATAACTGCAGTAATGTAGTGATTATATCGCGACCGTAATTTCGATATTTGCACGGGCCATCCGTGACTTTCAAAAGTATGCATGTGCAGGTGTATGTGTGCCTGCGCGGCAAATATTATGCCAATAATTACACATTGCAATGATGCTTTATATCGAATTCGCGTCGATATAATAACCAAAAGCATATCTAAATTTGCACGATACACGCATACATTTATGCTTTATTTTAACAGAGAGGAAAGACCATCTCTACTATATTATTCGATTAATTTGTAATTTTATTATCGAGGGTTCCCTCCTTGATCTATTAAATGTTAAAAAAAATTATAATTTAATCACTGCATATTACATAAATCATATACAATAAATCATATATTTTGATACTTTGATAAAAAAAAAAAATCCCTATGGAAGATTGTTAGAGTCAGGCTCTTTCTGTCTGAGAAATCGGCAGTCTGAGAAATCGTCTCGCGTGGACGGTGAGTCTCTCGTTAAAAATCGACGATCGTAATCACGCCGCGCTAAGTTATGGCGAGAAGGCGTTCATGTTCGTTCGGTCAAAGCCGATCACCATTATTGGAGCGCGGGGGATCAGAGAGCGATACTTTGACGGACGCGTCTCAACAAGCTGGCGGGGTAAAGGGAAACGATTCTGGGTATCGGTGTATTTATGGGGACGTGCAGCGTGTGTAATAGCTCCGAGGGATATAGAGTAGAACGTAACTCAGCATCAAGAGAGCCGGGCCGGGTCCCGGCCACACCATCGCCCGTAATCCGGGGCAACACGCTCGCCCCCCCTTCCTCCCCCGTACGCCATCATCCCCCGGCCACCACCACCACCACCACCACCACCGTCGCGCACCATAGATATACACTCACGCGAGACTACAACCGCGAGTGTTCCACTTGCCAGTTACTTTGAGGTCGGGACACTCACCCTCCGCTGCGGTACCCACCCTTCACGCCTCGGCGGATCCTTCCCCGGGCTTCCCCTGTCCACTCGGATACGATAGCATCTTAATCGTGCTAATTCGCGCCCACCCATCACCGGCTGACACCGGGTATACCATGTTACTGGCCACGCCAGGATTTTGAGGCTTTAGCCTCGTGGCAGCATCCAAATTTAATATAAAAGCTCCAGGACGGTCGGTGCACTCGACGATCGATTGTAAATTTTTTATATTTTTCTTTTATTTTTGTTGTTTTAATCACATCTTTAGTATGTGCTGTCGCAGAGAGAACATATCTTTTTATCGCGTTTGAAAATTATTTTAATAATAAAAATTATTGTTTATTCTTGGAATTGTGATTTTAAAGATACTTTTTTATATTTCTTTCTAATGGAGTCGTATATATTTTTAGTATTATTTTGATAATGTTCTGTTATATCGAAAACTTCATTATGTTTATGTAAAGAAAAAATAAGAGTATTAGCTTCAAATTGAACTAACTTGTTTCGAAATTGAATTATTCATCTCTTTTGTTTAAAAAAATTGCAAATATAATATCTGTGAATATATTTTTTGGATATTACAATTGAAATTTGTCTGCTAATTATAATAACAATTTATTTAAGAAACCGAAATAATTCATAGAAATTGCTGGATTGTTATATCGAGATTTGCCCTATATTCAACAGGATAAATCTCTGAAACAAACAGTTGATAAAACAACACTGTTCCAGTATTATTCTGTAGAAGGACTGGAATCAGAATCGGCAACAAAGTGACAAAGCAGGATAAACTGCGAAGCTTAACGTAAAATGGTCCCTCGCATTTTAATCGAAAACACTGTGACAACAGCGGTGGACAAATTCGAGCATACTGATATATAATAAATTCAAAAGATACATATCCTATCTAAAAAAGGAGATGTTAAATCAAATCGAATTTATTGTTGCCGCTTTTCCGAGAAGCTGATTGGCTGTCTCGCTATCTCGTTGTTAAGTGCGTTGTGACTTTCTTCACTTCGTGTCATTTCCAGCTGTCAAACTACTTCGTGTCATTTTCAGCTGTCAAACTGTCACTTTTGATAGTTGATTGAAATAATTACAAAAAATTAGGGAAAAAGAAAAAAGAGCCAAATAAAAAATATACGAGAGGAAGAGAAAGAGAGAGAGAGAAAGAGAGAGAGAGAGAGAGAGAGAGAGAGAGAGAGAGAGAGAGAGAGAGAGAGAGAGAGAGAGAGAGAGAGAGAGAGAGAGAGAGAGAGAGAGAGAGAGAGAGAGAAGGGGAGGGAAGTAAGAATTCTTTCTAAAAAAGGGCATGGCATCGATACTCGCATCTCTCGAAGTATTGTTGTCGCTTTTCCGCGATGCCGATTAAAGGTGTGTGAAGTTAGCATCTCAAAGTTTAGCATCTCATAAAAATACTGCAGAATTACTTGCATCCAGCATAGTTCTACAGTTCTTGATAGGTATCAACAATAGTTCCGTTGAATTATCTATTTTAATTAAAATTTTATAAATGAGATGCTAACTTCCAAAATCACATAATAGCATCTCACCGTATTTCGAATATACGACCACAGAGAAGACTAAATCTACAGTTCTATCGTTTAGAGACGTTCTATCAATAGTTCTGATGATTAAATTAATGAAAAAATAATTTTTTTTTACAAAACATACGTATATATGCGTGTACGTCTGCGCACGTGGATTTGGTGTAACTGGCATCTCAGATAGACAAAATTAATTAATTTAAAAATTTTAAAAGTATTTTTCAACAACTATCTAGATGGGAAACTTATATTTATAGGTCTAGACATGAAATACTGGTTGAATATTGATAGTTCTGTTATTTTTAACGCAGTTTCCATACAGATACGGACGCGTACAATAGTTTTTAAAAAAAGTTATGGTGTTATAATTAATAAAAACATTTTTTTTTAAATTATTTTGCCCGAAAAACTTGAATTTCTAAGGCTACACGCCAAGTGCTAATCGAATATCGACAGATCTATTTATTTGAACGCAATTCTCATATAGTTCGGGACGCGTACAATATGTTTCTATAAAGTTCAGGTGATATAATTAATTAGAACATTTTTTAAACAATTATTTTGCCCGAAAAACTTGAATTTCTAAGGCTACACGCCAAGTGCTAATCGAATATCGACAGATCTATTTATTTGAACGCAATTCTCATATAGTTCGGGACGCGTACAATATGTTTCTATAAAGTTCAGGTGATATAATTAATTAGAACATTTTTTAAACAATTATTTTGCCCGAAAAACTTGAATTTCTAAGGCTACACGTCAAGTGCTAATCGAATATCGACAGATCTATTTATTTGAACGCAATTCTCATATAGTTCGGGACGCGTACAATATGTTTCTATAAAGTTCAGGTGATATAATTAATTAGAACATTTTTTAAACAATTATTTTGCCCGAAAAACTTGAATTTCTAAGGCTACACGCCAAGTGCTAATCGAATATCGACAGATCTATTTATTTGAACGCAATTCTCATATAGTTCGGGACGCGTACAATATGTTTCTATAAAGTTCAGGTGATATAATTAATTAGAACATTTTTTAAACAATTATTTTGTCCGAAAAACTTGAATTTCTAAGGCTACACGTCAAGTGCTAATCGAATATCGACAGATCTATTTATTTGAACGCAATTCTCATATAGTTCGGGACGCGTACAATATGTTTCTATAAAGTTCAGGTGATATAATTAATTAGAACATTTTTTAAACAATTATTTTGCCCGAAAAACTTGAATTTCTAAGGCTACACGTCAAGTGCTAATCGAATATCGACAGATCTATTTATTTTAACGTAATTCTCATATAGTTCGGGACGCGTACAATATGTTTCTATAGAGTTCAGGTGTTATAATTAATTAAAACATTTTTTAAACAATTATTTTGCCCGAAAAACTTGAATTTCTAAGGCTACACGTCAAGTGCTAATCGAATATCGACAGATCTATTTATTTGAACGCAATTCTCATATAGTTCGGGACGCGTACAATATGTTTCTATAGAGTTCAGGTGTTATAATTAATTAGAACATTTTTTAAACAATTATTTTGCCCGAAAAACTTGAATTTCTAAGGCTACACGTCAAGTGCTAATCGAATATCGACAGATCTATTTATTTTAACGTAATTTTCATATAGTTCGGGACGCGTACAATATGTTTCTATAAAGTTCAGGTGTTATAATTAATTAAAACATTTTTTAAACAATTATTTTGCCCGAAAAACTTGAATTTCTAAGGCTACACGCCAAGTGCTAATCGAATATCGACAGATCTATTTATTTGAACGCAATTCTCATATAGTTCGGGACGCGTACAATATGTTTCTATAAAGTTCAGGTGATATAATTAATTAGAACATTTTTTAAACAATTATTTTGCCCGAAAAACTTGAATTTCTAAGGCTACACGTCAAGTGCTAATCGAATATCGACAGATCTATTTATTTTAACGTAATTCTCATATAGTTCGGGACGCGTACAATATGTTTCTATAAAGTTCAGGTGATATAATTAATTAGAACATTTTTTAAACAATTATTTTTCCCGAAAAACTTGAATTTCTAAGGCTACACGTCAAGTGCTAATCGAATATCGACAGATCTATTTATTTTAACGTAATTTTGATATAGTTCGGGACGCGTACAATATGTTTCTATAGAGTTCAGGTGCTATAATTAATTAAAACATTTTTTAAACAATTATTTTTCCCGAAAAACTTGAATTTCTAAGGCTACACGTCAAGTGCTAATCGAATATCGACAGTTCTATTTATTTTAACGTAATTCTCATATAGTTCGGGACGCGTACAATATGTTTCTATAAAGTTCAGGTGTTATAATTAATTAAAACATTTTTTAAACAATTATTTTGCCCGAAAAACTTGAATTTCTAAGGCTACACGCCAAGTGCTAATCGAATATCGACAGATCTATTTATTTGAACGCAATTCTCATATAGTTCGGGACGCGTACAATATGTTTCTATAAAGTTCAGGTGATATAATTAATTAGAACATTTTTTAAACAATTATTTTGCCCGAAAAACTTGAATTTCTAAGGCTACACGTCAAGTGCTAATCGAATATCGACAAATCTATTTATTTTAACGTAATTCTCATATAGTTCGGGACGCGTACAATATGTTTCTATAGAGTTCAGGTGTTATAATTAATTAGAACATTTTTTAAACAATTATTTTGCCCGAAAAACTTGAATTTCTAAGGCTACACGCCAAGTGCTAATCGAATATCGACAGATCTATTTATTTGAACGCAATTCTCATATAGTTCGGGACGCGTACAATATGTTTCTATAAAGTTCAGGTGATATAATTAATTAGAACATTTTTTAAACAATTATTTTGCCCGAAAAACTTGAATTTCTAAGGCTACACGTCAAGTGCTAATCGAATATCGACAGATCTATTTATTTGAACGCAATTCTCATATAGTTCGGGACGCGTACAATATGTTTCTATAAAGTTCAGGTGATATAATTAATTAGAACATTTTTTAAACAATTATTTTGCCCGAAAAACTTGAATTTCTAAGGCTACACGTCAAGTGCTAATCGAATATCGACAGATCTATTTATTTGAACGCAATTCTCATATAGTTCGGGACGCGTACAATATGTTTCTATAAAGTTCAGGTGATATTATTAATTAGAACATTTTTTAAACAATTATTTTGCCCGAAAAACTTGAATTTCTAAGGCTACACGCCAAGTGCTAATCGAATATCGACAGATCTATTTATTTGAACGCAATTCTCATATAGTTCGGGACGCGTACAATATGTTTCTATAAAGTTCAGGTGATATAATTAATTAGAACATTTTTTAAACAATTATTTTGTCCGAAAAACTTGAATTTCTAAGGCTACACGTCAAGTGCTAATCGAATATCGACAGATCTATTTATTTGAACGCAATTCTCATATAGTTCGGGACGCGTACAATATGTTTCTATAAAGTTCAGGTGATATAATTAATTAGAACATTTTTTAAACAATTATTTTGCCCGAAAAACTTGAATTTCTAAGGCTACACGTCAAGTGCTAATCGAATATCGACAGATCTATTTATTTTAACGTAATTCTCATATAGTTCGGGACGCGTACAATATGTTTCTATAGAGTTCAGGTGTTATAATTAATTAAAACATTTTTTAAACAATTATTTTGCCCGAAAAACTTGAATTTCTAAGGCTACACGTCAAGTGCTAATCGAATATCGACAGATCTATTTATTTGAACGCAATTCTCATATAGTTCGGGACGCGTACAATATGTTTCTATAGAGTTCAGGTGTTATAATTAATTAGAACATTTTTTAAACAATTATTTTGCCCGAAAAACTTGAATTTCTAAGGCTACACGTCAAGTGCTAATCGAATATCGACAGATCTATTTATTTTAACGTAATTCTCATATAGTTCGGGACGCGTACAATATGTTTCTATAGAGTTCAGGTGTTATAATTAATTAGAACATTTTTTAAACAATTATTTTGCCCGAAAAACTTGAATTTCTAAGGCTACACGTCAAGTGCTAATCGAATATCGACAGTTCTATTTATTTTAACGTAATTCTCATATAGTTCGGGACGCGTACAATATGTTTCTATAAAGTTCAGGTGTTATAATTAATTAAAACATTTTTTAAACAATTATTTTGCCCGAAAAACTTGAATTTCTAAGGCTACACGCCAAGTGCTAATCGAATATCGACAGATCTATTTATTTGAACGCAATTCTCATATAGTTCGGGACGCGTACAATATGTTTCTATAAAGTTCAGGTGATATAATTAATTAGAACATTTTTTAAACAATTATTTTGCCCGAAAAACTTGAATTTCTAAGGCTACACGTCAAGTGCTAATCGAATATCGACAAATCTATTTATTTTAACGTAATTCTCATATAGTTCGGGACGCGTACAATATGTTTCTATAGAGTTCAGGTGTTATAATTAATTAGAACATTTTTTAAACAATTATTTTGCCCGAAAAACTTGAATTTCTAAGGCTACACGCCAAGTGCTAATCGAATATCGACAGATCTATTTATTTGAACGCAATTCTCATATAGTTCGGGACGCGTACAATATGTTTCTATAAAGTTCAGGTGATATAATTAATTAGAACATTTTTTAAACAATTATTTTGCCCGAAAAACTTGAATTTCTAAGGCTACACGTCAAGTGCTAATCGAATATCGACAGATCTATTTATTTGAACGCAATTCTCATATAGTTCGGGACGCGTACAATATGTTTCTATAAAGTTCAGGTGATATAATTAATTAGAACATTTTTTAAACAATTATTTTGCCCGAAAAACTTGAATTTCTAAGGCTACACGTCAAGTGCTAATCGAATATCGACAGATCTATTTATTTGAACGCAATTCTCATATAGTTCGGGACGCGTACAATATGTTTCTATAAAGTTCAGGTGATATTATTAATTAGAACATTTTTTAAACAATTATTTTGCCCGAAAAACTTGAATTTCTAAGGCTACACGCCAAGTGCTAATCGAATATCGACAGATCTATTTATTTGAACGCAATTCTCATATAGTTCGGGACGCGTACAATATGTTTCTATAAAGTTCAGGTGATATAATTAATTAGAACATTTTTTAAACAATTATTTTGTCCGAAAAACTTGAATTTCTAAGGCTACACGTCAAGTGCTAATCGAATATCGACAGATCTATTTATTTGAACGCAATTCTCATATAGTTCGGGACGCGTACAATATGTTTCTATAAAGTTCAGGTGATATAATTAATTAGAACATTTTTTAAACAATTATTTTGCCCGAAAAACTTGAATTTCTAAGGCTACACGTCAAGTGCTAATCGAATATCGACAGATCTATTTATTTTAACGTAATTCTCATATAGTTCGGGACGCGTACAATATGTTTCTATAGAGTTCAGGTGTTATAATTAATTAAAACATTTTTTAAACAATTATTTTGCCCGAAAAACTTGAATTTCTAAGGCTACACGTCAAGTGCTAATCGAATATCGACAGATCTATTTATTTGAACGCAATTCTCATATAGTTCGGGACGCGTACAATATGTTTCTATAGAGTTCAGGTGTTATAATTAATTAGAACATTTTTTAAACAATTATTTTGCCCGAAAAACTTGAATTTCTAAGGCTACACGTCAAGTGCTAATCGAATATCGACAGATCTATTTATTTTAACGTAATTCTCATATAGTTCGGGACGCGTACAATATGTTTCTATAGAGTTCAGGTGTTATAATTAATTAGAACATTTTTTAAACAATTATTTTGCCCGAAAAACTTGAATTTCTAAGGCTACACGTCAAGTGCTAATCGAATATCGACAGTTCTATTTATTTTAACGTAATTCTCATATAGTTCGGGACGCGTACAATATGTTTCTATAAAGTTCAGGTGTTATAATTAATTAAAACATTTTTTAAACAATTATTTTGCCCGAAAAACTTGAATTTCTAAGGCTACACGCCAAGTGCTAATCGAATATCGACAGATCTATTTATTTGAACGCAATTCTCATATAGTTCGGGACGCGTACAATATGTTTCTATAAAGTTCAGGTGATATAATTAATTAGAACATTTTTTAAACAATTATTTTGCCCGAAAAACTTGAATTTCTAAGGCTACACGTCAAGTGCTAATCGAATATCGACAAATCTATTTATTTTAACGTAATTCTCATATAGTTCGGGACGCGTACAATATGTTTCTATAGAGTTCAGGTGTTATAATTAATTAGAACATTTTTTAAACAATTATTTTGCCCGAAAAACTTGAATTTCTAAGGCTACACGCCAAGTGCTAATCGAATATCGACAGATCTATTTATTTGAACGCAATTCTCATATAGTTCGGGACGCGTACAATATGTTTCTATAAAGTTCAGGTGATATAATTAATTAGAACATTTTTTAAACAATTATTTTGCCCGAAAAACTTGAATTTCTAAGGCTACACGTCAAGTGCTAATCGAATATCGACAGATCTATTTATTTGAACGCAATTCTCATATAGTTCGGGACGCGTACAATATGTTTCTATAAAGTTCAGGTGATATAATTAATTAGAACATTTTTTAAACAATTATTTTGCCCGAAAAACTTGAATTTCTAAGGCTACACGTCAAGTGCTAATCGAATATCGACAGATCTATTTATTTGAACGCAATTCTCATATAGTTCGGGACGCGTACAATATGTTTCTATAAAGTTCAGGTGATATTATTAATTAGAACATTTTTTAAACAATTATTTTGCCCGAAAAACTTGAATTTCTAAGGCTACACGCCAAGTGCTAATCGAATATCGACAGATCTATTTATTTGAACGCAATTCTCATATAGTTCGGGACGCGTACAATATGTTTCTATAAAGTTCAGGTGATATAATTAATTAGAACATTTTTTAAACAATTATTTTGTCCGAAAAACTTGAATTTCTAAGGCTACACGTCAAGTGCTAATCGAATATCGACAGATCTATTTATTTGAACGCAATTCTCATATAGTTCGGGACGCGTACAATATGTTTCTATAAAGTTCAGGTGATATAATTAATTAGAACATTTTTTAAACAATTATTTTGCCCGAAAAACTTGAATTTCTAAGGCTACACGTCAAGTGCTAATCGAATATCGACAGATCTATTTATTTTAACGTAATTCTCATATAGTTCGGGACGCGTACAATATGTTTCTATAGAGTTCAGGTGTTATAATTAATTAAAACATTTTTTAAACAATTATTTTGCCCGAAAAACTTGAATTTCTAAGGCTACACGTCAAGTGCTAATCGAATATCGACAGATCTATTTATTTGAACGCAATTCTCATATAGTTCGGGACGCGTACAATATGTTTCTATAGAGTTCAGGTGTTATAATTAATTAGAACATTTTTTAAACAATTATTTTGCCCGAAAAACTTGAATTTCTAAGGCTACACGTCAAGTGCTAATCGAATATCGACAGATCTATTTATTTTAACGTAATTCTCATATAGTTCGGGACGCGTACAATATGTTTCTATAGAGTTCAGGTGTTATAATTAATTAGAACATTTTTTAAACAATTATTTTGCCCGAAAAACTTGAATTTCTAAGGCTACACGTCAAGTGCTAATCGAATATCGACAGATCTATTTATTTTAACGTAATTCTCATATAGTTCGGGACGCGTACAATATGTTTCTATAGAGTTCAGGTGTTATAATTAATTAAAACATTTTTTAAACAATTATTTTGCCCGAAAAACTTGAATTTCTAAGGCTACACGTCAAGTGCTAATCGAATATCGACAGATCTATTTATTTTAACGTAATTCTCATATAGTTCGGGACGCGTACAATATGTTTCTATAGAGTTCAGGTGTTATAATTAATTAGAACATTTTTTAAACAATTATTTTGCCCGAAAAACTTGAATTTCTAAGGCTACACGTCAAGTGCTAATCGAATATCGACAGATCTATTTATTTTAACGTAATTCTCATATAGTTCGGGACGCGTACAATATGTATCTATACAGTTCAGATGATATAATTATTTAGAACATTTTTTAAACAATTATTTTGCCCGAAAAACTTGAATTTCTAAGGCTACACGTCAAGTGCTAATCGAATATCGACAGATCTATTTATTTTAACGTAATTCTCATATAGTTCGGGACGCGTACAATATGTTTCTATAAAGTTCAGGTGATATAATTAATTAAAACATTTTTTAAACAATTATTTTGCCCGTAAAACGTGAATTTTTAAGGCTGGACGTAAAGTGCTATTCGAATATTGACAGATCTATTTATTTGAACGTAATTCTCATATAGTTCGGGACGCGTACAATATGTTTCTATAAAGTTCAGGTGATATAATTAATTAGAACATTTTTTAAACAATTATTTTGCCCGAAAAACTTGAATTTTTGGGCTAGACGATTAAGTGCTAATAGAATATTGACAGATTTATTTATTTTAACGCAGTTTTCATATAGTTCTGGACGCGTACAATGGTTTTTTAAAGAGTTACGGTGTTATAATTAATTAAAACATTTTTTAAACAATTATTTTGCCTGAAAAACTTGAATTTTGGGCTCTAAAGGTGAGATGTTGTTTAAATATCGACAGTTCTATTTATTTGAACCCAATTCTCATATAGTTTTGGACGCGTACAATAAGTTTCTAAGAAGTTCCGGTAATATAATTAATTAAAAAATTTTTTTAACAGTTATTTTACCCGAAAAACTTGAATTTTGAAAGCTGGACTTAAAGTGCTTATTGAATATCGACAGATTTATTTATTTTAACGCAGTTTTCATATAGTTCCGGACGCGTACAATAATTTTCTAAAGAGTTCGCCAGAAAGTGAAAGTTTTGAAAATTGATTGAAAATTAACAGGTAACATTACATATAATATATTATAATTTTTAATTTATTTAAAGGGGATTAAGTATGGAGTGAAAGTGTGTAAGAGTGATTCTAAGAAACATGAAAATATATTATAATTACTAATTTGTGTTTAGAGAGAGAGAGAGGGGCGTAGGGTGGAGAGTGGAAGAGCGTGAGAGATAAAGACGCGGATTAAATAAGAAGGTAAAATGTAAGAGTAATATTGAACAAAATGAAAATAATATAATTAATATCATTAATAATATAATTAGTAATTTAGAGAGGGGGAGAAGGAGCGTGAGATAGAGAAGGGCATTAAATATGATAAAGTGTGTGAGAGTAATATTACAGAAGAAAAAAAGGTGCAATGTTCAATATAAAAATGCTAAGTGGCGCGCGCGAAGCGCGCGCATTGTTGTGTTCTAGTATAATAAAATAGCACAATCTGTATTTTTTTACAAGATTAAAATTGACATTTGAGAAAAATCTTACAGAAAACGTTTACGCGAAGGAACATTTTATTTTTTGAGCATTCAATTTATTCGAGTCAAAATAAAAAAAAAGTCAAATTTAAGTGATATATTTGCAAGTAGCATAATTTATCGTATGGTTAATATGATACGTTGCGCAAAAACGTTTTACGCAACGTAATTAAAAGAAAATGGGTTATAATTAAAATATTAATTGTTAAAAGAAGTTACTTTTTGTTCATTATAATTGCTTTTTTTCTGAAATAATCTTTTAAAGACTGAAGTAATTTGTAGTAATAGGCAGTTATTTTTATTATATAAAATAACTTATTATCTGAAATAATTTTTAATACATCTTGATTTTGTGACCAATTTATGACAAAAAGCTGTGTACTACTCAAAATTCGTTTTTTCTTTCTTTGTCTGAAAAATTCTTAGCTTGTTTGCCACATCCGTTTTTCGTTACTACTAGTACTAGCACAATGTAAACGGAAAAGTTTCTTATGATTCTATATTATCTGCTCATTGAACGAAAGTTAGAAATCGGCATAAGAATGAAAACTTTACTCTCCAGAAAGTTGTTCAAAGTCGACAGTGAATATCGGCTTTCGGGATTCTTTGCCATTGTTCAAGAAATCGAAGATCGCCTACTATATTTAAAGTAAATTACAGTTGCATCGCATTTAAAGACTTCACCAACTCTTTTCAATCAAAAAACGCTCTTCATGTAATCAGATTAAGGAAGTAATGTTCGATAATGCCTGAAAAAGTTCGACAAAAATGCAAATTTTGCATTGCAAATTTTACGTAATTTTTCTAATCTCACTATATAATAGCATTTTTTGATAATACTTAAGAAAAAATTACATTAATTATCTATACATATGCATAAAATAAATGACTTAATTTTTTTACTTCGACTTTCTAATTTTTTTCATTATTTTAGGGATATTTTTGGAAAATTACGTGAAATTCGTATGTGTGAATGAATATGCAATATCTTTTGATTTGTACCAATCATCCAGCGTTTGATTTTTCGTGAAGTATCCTAAAAGATACTTAATGCGAGATTCTTCAGCTGGGACGATAGCGAAATTTGAAAATAACTCGACTCGCTTCGAGGATGGGTCGGCGGAGAATACGAACTTCGGTAATTATCGCCAACGTAATGTCTTTACCGAAGTGCCGAACCTAAAAGCATCGTGAAGCATCCGTCCGGAAAGTATGAAGTAAGGGAGGCTGTAACTAAATCGCCTTACGGCTCGCTGCGAATGATGTTCGGGCGTAACGTAAGTACCGACGACAGCTCGGTAAATCCGATACGGCGAACATTATCCTCCGGGAGTCGTCTTACTTCGCGTTAACCTCGATCCACGAAAGGATCACACGAGTGCTTCGTGAAACACGTTAGTAACACAGAGCATGGACTCTCTATCTCTCGGAGAAAACGTAAACGTTTACAACTTGACCCCGGGCGAGGGCGAAAAATTCCGCGATATGATATTTCTCTCGCTGTTCGAGAAAACGACGGATTCCGCTTGATTCCGTGTAAAACGAAATACATAGTTTCCGTGGCTCTTGTAATTCATACTGTGATATTTCATTTCTTGAACAACGGCAATAACCTGTGTAACCTTGTATTAGCGTAGGAGTATTGAGAGTATAAAGGATGTTAAAATAATACAATTATATATTAGTGCAACATTTTTATTATTCACACCGCATGAAATTTTAATGATAAGTTCGTTGATGAATATGCAGTATCCGTAGCGAAAATAGGGGCTAATCATTTATCCCAACTTTCCAGATTTTAATTTTAAATATCTTGGCGTAACTAAGTCTTAGATGAAATCTTTGTCGTAACAAAAAAAATTTACTTAAGATTATCTGAAAAACAAGACTACATATCTAAATTCCTGAAGCTCAATTTGCAAATATCTGATTTTTACAGTGTTAAGTATTTATACAATAAAATATATTTTTTATTATTACTTCGAAGAAAATCTTTGTTAATGAATATATAATATTATTATCGTATCTAGGGCAAGATATTTTTTATTCGAGACTAATATAGAACGTGGTTGTATTTTACGTATTAAACATATCTAATATTCATTAGACAGATGGCACGTGATTACATTTTCTAAATTTCTTTATCTTACATGCGATTTAATAAACTCATTATGCTGCATATAAAATATATGGATGAATATTTATTGACACTTGTACTATAACTCGCATCGAATATCTGCACACAGCGCCTTAGAAATTCATTGCTGGAATATGGAGTTGTCGATGGAACATCGAATATGCAGACGCGATGAAATTATTATAAAAGTTAGTTGAGAGAGAGAGAGGCCGAGGAGAATTTCTGCCACTTCAGCGGGACTGTCGCTGAAACTTGCCGTGAAATAGATGTTTGGATAACTTTAAGGAGGAGCCCGACCCGGCGCCGCGAAATAACGTGTGCGAAGTTTGTTCCTGTCTGCTTGAAAAGACGTTTAGTCGTGTCTTTTTACCCTGCCATTTAATGTCAACGATATTTTCGTACTCGCGCGTGCAACGCCATTATTTTTACGTCGCTTGTTTAAAATTTTATGTCAGAGAACTACACAACTATGTTTAACGAGATCATTTTAACATTCCGGCTTTAGTAAAAATTTCAGGTATGACCATCAGCTTTCATTTTAATGTTTAGCATTTTTAGCATGTAAATTAAAAGATACTTTACTTGCGTGTGTGTGTGTGAAAATTTTAAGCGAGGAGAGAAGTAAACTTTTTTTGTTACGACGAATTTCATTGCACTTACAAATTGGGATTACATATTCTATCGCAGTTTTATTACGTCGAATAATTACCCTCGAGATCCGATTTGGAATCAATCGTCCTTTCCACGTGCATTTGTTACAGGAAAGTTTTCTCGCATAAAGAAAAGCTCATCGATAATCTTCGCTCTTTAAAATTCCTCGAAAGAAGCGAGCGCTCGCATCAACGCCACGTTAAAGGAAATTTTCCGCGGATAACATCGTAAGGAATTCTTTATCGGTTGAAGTTTGACGCAAGAATTTATGACTTTGCCGCAGGTAGAAAAAAAAAGGATACCGAGCGCGATCGGTTGTCGGTCCTCGGAGCTCGCTCGAACTTCTGGCAACGACGACGACGACGTCGTCAACACTTCGTCGGAGAGGAACGTCTCATCGCGGCGACGGAGTAGCGTTCATTGTTTCGGAATATTTTTAACTCTTTTTTTTTTTTTACACGTAATTATACATAGTACACGTCGCGCGTTGTCCAGAGGCCGAGCGAATCCGTTTTAATTAATCAGCGGCTTCTCCATTCAGTTAAATTGATAAACTTGTTTCGCCACGGTGAAAAGTACTTGTAAAGTACGAGCGTGAACCGGTTTGACGTGATTATCAGGCGGTCCGCGAAGCTAACGAATCTACTCCCGCAGATGTGAAAATAGTGGGACAGACGGGGAAGGGCAGGAAGACACGGGGAACCACCTTCATCCCGATAAATCATCCCCGGGAAAAACTTGCGGGTCACTCTAGCTCTAACGGGAAAACGTGGTCCACTTGCTATGCGAGCGGCGCGCGCCGCGCGCGCACCGTGATATTCCTTGCATAATTATTATCGTGTCGGCTCTCGCGAGGGAGGGGGAGGGGTCGGAAAGAAGGAGGAAAAGAGGAGGAGGAGAGAAGGAGTGGAAAGAGGGAGGGGTTTCTTATCTATTCCTGACTGGAATACAGGATGGCGAGTCACGTCCGAAGGATTTTTGCGTCACGTGCCGGCCGCTCCCGTGTGCCCGGCACTCGCGGGAGATGAATCTCCTCTCCTCTCCTCGGTGAGGAGAAGAATCAATTCGCGGGGGCAGCCGAGCGGCATGATACGCCGAGACGAGACCGTGGCGTGCGTATGGCAGGGTGAAGGGGCCGCGGTATTTCTCATCCACCTCTTCCGATAGGTTCCGTTTTCCATTTTCCCGAGCGCGCGACGTGTACTCGTCTCGTGCTATGCGTGAAGCTGATAATGAAATTTTTGGAAACTGATCCACGACTCGAAATATGAAGGGATTCTAATATCTAGGGTTTCGAAGCTCTAAGGATTCATGCAAGATGAGCTCGGAACCGTCCAAGGAGGTTCGGGGTGATGCGAACTTTTCTCTGATGTAGTTTTAATTATGTAGAAAATTATTATTCACGAATTAATTGATTGGTATACGGAAAGAACAACTTTGCTGAAGTGTCTGAAAGTTTAGGTGGATGAAGGACTGGATCTGAAAATAATGTTGTGAGCCACCAAAATAATTGCGCAACGTCGCATTGTTGCTGGAACGTCAAAACTCCCTGCAGCCTTGCCCGTCATGCTTGAGCGTCTCATTTAATTATTTTGATAGTCTAACAAACTTATTTTGAAATTATCTTTTATCAAAGTATTTATATACACGGCTAAATTTGTAGCTACTTCAGCAGAATCATTCTTTTCATTAAAAACAAACTTACAAAATATGTTTTCTACGTTTTAATCTGATAACGGAAAAAGTTACGTTGAAATGGCGGATGTGAAATTGCGATGAAAAACTAAGTCGAATTAAACGATACTTCTAACATTATAATAGAGTTATCTTATGTATAACGCAGTATTAAACTATGATGTATTCACATGTAGAATAGTTTCTACCTTCGATTTTACTGTACATTTGATATTTCGTTTTTTATGCATTTTTCTCTCTTTTTTTCCAATGGCTCAGAATTTATTATGCAGTTAAAACAGCACAGTTAGGACAAATCTCTTCTTTTTATCCTTATACTTCTTTTTCCGTCAAGCTTATTATAGTTATATTTTAAATACAAGCGTGTAAAAAATGCCTTGTATGTGTGATTGTTTTCCCTATAAAAATAATCCGTTATATTGCATAAAAAGATGAGTTTATATATTTAAACTTATTATTTAACGTCTTGCCGTTATTTTTATGCGGAAAACTAAATTACACGTATAAATGAGGCATCTTTTGTCGCATATAGATTTTAAAAAGAAAAATGAATTAATCAAGCTTAATCAGTAAGCTCAAACGCGTTCCACGTATTAAATATCTTGAAATCAATCAGAGAATTGACGGCAAATTTCCATAATGAGTTTCTCAAAAATCGCGCACTCGCCCAGTCTCTTCACGGACGTGTCGCTTCCTACTTCAAAAAGGCCGAGAAGATTTCCCGAAGAGAATGATTCTCTCTCTCTCTCTCTCTCTCTCTCTCTCTCTCTCTCTCTCTCTCTCTCTCTTTCATCGGGAAGGATCAGTGGCTTCGAAAGCCCTAGGATTACTAGTCTCTGAGTCCGTTTGCGACACTCGGAACGTTTCTCCTGGCAGAAATGCGAGGTAAACGTTTCTAAAGCGGCCAACTTTCGAAATTGTGTAAAACGTTACACGAAATAATGGCAGACTCGTGAAAGGAGCTTCCGTACTTTCGGGGATTAACTTTTTCGAATGCTGACTACAATCGCGTACTTTGATTCTTGAATTGTTGAACTCTCTATTAAATTTTTTTTTAAACCCGTTACCGACTAATGCTCGCGATGTTACACTGCAAACTTTTTATCTTCTCAAACTTTTTGATGAAAAAGGATCTGATTGTGAGATTGTAAGTTGTATTTAAGATATCTTATTAATGATTCTGCGAAACTTACGCGTTCTCCGGGAGAAAAGATTTGTGAAAGCCACGGGACGGCGATGCTATCCAAGAGTGACACGCAGTTGCTGTTGTTGCTGTCAGTCGCAGCAGCGGCTTCATCCGAGACGGGAATATCGAGTTTACCGCCCGTGTCACGGCACGTGGCCCTCCGTCGAGACGAACATCGCCAAGTTTGCCCGTCATTTTATGCGGTACACAAGAGCCCGCGGAAAATAATTAACGGCGCTGGGGCTGGAGAATCGCGTGCGCCGCGTGCTCGGAGTAAGAATATCAGCCGCGCTTCCCGTGCGGAAATAGCTGGAACGGTTCAAGAACGTTAACGGAAGGGGGATATTTCGAGTCTGACGGCGGCGGTTTATTCGCGCGGAATTTTCCCGGCAGCTTCGGTAAATTTGTATTCAGTCCGAGATAGCGCGCGGCCTCTTCGAGGATTCCAATATTAGCAAGCTAAATAAGTTTCTCTATCGAGAGACATCTAAATGGCGAATTATAAAAACACCGAAAATGGAAGATGTTTTATTTTTCTCTTGGCTGGGAGAGGATGCGAACTACGTTCAAGCAACTTTCAAGGTGCGGATAAGACACATTAACGGACGAAAACGCGAATCTGAAAACGTGATTCATGATAGTCCCGTTCCCATAAAATTGCGTTTCGTGGTGCTGACAGTGCCGAGATGATCGGACTGTGAAAAATTCGGCAGGGAAAATTAACGCGTCGCCGTCTTTTTTAACAGAGCGACGTTTTGGGCATGCGGGTCGTAAATTTTGGCGGATCGACGCGTTGCGTTTTCGCACTTTGTTTATTTTTTTTCGACGCCGGCGAAATTTACAACCGACGCTGTAAAGCTTACGCGATAATGTGTGAGTGTGATGCGCTTGCATTTCGCGGCGGCTCCTCCGGCGCTTGAAACACTCATTTGAAAAATGAAGTTTACGGCGCATATTTTTTTGCGGTGCAAACGTGACTTGTGTCGGGTATGGAAGCGTATGCAGTTTTTTTTTCTCCGGTTGGCATTTTCTGAGGACTTATTGTGTAAATTTGACCCCTGATAAAAAAACATTGTTGGAAAATTGTTGGGTATACGAACACGCGTTAAATCATGCAGAAACGATGCAGAACGAGTCTCTCCCCTTTGTGAATACTGCCTTTACTTTCAAGTGTTTTAAAGACGATCGATTTATTTCGGAAATTAATGTCGACCATTTTCGAAATAAATGGCCCACGTACCGACAAAGATATATGTATGGAGACATTCACTTGTTCGACGAACAAAATGATATTCAAGGGTGTACATCGCCGCGCATAAACGTCCCGATTAAAGCAGGCGTCGCTCGAAAAGGGTTGAATGGTATCCCGTCGTAAATGGCGCACCCTCCCTTGCTCGCTCCCACAGCCTCTTCCTTCAGTCCCTATTTTAATTTCTGTTTACGTACACATGGCGCAAATATTGGCATTTAAAGTGGCTTTAAAAGGGTCGACGGACCGTACGGTTGCGGTGCGTGAAATCTTCTCCAACTGCTCGTAACGGCGGATTAACAGCGTAATAATTTTTACAGCTTTCTGGACTTTGTCGAACCGATGAAATTTGCAACATGAACGAGGCAATTGACACTTCTCATTGCGTAAATGACATTCATCTTTTATTCAGATATATATAAATTTAAAAAATATATATATGCATGAGCTTTTGCTTAACTTGTTGTTAAAAGTCTTTTTTCTATTCTTTGTTCTAATTGACGTGCTCGTTTGTGATCTAAAAATAAAAGTTAGCGAAAAGTTTCTTTCAACTCCTATTTACGTAACATTGTAATATTCGATAATTTCACCTGCTGTTTTCATGCATTACACAGTTCGATAATTTATGTAAATTTAATTTATATTACGTGTCTCAAACGCGATTTAAATTTATTCAAATATTTGTATTTTAATTTAACACAAGATAAATGTGTCAAAAAGTTATATAAATATTATATAAAAAATTAATCGAAACAGTGTACTTTGGCACAGTTTGGAAACCGAATGTGAAAAAAATGGAATTTTTCTTTAGTAAAATTAACATTTATAATACGTTGACACGTATATTTCATTCATTAATTTTTGAATTTATGTTTTAGAACTAAGTTATTTTTGTTAATTTTTTTATTTACTTAAATTGTGTTATTTTAACATTAGGAAATGTTGAATATCAATTTAACACTAAATATTCAAGTAACATAATCACATTATGTTAAATTAACACGTGGATATATTCGAATTTAACACCAAAAATTTAACAAAAATCAATTTTAACATATAAGTATAAAATATTTCCTATTGTGTACAATAGACACTGAAAAAAAAATTTGGTTGAATTAACCGGAATGTGAACTAACGGTTTGGATTCAAGTTGAACCTATCAGATTTCCAATTAATTTAACAAAAATTCTTGTTGAATTAATTGGAAATCTGGTAAAATCAACTAGAAATCTGAACCGTTAGTTCAATTCCAGTTAATTCAATAAGACTCTTTTTTTTTCAGTGTACAAATGGAGCTCGTTCGAAGGCGATCATTGTGATCACGAGTGGTTTCTCTTTGCAAGAGAAGCTGGTAAGAATCTGCGAATTCGCCTCGTGAACGATAGCGATAGAGTTTATGTGCGGACGGTCGACTTTGATTTACAGAACGACATGTCTGAGGGTGACCACAAGCTTTTTAGGGGCGAAAATGCTCGACGCGTGCGAGAAAAGTGGCGGAGCAACTGCGTTCTGTATGCACGGCATGGCGCCGGAACACGTTTCCTCTATCAAAACGCCGCCGTCGTCGTCGTCATTCTCGTCGTTCCGGCGTACTACTGGTCGTTCGCTCGTCGAAATGGACTTTCACCGACCGGGAGATATTTCATGTAACGCGACATACGGTCCGTCGGTCTTTTAAGGTCACTTTAATCGCCGATATTCGCGCCGGCGTGCGGCGAACGAGAATTAAAATGGGGCGGAAAAGATAGGGTGAGGAGAGAGATGAGAGGGAAACGAGAAAGAGAAAGAGAGAGGGGAGGGTGCGAGAGAGAGAGAGAGAGAGAGAGAGAGAGAGAGAGAGAGAGAGAGAGAGAGAGAGGGAGAAACAATGTTGCTCCCGTTGCTCGTATAAATTTGCTTCGATCCATTCTGCGAGCTCCAGCACGCGGTAATTGCAGCGGGAAATTAACCCTCGAGTTACGTGTTGAGAACTCGAGAACGTTACGAAGCTGTTACTCGAATATAATGCGTAACAAATTTTTTTCATTCGCTGGTCGAAAAGAATAGCGATTTCTTCTTCCTAATTTTTTTGTAGATTATTCTCGAGATTAAGACAACAAAAATCCCTCCCTTTCATTTTGCACGTTTAAGTAACTTTACATTTTATTTATGAGCGTTATACCGAATATATTCTGTCAGAATATAAGTACGCATTCTCGATACGCCAAATAGGCGGCGTTTTATCATACGGCGAAATGGAAGAAGAGCACGACGGAAGTAGAGGATCGGCGCGGGAGGGAGGAACTTTGGCGGCAGCAGGGAGAAGACGGTTGATTAGATTTTCCGAGGGTTTGAGAGGGCGGCGAGTGGGGGGAGGGGGGCAGGAGGGACCGTGAGAGGTAGGTGCAAGAGGTTGGCAAATGCAGCGCGTGTTCATGTCGAGGACATACGAGGAATCGTATTATCGACTCCCTCGATTCACCATCACTCCTCTTCTTCCTCGTTTCCTCCGCGGCTGAAGGCGCGAGATGGGGATGAGGCAAACCAAGGAATTATGGAGGAATTGCATACGTGCGCAGCGTCCCCGATGTTGTATTATATAAACCGCGAGTATAGTTGGACCTACCTACCCTTTCAGTTTATATAATAGAAGGGCGTGCGAGGAGAGGGTAAAGAAGAGGTGTGAGAGGGCGGATGGATGCGGAGCGCGCGAGCAGGCAGACGCGCACGTTCGTGCATCCATCGTGGAATGCTCAAAGGAATCACGGCGTGCATCTCGGTGCGCGCACCCTCGGTTGGAGGGAGGGAGAATGCGCCGTAAACAGTTGCTATCCCGTCGCCAAAGTGTTTCCGAGTGGCTGGCACGAAAATGCGTCTCTTTATATCGGAGAGAGAGGAAGAGAGAGAGAGAAGCTCGCCGGGGAGAGAAGCGCGCGCCGCGTCCGATTTCAATCGCGAGCCAATTTATCGATCCGATGCGTTCCTCGAATTTTTCACGATGCTGAATTATGCGGCGCAAACGGCGCGCAGTGGCACAATAACCGATGGAAACGACGGAAACGATCGCGCGATCGTCTGGCTCTGTATGGAATGGATGCAACGTACGCGGAACGCGTACCGTGATGCTGCACGACTTATTAATGCGAATCGTGTTTAGGGGCGGTGGGTGAGGACATCGAAATACACGAATCGGTACACATATCGGTATTTGCAGGGAGCCAACGTATTAAAGAATTACACTTGGGCTTGCTATGTAATTGATTTTGCAATATTAACCTGTTATTTCAGGCCCTTTTATTTCATCGCCCGTAAATTAACGAGAAACGGTCGAGGATTAGCCGTTAAAGAATATTAGCTGTTTTCGTACGGATCGTACGTTTCCGTTTCAGTAAGACATAATTTATGTGACTTTGATTGAGTTCGCTGGGTCGGAAAGGTTTAATGGCTTAGGAGAATTTCACTTGTGGTAAGAGATATAATTTTATAGTGTTGTAAATTGGATATTGAAGCAGAGAAGTTAATTTCAAGTGGAATTATCCTTGAATAAACTTTCCGGAACAACGTGTCCCTCAATATAATCTACAACAAAAATCGCAATAAAAGGCTCACTAGGTCGGAGGGATACTCTATTTTAAGAGGCCATTTTAATCGAGCCAATTCGTTGCAGCGGCATCCTATACACACAAAGGTCGGTGGTATAACTTACGCTGCGCGAAAGCGTTTTTTTTTTTTTTTTTTGTTTTGCGAGGAAAACGTTTCGGCCGCTGAAATTCCGGGCGTAGAAAATACCAAAGTTACACGTAGCGCAGTCCGGGAGAGGAGATCGTTCCGCGCCCCGTATACGACACACACGTATACAGCGCGCAATGAGGGTTTAACCCGATGTAGGTAATACGAAAACCGGTATTGGCGGTACGGAATGGCTGCGATCGAAAGAAATCGCGCTACGCGGAGGATCGCGGGTAACTTATTTTTCCCGCAAAGGAGCGCCGCAACAAGCGGAATCGACGGCCCGTGCGCGATTGGGCCGGTTAAACGAATCGCGAAGTCGAGCCTGCAAGAGAAACGTTTCTGATTAGACTTCCGGGCGTTTCAGAGGAGAGATTGGAAGGTGGACACATGTTCCTATTTCATGTATGTCTTCCCAATTTAATCCTCGCCTATTGGAACGAGATAGTGAAGACTAAAAATAAACAAACTCAAAATTACATTACGTAAGATAACACGAGATTCTTTGAATTGAAGGATGTTAAGGAATCGTAATATATTTGTAAAATAATTTGTTGCAAATTAATGGAAAATTTCTTGCTTAAGATACTATTACTTTGACTATATATTATTGCTAAAATATTGAATGGTACATCGATAGAAAAATGTGTTGTATTTGTAACTATAATTGCGTAATAAAATAAGTATAGTCAGGAATATCTTTTTTTTTATTGTAATTATTGACGAAGACCGGTAAAACTGTCCAATAACCAATCAAAAGTTGCACTAAATTTCTACCAGGGTTACTGTAAGATAATATTCTTGACTATAATTATTTTACCCTGCAATTTTAGACGCAAATATATATTTTTCTATCAGTGTATAAATAAGGTTTAAGCAGATTTGTAATTTTACACAATTTCTCAGACATTCCAACGTCATGTAACCTCAATATGTTCCATTGTTATTTACAAAATGGAATTCAAGATTCCCGGGAAACGTTTTACTACCCTTTTAGTGGATAAGTAGATAATTTCTCTATTGTTAACGGAGAGCGCGGGAAACGCGTAACTTTTGGAGCCGTACAAACCGAGATCGCGATTCACGGGGTGGGAAATGGAAATGGGTCGGGGGTGGGCACGTGTACGAGAGAGTAACCAGTTGCCGTATCGCCCGGTTGAATAACTGCGATCCACCTGTCACGAGCAGGTACAAACGTCGAACAGTAGGAGGAGGAGACGGTCGTGGAAAACACACCTACACGGTGTGCGCACGCTGTTGGGGCAAAATATCGTTCTTTCTTCGATTCCATAAAATTTATCAAACGACCCACCCCCGCTGAGAGCAACCGATACACGCTGCGTCTCACGGTCGTTCGCAGCCCGCGCAGATTGCTCTCGGGAGAAACGAGGGAGGCGTGCTGCGCGACATCGCGATTTCTGATAAAGTGAAAAGCAGTAATCGACTGATTGAGTGAGCTAGATACAATGCTGTTCGGTTTCACATTGTGGCGTAAGACTAAAATTTGCTCGTGTTTATGATTCTTTAAAGACTTTCTTCTGAAACGTCAATATTAATGCATACACGATCACGATTATTTTGAGGAAGAAAATATAAGAATCACCAATCATTCAATCTCTAATGATAATAAACATTTAATTAATAGATTATTAATTATACATATAATTGACATACGTAAATATTTTTATACATTAATGTGATTTAATTATAAATTACTTTAATTACAAATTTGTACGACTGTATAATTTATGAGTTGTATAAATATAATGCAATTTATAATTAACAAAGTTCTTAACACGTTAGCAATCATTCGAAAAATTAAAAATTCGGAAAAAAAAGCTTTTATACGGCCGTCGAATTAAATGGAAAAAAAAGTATGTCCATGGTACGTGATAATGAATTTTTGCCGAAGGGGAAAATTAGCTGCTATGCAAAAACTGAGTGAAAAGCGTGCGCTGTGAAGTAACAGGTATTGAAATATCTAAGAAATACGACGCTGGCTGTTGCCAATCTCCCTCGGGGAAAATCAACCGGTTAATAATAGTCAGTCGGACGTTTCATTTCGCGCGATATTTCGTTACAAGTGGCGAAACGAGGTTTTCATTCTGTGAATGCAGGCGGTCGTTTCATTTCTCGTAAAAGCCGGCGAGATGCAAAAGACATACGCGCGGGCAAGGGGGAGAGATAGAGTGAGAAAAAGAATGTGATAAGGGAGCGGGGCGGAAGGGGAGGGGGGGAAGCGGGCGTGGGTTTTAGTTGTGTATTCGGAAATAGGAGAGGCGCGATGTCGAGACGAGAGTAAATAGAGCGACTCCGTAACGCGCGCATTGAATGGAAAGATTTATTTGACCGGCGGGGCGACTGTCACCTGAGCTGCGCAAGTCCGCTCGCGCGACACGCTGATTTGTTTACATCGTGCCGTTTTACGCGTTTAACAAAAATTCCCCGCGTTCAGGATGCTACCCGTTGCGACCGTCGGCGGACAACGCGATCGCGCGTTTTAACGAGAATTAACACTGCGCTGAGAAAAAAAGATACTTAAAAATTTGTATTTGTGGGATATAATTTTATTTTGCTGAGATAAACCTTTATTTGAATACGGCGAAATAAAATTTTCCTAGCAAATAAACGAGTTAATAAAAAAAAAGGGACATGTTTCACAGAGATGTATATTCCGTCACCGCAGCCAAATTTTTTTTATAGCCAATAAACATTGAAATAAAAAGCAAGTAACATTTGTGTTCAAATATTTTGACTTCTTTTTTTCTCACAAAAAAGTGCGAAACCGAGACATCAATTTTAGAAAATATTATTTCACGCTTTTTTTATTGCATTTTATTATTATATTATTATACAATTATTTTATATTACGCCTTCAATTTATTTTCTCTTGAAAATATGATCGATCGCACGGCGTGGACCGATAACTTTCTGAGATCTCGCGCGGCGTGTGGACTTACATACTCTGCTTTATGTAGAGCACCCGAGCTACCGATTGCTTAAGCACTTCCGCCTCTCGACTCGAGATTCTCTTTACTCCCGAGACCCTTTCGCCTTCGCTCTCTTCAATTCTGGATGCAATTTTCCGTCCGATAGATCGCCGCTTATTTTCTTAGATTGCGCCGGTGGACTGCGCCAGTTTCGCGTTTCGCGTGCTCGTCGACCGCGACAACGAACGAATTACGTCCGGATTCAAAGAAATTCCGGAAATTCCCGGTTCCCTCCAGGGATGACGTTGCATTAGTTTACGCGGAACGTAAATAGCGTAATTACGTCTGTAAACGTGACGTACGTGCCGCATGTGAATAATATCACAACGACATTATGCGAGACGTAAATCGCAGACTCTCGGTGAACATAAACGATGAATATATTAACAGTGGCAGATACAAAAGTGATGACGCATACTGATGGATGTCCGATCAAACACGCGAAGGGAAATAAAAAAGACCGCTAATTTACCTAAACGATCAAACTTTGGTTGAAATTTCTCGTAAAAGCCCGTTTTTACGCGACATTAACCCTCGGTGCATTTATGTACTTTTTGCACCTTCTACCGATTTCACCACCATCAATTAATTACGTTGGCAAGTTATGCAAAAATGGATTATAATCTACATTGTTATTATTTTAATTGGACTCTCCAAATGATTATTCTTTAATTTTATTGTTACTGCATAGCTTGCCTTATGCCAAGGTAATTTTTAATTAATAGTAGAAAGCATCAATAATGGTAATTATTATTAATATTTAATATTTATTTGATATTAGTAATACCTAATAATAATTAATATTTTATTATAAATAATAAAACATATTATTTATAGAAATAGTTTCTTGTAATGATCTTGCATTTTGCAATACACGAAAAGAATAGTTTTGCTAAGGTGTCTAAAATTTATCTAAATATAAATATAAAAATATTGTTTTGTTAAACCATTAAAATAATTATGCTGGACGGTCAGGCATAATGAATAATACTGCAGAAAGTTTTGACATTCAAGCAAGCAGTTTGAGCGTCCTACATAATTATTTTGTTCGACTGTGACATAAAGTTATTTTCGCATTCATATTCGACTAAATTTTTACATACTTTAGCAAAACCATTCTTTCCGAGTAATAATACGCGCGTACAGTAATTATATAACTGGACGGGATCTACTTACTCCGTAAAAATATTTTTTTAACGAGGAACCGTTTTCGCCTTTGCGTTGGCCGCGTCCCAATTTTGCTCGCGCCATCGCACGTCCATTATTTTCATACGATTATATCGTACACGCTCGAAACTGGCGGGCGAGCTGACAGTGAGGGATTTCGGCGCATAGAAACGCGCGTGAAATCAAATTTGGTGGTTTTACCTTCCAAATTGGAGTCGTTTAATCGACGCCGGAGTGTCCGCGACAGAGCCCCCCCATTGTTATTTCGAATTGAATATATGCCGTTTTATGTCGCTGCGCGACCTCGGTCTGTCGACAGGAAGCCTGCATCAGCCATATCGAGTTGCATTTTGAACTGGCCCGCTTGGATTTGATTTCTTGCCTCGCTTCAAAGATTAATAGGCGGTCATTATCCGCTCTTTTCGGCGAATCTGGATTTTTATCACAATAGCAGTATTGTGAAGAGGGGGGGGAAAAAAAGGAGATTAATGCCACATATATTTTAATTTGCCTGCCTCAAAATATTGCAACTCGTTAATCTAATGGATAGATTCATTTGTTACACATGTAACAAGCATTGGAAAGTACGTTCACGGGGCCTTGGATTATTCCAAATTAAACATTATCATTTAGAATTAACGTCTGAATTACGAAAAATAAAAGGAAATGTCCGGGCAGAGTAAGAAAGTCGTGTGATAAATTAACTTAGACGAACTTGTTCGCTCGCTCGCGCGGCCTTATTGAATTAGCTGCCGTCCCGTCCCGAAGTAGAGCATCATCCCCGAGTCTATCTCTCTTCAGGAGCGAGCGGACCGTATGCAGGTAGCCCGGGAGAAATTAAACGAAGCTTCGCGAAAGAGTTTCGATTCCGCTGCATAATGGACCTCGGACCGCGCGATAGAAATACCACGAGCACTCTCTGCCTTCGTACGGAGATTCTCCGCGTACTTGAAATTTTCCACAAACGAGTTGCTAAGCGCGGCTTAATCGGCCCTCTCTATACGGCGGGATTCGCATCACGAAGTTGGTCCCGCCGTGTTCCTGTTCCCGCGAAAACGGTCCTCCTCGGTGCGGAGGAGAACGTCCTATCCTCGCCGTCACTTCTACCCCCTCCTGCTTCCCACCCCCCTTTTCCCACGTCATATTCATTAACGGCGGCCAAATGACACGGAATTGCGGCTAAAAGTGCGCGTACTTTGTCGCGTAACAAGGTTCGTCATCCTGGCGGTACGATGTTATCTTGAAGAGCGGTACCTTTATATGTGCGCGCATACGTCAGTGTGCGCCACTGAACGTGAACGTTGTGCGAAAGGGAGCTTTTAAAAATGTAATTGGCACGTCATGTGGAAGGTGAAAACACGAACGTCGTTGTGACGCGAGAGTACGTACGCGACTTTTTAATAATTACGCTGTTTTTATTACCCCAATGCGCGCGGGCCCCGCTAATGGCGGCGAAATTATGGAACGTATTAATTTCGCGCGAGGTGACGGATATACCGCCGAAAGGCAAAAGGAACAGAAATCGCGTCCTGACAAAATTGATCCGATAATAATGGCTATAACATAAAATACGCCGGGACGGCGGAATGGATTAAGCCGTCGCGTTTGTTTGTATTAAATTTCTGCCAATATTTAAAGGTGCCCCCGTGATCTCCCGTCTCTCCCCGTGCGTGAGAAAAATAATGTGAAAAATGGAAATATTTATATAATAAAGTATATCTTTAATCTCGTATGGAGAGAGAAAACGATCTATAAAATAAAGTTTAAAGCAACGATAATATTTTTCCAGACGTGTTTTTTTCACGGTGCGCGCATCGAGCCCCCCCGTTGAAAAAATCGAAACACATGGCTTGCATCGCTTTACATTTACGAGGATCGAGATCGCCCCGAAACAACTCGGTTCCGAATTGTGGGTACCGGAAAGTTAAAAATCCACGGCGGGACGAGTATTAAGAGCGCAGGTGCCCGTGCGCGCACGCTTAACAATCGAATTAATGTTTCAAGATTTATCACGCGTATATCCGGAGAGAGAGGCGCGGAAAGCAATTAGGGCGGCGCGCGCGCCGGTCGCCAATTTGTACGGTTTACGTCGTTACGTACGAATAAATCCCAGGGCCCGTCGCTGTCATTACTGCGAAGATTAGATTAACTGTCTCTTCATTCTGCGAGCAGAGACAGTTATTACCGCCGCAGGGCGTCTCGCGCCCGAGAGTAATCGTCCGCGATCGTGCGCGTTTCTCGTCCATAAACGTCTCCGCGCGCCGAGACTTCCACTTCCTTCCCTTAAAACTCGCCGCGATTGCACACGCCGAGGCTTACGGGTTTTACAGTTTACGATTAAAAGCGCATCGGGGGGGGGGGGAGGGGGAGGAGATGCGTGTCTGTGCTGCCGCTTTCCGATAAGTGTGACTGCGAGACGCGAATGCGCTTCTATTGAGCTTCGTCATTTTGCTATTGATAGATATTTTGAGAAGAAAATGTTAAGGTGACTGAATTTTTCAACTTGATTAAATTTTTTTCAGTTCAAGCATTTATTCATTTAACTGGAATACATAAAATACTGAAACTTCAATTCAAGTATTTATATATATTTGAGTAAAATTTAATCAAGTTGAAAAATTTAGTCAAATTAATGACTTTTCCTCACTGTCATTATTTTTAGTACAAGGCAGATGAATTTCAGCTTTTTCGAGCGTGGAATGTATGCTTAAACAAACACTGAAGAACAGAGTTTGTAGTAATAATTTTAATTAAACGACTATAGCGATAAAATTAGTAATTACATTAATAGTAACCAAACATAATAATAGTAACCAAACGATCGCTAAATATTTGGTTATATTAACCGGGCATTTAATTGAAATCCCATCAAAGCTTTCAATTAATAACTATTATCTAAGCCTGGTTATTATTATCGAACTCTTTTTCAGTGTAATATCGGAAAATTAGGTAATTAAATAATACCTAGGAAATTAATCGATTATTTAATATCTTCACAATTTTAACTCGATATCTGGTCCACCGTTTAACAAAATTATCCTGGGTGATATTTGGGAAATAATTAGTCAACTAGAGCGATACTAATCGTGACTTCCGGTAACGGGATAATGCCCGAGCGATATACACACGAAGATTTATGATAAGACACGGGTCTCCATATTGTGCATAGCCGCTGTGTACCCTTTACGGGCGACGTTCGTGTCTCTATTAAACGCCATTTTCAATCCTTTATTTGCAATTGGTTATCAGCTCGCAGTCGGCACTTAAAGGGATTGGTCTTCAGGACATGATTGCGCGCGCGATCGATCGCGGATGTATAAATTGTCTTGGCGCTATGGTACCTTTCTTTCAATTACCTCGAGATACGGATTACCAACTCGAGTCTTCTATCCGAATTAGAATTTTTCGCAACTCCTTCATTTGCAGCATTAAATGCTCGATGGCGATAAACTCCCAACTTAAAATCTGATTAAAATTAAATCACGTGAAATTAAGCGGAAGATTTTATTATAAAGCTCTGTCTCTGTAGCTCATTTTGCAAATTAAAATCTTTTTTTTTTGTTTTTAATTTAGAAGTAATTATTGCGTTATTAAGACGGTCGACTTTATGGATACCGTTTTTGTATCGCCGATATACATAATCGCGATATGACAGTAGATTGATGATTCACGATGGATTTGTTAATTCTATAATAATTGAGAGAAGATGTTCACACAAGTCTAGAGCCACCGAAAATAATGATATCGGAAATTGTTGGGAATATTCCTTATTCTGATTAGCAAAGTAGTATCTGGAACTGAGAGAGGGACTCGTTTCTCTCTTCTCCCCCGCGCTAGCCAGTGCGAAATGTGGAGTCGCGCCGGCCGTACGCGCGCGACTTCTTATCACCGGCGCGTTCAATGCATAAAGCATAAAGTTCGTATCTCATGCATACATTCATAGAGCCGTCGGTACGGCAGCGATGGCGGGAGCGAGACGAAAGTCATAACTTACGGTGCGTCCCACGCCTCTCCGTCTCCCCTGCACCCCCCTTGCCAACCCCTCAGGCGCACGTATCCCACCCCAAAACCGCCGCCGGTCCGCTCTCGGGAGTATCGAAACACCCGCAAAATCACCGGAGGGTGACTGAGGCACGTATGACGGCTGACACTCCTTCCGGAGGTTCTCGGTGCGCTCAAAATTCCATTTTCCCACGGAAAAATTCCATTTTTCCATCCCGGGCCCCACCTTTCCCTCTCTCTCTCTCTCTCTCTCGCGCGCGCTCACGACCGATTCATTGAAAAATAGTCCACTTACCGCGGCCTCTTTTTTGCGATAAATCAATCGCGCCTTTCCGACTATGCCCCCTCGTATAACCATCCCTTTCCGTTCTCCTTCCTCCCCATCTTTCATTTTTCTTCGCGCGCAGCCCTCTTCCTATGGGGCGCACCTCGATGCACCGGGCCACGGGGTTGGATTGTCTTCCGAGATGACTGCTGACAAATAGTGAATCGATCCGTCGCCGCCGTGTGTACGTCGGCCGTTATGCCATAAAGCTGCCGCAACAAAGCGTCGTTTTGATGCTTTATGGGCATCGCGTCGCATCGCCGGCCGTTGGCGAGATGACGTGTCGGAATGGATGTGTGCGCCGGCTTATATTGGCCGTTCACGAAGAGCAAGAGAGAAAAGAGAGAGAGAGAGAGAGATGTTCGTTTAGCGGATGAACCGAAACGTCGAGCGCGCGTTACGACGGCCAAACGCGTCGTGCATTGTGACGCTTATTCGTTCGCGTCGCGTTTTCATGCAAACTGCGGACAACGAATTTTACTCTTGTATGGGATGCACAATAGAATTTCGGGGGTCTCCTAAAAGTTGGATTCTCCCTTGTCAAACTTGGAGTGTCACGCCCGTGTAAGCGGCTGGCGCACGGAATTCTTCCTTTTTTTTTTAAACTTACATCTAAGTATCTTAGGAAGAGTATTTATGGTTTCCCGTAATAAATAATCCGTACGTTAGAGGATCATTTCCTTCGCGAACAAGTGCAGATTGAAAGTGCGGAACGATGTGAATGTTTTTTTTTACGTTTAAATGTTTTACATTCTCGTTGCTGTTATGTACATACATGAATGCAGACGGTATTCTATTTATGACCAAGATTATCACATTTTATTTCCGAAGCTATTTTTTTTACCTTTTTTTATTCAGTACATTAACGCGCCGCAAGAAAGTATACGTATTTGTATTTTAATTAATTTTATTGTTTGCAATCAATAAAGCTGTTACTTGGACGAACGATAGACGCTTCGCCGCGTTGAGGATCGACTCACTTATTTTCTTTTTTGATGTGCATCGTTCCGCTTGCACTATTAGTATGTCGTAGAAATTGTAACTCTCCGAAGTGATAGTGGATCACAGATTGATCTGCGTTGGGAGCAGGTGTGGCCCATGCGGGATCGATGGCCGCGCGTCGACACTTTCTTTCATCGCGTGACATGCAAGGGAATAAAAATTCCTCATCCGCGGTTTTATCGACATCGTGGAATGAGTCGGCGGATGTCCTCGTCGATGAGGAAAAAGCGCACTGCCGCGGAAAGAATGGGTGCGTTGTCTGACAAGGATTTCACCAAAGACACACTCTGAACTTCCGTTCTTCCATTGCAATCTAAAAACCTTCGCCACGCATCCATAAATTTCTTAACGATTGATATTTATTGTGACGGATTTAATATTATTTTAATGTAATTTTATTTTATTTTAATGCCATCTCGTTAATTTCCGATTAATACAGTTAAATGTGCGACTTTCAAATGTGAGTTTTAAAAAAAGACCTTTATCACGGGGTTGGAAAAGTTTGAAAATTGGAAGCGTTACGTTGAAGCGTTAAGTTTTCTTTTTGTTATGGCGTTTACTTTTAAAATATAGTATTTAAAAAGTTGAAGAAAGCAGTAATATGATAAAAGAAAACGTGGATTGCGTTAGTATTAGTCATTATTCGCCTTAGAAAACTTTGAATACAACAAAGATTAAATATACTTTGTTTTATATACAATCTATAACTTTTCGAAAGCTTACTTTTATTTCACCTGTGTTGTTTGCACTCTGTAAAGAAATTGATAATAAAATAGATACATTTTTCTCTTCTTTTTGAACTTTGATTTTATTTTAAACTTAACATGTCAGTGAACCTAGCATCTCTACCACTAAAAAAATGTTTCGATATATCGCATAATTTTCTGTTATATCTGCTAATTTTCTGCTTTAGTCCTGAATTTTTTGCCTGTTTGCAGAAAATTAAGACCAAAAGTGGAGGAGGGGGGTACTAAGTTTACATGACGCTAGCAGCCCCACTAATAAAAAAAGCATAAACAAAAAAATAAATAAACCTTAATTTTCTGCCTATTTTCTGCTGTAAGAAACTGTAAAAAGATATCAAAAATATTGAATGGTTATCAAAGTATCGGTACTCAAAACCATCGTACCGCAATGATATAAGAGAAAATGGTTAAAAATAAGAAGCTAACAATAACACAACAACTTTAAAAGTACTTCTTCAATCAAATACTCGTAAAATATACAATTAAAAAATTTTTAACTCACAAAATAATTTTAAAAAGCTTTAAAACTTACAAAAATACAAGAGTAAAGTAAAAAATTAATAATTTTTGATATTACTTTACAGTTTCTTAAAGCAGAAAATGAGCAGAAAATTCTGATATATATATATTTGTTTTTTGTTTATACTTTTTTTTTATTAGTAGGCTAGTGTCACGTGAACTTAGCACCTCCACTTTTGATCTTAATTTCCTGCAAACAGGTAGGAGCAAATAATTCGGGGCTAAGGCAGAAAATTAACAGTTAATTAGCAGAAAATTATTTGGTATGTCGGAACTTTTTTTTTAGTGGTGAGAGTGTTATGTTTACTAACGTAAATTTAACACATGTTAGTAATTATTTATAGATATCTTTTTTATAATTTTTTATATAATTTTATTTGTATTTCCTTTTTGTTTAAAAGAATTTTCTTCTTTAATATATTTTATATATTAAAAAAATTTTTTTTATTCAAAATTTTAGGAAGGAATTGTGCAACGGACGTTCTTTGTGTGTTCCTTGTTAATGGTTAATCGGTCTTTACACTTCATCGTTCATATGCACCCATTCGTGAGAGTCGAATTGCATGTGGATACGCGCGTGCGATGGCTCCGTTGATCTTTATCAGCGTCGAAATAACGAGGGGACACCTCTCTTAACGTAACTCTATTAATTGGTGATAGGATAACTACGAGGTAGTCATTAATTACAGTCGGAACCCCTGGCGTTCCGTTTAGTTTAGTTTGTTTCGAAGCTACTTTTAATCTCCTTCTCTCTTCTACCTCTTCCTTTCTCTCTCTCTCTCTCTCTTTCTCGGTTGCTTCCTTTTTCTCCCTTGCCAATCCTTTCATTTCTGCGAAGGCGTTTCGAAAAAGTTTAAATAAACGATAATTAAAATTGACGTGTTCTCTCTCCGTTTCTCTTTCTGATGAAAAACATTATATGAAAAATAGAAAATAAACGATGTATATGATGCGGATTAGAACAAGAAACAAATCTTTTGCGCTTTATACTTACATACACGTAAATACACAGGTAAATCTGAACCTGTAAATATTTCGATTTATTCAACTTATTGAATTTTATATCTTAGGATTATTTCATATAAATATAACATCAATAGATTTGACTGTGAATATTGGTTTTTAACATTTAAATTATTATAATTTGTTAACGTTGGTTACTTTGTCGATGATTAGCACATGTCCATTAAAAAAATATTTTTATATTTTTAGATCGCCGACTGGTGTCCCGAAGACTCATCAGAAAACTGGTCGACTCTCATGGCAGCGCGGAAATTCGCAGCCCTCTTCGCCGCGGTCCTGCAACTTTGCTTATGTGAGTGAGTCTCTCTTCCTGTTCACGTTTGCATGCTAGGGTCCTCGTAATCCGTTTAGGCCATTCGAAACATAACTCACCAAACTTTGAATTGGAAATGTAGGAATTTATTTAAAAATTTTTTAGCTTTGTATAAAGAAACAAATAATCTTTTCTAACATTATTGTTACTTTTTGACGTTTTTAATGTAATCTGACTAATGGTCGAATTAGTAATATTTCACACCACCAGATCAACTATCTAAATAAGTTAGAGACGCTTATTAGGTTTTCAACGTCTCATCTTAGGCGAAAAATTTCTGATCATTCTTCTGGCGTTTACCATCCCCGACCTTTTCGCGATGTCATCCGGAAGTCACGGTATTTCCGAGCACAGGAGAGCTATGGCGGTTCTCATAATTCGATGAAAGAACCGGGACGAGCGATGGAAGCAAAATGGACCGTCGTAACGGCGAGAGAGCCGCGTCACATCGTCGTGACGAGAAAAAGGACGAGATTGAAGGTCCAGGGAAAAGGATGAATCGAAGGGGTGATCGTAGGCGTCGTCTTCAACTGCACCGACTTTCATGAGGAAGCCACGGAAATTCTTCCGATATCGTACAACAACTTTCCTCCGCGATATTGTTTGTTCTGACGATGGCGAATGTACTGAACCGTTACGTCGAAACGGGAATAACGCTCGAATATTTGCTGCGGAATATGATGTAAATATGGAGATAGTTATGGTTAGATGGCCGATATAAAAGAGTCGTGTGCGATATTTTATAGGATGTTTATTTGAACCATCGACATTTCTGTCATTCATAACAGACGTCTCGGACATTTTCTTAGGTAAAAATAAAGTGTTTACAATACTTTTTCAGTGATGCCTTTTCTCACTCCAAGTAAAGTTATAATTTGTTTAATAATTTAAATTTAGGAATTACTTAATAAATAAATAAATTAACATACGCCATTAAAAAAATACTTCTTTCAGAGATTAAAACAGTGACCCGAGAAATATTGATATTGACAAATTTACATTGGCTCGTTATATGTCACATGCATCATATATTATGTAATTATGTCATACAGCGGAGTATTTCTAAAATATTAAAGTTATTTTTTATTACATTTCCCCTTCATATTATATTGTTGGATTGGCGCAAATGAATGTAATGTTTCAGGTTATTTGTTACAATATTTATTTTTTAACTTCTTTTTGCAGTGTCAACTAAACATCAAAATATTTCCGAGCACAGGATATGATTATTTTTTTGATAATTCGATGAAAGAGCCGAGACATCAAGTGATAGAAGCAAAATAGACCGTAGTACAATGGATCGTTTATTTATTTCACAACTTTTAATAATAAATTAATTTATTATGAACCTTTTAACAATACGCTGCAAAAAGTATGATTTAAGCATCCACTTAGAGTCTTCTAAATTGTATCACCTTTGAAAGTATCAAATTTATGAATTAAATAACTAAATAAATTAAAATAACACTAAAAATATAAAGAATTCTAAACTAATATTTACTTAATCAATAATTTATATATATATATATATATATATATATATATATCAAAAACAAAGATTTAATATTTAATAATTTTCATATGTCATATACATTTTGATTTTAAAACATTAATATCTAAAGGGTAACAGATTGACGCAAATAAAAGCTACATTTATTTGCATTAATTTAATAATGCAATATAAATGGAAAATATAATAAAAAATATATAACTGAAGCATTTTATTAATTCTCCGCGCGCTATATGACATATAACGCATGTGACATATGATGAGGCAGTATAAATTTATCAATATCTTTATTTCTCGAGTTATCGTTATGTAATCTCCACTGATTTAATACACGAAATTAATTTTTTCTGCCCTTTTCAAACCCACGAGTTGTGTCCATTCTAAAGTGGGTCCCACGTGTCATATCACGATAAATTTCACATAATCTATTCTGAGGCCCTTTTGTCAGGCCTTAGGCCCTCGGCGAATAATCCGCCTACTCTATCCGTGAGCTTGCCCCGAGCTTTCCCCGACGAAGTTCCGTTGTAAGCCGCGGCCGTAAGACGGCAACGGATGTAACCTCGCCGGCCGTTCTCTCGCCTCTGAATCTCTTACTCGGTTATATCCGCGCTGCGGTGGCGGCAACGACCCTATCCAGGACGATACATCGTCGGGGGTGGTCCCGGGCGCGAGGGAGTTTGTAGGATCCACTTAAATCCACCGTGATTTACTCGGGCACGCCGCGTCCAAACCTCCTCCTCTTCCTCCTTCCACCCCTTATCTCCGTCTCACTCTACGGTGAGATGCTGCCGCAGCCGCAATAAGTAACCGGGCCTCGAGCTTTTCAGAAACGCCGATGGAAAGCGTTAAGGAGAATTCGTCAGCCAACGGTTAGCTGTTAATCGTATATAGTGCGTCATATTTATTATCTCGATACTATATGTCTCTTCTCTTTATAGAAGGAAACATTGAATTAATTATATCCCGAGAAAAAATGGACTTATGCAATTATATATATGATCATATAATTGACCATATATATTATAATATAATTGGATCTGAAAATGGCGCGATATGATTTTATATAACCATATACAATTATATATATTCAAATATAATATAATTATATATAACACAATTATATATAATTATATATGGGTGAATGTAATATGATTGATTATATGTTATATTATACGATCATATATAATAATATTTGAAATGAGAAAATAATATGATTTTATCTGTATGTAATCATATTCAGTTACATATAATTATATGTGAAAACATCTGAACAAATAAGATTATATCGGGTCAAAATTTTGATATAATTATATATAATTGTATATGTTATTAGATCTGTTTATATCTAATAGTTATATATATTTATATATATTATGCCCATTTTTTCTCGGGATGTTACTGACTTTAGGAGTTTTTTCTATTAGGTTTTGCTCCCGGTTATTTTCCCGGTATTTCGTTAATCATTTAAATAATCCTTATTTGTTCTCTTTTGGTATGTTGTGTGCTGTTGCGCGAGGCAACGCTGCGAATTTCCAAAGCGAAAGAATCCCAGATAGAAATCGCGGCGTTTATCTGACTGAGCCTTTCTAAGTTGATTGTATAATGTATGCGCGCGGCCAAAAAAAAAAGAGAGGACTCCACGGGTATTAAAGCGCCGACTCTTTTGTCCGTCGAGAATTAAAAAGAAGAGGCCGCTCGAGCGGGATTAGACGAGGGCACGTAATTAATTTCGGCGGTACTTCTTATTTTTAACCGGCGGTCTTATTATTGCTCCGCCGCTTTCTTTATTTCACTTCCGATACTTCCGTCTCACCTCTCCTCTCTCCCTTTGAGAGTTGAGGGTGAAATCGTACGAAATAGTATTACGGCATTTCTTTGAATCGAGGGAATTTACGCGGGATTTTTGCGGAGCGCGCTTCAGTTCTGTCTGTAAGCTTCGAGTCGCAGGGAGTGAAAAAAAAAAATATTTCTACTCCTTTTTTTTATTACAACGCGCGGGAAAAATAACGCGACCATTTCTCCACGCAAGTATATCGATGCGGAATTCGCTCGCGCGCTGCACCGCGTCATTACATTTGCAATTTTTCTTAATTTATTTTGTTATCTGTATTTTTTGCTTACGGAAACGTTAATTAACGGCGCATCTCACTGAACATGCGAATAGCACGACAAAAATGCGAAGCAGCGTTGCGCGATTAACGTAATAATTACGAATGCGAACGTTAATGCACCTGCCTAATGTCACAATCCGCGTAACTGTAATGTTCCTATCCCTTCATCCATACACAGAAAAAGAATGTAATACAGCCAATAACATATGTGATTGCGGGCTGCCAACTACATAAAATACTCAATACAATAATATTTGCTATTAATGCAAGTACAATGTTGATACTGCAATAGCATATATTATTGTATTGAGTATATTTTTAATTGGCAGCCCGCAATAACATATCTTATTGAATATATTGCATTTTTTTTTTAGTGTACATATTTGAAAATACTATTTTATTTCGATGCGCATCCCCTTTTCCCTACCCTTAATCTCGTAATTTGGTGTATTCAATCTGTCTTCACAAAAGAACGTTAACATTTTCGTCCGCACTTTTACACCAAATCCATAAAAATTTAAGTCAAAATGAAAAAGATTAATATTATTTTACGACTTTGTGATGAAAATTGAATGTATTAATCGATATTTCGTTTCGTTTTTAAATTGCGCGGTGACATCGGCTATTCTTATTTCAATATACTAGTCGCATTATTCTTTGGCACTTTTCATAGATTTCCGATATATGTCAGGAACAAAATTTGCATTTTAACTGAGAGACCACAGAGTTTATTCCATCATGAATTCACCAAACAGAAAAAAATGAGATAAATTGGACATTTTATACATCTAACTAGATGTGAAAAAATACCGTTAATATAACCTGATATTTAGATTATGAAAAATTACAATTTTTACTAAATACAAAATATTCATCTAGCCTTTTTTTATTTACTCATATAGGATAAAATTACTAAATGTGTGTCAGCCACCTAAATTAAACTTTATTAATATTATATATTTTTATTTAATATAAATAATGTTTAATGACAACAATATAAATAAATGAGAAATTGAGTAATATAGACAAAATTTTAATAAATGACATTTTATATTTTGAGCGTACTAATAATTTTTAAAAATCACATAATAATAATAATGTAAGATAAGTAATAACAGTAAAATTAATAATTGACATGAATAAAAAAGTCAATTGTCAAAATAAATTCGCGCTAAATTTGTTCCTTATCTTTTTATTATTGTTATTTATTATTAAATATTTGTTTCTTTTTTTGTTCAATTATTAATAAAATAAATATTGGTTAATGATTTCTATTATTTTTAATTGCTGTACATTATAAATTTTGATACTTTTAAAAGAATGTTTTACATAAAATCGATATGCGGTCGTAAATCGATCTTACTTGCCTTCTCATTCATAAAGTCGCAGACAATCGTATTCTTGTCATCAATCGATTCCGACCACACGCTTCCCGGTGAGATTTACGAGCTCCTTGAGTTGGTAAAAATCTTTTATACCCGCTTTCGACTTTGGCGAATCCTCCGCGGGGTCGTGCGGAGAGAGGAGATATCGTTTCGATCCGCTCCATCTTCATCGGCGGTCGACGGCGCTGATGACACGCGGGAGAGAGTGCCAGCTTCCATTTTCAATATCGCACCGACAGTCGCCTTCAGGATCCTCGCCCTCATGGCGGATTCAGCGAGTCTCGGATGTCCGTCATTGCTCGCGACGTTATCAGCGATTCGCCGCGCCGCGTTGGTTGCCGCGTCGATTTCTATACGGATGCATGTACGTGCGTATCGAAACGCAATAAGCTGAGTCGAAATCAAATATCTGAATCACCGGCGCTAAAAAAAAATATGTTGTCTCACCTTCAGTACAATTTCACTGGAGTACTATTTTTCAATCATGCGATTTAAATTTTGAATATTATATTGAACATTTGTTTAGGATTATCTCTATATTCATCATTTATTTATTATATATATACTGAGAGAAAAATGTCGAAGTATTAAGAACAAAATATTTCTTATAACGTCTGCGATATTTATTTGTTATAAAAAAAATTATTTGTGAAAACAAAATATATATTTCTAGGAAATGCTTCTCATTTTTCTTATTAATTAGTTTATTTCTTAGGAATAAAATTTTTTTGAGTAAAATGTACACTATTTCTCATAAAAAAAATTTTAATTATTTTTCTCTAATAAAAATGGTTTATTTAAATAGAACGAATTAAATGTTTTATTTTTTGTAAATAAATTATTTATTTTTACGCACACTGGGTGTTATCTCTTTAAATAAGGTATATTTTGCAGAAATATATTTCAGAAGTATATTTCACAGAATATTTTACCGAAATGTATATTTCGTTTTTACAAATACATTTTTTTTATAACAAATAAATATTTTAAAAAGTCACAAGAAATATTTTATTTTCAATACTTTGACATTTTTCCCTCAGTGTAAAGGATATGATAAAAAAATTTATTATATATAGAGGACATGATAGAAAAATTACAAAAAGGATACAAATCTCTTTCTCAAGCGCTCTGATTTTTTGAGAAAATATTTTATGTTTTAATTCCTTGATACACTGAGCGAAAAATATCGAAGTATTGAGAACCAAATATTTCTTGTGACATTTTCTTTAATATTTGTTTGTTATTAAAAAATTTATTTGTGAAAATAAAATATACATTTCTGTGAAATATATTTCTTTAAAATATACCTTATTTAAAAAGATAACATCCAGTGTGCGGAATAGTAAATGATATATTTGCTAGAAATAAAACATTTAATTTGCCCTATTTAAATTAACCATTTATTAAAATACTTAAAATTTTTTTATGCGACATATTTATTTTACTCAAAAAAATTTGATTTGTAGGACATAAACCAATCAATAAGAAAAATGAGATGTATTTCATAGAAATATACATTTTGTTTTCACAAATAAATTTTTTTATAACAAATAAATATCGAAGAAAACGTCATAAGAAATATTTGATTCTCAATACTTCGACATTTACAGAAACAGAGAGACAGATTTGCAATCGATTTTTCTTTTGTTAAAAATTCAACGGAAGATTGCACTTGTATAAATTTTGATGGATTTATCGGTGATACGTGTATATTGGAGTCCCGTGCGTTGTTTGTAATTAAATATTCCGAGAAACGCGCAATTCACATAAAATAGCGGTACGATAAGTTACGTGTATAAACATCGAGCGTTTTCATTACGGAAGCTCAGACCATTCGTTACGTCAAGCCTGCGATTTTCGGGCATCCAAAGAGACATAATTTACGAGAGGGAGAAAGAGACAAAGATAAAAGAGTGTACATTTTAATTAAGTCTTCGTCATTAAATTGATTTTTACGTTAATACATCGGATATTACATATTATGTTTACTGAAGGATTTTCTTTCCCCCTTTGCGAGTGCGCTGTCACAAATACACTAAGAAACGAGACGTTTTCCGTGTTACGTGCAACGATATCAAGTGCTAACGTCGAAGTTCCGGCGGGACGCATGTAATCCGCGTAATCCGTCTAGCAAGGTGGACAGTAACTGGCGCGGCACGATATGGACAAAGTTCCTCTTGGACTATCCGGCGCCGGCCGGCCCCGGAATAATTGAAAATGTCATGACAATTGCGCTGAACGCCGCCGTAACTCCGTCGTTGACTGATGCAAATGGGTATATTCAAATTCTATCGGAGAATTAATAATTTTCGCTCGTATCGGGACCAGCAGCGTCGCGCGATAGCGACACATCATGCTGTCAAACTTAACAAGGCCGATATTATACATCCGTACGTTATTAATACCGTCAAACTCAAGAGACGTTTCCAATCTGATTCTCGATCAGTCTTGTTTAGCTCACCACACCGTCTTACGCTTTTCTCTCCTTCGAGGCCCCACATTTAACGTTACACAAAACTTTTTGAGAAAATATTGCAAAAACACATGTACCTATACAATCCTTTCACATACAGACTGTATGTGAAAGGATTGTATAGGTACATGTGTTGAAAATCTATAATGCGTTTAATGAAAATTGATATAGAACTACGATAAGCTTATCTTAATAACTATATTTTGATGAACAGCGAAAACTTGAAAAATGAGGCCGTGTTAGGCTTGTTGAGACGTCAGCACGCTTAAAGGGCTACATTAGCAAAGTTTCACGCTATTGTTTAACTTGACATAACTCGAAATGTGTTCAGAGATACTCTGCTGAAGTTTAAAAAGAATAGGGAATTATATGCTAAAATGTACCTTGTAAAAAATTTCGAAACGTAAAAAAGTAAAAAGTAAAGTTTAAAAGTAAAAAATATTTTATAAAAAATGTTGACCATTATATTGGAACATTAGCGCTGCATAACAACGGGCTACATTAAATGATTCTCCAAGTAATTATTAGAATTCATTATCTAATAACGGATATATTATATGAGTGGCCACTACAGGGACCCTAATATTATATTCTCCTTTATTTTTTGAGGCCTTTTTTCCTGAGAAAAAAAATTCATTCTACGTTGAGCGAGGGATTTATCATTATAATGAAGCCAGGAGATTCTGGAACGCCTCATAACAGTCTGTATGTGCGAGGCTCGAATTCTTCGCGGAGGATGCACCGACATTCGCGTCACGGATCTGCATTATTCGCGTTCACACAGTTGCCGGAAGATTTTAATGGGTGAAACCATTTGAAACACGCCGAATATGTTACGGATATCTCGCGAGCTGCGTGCCTATACTTTTCCCTGTAATTATTAGCATATATCCGCGAGCAATGTGCCGTAATTAAATTAAATATTCGTCAATGTGGAAATCGTGAGAATGATTTTGTGCGAGAGAGAAGGGGAGGCAGAAAGAGAGAGGGACAGGAAAAACTTTGGAATCAACACGGGACAAAGCTTCACGTGCCGTGATCTAGTTTTCTGATGAATGCGTATATTCGCTCTTTTTTTATTCTCAAAGATAAAGAGGAAGTAACTGCGAAGTAGTCTGGGTAACGAGAGGAGCAGAATTGATTCTAAGTAGTGTCACATATTCTTCAGGTAATGTTCGCTCGGAGGCGTCGATAGTCGGGACGCACGCCTCGGAGTATAAAAAGCGAAATGAGGAAGTTAGTCACTCGAAAGAAGACTTTATATCGCTTTTACGACTTTAAACGAAGCGCGGCATTGAATGGTACATCGCACGGTGGTAGTAGAGGCAGTGGAAAAGTTTTCTTCTTTCCGCTGCTGGCAGAATCGCTCCGCGATGGCGAAGCTCGCTTCTTCGCAACGCCCGAAGGCGGTACACCGGGAATTCATTTGGCATTCAGGACAAGGAACCCCGGAGGTATCCGTTGAAGGATGCGTGGCCAAATAAACGAGTGTCCGAATACGTTTAAGCAAATACGTTCCTCCGTCACAAACGCGAGGAGTTTATTCTTTTCTTCGACGGCGCAGCCTTGCAAATCACCCTCGAGCCTCTTTCTCGCAAAAGAACAGTCGGAAGTTAATCGACCGTATGTACTTTAGAATCCGTTTTCGCGAGACTGCGAGAATCGCGTATAATTGCACGTAATACCGCATAATGAATATCACGAGGAAATAATGATGTATCGCACGTATGCGTCAGGCGTAAGAGATACGAAATGGAGAACGTGAAATTTCTATGAAATTACTGGCGGAGAGATATATGAAGGAGCTAATGGATATCTTTAATGGAGACAGAATAAAATAGAATTTATTAAAGCCGATAAAAAAAGTTCGATCATTGTCAATTAGCTTAGTAGATGCGAATATATATACACGTACGTGGAATAAATTGCAATGAATATTATATGAGATTGTGTGACACATAATTTTTATAGAATAGTTAAAAATATTACAGCGCAAATAAGAAAATATATAGATGCTTTAAACAGCATATTGTGTGACGGTATAATTACATATTTTATATTGCGTTTAATGCAAATAACAGAAAAAAATGTGTAAGTATCAGTAATGACAATATTTCATTAATTAACGGTCTCTATTTAAATATTTTTTGAAAGGTAATTAGCCTTAGCTATTCTCGTCAATAAATCTACCCTTAAAATTAATATTCGAGATTCCAGAAGTGCAACTCATTTAACTGAGGCTATAAAAGCCACCTAATTAAATGTACCAGGCTGAGAAGCTATAAAGGTTGCTCCAGATTGAGGAGATTGAAACACGGTTGCCGTGTTTAGTATCCTTAAATGCAAACATGTTAGCGTTGCGATCGTTTTCCTGGGGAAAAAGCGTATTGGGAAAATTAACGCGACAATTCGACGAGAAGGCGACCGTAAACGAGGGAAAGGAAGAATAAGAAGTGGTATAAAGGTGAACTAGGGAGAAAAATCATCGAACAGGAGAGTCAGTTTCCACAGATTATGCTAACGAGACAATCTCCACGGTACACCGGAGACGCGTCTAACGGACCCCTTTTTTTATTTTTTTCGTTCGTTCAATGATCCCGCGCTGGCTCCCTCAGACCGAGGGAACGAAAGTAGCGATCGTATCCTGGCAAACGGAATTGCCTGGGGCCCTTTCGGTGGTGAGTGAAAAAAAATGCCGATAGGAACGAAATCTGTCCCGGAAGTGGAAATGGAAACATCGCGGGAATATTTCGGGGAAGTTTCAAGACGATTTTCCGACGAACCGATAACGAGCGATTGCGGACAGATTAAATCTTTGAAAAATGATGATGGGATCTTCATTTGGGACAACAGCTTTTATTTACGAAAATTACTCGTTATATCCCTGTCATTGTTCCCTGGTTTATTTCTTTTTATCACGATTTTGCTGCGCAGTTCAAACGCCTATTGGACATTCGATCCTTCGTTTATCGTCAGAATCTCTCCCTTGGAGAAGGCAACCGCTTTGTCTTCTTTCTCCGTACCAATCTGCGACATATTTTCGTCGGTAATCACGCTCTTAATTGCGCAATTACGCACGCTCCCTATTTTTACGTCGGCATGGCGGCGTATTGCAGTGACGCGGGGTACGAGAGCCTAGAAGTTCGCGAGCATTACCGGGAGTGCAGCTCGCTCTTCCTCCAACGTCCCGGCTCTCTCTAACTTCTATCTACCGGCGGATTCCCCGTTTAAGCCAAAATCAATAGGCGCGTGCTCCGATCTGATAAGTATCCCGAAGAGAGAGCCCTGCCTCTCTCCCTCGTCGAGAGTAGATCCCCTTGCGACGCACACTTAAACACATTTGTCTGTACGTGTGAAACTGCCGTTGCTCTTTCCTACGAGCCTACGAACCCCGATTCGCTCGAGTAATGTCGAGGAAATCGATTTTCACCATTTTTCAATAACAATTTTAATTGCAGGGACCCGTCACACAAACTCTCGAACGATGATACTTAAAACTATAACAAGTTCGGACAAGTGCGTCTCAGAAATTCACATATGGATGGACAACTGAAATATATTGCTATTCCCCGTTTAACGATGAACTAAACAAAGTTAAAAGGTCGAAATAAAAGATAAAAGATGAATCCTGATCCTGAGAGAGGACACCCGTGAGGAAGTGACCCCGAGGTCAGTTTACAATTCCCATTTTAAATTGCATCGCGCCCGTTATACGATACGGTGTCCCCGAATTTACGCAGGGTCACGTGCGATCTCGTTCCATTTAAACGCGGAGCTTTGCCGGGTGTTTCGCTCGGCTTCTGTTCGCCCCTGCGAGCGTCCCGGTCGCGTTTTTACCGCCACCCCCGTCTCGCACGGTCGTAAATCCTTCGTTACCGGAACTTTTTAACGGAACTCTTTGCGCGTAATCCCTTCGGCGTTCTGTGTTTGCCGTAAAGATTCCGTCGTCGTCCGCGGCCGACACGTGATGTAGCTCTTCCGTTCCCATCCCTGCGCGCACTTCGTCTTATGCAACACCCCAACCCCCACCCCCGACGGCGGGGGCGAACACGCGCGCACGTTGGGTGAACTCGCGCCTCCGCTCTGCACCGTGCAAGAATCCGTGGAATTTTTCGAGTTAGCTCTCCGAGCAGCCGCGATCTGAAAATCCGGAACATTTGAGCAAAAACAAAAAAGGCCGAACGTTTAATCCTCGCGGAAATACGGAGTAATTTCGCTGTCTTCCTCTCCCCCGTTCCCGAGCAGTCGCTACCTCCGTCTGTTCTCGATTGTCCTCTCGGTCCGGTTATCCGGCTTGCCTCTTCTCTTTTTAATTAAAATAGGACTTTCGTTCAATTACATTATACACGGGGGCGTTCCAGATTCACCGCGAGTCTCGAGTTTTTAGTCATAAGAGACTGAATTAAGAAGAATATAGATTGTTCTGTAGGTCTTGCGACATCAATAATTGGAGTGTGTACGTAGTAGGAAACTTTATTCTTTAATTAATCTCGTGTGAATTTAATTTCGTGAAAAATTTAAATGCCACAATGTGATAACAATTTTATTATGTATATGCAAGACTTGATTCCGATATAAGTTTGCATGATTACAAAAAGCGTGAAGAAGGAAACAAAGAAGACATAGGCGTCACCAAGCTGTTAACATTATGTGTCTAATGATTGTGAGAAAGAGATGATAATTAGATCTCGAGAGGACAGAACGTGGAGCAAAAGAAAAAGGAAAAAGAAAAAAGAAAACACGAGAAAAGAAATTAAATAGGCAGGATCGTAAAACGTGAAGAACATAAACAGAACCCATAAAAGTTAGATCTTGAAGATGGAAAGATTTCGCTCACGGTCAAATTTTCGCAAAAGAAAAATTCACATACCATTTAAAGCACCGAACGAAACTTGCGCCCGTTTCCATCAATGTAAATTTTTCTAATTTAGAAAAAGACGAAAAGTAAACTTCAACCGAGATCGAATCTACATTGGTGGAAGTGGACATTAATATTGCGTCATCGAAAGTAATTTTGCCAGAAGCGAACGTCCTTTGTCAATATTCTCGGCTTTCAATCGCTCGATTCGCGCTTGCTTGCGCGCGAATTGCGTATCAAAATAATTTCGCTGTGGCGGGCGTAAATGTTTCTTTGATGACATCGGCTCATTGTCACTACCCACGCTAATAGTCGATTTTGCCCGGAGCACGTCTGCCTATTAGCATACGCATTCGAGCGTGTCGCGTTTCTTGCTGCTCCCAGCCGTTTTCGTTCGCTGAATATCACATGAAATGGAATTTCCAAAAGTGCTTCTCCCGCTCACCCCTCATAGAATTCCCTCACCCCTGATAACTTATTTTCTCAGCAAACAGCGAAACGTCTTACGAATACCATCGTCTACGATTACGTATAATGTCTTGTAATTAAGTAGCAACGTCAGCTTGACATTTTCAAAAACGTCACCTTTTTGCACTAAATTACACTTTCGCTGTTCTTGTTTGTCAAATATCACATGAAACGAAATCTACAAAAGTAGTTGCTTCTCCCATTCGTTTATTTTTCCTGCTAACTTATTTACTTAGCAAATAAAAAAAGCGATGTTTTATGAACCATCACCTACGAAACCTGCGTAAATGTCTGTAATTAATGTAAAAAAAAGAGAAGTATCATTTTTTTGGTCGAGCCAGTTCTTGTTTGTCTAATATATAATTTTTGTGTGAATTTTTAATTAAGTAACAAAGCCAATTTGACATTGTTAAGAGCACCTGTACTTCCCGACTTCCGCATTTTGAAACCTGAACGCTAAACAGATCTATGCATCACGGACGATTACCAAGAAGCGCACCCGAAGATATGTGTGTAACAGCGATAGGGAGATTTTCATATCCCACGGCTTTCCAGCGCTGACGATCACCTTGGCTCCCGGGAACATTCCGTTATCTCACTCGAACCGAAGGACCGTTCGGCCAGAGGGTGTACATTTTAGATTCGCGATTTCAACGATATAGGATTTCTCTCAGGCCGCGAAGGAGAAAGGCCAGCGAAATCTCCAAACTCTTTGAATCGGCGGACGGCTCCGCGGCCGCCATTGTGTGGGTGGCTTACCGTCGTTTCCTCCCGGGGATAAAGCCGGGGGTATCACCGGATACTGCTCATCCCAAGTCTATCGCCGGAGAGCCGTCCGACGGCTCTCGAGGATCTCCCGTTTCGTCTCTCTCTCTCTCTCTCTCTTGAACTAGAGGGAGGACGATGCCCGGTGACTTTTATAATCGCTTTTAATACCGCTCGCGAAAGGTCTCGCCTTCGGATGCTGCATAACTATTATTGCGCGGCGAGAGAACGCCCGATGGTCTTATATTAGCTCTCGCTGTTGTTCGTAGACTAAATCGATGCGAAGAAACGGACTTACAAACTCCGGGTTTATCTTTACTTTTTCTACTATTCTGTATACCGTCGTTTTTCTCGGAAATAATCCAAGGAATTACTCGTAAATATGATTTATATAACTTATGTATTAGTTATACGTTTGTTATGCGTCGATAAACAAAAAATCGATTGGACTCGAATAGAAGAATTTCGCATCAACCAGTCCAACATCGAACCGAGATTACGTATTTTTGCGCGAGGATGCTCGACGGCGCGATCTCGTTTCACATGATTGGCGTAAACAGAACGATGTCAGAAAAACAAAAAAGAGAAAAACGGAGTTGGTTCCGGCGTAGTGCAGCCGTGAACATCGCGGCGGCGATCTTAATTTCCTGGGCGGATGGTGCGTGATAATTCCGATGAAAAATTCCATCCTGCGCGCGGTGTAATTAACGAGGAGATGGCAGGTCGCGCGCGCACGCGTCTATGCAGCGCCAGTCCTGTCCGCTCGCGAAAGGACCTAATTAATTAGATATCCCTACGACAAATTGCTAGAATTACACCTCGCTGATTACAATTAGACTTGAAATGAAATTCCACTGCAATAAAAGCGCGGCATACTATACTTGCGTTATGCTTTCTCTCTCTCTCTCTCTCTCTCTCTCTCTCTCTCTCTCTCTCTCTCTTTCAATCTTCTTCTGCCTTGCATTCATGCGTACTAGCGAATGCACGCATACGTTTTGTTGCTTATGCAAGAACTTACTTTTATGAAAAATTAAATGTAAAATTAGAGTTCCTTCATTAGAGTGGAACAAGAACGGGCAGAATAAGAGACTAGAAAGAAATAGAATGGATACATGCAGTTGCGCTATTGCGAATACTTTGAGCCTTTCAGTGGGTCTACTTTCTCTTAATGAAATTTTCTATTATTTCGTATTTCGGAGTAAAAATATCTGAGTGTTATGTCTTATGAGAAAGAAGAGACGCAATTTAATTAGAGCATCGCTAAGAAACGCGGGAAAAGATATCTTGGAAACAATATCACATAAGTGGAAAACGAAAGCGATAAAGAGGGGAAAAAATTGATAGTTCCTCTAAAGTAATTTAGTTTTCTAGTACTTTATTAAAATATATTTTATCTGATGCGCGCGCGGCAGCTATTATTTCTTTACCAGACTGTTACTTGCGATAAATCCGACAGCGTTTTCCCGTGGAGTTTCGCAGCTTTTTTCCAATGAAGCGAAAATTAAATTTAAGTAGTTAATAAAAAGGCCGACGAGGGTCGAGCGGGAAAGGGAGCGGAACGAGAGCGTGGAGAAACGAGGGGAAAGATTGAGGGGGGCGATGAAGAGCGCGAGCGCGAGGGCGCGGATCGACTGATCCACACGTAATCGTAAAACCGAACCATGAAAACTGGGGGGGACCGGTGTCCGGATTACTACTGCGAGATTCAAGAATTTTTCCATTTATCGCCCTTCTTGCATGAACGCATACAAGAATTCGATACGAGAATATGGGTGGCTCTCTGCGCTCTTTCTGGCTTCCTGGACGGGAGGGCGCGGAGGTGAAACCCCTACCGTAGGGAAAGGAGAAAGGGGGATGCTACCCCATCCTCGACCTCCGCCTTGAATATCTAATCGACGGCGTGCTACTCGCTCATGCATACGCCTCGACGGTAGGAAATCGCGGCTGTGCATTCCGCGAGACACTACTCGCGTCGGCGATGCCGAGCGCATTCGTTCTTTCGTTCCTTTCTGTCCCCCCCCCCCTTTTTTTTCGAACATTCGCGGCGCATTGTATTTTTCCAAGCGCGACGCGTGCAACACGATCACCCCCGTCGTGATATCCGACGAGATTGGAAAGGGCTGAGCGCGACATATAACGCAAAATGTGTCGTTTTGTTTCTCGTTTATCGATGACGAAGGTTTGATACTCGTGAATTGATTGTAAATGTAAATCCTTTTTTTATTGCCCATGTGTCATTGCCGTTTGAATATTTTATAACACTTGTTGTTTAGTTTGTTTTTGTACTCAAAGGCTTGTATTATACCCATAAAAAATTATTATAAAATAGTTATATGCATTATATTTCGCCAACGTCTGTCTTCGATCATTAAATTGGTGTGATTGAAAGTGAAGTAAAGTGATAAAAATTAAACATGTCACATTGTTGTAATGTTTTAGGCCAAATCACCCCGGAAGTTTTGCCCGAGTTCTTAGCTCCTTTGGAAAATCACACGGTGATTCAAGGTCGTGACGTCTTCTTCACCTGCGTCGTTAATCATCTGCAATCGTACAAGGTACAATTTTCTTTCATAAACAGTTTTTCTTCTTATATTGTAAAAAATAATAAAAAAGGGTTATCGCTTGTAGCACGTTGGATATTTAAAAAAGTCCAATATATACATTTGCATCAATATGCAATATAATTCATGCAATACTACATGCAATAAAAATCTATTACAAACTCTCGTCGAGACTTATGTATTTCTAAAGATGGTAGTGTCTTTCAAGTATATAATAAATATATAGTAAATAGCGCATGTTTCTGTAAAAATGTGTATTTACATCGGAACGCGATGGAGAATTATATCTGTCAATAAGACAATCTAAATTTGTACGAGTTTAGTTTTACTCGTGAAAACGTTCCTCATTCCGTTTTTCTTCCGCGAGAGTCTGACTATATTTCTCTGAAATACTACTGCGAATAACGATATGAACGTATGCTATATATATTGTGAATTAATTTTAAACAAAGTTATAAATCTAATTCGATAAAATCTTACTATTTTTTCTAAATTATCTTTTATTAAACGTGGATTAATTGACGTATCAAATTTAGCCACAAATTTAATTAAGATAATTATCCTAACTGTCTCAACTGTCAATACTTCCAATTGGTTTTCTCATCTGTAATATTAGAATTAAAAGTACGAGAGCGTTGTGTATTAAGAATGTTTTAATATTAAATTACGGAGAGGTAAAACTATCATATAAATATAAGTAAACGCGTGGCGATAAATAGAGAATAATTGATACTAGATAATTGGAGGAGAGGTGGAGCAGTATTTATACTGCTAATACCTTATACAATACCTTACATTTTTATTTTCTTTTATTATTTAAATAACCAGTTTTCAAGATTGTTATTTTTATTTGGTGTTTATTAAAGTATTTACTCAAGTAATGATGAAAAAGAATTTATTATATATATTCTATATTTGAACATTTGTAAATAAAAATAAGCATATCAATTGCCCCTCTGCTTTTAAAATAATAAGGACACTTACTCGAGTAAGACAGTTACGCTAATATAATAAATTAATTTTTTAAATATATTGAATTTATTTTATTCCCTGATTATTCGTAGATTTTCAAGCAGCTTTTTTTTTTTTTTTTTTTTTTTTTTTTTTTTTTTTTTTTTTTAAATTAACAGAGTAGTTAATCGTAATTTTCGGTTTAATTTTATTTTGAGAAATAAAATTATCTTTCGGTATTCCAGGTAGCCTGGATAAAATCGGATTCACGAGCGATTTTGGCGATACATACGCACATGGTGGCGCACAATAACCGACTGTCTGTCACGCACAACGGGCACAACACGTGGAAACTGCACGTGTCGAATGTCCAGAAGAACGACTCCGGTACCTACATGTGCCAAGTCAATACGGACCCTATGCGTAGTCAGGTGAGATCTTAAAGTCAACAATCCCAATTATTTACATACTCATCTGAAACATTGAAAGATACGCGTTGCCGAACGTAATTAAAAGTCGTTAATTGGTTTCTGATTTTAACGACGTTACGCTTTTTCCCGCGTATTTACGTAATTTACTTTTTGTTATTATTTTCTATACCCCCTTTTTTTTTAATGGCACGGGTACCCGCATTTTTTGAAATACCGCAAATGCCGCTTGAAAAAGTATTAATCCGGTACGTTGGATACGCGTTGCAACGCGCATCCGCAATAACAACGTATCTCTGTTAAATTAATTTCCATTTACCTTCCACCCGACGCTTTATTTTTCCACGGCATTTCCACGTTGGAATCGTGCGCACACGACGGTCGTTACACGCGTGGCTCTATCGATTTCCATCGACAAAGCGCCGCGTCGCCCCGCGCGACGTAATTCGATTAAAAAGATCGAGGTTTCGCGCAATTTCGTCAGATCCGACCGGCGGAATTTTTAAAATTCCATACACAAGCCCGACCATAACTTTTTAACGCGCGCTTTTTCTTCAGCCCTCCAACCATTATTTTGCGGTGCAATATCGGTTGTAATATCGTCCTACCAATGCACCTGCAATTTAGAATCGAGAAGCAGAAACTTTTATATTATTTAAAATAGAATATTTTAAATTGTTAAAATTAGAATGCAGCTAATTTCCGATTCGTGAAGATTTTGATTTCTCGCTCGAATTCTCACGCGTTTTTCTGATTTTTATGTCTTTCTTTTTTTGGATAATAATCATTATAAGTACTTTATAAATGTATCTAAAAAGTTTTAGAAGGTTTAAATTTCAAATTTGGCAAAACGTTTCTTGTGCATAGGAAAGGAAAAAAATAGAGACAAACGGATACGTTCTTATACGTATTATCTTGAGATAATTTCGGTATTTACTTTGTCAACATTATTCTCATATGTAATGCAACTTTATTAACATTTTTGGTTAGAAAAAGGAGAGTAGAAAAAAATGGAAGTTCAGTGATCAGCACGCAATATTCACGCAAAGGGAAAATTGTGTGGCGGTCAGTGAAAGCAGAAGGGCATTGTGGCTGCGCGATGTCCTCTGGTTTTAATTATGCAGATTTTCGACGAGGCGCACGGGAAATTATTGTCGACGTAGAAGTGCGGCAGGTGCGCATATCGTACGGGCTCGAGCGACTGTTTCCTCGGCGACGAGATTCTCGGATTGGCTGTTCGAAATATCCCTTAAATCCCGAGCCGAGTCGACCGATGATGAAATTATTTATCACGCTTCCATCACTGTTTTATCCACTCGGGACGCGCATCCGCTAAACCATTATCGGACATTTACTACATTCTTTCGTAAATGGCCTCTCACACGATATATATATATACACTGAGGAAAAAAAAAGTTGTTAATTTGACTAAATTTTCCAACTAAGTTAAATTTTGTCTATTCAAGTATTTACATATTTCAATTAACTATATAAATACACTTGAATTGAAATTTGTGTATTTAAGTTAAATGCATAAATTCTGGAACTGACAAAATTTTAATTTAGTTGGAAAATTTTATCAAATCAACAATATTTTTTCCTCAGTGTATACATCCTTCATGACTAAAGATCGAGATCTCTATTTGATATATGCTCATGCATGTTTCATGGTGACTATCTTGCAAAGGTACTCCTAGTGGTTTGCCATTGCCTTTCGAAAGATTATCATATTGATTACCGAATTACGACGTATAAATATTTTAATAATGTTTATACATATTTGTATATCGTTAATGTAATTTTCAGGGATTTGGAAATGTTGACTGATACAGCTGATTCATAAAAGATACTAAATTTAAAATTAATACAATCAATTTAAATTACATACATTAAGCGATTGAACTGAAATCTGATTATTCTTAGAAAGTTTCTGATCTTGGATATTCTTCCCATTCATTTTTTATCTTCTCCATCCTCTTTTCCTTTTTCACACCTATACATACATACACATTCATAATATTCCACTCACACTTATCATTTGTCTTGCTTGCACTACGACGAGCACTCTGTGCCCTTTATCTCGCTGCAGGGCCGTATATTGCATCGGAAGGTTTCCCGCTCTGCCGGTCGCATTGAATTCCGCGGGACATGTGCACCGCACCACGACCAGTAAATTTGACCTACATTCACGTTAACCCGTGACACACCGGCGACCGTCGGTACGTGCCCAGGGACGTAAAACGATGTCTTTTTTATTATACACAGCCACGGGGCTCTTTAGCACAGTTTATGCCGACTGACGTTTTGCACAAGGCGACGACACGATATTTTCGACTTGACGATGATGAAGTTAATATAGAACACGTCACGCACGTACGAGATAATAATACCATTCGGTCTTGTGTTTAGCTTATTATTAGAACTTAATTGTTGTTTATTTTTATAATTTACATGCTTTTTGTTTAAATTTTGCAAAAAAAATTATTTGCTTTTATACATCTTGACTTATTTTTTTAAAGATTTTCACTATAAAATAAAATTAATTTGGATAAATATTAATTTACTAAAAAGTATTATAAATATAAAAGGTTTTCTAATTTATAAATTGTGTAGATATTTAAATAATTTTTTAATTAACAATATTTGATGCAGAGATATTTTGTTACTTTATATATGTATAAACACTATCTTTTTATACTTATAATTATAGTTATAAAGATTTTTTAATCATTTTTTAAAAATATTTTTATATAAAAAGATTATTGAAAGATATTAAGCAACAGAAATAGCAGCTTATTGTTTCTACATTGTTATTTTACAGATGAGAATATATAAAATAAATTTTTGTTCTCTAATTAAACGCGGTCAGATTTCGTCAATTATCAGCATTTTATTTTGCATTTATTTACGTATGTACAGAAAATAAAGTATGTGAAAATAATGTGTTTGCACGTTTTAAACTATATTATCGCTATACTAATATTAAATGCGAAATCTAAATGATATTTCATTGTGATATTAAAATATTATTATGGTGGATGCAGATCTCATCCTGGCGTGCTTTGTACAATAATAAACGAGAGAAGCACGATTATATTAAATTTAAAAAAAAACAAGCTCGTATGATAAAAGGAGCAAATTAAAAAAACCCGGTGCTTATTTTATTTCGCCTACAATCATAAATTTCCTTGCATGTTCGTTTCATCGAATTGGATAAGCTACGTGCACTATTCCATGTCCAGTAAATTCTATACTCCTGCACGTTATACCCATGCGAAGGTACCCTCATCGTGTACGTGCTCAGGGCCGTAAAACAATGTACTCTTTTTCCGGTGAGTAGTTCGAGCCTTGTCTTTGCCGAGACGGCTTTAGTATAACCTCCCTACGAGCTGTTTACTCCGCAAGAAGAAATTCTTTCTAACTCTTTGATCTTCGCGTTCGCAGTACATCAAAATGCAATTAATTCGTTCTTATCTCTCTCCTAGGAACAGTTTTAATAATGAAATGATTCAGAATGCTGTTGTATAAAGAGCGTGAGAATAGAGGCTTTTTTACTATAATATATTTATGTATACAAAATTAATATTGTTAATTCCTTGATGATGCATTATTATATATGATGCATTATCTGTTCTATTGTCATTTCTAAAAGAGCTTTATATACAAGATTGCAATGATAAAAACTTAAACTTGAAGTTTCGAAGTTTCTCACGATATGCCAGAATAATTCGATGTTTCCTTGTTCCAGATGGGGTACATGGAAGTAGTGATACCGCCCGACATAATGGACGACGAGTCCGCAGATGGTATGGTTACTCACGAAGGAGGCAATATAAGATTGCGATGTGTCGCCACTGGTTCGCCAAAACCTACCGTCACTTGGAAACGAGAGGACGGCCGTAACATTATCCTCAGAGAGGATGGACAAAAACAATGTAAGTTGAAGATCTTAGTGATTTTTCTACCTATGAGATTATTCTAAGAAAGAACTGCAATACATTAATTGAGTGAATTGAATAAAAAAACTGTTTTAACTTTAGTATAGAAAGAACTTTTTAATCAATATTAAAAACAAATAAAAAGAGAATTTAATTTTTACAAAAAGAAGATAAAAATGCGGATTTTTTATGATTAAAGTTATGGGAAGGAAAAGATTATATTGTTCCTGGTATATTAATATTAATATATTAATAAAAAAATATTAATTTTTCCGTAACAATATTATAATAATGCCGTATTGCGATAAATTAGACCTAAATTTCAAATGCATTCGAGGCCTTTGCAGCTCGATATCATTACCGTAAATGATAATTAACGTTCATCACTATGAGAGGCATTCAACAGACATACATTAGTGGGTACATACATTAGCAGATTCGGGTACGCCGAACTCAAAATGTAACACGCAAACCGCTGTGCAGTCCATGCTCTGATGAACTTATATTCACTTACCGTTGATATTTTAGAATAAGCTTTGAATCGCATTACACTCGCAGAACGCGGCATTCTCGTAAAATCGAGTTATCTGAGATTCCTTTGAAACCGCATGTTTCACGAACGCATTTGGCAAGACGACTATATATATGTACATATATATTTCGTCGGAATAATAACAGACTCAACAGAGTCAAATAGTGCAAATTACGACCATCTGAGATCCGCGAAGTGGGCAATGTAAACCGGATTTATTTATACACAAGATATCCCAAAACCAGAGCACTCTCTTTCTAGTAAACCTTATAACACAATATATGAAATCAGGAGATTAAAATTTTTCTTAATTAATACTTGCAAAAAGTCTTATGAACGTAATAGAAAAACGTTCTACACTCTATGCTCTAATAATATGTTATATTATACAAAATGATTAAATTTACTTTAGTTAAATTTACTTTGCATTATATTGTTGAATAGTAATGGACTGTACATTTTGGTGAATTCCTTGATGCTCATATTCCTTGTAAACAGAATAGCCAATTACGTCTCCTTTTAATTATTCATTAGTAATTTCATATTCCCGATTTTAATGATACTAATTTGTTTTAGCGGAATAATAATAATAATAACAATTGCACATGCGGGCATTTGCTCACGTGTGTTAAGTTAGCCTCCACACATAAAAATTCGGCAGTTCTGATATGAGTTCCCGTTTGATTTTGGAGAGATAAAGAGTTCTCTGTTGTTTAGAAAAAGAGTTTTGTTGACGGTCGGAAATTAAAATTAAATAAATGCGGTGCTTCTTATCGAAATTTCAGATCGAATAGTTCTGAATGGCTCAATACACGGAGAGAATTTTCTTTCAAAATTTACCTTCAAAACCTGGTAATTGTGAAATAATGTGTGATCTCAAAAAATTTTACTACACTTTTTAGTAAAATTTACTATATTTTTGTAATTTTACTAAAAGTATAATAAATTTTACTATACTTTTAGTAAATTTTAATTAAATAGTAAAATTCCTCGAGGTCACATATTATCCCACAATCAGATTTTGAGCGTAAATTTTAAAAGAAAATTCTCTCCGTGTAGCTTTATTTTGCGATTATCTAGAGTTCTTGAAGCATAAAAAAATTTTGATTAATTAATAAAATTAGAAATTGTTAAAAATTTGATTTTAAGATACAATAGTTCTGAAAAATGTAATCAGAATTATTCGGTACTCTAAAAAGTTTTTCGATCATGGGACCTTAAAATTTGCGATCACCGTTCTAATATGTGATAGTACCTTGCAAACCGTTGATCCGATCGCTTTCACTTGTAAGACTTTTTGATAAAACTTGTCGAGAACTAGAAATGCAGTCAAAAGTATTCAGAACTTTAAACCGTTAATCAACAGAACTTTTTTTTTCAACTACAAGGAACTTTTTATCTCTTCAAAATGAAATGGGAACTCATATCAGAACTACCGAATTTTAATGTGTGGAGACTAACTTGACACACGCGACCGACAAACTGACTGACTAACTGACAGATTGACTGACAGACTGACTGACAGACTGACTGACCGACTGACAGATCGTCAGTCTGTCAGTCAGTTTGTTAGTCGCGTAGGTTAAGTTAGCTCCCACGCATTAATATTCGATAGTTCTGATATGAGTTTCTCTTTCATTTTGAAGAGATAAAGCATTCTCTGTAATTTAAAAAAAGAGTTCTATTGATTAACTGTTAACACATGTCGCTTGCTCGCATACGACGATTTTAAGATTTAAAAATAGACTTGTGTTTAAATTTTTATTTGCGAAATTGAATCAAAGAGAATTTAATATAGCATCTCAATAGTCATAATGACACTTCTAATTAATAATTGTCCGATAATATTTTGTACAAAGCTTGAGCAAACGCTAATTGTGTGTTAATTAAATCTTTCAGCGTATTAATCAATGTGTATGTTTGTTACTATATACATACAACAACGTGTTTAATTACCATTAAATAGTTAAATAATGGATCAACAAAATTCTCACTGTTTGATCGAGTAAAAATACATCTTTAATTTATAGAGAGATAGAATCAACGAGAATTAGCGAATGAATACGAAAGTAAAAGTGTAATATAAAGTAAACTTATTTTTAATATACATTGCAAACACAATTAAAAGCTTAATAATTAATCCAGTTTTTATAAAACAAATCTCTGCAAAAGTATGTCTCTTTAGTGGCTGAAAATAATTAGGCTTATTTCCTATTTTATAATAAAACTGAATTGATTAAAGAGTTTGGAGTTATTTTAAAGTTTACAGTTTGACATTAGGTATTAGTTTAGGATTCATACGCGCGGTCCAAGTGTCGACATCTGACTTAGTACGGGATGGATGTTGAACGGCGAATTCTAACTGTGAAGCGGACATATTGCAGAAACAGGGTCATAGGTAACGTTCGTGCATGCCAACATGATTTCTCGTTCCCAGTTATCTTAGCTTTATTATCGAACAGCGTTGAACAATCTTTGATTCATTGCCGTTGTTGAGTGTAGAATTTATTGAACTGCATATATATAAGCTGTATATAACGATAAATCCATGAATTCTATTTTAAGAAATATCAGTATTTAAAGCGAGGAATCAAAATGTAAAGAAAAGTATGTCGGGCGCAATGTTATGTAATTTATTGCATATGCATTTAATTATCGTGCATAACATTAATATAAAGTACGGGAGTGGGACGTTTGATCTTTTCGCTAATAAATAAGAGGTTCTTTGTATAAGGAGATAAAAAGTTCCAGCTACAGGGCTGAAATGCTGCAATTGTTTTTTTTTTCTTTGATGAGCATTATTAATAACATCCGCTCTTTTCACGCCGTTAGATGGGATTAAGCTCGAGGGTAGTCGGCGATACGCGTAAAGCTCCCGGGGAAAAAGGTGCCATGATTACGTCGATTCTCTAATTAAGATGGTCGCGCCGACGCGGTTGGAAAAGTGTCGGAGCGATAAAGTGTCGGGGCGCATCAGCGCGGAATAATCGATCGTCTCTCGCGCTTACTCGGGACCCGTCGGTAATTAATTACAGCGCAAACGGTAATTTACACCCCGCGGCAAATACATAAGCACACTCCCCTACAATGGGCGCGCGCGGAGAAGTAAGGGGGAAGGTATACGTCTAAAACCATAAATTATTACGACGCGCTGCTTCAAGTTTAATCGCAAAATAAATAAATCGATAAGTACATATTGCGCTCTACGCGCGCCTCTCTCATGCCACTCCCGTTTCGTTATCGTTGAAACGTCGCGGTGCGTGTCTCCTCCTCCTTCTCCTCCTCCTCCTCCTCTTCCTCTTCCTCTTCCTTCTCATTTCTGTCTCGGAGCGAAGGAACGCCGAGAGTGCCACGTGTTAACGCCGTAAAGCAGCGTACAAGGATCTATTTAGCGCCTCCCGCGGATTAAGAGAAATTGTAGAAGAATCATTCTAGGTCCCATAAACTTCAAGCGAACTCTCGTCTTCTCGCGATTAATCCTACCCGAAGGATTAAAGTTTACATGGGGGTTAACGACCCCCCGGGCGACCAGGTCGAGGACGAGGGACCCGCTTGTCGTCCTTCGCGAGTTAAAGTACACTTATTGACCGCTCTTACAAGCAATCCGCCCACGCCATCGCGATAATCCCAGATCCGCTATATGCGGAGTACATTCCGTGTACAGGGGCATCGATCTTGCCGGAAGGATCTCCGAATCCCCGGCGACCTGTCCTCTTAGCGTCATTCTCGTTGGAGAGATCAGTCGAGGAGTTCTCGCGTGAAAAAAAAAAGGAAGACAGCTCGGAGAAGCTGCGAGGCTATAGAGGGTACAGAAGGAAGGTAAAGACGGGGAAAAAAAAAACTTCGATCGTAATCGCCGCTTCGTGTCGTCTTCGTCCTCCGACTGCCGTCCGCTTGCCAGCCCACCCTGTCAGCCTGATCTCCGAAGCGTCGTAAAAATAGACACCTGGAGGACATCCGGGAGTGACTCTCGTTAAACGCGGGTAGACGGACTTCGCAAGGAGATCGCCCGAGAAGGACGAGGAAGGATAACGAACGATAGCGCGCGAACGAACGGTCGTAAAGTCGCCTCCTCCTTCCCGCTGGTTGCTTCCCGCATATCGCGAGAGGTGGGAGTCGCAGGAGAAACGGGGTTGTCACCCAAGTTGGCAATCGAGATCTCCTCACAACGTGACTCCTCCGCGTGGCCGATTAAACGGCGAGCGAACGTTTCCGGGAATGCGGCACTGGATATACGCTGTACTTTTGTAATGCGTTCTTGGTAACATTTTCGAAATTCGACAATCATCAGAACAATGAATCTGAGCTTGACTGCATCTCATAAAAATTTAAGCGATGACTTTCGAAACCTTTTTTTTTTATATTAATTGGTGATTAATAGAGAGATAACAAAGAGAAAACGCGCGGAAATTAAAAATAACTTGGCTGTTAAATGTTCGGTAAAACACTTTTTTAAGATTTGCGATTCTCGCGGAGGGCGCTGAAGAATCTTGTACTAAAGGAGATCCGGAAAAACGATGTTTTTATTATGTAATTTGTCGACTGATTTTAGATGTAATATTTACTAATGCGAGTATAATTATGTGACAGCGAAAATACATTTACACATTATTTATAAATTAACTGAATACTTGCTTTAGAAAATATATGTTTTTAATGGAGCTGCAATCCTTATTGCTTTTCTTGTCATTTTCATTACTTCGTCGCAAATGTCGGATCTCTTAGCTACTCTGAAGGCTGTCGCTCGAAATAATGCTTGAAACGCTAAATAAATATTTTCTCGCGACTCGATATTAATTCTCATCTTTCTCTCCGCTCTTATCAGGATTGATGATCCCAGCAGTGTGCCCCAGTAGTGTGTATAAAATAATTATGTTGAATAATTTCAACGTAACGTCCCGAACAATTCCCTCATACGTATTCCGAAGGGCTTTATGTTAAAAATATATTTTCATATGAAAATCACGCCAGCGATTTTATATAGACGACTACTAGCTACATACGTCAAATACATATTTAACGCAAATCTCAGTAACTTTAACGGGACCTATTTATCATACCGAATGGATTGGAATAGCATCTACATACATAAATTCTTGCCACATGTAAAAATTATTAATGTCATTAAAAATGCAATACAAAACCATACGAAGAGAAGATTTTAAAAAATATTGTGGATTATCTTGTCTCTTGAAACCTTATTATGCACAGAGAAGACGTGCGCGGTGTTAAAAGTAATCTAAATATTAATCTTCTTGATTGCAGCTCTGAAAACCGTCGTCGGCGAGACGTTAGAACTGACGGGAGTACTTCGGCAAGAGATGGGCACGTATCTCTGCATAGCCACCAACAATGTGCCGCCGACGGTTAGCAAGCGTTACTCCGTCGATGTTCACTGTAGGTATCGCGTCGTGATGCGGACGTTAATTAGCCGGTGTGTCGTATTGAATACGTTAACGGGGAATGGCCGAATATCATCATGGGTACTCTCACGATTGTTCAACAACGTTACAGGCATCGTCAATTACGTGCTTTAACGAAATCGATTTCATAAAAAATAAAATGTTATTTATAAAAGATAAGACGTCATAATTGTGAATGATAATTACAGCTAAACATAATTCTATGAAAATTTAGATTTTAATTCTAAAAGTTATTACATTAAAGGATCCGTCCCTGTGCGTTATACTGCATAATTACTCGCCTGTAACCGTTCTTCACAAGTTTACGCGACAAGACGGACGGATAAAGATGAGAGCGTTAATTAATTATTTAATTAAACAGGATGTATAATGATTATAATGCCGTTGAAACAATGCATGCGCTTGGAGCACAACTTTATATTGAAAAACTACATTACTGTAATATATCTTCCAAAACTGTGAAAAGAGGAGTTGCAAAATAAGACTTTTACAATTGATGGGCACTAATTCAAAATTTACCGTAACTGTTTTTAAAATTTGCACAATCAGATTAGCAATTTAGTTCTTTTAACTAAATTATTTTGAATTGATATGTTATATATATAATTTGTACAATTAAAATACCTTGATAAAAAATTTTCTTAAAATTCTTTACATAATTTTTACAGAATTTTGTATAAATTTTATAATTTCTTAAATTTATATTATTTAAATAATAAATTTGAACACTTTTGAGAGAAATGCTGAGAAAATCTATATTTTAAAGAATTTTTTATATAAATTCTAAAATATTCTAAGATTATTCTATAATTTTTAAAAAGAAAACCTATAAAATATAAAGAAAAAGTACATTTCTTTAAAAAATCTTATTAAATTTAAAATATAAAAATTTTTTTAAAATATGAAATATTACAAGAAAGTTTTTCATTAAATCATTATAAATTTTGAAAGACGATGCGGTCTTTTTATTTCAGTTATATTGAGCTCTCTTGAAAATGTACTTTATATTTTAATTACTAGGACGAAAAGCCATGTGGCGATTATTAGTGCTTCTTCAATATCGGTGGTAAAACTATCACTCGACTTCTACAGGGCGCTGTGGTTAGGAATATATATACCGATAGAGATTTTAAACAGAAAATGAGGTTGAGTTGAACTTCGAAACATTTTTCGATACCTACGTTACCTCGAATTTCCATTCAAAAAATTTTCCTCTAAAACTATCGTACCTATTACATCGTTAATGTTGCATAAAAAGAACATGAAAAAATATCTATTAATTAGTATTTTTGAATTATATTTTGATTTTTGGCATCATAATTTGAAAAACATTTATATTAAAACATTTCTATATTTTTATTTCGTCACATTATTACAAATTTTTATATATTTTGTATTTTAAGTGTCCCATGACAACGGAGGGGGGAGGGTGAAATTATCTGTTTTAATGTTAGGCAATTCAAAGTTTCATTACTGAAAGACAACGTTGTTGTGAAAAGTATGCCAATAACATTCTTCTGGGAGAAACAATAGAATTACCGGGAATGCGCGCATTGTTCGTGCAACGTTATACGCCGCGCGTATCGGGAGGCTAAAAAATCACCGTGCAATTTGGTTAACGGCATTCGCAAATGAAAACTTTATCAACCCCCGAAGTCCGTTCGCGCAGGGCGTTTTTCTCGCGTGCGAAACTTCCGGCCGCGCGCTACTGCAAAATTAACCGTCGGGCTTGACGATTTATCCACGTCGTCGCGGGTCGTGTAAATATTTGAGCGAAAAGGGTTTCGCATTAATTTGCTGCTTACAAAATGTAATATTAACCCACCGGTGGCGCCCATGCACAAAGTGCGGTGCAACCAGTTAATTCTTGAACGAGTACCATGCGCGGTCTCCTTTGGGGTTTCATGCATTTTTTAATTCATTTCTTATTCCATCTATTTTGTCTCTTCTGTTTAACATTATTTCGCCCGTCTCTCTGAATCATTTTTTTGCTTTTGCATAACTGATTTTTATAATTTACCAAATAGTTCCCTTAATGTAGCCTACATAATCTTATTATTAGACAAGAAATCTCGTGTTAAAAATATAACGATTTATACAAGTAAAGCCGAGAATGCTTTTCATTATTTTCATTTTTATCTTAATTATAATATTAATAACATATATTGCATGTTTTGTCAAGCACAAAATCACTTAAGGATTAAAAAAGATGACAGAACATGTTCTATCGATTAATACAAGATACGTGCTATACTATCGCTATATTGTTAGTTCTTAATTGTGATAATTTAATGGTCGGTTGTTTCAGTTGCGCCTCTTATTAAAGTGGCAAATCAATTAGTGGCTGCGCCGATTAACAGCGATGTCTTGTTGCAATGTTACGTCGAAGCGTCGCCGCACGCTATGAACACGTGGTACAGAGATACAGGTGAGAGATGACAGAGTGCTTCATACGGCCTACGACTTTTCACGCAATTTATCTTGCGAATATTCCATAGAATTTTGGAAAACGAATTCTTTCTAATGTGAAATCTGTGGGAAATTTCAAAATGCAAATATTGTTTGGATTCGCGCAAAGTGCATTAAAACAATAGATTCCTTGCAAATTAAATTAAGTTTGTCGAAGATGTTGAAATTTATAAATTCGATAATTGGATACTCTACAATTTATATTATGTGATGTTACATCAACACAGATTTGCACTCTTGATTAACCATAGAATCGTTGCAATCAGTTTCTAAAGCGTAAACTCCAATGTACCATAATAATATTGATTGCAAGTCAGAATTGCGTTAGATTGAAAATCCGCGCGCCCATGCATACACGCACGCTTACACAGAGACATACATAAACATACACATTCACGCGATTGTATTATAGTTTTATCGCATCGCGAAAAGATTTTTTGCATCAGACGTCTGCGTTAATCAAACATGTAAATTCGTGAATTGCTCGTAAACGCGCTGCCGTGCTTCGAAAAAAAGCTCCATAAATCTCCCGTGAAAATCAATGTGTTTGAAAATTTCTGATTAACGACGACAGTTTCTCTCGGATGATGATTTCAAAGCGTTACTTTATGCTGCGCAATAAACGATACGCAAATATTGATATATATATATATATATATGAGGATAATTGATACAGTTGTAAGCAAAAATTGAGTCATTTGTACCGCTGTGATTGGAAAGCCATAGAGAAAACGTTGTTTGTAAGCTGTATGTTTTACTCGCAGCGATCGACTTGATGTGGATAGGAATGTTTTTTATGTTTTTTTCTTGTTATTTAATTTTCTTTATTTTTCTCGCAGAAATATTTATTCCTCTTCCCGGTGTATTAATACCAAGAACTTACTTTATCAAACATTAGTCGTCTTTGATGTTAAAGTAAACATTTTATTTTCGAATATTAAAGCTTGAAACTTACTTGGGACGCAATTTAAACGTTTAATAAACTAGCCGTGTGCGCTGCCAGAATATAGAAATATAGAATATAGAAAATTGTGTCAGTTAGGTTTTAAAGTTAAATGATTGTGTGTTATTAGATGCGTTTTAAATGAGCCTTCTATCGATTGGATCATATCAACGCACAGGCTATATATTGCACGGTTGTATTTTTGATCGCTTTTGTGGGACAGAAATTGAATTCCGTGACGAACGTTTTTCTGCTGCACATGAAAGAGCCGCGCAATTAAAAATAGCGCAATATTTCCATTCGCTTTCTATTTAGGCGAGAAACTGCTGCCCAGTGACAAATACGTAATGACGGAGCACCCGTTGAACGAGTACTCCTGGCAAATGAATCTCACTGTCAATTCCCTGGAAAAACGGGACTTCGGCGGATACGTGTGCTCGTCCGTCAACGCGCTCGGCAAGTACGACGGCGTAGTGCGATTGCAAGGTACAGAAAATTCTCCGATATTATTCACAATCGCAATTCAAATTTTTGTTAGCTCCCATTTTCTTCTCCAGCGGCTCGTTCTTGATTTAAAAAATAAGTGGTGCATTCTGCGATAAGTCGGACAATATTTAGAAATATAATATTTTTTCCATGTGTAATATTGGAACAATTGTAGAATTTTTTAATCATTTTTTACCAATGATTTAATCAATTTTATTATTGAATTTTGAAAATTCTGATGTCTGATTAGCTTTATTTTAAATAATAATTGTCTCAATTTTATTATCACGCGACTTGTAATATTACGTTAATATAAAATATATCTTTATTCATTACGCGAATGCTTTGTCATTTTCTGTTTAGAGCTGCATCTCTCCGCAAAGACGACACCGACGACACTCACGAAAAACACGGATATCAGACAGCGCAAAAAGCCGGTATTGAAGGGCAAAAAGAAGAGCAACAACAGCAACGGTAGGCGAGGACACCCGGGTTTCGACGACGGCGATTCCGTCAGTGGCGATGACGATTTCGGCACGACGCAGATCATGACCGGTAGTACTCAGGAGGGCCAAAAAACAGACAGACCCATCATGGCGCCTTCCTTACCGCCGCCGCCTTGGGTCGTCGTGAGTGTCGCGAATCTCAGGCATCCCTCGATATCCGCGATTTTACTCTTGCTTCTTCTGCCGACCACTTTATAAAACAATGGCGAAGAGCTTCAAGAGTAAACGGTGAATATGAGAGAAACGGCGATTATGAAGATCCACGAGCCAGGCCGGAGAAAGATAGATTTAAAAGATTCCGCGTGATATACAGGTATAAAAATTAACATTTAATGAATTAACATTGATTCGGCGGTTAAAGAGATTGAGATCTTTCAAATGCAGATAATACACGCGCGCGTGGAATTATTATTAATTTTAAAAACATTTCTTACACTTTTATCGGTCAAGACTTTTTACTGTTAAATATATATTTTTTAAATTTAATTCTGAAAATTTTAAAAGCAATTATATAATTTTTTATGTTTTTATATTTTGTATTTTTTAAAATAATTATATAATGTGTGTAACTACATATCTTTTATTTTCATTTTTTATCGTCAGAATAAAATAAATTTTTTAAAAATATTCACCGTTATACAACTGCCTTGTAGGAAACGATTATCTCCGCTGTTAATAATGGCGAAAGTTTTCTCTCAAAGCTTGTCAGAATATATTTAAAGAGAGTAATCATTATAAAGAAATCTCTGAATATTACGGACTCTTCTACTTTAATCATTATTTGATATATTTTACGTTTTTTGCGATGTCAAAATGCTTTCTCGAATTACGCGTTTGGCTCTAAGAATCGATCGTGAAATCCAATATCTTTGAACAGTAGAAAACCAATCTCTTTAAGGGGAGAAAAGCCTGATTCCGACGGAATCTGACATCGACTGTCTGGTCATTATCTTCATTACCCCCTATTATCTACATAATTCACTGGCAGCTTCTCCTTTTAATCGCGACTTTAAGATAAACATAAAATTTATTATACAATTACCTTAGGAATATCTATCTTTAAAATTTACGAAAACTAATCGCGCATTGCGAATTATCACAATTGTTTCTAAGGTATTATTCGCGTGAAAAGATATGAAACATTTTTAAGGAAGAACAGGGTATAAGTCTTTTTCTCTTTCTCACTCTCTCAGTTAGATAAATGCGATATTTAATTTCTTGTTCATAAGAGAATCAACATGTCGCATATCATCAGACACCAGTTGCGTACAAAGCTATTATAAATTCAGGATGGAGATTAATGAATGAACTTAGGAAAGCAAGCAAAGGGGTCAGTTAGGGACCTCTCGTGGATCTTCATTAGTCGCCTAAAAGTAACGCAAAGGGACGCGCCGTGCGTACGCGACAATCCTATCTGGGTAGGTCAGTCCCTCTGGCGATGATTGTAAATATAAATGAAGGACGAGTAAATTCGGTCAAAATGTACAGAATAAAAGTGACTCTACTTCCGAGTCATTTAGACCTCATAGCAGTGCTCCTAAAATTTTGCAAATAAAAATTTATTGATGATATACACATTGATATTTTTAAAAATAATTTTAATTGCTATACATTCAATAATTGCACAAAAATACAATTATATATAAAAGTATATATACAATTTTAAAATTAAAGAACTTCGTGTTCTCTTATGTTAAAAAATTTTTGTTCGGTACTATCATCACAATTTAATGACTATATTGATGTAGTAACGAATCTTTTCTCTAAAAATGTTTTCATAGCACTGTTTGAATTGAGAGGCTAGTGATGGGAATAGAGTCTTGTTGATGAGGCGAAGGCGTGCGCAACTACGCTGGAAAAACAAGAAAAAAAACAGAAATAGGTCTTCCCCTTATTCGATATAACAAAAATGTATTTCTAGAAGCGATCGGATGTAGTCACTGCCGCGACCAAAAAGACGATGTCGAAACTTTCGACAGGGTCTCTGTAAATATACGCGACACGATGTCAACATGTGAGAGGCTCTTCCTCTCTTTCTCTCTCTCTCTCTCTCTCTCTTTCTCTTCTTCTCTCGTTTAGACGTAACCGGCGATTAATCGGACCGTAGGTAAAATACAGGTCAAACAAGTTCGTGCATCGCCCGATCGACATGGCGAACGCGGAAAAAGGAGATAACATCGGGGGTGCGAATGTACCGGAACTGCGAGATGAGTTCTCTGTGCCGACATCCTGCGTGTACTGCAGAGTTCATGTAGATTTCGTCGTGGCTATTGAATTTAACTGTCGAATAGACTTTACTAGAAAAAACTGAAGCAGGGGCAAACAAATCTATATGAAATAGACGGATCGAGAAATAACACGTCTTGTTTTTTAACGGGTGTGTTATTTATTGGGGAAACTTTGTTCCACATCAACGATTTTATGAGAGACATTTTTATCATGTAGAAGCAAAATACGAAATTTTTGCGCGATGCACGAACTTACTGATTCGACGTTAAGAGTTCTCGCAAATCAATGTTCGTATATTTGCCGCTTAGAGTTGAAATATACGGAATAAGTACGTATTCCAGGATGCCAAAAGTTGTTTCTTTTGCTTTGATCTTGATTTTCAACAAACTTCAAATCTAGTCTTTGCTTTGTTACATTACTTTTTTTCTTTGTATTAGATTCATAATTGTAGTAAAATATTTATTTGTAGATATATAGATAAAGTGAAAATTCGTGAGCTTTGCTGTAACTGAACGGTTTAAAATACGATAACGTGGACTAATTGATTCTGACCGAATTGATTCTTTTTATGGAACCTCTTCTGAGTTACTCCGCATACGTAATATCCTGTATCCGGTATTTGCTGTTGTTTAAAAATAAGTCACTGCCTGCTGTTATTGTTGCTGTTGACAATTGCAAATGTATTAATATAAAATGCAGACGATAAGATGGAAAGCTTTGCAAATTTGAACGAGATGAGATTTATTCGAGATTCGTCGATTCTCATTTTGCTGGCGACCGTTTTGCGGCCCCGTTTCGTCTTCCACGATACTTTTTTATTTTTCCATGAACATCTGTCGCGACCAGGGCACTGGGCAGGCTAAATGTGCGCTCAACTATCGCAAATTGACGTGGCTTAATTCGGTCGATGCACTTTTACGATTAGATGAGCCGACGTATACTGTAGGTCCGTACGCAGAGCGGAGGGCACGACAATAAATACGGTATAGTGAAGTCTCGTCAGATCGGACTTTCATTCAGCTTAAAAGCTCGCTAGAAAATGCCGGCGATTTTCATATTTAATGTTTCTTTCAGAAATTATTCCCATGTGAGATTTGTCAAAAGATTCGTCGTACTGATTTAATTACGCTTAACGTGGCGTTAATTATTCCATTGAATAACTAACATTCGTGCGAATTAAATAAATTAATGTAATGAAACCGCCAACATCCGCTAACTATTTTATTAGATGTATAAAAAATATTTTTATCGTTTGTTTGCGTTAATGCCTTTAATGTATAAATCGAAGAATTTCTTCTGTACTGTAAATAATACATTACTGTATTTAAATATATACATTTAGCGATAATGGCGGGACTTTGTAAAAATCCGGCGAGTTTTTAAGCACATCACCGACTTGCTTGGTGCGCTCCATGTAAAATATGCAGGGTATATAAAAAATATATCGTGCGTCTTTTTATAGCTGCAGAATGCTCGATAAAGGTAAAAATTTGATTAAATTTAATATTATTTAATATTGACGAAACATAGTGTTACACATTATCTACACTGAGAAAGAGATATTAAAAAATTGACTTGTAGGTAAGTAATGTTTATTTCACTGAAGTAAATCTTTATTTAAATATAAAATAAAATTTGAGCAAATTAATTTCATAAGAAAAATGATATATATTTTGAAAATATATATTCCGTCATCACAAATTTTTTAATAACAAATAAATACTGAAGGAAACGTCACAAGTAATATTTGCTTTTATTTCGACTTTTTTTCTCAGTGTACGTTTGTGTTTAAATTTAATATGTCACGTTATTTTTACGGAAATTTTAAGGAATTACAGTAAAGAACATCTTTTAATCTGCAATAAGTTTTTTGATCCGTAATAAGTATAATGTAAAAAAAACACGCATTTTTATACACTCTGTATATGCAATATATACATAATGTAAATTTTTCATATACATAATATATGAAGTCTAATTAGGCAACAACCGTTGGATATTCTCTTATTATAAGGTATGCTGCTAAAAGAACGCGGCAAAAAAATCATCGGCGTTAAGTATAAAAGTTAAAAAAATACATATATATGGCAACGAGACATATGAATCATATAGGACCACGTTTAATGTATGTACATACGCTCGTATTACACATTGAGAAAAATACATATGTGTAAATAACACAAAAGCTGTGTGTGGACGTTCGGATTTTCGAGGTAAGCGTTTAGGATTCGTTCGATTTAATGTACTCTCGAACGAGACTAGATTTTGTAATAATACGATATACATAGAAGGGTTCGTAAGGCGGGTGTAACATAATGGACATGAAAAATAAGTCGTGCCTGTACGCACGATACGTGTATCCACGTACAATTACATATACATACATTAGATGTAAGTAAATGTGAGTCTTGCTCGTTCGTTAGAAATTGAGACAACGAAAGTCCGAGCGGATGCTTTCATCAACTGCTAAAATAGGAGAGACGTCAACAGTTTCAAGAAAAGATTGGCAATAAAAAAGAATCTCATTATTTAAATATAAATTTACCTATATAACTTTCTGAGAAATAATTCTAAAAAAGTTATAAATTTATGACATTATTCTATAAATTTAAGTTTTTTATTACAACTTACTTAAATGCTTACTAAAATGCTTACTATTAAAAAATCTTTTATGTTTACACCTTTGTCGAGACATAAAATATCTTTAATTCATGTTTAATCAAATTTTATTTATTAAATGTTTCTTAAACTTTATCTTTATTAAATTTTCTTATCATTAAAATAATTTCCATCCATATCTCTCTTATATATTTATGTTTTTCTCTATTCTTATTTTTTATATTTATATCCACATTTTATATTAGATCTTATTTTTTATTCGTATATCTACATTTTATGTCCATGTTATGGATCCTTACACGTGTTAGATATAAAATTCTTATAGAATTCCAATTACTGCTGCTTTAAGCGGGTATTTAATTGCTTATTTTGTAGTTTTTTAAATATATAATGAATATTCTTTTTCGTTATTAAAATAAAAACTTTATATACACAAAATAGCAAGTTATAAAATTATTTATATTTATATAACTTAAGTTTATTTTTTATTCTAATTGAAAAGTGGCAGAAACTGAGATAATTACGTTATATAAAATTAGATATAGTCAATGTATAAAAAGGTTGCCAATCTTTACCATATCCTTTGCAGCAGTTCGATTGCTAATCATTAATGAATCTACGGGTGAATTGGGAGAGTCGCGAAGGCCTAAGGCTATAAATATGCAAAATTTGAAATAAAGATGCCAAGTATCCCCATATTAAACCATTAAATTTTCTGTATAGAGAAAGTGAATATTATTCGCGAATATTTTCAGTTGAAATCCTTGGGGGAAAAAGGTCGATATATCTATTAGCACAATCCGTCTCTGATTTTCGTACAGAGTACAACACGATTGTTTGTAATTGTTAACGATGCATTAATTAGATGGAACTCTGTGAGCATTGAAAAGTAATTTAAGACAACTTGTTTTTGGAGAATTGGAGGGATTTAAACGGTCAGTATCCGTACGATTTAATTCAACTCGACGCGACTGCGGTTGCACAATACGAAATTACAGCAACAATCCCGACGGGCTTTGAACATGCCCGAAGTTTGAATTACAAGTTGAGGGTGCCTGAACTTTGACCGGAGTTGTGTAATTGAATATGTCATGTGAAAATAATGCGATACTGGAGAGAAAACGCACAATTGTTTATACGAAAATCAAAATTCACACATTATACATTAATATGGTGAAAGGTATCGCAACATGTAAAATGTCAAACTTATATAAATATATCGTAAAAAATGTTGCTTGCGATTAAATGTAAAACTGATTAATTAATTGCAGTCGTATATTAAATAATTGTTTTTCAATTGTTGTTCAATTTTTTATACTTTACAGAAAGCGTTGCCGTATAGAGAGAGATAACTTCTTTAAAAAACATTCGATATACAATTTATCGACTTTTTCTCTTTCTTTAAATATAACGAATAATTAAAAAATAAACACTATTGTAACTTGTAATTTAATTTAATACTGGTCTGTAATCAATGTTAATGATTATGCGCTGCAGCTGTTTCTGTGAAATCAAATTGTCATGAAATTGTTCAATGATTTGCTCAGAGAAATAAGTTGGAAGAAGCTAATTAAGTGTCCCTGTAACATTGCATATTTAAAAAAAAAACAATGCGATCAGTTTCGAGCAATGATGCTATGCACAGCAATAATAAATAAGTAAATAACTTGTGTCTGCATCGTTATCCGTAAATGCAACGTCGTTTACCTTTTGTAAATTAAAACTGTGAATACAATGCCTTCGACGGAATAAAGAACAATGGGAGTAATATAACTAGTATACAATTCAAGATACATCGCGACTACCCATAGAACGAATCAGAGGGAATGAGCATGATGTACGATACTATTAACTTCAGACAATAAAATGTTATTATCGATGTTACCCTATTATCTGTATTTTTGATGTTTTCTTCTATAGCACCTTTTACACAGCATACATGAGTTTACACATTAACCGATATTAAATAAGTATCAATTTTACCATTGTACAGGACTTTTGGAAAGTAATAACCGAATATTATACAAATAAGCTTATGTACATGTCCTTTTATTCCTCTTCATAAAATATTATTTTACATTTTCATTCTGCTTGATCACATTTGTCGCGCGTCTACGCTTTGTGGCCTTCGTTCGTTCTAGACTTTCATTCTTTTCCTTCTCGAGAATTTTCATCAAATTTTCAAGGCGACTCTGATAGTTGACCGCCTTCGCAATGGCATGTAGCTCCATTTGTTCAATGTTGGGCACGATTTTATGCGCGCCGCTTAACATTTGCTTGAATAACCCGACCTGATTTGCCGTAAGTATAGACACAGCAGTGCCAGGTTTTCCTGCCCGCCCAGTCCTACCAGCTCTATGTATATAGCCCTTGATGTGCTTTGAGAAATCATAAGACACGACTAACTGCACATCCAGTATGTCTAAGCCTCTAGCCAGCGCGTCTGAACTTATTAATCTAAAATAAATAATAAAGATTAAGTAAATTTTAAAAACTAAATTATTTTTTCGTTATTTTAGATGCAAGATACAATTTATCTTATTATCTTTTTTTCTGTAGAATTATTTTACTTTGACAAAGTGCACAACTTACACACGTATCTCCGCGTTTGCAAATTTTCTCAAGACACTTTCACGTTGCTTTGATGTGAGCTGGGCGGATAATTCTCCCACTGCGACATTCTGTTCTGATAATAGTAACTGCATCAATAGTGCCAGTCTGTGCGTGGTTTGTCCGGAATTCGTAAAAACAAGAGTTTTAGGAATGATATCGTGCCTCGTCAACAATTCATAAAGGGCAATTGGTTTGTAGTTGGGAGGACATTCCACCGCGAGTTCCGTCAATTCTCCTGGACTCGTATAACGTCCGACAAAGTCACCTGTGATTTTATCTAAATTTATATCAATGTCTTTATCGAACATTACAGTCGTGAACAATCTTGGTTGGAAAAGACCCAGTCGGCTCAATTTTTCAGGATCTTGTGACAAGGTTGCACTAAATAATAGTTTTTGAGCTGGTACAATTTTGCTGTTTAAAAAATGATAAATTGAGTAATTCTTCGCATATGTATGATAATCGAAATTAAAAAACATTTTTCATAAAAAATATATTCTATTAAATATATTGTTAAAAAATTAACCTTGAATGCATGTTTCCAAGCGTCAAAATAGGAGCCCGAGAATGTGGTTCGGGTAAATACTGTAACCATTCGGTTGCGCGGTCGGCTTCATCGATGACAAGAAATCTTAAGGAATCCAAGGAAAATCCAGGCGTTTTTAGTATGTGATCCAATAAGCGACCGGGTGTCGCGATGACGATGTCCACAGTAGATAAATACTTTCCTCTTTCAGCTTTAAAAATAAATTTTATTAAATTTTTATGTACTTATCAATTTAATTCACTGGTTATCAAATACATACTTTTCTCAATTATACTTTTTTGCTCTTGCTCGAACGGAAATGCACCAGAGAGTAAGCCTACCTTCAGATTTGTATGAGATGAATAAGTAATCATTACTTTATAAACTTGTGCAGCCAGTTCTTGCACTGGCAAGACGATCAAGCAGCGAATTTTTGGTACCAATCGTGTTTGTAATTCCTGTATAATTGGTAAGACGTAAGCTAGAGTTTTGCCTGTAATATAAAATTACATAAGATTATTTAATATAAAATAATATTGAAAATATATATTATAATCAATGATTATATTACAATAAAAATTATTATTGTTACAAATACTTACCACTGCCTGTAGGAGCAGATACACAGGTGTCTCTAGGCCACCATCCTGATTTTCTATCCATCTTACACTTGTGTAACCATTTTATTATGCTAGATTGGACTGGGAAGAATTTAACAATGCCATTGGCTTTTAAAATTTCTATCAATTTAGAATCCAAAACTGATTCAAATTCTTCTAAAGTAGGCCCACTATTTAAATTGGCAGATATAACCTCGGGATGTGCCAACCAATCTGGCAATATACTTTTCACTTCACGCTGTTTTTTTCGAGACTTTGCGCCTAATATTATAAAATTGCTCTGTAAAGATATTTTTTTCTCTGTAATATTTTTATCCTCATTTTCTTCTACTAAATTTTTATCCTTTTCTTCTAAATCTATGTTTTTATCCGTTGTGACTGAGCAATGTTCATTCTCAGTATCTTTCTTCTTCTTTTTCTTCTTCTTTGTTGGTAACTTGGTTGTCTCTATGACTTGTTCAATTTTCTCACTCTTAACATTTTGATCCTCAATATGTAAATCATCAGGTCTTTCTGTTTTAAGTTTTTTCTTTTTCTTTTTCTTAGGTTCTTCCAAATTATTTACATCTTTATCTAATATGGATTTATTACTTGTGGCAGCCCTTTGTCTTTTACGCTCTTCTATCCTCTTCAACAGGTCCGCTAATTGATTTGTTTCATTCTCCTCCTCTTTCTTGTTTTCACCTTCATATCTGTATACAATACATTTATTTTGCATAAGTAAAATTAATAGATAATTTGCATAGAGCAAGATTACATCTCATGCACCATGACTATTTAATATAAAATTTGTTTCTTACCTATTAATAACAAATAAGCTCATCTTCTTTTTAGATAAAAATAATTCACTTATCACATGTGCAATACAATAAATGAATTATAAAAAAGAACTTGCGGGTACTACAATAGGTATGTAAAGTTAACATACATCGTATGTTAATAATTTAATGGCATATCAGTAATTATACTTGTAACAATTGCTTATATATTTAAGAATTTTAAAAAAGTTTTCTCAATTACGTTAAACGTAAAATCAATAATCGTGGGACATTCGAGCCAAGCCAACGTACAAATAGCTCAATTACACGTGAATTTTTTATAGGTTAGGTTAGGTTAACCCTTTAGCGTATCGTGCTGCCATCATATAATTGTAGCAAATCAAGGCACTTTTTGAAGGAGAAATCCTAGGAATCCCATGTATTGATATTTAACGCGTATCTGTAATAATATGTAACTAATAAATTTAGAAGATTGAGATTTCTGTTGGAACATTTTAAAAGAATAAACGATGTGATTAGTTATGCGATACGCGTTACGCGAAAAATACGTGCTGGGACTCTAGCCTAAGGCAAACTATCGACATTTTTAAATTTTAAAATACATACATTTTTTAATTGGCTTTACAGAATTGCAAAATTTTCCATATTATTAAAGTATGCATATATTAAACACTTTTTAAAATATGCAATAAAAGATTTAAAAAAAAATTATTTGTACATATACATATATATGTGTATATATGTATATATATTATCATAAAATCATCGCTTATTATTTTGCTTTTTGTATTTTCTAAAACCAATTCAAAGATATATCTTAAAATAAAAAATATATGTTAGTAATTAATTGCTTTTGGATCTCAAAGAAACGAGATTAAATAATCTACGACTTTCATCGATCGACTTGGCAGTTCTGGCCATCAAAAGTTTCATTATCGAATCGCGGACCGATGGCAGAGATTTACTGATTGTGAGACAAAAACGCATTCGAATGTAATCTCGAAAAAACGGATTGCTCGCACGCGATAAAGCCGCGCGTATTCGTCGTCGGACAAGGGTTTATAGACGGTCGCGCCTCTTCCGTGCTATGGCAACGTCAAATAAACGATCGTCGTTCCCCGCGTTCCGCGTCGCGGACGTCGCGATTGTGCCGACGTGCCACGCGCGCGACGGCGCATCAATAATAGCAGCGCGGAATATCGCGTTACGCCTGAGTACACCTGGCTACGCCTAGGCGCGTTACAGCGACGAAACGTGCGAGAAAAGCAGTTTGCAGTTTAGCAAATTGCAAAAATAAAATTTGTGTATTTTACAAAGCTAAGATGTATATGAACAACTCTTAAACGTCGTTTTTCGTAATACAATGAAATAAATTTTTCAATATTTTATCCGCGAAAAAGAAGAAGCAATTAATAATTTGAGCCAGAACTTTTGGTGAATTAAACGAATATTGTTTTTTTTTCACAGAATGCATACATGCATATTCAAATAGATACTAAAATGGAAACGCAATATCGTAAAATTATTACATAACGACGAAGGCAAATTAAACTTGTTTATGCACAGTAGAAAACTCGATTCCGATATCCTGTTGGACATGACCGAACGGTGATTTGTGTATGCGCGCGCGCGCGCGCTGCGATGTAGACGTCGCGTTGTACGTAGGCAACTTCAGACGGTTCGTGGTGACAGCCGCGTTCGTGCGACTGACGACAGTAACGAAAGGCGAGTGCGAGCATCCGAGAATACGTTTCCGCGTGCGACGCGAGGGACCTTCACCTTATCGCCGAACGTCCGCGTTCGGTACGTTTCGTCCAGGCAATTGTCTCGTTGGAGCGAACGAGAGCGGTGAGTACCTGGTTCCGCTTGGTTAGAAAGCGCCGGACAACGCGATACACACCGGTGTTTACGAATCGCGGATCTCGAGGGGAGGGTGGTGCGGCTACAATTGTCACGCACGTACGCTGTATTCCTTTACAAAAACGTCCACGCACGTTTCACGCACGGCGGTGATTCCGTTTTACGGTTCTGCGTCCTGGATCGCGTCATTTCAATATCGACGATATTTGTATATTTACGCCGTTTCGTTTGCTACATGATATCTACGTGGATGCGCGACGCAAATGTAAGGTCGATATTTTCAAGTATCGTATGACATTTTTAATTGAGACGGGTAAGACAGGGAAATCCTCCGGTATCCAGAGATCACATGGAAATATTGAACTGACGAGATTTGTAACTGTCATTTTTGATGGATCATTGCTGCATTGTTGCAACAATGATCCACAGTCATAAACAACAGAAATATTGGTCAATTACATTTGTGTTTTTATTGAACGCTGTTTACATTTTTAGATTGAAACATGGTGGTGCTTAGTAGTTTCTTGCCGCCACAGGAAGGGATACGCCATGAAGAACCAAATACTACAGTATATATTAATGACAGAGAAGTAGGAAAAGGCACTTTCTATATTACGGAGAGGTAACGAGTTCATTTTAATATTTGCTGTTCTGAATACTTAAAAAATGGGATATTCTATGTGTTTTGTGTATTCTTATTCACAGTGTGCTTTCCTGGGTGGACAGCGACACGCAACAGGGATTTTCACTCGAGTATCCTCACATTTCCTTACACGCTATTGCGCGAGATGAGCAGGTTCATCCAAGACAATGTTTATATGTAATGGTCGATGCCAAAGTAGATCTGCCAGGTATATTTGGAATACAAATTATATTTATTAATTAATAAAATTGATTTAGTTTTTAGAGATGCCACTTTTTAATTCATATTAATAAACTCAATCTATAATTTTATTCATAGATATGCCATTAGCATTATCATCTGAAAATGGTTCAGAAAATGACGATGATGATGCAGACCCTCCAATTACGGAAATGCAGTTTGCACCAGATAATACGAATAATTTAGAATTAATGTTTCAAGCAATGAATGCATGCCAAGCGCTTCATCCTGACCCACAGGACAGCTTTTCAGATGGTAAATCATAATCAAATAAAATTAATGAAATTCATATTTCCAATTAATTACAATGATTAAAAATTTTATATAATTAAAGAGGATATCTATGAAGACGCCGAAGAGGATTATGAAGGTGAATATGATGAAGAGGTGGGCGCTGGAGATGCACCTTGTATCTTACCAACAGGTAATTTGTACATTTATTTCTTTTATTCAGCTTTTATTTATTTTGAATTTTTTTAAGATTAAATAAGAATGCTTGAACTACTTTAATACTATATGGCGTTTTTGCGCAATTTGCAATAATAAAAAAATAAAATTTTAACATGAAAATGAAATAAATGAATTATTGATGTATCAAGTAATAAGCTTCTCATTATTAACAGAGCAAATGGGGACCACTCACACAGGAGCAGATACAGAAGAAGCTATGGACATCGAAGCAGGTCAATTCGAAGATGCGGAAGAAGATCCGTAAGAGGCAATGATTAGGTGCAGATATGCATTTAGTGTTAATTTACATGTTTATCAATTTCATATATGTATTTCGGTAGATATACGTCGTTATTGCAAAACTTGCTACGGAGCCGTATCAAACGTTAAAGCACCTAAAACATTTATTTATATTCATTTTGTACATGGCGATAATTTCTTAGATAAAAATAAATAATTGTACATCAATGTTGAGTTTTTTATTCGTTTTTCTTTCAATAGAAAATTTGATACAGCCTGCAAATTTCACTTATCGTTCGTGATCTGCAGAAAAAAAGAACACTTTATTATTCAAATATGTATATATGGAATCGTGTTAAAAATATCGTGCTAAGTATATAAATTGATCATATATTCTATCACAACATAGCTTTCTTTCGTTGAAAGTCATAAAATAACGATTGACTACAAGTCTGTAAAAATGTCTAGTAATAACATTTCGTGACACAAAAGTTATTATTATATGATAAATGATATATCAATTTATACCTAGTTAAAAGTGCATTTATATGATACAGTAAACCCTACGCATAATTAAAAATCGGCAGTGCTTGTAATAGTCCATATCAATTAATTTTTTTATATATTTGTGTCGGGAAAATAAATTTTATGTATTTATGATATATATATTGAAGTTAATTGTCTTAACTTCTTTGCCGAGGGTTTATTGTATCAGTCTTGTAACTCGCTCATTTAAATGCACTAATTTGATGCGCGATCTGTACATATAATACATTCATCGAAATTCTGATGCGTGCGATACACATCGTGATGTTCGTCCTCGAAGAAACTCTGAAATATAGTAAAAAGCAATAAACTATAGTCAGTTAATTATATAGTTGACGAGTACGAAGTGTGAAGTTTCAGAGTTGTATCATCAACTTCTCAATGGAATACAACCGTTTGACTTTGAGTTATTAAGCGTGCTTATCGAATCTTTTTCGGTCCAAAAATGAGATCGGCATCGGGTGCTCCTTTAGGATGATTATACTTTTGCCGCCGTTCTCTATTCAGGTTTACAGTGACCGGTCTCGTACTTTGATTCATAGTCTCCTGGTAGTCTTCCTCCTCTTGTCTCTCAGTAATATTCAAGGTTAGTCTTTTTACACGTTCCTTTTCCTCTTTCTGCTCCTGTTCACGATTCCTGAGATTCATAGCTAATTCGGACGACACAGGAACCGCGACATTTTTATACTGTTGTTTGTTACCCTTTCTCAGCATTAGTACAAAGTCTACCGTGCTACTGTCAGTTGGTCTCTCCTGAAGTTGCTCGTACGTCTTCTTTGTGCTTTTCACGTGTAGTGGCACGGAAATGTCTACCTGTTGCGGCTTGACTGAATCTCGCATGCGATCCTGTATATTGTCAGAGACCATTTTATCCAGCGCTGACAGGAAGTCATCGTCCTCTGGACAGCTCACGCGCCGTGGTCCAGCTGGTAATGCTGCGTTAAGTTCCTCTGTCACATCCATGATCACACCTTCAGTGCCACCTTCTGCTGATAGACTTTGAGATCGATCGCCTTGAGTATTCTCTTGGGTGCCCATAGCATCGTCTCGTTCTGCGTCGGCTGTCCATTCCTCTTCCGACTGCGCCTCCGAGCAATCTTCCGATTCCTCGAAATGCAGTTCAGCCATACCTTTGGCGTCCCCGCTACCGTTTCCAGTCATCGCTGCTTCTTCGTCGGCTTCCAAAATAACACTCATATCGTTCTCGCCTTCCGCATTAGTATCGTCAACAGAAGGATTACCTAAGGTCGGATAAAGAGTGTTGCGCAATTCTTCGACGGCGCATTGCGCCTCTTTGTAGTTCTGGAACAATTGCATTTTGGGTCGTAACATCGTTAACGTGTCGCGATACATGTAATCTATCCCAACGGGGAACGGATTCTCAGTCGTCCAGATTGGATCCGTGTATTTGAACCAGAAGTAGTTCTGGAAGAAGACGAGAAAATAGTCAAGCTTTTTCTTGCTGGATCCGCCGCTGAAGTACTGGCCGCAAGTCTCCAATAGTGTGCATACTAGACGAATGCGAAAGAGATGGTCGGGTGGATCGAGCACACTAGGCAACGAGTGGTCCACGCTGACGCCGAAGGTGATAAGCAAGTACAGAGTGCGGAAAATGTCGCCACTTTCTACCATCCGGTAGTTGTACAGCTCGCCCAAGTACTTGACCATAGCGATGCGTCGTTGATTGTATTTCGGCAGATTAATTTCCATGCATAGTCGTATATCTTCGAGCACACCATCGACCACCTGTGGTCCGATGGTTTCGTAATGGGCTACCAAGCCAGCCAATAGGCTTCCCACGCATCGAATATTGGGATACTTAACGTTGTAGGCGGCAGTGAGACATTTTACGGCGTAGGACGACATGCTCTCGTCCTCCCAGTCAAGTTTACGCATCCACTTGAGTACCTTATCAGTATTTGTCTTGGAGAGGTCTTGATATAGCAGTTTCCTGATAAATTCATGCACAGGTGGTCTGTCCTTTTTGGTGACGCCGCCGGTCGATTCGGGTGGATTTACGAAGTAATACGCATTCTCAATGATCGTAACGTAGCGCGAATCCAGCGCGGTAACTGCTTTCTTGCGCATCATCTGCTCCAGATAAACCTTGGTTCTTTGATGAGAATCTGGCGAACAGAAAAGGTATCGACCACATATTTCCAATAAGTTACAAGCCATTTCGATGTGATGGTGCGTAAAGTCGTGTAGTAAAACCTTTAGGCAGTACAACGCTTCTATTTTTGAATAGAGTTTAAACTTGACGAGCTCGCCGATATAGCGAACTACTTTGATCTTCGACTCAATGTTGATCTGATCCTTCTTGCGCACGTGATACTTAAAATCCTGCTTCAGCATCTGGCACAAGTCATTGCCAATCTCTGGCATTACTGGATAAAGAATGGCTGCTAAACGAGAGTAAAAGGGTAACAGATCCTGACGGATTCTAGAAACGCCGAAAAGAGCTTTTACCAACTTTTTCTTGCTGTGCTTTGTGTTGAGATTCATCAGGAAGTTCACAGCGGCGTTGTCGATCATCTCGCGATTCACGCAGTTCGGTAGATGCGTCAGGAAGGCGTCCAGCAGTATCTTGTTGCTCGTGTTGGATACCTGCGGCTCTTCCACTTCCACCTCGGGGGGTTCCTCGATTTTCTCGGTCTCTTCCAACTCGTCCAAGACAATTTCTTCATCGAGAGCGTCCTCCGTTATTACTGGGTCCGCCTTCAGGGTATCTTTCGGAGTGTCCTTCAAGTATGAGCCAGGTAAAAAGACAGTCAGATCCGGTAATACTTCGTAGAAACGTCTCGTCTCCTCGTCGCCCCACATATCCTCCAACATAGTGTTATCTTCTCCCTCGTTAATCATCTTCAGCGTTTCCTCGGTTTCCGTTTTTATTTCATTGTCCACTGGAAGCTCGGGCATCGGTTCGTCCAGCGTATCGGAAAAGCTCTGCACGCTCGTTAATAAACGTTCATAAGAGACCTGCAGGGCTTCTAGCTTTTCCTTTCGTTCTGAATTTAACTCTCCTCTGGTCTGCAGTATTTTACGATTCTGCTTCTCAAAAGCCTGCAGCTCTTTGTGCTCTTTCAGCATATGCTTACACAGAGAATTATAATAGTCACGCAGCAATAGCCTGACGTTCTGCTGCTTATCTGGTGTTAACAGTTTGCTCTTTGGAATTGAAACGTTTAATTTTTCGGATAGCTCTCGCACTCTTTTAGGTACGAGACCGGCATAATCTTCGCCACAATGTCGGCAGAAACTCAATATTATACTAGCGTTGTTGTGCTCCTCCTTATCCATATTGATCAATACTGTTAACACTGAACCAAGCAACGGTAACCCCTGCTTGTGCGTGAATATTCCAGCGTTCACTAATTCGGCGTAAAATCGCAAATCTACTCTCAGCTTGCTGGGATTCGCAATCTTGTCGCCGATCTTGAACGACAGTATTCTCTGCCAATTTTCAAAGAAATGAGTGGAAAATTCAGCATACGTCTGATGGAGAAAGCTGCACACCCTGATAGCAGGTGCAACATCAGTCATCTTCATTTTAGCATCCACCAGAGCAGTGGCAACCTCGCTCACGTATTTGGTAAGGTTTAACGTCGCCATGTCCTTCAGAACCGTGTCGAGTTGGGTCATACTGAAGTTCTTGAGTTTCTTGACAAACGTGGTGTTTCTTTTGAGGCTCGAGTCAAGTTTACTGAATGACGCATCCGGAGGTCTCGTAGGATTTAGATTGGCCGCGCGAATCTCCTCCTTCGTCGCGAGCCTCTGTTCCGTTTCTCGCACGTACTCAGTCAAGAACTGCCGGTCCTCCTCCGAGACGACGTCCGGTTCCTCGACGACGCTCTCCTTCTCAGCCGGCGTCGCTTCGTTCGCGTTCTCCGACATCGTGAGCGATCTGCAATGCGAAAAAGATCGTGTCTCCGCCGGTCGCACTCGAAAAGTGAAGTAACCTAACTTAAAATACGTTTAAATTTCCAAGAGAATTCGCATATTGCGGCAACGGGACGGTTAAGTGTTACCTACCAAGGTGATCTATTATCACGACTAAGCAAACACGGGAGTGTCGTTTTTACGTACAGATACAAAAATACTTAATAAATCCTAATTAAGTACCTTGAGGAAATCGCTCGACCGAACGGAATACCACTTGTTTACCACCGCGCTCGGGGAAACAGTTAAGGTTATGTTATGGCAGACGACAGCTCACCCGTACCCCATTTGCCTCATCGCACAGTACGTACGGAGGACGGAGAACGGAGGCAGACGGAGGTACGGAGTTACGGACCGCAGAAGCTAAAATGACGTCCTCGCAATTCCTGCGCACGCACACGTGGTTCTACGCGGTGCGTTCTATTCGGCCAGAGAGAAGGTTTCTCTCTGATTCGACGAATGGCCGGGATAAATATTTAAACGAACAGACCAGCGAGTATTGCGCGAATGATGCGCCACCCGGCACCTTCGATACTTCGAAAATCGATATCGCGTCTCGATAGATTTCGAATCGCACTTCAGATCGATCGCCATCAACTTGACTGCAAAGTCATGTCAATTCGCTATGCGTTTCTCGCGATTTCAATCACGTTTGAACGTCAATCCCGCGCGTCTAAAAAGTTGCGTCTTGAATGTCCGTTGTGCTGAGCATCGCACACGAACGTTATATTCTACGGCGATGATTTCAATATCGATGACTGGCGATGACGCTTTTTGTGTAGGTCTGGAATTGATCGAGGTTAAGGGCCTAAACACAATGCCAGACAATAGGAACAGAAATAATGAAAGAGAGGAAGGATCTTCTTCCCTCTTTCTCTATTTCTTTATTTCCTGTTTCTATTGCCTGTTGCCTGGCATTGTGCGATAGTCTTATATAATTCTCTTTTTGTTCTCTTTTCTGGGTTTAGGATACAATTTTATTAGTGATCTGCGCTAGATATATAGATATACTTTTTCAATCTTTGAAAATCTAAGAATAAAGCGTAGATCCCGAATTTATTATAACCCATATACATTTGTATAATTTTGATGATTAGATCGCGTTTAACCTATGTCGATAAATTCTCATAACCGTATATGATAATGCATCTATAACGATTGAGCAACGTTAGAGAAAGACAGACCCGCGAGATGTCGCCAGTCGCCGCGAAGTTAATCGCACAAAAGGCGCCATTTGTATTCGAGCGGAACGCGCACGGTATCGAAAAGTCGTTTTTTCATTAATCGCGGTCACGGTAATTAACGTGTTGCTATCGGAAGGAGAGAATTCCCGCGTTCCTCTATGTTTTTAACTTGCATACAAAAAAGTAAGTATGTCGTATCAAGAGAGAATTTATCAATACGCTAGGTAAATTAACATGTACATTAACCTATTTTATTCGCGTTAAGTAAAATTATTATTCAGACTAAATACAAGTATTTTTCAGCAAGTCGGAAGCGCATCAGGACAAAGGACGAAAGACGAAATCGGGCGTGGCTTGGGGTAAGTAATATTTTACACGATTTTTGTTCGAGTTCCTTGCTTCTGATAGGATTTTTTATGGAGTCTTCAATTGCTGTGAAATAATTTGTTTTGCCGATCCGTCGACGCGGGAATGGCAGTCGGTTATGGTGGGTTGTTACGCGTGAATTTTATACTATATCCTATATTAAACCTCATACACTCCTTTTCATGAGTTTCGGGGGAAAGAGGGGGAGAGAAGATCGAGCGCATGAATACGAAGGCGTACGTGGTCGTAAAGGCGTCTGATATACACGGTGTCTTCGCTTGAAGGCATTTTCTAACGCGTCTAAGTTCCGCACAATTTCTGCAAAAAAGAAAAACTAACATGCAATTGACATCGTGATGACGAGATTATAGGAATTAAAAAATCTTAAACTTAAGAATTTAAAATTTTCGAAGTAAATTAGCCTGAGAATAGTTTCCTACGTTTTTTTATAGCAATTTCCTGTTTCATAATTTATTTGAGATTATTGTATATTTAAATTTATACTCAATATTTAAAAAAGAGAAAGTTAAAAATAAATTTACAAAATAAATGTGGATTTTCAATTATATAGTAACAAAAATTAATGCGCTATACTTTTTTTACTGCTGTAAAAAGCATTTCTCTGTGACTATTCTTAAATACAGAATATATAAAGTATTTATAAAATTGTAATATATTTCAGTTTGAAAATGCTAAGTTTATAAGGCCTGGTCTACAATAGCTGGAGTAAGCATGCAGTAAGAAGTAAGAGTAAAGTAATTTCCTTCTGCACTGTGATTGACCGAGCGTTAAGAAAAGCAGGAGTAGGAGTAAGACGAAATGAAAATAATTTATTTCGCCCTTACGCCAGCTTTCTTACACTGGGTTAACTCTTTTACGCCTAGTCTTACTTCTTACTCCATGTTTACTCCAGCTATTGTAGACCAGGCCTTATAAACTTAGCATTTTCAAACTGAAATATATTACAATTTTATAAATCCTAAATGTTAGTATTCAAGTGTTTCAAAATATTATTCTACAGCTCTAACAAGATTATTATTCATAAAATTTGATTATTTTCATTATTTGAGAATCTGAAAGTACGAATAAAAAAAAGTAGTAAATCGAGTAACTTAAAAAAAAAAGTACGTTTGCGCTACGAATCGAGGACACCTGGTATAATCGCGCCGCCCCAAAGAATCCATAAAGGGTTAGGCTGGCGCGTTTTTCATGCGGCACCAAAGTAGAGACACTTTGAACTGCGCCCCACTTATGTCCCCGCGAGCATAATAACACGTCGCTATTAACCGCGAGGTTGTATTAAGCACTCAAAAAAAGCTTTTATGCACTTTAACGGCACATAACGCGGCGAGTGTTACTCGGTGACAATTGTTCGCTTAAAAAAAATTCTAATACCATGTATGCGTTCGTGTGTTACTGCGAAGCTAATCGTAACAGGATTTACATTTCGAATACGAGTTCCTTATCTCTTAGGAATTGAGTTTTATAAATATTGTGAAATGTTCTATAAAGTGTGTATGTTCTACAAAATTTATGTATGAATATAAGGTCTGAAATTTTTTAGTCGCAAAATTTAAGAAGAAAAATAATTTTATCTGTACGATATAGGGATGTACGACACTGTTGTTTTTGGCATTAATTTCTGAATTAATACATTTAATTAAATATTCTTGATCTTTCAAGAATTAGAATATTACAATGCCACGTCATTAAAACAGAAGAAGCTAACTTTTTAAGTACTAACAATTTATTAAATATTAAATATAATGCACGAAGTATTTATAATCAATCTAGATTAAGAATATTCACGTTACTCGCAAGTACAGAATTTTCTAGCATCCAAATTATTACAATTCGCCCGTTCAATTTCGTAGTCTTCAGCCGTGAATGTTCACCGAGAGAAGGGACGGGATACGGTAGTATGACGCTCACGCGCGCAGATCGTGCGTACCGAACGGCGCGAGGGAGACGAAGAATTAAATAAATTTTGGAATTAAATATAAATTTCCTCGCGCGCCTATCCCCGGCGGCGGTGCACCTGCGGAGATCGGAGATCGGCGCGCTACGGTATGATGCCGCTCGGCAAATGTCGCGTGAAATGCGATTTCAGGCCGCGACGGTGGGTTCTCATTCGATGATTCTCGTTATCCTCGTTACAAGCTCGGAGGGGCGGCGGAGGGCAAGGGAGTTGCGGGAGCAAATTGCGCGCGAGACCGTGAGAATAAATTGTCTCCGGTAGCGGCGACGAGTCCTTCTTCCCCCCGCGCGCGCGCGGCGGGGATGCTGGAGGCATGCGGGAGGGTTGGAAGGAACGAACGACCTGTTTCGCGTTCGAGGGCGACAAGTTCTTCCTTCTTTTTTTTTATTTTTCCTTCACCACCACCGCCCAGCATTGTCTCAACATCCGCCTATCCGCGAATATTTAGTTACCGCGGCGTACCGCGCTCGTTACCGTTTCATTTCGCATTACCGGGTGTACGTGCGACGATTCCTTGAGCCTGTAGCTCCAGGATCCTCCGTTTACGCATCGATTGTCGATACCGCCGAACACCGTTGTCTTACCGTTGCGGTTCTACTTGCCGCGCTGCCTCACGTGGAATTACAATTAATTTAAGGGGTATTAATCGTTCCCCCTTGCGCGCCGCAGTTGGCGCGGGTGTTAGATGCTCGCCGTGACTTGCGGTTGCACGTCATTGTGAGAGAGAGAGATACTTTTACACTATGATATCTTATATATGCCTTGCTATCTTATCCGGTATATGTATGCGATTTTACGCAGATAATAATTACAGGGACATCTGAGGATAAAATTATTTCTTGTATGTAATTATTTATCTAAAAAGCTTATATTCTTTCTTTCGTTCTCCTTCTATTGATGATTTTATATTTATTATTGAGATTTATAGGGCATAAACTCGCATTTTTTTTTCTAAGCATTTTTTTTTACTAAATCCACTTGTTATTAAAAATTTGATAAAAGATAGGAAAAAATATGAGAGACATAAAAATAAAAAGAGGCAAAGAAGCAAAGCTAACAGTAACTTTGCACATTAATTTTATTGGAAATAAATTTGGTTGATTAGTTTTCGCTCGATAAATCGTAATAGTTGGCCGACCATTTGACCGATGCTGACTATAATCATTATTCGAATAGCGAAAGGGTTAAAAGGCGGAGTCGTGAATAGTCGACGAACACAAAGTTCTCGAGTAGACCAGTCTGCCGACAACTTCTCGCTCGCACTTTTAGAACTTTAGGGGATCGCTCGGCACTCTCTTCCTTGTTCTTAAAAGACTTCCTCACTGGCTAATGGTCTGCCACTTGTACTTCCGTAACCGGGATGTATGGTATATTGCAGTTTCTTCCTTCCAGTACGGTAGAATTTGCTTGCAGGTTAGAGAGAGTGCAAGTTGCAATTCAACATTGCAAAATTCAAAAATCTAAAATATGTATCGTATAGTCGTACGATATTTTTAATACTTATTAAAAAGGTGCAGAATGTGTAAAAAAAAATATTTGTGTTATTTCCACGCAATTATTTAGCTTTATCAATATTATACGACAAATGGAATATATATGTATAATAACGTTTAACACCGAAGAGAAATCTACGATATTTCATCATAATATTACACATTAAATATAGATGCGAAAGAGGATCCATAATTTATATACTAACTCAAGAATAATTAATTCCCTTCGTTTATTCGATTTTCCTGGCCAAAATTAACCTGGGGTTATTTGACTATTTGGATAGGGGGCTGACAATGCATCTGTGTGCCTGATATACGTTTTCTCCACGACAAATCTCGAGATATGACACGTTCCTCTTCGTGACAAGTCAAAGTAAACCTCACAAACAATGGGAGGAAAAACTGATCCGTATACGCGCGGAAGCGTGGCGACGGCCGTTGCTGATGGGAAAGTCAGTGGATTTCTTTCTGGAAGAGGGAACGGATCTAGGGACGGCGGGCGATAGCAACCGCGTAAGCGCGAAGATGAAGAAGCAATTATTCTAATGGAGGCTTTGAGAGGATTGTAGCCGAGACAAGTGAGGTAATCCATGAATAATACCCGCGCCCCCTTCTCGGGCGCATTCCTCTTCGCGGGCTCCATCTTGCTCCGTCATCCGTCGCCTTCTCATCGCCCCAACGCCTGCCTGTTGTCATCTCTCTCTCTCTCTCTCTCTCTCTCTTTCTTCCCACTTCTACTGATATTATGCTAAACTCCAGTAATCCTTAAATGCCACCTCAGTCTCTGCCATCGCGGATAGAGTCTGAATGTCTTGCATAACCTCGGCGAGCAATCCACCTGCTTCGCTCTTCTGGTCCCCCTTCGTTCCTTCGCGTCATCGCCAGGCTCATAGACTCACCTGTGCGGAATTGTCCTTGTTAAGTCCCTCAATGATAATTAGTAGTACACACGGAATTTCTCAGGAGGCTAAATGGATCCAAAATAATGACGGCAAAAAATGTAAAAAAGTCTTTGGAAAATTATGATTGGCGCTATATAACATGCTGGATATGTAGAAAAAGTTATTAGATGTTACAGTTCGTATCATTGATACGATATATTATCCCTTCATAAAAGATATTGAACATCTTGAGACGAGAAATACCATAAGCTCGATGGTGACAACTATTCAATATTTTGTCGTCACATAAGCGGCAAAGTATCAATCGACACAAAGTGGGATTTTTTCGATGCTCTCGAGAAAGAGCAGACGAAACGCGAGTGAAAATCAAAGAAAGGTGAACGAATTGGCCAGCACGCGTACAAGACTATGAACTTCTGGATATAATGATATCCGTTTTTCGGATTACTTTGTCCCGTTATCTTTTTTTCTCTGTCTTCATTATCACCATTGATTGATTTATAAAAAAAATCACTCAGAGAAAAAGAAACCGAAAGAGAATAAACGCGCTACTCTACGCCACTACTTTTTCAGGGGCCACGACCGCAATTTAATTTTTGTGTCTAAGATAAAATCGCAAGTAATCATGGAAAGTAGGGATTGTGTCCGTGAGAAAGGAATTGAAGGCCAAGTGATGAGAAAGAGAAAAGATATATATATATATATATATATATATATATATATATATATAGAGAGAGAGAGAGAGAGAGAGAGAAGAAAGAGTTGGAGGATGAGAAGAGGTTGCTGCACGGGTTGCAGCATATCAGAGCTCGCGCAACATTGTATCAAGCGGCTGATGATGCACTTAGGAATATTAGTAGAGCCTATAGAATGACGGCGTCGCTGAACGTTTGACGTTGGCCTTGCGGGCAGTTCATTCATATTCAATAGGGCTCAATCGGATTTGTTGATCTAGGTGAAGCTGATACGATACTATTTTCATGTTTATCCGAATCAATATCCTCCGTGTTTCTTTTGAAGATTGAAAATTTTAAAATATACATTATACTGAGAGAAAAGAAGAAAGGATGGAAAAAAATATAATATTATATTTATAACTATTATTGAATTTTTTTATTAACGATATCGTAACACAAATACATGTAGAATTTCTTTTACTTTCTAGTTACTTTAAACAAATAATATTCTGTTTCTAATATATATTATTTTTATTAAAGAAACGGATTTGTGCGAGAAAACGTTTACACATCATGTAATTTAAACATATATCTTTATAAAAAAGATTGTCTGGAACTATACGGAGAACTTTGATCTCGAAATTCATGACGCTGTAGAGTTAATGAGGAATAATGATGTCGGTTTAACATATGTTATTGCGTAAACAGTTGTACTAACGGCAATCGCACGTCATGCACGAATAATTGTATCGTGAAGCGGTAACCGCAGGCATTATCACATAATACGAATAGTTGGAATAATCGTGTGACGCACGGAATTAATTCAACGTTATCAATGGGAAATAAAATGGCAATTTAACTGCGAAATTAGATCGTAGCAAAAAGAGGCATTTACATCTTACTTGATACAGTAGCTCGTTAATAGCTGAAGCAGCAGAGCCCGCGGCTAATACCGAGTGCTAATCATATTTGAAATCTGACCGGGCTATAAAGTTTCAACGCCTCGACCCTCGTTCGCTCGTCGGCCACTATTCCACACGCGAGATTCCGAATCTCATTAGAATAATCGCGGTGTTGTTGAATAACATTCGTTGAAGCAGCTCGCAAATCTGGAACCGGGACGAGGCTTTGTCATTATTATGGCGATACGTTTGGCGACGAGAATTTCATTATATCTACGAATAATTCGGAATATTCACTCGTGGAATAATATTCATTAGCATATATTTAATAAGTGCGTTCACGTAGAAAATGACGCTTAATATTTTATCATTGCAGCATTAAATATTAATCTTCTTATATTGTTAATGAACGTTTCGGAGAAATATTATATTTTTCATCCAATATTTTAAAAACACCGTAGCTGATATATCGGATTGACATTTTGATTGTCACAGGCCAAAGAATTATGAAATTTTTGCATAAATGTATTATTTAGAAAAAAAAAGTTCTAGCTGTTGTCTTTTTTTCTGAAAACTTGCTGAAACATATGGCTGCTTCAAATGACTGATCCAAACGATGAACTTTGATCAAATATAACGGCTATAACTGACCTGCGCGTGTGTACGCGTGTATATGTATGTGCGTGATCATTTTCTTTTATCTTGAGCCAGGTACGTTTTCTGAAAGTTACAACCGAGTATATATTTCTTCGACGGGACTGTTTCGTTAGCGAGATCTCCCGAGGGAATTCGAAAGTTTCTCTCTCGTTGAGAGTTGAACTGGCCTTTTCGGGGCCATCGGGGATGTTTCAGTATGAAAGTCGGGACGTGCGCGGCAAGTTTCCGTTTTTCTTCACGAGCCCTTGTTCACGCTTCGGTATGCCGGGGCGCGCATTCATTTTGCAGCGCGAAATAGACGGCCGGGAATTTGTGAAATGAAGGAAGCGGTGGGACCTCGACCGAGTCCACTACCTGTTGCTGCTGTGTGGACAATAAGTAGCGGAAGTTACTACTCGGATTTAATCCACCGACCGTCACCGATTTCCGTGCCATAGAAGCTGATCGTTCACTCTTTCGCACCTTTCATAACGTTTTGCGTTTTCCGATTGTCGCAGTGCTCTGATGAATAATAGAATAGTTTTTTTATTTATAGATGAATAATCTTTTTATTTATAAAGAGAATTCTAATGATATCTATAAACTTACGACATGTAATAATTTTTGTTTACAAACAAGCCTTGATTGACTGTGACTTTTAGTGTTGTAGTATTTGAGAAGAACTTTTGTTTTATAATAAAAATTAAATTTATATCACAACAAAATTTAATTTATCGATCAATAACGATGTAATTTGATGGTGTAAAAATATAAATTAACAAACTTGATTTAGAAGCTCGTTAAAAATTTGATTATAATAAGATTTAGTATCTGTTTTAACAGGTCATATAGATTTTTTAATTTTTGATTTGACAATAAAAATTCTTTTATATGTGCCAATTTAAAGTAAATAATAAAATCACGAAGAGTTACGAATGTTTATAATTCTCTTCAAATTAGCTCTTGGAAAAGTAGAAAGTTTGGTCAAATACACGTTTGCATTTAGGTCGATACGGCGCGTATCGAATAGCAATGGATGGAGTTCCGGTCGGTCGAACTTTTCGTCTTCGATTTTGAGTAACGAGTTGCTCGATTGGACTTCGTACTTCTTTCTCGTTTCTGTTAGGATACTCCTGAAGTTCTGGTGTGGTGGAAAGTAGCGGTCAACGGGGACTCGTACTCCGGTATTCACTCGACGATACCAATAAGCGGCTATTATTTGTGTTAATCTTCGACGTGAACGTTTTGAAACTTTGGACTTAGTACTCTGAAGAAAGACGGAATTATCTTTGTGTCCAGCACGTCTTCAGGAAAGAGATAACAGTTGAAACTTTCCTTTTACAATAATATGTTTTCGTAGAAATTTCTATCATCTGCTTCCGTTTCCATCGATTTGCCAGAAAAGGATTCTGCATTATTTATTATATTTTAAAGATATCTTTAAAAATTATTAAATATTTAACTTGCAATCATTTTGTTCAGCATATTTATAAATTTCTAGATATAATCCAATAATAAAATAATAAAATATAATAAAATAGCAGATCAATATTTTGTTGCAAAGTAGTATAAAATATTTTTTCAAAAAAAAAGTTAAATACTTTTTATTTGTAAAAATTAATAGTATGATTTCTTCTTTATTAAAATAATCAAATAGATTTTATAAAAATGTTTTGTGTAAATAGAATCGATTTAATCGAGTTTTGTAAAGGTAATTTATCTGAATATTAATTTGCGGATTAATAATATTTATTTCTTAGAGAAAAATTCTCCTTGATTATACTCGAGATGTGTGTGTGTGGTTGGGTATGCCGTCATAATCGATTTAATATTCTTAGCGGAATTCCGTCCAGCGAAAACTTGCATCTACGATACTCCCTTCGGAATTCCGCGGGCGTATTTCGTGAGATTAATATTGACAGCTTCGAGGGCGTGCACTGATACGCACGGTAGAGCAAATTTAATTTTCGTGTCTTGGAGATAAGTAGCAGCGAGCGAGAAGACGCGGCCGTGCCAACCTCGCCGGACCACGAGGGCTTTCTTCTTCGGTTACGGTCCGATGCGTATCTTCGACCGAGAATATAATTAAAACTTTATCGCGGCATCCACAATAATGCCCGGCATATAAATCAACGAGCCGAGTAAATTAACAGAAAGAAGCGCGTGCTTCAGTTGGCGAAGAAATTGATCGCTCGGTACAAACGAATAGTTTCTATGACTGCTAAGCTATTTCAAAATTTTAATCTTCTCATTTCTCTATGAAAAAACACGGATTTAAAAAAACATGAATTAAATTGAATATTAACTTTATTTTATTTAAATAAATATTGAATTTTATTTTTCAATATAATTATTAAATAATAAAATAAGTTATTCTGCATATATATATATATATATCAAACAGTAAAGTCGTGCGCTCAACACAATGATCCATATTTCAGTAACCAAAATTATTCATAATCAGTCGTATGAAAGAGTACACTGCCAGGGAGTCGAGTGCGCGACGTATGTACGTACGTACATACGTTTCCGTATAGAGCAGCCAATAAAGTATATAACCGCGTGATATCAGAGAGATTGCTCGAACATAGCCGCGAAACAGAGAGAGTCGAGTGCAAATTGGACGCCGGAAATGCGCGCATCGTTTGTCATGCAAATACCTTCCGCCGCGCTCGCGGAAAAGCGGAATGGTGATTCGAGAGGCAAAAAAAAAGTGGGAGGGATACGGGTCGCGGGCTTTTCTAATTTATCCGAAACGCCGGCGTCGCTCTAGCTCTGGTGGCTCTGGTGGCCTAGCTGGTTGGCTTCAAGCAAGAGTAAGAGCAATATCCATTAGCGAACAGTGTATATGTATATGCCGCATGCGCGAGTGCCTTGGAAAAGAGAGGAAGAGAGCACCGTGTATCTGTTTGTCCATGTGATAGGAAGCGGATAAGGACCGGCGAAAGAGGACAAAGCGGGAAAACAGCGCGCGAAAGTGGAGATTGTTTATCGTATTTGGGACGATAGAGATCTCGGGGGTGTCGATAAACCGCGAGAAATCTGCTGCGATGATAAAATAGCACGCAGTTGATAGTGAGAATTAATTTTATAAGGATGTATATAGAAATTTCCTGCACGCCCAGATAGCAAATCGTGGAGAAATGGCAATTCCACGTTCATTCCATGACGTGGAGAACAACATAATTGATCAATTTTTAATCAAATATGACATTAAGAAAAGTAAAATACCGTACTAATTCTTAATTATTGATCAATAAATGGGATTTAAAATCTGAATTATCAATGATCAATTATGGACCCTATAAGCGGACACATCTTGAACAATTATTGCTTTAAAACATAAAGTCACCTTTTTCTCAAATTAAAACTTAACATGTACACCAATTGTTGTACATGTCAAGTTGTCATTTCTAGATTTAATAGTCAATTATAAACCTTTTTATTCAAAAGCTGTTTCTCCATATTTACTCAATATTTGCTTAATTATATAGAATTGTAATCATGCAACTGCACATGACAATCGTGGCGTAATATACATGTATATCAAATTATACCAATCGAGTGACCGACATCATGCGTATATAGTGAGGCTAGTTCGTGCCGACGAGTTAACATGTCGGAGGACGTTTCTTCCTGATTTTATTTTGCTTATTCGTATCTTAATATAATGAAACGTATATATATCTAAATTATATATACTAGTTACAAGTTGTGTACTGCTTGCACGTGGAAATATTGATAATATCCAATCTACGCTCGTGTTGTTAACGGGTGCTTTATATTTAGTGACACAAGTCAATGCAAGATAACTTTTAGTATCATTTTTGCTTCTCTTTAATTTGTATAGCAATGTATCGGTGACATAAGTTAATTTTGACTGACTTTGCTTTCAATAAGAGTTGAATAGGGTTGCTGATAATCTCCATTTACTGGATTAAAATTATCGACTTGAGTCGATACAAGTGTCGACATAATGGAATGTAAATGGAAAGCATTCCTTGAAACGCATTCAGTTCAAGTGTTTCCACGTGACAATAAATATTAGCATGAAAAAATGTATGTTGATGTAAAGAGAATAGTACACATAAAATTACATTAATATTTGTAGTGTTAAAAAATTTAAATAAACGTCTTAATAATAAATTTAATAAAAAAGGCGTATAATTACTTTTTTGCAAAACACCTAAAAATTTTAATTTAATTATATATATACATATATATATGTATATAAAATTTGTTTTTCCATTTAAATATAGTATCTTGTAATTAATGCAGAATTAACATTTTAATATCGGATTGCATTATAAAGTTTACAATTGATTATAAGATTTCAAGTTAAAAATATTCAATTCAATTGATGTGAAATTGGGCACTAATTGACAATTTTATATTCAGTTTGTAATTAATCTAAAATTAATTCATTTTGCGGATCTACTTAGACCAATAATTTATCAATATTCTCAATAGCGTTTATCAGTTCTGCAGAAATTTTCGAGATATTTTGCTATCTGGGACTGTGTGTGTGTTAGCATTTGAGCGAAAAATTAAGCGTCAAGATGATCGATTAATTTTTAATAAATATTTTTTGGCAATAATAAACTTTATTTGTACCGAAATTCTTGTGCGATCCAAAGATTAGTATATGTTTTTTCTTGTTTTAGTTTATTTAGTTAATTACTGATAAATTTTATTAATGAATCCACATTTACGTATAGGACTTTAATTACTGTATACAGGATAATACGTACAGGTAATAATCTGGCATGTATGGACTAATATATAAATATAATCTTATGCAAAATGCCAGACATACGCATGGTAATAATACAAGTTTGAGTTATATCTTATAACAGCACTCGAGGATATAACACAGTTTGTCTCTAATAGCGTTCTACCTCTGCTATTTACCAAAGTTCTCGGATGTAATATTGCATCTGCCATATTGCCATGCGAAGCAATATATCGTACGTTTATGTTATACACGTCAATACTGTGTTAAATAATTGTTCGCGAGTGCAGTATCTTTACTTCTTCACTTTGCATTGTCAACGGTTGTACTTCCTCGTAATTTGAAAGAAATCTCGGACTACGAACTTTTATCAGCGGGGGACGGAAGGGGGGAATGGAGGGCGAAAACGTTACGGATAGAAATACAATGTGGACTGAAAATGATTGCTATCAATTTCATGTCGCAATGCTATGATAGACATCGTCGGGATCTCGGGATAAAGCGAAGCACGTTGATTAACGAGTATCGTTCCGTCGTTATCCTCTCGGCACCAACCTTATAAACGTTAAAGGGCTGAAGAATCTATGGATCGGCGCCCTCCTTGTTAAATGGACGCCTATACAAACTGAATCAACGTCAGCGCTTCTGGCGATCATTTATCACGCTGTTCCTCAAGAACACTCGCTTACTCTCCTCCGGTCCATTTCCTTCTCAGGAAATGCCTAGTACCTGCGTCATGCAGGTTACCAAACAACTTGACGCGACATCAGATATTAGCAAATACAGCAATACGCGCGGTCACAATCACAAAGACTTGAATGTAATATGTTTGAATCTATATAGAGTTGAATTTTGTTTTAGAAAAAAAAAAGATTAATTTCTTTCTAACATTACATTATATATCAATGTATATTTTTATGTCTTAAAATTGTTATATCCTCGTTTGAATTTGTAACTTTGTATTTGTGTGTACATTAATTAATAACTATAAATTTTGAAGTTTTTGTTATAATTGTATCAAAAAATGTCATATCTGAATGCGAGTTTTAGTCAGATTGAAACGTTGCAATAGGCATTACTCAACCGAAAGGTAGTTTTCTTTTTTTTTTGCGCATTCTTTTTTTTTTGATCCATTCTTCACGGATCCATCGCTGTGGCTCATAGAATTTTTTTACGTTATCGTAACCACGATGGAGCCATGAGCTTTTTTTCGTTTTCGAGCTCTCTTCATTCTCTGACGGGTTACGAAAAGGCGAGGTCGAATATATGAAAGATTGACATCCTTTCTTCGTACGCTCGATAGATTCTTTAGAATCATTTCTTAGATTCGTACGTTTCTATTTCATGTATTAAAACAAGCTATTATGCAGGTGCACGAAAAGATAAACAGACATTTATTCTTTACTATGTTTATTATAAATAAAATAAATTTAATTATCAAATTATAAATTAAAGTCAAAAAAGGCAAATATAAACAAAAATTAAAATAAAGATTTACTTTTAGTTAATTAAAAAGATGGCTTCTTGTAAGCAATAATTTTATTTCTTTTTATTTATTCTCATTTTTCCTTGCATTTTCATTGCAACTAGAATCCACTCTAGAAACATATACATTACAGTTTATAACATCAAATGAATAAAAGCATTCTCACATCTATCGAGCTGTTTTCTAATGGGCTTTCTGTTAAGTTGTCTGCACTTTGATAGCTTTCGTGACTTTTTTAACCGCATCGTCAGAGAACTCTCTATACTTCTCTCTCATGTCGATTTATCCTCCTTCCACTGCGCTCCGGCGGAAAGGGTTGGAAAACTCGTGGTCAGAATCAGAGCTCGGCATTTGGCAAGAGAGAAAGAGAGGGAAGGAGAGAGAGAGAGAGAGAGAGAGAGAGAGAGATGGTGCGGCGAGCCGGCAGCGGGAATGCGAATGAATAGCGGAGGTAGGGTGCGACATGAAAGAGGCGGCGGAGCCGAAGCCCCGGGTCCAGAAGCGCAGACAGTAACGCTACTAATATGCAAATCTTATCATCAGCAGATTTATTCGTCAGCCTCGCGACGAGTCTAAAACGGCTCGCACGGCCCTCCTTCTTTCTCCCGAGCCTCCCGGAGCTCCGCTCCGAGATGTCGTTCTTCCGCACGTCCTACATCGTTAATCCGAGTTAATGGTAGGAATTAAGTAGATTATATTTCCTTTACCTGTGGGGCGTCGCGAGAATGCGACGTAATTCGATTTCGCAGCTGAGGAGTTTAAGGAGGTTTGACAGAGACTCGCTGGCTCACCGATACCGGAACGCCATTTTGGAAATTTGCTCGATACAGTCCTTTTTCGTTTATTCGACGGAAAACGGAATCTTCTTTATTAATATCTACCCGCTGAATATCTACCCGTATACGTATCATGCACATTCTAGATTTTCATGTGTCGCTTCGTGTATCATGATCTGATTTGAAGTCAATTAATCGCAAATTCTTCGGAAGGACGTTGATGTGAAAGGATGAAGAGAAACGTACGATGGAATTAACGTATGATCGTTGGATAGTTTGAAACTGGTTGACAGTTTACGTCAGAGTGCGTCCTTAACGGACCTTAGCTATCGGTCGAAGGTGCATTACCCTGTTCAAGGACATTATTGATACTTCATTATCCGATATTGGAAATTAATAGCAAATGGGGAAGGGCAAGTGTTCAACGCCTTCCCTTTAAGTGCTCGTACGTTAATAGCAACGATATAACGAGCGGCCAATTAAAGCCGAGCTGTCCTTACGCCGAGACGTTCGATGATTGGTTAATCGTCAGTAATTGTCACATTGAATTACTACATGGAGTATAAGTAACTTGCTTTGGTTCTTGGAAACATTACTTTCTACACGTATTATCTATCTAATGTAACTAAATTAATATCTAATTCTTTTTAGTAAATAAAAATTATTTAATGTAATGAAATTACTCATACGAACTTATTTGATCTTAATTTTTTTTTTCACGACGTTACAAATTGTTTTGCTAATAATAGCCAGCCGAAAATATTTCCTGATGAACGATCGATAACGCTCTTAAGCTTTAATCGAAGGAAACAGCTCGACACTGTGTATTCGTCTGATCTACGTGTAGACTAAACTTTTGATACGCTCAACGTATACACGGGTTCTTCCGGTGGCACAGTAGCGGCAATAATATATCTGAAAGCATCGGGCTTCAGGCCCGGAAGTGATTTCATCTTGGTGTCCCTAGAAGGTAGAGACATTGATAGCTACAAGGAAAGAAAGAGGGAAAGGTAAAAAAAAAAAGCGAAAAACGGGATAAGATTGAATTGCTCCGCGGGGAGAGAGTGAGCGGGGGTGGGCGAGCGAAAACGAGCGGGAAAGTACGGGAGTACCGAGGAGGAATGAAAGATCGGGTAAGTGCTGCTCGTCTCTCGCCCCCCTCCTCCTCCTCCTCCTGCTCCTCCTCCTCCTCCTCCTCCTCTGGAAGGCATCTTGCCGCGGATGAATCGCACTTCATGTCGATGAGTAGCCCGTTACATCTCGCTTCCGGGTCTACCGAATAACCCGATGCGAATGAACTCGATCTCAAAAGAAGAGAGAGAAAGAGAGATTGGCGAAACCGCCGAGATCGAGGCGCGAGCTAACTAACGCATCGAGATAGTACGCATGAGACAGCAGAAAGGATCCGCGCGAATAAAAGCGGTGCATGATAAATGCGAATATTGCGATGGCGGAGTCGCGATATTACCGGGTAAAAGGGTTGACATTATTTTGCGAGATATATTACACGAATTTTGGAATATTTACAGTCATACCAGGACGACTATCTCAAATTTTCTCATTTATTATTTATTCTCTAATTTAATTCTCAATTTGATTGAATTAAATTTTCGTTTGTTTGTAATAAGAAATTAACTATGGTCTTTCATTATTAGTGAAACATGTACGCGTGGTACATGCTAATATTTTTTCTTTATAAACAAAAATTTAATTGAATAAACATCTTACCTTTTCATGTTCTCATACGCACCGTTAATTGTTTTCGTAATAATTATTTGTTATACTGTATTAATTACCTATGCCACTAACTATTAACACGCACATAATTATTTATTACATTGGTAATTAGATACCACTGCGAAATTAATCGTCAATTAAAATTTACATATAGATGTCACACCGGTGAATATTGTACACTTGCGAACTAGGCACTTGCTTTTCATTAAAGTATTCGTTGCATCGTAGTATAATGATTGATTTCATTAGCACAAAATTCTCATTAATGAATATTAAATTGATAATATACTGACTGTTAAATGGCTCATTATAATTATTTAAAAACAATCGTGTTCTATATTACTATTTCCGCGCGATCCAATTTGTCGCGATGAAGAAGCGGTATCTCAAGTGGTCTCAGCACTACAGTTCAGGCTTCGGGATGTCCTGAGATCGTTTACATGGTGGTGGGCACTTAAGCTTCGATGGACCTCCCTTGGCAAGTCGGCTGTGCACTCTCGTCCGGCGGATAAAACCGCAGCTGGGTTCGCACGGAATTACGATTATTTATGACTCCGTGACCTAAACCGGAAGTCCAATCTCCCCGTAACCTTGCAATTTATAAATCTAACTTTTATAGCTTCACGAAGGAGTCGATGTGTTTGAGGGATTTTGAAAGCATGGATTATTCAGTCAGAGATGGTCATAATTTTCAGTCGCGGCTATAATATTATTATATATTTAAAGTATTTTCCGACATTCAAACGCAATTTTATTGAGTTCTTATCTGGGGACGTCTCTTTTTTGCATTTTCAAGGCAAAAATTGGTTTGATCGGAACATTCTACATACTGTGCTCTTAAAATATGTACGTGCACGTAAAAGCGTAGTATAAACGTAGAAACTAGCTCGTGCGGATCCGAACGCACGGTCGGTATCTTCGAAAAATGCTGTTCTTCAGCTTCAACTTTTCCGGCCGCTGTTTTATTCTACCGCCTTGCGGCACGTGATACGCGCTTCTGGGTCATCGCAAGGCTCCAACTCGGATACCGCGTCTTCCTCGAAATATATAGTTAACTCAGAAAAATAACATTTTTCAAAGTTGATGCAACTTGTACGGATGTGAGCGAGCGCGCGGTGGTTATTTCTATCAGTTGTATGTACACGTATAATACACATGTCGGCAAGTGTGCGCGACATTTAACATTTTTTAATCGATTTCACGTCGTGGCTTAAATTAGGTGATGTAAAGTTTTTTCTAACTGAAAAAATATCTTTGTCGACAGCCGTTCTATCGGGGACAATTATTGTTATTTTAAACACAGTGATAGTTGATGTTTTATGTTTGGAAATATATTTTAAATAAACATTCTTTTTTTATCGTTATTTAAGTAAAAATTATATATATATATATATATGTTTATAAAATAATAGCAGGAAGCTCGGGGAAACTAATTGATTATTTAAATATAATAAATAAAGTGAAAAAATATAAATTTATTTATCTATCCGTCAATATTCTAAATACTGTCCTTCTGATTTTTGCCACATGTATATTATAATACTATCTTCCTATTTACCATCACGCACTTATTATAATGTTACGACAGCTTTTCTTTAATATTAAGGCTTTAATATTAATGTATAATATTCTCATGCTTTTTATTAATATTATTTTACTAAATTGACAAAAACGGCATTGGGACAGTTACTTTACATCTGCAAAATTATTTACAATTCAATGAAAATAATTGACTTATAAATTAATGATCATATGATTAAAGCTTAATTAACACATATTATTTTAGATAAAAGTTTCTGGATATTCTAAAGTTGCATAAGGGAGTTTTCGGTCACTAACTGTACGATCACGGCATGACAATTTTATTGCGTTCGTGTAAAAGCCCTAGTTTCCTACATAGGCTAAAAGCGCTATGTCAACATCGAGAAAACTAGCAAATCTGGTTCACATACGTAAAAAAAATCCGGACGCTCTACTACCGCGATGAAAGTAGTTCGCCAACATCAATTTTCCACTTTATGGAGTTTCGTTACTTATCGCGCGCGGTCGGTTATGTCCGCGTTTTACCTGTTGCCAATCCTTAGGTGGATTGAAACTATAGTTACAGTCTACGGTATACGGTAGACTGTAAGCATCGCCGTGCAATCGAATTCTACGTCGACGTGCGTGGACCGAACAATTACTTCGGGATTCTATTAATGCGTGTTATCAAGTTACAAGCTGATAACCGAGCGTATTCTAACGCGACCGTAAGCTAGTAACTTTCACGAATATCTTGCGTGGTACCGTAGACACACTCACACAAATAACTCTATGCCATTGAAATGGCCTGCGCCCGTAGAATTGATAATTAAATAATGTAATTTATCCAGCACCCGTTCTACTCGCACTTGGTTTGAATAAAGCGCGAAATTTGTAAAATTGAATTTTAACAGTGGATTATTTTTAGAATATCATTACTTGTAAGAATCGTGGATCTCATTCTTAATGTATAAAAAAACCTATTTTATAATTTACAATTTTCACTTGCAATATGTGTTGTTCGAAATTCGGGTTTTTCGGAGAATTGTTGCCGTAGTTCCTATTTAAAAATCTTAAAAACAATTTCTTCGGAAGCAGGAAAAACATTACTAATCGGACTTACAATTAGGCATAAGAATAATGGAAGTTATATCTAATGATGTAAAAGGGGATCCTTAAAAAGGGGAAGTGTTTACTGCACTCCTAAAGATAAGTGAACGATGTTTACATACTCATATGTTATTTTATTTGACGATATTAAAGTAAACTTTTTAATACGTTTAAATTATTTATTACTAAAATAAATGAAGACGTTCCTACACGCGGTGTAGGAAAAACATTAATTTTATGTGGTAAATACTTGACGCGAGGAATTCACCCGTATTTCAGAGTTATCTGCACACACGCGGACTACTTTTACATAGTGTGTACATACATACAATTTGCGTACAGAGAGAGGAACGCGTGCATACATGTTCGTTTAGGACACGTGCTCCGCATGCGTGTGTGCGTTTGTGTTCGCATGCGTTCATGCATACGCACGAGCCGGCGCGAGTGCGGTGCGAATGTGAGGCTCTTGAATTAAACCGTGTAAGAAACGGTTGATGGGCGCGTCTCGGTAGTCGGTGAACTAGCCGGTTTTATGGGACGATGGTTTTACGAGCGCATCTGGCCTATCCACCATCCTCTAACATTCCCCGGTTCGTTCAGGGGTTTCCGCGCAAGGAAAGGGTACACGAATAGCCTCCGGTATCCTCTCGCCGACGTTATCTGGAACCGCGCACCAATCGGGTTCACAAACGACGAGCCCGAGGTCACACTCGGAGCTTTTCTTCATGGCGAGCGCGTTTCTGATCAGCGTAAGAGAGTTTCTGATGGCGGCGGCGGATGGTCGTGGTTTTACATCGTGAAAGTCTTCAGGTAGAGACCATTCGTGCGGCTTGTTTGCGCTGCTCTCGTCGAAAGCTTTGCTCACGCATCGTCAAAGTAATAATAGTAGTAGTAGTAGTAGTAGTAATAGTAATTTATGAGCGGCTACCGGAAGTAAGGTAATTAATAGAAAAGTGCAAATTCTGACGGTGGAAAAGATCGCAAAAGGATAATTTTGCAAATATTATTATTCTGTGTCGAAGTTGTGATGTTTGATTATTTTGTTCGGAAGACTTCACGTCGACGAACTGAAACGCATACTTTTGCTTCTACTTTTCGCAGTTTTCGCGACGGGTAATGTTTAATCAAACAGGCACGCCGACGTGTCTACAAAGAAGTTTAACGAAGGCAGCTTATCAAGAATAAGGATCTCACGATCTAACAACGTAAATTTATTGAGGTTTTATACAATATTTCATGAGCTCTGTTATTATATTATAATTAACATCCAAAACTTTTATGTTTCTATAAGTTCTATTAATTTAATTTTATGAAATTAATTACAAAAAAAGTTGCAAAAATACTAGCACAAAAATATGTCCAAAAATCTTTAAGAGAATTATTTATACAATATTTTTTCTTCTGAAAAATGTTTTTTTTTTTAAGTTAAAATAGAAACTAAATAATAAATATGAAATTGCAAGATGAGCTCTTTTATAACACAACTACATAAGGTTACGATATCTTTTTTGGAATAGCAATAAAATAACAGTTGTTCTGGTTTATGTTCCTCGATTCTTGAGACGTTCCGGGGACAAGACGTCTTGGTAAGAGATGACCGACCATGTCGAATGGTGGATAGACAAGGGCTATAACGTCAGACAACCTCGTCCCTTTATCGTCAGTGGTCTCTATCGGCACTAAGGCACCCTTATACCTCGGTGGCAGCCGAGGACGACCGCAACGGGAGTCCCAGTCTTGACATAAAAGAAAGAAGTTTTTCCTTTTGGAGTATTTATGGCGGATTCGGGGACACAGGGCCCCGGAGATGACTGAACGTTGTGTCACGCCCTTTTGAGAACAGTCGGCTCGACTAGGCCGTAAGCGAATTCTGCACGACAGATCAGACGTTGGGTACGATCGCTACGTGAGTTTCAGGATATATGCGCGCGTACGTGTTACCCATGTGTGTTGGTATCGATTGACAAGGCGAGACAGTTCGTGAAACCGGGAGGGCATAAAGGAGATTGGACGAGGGCACGTGGAACGTATGTAAACCCTCATATCTGTCCCATTGATACCAATATTCAACTACTTCTTCGTTATGCAGTTTCCGGAACGGGCGTTCTCGCAATGGCGCTCCTTGCACGTGTGCGTATACGTTTCCTTCGTAGGAGCATCGCGCGTAACTGGAAATTGTTGTTACGCTGAAACTCTCACCTGATAGAATTCTGATAGCGTCGCAAACGATTGGAGTTTCACGTTATTGGCGTTATTTCTTTCTCGCAATTTCACTTTCTCGCAGTGCACGCCTAAAGAGAGATGAAGAAAAGAAAATGTGATTGTTATTACGAAAACTCTATGTACGTAGATAAATATACATAAAAACTGCAATGCAGCATCTCACAAAAAAATGTCTTAATTATCGTTTAAAAAAGAAATAATATTTACATAATTTATTTCTTACGTTATATTATTAAAAGATGTGATTTTCTTGGAAGAAAGGTTAAGGAGGAAATAGAAATTACGGTTAGCAAAGAAAAAAAAAATGTGTTAACAAAGTATCATTTTTTTTTGTATTGTAGAAACTCTCCACCGTAGTCCCCGGAAGTACGAATTCCGTTTGAAACGTAATCCATGCATTCTTTATTCTAGCTAAGTGTAGCATGGCGCAACCCCCGTTAAAACTTAAAATTACTCGTCCGCTACATAGTTAGAGCCTTTACAAGATTGTCTGCATAATTCATGAATAATGTTGCCCCGATAAGTCCGGGGAATTACAACTTTTGCTAATTCCAATATTACGCGAGAGAAACTTCCATCTCTTTGATGGATCCTATATCTTATTTTTCCATCGTTCCATTCCCTTTAACTGCGCCGCGCAATAATATTCCGATATGATAATTTATGCATTCAGGGTAAGCCTGAATTATTTCTTTCTCACATAAGAGGAACCTTTTGCGCGTCACATCCTAAATTCTGTTAAATGCGAATAATCAAGCCGCATTGGAAATCGATCAACGCGACAATGGAATTACGATGACATCGATATCGCATGTTACACATCGCAATGCGCGCACTAATGAAAGCTAATCACGGCCCAATGGTTCGCGGATTGTCATCAAAGACTTGTCGACGGACTTTGACGCTTTTGTAATCGACGGATTGAGACTCCAATGCGTGCGCGATCGCGCCGTGCTTTATGTCGTCGAAAAGACGAAATCAGGCTGCGCCGTTGTGTGCGCTTGAAACAGTTCGTACCAAAGCCATAGAAGTCAACGTGTTAAATGTCTGTCTCTCAAAACGTTCGCCGTGTCGACTTGGGCGATTGACGTTTGAAATTCGACGCGCCCGCGCCCGCGCCGGTCGCCGTGCATTTCGTCATCCGTTTGCGTAAATCGTCGCGTTTGAATCAATTCGTCGCTCTTGCATATTCTCGGCGATGTCGAAAGATGCACGATGTCAGAGAGCGCGCGAAATCTGGTTCATTTAACGCTCGCGAGTTTCTGATTTATCGCGTCTGACTTCAGGCACTGCTTATACTACTTAATAATGAAAGACAAGTCATTAAGGGAGAGATGCCCTGTTTCTCAAACTTCTATTTGGAAATTAAAAGAGTTATCATGAATAAACAGAATAAACTCCTAAATAAAACTTATCAAATTAACAAATTTTACTTGTCAAAGTAAGAATTGTTGCTGCATATTATATTACAGTATGCATTTTCGTATAGCTTATTTGAATCCTCACGCAAATTTGCAGATAAGCGTTAATGCCATTTTAAATTCTGAAAAATGGATTATCGTCAGTTCTGAATTTTCAGATCTATTTTGACTATACAATAAATTACGTTACATGAGATAATATATTCAGTGTCAGTCATTCGGAATTAATTACCGTACATTGTCGCCGTACAAAATAAGAAGATTTTTCATTAAAATCGCAAGAATATGAAGCGAGTTGAAATACCTTCCATATTCCACACGACCGTGTGGTTTGCGTTACGAGGTCGACGGGGCCAACAATCGCGGAACGTCGATCGCGAAATGACACATCGATTCCGACCGCAAAAAGATTGCAGCGTGGCTATCGGTCACTTTTTCTCTCTCCCTTCTCTTGTGTTTCCCTTGCGAGCGGACCAGGTGTTTTCCGTCACGTTTGGCAGCGCGCACAATCGCGCGGAATTCGCGAGCACGAACGGCGGCCGCAGCGGCCAACGTTTCACGCCGGGCGTCGCGTCGCGTCGCGTCGGCCGCGTGACGGATATGATATTGCCGGAAATAGGTACGCGATTTCCCGTGCGATCCATGCGCGCGTAATACCGAATACAAATGGGATATGGATATACCCGGGGCACGGCTATGCAGCCAGCGGTGAATTATACACAAGCGTGAGGTTTGGCTGTGGGAAAGCACCGAGGACCGGCCGCTGCGTGGCCAGTGGCGTAAGCAGATTTTACGTCGGCAGTACTTATTTATCAGGCATTGGTTGGATATCATTCATTCCGTGATTCTGTTTGTCGTTGCTACGCTGAAAATTATTTGTGTATTTTCTGTATAATTGGATATAAGATAATTATAAGAGTTGGATAATTATAAGGATTGGATATAAGAATTAAAATAATTTTTACGATTATTGTTACTGTAATGATAAAAAAAATAGTCACAATTATTATTTTGACATTTAATTGCAATTACAAATATCAAATACTTTTCTCAGTGTATGTAGATGACACGGAAAAATTAATAGTTTTTAATCCTGAGAGGCAGATCTTTGTATTAGTACATAAAAAATTAATATTAACGTACCTTCTACGTATTTTCAGTAAATTTCCATACATATGTGTATGTGTAAAACTTGTTTTATAATTTTTTATGTTTTAGTTACTATAAAGATTACTGTGATAAGACTTGATTAATTTTGTATTGAACAAGATAAAAATTTGCAGTGTTTTCATCACTGTTGTACGATCAATTAAAACGAGGTAACTCTCGGTCTGATAAATTGCAGGGTTACGCTACTGGCAGTAATATAGATGTTGCGCGCATAACGAATAATCGAATGTATTTCAGTAAATGGTTGCACTTTCGATTTTATAAGAAGTTCATTCACGCTATTCAACCTTGTTAATTAAAAACTAAACGGAATTATATGAGAACGTTAGAAAATATTAATCTGTTATGCAAAGTTTATCAATAAAGAATAACTTTGAATAAGAAATAGGCAAATAAGAGTTACAATCAATTTTCTGTGTATAAAAAATTTAATGTTTTAGTTGAAATACAATAACGTTTTTAAATTTTAATGATTTTTAGGTGAGAGAAAACGAAAAATATTTTTATGGATAAAACTTATTATTATATATAATATTATATATGTATATTATTATATATATAACAGCACGCATAGTTAATAATATATACGGTATTAAAAATTACACAATCAGCTACATATTTTAAGAGACGATATTTAACATATTATTTAAATAAAACGTCGATGACGTTTAATATGAAATATTACATTGATACAAGATACATAAATTAAATTAATAACTCTGTGTGTGAAGGAAAATTTATCGCGATTGTCGCTATGGCTTTGTGAAGGATTAAGTAATCAACGCGAGCGAGCGAGGGTGACCATCGATTACGCGGCCGATAAAAATTGCTTTCAGTTTATTTGATATGAATGCGCGATTTGTGTACTCGCGTTACTGTATCGCTGTTGCTCGATTCAGCGTCGAAAAATTTGTCGAACGATATTTCAGAGATATTGCAATGAAACGGAAATTCTCCCCCATGCCATTATGTCGTAGATTTATGGTCAAATATTTTTATAATTGAGATTTGCCAAGTTATATATCTATATAGATACGATACACACAAATTTGATAACGCGTGCAATTTGAATTTCAAATACGAAACCAAATTTGAGGAAGTTGCCGGCGATGCTTTGCAAAATATATCTCCGTGTAAACAAATAAATTTACTATTTTACACATTCTCTAACTTCCACGTTGATACATTAAACAACTTCTATATCATGATTCCCACACACAAATATGTTAAATACTTTACATTTCGCAATTGCAGACCTTGTTAAGTTTTATTTGTGGCTTTGAGAGAGAGAGAAAGAGAGAGAGAGAGAGAGAGAGAGAGAGAGAGAGAGAGAGAGAAATTAAGAGAGAGAATCAAGTTTTTTTACAAAATTTCAATTAAAAATGAACATTTGCAGTGAAAAGACAATTGAGATATATTGCCATTTTGAACACGCGTCAAATAAGCGACGCTTAACAATTGCATCTTTCGAAGATTTATTTATTTTACAAAGCCCGCCAACCGGTCTATTACCGTTACGCTGACTGGTATGCATGCCGGTCATATTCGCGTGTGCACAAAGGGGACATTTTGCTGTAACAGTAACACGTCAAAGACCCGTCCTGCGCTGTCGCTTCGGCTTGTGTGACTGTGTAAATGTCTGACATGACTATATGTGTACATACGTATACAACAATTGTTGCATGCCAGCTCTCTCTCTCTCTCTCTCTCTCTCTCTCTCTATTCCTCTGCCCCCTTTCCGCTTGCAGTTTCCCGTCATGGATACACGATTGGTCTACAAAGCCCTTTACAAGAGGAAGGCGAACGGGCCCAAGATTGTCGAAATCGTGCGCGATGTCATGGCTAATGGTTCTCTGTGGCAATGTCAAATGGTTTGACATAAAGGGTGGCGTAACGCTATCGTAACAATCGTTCTTGTTGATTTAATCGTACTGCGTTAATTTCAACAAACGGCAACAGATGATCGGTCAAGTTTACGATCAAAGTGTAGCTTATTATCCAAGTCGTTGAAAAAAAATTAATCTTATTGATGACATTAATAAATTTTTTTGTATAATACACTTTTCCTCCGTATGATATCTCTATAAAAAGTTAGCGTTAATGTTTTATGTTGACTAAGAGTGAATGTCAAACAGCGCGAGCAATATAATATAATGAATAGGATTTAAGACCGCTTGAATTTATCTAAAAATCCGACACACTGAATAATTATGCGCGTCAAAATATCTCATTTTCCAGCATAGTTGGTAGCATTAGGTGAAACCAATCTTGCGACTATAAAGCTGATTATGTCGAGCTTGCAATTATGCGAAAATGTAACATACTATTTAATGCTAAATATTATAATTCAAAGAGATTCCAACTGCAACAATTATTAAAAAATGTTTAATAAATCAAATCGATAAGAAAATGTAACGAGACTGTCGCAATTACGATAGTCGCAATCTTTGAGGGTGAAAGAATCAAATGTTGTCCTTTTTCTAGATGATCACGCATTGGGAAAACTCTTACGAACTAATAAGATCATACAATATAATTGATCGAATCCACCGTCCGCGCGAGAGAACTTTTATTATTCGCGAATGCGTCACTGTGACTTCGCTCGCCGTGATTTCGTCTCCCACCTCGACTTTCTTGCGAATCTTCATTACGTACGCACTGAACTATGAACAGCTTCTGAAAGTTAAAGCCACTTATCGACGACGGCGGCGGGATATCTCCGGCGGGTTTAATCTACCCTGGAATCTGAGTTCGTCCGGGAAAACCGTTCGCGGAACAGAGAGAGGGAGAGAGAGAGAGCCCGGCTACTGCCGGCGGCCGATTACCATCCGGGAATGTTTATTAAATCCTACGATTCTTTCCGTCAGTTCCTTTCATTTATCCGGTTAAAAGTTCGACTCGGTTGTCGATCGGATTGTGCCCTCTTCGCTTCTCCATTGACTCCTCGTACATATATATCATCGATCTCTTTCATTAACTTTCACAATTCGCACGACATCCTCGCGAGCAAACTCGAATTATCAGAGTTACGTTTCGGTAGAAAATTCCGTGGAATCTACATCATTCTATACTCTTCAGAGATATTCCTGCCCTTTGAAAATATTCTCGTGAAATTATTTTTATTCGGTCATTATTTTTTTTACTGACTATTAAACCGCTATTTGTCCTTTGTTTATTTTTTCATCGGTAATTTTAAAATTTTATAAAATCTAAAAAAAGAAAAGGAAATACTTAATAAACAATCGAGTGCATATACAATAAAAAATTTTTAAATTAAATACAAGGTAATATGTTAAAAAATAGCAAATCAATATTACATAAAAAAAACATTAACATTTTGGAAGCAAATTGCAGAAGCATATTTCTACAGTAAAATTAACATTTATATAAATACGTATATTTTATTTATTTATTTCAGAATTTACAATAGGAAAATATATCCAATTTCAAAATTACATTATTTTTATGTTATTTATTCTTAATTATTATTTAATACTAGTAAATGTTAAATATTTATTTAACACAGAGTATTCAAATAACGATCACATTAATGCGTCAAATTAATGCGAGTATTTAACAAATTCTGCTTAAAAATGTTAACGAGGACAGTTTTAACACATACAAAAAGTTTTTTACTATGTAAAAAGCTGTGTAAAACTAGAAAATCTGATTTTATACAAACACAGTGAAATATCGTAGGTATCTGCATTTACAGAGAAATTCGTTTTTTACATTCTGACGCAGATAAAATAATTAAATTCTCGCTATTAATTTCTGCTCCTTCGCGCGCGCACGTGCCGTTCTCGAGGCAGTTTTATCGTTTATTCCGATAGTCCCGGCGCGACCATTCATTGACGTCCGCGCTCATGCCAAACCGGCAGTCGCTTCGGCCGACTGCACAATCTATGAAAGCGACCGGCGGAATTTCATTAGCATTGAACGCCACCGGTCGAACTGTCCAAGTCGGCTGCTGCTTGTCCAAGTCTCCGTCTTTCTCTCTCATGCTCCTTCCTTGCGGTGTGTTCGTCTATTCGTTCGGAAACCAGTCGCTTGCAAGCACGCGCTACTACAGCGGAACATAAAAGTTTGGATATTATTTATTTACTCACACACAAATACACAAATTTGTATCCAATACTGTGAAAGACAGTAAGATTTTTGACGATATCTTAAAATCTGAAATATTTTAAATTTTTAAATAAAAGTTTAAATTCATATACTGAACCGCTTTTTTTTTATTGAAATTATTTTTGTATTTTTTGGCCGTGCTCGTTTTGTTGATATGACTACACATACATAAAATACCTTAGGATACAGGCCATCTGTTACCTGCCTGTAGCAATCTAACCACAAGGGACGCGCAGGTGGAATGGTAGTAATGCGACATCGAATTATTCGCAGGATATCGCTCTCCCTCTCGATGCATCCTGCATGTAATCCCCTGTAATCGTGCATATAGTTAATGGGACATTAGAGGTATAGGCAACGCTCTATCGAAATCTGCTGTTCCATCAGATCATTGGACACTTCAATCAGATTCGTAATTCACGTTTCAATTTTCATGGATTCCCGCATATGACAGATATTTCAGATTAAATCCTGCAATCTTAGGAAGGTTCACATTTACAATGTCCGAATAACAGAATTAAAATTGCTTTAAAAATAGCTTTAAATTTCACGAGGAATTTATTTTATTCATTGCTTTTATCAAACAATTGTGATTGACATTTTGTAGAAAGATGAGATTATTTATGAGATAACTTAAATGACTGAATAAATATCTTTAAATTTGAGAGTTTTATTTATTATTTCAAGTCATTAATTAACATGACGTTTTCGTAAAAGCTAAAAATTTATTTATTAATTCATTTTTACTTTGTAAAATGTATCTGTATAATGCTTTTAAAAAATGACAATAATATATTATCAATTTTAATAATAACTCTGCAAATATCAATCAATAATTAAAAAAATAAGCGAGAGATAGATTGAGTGAATGACTCAATTGGTTTAGTGGGTAAATAAGAGGGAGGAGTTAACCAGTTAGTTGCGCTATATCCGCGATAACGCTCATAGCGCAAATGATTTGTCAGTTATTCGTGGAACACGATTAAATTCTCTCTATCTCAGATTAGTTTACTCTATTAATAATAGTCTTTCATGATGTTGGAAGTTTATATAAAGATATTTAATAAAGCTTAATTAAAACATACTTATAAATAGGTTCTATCGTTAAATATAGCATTTAATTTTTCCATAAGACAACAAAGATTGACATTAAATAAACAGAATAATTAATTAATGATTTTTAACGTTATAGATTTTCATAAAGGAAGACAAATATACCTTATTTTCCGCACAGCTAAATATTTATACTTTTTATTATTTAGTTAATTGTAATTTAATTTCTCTCATTAATTATAAATAGCGTAGAGCAATCGATTTTGTCTAAGTAAATTAGCGCAATCGATTTTCTCAAAATTTTGTCTGTACTTTCATATCGCAAGTCCTGAGCGCGTAGATAACTCTTCCCGGTATTCTTCGCCAATATGCGCCGAAAGGATTTACAATTACGAAGGAGTTTGCGATGAAATATAATGGGCAAAATTCGATCGCGCTTGGTCAGATTTTCTGGACAGTTAATCTATTGCATTAAGCTCTTTACAGTTGGTCAACGGATAGCGGAAAGATCTAATTTGCCGTGTGGAACGAATGGAGAGAGGAGGGTAGCATATACTCGCGCACATATGCATGCACACGGAGTATCGAAAGGGCGATGAAAGGGACACGTGACGAGATGAAACGAGAGATGCTACGGGAAGACAAGGAATTATGACTTTCTTTAAGATTTTCTACGGAGAGATAACTTTTTTACATTTACATATTCATATTTGATTTCTTTTAGAGCAATTGAAAATTGATGCATTGTAAAACAAAATTAAGTAAAATTTCTATTAAATTAAGATTAATCCATCTGCTATGTCTTATAAGTAACGTTACATTTTCTTTGTTAGTTTTTTTTATATTTTGGGACAACGCTTCCTGTAAACGTAAAACTTTTTGGCAAACTCCAATGAAAGCTTATACATGCCGCACTACATAAATACTGTGCGTACAGATACTCAATGGATAAAACGACTCTGTCGAGAGGGGATTGAGGTAGAGGCGGGGGGGGGGGGGGGTGAACGTTGCCGGTCCAATGTCCTACCGGGCGCCCATTCCCAAAGTCCATTACGGATTCCGTGGAATTATGCCGATTAGCCCGGGATCCCGGAATTTACACCGGACTAACGCTCAATACTAGTCGCCGTGGCGAAATCTCATCTCGTGGAAATAATTAAAACCCACACACACACACACACGTACACACACATACACATCCGTCTGCCGCGCGGGTCTCTGTCTCTGTTGCTCCACCCGCCAACTCGTTCTCCTGTCTCGGCTACTTGTCGCGCTGCGATCTCGACGGCGACGTCGACAGTCGCCAGTGTCGTTGTCCTCGACGGGCATCGTTTGCCATGAATGAGTAAGAGGAGGATTATAAGCAACGAGAGACGAGCGAGCGGTGGCGCGCGGCTGCGGACACTGCGAATGCTAATCGCGAGTCGCGCGGCGAGTAAGAATCGAGGAAGGAAAAAATCGGGAGAGGAGCGCAGCGAAAAAGGGGATTCCCCGGGAAATGCGCGTTTCGCAATTATCCCTCTGAATGCACGCGATTTTAAGATCATTAAGAAACGCGAGCTCGTTAAGAACTTGGGTCCCGGGGATGCGTTTGAATTATGGTCGTTAGCGGCGATATTGTCGGATTTGACATTCGAAAGTTGTGCAAGATCAAATTTTGTGACAAATAATATAAGAGTCGTTTATTTAATTTAATAGCGAGTCTTTTCACATATGTCACGTCGTTCCACTTATATAAGATGTCAATGAACAACTTTGTTAAGACATGTCTAACTGGAAATTTTCATTTGACAGACTTAATTTAATTAGAGTGATTTTGACTTACACTGTCGAGCGAAGAAACGGTTCAAGAAAGGCGGACAAACGCAAAATCGCATTTTAATTGGAATTAAAATAGCACGCAAATCCATGGAACTATTGAAACACGTAATAAAACGGGGAACATCATGCCGGCGAAAAGCGCGCTCGCGCTTTTTTTTTTTTTTTGTTACGAGTAGGAACGCCGACTTGTTAATTAAAAGACAACCGGCGGTGCGCGAGGCTCGCTTATCGGTTTGCGAGCTTTAATACGTTCGCACGCACGGGCGAACGAGCTTTTAATCGCCGACTTGCCGCGGCGATCTTCGATTCCATTTGCGGATAAAACCGATTGCAAAGTAATCGGATAACCGATCGCAAGCGAGCGACGGCGACGCGGCCAATGCGCCGCGCGCGATCGGGGGATATTGATCAAATATTTAATATCGCCCAGGGATTTGCGCGCGCGGGCAACGCATTCCGGGCACAATGAACGGCGCTCATTAGCAGCTGGTTCGTTATTCAAAGTTTGACGTGTTCGATCTCTGAAATTCGCGCCGCCGCCGTCGGAAGGGAAAGTCCGCGGACGTGGGGAATATTCCCCCATTCCCTTCCGCTTCACTTTGGAAACAAACAAACTTTCCGGCGGATTTTTAGGTTTTCTTTTACGAGGTCCCCACTTCGGCATAGAGGCATTTCTCCGTCGAGTTCGCGATTCGCTCGGAATTCGCTATCGGAAACGCTTTTCTTCGACCTCGCGCTTTCGGTAGCTAATTGTAAGCGTTGACACTTTTCCCGAGCATTAAGATTCATGCGTGTTAATTCGCCGCCGCGTGTGCCGCGTGCGCAATTTGGAAACTGGGACGGAAGCGTAATAATGAGAACATTGTGTTTTATCCGTGCTGTTCCTCTCGCTAATAGGGTTGCACGCGGCCGAAGTAAATTTTGATTTTACATTTGCGATACGTCTTGTGACGCTTCACCGTCATCCACGCCGCTCACCAGGGCTGATGCATCCCTTGCGGTATGTGTTCACGAGACCCGAGTCACTCGGCCTGCCCCAGGAAGGGCAGGGCAGCGACATTAATCAATTTTATCATCGGGCGGTCGATTTCAGGCTGGATGCCGCATCAAAGGCCCGCGCAAATCCGATCAAACGGCGGTCCGCCCGTCCGCATTATATTAATTGGACTCCGCACATAACACACAGCAATAACATTAGCGAAATAATATAATAACGCTATCGGCACTCGGCCACTAGGCTGACCGCCGTCCAGTGGCCGTGGACATTATTTCACAACAGCGGAGGTAGCGCAAACATATTTGCATAATATGTATCCCACTATCGCGCCTCCCTCCCCCTCCCTCCTCCCTAGCTCCGGCCAGAAATTCGAAGCGCGGCTGTAATCAGCGAACGCCGCCTTTCGTATCGATGATGCATCACAACGCATGGGGACGCGCGCGTTTAGCATGACGAACCGGTTGATTGAAAGCTATTCCAATGTATGGGACGTGTATCAGATTGTGGATACACGGGAGCTATCTCCGTTACCCTCAGCGAATTTAAGATGGTGGCTTACAGATACGCACGATTAGCCGACAATCGTAATATCTTTCCTGAATTAAGAGACCTCAGACAGGTTCAATGGACTCAAGTCTGTTTCAAAGGTTGGCAATTCGAAGCGCAGTTGGGGCGTAAAAACGAAGCGCCGCGCGCGAGACATTATTACCCTTTACTCTGCCGGGGGTCTTAAGGTACGTCACGACGCCGGTCTGGTTACTGTGCTTTACGCTTTATGAGTTTACACGCGCGGTAAGATTCGCGATAGAGCGCGCAGCTCGCTTCGCTGCTCTTTACCTTGCCCGGGCTCTTCAGGTAGTACGTGCACCGTGCACCGTAATACCTGCAACAACCTTGCGCCGTGCCGATAAATACCGAACTCCACGCTTAGCATACGGAACAGATCACGGATCGTGAGTGCGGAATAAACATTAAGAATGAATTACAATGACTGTATAATTTTATAGTCGCATAATCCTTACATCCGTAGGATTAGCGGCCTCGATGCGACGTAGAGTTCTTTACCGGAGTCTTGCTTCGCGATATCGTAGCAAGAGATCTTCCGAAGTCGCTTCTCATTCCAATCATACGAATGTACGTTTATTGCTCTCCACGGGGAATTACACAAAGCTTATTCCGTTGTTTCTCTCGTATCCTAATTTATACTCCAAATTATCTTTTTCATAATATACTCTTCTCTTTGTAATATTTTTTTGTGGACGTATTTTTTAAATATTTTTCCTAAAATAATACTAAAATTATATATTTTAATTATGCTCATATTAATAATAATGAAATATTATAGTATAGTATTCTATAATTTTATATGTTTGATTGCAATGATTATATGCTGACACATTTGTTATCATTTTTTTTTTTTTTTCTCTTTCCTGTTCTTCTTATTTTTTTCATTTTAATCATATAGATAGTTAATATTATTACCATTTATTATAACTTGAATAGTTAAACAACCGACTGTATCAAAATAATTCCACTTAGTATACATTGAACGCATTCGGCAAAATGGAAACTTGTATATGTAAATACAATACGCTACTGTAAAAACTACACAGTCCCTTATTGCAGACCGTTAGATGAAATATAAAAAGTTTCATCAACGTTACCGCGAGAGAAAGCGGAAACACGAAATATGAAGCCGGAATTATTTCGCACTAAGCATCGACGTCGCGTGCAATTATACACGTGGTCGCATCACCGTAGCTGCGTTATATGATATCTGATGCTCGAGTTTATAACGATGCGTGATGTGGATGAGTGGATCCGTTTTATGAAGAAAACAAGCGAGACCGCAAATATCGAGTAACGGAAAAATTTTTAGTTTAACCTTAATAGAAAAAATACTCCAATTCAGAAATTGTAATATCCAAGGGTAACGCGAACAAATGTCACGGTCTTGTTCTCTTTTCAATTTTTTTTTCATTAGTATTTTTGATATTATTGGCGAAAAAAAAACGCAAAGACGGAGACGATTAGTTATCTCATATACAGCAAAATATTATTTATATCTAACCGGTCTTTGAACCGGTATTGAATTTTTAATATTTCCGAATTTTAATTTGATGTAATATCGATAATTTTAAATATATATTTAAATATTTTGTTTGTGTGTGCATTAAATTAATATTTAACATTTTTTAATAGTAAAAGAAATGCTAAATTATAGATACATAAATAAACAAATAGCATAGAAATAATATTATTTTGAAACGTAATAAAATGAATAAAATGTATTTGATAATATATTATACGTTAAATTTATTGTTCTACAATTTGTTTTTAAATTGTATCAAAATGTTACATTTGTGTTGATTTTTACATAATATTTGTGTTACTTTTTAATATATTAATATGTTTATTTTAACACAAAAATTTGGCGCATATTATTTTGATCCATGGAACATGTGATATAAATTAAATACAAATTTTGTTGATTGTCCAGTTCTATTTTTAAAAAGATATATTTTATTTGTAGACATAATTTGAATAGAAGAAACGTAATTTAAAGGAATATTTAAAGGAATGATATGTTTATGGAGCACAAAAATTAAAAATCTAATCCGATACGTAAAAGAATGTATCTATAAAAATATCGCTTTTCGGTTGACATTCAGATCTAGATTTACAAGAAATTTAAAAAAAGGTTATTCTTGTTATATAGAAAAACTATACTTATCAATACGAATAACAATTTTAACGTGTGCTTTCGAATTATTTATAATACTGTGCAAACATCAATTATAATACTGTGCAAACATCAATTACAATACTGTGCAAATAAATTCTAAAATATCGTTCATTGAAGCAGTCGTGTACCTTTAAAGGAATCGCTCTTGCTCTCTGAGCCTGTACATCAGCTTGAATTCCGGAAAATTACTTCGTGTCCGGGTCATCTTTGATGCGATCGTCTCTATGGATATCCATTTACAATGATATCGATAGACACAGCCTCTTGCTTGGCTCGGAACATAGGACGTTGAACTATGTCTGCGATCTATATTGGAGGCTCTCTTTACACAACATATTTATTGTATATCCCAACAAGGAATTTATTGATTCATTATCTTCATACATATTATCTTTATCTTAATGTGTAAAATATTAACAAATACCATATATTTTAATGACTGTTAAATAAAGAAAACATATTTTATACTTCTTATTTTATTAATAATATTGCTGAGGAGACTTGTATACCATAATTTCTGTTTCGGGAAATTGTATTACTGGTTTTGCAAATATTAGGAATTAAATTTTTAATTATCTTCTAGTTTCTTATTGTTTTGTTGCCGGTCATTAGCATCAAGTTTGAGAGTGTTTCGCAAGAACTGATTTTGCTTGCAGGAATATACTTAAAACAATACCGGCTTACACGCATAATTGACGGCGTCAAAGTTTTCCTTTATTCCGTCGATGCGCACACTGAATACAATCGATAAGAGTTGATTATATCCTTAGGGGAAACTTCCTCAATATACCGATAAAGTATTTGAAGAGCGTCTGATACATCCACGAGAACGATAATATCTTGCGCGGAATCATTTGCAAAATAATGATTAAATATTTCTGATAGAAAGATTATGTACCTAGAAATGCAAAAGTTTAATATAAACATAGTTTGGATGCCAAAACTGCTACGCGATAAACGATATAAACGTTTACACAAAACGATTTTCTATAGAGAAACGTTGAAGCCAATAATAATGCTATTTAAACTACGATGTGAATTTATGTGAATCATACAAATTCCATTGATAACTTTGAAAAAGGAAACTAACACATGTTATTTAATATAAAACGAATTTAACATGTTTATTAACATGTTTTTCAACATTTGGCCATGATTTAATGATTTAAAAATAATACATTTATTCGTATGCAGGAATAAATATTTAAAAAATTTGTTTTATTTAAAAAATGAAAAAAAAAAACAATGCAATTATTTTTTAAATTTTATATGAACGTGCATTTACATTTCATGATCATTTTTAAATCTGAAAGCATATAGTAAATTATTTTGTAAAAAATCTCTCTCTTTATCTTTCTTTCTCCGTTTCTCTTCTCTCTCTAATGGTTAAAATAAAAAATCTTTAGGTTATATATATTATATAGACAACGTGGGCTTATATCTAATCATTATACTTATAGTATTTTGTTTTTCTAAAAATGTCAAGAGAGCTCTTACGATTTAACTGCAATCACAGTGATAATACTTTATCTGGATGATCCGAGGCTATGCACGCGCGATATTATTTTGATATCGAAATCCGTGTATCCGTTCAAATCGTTGTTTGTCCGCTGCGAAGTTTATCGGTTTCTCAGCAATTTCTCAAAGTTGGCGCTGTGTTCCTGGCGTAGCAGCGTGTGCAGCATCGTCTCTGCTTGCCGCTGGCTGCTTCCTCGGCTCCTCGGCTTCTCTCCCGATCCCATCGCAACCCCCGTCCGCTTCGCGACCCTGCGGAATTCCTTTGGAAACTTTCCGATATTCATATCTGCCCGCTACTACATCAAAAATTCCAAGCTCGCCCCGCTCAGCCCGCGAGAGTTCTCTCTCAGTTATAAAGGATTCGCAGCCACTTACAATATCAGTCCGCCCTTTCCCTGCCATTTCATCCTCTAACGGTATCCACCCTCTCCAATCTGCCGCCTCATCCCTTCTCTGCATTTCTCTCTCTCTCTCTCTCTCTCTTTCTCCCTCTTTCTTTCGTGCCGTTCGCCACCATCGACGTTCGAAAAGCCCTGCCTTCTTCATCCTTTCTTCGGCGTTCGCCTTACTATCAGCACTTGGCCTTCACGCTACGTAGCTACGGTCACCCTTCTCGGCGTTTTCTCGCTGATCTGGATTAACGAGGCAACCCTTTTTCTGCCGACTTCTCGGAGGAGTCCGAACTACGGCCCATCCGGCTCGTTCGTGACTCGCCTTAGAATGAGACTAGTATGTACGTATCCAGAGAGAGGATCCTGCGGCTCACCCTCGTCGGCTGTCCGAGTACATTCGATTCCTTGGCGAGATCCAATCGGGATCTTGGAAAACAGCTTGGGTTATCACGTCGGACTCATGTCCGATTATGTACGTGAACTAATAGATCGTAGACATTGCACACACTCGTAGGTTGCGCTGAACGTTTCCTTCTTTTTCAGTTATAGTATATTTCGATAAAATCAAGGTGCGCGCTATTTTCAAGATAATTGTAAAAATATTCGCGAAAATGAGAAGATATTTTTTTTACTAAGAACAAAATAGAGAAAAATAGAAAGAAATAGAGAGAGAAAGAGTAATCGAAGTATCGGACGTTGCCTTAGCAGGAATTTACAGGTTTAATTGACGAGGTATTTAATATCGAGAAGCTTAAAAGATTTTGCAGAGACTTAAGCGTCAAAGGCGTAGATTGGTAACAAAAGTTTGTTGTCCAATTAATTTGTAGTAGACCTCGCTTAAACGGTAACTTAGCTGGAGACCTCATTATCAAGATACTTAAAGTTGCAAAGTAAAAAGTTGCTACAAATTGGACGGTTTCGCGTGAATTTTTGCCGAGAAGTGTAAGCTCTTGTATCTCGCATACGCGCACGTATCCCGTGCTGTAATGAATGCCGAGTAGATTTATCGTTCCCGCAGAGCTCGTCGTCCTTAATTAATGACCGGCCGCGCGAAGCTCGTCGTTTCGTCGTGGATTAATTCGCCTCGAAGTGTCTACTAATTATCAATGGGTTCGCGTTCCGCCGCTTGTCACACGGCATCGAAATTCTAACTGGAGGTGCGGCGCCGCAAATCCGCGAGTGCACGCTAAGCGCTGAGCGCCGTATGCGCGCGGATTTCGCGCTTCTATACGTATCCTGCGTGTTCGCAGAAGCGAGAAACAGGATTGACAGGAAGGAGGAGAGAAGCGCGATCCGCGAACTCGTTGAGCATGAACGGCCAATCGTTCGCGGCCCGGAAACCGGTTGCGGTGTAAACGTCACGTTCCAGAGGGCGTCTACAATAGCTCATTAAATTGAATAATCATCGAGGGCCCGCAGGTACGCTGTACCTGCAATTTACTTGGTCATTGCGCGCTAAGCTCGAAAGCCCGCTCGGAAGCTCACTCGGATGTAACGAGCGAACGATCTGTTGCCCGTCTTGCATTACACTCGTGCAGTACACTTCGAACTACATTAACTCGTAGTCCAGAATCGAAAATAATGAAAGTAATTTTAATTTATTTATTATTTTCATCATTTATGTACTTTTTATTTCTCGTCAAGGATATTAAAAAATAATTTGTAATCCCTTTAATAATTATAATTGACATAATTTTTTTTTTATGTTAAAGCAATGACGATTTATCTTCAATGCGAAACACGAGAATAAGAGTGAGCAAAATATTTTTTAGGGCGAATTTATTGTATCATTTGTGTGATAGTAGTGTGAATTTTTAGCGATTTTACGCTAACGCGTAATCGTCTACATTAAAATATGCGACGCGGAGTCACGTTCCAATTAATTTTCATAATAGTCATTAATTAGTCCCCGCAATTACGAGAGTCATATTCGAAATTGTAATCCCGATCGAAATTGAATACGCCGGACGTGCGCGAGTATGCGTGCACGAGTTGATATTAGCATCTCTGTGATATAAATTGTTTGTACAATTAAAAGTTCCACTACACCGATGCGTATTATAATCAAAAGGTAGTCATCTCTCCTCGTAATCAATAATGTCGTATGCAACATTGTGATTTAATTATTATATCATGAGCAGTGAAATCTTTGAATATCATATTTCACTTTTGATCTTCAATAAGATATCTATAGAGCGGTTTTATACTTCTAACTTTATACTTCTAATCTTACTCTTTCTATAGTGACAGGTATCTTATTCGATATGTTATGTAATTATTTAAATAATTAGTTACATTTTTCAGGAAGATTATTCTTAATTATATACTTACCTGATTTTGGATATTAAGATTTCATATACTATGTGATTAAAATACGAACACAGTATTCATATTAATAAAATATTAACCCCGAAAGCTTATAATTATAATTTACTTATATTATTATTGAGTAAAAATTGTCAAAATTATCTTTTGCTTGGAAAATAGGTTAATCTTGCAAAATAATTTATCTCTCTTTCTACAATAGCGTATCGGCAGAATCGAGAATACTGTAACACTATTTTGGCGTCTCTAGCAGCTCATTAAATCGAATAATTATCAGTCATAATCGTATTGTATGGCATATACACTTTATATGGCTACCGCATCATCGTATGTCTGTACACGTCCACGTGCTGCGGAATTTTGATCGACTGGTAAATGGTTCCCTTGACGACTACGGATTATTTATTCCCTACACGATTAACGTCATGTAATCAGCGATAACGTAATGAACATATTGCCTAGTGCTTGTAATGACATAGTAATGCTGTGTATTTCTCTCTCTCCGCGCTGGATATCGATTACTTCTATCAATCTTCTGGACCACAGTCTCGCGCACTGCGAGATATTAATTTTTTTTGGCAATATCGATTTGTCGTTAATAACATGAAATCAATAAATTATAATTAAATAGAATTGCCGTATATAATTAACCAACTTAAAATACATACGTGAGAAATAATCGAGTTATTATTATCACCAATTCTTTACTCTTTTCTGGTAATGGTAAATTTTAGATAATCTACTTGTAAATTACTTAAGAGGTAAGACATGAAGATAATGACTACGATGTACATTAATCGTCTCTTTATTTGTCTATATATATATATGTATATATATATATATATATATATATATATAATATGTATATACCTCCGTTGGCGACAATTTTTGATAAGTCATGGCTTGGCTTGGTACAAGTTGCGTTCCATACTCGGGACATTAAGGGAGAAGGGGAGGGGGGGGACAGTAATTAATTACATCGACGCACAGGTATGCATATCATTAATCGTACGTATATCGTGTATTTATATAACATATGCACGGGCGTGAGATTATTGTACAGTGTGCGATGCGCCGCCGTTGACTAAACATTTTTCATCTCGAGGAGGACGGGATTTGGGAAGGGCGGGGTGAGGAACGGAGGGCTGAATCGAAGACGGTAGTATTCACAATAGGGGTATTCGTGAGGAGGATAGGTCGCCATTCTGTATATCTATGTATACATAGTGCAAAATATATTAAGGTCAGGCCACTCGTACGAGGACACCGTACGTGAGACGTCCCTCTTAAAGGCTAGCCGTCCCTTTTTCGAATCGCGGATTAATTATCTCGTCCTTAAAAGAGTCAGCGCGATCGAGTTCTAAGGGAAATCGGTACGCACGAGTTCTCTTTTTCTCTCTCTCTCTCTCTCTCCCTCTCTCATTTCGACTCTAATCGTACTAAATAGCACTTTTTACATTGTTTCAGATACGACGAAGTGGACTGTCTCGGAGCGATATGATGCGTAGGGATGCTTAAAAGTATCGATATTCGACGCTCGCAATAATATCGGGCATCGATTACTGTCCAGCACATTTAGCTCGATGTCCGATACTTTTACATTAACAATTTAAGTAAAGGCATAGAACATATCGGTACTTCTACGCGCTCTCGTGTGTGCGACGCCACATAATGATGAATTCTAACGTTCGGAAAGCCATGAGAACGATCAAAGCGCACGGAGACTCGCCGATATGTAAGTAAAACATCACTGAAATGCTTGAATCATTAAATGATATGTTAACTCGCGACGCAATTTGCGCCCTTCGCTCCTTGCGTCGCCTTAACCCCTTTAACCGCGCAAACATTTTCGGATGTATTTTAAAAAATGGACCAATTTCTTCTATGCTACGTTTTTTTTTTACACATTTTATGTGTCATATATAAAAATGAACAGATCGAAATCTTCTGTACGATTTCGTTAAGAAATCTAATTCACTAATGTGAGTTAACGAACGAGTTAACATAGTTCAACATTACTTTCGTATCTTCTCTTTGACATTTGTCTAATGAAATTGTGTTAAAAACATTGATTTGACGTAACGCATCTGAAGGGATAAAATTCAAGTAAAAACGTTCTTGCAACATTAATTTCACTCTGTTCTTTTCATATGTGCCTTGTTTCGATATAACCCACTTTAAGTATTACAAATTATTAAGAATTAAAATGGAGATATTTTCGCGTTATTTTTTTCTCAACTGTCAAATGATATACTGCACAACGCAATGCTATATGTATGACCTTTCTTATTTCTCAACTATCTTTTGCCGTTTCATCGTGATAAAGATGATTTACGGGATGACGAATAGTCGATTCATCCTTAAAAAACGTTGGCAGCTATAACAATGTTCCAAACGATAATCAACAATGATCGATCAACAGAACTGGTCGATAATTTTGAGCCACGAAGGCTTGCATTATCCGTCCTAACGCACAAAGGCCGATTCAATTATGATTTGATTTTTATTTTCCTTACTTCAACTTACGCTTTAGATATATTTATATATATTTATATATATATATATATATAATATAATCCTTGCATATATATATATAAACACACCTACGATCAACAATTCAATAAACCCTATTCCGTAATTTACACAATCTACACACAGACGTTTTCCCGCTTTTCATTAATAATTAGACATCGCGATGTTTCTCTCACACATGCACGTACACGCATACACAGGCACGCACACAAAACAGGCATGTACACCCACTTATTGTGACTATAACGAGGCCCAATTGCGAATGTAACGAAACAATCGTGCTGACGCTTTGACCCATTTTCACGTGACATTAAATATGAAATATATTCACAATCAGGATAGTTTGACACCGATACTATTTCCGATGTCACGACATCATAGCACTCCACGACTTGTACGATTGATAGTATGATAACTGTACAGAAATTAGCTCCTTAAGCTTTGATGTCAAAACACTCGGATAATTGTGTGTTCAGCTTATATTCGCGATTAGGTTTAACAACATTTAAAGATATGTAAATGTGTGTGCGAATAAGTTAAATAAACCAAAATCAAGAAAAATAACAAAAGTTTAATTAGTTAAATTTAGTAAACTTTTATGAATATAATATTAGTTTGTTTATGTCTTATCTGACGATAAGTCTCGTGATTAATCTTCTATATTAATTTATTCTGTTTATTTTTATGAATTATTTTATATGTTTTTAAATTTAATATATTCTATTCATTGTGGGAGAAAAGGGAACATGTTATTGCGATTATGAAAACAGGAAAGAAGAACGTCTATCCAAACGTGCAACGAAAACATAGAATAAATTATTAACTCTTATAATAATTGAAAATTTTCGATAGTCGTACAATTACTGATGATGTAACGACTAATTATAATACTTGATTTAATGTCACGTAAAGAAGGAATCAGAAACGAGCCATTTTACCTTGTCATATGGTATTATACCTCTATGAAAACGGCTTATATGCTGACGGACCTATTCTTCGTACTTCACAAGTATAAAATATTTAACCTCCAAACGCGTTAATCGTCCATTCTACAACGCGACTGTCGGATAACATAATTGACAATGCCGTCGACAACGAGCGGTAGCAAAGGTGTTGTCGTTATAAAGCTTCCGCATCCTTTCTCTACCGACATTATTCATTGTCCTATTAAATGGACGACTTTTGTGTAAAAGGACCTGAGTGCCTTTATGTCAAAATCGAGAAATAAGATTCTAAAGTTTTTTTCTAGAGAATGTAGCTTTTTGTATCGTAATTTACAGTAAAGTTATAGGACCTTAATCTACTTAACAAATCAGAGTTTACAGGACTTGAGATTTAACTAATGGATTAACAAATGTTAATTCGAAAGTATATATACATTTATACAAAAAGATGGATAGATCGTTCTTTCGTCACTTTGTTGTTTTCATATGAACATTTTCAAGATCTAGGTAAGAACTCCATAAATGTCGCCAACTCAAAACAAATAAAATTGTCATTGATGCCATTTATAGAAAAGCCGCCTGTGAATTGAAGTAACAACATAAGGATCTAAGATTAGACTTGAGAGCTTGAGATAAGCGATGTGGACCCTTAGAATACCGATATTTATAATGAGCCGTTTTAAATAAAATGACGAAGGTCTTACAATAAGGAAAGAATAATGAAGGCGAACATTTGGCACGTTTCTCTTAATCGGGACGAGTAATTATCTCTCACTTTCGCTTTCATTTGCGCACCTCGTTGTAATTGGGGTCGAAATTACGTACAAAATATCCTAATCGTTTACCGAGCCGTCGCATTTTTAGTGGACCACGAATTTTTTGAAAATCTGGACAAGTGTGAATTATATAAATACCTACAATATTATTTATAAATTAATTCTAATATTAATGTGAGACATGAGCTTTTACTTAAATTTAACTTGAAAAAAGGAATGAAAGCATAGACTTCAAGATTATGTAAAGAGAATAATAAGTTATTCCTATAAAAATTTTTTATACAAATAATTTACAATTTCTGCAGAAATAAGATTAGTTTCAATAATATTTGTAATTGTTGACACAGGATAATAGTAATTTGTTTATTACGGTTGTTTCGCACTCTCATTTCTTGATATATGCGGAGATTCTTTTGATACCGACCAAATATTTATAATTCAAGATTTGAATCCTGACGATCGAGAACTCTGGCAATTAGTTATTTACAAAGCATCCTTTTATCTAAAAAATTTCTAATTTCTACTTTTTTTGTTCGAAGCATATATCGATATTTCTCTTCGGATCTTTTATGAAATTTATCTCTTATGAAATTCTCTCTTATGAAATTCTTATCGTGGCATAAGAACCGAAAGCCTTCTTTCATTTGACAGGATATTCTGGACCGATGTTGATTCAAATATAATACATTATATTCACAGGACTAGAATAAATATAAAGAATAAAATCACACGAAATGTCATGGCGTTGTGTGTTGAAGAAATTAAAATTACCTAGTTGCTTGAATAATAATGCCATCTGTAGATGTCCGAAAGAGAGGCATTTCTGTCATGCGGATCGATCGATATAGACATTTAATAACGAAATTGCCGATAAAAGTATATCCATACGATTGCTCGCGCCTGAATATGTTAATGAGAAAAATTTCAATTACCGCCCTGTCATGCGCGCTAACGCACCCCCCTCCCCCTCAGAGAAATATCGAACATAAGTGACATGAAGTATAAAAACTGCACAAAGTATAAAAGAAAACTTTCAATCGAGAAAAGTCTCAGCGTCTTTAAAGCGATTGGAATTGTGAATGTTGACTATAGTTCGATGTAAAATTTCCGAAGGATGCTCTTTCGTTCCTAGTCCCTGTTGAGATATTCAAGGAATATACACTGCGAAATTGTATTTCCCAAGGATGCGAGGCGTACGAGTTGCGAACTCACGCACGCGAGCGGAAGACCGGGCACCTCGGCTTCCTCAATCGAACGCTTCTGGATCAGATGTTGATGCCTTACGCGGTGGCTCGTTCCGCTCGATCGCGTCTAATGTGAAATTTGCTCGATGGAAATTCGCGCGTTAATTAAACACGCGCGATTTCTCGCTCGCGGCAGTCCGTTCTCCGGAGCACTTCCTCCCGGCGTCGCGTCGGTGACCACTCGACGTAAATGACATTTGTGTAATTGATTTCGCGTGTAACCACCTCCCTCCGTAATCCGATGTTTCGAACACGAAGTGCCGACTTTACAAAAAAAAAGCTGGCGATTTAATAATTATGTCATTCGTGGTGTGGAGATGCTAACGAGATATCTTGTTAAGCCGTAGATGGATAATCGCAGCAACCGTATCTTTCAATGACGACGGGGACAAAATTTCACGATCTTCGGTCTGCCGTTAACGTTTCGTCGATATTCGCTTGGCTGTTAATTTAAACGAGCATTGAACGGAAGAACGGCCACGTTGGATCGATACCATACGAAATATGGACGGCTTTTATATAAAAGAAATCGCGGTCTTTTTGTGAAATGTAAATAATATCGATCCTAAAGAATGCGAATAATGAAAAAGGAAAACAATTTTTTGGAACATATATTAAGTAGCCAATTTTTTCAGGTGCAAGATTAATTTACTAATGAAGTAATACTAAGGGCTAAATTATAACATTTATAATTTCACGAAAAGAGGAACGAATCTATTTTCCGCCTTCTAAATTGTTAAATGTAAAATGATAGACTTCAAAATAGGAAGCATGTATTTTATATATTATATATGTGTCCTCGTATGCCTGGCATTATAGGAGATGAAATTGAAACAGGAAAATCGACTAATTTACTAAAAATATCTTCTTTAAATATAAAAGTCATCCATATTGCACTGTCGTGCGCTAACAGTTAACTTGTTCAGTCTCGCATTGCATTATGAATGACTTAATTTAACATATTGCTCGTTAATTTGATATTCTTTTTAAGCTTTAAGCTCAAGTTTCCGGTATTTTTGTGTGAATGTGGACATTATTATTACTAACATACGTTCTCGCATATCACACATATGAATTTTATGAAATGAATTTTTCTTCATCATCAACATATGAACCGACAGTATTTAATTATCGCATAGAGCCAACACTGATAGAGACTCCGAATCCGCATTAGTAATTTTAATCTGTCGTTTATTATGACAAAAATAAATAATGAAAACATAATTGTGTTTTTCACTCGAAGGGAATTGGGCCGGCGAAAAGTTATCACGCAAAGGATTGAAATAATAGCCGAGTTGTCCGTGTCAATTTACCCTCTGACTTTCTGCAGAGAAATTTCATTCAACGCGATTTAATGGTGAGCCTTGTAATATTTTTGTATTCCTTCATCGTGAAGTAATACGACGCACAGTAATCGTGCAAAACACTGTGATTAACGTGATTAACATTCCGTCAGTATCAACGTCTATCGATATCGAGATTCGGCAGTAATGTCGTGGATTGCCGGGAACGCGAGGCGACGGAGCTACTTTGCCGCTGTCTCGTAGTCTCCTTGGGTTAGCGAACCGAGTTTGCGGTAAACGTAGTTTGCATTTAAGGGCAAATAGGTTACGTCTATCTTACGTCGAAGCGAGCAAGTGGTGCAGCACGATCAAGACGACACCGATCATCGCCGGCGGCGCGTTGTCTCTCGACGTTGTGGACGCTGAATTGTCGTCCGCGTCGAAAGCTGGTTCCAGGGTCGATCCCGTTTCCCTCAGGGATCCTTGATGCACGTGGTTTAATCTGTGATCGCGATCACCGATCGAGTCGCTCCCGTCGTCGTCTGATCGCCGGTCGCCGGTCTTTTTGGGATGTTTAGGTAGCTCCATATCTACGCACAACAAGAGGGGAAAAGTCACATCAGTATTCTTTTGGAGTAGTGTTAATTATTATGTTATCATAGAAGTTCTAGAATTTCATGGACTATTTAAACGTTCAGGATTTAAACCCTGTTTGATATTCTCCAAGCCATCTGTCCCATTTTTTTGTTTTTAATCCTATTTTGGATCCTGTTGTTGTTGTTGTTGTTGCAGGAAAAGATAGAAAGAGTGTTAAATGAACGGGAGGATTAAACGATCTTTTTACAACAAGTTGTCGAGTCGATGTGAGGAACGTTAGAGTTGTCGATACTCCTGTTACGCACGTGCAATGAGAGAGAGAGCGCCAAGCTTGCAGTTTCTTCGCTATCGAATTCAAGGCACGATCGTTGAAACATTATTTCAACTGTGGTCAGCCAGTAGTCTGCGCGATCCGGTATGAGTAGATATCATTTTTTTCCGCATGTGCGGAACCTCGATGGGAAGTATCGCGCGATGTTTTTACGCTTGGCGTCGTTCGACACACGCGAGGCGAATAAAATTGAAGTGAGAATTCCGTTTTGAAATTTCGTGCGATGCCATCGTGTTGCGCGCAATGGAAAACGAATCGACTTGGTCCCCACCCCCCCTTTTTCTCTTCCGTCTCCGTATATTCTTTTTTCGTTATATTTTTAAGTATTTATCACACGAACCTCCCCTGAATACATCCTTGTCTTTGACATCTCTCGTCGTATTTTTCAGCGGCGCTTAATACTCGCGGCACGTTCCATTGAAATTCGAATGAGCGAATGATGAGCAAGTCGATACGTGATAGCGGGAAACGTGATGTTGCGAGGAGGAAGAAAAAGGATACAACGATATGAGACACTATTATCTCCTCTGCATGTTAGGAGATCTGTTGCAGCAATCGATACGATTTGCTTTGTCTTTAGAAAATAATCGACTAATTTTCCGCACTATTTGGATGCTATTTAGACAACTCTCATAATTCTCTGATCGAGTTTCATCTAGATTAAGCACTATTAATTAAGGGCTTTGTAGGTACTTTTTTTTAATTTTAATAGCTCTTCCTAAATATCACTCCCAGCTTATATCTTCCGCTGTAAAAAAACATAATACTTCTAAATCAATTGAAAACCGACAGATCGATTTGCAAGCTGTGATTAGTATTTAATTACGATATGAGTAAGTCGTTTAATTAAATGTTGAAGCATTCTGTTATTTAAGCGAAATTATATTAACGTAATCGGGCTCGTGTAATGTTAGAATGTTTAACTCCTATATTGATTATATAGCTTCAACGGAGCTACTAAATACCGAAATCACAGAGCTAATTGACAAGATCGTGTTTCAATGATATTGAATTAGGTGCGCTCTCTGCTAGCCATTTTGCTACTTACTCATTACGGGACGCTCGAGTCGCGCAGCCAAGCGCAATTTCTATCCTAATTTTCCTTTTGCACGGTCAACTCCACTCAGCAATATTGCGAATAAGTTTAATCCATATATGTCGTGAATTCTCTGTGCGCAAAAATTTTAACTTTTGCCTCACGCAGAAAATTCGCGCGTGTTATGCTCGAATGTAAACACGCGCGGAGATTTCTCGCAATATGAAGCATTTTCGAAATTACCTCTTTTTGAGGGGAAAAAAAATTGTTTCTGTTCTGCGAAAATCGAAATTCCGCAGCGGGAGGGGTCATTCCGTCGAGAATAAAATTTATCGCGGTGAGAGTCTGCGACACCCCGTATACAGCTGCTGTACGAACGAAGAGACAGGTTGCGGTAGACCGGCGGTTAGAAGAAGTATAAGAAGAAGTAGAAGTGGAAGAGAGGGTGCGGCGCGCAGCCCGTCTAAATAGCAGTTTAGCACTGATAACACTTGGCAGACTTTTATCGATCATGTCTGGCAACAGATGGCTCACCCAATTCCGGGCGGCGCGTTTTGTCTGGCCGGCTGATATAAACGATAACTAATACGAGACACGAGTACGCGGAACCGGGATGACGGGGGAGCAAGAAGAGAGATAACGGCGGGCTGGCGGCCAGGTTAGATATTGTTTCACGGTCTTTTAACCGGGGAGACGTGATGCTCCGACGATCTTCAACCACTGTTCCGCAGCGCTTTTTTTCCCCGACGTTTCGTACCGTCTGATTTAGAAAAAGTCATTATTGGAAACGTAGGCGAGAGCTTGTGCGAGCTTTTGAACAGCTTTTACAACTACATTAGTGAATGTTTTTAAACATTATCGCTCTTCCTTTCTGATTGAAAAGACAGCGTCTTCGATTTTCTTCCGTAATAAGTTGAGACAGGAACGGGAAGGCTCATAAGATTTATGTGCGTATAATATTTCAAGTTATTAGAAGTCTATAATCAAATTTTTGTAATGGTACCAATTATTTAATATAGGCCACTCTCTGTGCCATGGAACACCCGTAGGAGAGTTTCATGTGTCGAAGATACCCTTGTATATCTCATACGAGAAATCAAACCCGCAGACTTATAATTTAAAGCAACGCGATCTTCATCCCAGAGTTACGCCTCGGATATCGAGTCCTCATTTATCAAAGTAAATCCATAATCCCGACCGCGCGCAATCTGTGACAAGAACATCCCCGGGAGAACGGCGGAAAAGAGGACACGAAAAACCGGCACGGCGCGGTCAGGCGGAGCACAGAGGGAGGGAGGGAGGGTGGTCGGAAAGCTCGGATATTGTTTCGCGGACTTTCGGCTCTCGGCATGACGCACCAGCATGCCGCCGCTGTCCCCGTGCTATACTATAGCTCCGATCCGGATCCTCTGCCCTCCTGCACGGAGCCCTTAAATCTACCGGCAGCGTAGACAGCGCACGCTCTTTTCACTCTGGCTCTTCGCGCCCCGTTTACACCGGCGGTTTAACGGTTAATCCTTCGAGTTTATCTGATCGCGTGACTCCAACGAGAAGTTCGAGCACCCCCGGGATAACATCGCGCGCTTCCTCCGCGCGTACACGACAGCGCGATAAAATTGCCGTCATTAGGGTTGCATAAGGGTTGCACGCGCGCTCATAAACCGGCGCGGGGGTTGGTTAACTCGTAGATATCGGGCCCCGGCTTTGTCCGGCCTTGTTACGCCGTTTTACTTGTGCTAAAGAGATAAACTGAAGACTTGGTAAATTCTTTTCTATTGAAAAGTCGCGGACGTAGGAGTTCCGCGTACGTTATTTCTCGGGGCTTTACAGTAGCAGTGTGTAATTTCATTTCCCGCTGCCTGTTTTAATCTCCCTTGTGTCCTCCGTGATCTATGTTAAAGTATTCCGAGGTGCGCGCAGGGATGCGGTTATGCGGATTGCATCGTCGCGTGTGAATCCATAATTTTATGCATGCTCCTCGTCGATAACTCGCTCAGAATTTAGCTCCAATCATGCGACGTGCAGAATTTTCGCTGCGATAATTCGGACGTGAAACTCATGGCGTACCGCGATAATGGTACTAATATTTCTATTTAATATTATAAATAATTTTTATTGCCAACTTTTAAGTGAATTATATAAAAGTTTCCCAAAGGTACTAATTTTCCAAAACGGAATATGACGTTGTTTATTCTGACCTATTTTAAATATACAAAATATTGCAATATGTTTTGAAAAATGTTAAGCGGCGAAATTACAGACGCGTGCTGAATTATTCATTAAAGAAAGTACATAAAATAGTAAAGCGTATAAATAACATATGGATATAAGCATTACACATTCAGTTCTTTGTGAAATTAATGCCAAAAGCAGAAATAATATTGTAAGTATATATTATACTTTGTTGTTATTACAATATTGTAATTCTATTTTGTTATTTATTTAAAAGCACTGAATTGAGGATAATGAATTGGTTTGTCACATTTGTTAAGTACATCAATTTTCTATTATCGTCTATACGCGACACGTGTCAGGAATAGCGATCGAGTCGCGAATACGTCGTCAAACAATATATCGCAGAAATATCATTTCGCTTAATATTCCTACAAAATTGAGCTGTCACTATTCTGAAAAACAAAATTTTCACTTTACAAGATCTCCTGTGCAACAAAAAATTCGACGAACCGCTGAAAAACGTTGCTTAGATTAAATAAATTTAGGTCAAATAATTTCAGAGATGTATTTGAAATTACACTTGTTTTAGTATTTCATACTGTTTAATGATTACGTTCTTTGTGATTCAGCCAATCACAAGGAATAAATCAAAAATTGTTGAAAATTCTGACATGTAACATTGATTACACTTGATCGTTATTGTGTGCCAGGAAGGTGGGAATAATTTGGAGCTTCGCTGAATTTTCACGCGCGCCATAAAGAGAAAAATTATTGTGACGCGGAATCCGGTAAATAAACTGCGAAAAAATAAGGACGCGCTTCGAGAAAAGTAAGCGGGAAGTTATGGGCACATTTACGGCTGATGACATGCCGCAGCGAGAGAACCGCGTCGAGGCGCGTTGTCCGCGAAAAATGCGCCTTTTTTTATTCGTTTTTCTATAGTAAAAAAGGTACCTGCATACATGTCGTAAACGGATCGTAACGTTCAATCAGAGTGGAAAATTAAGGGATACCGCTCGTGAAGACTTATTACGGTCGTAGTGCCATCCACAATGATGTAGAAAATTATCGCGTCCAAAGCTTTCGCTCTAATCACGCGTATTTTTTATGCACTATCAAGAGTAATCAAATTTTAAGTTATTTATTTGAAATTTTAAAGAGAAAGTAAAATGATAACAGCAAACACAAAGTGTATAACATAAATATAAAATCTTACAATTGTATTTAGGAAAATAAGATAAAAGCTAGAGGACAAGATGGATCCGTCATTTATAATTTGTTATTCATGCATTCACTCATATTGTTTTTATTCGTGCTTTCCTAAAAAGATTATAATAGAATAATATGTGCAAACAAAACGTTCCTTCAAGATTAAAGTAAATTTAAGTAATATATTTAATTAATGTTTAATATAATCTTAATGTTTGATATTTAATACTATTGTTGTAAATGTAATTTTCTTGTTTCTTTAATTATCAAAGATATAATACAAAGTATTATAAGTTAAACATATTTATCTGTTGAATACTAATTTAAAATTACAAAGATAAGTTAATTAATAAAAAGATTTTATGACGGATCCTCATTGAAAAGTCTATCTTATACCTATTTTAAATAATTAATAGGTTAAGATGACACAAGTAACTTATTTAACTTATTTTTCTTTTTCATATATTTATGATTGCGATTCAATAAAATAAAATTTATTGAAATATTTACAATACTTTATAAAAATCTAAATCCATCATTTTCTTCACTTTTGGTACTTTTGGTCCTTAGCTTTATGATTAAAGAAGTTTAAAAAACCATTATCTTGTCCTAGTCTCTCTTTCTTCTAAAAAAACACAAATTTTAATCATACCTCGTTTTTAATTGCTATGATTTTTTTAAAAAAAGAATTTTACAATCTTTTATGATTTGTACGTTGCTACAGAACGTTTATGAGATGTGTGTAAAATTATCACAGAATGTTTAAACGGTTTAAGGATGTTAAAAAGAGAATACTCTCGGGGAAAAGTGAGAGGGATTGTAATCATGTTTTAACCAATATCTTGCAAAGACATTTTGAAGATTACTAACTTAGGTATTTCATGGACGTACACCAGCGGTCGGTGGTTTCGCAGACACACAATGGAAGCGAATTCCATAAATATTATACAGAAGAGTACAGTATTATCTGCGTCGTGAAATAACTTACGGTTACGACGGAGACGTGGCTAAGAAACTGCAGAAATTCCGATCTGTCTCGCAGCGCAACGGTCTCTCCGATACCTTAAATAGTAAAACTCGAGAGAGGAAACTTAATTTTGCAAATACCGATACTTGTAGTGACAGTCATGCGGTTTCTTCGAGATAAATTCTTGAAATTACCAAAACGACGAGAGTTAGAAATATTATACAAGCTCATGTTAAATATTTCCACTCAGATTTTTACTTTATCTCAGTTTTATCACTGTTTTTTATCCTTTGCTGTACAATATGCCGTACAATATACTGAGTCACGTACAAAGAAGAAACACTAAAAAAAAAAGAAAGAAAAAAAAGATTAAAATTTGTAACTTGCAAGTCACAAAACATTTTGGATTTTTTAAATAAATGATTTGCGCTGCCGATTGCACACTTGGCCGCCGAATGTTTGCGATGAATGAACGAAAGCAAACATAGCGCTGGGGGCACAAACAGACATCCGTTATTTAATTCTACAACACGTAAAGCTAACCCATTCACCATTTTTACGGCGATGTATCGTTACGGGGCGACAAGAAAAATACCGTCGTATGCGTAATGCACGAGACCGTCGTTGCCGTCGATCGTTCCTGCGAGATTGCGACGTATTAAATCGCGCATGTAATGGAAACGGCGATGTCGCAGTGATACTCCGCGCTTTCTCGCCGTCGGAATACGGTGCAACTGCGACCGTACTCCGCAATCAAATGCATGTCTCTGCGATATCCGGAACTGTTTTAAATTTCCGTAAACTCACTTTCACTCTTTTGAAATTGTAATACGAGATATTTTAAAATATATACGAACATTGTGCGTACTGTCCAATTTACTTTTGGAAAAATAACGTTTCGTAAATAGAATTCGATACTGTGGCGTCGTTTTACTATTATTATTGAATTAGAGAGAAATCTTTTCTTAATATCGGAATATTTCAACAAACCCTAGCTATTTCACTTAATAAAGAAGTCGGAATATTTCAATAAACCCTAACTATTTCACTTAATAAAGAAATTTGACGTGTTCTTCCTGTGTCCGACCTGTCTTTGGACCGACTACTAATTTTTTCAAAAAAATGCATAATAAATGCATTAACCCTTGAAAGAGAGTTTGCGACCGTACGACGTCGTTTGAGTCTGACGAAGTTTTCCGAGACTTTACGGAAGCCTCACCTCGCGCAGAGAGACTTTACGACCTGTTTTCGTCCTTGTCGACGCGTTAACCGCGGAAACTCACCGTAAAGCCGGATGTTCCCCTCAGCGTCGCCGATGGAGTTTTTCGAGATGCACTTGTAGCCACCCAGATCGTGCTTCTGCAGATTCATGATCACCAGTCGCATCTGCACGCTGTACACTGATGTCTTCACCTCGGACATCACGTACTTGCTGTTGGTGATTATCATTTCGTCTGCAGAAACATATTTTAGAAATTGGATTGTTAAGAAATGTTAAAGTTTCATACTTTCAAAAGCAATTCTATTAGCCGAGATAATTTCTGAGATAGATGACGAAATATTCTCCGTATGTACGAAATAGAACGAATGCTCACAAATATAAAATAGCTTTGAAAATAATTTGAAATCTCTGAACTGATCGGTAATCCATCTTTCGAGTAACTTGAACAAGATCTACATTGATTGAACTGTTCTATTACCCGATTCTCGAGTCCAATAATTAATGGCCTTAGGTGACGCTTCCACCTGGCAGACCAACGTCACGTTAGTTCCGATTGGAGCCCCGACCAGCTGGTTCGGTACCTGGACCATCGGGTGAACTGTAAACCATAACGATTCGATCAGTCGAGATCAGGGTAACAGCAACAACAACAACAACAACAACCATAACATCGGTGACACACCCACGCGCTCGCGGTTCGCCGCGAACTAATTTCTCTAATTGAACGTCATCGCCCGTAACGTCCACAAAGGATATTTTTCTGATTTCAAAGCGAAGATATCTCGAGATAGGGAAACAGCAGTGGTGCATTGCACCACTTGCACAATTCAATCGCCTTACTTCGCAGTTACATTGTGGTCCCTTTGTGCGAGTGCGTCATTAGTAAACTACGTGAGCACCTCACGCTAATGAAACACGCTGACAGATTGTCATTTAGTGAGTGAGCAGAAACAACGCGTTCTCTCTCTCTCTCTCTCTCTCTCTCTCTCTCTTCTTCCCTCCCTTCCTCTCCTTCCTCTACCTCCATTTCTGCTTCATGGCAGCGTCGCACTGCCTTTCATTTCGAGTATCGTAAGCAGCTTTTCGTGAGCTGCTTACGTTTTAACAGGCGACCGCGCCGAGCACTTCTTCTTTCGACCGAAGCTCGGCCAAACGTCGTGTCGTCACAAAGCGCTTACAGTGCGTTTTACAGCGGCTACTTAACCCCACCGATGTGAAATTTTGCCTCCAGGAAAACAAGCTACCCTGTAGCTCATTGAATTCACTCGTGCCCTTTCTAACATACTCTGCGCAAGAGAAATTTCTCTACGTATCGCAAATATCATATTTCATGCTATTATTTGACCAGTAATGAAGTTGCTATTAATGAAGTTAAAATAAATACATCATATAGTAAAGGACTAATATTTTAACAATAATGTATGCTAAGATTGAACGTTATTATTTACACGTATTTGGAGCCAATAGCAAGTTCAAATTGTTATAATATAATTTATGTAAATATTAACAAAATAATCTTACACGTTTATGTATTTAAGGAAGTTTTGCCGCGGAAAGTTTTGGAGCTTTTGCAGCTTTAAGGCGATGATTGAAGTAATCACATTATTCAACTAGCGCCACAATATCTTTTTGTACAATATTCTGAGAAATTGCGTGCGTGCGTGTGTGTGTATGTATATGGCAATTTAAAAATATTCATTTGCATCAATCTGAAATACAAATCTGAAATATGAATAGACTATCCGTATTCGTAATGGGATCTAAAATTTACCATTACAGTCCCCAACGATTCTGTATCGCTGTCGTTAAAGAGATAACGCTCCCTAAGATAATCCGCACCTTCATATTCCTAAGTAATAAAGTTTATGTGGGTGATATCGATGAACGGAATCCTGGGTGACGATATTATGTACGTGGTAACAGAAAATTAAGATGATGGCGCGAGATAAACTGGCCGTTTTCTCGGCGGGTCTTTGGTCGACTCTTTTATCTCGAGCGCCGCTTGGGAAATATATGTGCTCATGCCGCGTTTGTGCACACCGAAGATCCCGGCAACACTGAGACGACACTTTTATACGAGAAAGGGGAATACACAGAGCGTTTGGCGGCAGGATAACCATGAGTCAGATATATCGACATCTTAGAATAAAAATTAGATAATTCTGACGTTGCAAGTTTCAGCGGGGAGAAAAGGAATTTATTTTGCACGTTATTCTTCCCTACTAGATAATTACTTTTGCAATAACATGTGACTTTGTGCGTTTCTTTTTCAAAGTTTCACATTGATATCATATTCGTTAATTAATTGAAGATCCATTCTATTGAAATTTGTATGAGTTTCTTATTTTATTTATTACAAGTACTTTTTAACATTTATTTTTGACAAATATTATTGAATATTCTCAAATATTATACATTAACCCGAATTGTAACTGGAAAATCCCTCAAGAAGTTAAACTTCAATAATATTTTGATTATTTATGCATCAAATTCGTGCGTATTAATTGAAGAACGCTTTTATCAAACGCAAATCCGTATGCAACCGCGATAATAATAATTGTGAGGCGATTACGTATAATTGGTAATTTTGACACACGTATTCGGTTGTGCCATAAAACGCGAAACGAGCCGGAAAGTGCGGGACGAATTATCAAAACGAAACACACACGACACAACGAGGCACTTCGGCGCGTGTTAATTCGAACGCGCGGAACTCTCGGCAATTCGGGGCGAACAATTATGCACCGAATTGAATCACATTTTCACCCCTAAGTACAACCGCGCGCTGTATCACGAGAATTGATTTATGAATCCCTTCTGGCCACAGCGGGAAAGAGAGGTAGAAAGAGGCAGAGAGAAAGAGAGAGTTTTAATTGCTCCGATTTGCCGAACGTGTCTCGCAAATTTGTTGCGTGATTTTTCGATGAATTTACGCCAACTTTCGGCCATCGTCCAAAAACTCACGGTACTGATTTTCACGCACGGACAGTGTGATAGTGACGAATATTCGCGCTGGGAATTCTTCGTGTAACATTTAGCTTGGTACGTGACGATAGGTGACGCATTTGCCGGATAACAAACAGTGAAATCGCTCGACATTACTCTTAATTGTGAACAAGCTCGCCGAACTCGGCAAACGTAAATACGCTACGACATTTCAGCCTCGACATTTCGCCTCCAAGCAATTGCGCAGAATGCAAATCGTCGTCGAATATAAAAATACTGTGCATCGCTGTTTATTGATAAACTGATCGACCAACGGCTATAAAAATTGTATTGAATCGTTTATGTCTTTTCGTATATAAATACTTTTATATACTATTGGAGATATATATATATATATGTGTATACAAAAAAAACAAAACGTTTTTGCTGAATTACATAAAAATTAAGCCAACTCCAGATCGATCTTAAAAAAAATAATTTTATTACAAATAATCATCAAAATAATTATTAATGTTTGATGATAATAATTCTGTAAAATTTGATTTAAAAAATTGACAGCTTGAGCATCTATAATATTATTCAGATGTCTCAATATCAATAATTTGATAAACAGGTCAATATCGAGCCAAGACAAATTTTCCTAATACAATATAATTTATTAAATAAACATATTATAATTATAAACGCGACTAAAAAACATCTGTATTAAAAAATGTTAAATTTTGAAACGTTTCGACTATATTTAGTCCTCTTCAGTCATAATAAATTACCAATATGTATGTTCTTAAACATGAATGAAATAACGCAAACGAAAATATAATTAAACAGTTAAATGGTCATTTTTTAACTGTTTATCGTTTATTTTTGCTTATCATTAACGAGCTTTTTGTATTTGTTTGTTTCGTTGTCTCAATAATTTATTTTTAAAGATTTGCATTTAATTAAATTTTTTAATAATTCAAAACCTTTCTTTCTACACAGTATTATTAGACAATCCGACATTTCTTATTCATTAGATTTTAAATAGTTGCATAAATCTTAGAACTGTTATCACAAATTCACTAAGTGAGCTTTAATCAATTTTCTTTAGCAACATTTTGATAAATAATTAAACTTCTTTGAATTTCGACTTTAGAATGCTTAATTAAATTCTTGTTAAAAAGAGTTGGTAAATCTTGGTAAAAATTCATGAAAAGTTTATTGAAAAAATGTTCCCTTTTCATTTATTTATAACTTTAAAGAGATTTTCATTCACATAATAAATTTATCTGCCAGCAGACTGTTTTGCAAAGTATTTTTAGCAAAGAATATTTTCATGAATATGGGACATTATATCACGTTTATGCAGTAACTGCATAACTGGATATATACAGTAACGTGTGTAAGTTCACGATGCGGTACCGCCGATAAATATAGCGATGCCAAAATAAGCTTGTCGAACATCAATCAAACAAGTTCGCGGATGCGATATCTGCGCTGCAAAACGGACAGCCGATCGATTTGAACCGAAGGTCTGAAATAGAAGGCTGACCGCGAAGCACAATCGCGAGCTCGCAAATAAGTAAGCGACACAGACTGATTTCTTTCGCCGCCTCCGCTAATTAAGCGCAGCGAGCGTGAGCCCTGAGGCGCGTAACGCGACCTGTGGCGCGAAATTGCATTCGTCGCGTTCATACTCTAATCTAATGCGGCGTAACAACTTAATGCGGTGTAATAATTTAATGCACCAACGCAGCGCGCAATTCTCAATATCGCGTCAGTTGCCCTCGAGATAAATAATTCCCGTATCGATTTCACAACAATTAAGTTGGACAATACTTGAAAATCAATATTGATTGTGAAAAATTCTGCTCTCGAGCTTGCAAGATAAGCCAGCTATATTTTAAAGAGGAATGTAAGATAGACATTCGATACGAGGGAAGGTTGGATTGTCTAATAATACGTCTTGATTTATCATTCATTATACTGTGTTTTTCGTACGGTTCAGCATTTTCACGAGTTATAAAAATTATTTAGAGATATTTATTTCTGACGAATCGCGCAAAGAGAAAGCGAGTGCTACTTGCTTAAACGAAAGGTTAAGTACAGTAAGCAAATGAGTAATTGCGGACAGTATTGGGTAACAAAATCATCCTCTCGCAATTCGGATGAACGATTTGTCTTGCTGATTGTAACGCGGGTCGACACGTGTAATCCCAAGATAGCAATGTGACAGTATTAATTCTCCTTAAAATGGACCAATAGTACCACGTAATGTCAACTTGCAACAAACGTAGGGAAGCTGTTATTGTATTTTCGGGTCAAGCAGCGATTTAGCCTGCTCAATGACTCTCTCTCTCTCTCTCTCTTTCTCTTTTTCTCTCACTTCGTGAGTGCGAAAATCTACGATGTCCACAAGAGACAAGATTTTCTTTCGTTTGAGTGCAGGAGACCCAACGTCCGATATTTCTGCGGTGATAAGATAACGCCCGATCCTTTTCTACGGCGCTCGCGCCACGTATACAATTCCGAGGTAATAGTTCTTTGTTAAGAAGCAGCGTTAAGACCGCCGAGAGAGACTCGGCGAGGTTCCATGTACTTCGAGCCGCGCATTGCGATGCCGCTCGTCGCGTCGCTTTTCAATGGCGGCTCCTTTTCCGTCCCTTCGTGTACAACCATATTTATCTAACGCGTAATTACACGTCCGAGTGTTCCGTTGGAAAAGTTGCAAACGGGGGAGGGAGGAAGGAAGGAAGTCGCGAGAGATGTAACGGAGAAGTTAAAACGTTGGGACTAAGTTAAAACCGGAGCGGACGGCGGGGTGTTTAAAGTTTCCGAGTAAAGTTCAGCTTGTCACATCTTGCGATGATTAGATCAGGGCTCGGTCTCCCTTTTCCGAGTCCTTAACTAAGAAGGAACTTTCATTCTGTCGTCGCGTGGATGCCGATGACGAGCGGACGCTCCGTGAGTCGCGAGTGTAATTTTATTTGAGAAAGTATATTGTATTTTTTTACGATTACGATTACTGTACTATTTACTATACCAATACCAATGTCTTTCTTGACGTTGCAGGCAATAAGATTCTTATTTCACAAAGTAGCTCGATACGTATTGTATATACAGAGACCGTCAGATTTTCAATATTCTCAAATCTTTATTGAGAGCGCAAGAAGGTATATGAAACGCGTGCGGGGGACGAAGATACTATATAAGAAATATGGGGCAATATCAAGCGCTGAGTACCTACCATTGATGTAGCAAAAGCCTTACAATTAGCACGTATGTATGTCAACGGCAAAGTAATAGCAATCCTGTCGTAATCGCACGCGAACGGCGGCATTCGCCGACAATTCGTGGACGGTTCATCCGCGCTTTCAAAGGGAGTTGAGCACTTCGGTACTCGCATCACGCGATCGTTCAGAGCAATCGCGGCCGTCGCTGCCACGAACAGTTCCGTATACAATCCCGAATCCAAAACCGGGGGGGGGCCGGCGCGCGTTTCGCTATCCCGCAATATCCCACGCTGGTCGCGCAAATTTTCCGGCAACTCGCGGACGCGAGTCCGTCTATATACAGTGTATTTCAATGAAACTCGATTATCGCACGATCTTATCGCGGTGCCTGGAGGCCAGGTGCGAGAGATCGTGCAACCGCGCTCTACCGCGCGCGGGTACGTAGCTACGTCCAATTTCCGCCGAGGAATTACCTCTCCTCCGCCAGGTTCTAAGACACGGTCGGGTCGGTCGTAACCGCGGCTTAACTCGCTATCGTCACACCACGCTTCTCCCACAATGAAGCTACGAGACTTACCTTCCTTCCCTCGCCTCTCTTTTTGCTATTACGCTTTTCTAACGAGTATACAATCTCTTGATGTGTGGCCATTTATTTCGGAATCGGATTTCTCGCGTAAAAAATATATTTAGAATCCAATTTCCCGTATAAAGTGTTTCTCATTTCTTATTTGCCTAATTTGCGGCCACCATAGTTACGCCACGTTGCAGCAATTGCCTGATTGCACTTTGTGTGCAATTATATATTTTTTATTATTTTTATTGTAATAAAATATTACAAAAGTATAGGAATTTAAATCTTGTTTTCATTACAAGCTGCGTAAGATACCCTTTTATCTACTAATATTTCAGCCTTTGAAATATTATAGCTAATTGTATACCAATCGAAAAGGATTGTTTTTCTTTATTTATATTACAAGACAGATTGGTAACCAACGCTGATTTTATAATAAAATTAACAAGGAGTTGAGCTTGCGACGTTTCTTCGACACAGCGCATTTTCCGCGCGCGCGTCTTCATCCACCCTCGTCTTGGTGCAATTTGAACAGAACCTTATTGCGCACACCGTCTTCCCGCTAAATCTTCGAAAGGGGAGAGGAGAACACGAACGTGAGTGTGTTGTACCGTCGTCCCGAGTGTAATTTTATTATCTCGCGCCCCTCACCGACACCCCATCTTACCCTGTGAAATCTCTCCTTCACTCTCGTTGCCATTACGCGCCTGTTATTTAAGCAGTATTTTACCTTCGGTCTTCTTCCCCTACCTCCCTCCCCTCTACCCGTTCCTAGACGCGGTCCTCGTCATTCTCCGTCTCCGGCTTTTACGGTGAGGAGCATCTCGGTCTCTCTGCCGTCTCCGCTACGGTAAAATTATGCAAGAGGAGACGACGCGCGATGGCTATCTCGTCGTACAAGCGACGCTTTTCTTCGCCGTTGCCGCGCGGCGCCTTGTATTCCCTCCGAGACGCCTCTCTCGTTTTACACCGAGAAGTGTGTCTCGCTGTGGATAAGACTGCTGCCGGCAGTTCGCGGACTTTACACCTTCTGGACGATTGCTCGTGGAAACGCCCCGGCGCACACAGGAAACCGTGACGCTATACGACCAGTAAAAAAACGAATCTTGACGCATTTCCTCGCGAGCACGCTCGTCCTACTTTCGTCTTATGAGTGTCTCTCTCGCGGATCGACGCGCGATTTATTATAGACTAACATCAACCGGAGCTTTTAATAGCAACGGGAGCAATGACTGAATCTACTAAATTTCGAAATTTCAATTATTCAAACTTAAAAAAATCTAGAGGCAAACTTGTAGAAAGTTTAGATATCATTTATTTTATATTAAATTTACTTAATAATTATTAATTTACGTATATAGAAGGCAATATAGATTTATTCTATTAATTTTTAATTGGGTAAATACGTTGTATGTGATATGAATGGCAGATTTATAAATTTTTATCTGCACGGATCACGCGAGAAGTTTTTATATAATTTGTTCTGTAATTTGTTACGAAATGTCCGCAATGTTTACTTTATAAATTTTGATGTATTCTTTGTGCTGGACTACGAAGAGAAATTGCGCGGTCTCGCCCTTCTGTTATTTCTCACTTAGCAGCGTTGTAACAGTTGAAAGTTTTAGCAAGTCTCGCTTTGGCGTTATTCGTCTTTTACTGAGACAATTATATAAGACGCAATTCGTTGCGAATGTTTCCACGAGAAATTGACTTCAAATTGACCAAGAGGCTTGCTTAATAGAGATAGAAATACAATCCAAACTAGACAATTTATGTTTAATAAATGTTTAAAAATCGTTTAATGGCTACATTTTCATGATTAAAAATACATATAATAAACTGTCAAAATGTTTTAAATCAGATAAAATGGAAAAACGTTGAAAAATAGTTGAAAATTTTTAAAATTAAAGTTACGTTTAAAATTACATTTAAAAATATATTTAAATTTCAAGTCCACGAATGTTACGTCTATGATAGTATTAGTGATCACACGACAGTCTAAACATAGTCTGGTATTGATCAGTTTTAAGTCTTATATTTCAAAACTAATTGCTTTAAGTAAAAATTTAATAACAATTTTTACTTAATTTTTTGAAAATTTTCTTGCTATAATATTTTGAGTCGTAAAATTAAAGGTATTCTATGAATACATTTCAGTAATCTATATTTATTTTTTCTTACTATGATCCCCATTTAGCTAATAGGAATTTTGATGTTATTTTTACTTTTCCTTATTATATTTTATGTATATACTTTTTACGTAATAAAAAAATTATATGTAAATTCTGAAGACAACTTTTAAATACATATAATCAAATTTTATTTATATTTTATTTATATTATATTTTTATGTATCTATTTATTACAATTACAATTGAAAGAATGGAATTATTTATAATAAAGAAAAACATTTAAAACACTTTTATTAAATTTATTAAAAATTATTTTAAAAATGTGCTAAATTGAAATATTTATTTAAAATTAAACATTTATTTCTTTTAGTTTAAAATCAATTTTTAACGTTTATTAAACTACTTTGAATATGCATAGTAATTTGTACATATAATTTGAATATAAAAGTTTTTAATGTATTTTAAAACATTATACATCGCGAAATTAATAAAATAATTGTCGGAATAAGTATCCGCGATTGTGAAAAATATCCTTTGTGGCATACGGAAGTATTTGAACAGAATAATAGATATGTACTTACAGTGCACGTGCAGCATCATTCGCTTGCTGACTGACGGAGGCACTCCATTGCTGGCGATGCACAGGTAGGCGCCCATCTCGCCTCTCGTTACTTTTGACAAAGTCAGCACTTCGCCTTCTGCAGTGGGTACTGCAATATGCAAACACGAGGGGTGATCTCAGAAGTTAGCTCGTTACACGTAATCAAAGTATGTAACATTAATACCCGATCAACTTAACAGATTAAACTCGTATAGACGCGTAAATGTACATCCACATGGAAATTCGTCGTTATTACATTAAATCGATTTCATGATATCATGGATTTCGATTAAAACAAAAATTGCAACGTATTAAATTATAGCGTCAAATATAACAAGTCAATTTTGTAAGTAGAAATGTATTAATAAGTTAGTAGCGTATGTTTTCTTTGAATTCAAATTTTTGGATTAAAAATAGTGTATTAAAAATAGAATAGTTTCTCGAATAATTTCCCAATTGATGTATCAAATAATATGAACGATGACTGCTGATTAAATTCCTGACCTTTGCCGACTATCTCGATGGGATCAATTTTAATTTCGCATCCGAAAGAAAGCTAGCTGTTCGGTGCACGCAGCACGCTGCTGTTATCGCTCCTAAGGGAGAAGCGAGATTGACTGGCGTGAAATAACATCTTCTTACTTTTTGTCTTGCCTTGGCCGGCACGTGAAATGATTTCGGCGCCGTCTTCTCGCTTCCACACGATGTCGGGCTTGGGATAACCGCGCGCTTTGCACACCAGCTTCGCGGCACCTCCCTCGGGGACCATCATGTCGTTGGAGGTCTCCTCTGAGATGATGTCTGGCGGTATTACCACCTCCAAAAACGCGCTCTGCGAATGCGGAGGAGATAAATTATAGCGCATCTGCGTGTGTATACGCGTGCATAGCGAAGAGAGAATATGGGGTGTTACGAAATATACACGAAACGAAACCGCCGACCGGATTAAAGCGGAGAACTCCGAGTCTGAGGTCGCAATTATAAATCAATGAACTTGAAGTAATTTTCAAGCGTTACAGAAATTCTCTGTTTGCTCGATAATTGCGTGATAATTATATAATTAATATATATTTGAATATTTCCGCGCACTCCCTCTTTCTCTGTTTTTTCTCTGTAATCTTAAAAGAAATGTATGTGTAAAACTATTCCTCGCGCGAGTTATCTTTATAAAGGTCACATTTTTATATACGTTGGGGAATACACCGCGTACCTGGCTCTTCATAGGGTCCGTGTTGACCTGGCACATATAAATCCCGCGATCTTCCCGGCGTGCACTACGAATGTTCAACGTCCACGTGTTGTAGTCGCTGTGGGTCACCGACAGACGGGCGTTGTTTGTGATCACGTGCTCGTGAATCGCTAGGATCGCCTTGGTGTCTGCTTTAATCCACGCCACCTGGCCTCACAAACCCATTTCTTAGAGAATGATTCGAAACCGTTTCCTCGCCTTCCCAAAGCCTACCTAATCTTATCGCCGTGCGTAACTCGTTAATTAATTAACGATTCCTTCTTCATCGCGATCTAATCGGAGTCCTTACCCTCGACAGATATTTCGTAAAAGTGCTCGTTAAGATTTTTTATAGCTTCCTCAACCTTATAATTTAATCAATTCTTTCGGTATCAGATTTAAAATAGAATTTCTAGAATGGTTATATTTTTTACATCTTGATGTTATTAAAATGATAGTGGATTTTAATGTAGAAATGGTAGTCAACGTTTAAAGTGCCTTGACATGCCGAATGTAAGTACCGAAAGAGTTAATTATTGAGCAAAGTTCTGAGCTACTTGCCCTGTACACTGATGTTGAGGACGACTCGGGCTTTCCTACTAACCTAAAGCACTTTCCTATCGCTTTTCTCGATTTTCCATCCGCTCTTGAAATATTCGGTAGTACAATCTTAAGTTTTCTGTCGCGATTCAAATATGAACTCGATTACGATAACGTTTCGCAGACTTTGCGTAGAAAGAGAGATATAAACACGGGGGAGGACGCTTTCTATTCGCGAATGAATGAAATATTCGTGTACATCGCCTCGAAGACGGGCATCAAAAGCCCGGTATATTCTACAGAAGAATCTTCTCTTTATGGCAAAGTCTGCTAGGGCTCTTCCGCCACATCCCTCGACTGGAAAACTGTACCGTTGCGCGCCGCGACGGTCTGCCACTGTGTAAATATGAAGAATTCCGCGAGCAAGAACACGATAACCCATAGAACGTAACTTTTCAGAAAAATAAAGAAAGGTAGCCGCGAGAGATAACGGTTTAGTAGCAAAGTTCAGGTGCTTTACTCTCACAGGATGTAACATTATGTTTACATCAAAAACTCGAGGGCGCTTCATATTGGATATAAAAATAGTAAATAGGATAGAAATAAACGTCGGCCAAACACACACATTTCGCCGTGTGATCTTGCTGTATTGATATAATTTATTACAGGTTCTTCACGCTCTCGTGAATGTGTTCCGCAAGTTATATTACTTCTGAAGTAACTATCGTGACTATTCCGAATGTGGGTTACCGCGCTTTCGCTCGCGAGCCTTCGTATCATCAGCGCTAAATTGAACTCTCACCGGTTATTGCAGCTCGCCCCAGGCCGCCTGATATACGCCATTAATTAAACCCATTTTTTTTACGGATTAAAATCAATGAAAAAGAAAGAGGAAGAAAGGCTAGGCGGAGGAAGGGGGCAAGAAGATGCAATCGTGACCGGTTAACACGTATTAATCGTCATTCCGCTCCACACTCTGGCTGAAGCTGAAAGAGGAAACTGCAGTGTGGCGTATTGCGAATATTCATCCTCCTCCCGTATCCCGTATCCCTCTACCCTATTCGCCTCTCGCTGCACAGATATTATTGGCATGAAATTGAACCTGTACCATGTCGAATATCTGACCTCGCATCGCTCTGAAAGGCTATCTATCAACCGACAAAGGAGTTCCGCGGTTCTTATCGATAACCCGCGAGCGGAGTGTATAGAGAGCGGACGCGGAGGGTGAAAGAGGAGGGGAGGGGCGGGGACGGTTACGGGGGCGGGTTGGGATGCGAGAGGGTGCGAGTGTTTGGTAGTGACGGCCCTGTGAGTGCCTCCACTTATAATATATTATGCCGAAGTATAAGCGCGACCCCATTCTCCCTTTCGATGCGCCCTGCGACGTTTCGGGGAGGGGGAGGGAGAAGGGCGGTAAAGCATCCTCTCGGAAAGGAGGGGCGACGGAAAAGTCGCCGTGACCGACAGATGCTCGCGACTCTCAAACATTTATGTCGTATTGCCGTCAATACATTCGCTGATGATTAATTGTTGTGGGCCAAAAAGAGAAGGGGGAAAAAGGGAGAGAAGAAAAGAGAGACTAAAAACATTCTCGGTGTGCAGAGAATATACGCGTGTTTCGAGAAAGCGTCTCAAAATTAAAAAGTCAAAAATACGCTTTGAGAATGAATAAAACATAGAGGATGAAAAATGAAATTTATGAAACTTGCAAAGTTTATACTTGATGTCAGTGGGATTATCCAGAAATATTCAGTGTAGTAACAAGGTGGTATAACGAAACATGAAAAACCGAGAAGAAATTATCTATCGTTTATTACATCAAATAAAGATGATCGGCGAATAATTTCTTCGTGCGCAGCTCTTACTTCACAAAACTCTGTAACAGATTTCTCGTGAATATGCGATATGAAAATCGCTTTCGGAAGTGAAAGAACGTATCCATAGCAACGTGAGTTGGATAATATCGTGCAAGCAGCTACGACGGCAACTCGAAGGCGCGCACAATACGTCGCTTCGCATCCGAAAGCTGAAACTCGAAAACCGAGCGATCTCACGATTCTGCTGTGCCCCCCAAAAAGGGAAATCCTGTACACCAAGACGAAAACCGTCATTTTCCCTTTCCCTCTTTGGCACACGCAGCATGTCTTCTTCGAGCGGGAGTGGGTCACGAATTTGCAGCACAATGAAGGAAGCGGAGGATTTAAAGTAGGGAGGACGAGCGAGAGCTTAAAGGGCACGCCGTGCCTCGTATGGAAACGAGCCTCTATCTTAATGCAAAAACGTCCTCTTTATCTAATGCAGTTTCCTCCCAGTGTCGGCTTACGATTTTTCTCCCTTCTCCTCCTAGTCCTCCGATCTTAGTAGTCTCCTTTAAGGAGGAGAATCCCGCGAAGGAGAAACCCACGGTGGTAACGGAACAGACGGATAGATAGACATAAAGAGATTTGGGGATGAGAGAGCAACGGCGAGGGGGGAAGGGAGGGGTGGGTTAAACTCCCTAGTCCGATATAATATCGCGTTACGTACACCTTCCCTTCCAACCCCCCTCCCGGCCTTTGGCTCCACGTTCCCTCCATTCTCGGCCCTCTTTCATATGCAAAACCATCGTCGGCGCTCCATTGTGGCGCATTGTGGGATCGGGAGCCTCGGTCCAGTCTACCACACCTCGTTTATTTCCCGCCATCTCCTCCGCGCCTCTTCAGAGAACCCCTCACCGCGACTCACCTAACTCTTCATCCCTTCTCATCTTTCGCGTTTTATTCGTGGCTTTCCAACACCGTCACCCACTTATATAGCGCGACTCGATTCTCAGTTCTTATTTTCTTGACTTTCGACCGTCAGGATACGGCTGTTCCCTTTTTTGAGCGGCGTGTAGTATAAACGGATAAACTCGCTAATTAAAAGTTTCACCGCTCTCCTCTTTCTTGTCTCCCATCACGATGCTCACTGTCGGGCAACTCGATCGGAGGCATCCCCCTTGTCTTGACGTACCTTCCTCGGCATCGTGACTTTACGGCTGGGATTCAAAGTGCTGAACTATTATTTTGTAATCTTTGTATCCGACTATTTTCTATTCCTTTTTTGCCTTCCTTTTTTCCTCTTCATTCTTCCGCGTCCTGCTTTTAACCCTTTCAAAACTTTTTCTACCGTTACATCGTTATTTGTTGAAATTTATATTTTCAATCTAACAAAAAGAACCAAGAAAATTTCTCTAATTTCAAGTAAAGATAAGCAACTCTTGTTTCTCTTCCGCGCTTAGAGCTTTATATATAAAAATACTGTATCTCTGATATGTGAAGTAACGTAACACTACTTAATTTTTTTAACGAATAATTTCTGACGTCCTGAAAGGGTTGAAAAGTTGATATGAGAATGTAGACATTATTATGCGAGCGCTGCGATCTAAAGTTTATTTTTACACTTTACTTTATACAATATTCAACAATTAAAATGAGAAAGAAAATAAACAGAGGAACGAGAGAACGAAATTTTCTAATAAAATTTTAATAAAAGAAAACTAAAATTACTTAAAATGAAATAAAAAATGCATGGTTAAACATAGCGCGATAATAACTTTAAAGAGTATACCTGCATATTTTCGAATGCGTACGAAATGTAATTGTTCATTATACATTACTTATCTCATTCTGAATGCGCGCGAAATTCGAGCGCAGCGCCCGAGAACACGATAACGGCGGGTTAAATGTTAGATTTTATGGCAGAGCACAAACGCCGGGCGTCGCGGCGCGGCACGGCACGGCACGGCGCGGTACGGTACGGCACGCTCGACGGTACAGCGAAACGCACTCATCCGCGTGGCCGCGTGCGCGGAATTCGAACGATTAACCGATCCACGTGACACGCACGTTTCGGACGAGATTACTCGTTCTAGCGTCTACGCCCCCTGGACATACCGGGTGATACAAATGAAACACGCCGGTATCGCTTTCGCATTTCGTTCGTGTAAGAGCGCGTCGAATAAACCTGGAAAGCTGGATCCAGACCGAGCAAACGAGCGCGAACAAACGCGAATGGATCACTTGCTTCGAGCGCACTAACGATACCGTTCTCGCCGAAATGAAAATTGCTCGCCCGGCGCGTTTTCGTGCACTCGTTTGCTCGGTCCGAATCCGGACCTGATATTACTCGCCCCGGGAGTTACGCAATCGATATAAATGAAATAAGAAAATTGCGCATTTAAAATATCCGACGAGAACGCGCTTACAAAAAGTTGTTCGTTCAAACATACAGATAGTGAAATGTTTAAATTCCGCTTGTTATTCTCGGCTTATTTTTCCTACCCTTAACTTTGTTAACTTGATAACACGTTCTATAATATGTAAAGACACTTATACAAAAGACAATCGAGACTTATACGAAAAGAGAAAGATTTTGTTAATTTCTAACTGAATCGCTAACTGATTGCTGATGCTAAAACCCGACCTATCGTCACCGATCTAAATTCTAATATTAAATTACATATCTCTTTATCTGTCTAGATTAGTGCTTATACTGGTTAAAAACATGCTCATGCAACCTCGTGTACTTTCCGTTATTATATATTCATGCATCATTGGCATGCCTCTCGCATATAGACAGGAATTCAGTGACACGCTAAGAACAATACGTATCCAGCACGATCTCGGTTCTCGGACTCGGCAATTACTCAGGGCGCATAACACGTCCGAACAATGTGCATCTCAATCCTTCTCCAATGCAGCTTGCACCATATTTCATTTCGCACGAACATTCAAATCTCAAGTGCGTTTTATGCATTGTAAACAGACACATGTGCAAATAGAAATTATGCATTCGTGGACAAAGCCGATGTGGACCTGAATGTTTTCGTATCGGAGGTGGCAGGACACGGAACGTATCTGTCGTGATGTCGACTTTGGGGGAAATTGGTGGCAGTGAACGAACAATTGTAACCCGCTCGAACGCGAAGGAGTCGTTACATCCGATATAGAATCGCGACACATTTTGAAATGGCAAAACGCTCAAAATGCAAATCGTCCGTAATTTTTGTTAGAATAATTTGTCGTCTTCTTTCGCTATTCGCAAATTGACACAACCAGAATCGATATAACACGTCTGTAACTTTCCGTTAGGCGTAATGGTAAGATAACATTTGACAAAGTATGGAGCACATTTAAGATGATAATAAATGGGATGAAGAATAATCTTGAGATTATGTAAGATAACACTTGCGTTTGTTTGACACAAATGTGCTCAAAGCTGAAAGTAACTATGCCTTACGCTTGTGGTTATTCATTTTATAATTTGTCATTGTTTCATGCCCATCATTCCTATTTTGAAATATGTTTTAAAACTTCTTGTATTTTTTTTTCAAATTTCCAAGTATGCTATTATCCATCGAGGCAACAGAATCTACTTTCTTTTAATACGAAATATTGCCTATTATAAAAAGTAAGTTAAGATTATCCTGAAATCATCATTAAACAAAATGGCCATATTATTAATGATAATTGTAAGATATGATAAAAAATGAGTTTGCAAGTTATACAAAATTGTCGTGTACAAAAATTTTAATTCCTTCTTGCGATACATGATGCACTTTTGCTTTCCGTTGTGAACCGTTGTTCAAAGCAAAGATAGATGCTGTTGCCTGGAGCCAATCGACGAACTACCTCGGTTTCCCAGCGGGTGCGATTAAGCATCGAAGCTTAAATCTAACAAGCGGAAAAGCCGGATACTAGGCTTGAAACATCTTCGCTGTAGGCTCGGGCTCGCATTGGTTGATCCGCGAAATTCGCTTAGAGCATAGGGCATTCAAGTTGTTGTAAGCAGTGTACTCGTTTAATGTTAATTTGAATTTGTCGTTGCTCTGTCAGTTTCTTTTCAAGTTGAGGAGTGAAATTCACAATCAGACGAAATTTGTCAATCATCTTCGACAATTGTTCGAGCTGTTTTGTGAGAAAATTATCCGAGAACGAGAAGAAAGGTGACTTTTTATGAATATTGTGTTTTTTTTTCAAATATAAGCAAAGATCAGTTTGATAATAAAAAAGTATTTGTTATTATAAACATTTATTTATCAATTATTTCACATGGCTATATGAATATTAATATGAATACGGAACGATTCTCTTCTAATGATCAAAATCAAGAGCTACGAATTAATCAATTGAATTAACGGTATGTAGATGATTGCTGACCGACCTCGATAATAAATTATGCACGAACGTATCTCCCAAATTGTATCATTATGTACGGTGCGCTGTACAAACAAATTTTTTTTAGGTTAATTATTATGATAATTACGCGATTACCATATTTTCTGATGTTTTTTTTTTAATTTGAAAATAATCGAAAGTAATAGATATGTTATTGATAAAAAAAAAATAGAATTCTTTAATATCAACAAAAATTTTATTGTTTTAGACAAATAGATATATTTTTTTATCTCATGTGTCACAGTATAATAGAACAACAATTCCATTTTTGTATAAAAATGAATAAAAGATTGGAACATACAATAAAAGTGTTCTGCTGCAAATAATCCTCTAAAGAAATTTTGATTTGTTCGCTAAAACCGAATAATAATAAGAAATTTTATTTATTTCATGAAATGAATAATCGATATTACTATTTTTAATTCGAAATATTCTTCAAATTATTTTTATAAAATCTTAAAAAAATTGACGAAAATATTTGCGAACCTAAGAAACAAAATTTTCTCACATTTATAGATCTCCGTACGCTTAATAAGAAGAACAAAGAAAAGAAATAATGAAACTGTCGCGATGATTCTTATTAGAAAGGAACGTAAACTCCCTCACGGAGGATTGTCCGACCGTGTTGAAAGAAAGAAGTTGAAACGCGGGCGAGCGCATTGCCGGAAGTAATCGCATTTCCCAACAAGTTATAAACTCTGACAGTGCCAAGTTTAATTAAAACCTACGACGGGCCGCGCGCACGGCGCCGAAATTTCTTTCCCCGCGGGACCGGGAGGTCTCCGCGGCACGAGAAAGGGAAACCCTCGGCTATCGGGAAGTTATCGGTTCAACAAGTGGAGCCGTAAAGCGCTTAATACGCCACATCGGCGATATGTTCCCGCGCGAAATCAATTTCGCTACATATAGCGGCACTGTGTGCCGGCCTTGATCAATCTTCCTTCCATTGCCGGGATCGCGCTATTACCGGAAAGTGTAAAGCGGAACTTACGCAATTACACGCGGCTCTGAGCTCTCTACGGGGTGTTCCGGAAAAAGTACAAATAGCACCTCTCGAGCAATCTGTTTTAAGATTACTAGTCAGAAAGAAAATGTCATAAGAAACCATTAAAATTTATTGGAAATTGGATTGAGATTAAAATATTATATATCTAAAAGGTTTCTAAAATAATATATAAAATAATTGCCAATAATTGGAAAAATAATTGGATATACTGTCCAATTTAAAGTTTGTTGCAGCAATAACTCTATTAAATAATTATATTTGGTAAAATTGGAAATTATATTAATTAAAAACGTGTTGTGTATGAGTCATTACTTTTACAATAAATAAATCTCCAATCCTTTTCGTCGTTCGGACAGAGGATTAACCAAGAGCCATTTAAATATTCACGTTTCCCGCAAATTTGTTAAAATAAACTTCAAGTGATAGTACATATTTTTGCATATATACCTAAACGAAATCACGCGCATATTTGGAATCTTATCTCCGATCGTCCACGATCGAGAAACCGAAGAAATTATTGCGCCAGTACTATTGGACGTAGTCTTTTGAAAAGCATGACTTCATGGAAATAGAGGTGGGCAGTGTAGCCGAAAGCCATTGTAAAAAAAGAACAGCTGCAACGATGGATCGGCTTTTTTGTAACCATTCATCCTCTCGCGATTCGAATTCTTTTCAGAGAAAGGACAAAGGTGGAGATCGATCGATCGATCCGAATAAATTCCATTCTGGCTACGTACGCGACGCGTTAATATTGATAACATCGATCTCGATAAACGTTTGATATATTTTGCGTTTCAAATCATCGTAGAACATTAGGGGGGGAAGGTGCTAGCTTAAAGCACGAAACGCGTGGGAAACGATAATTACGATTCTTGGCATCTTAGTTGCGACAATTCGCGACGCGGAAAAACGGGAAAGCCGTAGCAACGGCGCGTCTTAAGTTATAGTAATGACTGAATGCACGCAGCTATCGACCGTAATGACGGACAACGATACGTCGCATTCTTTCGACGTGCGGAAGGCGTCATTAGCTCGTAAATTTGCAGAGTCCTTTCCTCTCTTCCTCTCTGTTTGGCATGAATTGTCAGTATTTCTCAGACGAAGTGAACCAAGAGAATGAGACAGGAGGAACGTGAAGAGACTATGAAACTTCGGTTGCTACGTCGTAGTCGGGCGGTACCTGTATACCGGCTGATAGATGAAAATGGATGTTCGTATACAGAGAGATGGTTAGTGATGATAGCTGCTCTGGCGACTGTAGTATATATATATATATATATATTTCTCTTTTTTTTCATAGCTGGCGGTAGTGCAGTTAAATGCAGTGCTGTGAAGTGCAGGCACGCGCGCATATAGGTGGTGCAGTAGTAGTAGTAGTATTAGTGACAGTAGTAGAGTTAGTAGTAGGTAGTAGTAGATAAGGTAGTAGTCCATTACAGGCGGACACAGGTTAATGGTAAAATAGTTACCCGGGCCTTGGCGCTGCCAGAGTGATCTCCGCTCGCGGAGGAGGAAGGACTCACCCGGTATCCACCGAGGTTGTTCACCACGCAGGTGAAGGTAGCGTCTCGACCCTGCGGGATCGTTACGTTCTCCAGCGGGTAAGCGAAGTCTGGCTCTAGCCCCGTCACTGAAACAGACAACAACAATGGTCCCGCATCAATTGAATGCGATTCTCGGTCTTTGCTTCGTTCCGCTTCGCGGATCGAAGGGGACAAATAATTGTTTAAAGAAAGTTATTGAATTAAATTAAAAGGTTCTTCAAGAGCTAAGCTTCGAATGTTTATTGGACGAATTATAGAGGCTACTAGGACGCGAAGAGGAGTGTTTCATAAATATATTTATAAAGAAGATCGCTGCGTATTTCGCAATTTTGTGAGTATCACTTAAACATGTTGCATATTAAGATCGGTTAGTCAATTCTCGGTAGAGTAAATCGGAAAGTCGCAGTAGTTTCGCGGAAATATCCCGAGGCTTTTGCCATGGTACGCACCGGATACGCGGGATATTTTATGTCGCGTTATATATTCATGGAAAAAAACGGGCCTTTGTAGGAAGTTGGGCGTTATGGAGCATCCATACAGCTATCTCATAACAGAAACTATCGTGCACCATGAGCGAATGCCTAAGTACCGGTGGATTTTTCTGCAAAACGCTCAAAAGTGATAAACGGGTCAGCGACGGAACTTTCCAAGCAATTTTCTCACATTTCCAAGCTGTCTGAAAAATAGATTTTTAGTATTGTTTTTGTTCGTATTGTTTTTCATTAATATAATGTGGCACTTGTAGTGTGTGTAAGGTAACAATAGCGATAATGAAAAAAATACTCCGGATATTAGCAGTGACACAATTTAAGAGATCAAGCGCATCTCTCTATGTACTATCTATTACATGTACAAATCACTGTTAACATATTCAGCGGCGGCACTCTAAATTAATTTGTGGAATTTAAATAGTTTGTTAATGGAGTCCCATTGTGCGGTGCATGTATTTCGCAGGCTGTAACGATCCGAATCGGCAACATTTAGCTGGTTTACGATGTAAAAGTAATCAACGCGGAATTAACACCTGTCGCACGTGAAATAGTTTCACGACGAACTTTATCTCGGAACCTATATTTCGCGAGTAAACGATACAGCGAAATTGCTGAAAATGTCGCTTGTTTTGTGTAAAATAGTATGCTGTTCTTTTTTTTTTCAATATTTTCCTGCCTACAAGTATTATATTTATATGGTTATTATTTCAATGACGTAAAAATTTCTTCTATTTGTTCATTGAAACTGAAATACATTTTATGTTCTCTTATTTTATCATTGGACTTTATTTTATCATTTAGGATTGAATATCAACTGTATGTTGTTAGAAATAACGTTAATAAACATATACATATAAATCATGTATTAAAATTTTAATATAGATTTTAATAATTTTATAATTTTCTACTGCACGCTAGTTTAAATATATAGACACATAAAATCATGAACAATGTTTTATTTACGTAAAAGAGAATATAACGATCACATTTCGTATAGTAAGATTTGAGAATTTCCGAATAGTGACGATAGCAAAGGCAATACAGGAAATAGTAAGCTATGTGATGGAAATTTTATTGACTATATTTTTTCCCACCGCGGTCGAACAATCGGTGCTATAGCAGGATTTAATATTGGAAACTGAATCCCTGTTACTTTTAACACTTACCTTTGTGAACGAATTTGCACATTTCCACTGTAGCATTTCGTGTGCAATTTAATAACTATAGTTTCAATACACACACACACACAAAAATGGAATCTTTTTTGTGAACAGACTTTATTCAATATAAAAAATGTACTTTATATTTGTTAAAAAATGAAGCTTTGTAAATAATAAATGTGAAAGTAGTATTCCATTTTATTATTGTAATATTTATTAATAAAGTATAAAAATATTTTGACCAAGGAAGAATATTTATCAAAGTTATAATTATAAATGCATTTTCTCCGCGGCCGACGTTAAGTTTATATATATTATGTCTCTCTCTTTCTCCCTCTCTCTCTCTCTCTCTCTCTCTCTCTCTCTCTCTCTCTCTAAATACATCACCTTTAATACAGTTTAATATTGCTCTTTTATATTGAATGCCTATAACAATTTTTATTCGGTCTATAAAAAACCGGAACACGTTGTAATGTATCATATGACCATTATATAATTGGAATTGCAATGCGAAAGAGACACTTGGAGACAAAGAGAGATTCAATATGATACTCGTGTCTGGTGAACGATACAAAGAAACTGACTTACGAGGAAAGTTCGCCCGTTTCTACCGCGAGAAGAACCTTCGCGTATTGAATTTAAATTCACGACTGGTAGCAGCAGCAGTAGTAGCTAGTATCATCTAATGTAACTCGGTTATGTGAATTTTATGAGGCCAAATGGAAGGAGGGAGAAAACGCGTCTTATGAAAGCCGTTGATCGATTTATCTGACATTTCCGCGGTGACAGACGCGACTAAAAATGGTTTCGCGATCTTCGCGCTTCGAAAATGCTCCGATATCGTTACAATGCTGTAATATCTTACAGAAAAATTATCTTTTCTTCATGATACAAGAGATTATCAATTTTTATATTTGCGTGACAGTCACAAAGCGGTAACGCGGATAATCAATAAACATTGTGTTCTATTTTAATCAAAATGTTATTTTAAAATATCGATTAAAAGTAAAATTTTTAAATTTATTCCGATATTTACCGGTAATAATTACGAAACATTAATTGACGCAGTCTTTTTCAAATATATGGAAAAATATGAATTTATTTCACGCTGCGCATAAAACGATAACTTGTTACCGAAATGTCAATAGATTTTTGTTTCCACAGCCAAACCGGCATAAGCTCTATGTGAATAAAACGAAACGCTTTACACCGCGAGATACATTTGTGACGCTACTATTGTAACACTAATATAATTGGTTACGTAAATACACGTTACACGTGCTGTAATTTGTCGCAATTGTAACAACGCGAGGTGCTACGCTTTAAGGAAAATGGCTTTTCTCCAGAGGGTGGTGAATTTTACGGTTGCGATATGACGAAGATGTAGGACATATCGTGACATGCCGCGAGGAGCCGGCAATTTTGTCGGCAGAATTTTACGAGAATATTTGCAGACGCACATACATAAACATTAAGTAACTTGGCACGTTTGTAAAATATATCGTAAAATTTCTGTTCGTGCTAAACATATCGGCGATCGAATAAAATGAAACAAATAAGAATTTATTGCTCATGCCGATAAATATTATGACACTATTTTCTAATATGCCTAATGAAAATTCTCTCTCTCTCTCTCTCTCTCTCTCTCTCTCTTTTTTTTTCTCGTATTTTAATATTCATATATTTTATTATCTTTATTAAATGTATTTTAATATTTGTTATACACTGTCAATACATACAACGAATTGCTCATTTTATAAATTTTATAAATTATTTTATTAATTTTTTTACATATATTGATGCAAATTTAAAATATAAAATATATTAAAATACTAAAGAAAAAGCGATTATATAAAGTTTTAGTGATTCTAAGGTTAAGTAGAGGAATCGAAAATTTTAATGTATGTACATTGTGGTGTCAGAATAATGACACACACACACACGCGCGCGCAGAGAGAGAAGGAGAGAGAAAGAAAGAGTAATCACAATATTTGCTAATTATTTATCAACCTCAATTAATTTTTACACGCATATAATTTTTGTTGAAATTGTAAAATAATTTTTTTGAGTGTAATGACAAATTGATTGCGATCCAAAGTGCGCTATTTCGAAATCTTGATTTTCCTTGTGAATAATTATTAATTTTTAATCTTCATGATTAGTTAACTTCTTTAAATAATGGTTTTTAATATATTTTAGTATATTAAAATGATTATTATAATATATATGTATATTTAATGTAAAATCCAGATACTTCGTGGCTTATCGTTATTCATTTGAAGTAGAAATCGGAAGTAGAAAATCGGAACGATAAAGTTAAAAATTATAAATTATTACTCAAAATAATTTTTTAAAGATATTTAAATATATTTTACATTGTTGCTTAGATACAGTTTGCTTATTTTGCGATTTTTTAGATTTTTGAAGAGCAAAATATCACATGAATTGAAAAACACTGGAGTAAATAATTCAAATAGCACGATATCATGTTGTATCGATTCTTATAAATTTACACATATTAACAATGTATAAATATATTAATTTATGAATATTTAATACAAATATTAGTGATACGTATATTTTATGAGCTTTCGAAATGTATGTGCCAAATACAAACGTTTGATTATAAACACTTTTAGAGAGAATCCAATGTTTTATTTAGCTATTACACTGACTTTATTAATCGTATTAATTGTGATATTATGATAAAAAAATTTTTGTTGATACAATTGCAAGTACACAATTGCAATTAATTGTGTTTTCTTTGTCAATAGGCATTATGTGAGTGCCAGACTGCAAGGTGAAAAAATAAAGAAAAAGAAATAAAGAAGAAAAAAACAAGGAGAGGAGATTCATCAGGATTCAGCGGAGCAATGGAGTGAGTAATTTATTTTATTTACAAATTAATTGTTTGTAATTATTTTATATGTATAAATTGAAAAAATATAATTGTAAATTGAAATGTTTATTATAACGGGCGTCACTATTATTTGTCCGTATTTGTATTTTATGTTATTATATTAGTTTAATGCATAGTTTATGTCACAATTTCTGCAGTTGCGCCTCATATCAATAAAACAAATCGTATTTTATTTCAATTTGAGATAGTGGATTTGTGAAAATTATTTATGAAGCAATTGTTTATCATAAAATATACAATCCATGATGCATGTGGCAAGTTAAAAATAAACATACAAATATTACAAATAAATATTACTATTTTACGAATCTGTTGCACTCTTAAAATATCATGTTAGATCAGTTACTGATCTATTATTTATAATATCAGTAATAGTATTTAGTGTCTTAAAATATATACCATTAGTACTTGATTTATTGCGCATAAGAAAATGCACACACGCGTATACATAAAGTAATTAGATTAGTAAAAGGAACGCTATGCCGAAACGCTTGCACTTTATGCGGAGCAACGGTCCCGCATAAATTGTCCTCGCCTACAAAGGACAGTGTAAAGTAATGCCACTTAATCCATCTACCTTTACAATAAAACCATCGCACTATCCTACGAAGCGCAGTGCAAAGTCCTGTGCGTGTAATGTTCGTTTATCTTCCATCGCGCATAAAGCAACGACTCGTGCAACCAAATGCAAATTTTTGTTTACGCTCTGTCAGCACTTTTATTGTGCAATTAGAGTGTTTCTATAAACTTTCTCGCTGGACGGGAGAGGTGAGTGAAGAACGTCCAGATAAGACGCTAAATATATATGATATGTATCATAAATTATATTATTACGCGACTAATATATTCCATGAGGATACGGAGATACCTTTTTTTTTTCATCATAAAATTATACGATCTACGATTGATTCTCCGGAAGCCCATAATTTCCATCTCGCGATACGTCGCCTCGCTGTATCGATGGCGAAAATGCATCTCACGGAGTTACGAGCTTCCAACTATTCGCACCGTACTTTCGTGGAAGATGCGAAGTATGGAAAATTCGAGGCTGCAAAAATGCAAAGAGTACGAAGTGCATCGCACAGCATATTCCCACTCAATTAAGAAGTTTCCCCGCGAAATTTTTCCCTGTAAACTCCCGAGGGGAGCACGCGTTCGCATTTTGTACGCGTTTCAAGCTTGTCCGCTGCGAGTGTTGACAACGACGACGACGACGACGACGACGTTATATCGAAGCATCGCGATAAAAATGCGCTTATCGACGCTTACGGCTGAAGGATTATATGAAATTTGTATTTAACAAAGGGGAAATGAGAGGCGTCACGAAAGTTCAGAGTTCATATTTAGTCGTGAATTTGTAACGGAATCAACGAAACTACTACGATCGAGCTACCTTATTTACCGATTCGCATCTCGTTACACGTAGTGTTAAAGATCAGCGTCGCGATGCTGTTCCGGATTCATGCCACTGTAAATACAACACTGACATACGGAAATCTTTTGCATGCCAGAAGTTTCATATACCCGACGAGAATGGATGACGTTTGCGCGCGATGCACACACATATACGTCAAAATTGCGCGACGTGACAGATATGAGGGAACGTACAGAATTTATCAGAAGACTTACTTTCTTCAGGTTGCAGAGATTTTTGTAGAGTTTCATTTCTCATAAAGTTTTACTTTCATAGAGTTTTAATTTAAGACGTTTAATCCAGGATATTTAACGTTGCAAATTAAAAAATTAACGACCGCAGGTAATAATGACGAGCGGCTCGTAAGTTTTTAACTTTGTCGAAGACATAGTTGTTCATTAGTTATTCATTAAGAAATCTGTAATTAAGGGAAGGCACGCGACTTTATAGATACGTACTATATAGAATCTCGATCGATTGTGGCCGCGATAATCCACCGAGTTAAGTCTACGCGCGTACAGTGCAGGTAAAAGTTTTGAGTGTTATAACAAATGTATCTCGCAGAGTGTGCTGCCATCAAAAAGTTCGGTAACTGGGTGCCGTTGACAAATCGATCGTATGGAGCGTTCCAGGAAACTTAAATTTGAATCTTGAAACTTAAATTTAAGTCTTGAATTAAAAAAAATTAAATTATTTGACCTAAACTATTTGCAGTTAGATTTTTATAAGATTAAATAAAAAGACTTCAGATATTATACACTTTTATGACGAAATGTTCTTGAAGGTAAATTCAAATGTCAATAATGATCGACAAAAAGTAGTAGAACTCAATTGTAGGTCAGACTGCGATATGCCGCGGTTTTTAATCAATACAGCTTAATTAAACTGAAAATATGCACACTGCAATTATGGAAGTATGAAAACGCGTTCTGTTACGTACATTATTTTAGTTTTACTAGAAATAGTTCTACATTTATGTCGAAAAAAATTAGAAACCGAGTCAACGGCGAGCACTCTAACGCGCATTCGGTGTATATGCCGGAAGTTTTTCGACTACACCGCTGAGCTAGCCATAAAATTGATTTCGCGGTTTAATGTGAATATACCAAAACATACTTCCACGCGCGTTAGAAAATTTTTGCAAAAATATGTATTACCATAAAATCTCTCTCGCTGGAATTACAGTGGAAAGCGTAATAGATCGTAATAGAGGTTTATTACAACTAAAGTTTTTACACCCGCTTGCTTGATTATATTTAGGTTGCGTTCGCTTCGGCACGGCATTTGTGAGCATTGTTTTGTCCTTGTTTAATATTTGATAAACGACAAGGTGAAATGCTGTGAATACCAAAGCGGATTAAACCTTAGATATTTATTTGAGGGATGGTGTATTTTTACATTCGCGATAAATTAGACACGTCTCTCTTTAATTCGTCAATCGTTTCGTTCGGCATTATGTTTCACGCTACTTCCATCATGTGTAACGCGACGGCGAATCGAGAATTACCAGGTTCTACGAGATTAGAGAGAAAGCAATATCCCAAGCGCTTTTACGACGGGGAAAAGAATTGTGTGGCGAATCGACTGAGTTTATAGCGTCCGTAATACTAACGTCGAATATCGCGACACGCAGCGTCGCGCCGTTGAACACAAGCTGAATTATGTTCGGTATGCTCGATTTAAAATTTGAACCTTATGCCATCTAATAATTTCTTCCCTGTACGCATCGCGCGTACCGCTTCACTAAAGTTAATCATCGTATATATTTTTACAGGGAAAGATTTCTGTCGTTTTGCTGTGCATTAACAGCTAAGAAACAGCAATCTTCTCATCAAAAACGTGTTTTCCGCTTGTTCCCGCTCCTACGGCTTTTATCTCTTACCGAGATTTTGCTTTCCTGTTGCTTACCACATATTCACGACAAATTTTTCAAAAAGAGCTTTCTCCACGCCGGATTTAGAAGCGAAATTTTGAGCCGACTCTCTCAGTGAGCTTTCCTTTCATCCGAAACATTTCATCTTCTTTGCACGGTCCTCGTCCGACCTCCCAGCCCGGTGCGAGAAGAAAGGGTTGCGTGTCGAATTTGAATTTGCGGAACCGTGTAAGGGTACAGGATAGGCACGGGTGAGGGACGGCTCAAAGGGGCGTAAATATCCAGAATATCGCAGTGTGATGTGCCGACGGCGCGGCACGGCGCGTCGCGAGTCGAGGAAAGCGGTAACCCGCCGCCGTCACCCCCGCCGTCACATTGCCCGCTGAATTTTACGAGGGTATTTACATGAGCGCAATATTTTATGGGGCACTTAATGCCAGGTCACGTTCTGTCCCTCACTGCCGGGGCGGTCGCCTATGAATCAAAGTGCGCTTTAAAGATTTCTTTCTCATCCCGCGACGCGGCGGATAAGGAACTCGCTCGGGCTCCGTACCTCGTACGGAATATCTTACGTGTAGCATCTACCTATCTTATCTCGGGGATCTCTTTCTCTCTCTTTTTTTCCTCTCCCTTCTCTCTCGTTTTTTTCTTTATTTCGCTTGTATGGCTCTCCTTCTCTCTCTCTCTCTCTCTCTGTTTTTCTCCCTCGAAACAATGAATAATCCTCACCTCTTGCGATGCCAGCGAAACTTCTCTGCATCGGCGAGGAAGCGAAATCGCGAAGCGTAAACGACGCGGCTCTCATACCGGCGCTGATATTATCATCCATTCGAAAACATCCGCCTTTAAAGTGTCGTGATAGAATGCAACTTCATCGGGGATAAAGTATATACGATCGCAGTAGGCGCTATAAAGCAAGGCGATGTTGAATATTCGAATTTTTACGACGCATGCATTGGTTTAAGGAGGGAAACTCATCCTGAATAAGGAATTAACGCGATTCGTATCATTTTCAAGCGCAACCCGCGAATTCGTACCGATGTGCGCGGGCCTACTTACGAAAACGCAATCGTCCGCTTCCGTGCTTTTCTTCCCCTCCCTTATTTCTCCTTTAATTCGTCGCGGAGACCCGAGGGCAAATGCAATTACTCCCCCTAATCAATTTAGATAACTCGCAGCGGAACCGGCACGTAATTGTTAACGCGATTATCTGTGGCGCGACCGGAAAGTCGTGGAATAATGGACGGGCGTAGGATGCCTAGGCGTCGTAAAGGTTTCTTTTCGGGGTTTAATGTCGTCTCCCTTACGAGCGCGCACTCGACCACCCCTCAGGACGCGTGTGTTCGCCATAGCGTGAGTTTCGAGCCTGGCGTCGCGCCAATTCGGAACCGAGTAGCTTCAATATCGACGAGATTTCTGTTCTATATTCGAAGGTATACATTCGCCGCGCAGCTCGCAGCAACCCAATTCCAAATTATCGCAATCACTTCGCGATTCAGATTAAGTAAACAATTTAAAAAATAATGGTAAATTAATTCTCCGATCGATAAAGATTTTGAACATACAGATAAAGTTAAGATCGCCTATTCGGTCTGCAGCGGCTCTTGATACTGAATATAATTTTTTTATTAATTTAATATTTTTAGCTCCAATAAACCGCGGCATCTTTAGAAAGGGGGAATTTAAAAAATCTTTAGAATTCTCTTTTATAAATATTTAAATGTTGACAATTCAAATTCATTATTCACTTTTTCCACATTGTTTCCAAAAACAAATTTGTTTTAAATTTTTGCCCCGCGGTAAGTTGAGAAGAATAACAAGAAGAAGAAGAAGAAGACAAATTTAAGCACCCCTCGGTGAGCTACAACCGTTGCAGTCGAGAATGCGCCCTCGCGTTTATTGCCGCGTTGTTTTCGCCTCTAGACTTCTTGCTATCGGGGGAGGTTTAAGCACGGTGTATTTTCGCAATTAAGACCGAGAGGTGGAGGCGGCGCGAAGCCGGTTTTGCCGCGCTCTCTTTTGGCCGAATTTAACGCCGGCTCTGGATCAAAATGTCCCGTCCAAGCGTTGCTGTTTAGTGAAAATTCGCGCAACAATTTGTGAATTACTTCCAATTCTATAATTGACTATATATTTTAATGGTGTAACACATTTCTGTTAATTTGCCCCGCATTATAAATTAATCTGATTGCCATTTATTTTTCTAATTTATTTATGTATTACATTTAAATTTGAAACCAATTGTGAAAATTATTATAATTGCTAACTTCATTGTTCCCTTACTTATTAACATATGTAAATTAGTAAAACATTACATAATCTTGAAAAGTTTATCTGATTGTGACTATACAAATTAAATTATCTCGTTAACTACACTGTTATAATTATCTTTTAATCATTTTTAAGATCAAACTTTAGCGAGATTTAATTAGACTTTCATAATATTTGATATTCCATTAGATTGGAACAAATGGTTACAATGTTAAAAATGTTAACGCAGTTGTTATCGGCCATTAATCAATAATAATGTCTAGCGAGCTCTCTATGATTGATCGCCGCTAACTGCACGAGATGTGCTCTTGTCGGCTGAAAGGAAATAAGTCGGAGCAAATGGGCCGTTTACCAAGCTGAATTCAGCATCGTGGCCTTAGCTGAGAATTAACCCTCCGCTTTTATTGCTATGTACTCTCGTTTAACTTCTTGCGATCGGCCTCAGAGTCCGAGGTGTGTGTTCGCATTTAACCTTTTCGTGCTGGCGCTGAATAAAGCTTTTTGCTTCCTCGGACGATTTCTCGTGCGCTCGCGCTTCACATTCGTATCCATTCTGCGGGGTGTTGCGTGACTTACTGACGGAACACGTTCCTGCGAGATCATTTTTGAGATCATGAATCTTACAAACATTTCCAGGTCAGCATGATAATATATGTATATTTACTTGCTTAAAATTATTATTTTATTATTTTATATATGTGTGTCCCTTATTTAATAATTTTTAATACCCGAAAAATACATTTGCGATTTAATCATAACATAAAAATATATAATTACTAGCTATGCCCTGCCACGCGTTGCTGTGGCTCTCTATTCTTATGCTACGTTTTTTTTTTCAAATTTGCTTTCGTTGTTTAACTTTCAAAAGCCTTGCTTTACTGTTGCTCTTTTTATTTTATTTTTGAATAAGCATTTATCTATCTTTCATAAATCTAATATTCATTTATTCACGTACTTCTAACTTTTTTTTCTAAAAGCTGCTATGGATTTAGAAATCCATTCAAAAGACTGTTTTAAATAAGTTCCTTTTTTTCAATAAAATAACAGCCATCTTTATTTCTCTTATTACCTTAATTTAAACACAATAGAAACATTCTTCGTCTCTCCCGGTCTCTCCCCGTCTCTCCCGGTCTCTCCCCGTCTCTCCCGGTCTCTCCCCGTCTCAATGTGTCAAAATTTCAATAATATTAATGAAAAACTATTTTTTACATTTAAATTATGGCCATCATTTTTAAAACACCGGTATATCCAAAATCAGACCCCATAAGAACACTCCCGGTTACGAATGCAATGTTGTGTCAAAATTTCAAAGCAATCGATGAAAAACTTACGGAGATCTTAGATGACGAACAAACATTTACATTTTTATTTATATAGATTAAAGTAAAGTCAAATATAATCTTTTTTCTTCGCCAGTACGTGGATAAAAAACAACACAGGTAGTTATTAGATTTGACCTAACTGGCCAAATATAATTCAAAATTAACGCACTACGTTTTGACCGTAGGTTTCAGTCCTTTTCAAGTGCATATGTATGTACATAAATTACATTGTGCACATTAAGAACTATGACATAAGTCCAGATATGTTATGGAGAACGTGCGTCATAAAAATTACAATATAAGTTAAATAATGCAAGAGACACACACATAATACGTCTGTTACAGTCAAGATATGATGTTAGAAACTGATAATTATTAAACTAGTCCGAAACGTTTTTTTTCTTTATATATTTCTTGATAAGTTTCTATTTTGAATAAAACTTTGTGGCTAAGTTTGCGAAACAGAATTGATTAGAAAGTAGGAGGACATTTAAACATAACAATTTTGTGTCAATACTTAGGAATATCTGCATTTGCAATTTAACATTGCTCCGCTAGGAAGAGTGAACTCGGAGAAAGTTTATTTTCTCAAACAAGAACGGAGAAGATGAAGTAACTGGGTCGCGAGCTCCATTCTACGATTGTGCCCGACCTGTTTCTCGGAATGCGCCATTGCATTATTACTTCGTTTCTCTCGGCGACTACGGCCGTTAAATTAAAGCCTCCTCGCATTATCGCGAGATGGAAGCGTGTTGACAAGCGTACGGCTCTTTTTGTAAATAGTCGAAATTATTCGCGGCGAGATCTATCTTTATTCTTTAATAGACTTTTAATCAAAGCAGAAATTTTCCACCACTGGGAACACGAGAGTTTTGCAAATTTATGCGATGAAATATTAATTCTGCCTTTTACATGCTGTAAACACGAATAATTCCCGACTTATAAACTAGACTAATTTTACAAGTCGTTACAATTATTCCCGTTTAATGGATTATTAATCGTGTTTGCGCACTGCAATAACATCTTTCACTTTATATCGCCAATTCTTCTCAAAACTAACAATTATACGCGAATATATACGATCCAACGCGAAAATGGAAGATATTACTAACACTTTCCGCAATGTAACAAACATGTTATCGATATACGTATTATCGTGACAAAAGTTCATAAAACATTCAGTCATTACGTTTCCGCAACCGTTTGTGAATGAGCGCGCAGCCAATTCATACGGGAATTAATTTATTACTCTCGGAGAGAGCAATTGCTTTTGTATTATTTTATAGCACAGGTGGAAGGCAAAAGAGGCAAGAGAGAATCCGTTAGCTTTGCGATATTTGTTGAAGTTGCTAATTTAACAGGCAATAGAACGGGACGGCGCTTGGTTAATTTCCGAGTGTCATTTACAGCAATAGTCTTTTTCGACGTTTTGATTTCACGAGCGGTGATGTTTGATACGGGCAAATAAATGTAAAATGGGACAAGAGCGATCGATAGGGCGTAATTTGGAGTGTGTCGGAATGAAAAAAGAAATTAGTGCCCGAAACGAACTGCGAATTGAAGTAGAATCCAATTCAGAATAACATACTTTGGAAATAAGAGAAAAGAATAGAGAGTTTATCTATTCTAATTCTAGGAATAACGGACTTTCTACATTTTTTAGTTTGCCTGAAATTTACGAACATTTTTTTTTCTACGCGCCCATCCATGACTTCTAATGTTTATTTTTCTCATAATTTTCTCATCACGACGTATCGACGCTTGCGCGTGGACAAAAATGGGGAAAAAAAATTTTTAAGCGTAATCTTGCTGCTGAAGATTTTTGCGAGCCCTTTTGCACTCGCACGCGAGAATGATAATGGATGCCGCGATACGACGAAATTTTGAAAATCCACCGATGGGAGAGGGCTTAAAATTTAATCCGGTCGCGCGAATCTCGTGTCGTCCAATTATATAAGCTTACGTATACGTGAAACGCTTTTTAACGTGGTGATGGTAAAATGAGCTGTCGCTGGAAAAAGGAGGAAACAAAAGAAAAATCCGACCGAGAGAGAGACAGAGAGAGAGAAAGAGAGAGAGAGAGGAGCTGAAAGGGCACACGAAAACAGAGGGATGGGAAGAGACAGAGAAATGAAGGGTGAACGGATGCCTTTAAACACACCCCCCGTCGAATTGCACGCTTTTGCAATGCGGAAAACACGTTGGAATCGTTGGCGTTTCTGTACATTTCGAAACAGATTGGTTGGTCGGATCTGTCACGCGGTATCGCGACGCTGACAAGAAAGACGGAACAACCAATCAACTGTTCCTGGGCCCTTTGTCCGTTCAAGCGGTGCGGCAGCACGACGCCGGCCAACGTGGAGCCGTCCGAATTGAAAATACCTCGTCACCGCGTTCGCCGCCACCGCCGCCGCCGCCGCCTCTAAATCCGTCTGTCCGCGATCGTCGCTAAAAGCGCGGATAAAACTTTTCAACCTGGATAGCGTGCGCGTGACGCGAATGAAAAATCTGATAGAGGACGAGAATCGCGGACGAGGAGCAGGGCGCGCACAGGGCGGCGTGTAAGCGTGTGTTAACCGTTAGCCGGTTACACTCGAAAGGGAGCAAAAACGTTATATTGTTACATGTGGGTCGTTGTGATTGTCGCTTTTTGTTGTTTGTCATCGGGTCCTTTATTCTACGGAATATCTCTTCGATCAAGCACGCTTTTAACTCCCTGCGGGCCTGATGATTGACATACTTTTTCTTTATTTATTATCTCATATATAGAAGATGAATCTTCAAAGTACCTCTGTCGTTGGCTGATTATGTAATTGGTCAGCGCGTTCTGACTGTTATAATTTATTTATTAAATTAGTTCACATATCAATTATTTCATCAAGTGATTTATTTATTAATCATCTTTCAATTAAATTATATTAGAAACTGTAAATTAATTCGTATTAAAAACATAAGCAAGAGACGAAGAGGAAGAAAGAGAAAGAAATCACATTTTACTCTTTTTTTTCGATAAAGTATAAAATATTAAAGGTTTTAAATATTTATTAGTTACACCAAAAACAAATTTAGATCGATCCTGTAAAATTCACATTCATATAGATGTTTTTAAAAGAGCCTATAAAGTCGAAGATTGTATATGTGCTTGAGCGATTGTCTCAAGTATCCTAATCACCGTTCGCGGAAATGTAATAATTGCCGCCGGAAGCGAGAGAACGAGAGGAGTGGTAGCGGAAAATGTCTATCGACTGGCCGTCGTATAAACGTGGAGAACGTCGGACGACAGTAGATAGAGCGGCTTGCACGAGGAAGGGTCAAGAGATGGTGTCCCCGGGTATAAGGAGTCGTGAGCAAGTAACGTGTTATTCGAGGTCTCCCACGAGGATTCCGGACTATCGCCGCCAACACCATCGCTCCGATGGGCTCCGATCCTTCTTCAAACGTTTCTCCACTTCTCTTCGCCGTCGCCTTGCTCATACTACTTCACGCGACTGCTCTCCCGTGAGTGCCACTACTGCCGCGATCCCAGAAAACAGACTCGCCCATCGCGAATGGGAACGGGTCGTGAATCAAGGGTCGTAGATCTGACCGTCGCCATTTACGTTAATGAGCGAGAGCTTGACGATATGGGGCTGCGAGAGAATGTCAGTCGTATCAGGGCTGCGTTTTTTTTTTCCAAAGGAAACTTTAACGGGTGAGCAAAATGAAAAAAAAAGTTATCTTGGACTTTCAGCAGCAAGGTTGGAATTATATTCAAATTTTTATGCGTTTCAATTTTATTTCAAGGAGTGCAAGAGATTAGATTTATATGTAACGGAAAAATAAATTTTTGTTTCGAAATGAAAATTTATATAATCTTCATTTCGCTTCACACTTCACTATTTTTGATCGATTATTACATAATATTCTTTTAAAATCTGTTATTATCAACAATTCAATCGTAAATGAAGTCATCGAGTGTAACAAATTCATGCAGAAAAGCTTAAGCGGTGGTTGCGGATGAACGATTAATATTAATTCGTGAGATCATTGTGTCCGCCTGTTTATTTGAATTCGAATGAATTGACGAATTTATATGGATTCGCACGATTCATTACGTCGACAAGTCATATCTCATTTAAATCAAGATCACAATGCACAAATATTGCTACCAAATTAAATTAAATTAATCAAAAACGATGACACATATGTGTTTATACATATTTCCCGAATTAATTTATCTACATCAAATTATACTGACATGAATCAGAATCTTATTTTTTAATAAAAAGTCTGAAAATGTTTTTTCTTTAAAATTTATCATTAAAAGATATTCAGTAACTCATTTAAATGTTACATTTTTTTAAACTACTTTCAAGCGTTTGTCAGTATTCCATAAATCTCTCTCTCTCTCTCTCTCTCTGTCTGTCTGTCTGTCTGTCTGTCTCTGTCTGTCTTTCTCGGTAGGTTTTATTTTATTTTATTTTTTGTATACAAAAAATCGGAGATTTCTCTAGCACAGATAAAGAAAACATCGCGTTACACATATTAAAACTAAAAACATCTCGTTGTGAATAACGTAAACGTTCGGTATACATGGTATTAACGATTCTACGACCGCTATATTTTCTCAACAAATGCGTGCGAGAGTGTTTTCCTAGGATGGTGAGAGCGAGGAATATCAATATTCGCGAAACGAAGTGTCCAACCGGATGGTTTCGTTTTTCTTCGTTTCTCGAAACGATTAAAAATATTTTCCATAACCACTTGCGGGGAAGCTAATATTTACACAATTTATTTTATATCCCCCGCAGATCGGTGAATCGATTATTCTTCATTCGTTTATCTCACTTTGCCGTGCTCGCCTGTCACCTTCCTTTCTCAACACGCGCGCGATTCCGAACGAATCCGCATCGACGCAAAAGCGCGACCGCCCGAGGAATATTTGCTAAAATAAGCACCGCGAACCCTGTATCAATACATGAAAGTTAATTGCCATCGCACCGATCGCATTGACCGCTCGGTGATATTTCGTTACAGGTTTAATGTGCCACGATGTTTTATCGCGACTATTTTATACGCCGTTCCGATCGCTCGCGTCGAGAAAATTATGTTTATCGGGTTTCAATGGATATAAATGGTATTTGCCTGAAAGAGTTAATAGTCGTCGAGTAATGAAAAAAGATTAGCGTCGCGCGTTGGTCACAATGGATCAGTGCCGCGGCCAATGGGTATTTATTATTAACCTTAACGACTTTCAACGTAATATTCCCACAAATTTTTAATTACTATGAGAGATTCGATATTTATTGAGGCTTTACGAACGTTGGCAACGATTGCAACCAAGAAATTAACATTTCAAACGTCGCTTTTATCTCGATTTACAAACTTTTATCTTGACTTATCTAAATATTTGGACTGATTTGCGGACTGACAGAACACTTTAACGCTTCGTTTTTCTCGAAATGAATTCGAGCGAGAGGCCGTGATTTATTAACTGGAGAATTCTCGACATAATTTACTCGGACTTAATTTCTTCGAGAAATTCTCTCCTGTTTTTCTTTGAGCGCGTGAAGCAATGTACCGAGGCGTGCCCGTGGGACGGAGGAATTCCTCGCGCAACTGAAATTAGCGGTCGAGCGCGACGGATGGTCATTGAAATTACGTGTACGTCCGTTTCCTTTCCGAGGACGTCTAGCCGGACGGACGTGGCCCACCGAGGAATCAGTCTCGACAGCGGAAATTCGACGAAAAGCAAACTCCCTCGCTTTCCTCGGGAGCGGTATCCCTTGTGTCTCGAATGTGATTTTCAATCGTGCTGCGTGTCCGCACGCTGAATATTCCCTCCATACGCTCGAAGACTCGACTATTAAAAACGTTACATGTTACATTAAACATTAGAAGTCGATTGATGTTACTTCTGTGCGACCCATACTTTCGCGCAATTTAATGTATTAGCTGACATGAGTGTAAAAGTTTAGTGAGTTTTCAATAGACGTTGTAACTAATATTTTTTTCCATTGTTTTATTTTTATTGTCATGTTAGTGTGTTAAATCGCTAAAAAAGTAATGTTATGAACTATGCATTTGGAAAAGAAATTGACTAAATTTGGATGAGTATTACGATGTTAAATATAATAAAAGTGAAAAAGTGAGCAAAGAAAAAATTTCAGAGAGAACTAAATATTCAAAATAAAAAACTTTTGTGATGCATTCGAAGGAAATGCCGTGTCAATTTCAACTTGCGAAAGATGGTTCGCTAAATTTAAGTGAGGTGATTTAAATTATAAAGAAATATTACGGTCTTCTTATGTTGATGATGACAACGTGCGCAATTTAGGCTACAAAAACCCACAGAAGAAGTTGCTGATAAATTAAACGTTGACGGAGATCTCTTGGCTTAAAAAAGAAGGACGGTTAATTACAACTATTGAAAACCCATTAAAACTTTTGCACTCATCCAATATTACCTTTAGCCGACAAATTGCTTGTTTTGCGCGAGTGTTCTCTAGTGATAAATGTGTAATACAGGTAAGACACGCGTTTATTAATAATTTTGGAAAAGAGAGAATTTATGTACGCGGCGGAATTCGCGTGAAAATCTTCCCTGTATGTCTTACATTCATTTTACGCCGGATCCCCGCCGCGTCTGAGCGCTCGCCTACACGTGTTTCTTCTCCAACACGTCGGCACGCGAGATGAAATTATACGATGTACCAACCGGTACAGCCCGGTTGAGAGATATAATACCGCAAACATAAGTTATGTATAGCCGGTTAAGAAGAGCAGAATGCCTGCTGTTCTCGCAGCGAGTTCCGCAGTGATTTCCATGTATTTTATTTCGAATTTCTTTTTTCTGCAAACGGCAATTTCTCCAATTTCCTTCTTCTAAATAAGCGTCTTGATTTCTAAATTTCCAATCTCGGAAACTCCGCAGGGTTTTCTTACTCGTCTACGAAAATTAATTTTGCATCCGTCACCAAAAAGTGCCTTTATTATTTCCCATCGGATGTTATAAAATTGTTTTAATTACATTGTTTTATACGCTGTCATTTCTACACAGAAAAAAAGCCAATAACATATGTAATTGCGAGCTGCCAACTACATAAAATACTCAATACAATAATATTTACTGTTAATGCAAGTACAATGTTGATACTGCAATAGCATATATTATTGTATCTGTAGTTGGCAGCCCGCAACTACCATATTTTATTGGATATATTACTTTTTTTTTCAGTGTATTAAATTACACTTATGTGTTATTAGAAAGTTGAATGTAACACACATTGATCGTCATAATAAAAAAAAAACAAATGTTTTATGAATCAATATTATTATGTGAGAATTGATAAAAAATATATTCCCATAATAACAATTAAAAAATTGCTAAATTTATAAATGTTTACTGTAATCACCAAAATAAAAATTAAATAATCTTTTACGTATTGTAATATAGAATTCTATACAAATTGGATCGTAAGATAGATTAAAAGAGCAAAGCATTTACAATTTATATATATAATACACACATTTTTCTATAACATGGATTATTAAATAAAAGATAAAATTTTACACTTTATATGTGGCTATGGTTGAAGATAGATCAAAACCACGGTGATATCTTCGTGGGAACGGGATAGCAGAGGAGATCAAGGGATAAGAAATCCACGTCCAATATCTTCCTTTCACGTTGTAGAGCATTAAAAAGTAAAATCTTGGCTCTGATCGCGTGTAGATTTTTTGGATAAGCTGAAAGTGAGTGGTGTGTATCGCGGTGCTTTCTCGCTTCGACCGATTCCGGGGAGTTGATTTCGCCGGACGTATAACGTACGTTCGATTAACAGGCTAATCTCGCGTCGGGCAGGTAATCGCGGACATGCTCGCGTACGTCTCACGGGAATGTCCACGTAGAGTAATCAGAATCGGAGCCGGTCCGGGGATTAGATGGCGGTCGGAGAAGCGATCGCGCGAAGGTAGTGCTCTACACACGTATTTAAAACTACACGTACACGCGTGGCTCACGTACGGTGGGCAACCGAACGGAAGAAAAGTCCGACTCTTGATTGGGCGTGAGCAAACACCGGCTCCCGAATCCATCGTCTCTGCCGCGAATGTCTCCGGATGTGTCAAGGCACCTGACCGAATCCCACATCACTTTCCCCTGTCTCTCCCCTCCCTCCCCCTCTTTGCCCTTCTCTTCTTCTTTCTTTTTCTTTTTTTCCATCTTATGTCTCTGGTTCCGCCGCCATCGGGATTCCTTCCGCCACATTCGAAATTCTTGCCCTTGCACACTTTCACGAATGGCGGCGATCCTGCTTATTTCCTCTTTCCAGTTTCTCTTTTTCCTCTCACTCTGCATTGCTGTACGTATTTCTTGCGATCCTCCGATTTTCGTTTTTGTTATCCGACTCAACGTTCGACTATTTCTTGTTGCTTATTTTTCATTCCCTTTTTTAAACATTCTTTTGTTTTTTTTCTTTTCTTTTTCTTTCACTTGTTTTCGAGTTTGGTTTTGTAATTTCCTTTACCTTGTTCTCGAGTTTCTCTCGAGCTTCTTTCATTTCTTTCCATCCTCAGTCGCATCTTTCACGAGTCTACTCTTTTCTCGACCTTTTCCTTTTATTTCTTTTTCTCTCATTTGCCTCTTCCGCATCTTTCGAATCCGCTTTTCCGTGCGCGCTTTTTATATCTCTCGTTCTTTTTCACGCATCATTCCCGTTTTCCTCCTCCTTTTCCTTTACCTCGTTTTATCCATCCTTTTTCCCCCAGCCGCCACCTTCTTTAATTCCTCTCTTTCTCTCTTTCTCGCTACTTCGCCGTCCTCGATTTACTTTGATCGCTCATAAAGAAAAATAACCGTAAAGACGTAATCGGCGCAACGGGCAAGGCAAAGCATTAAAGAGATTTCTGTGCTATAGCTTTTAGAAGAAAAAAAAGGAGAAGAGATTTTAGAAGAAACGGAAGATGGCAATGGGGGTTGTAAGATTCGATCGCGCGTAAAAACTGCAACGTGTAAACTTCACTGGATTCATTCAATGAAGCTCCTCAAAAGTGAAAACGTACTTAAAAATTCATGCTTCTACAAATTGACATACACTCGAAGTAACAGCGACCACAAACAACGCCATAATGTCTTAATAACATCGAAATATATCTTATGTTACTCGGAATGAGAAAACTCTTTTTTTTTTTCAATTAAACAAATAAATAGTTTTTATCTTCTTGTTATTATATAATATCATGTATCAATGTATATACCAGTCAATCAAATAAATGTCAAATTAGTCAAGATGCCTAGCAATTGCAATCTTGGGGAATCTTAAACAACAAATCTAAAAAAGAAGAGGCAGTTGAATAAGCTCCAACTAATTTCAACTAATACTTATTTAACGAAACAACCTTAATTTAGGTACCCGGCAATATCGCCACGTCAGCTTACATTCAAGTTTTCCTCTGGTATATTTTCACCCCGTACAACCATTTCCATGTATTTTTCCGTCTGCCAGCTCGCTATCCTTATCTTCTTTCGCCTGTAATCCTTTCTTCTGTCCTCCAAGGAGTCGCGCGCACTTTTCGCATTGCTCCCTTTCGTTGTTTTCTATTCTCATCGTGATTTCCTCCCTGCAGTCGAAGATGCTGATGAGGTCTCGGCTGTCGTCCTGGTTTTCGATACCCTCGTCGTCGTCGACAAGCTGCCTTAGTACACACAGCAAAATCAAATACTTCTTACCGTTGTAATACGTTCACAAACGAATCGAAGAAACCCGAAAGCAGCTCGTTGTACTTTCGAGAAGTCGTATCTCTTTTAGCCCGATCTTTTCTTTTTTCTAAAAAAAATGCGAGTGTCTCATAAACGTGATCTAAATAAAACTTGCAAGGTATATCTCGACCTAAAATTTATTTAATAAATTAATGTATTTCTGCTTTTGCATCTTATACACTTAGTTTATTTTATTTGTGTTATCACAAGTGTGTAATTATATGTTTTGTGCTAACTTATTGATTATTTGTCATGTTTCGTTTTATTTATTTATTTATTTATTTCTAAGACTCGTCTCCCAGTAATAAATGCTAATTCTCTTTTTCTCTTTCTCCCTTTTCGCTCTTTCGATCTTTCGATATTACCCAGCCAGAGGCGTCGACGAGTTCTCAAAATTTGAGATGACGTCCTTCGCTTCTCGATATATCGAGTTAGAGAGGAAGCGAAGGGGTATACTTCTTACAGGATGATGATATATTCTCAGGCAAAGCGTGGCATGTGACATAAAACTTCTGCGTTCTGATGCTTCATGTTGCACATGCGTAAATATCTTCGATTGTTCTCTTTCTCTCTCTCTCTCTCTCTCTCTCTTCACTCGCTCGTTTGATAATCAATGACGGATCAATGTATTTTTGCTGATCAAATAGTGAAAACGAGCCATCTCGATGTTCCAAAGTCCTTCTCGCGGATCAATTCAAGCCGCACGCTTGCATTGTCAGACTCGCTTTGAATGCAAAGGTGCGAATTTTGTGCAACGGGTTCATGACTACGTAATACGAAATGGAAAGAGTGAAGATCCGGGCGGCCCGACGAGGGCGGCCGATCTCTAAAGCTACACTTTAAAGACGGATATCAACGTAATTCTATCGCAATTAGCCTGCCAGATAAAATTCCCCCGCGCCGCTTTTATGCATCCGCTTTCTCTTTTCTTTTGAGAATAATGTGATTCAATAATTCTTGATTCAGAGAAAAGAGATCGCTCGTAAAAAATGCTCATTAAAGACTTGAGCTTAAGAAATAAGTTATATCTCATCCTTTTGAAAAAAAAGCATATGATTCTACACTATTGTCTTTGAATATTCTAGATTATTCTTATTAAATTTTTTTTGTAAGCAATTGTTGAAGATCTGTAAAAAGATAAGAAAATGTTTCATCGGAACGTTGCTCTGTACATTTTACATCAAATTACAGATTTACTGGTTCAATTATTTCTTAACTAGTGAAACGAAATGATAATTTTAATAATGCAGTGATAAATTAAAAATAGTATTAAATTACCTTTGTCAATCGACCAAGGAAACTTTAGCGATCCAATTTTTTCGCGCGATCGTATCCAGGGAATGTCGCGGAACAAGTTGGCAAGGATACATTCCCCGCGGGGAACGTCGCATTGATCCGCGACAGGGAATCGTCCAATATATGAACTTGAATTACGGGGAACCGGGAGCTGCTATAGGATATCTCTTAAATCCCACCGTCCCTTACACGATTGCAGCATGTTGCGCGAAGCGGTTCCTCCCGCGGGACAAAATGCCACTACTTTTTCGCTAATTTGACACGGAACATCGAGTTGTCGTATCGAGGAACCAGGCCGGTTCGCTCTCCCTTTCTCCCCTCTTCCTCCTCTCTCTCTCTCTCTCTCTCTCTCTCTCTCTCTCTCTCTCTCTCTCTCTCTCTGCAGCCTGATGTACGAGCTAGACCACATCACTGGGGGGATTCCCGGCGAAACGTCTTCCACGAAGACAGCTTGAGAGGTTTAAAGAAACGAAGAGAGGATAAAGCGTGCGAGAAGCGATCAGGCGGGGTTAAGCGACCATCCCTCGTTCCCAGTTTTTAGCCGATAAGTCCATTCCATCGCCGAAAATATCCGTTTGACGGGCAAAAAGCGATTGTTCTTCCTTCTAAAACATCCAACACGTTACTCGGTCGGAAAAAGCAAAATAAAATTTAATTTCCGTGAGATTTAGGAGATGTGTTTTAATCTTTTACGGTACACGAAGTGTTTAATCCTTAAATTTCAGTTTTAGTTAAGTATTAATGAGTTTACGAAACTACTTTATTTTATAAAAACGCAGTAAACATATATACATGTAAAGTACATATACAATATTGTACACTAAGAGAAAATGAATTATAATTGGCATAAAGATTAATTTTCTTTATATAAATATAACATGTGCTACAAAACAAAATCTTATTCTCTGCGTTACCTTGTCGAAAATATCTCAAAAAATTCAAAGCACGGAATGAGAAGTAAATGTAAAGGAAGGGACACGGTACGGTGGGATAAGTACATATCTTTTGCATTACGTAACAAGCGGATAAATCATAAATCCATTATTCATCGATCTGAGAATTCAAATCAGACTCACGGGGTAACGGATGACGAATATGTTACTAGAAATTGTTCACATCGATATTCCGCAGAAAACGTTTCGATGCGAAAGAGATACATTTACTTTTAAAACCTGCGATATGCTAGATATATTACTTAATTATAACAAATTATAGAGAAATAAAATCAATTCGAATGGCTTATTATTAATAATGAATAAGTCTCTTTGTATACGTAGCAGATTTTTTGCGAGATTAAAATTGCATTTGACATTTTTATTGGAAAAAAGATAAATGACGAGAATGAGATTAAGAGCGTAAAAACGATATCTAACATATAAAAAAAGTATGGGTTCTATTTAAATTAAAACGAAAAGAAAATTGAAATTAACGTTACAAAAGTGTTTAAGTAAAAAATATGTGGAGAAAATAGCATGCATAAATAAATTTATGCTAAAAAACTAAAACCTTGGAATAGATAATAATTTGAAACGTGAAAATATATACCAATAATTTAAGGACATTCTTTGAAACTTGACTTTAACTTATATGTATGTTGCAGTTGCCCTATAATTTTTAAATAAATTCTAGATAAATTGTATTGGTTTCACGCATTTAAGATATTTGAATTTTTAATCAAATTACTTATTAATATAAATTGTGACCGAAATCCATTTTATTAGATGATAGAAATAATGCTAAATCACAGATAAAATAAATATAAAGCAGCTATTCAATTTACAATTAGATATTATCAATTTACAATTTAAGTTGCATTGAAATCTATATCTTCATCTTTGTATCCGTACACACAGATTATAATATCAATCGTTAATTGTATTCAATAAGATTTAAATTTAGATAATAAATGTCGAATTTTACGATTTATATGAAAAGTGATGTCAGAGTTTTATAAATTAATAATTTATTGTTTTGTATTAAATAATTAGAATAATTTGCAATTTTTTTTAACATAATATAATTTTAATGTTTTTCTAATTATGCTAATAAATTATTGATTTCTTAATAAATGACATATAATTATTTCTGCGTAGAATTTTTAGACTTTATTTAAATATAACTTTCTTGTGAGAAAAAATTTCAATTAAAACGGTATTTGTAAATACTGTTTTTAAATATATATAATGTTTCTAAAATTATCAATACTGTCGACGTAAAGTCAAAGTGTAGAACTAATACAAACGATCGTTGAAAGGGAAGAACATGGACGAAGAAGCTACGTGTCTCCATTTTGCAAAGTGAACCAAAAGACAGAAATGTCGCGGAAAACATTGCCGGCCCGAAAAATGGAAGAATGCAGTTAAGGCAGAAATACGGGACCGCCATTTTTCACAGTGCGAACGATGACGTGACCAAGTGAGCGTTATTGCAAAGGTTAAAGCAAACCGCATGCGTGCATGGCCGTTGTGAGAGAAACGGGAGGGTGGAATGTGCCGGAATGAGTATTGTCTTTGCGAGGGGGCTACGTTTTCTCTGGGACGGGGAAATACCTGAGCAGTAATAACAATGGCACATGCAATGTATTTTTTGAAGTGTTCCTTTTTCGACTGTATGAACGTAAAAGAGGATACATATGTAAAAGTAGGTAAATGTTTGGCGGAAAAAATTCAAATTTCTGTACTGTCGTACTTTATTATTCGCAATAGAAAAATGATTAATAAATCGATTAAAACAACAGATCATGAAATATGAAAGAGGTGGTTATAAAGAAGATTGAATATGTGCTTCTTAACTAATGGTTTATTTTATAAAACTAACTCCGTATCAAGTGAAATTGAGCGATTTTTGTGTGATTCATAAATCGCTCTCATTTATCTTGAAAATGAATCAAAACTAACAGGTATGGCTGAAATAAATTGTTCCAACACTGTGCACACGTTTTCCAACAAAAGTTTTGCCTTTTCTCAAAATTGTTTACAATCTACTTGATATGTTAATACAGTATATTATGTTTAAGAAGTGAAGATTAAGAGAACCGAATGTATAGAGTCTCTCAGCTATAAACTAGAAGTAGATATTTTCCCCTGTCGTCCCGACTATCCCGCGGAAACCTTTCCCGGGAGAAAGAGTCGAATATAAAAAGAGCCCGGCCGCAGAGCCGGCTTCTCGTGAACGAGCGGACCGAAGCGTGTCTCCGTTTCGGTGGATAAACCTGGAGATAAGAGTGTCCCGAACGGATACAGCGCGCACCCCGACCTCTCGTCCCCGAGTCACTCGGGACACTCTCGCACCCTCGTTGAATGAGTAACCGGAGAGGGGGAGGGGAAGGAAGAAGAGAGAGAGAGAGAGAGAGAGAGAGAGAGAGAGAGAGAGAGAGAGTGGCGGGAAGAAGAGCCGGGTATAAAGTAACGCGAAACAGCGGCGCATTATTCACGGCATGAATTATTGATGAGCGCCGCGTAAAATATGAACGGCGGCGAGCCGTTATCAACGCCGGCGCAGAGCTCGTCCGCTCTTTTGATAGCGCGAATCGCGTCGAATGCGCGGGTTTGCTCGCGCCGAGGCTCGCGTCCGAACAAATGGCCCGGCACAGACGACACCGCGCATATTGTGTTACATATGTTACGTCCCCGGCTACCACGGGGATCGCTCTTTCAGTTATTCCACGCGAGCACGCCCGCGTCCCCGAGACCCTCGGCCGTGTGCAATGCGTATCTCCCCTTTCTCCTCTTTGTCGTTTACTTCCGAAGGACAATACCGCGTTTATACCTTGGTAAATTCAGGGAGAGTAGATCTCGGCACGCCGACGTGTTTGAATGTTATTGCATAAATCACGATAATGTCGTTGATAGAGTTCTCAAAGGTGCTTTACAACGCGGGCGCGCGTGCACGCGCGTTGAGAAATAATTTCCATAACACGCCGCGTTTAAAGTTTTATCTACTGATTTACTTACGCGCGCATGCAGGAGATAGTTCATTGTGTATAATAGTTGAAGCTACATCACGAAACGCGGAAGTTTATCAAGTCGACAAACATGGCTCGCCTATTTTATTTTATTTTTTTTTTTTTCGCCAAAATTTTTGCAGGATCACGCAGATTTTACTTCTAATTTACGAAAAAAAAACATGTCTACGAACGCGGGAGCGGGTTAAAAATTTCAATATTTGCGGTCGGCTGTTTTCCTTGTTGCGGGATCGAACTTCCGTTTTGAGAATTTCACATGACGTTTCCACAACGCGGTCTCATTGATTCCGTTCGGGCTTTTCACGAGCGCGGGCTCATATCGGTTTAAAGCGAGATGCCGTGGGATCGCGTGGCTGTCGCGGGAAATATCTTTTTTTTTCCCTCCCCCTCCCCTGTTTTGGCTTTGGCGCATCTCTACGGGGTATTTTTCCGTGTAACGCAATATTTGCGTATCCGCCGTTTTACGCGGTTTCGCCTCGCCTGGCTTCGGCGATTCTGATCGCGCCGGGAGAAATACACCCTCCGGTGACGACAAGTCCGTTTTTAAAAGCGCAAGTACGCGTCGAAGCGGAAATCAATAAAGTATTTTATATAACGAGACAATATTTTCGAGATCAGATTGCAGAACCGCAAACAGATAGCAATATATCGCAGTGGAATCAGTGCGTGCACGCAGTATTTTATTTTGAAACGTTTGTGCATTTCTCATTACAAAAAAATTCCTGTGGGAGGAGGCTTTCATTGGTTTACAACTTTCATTATAGATTATTTGACACCGAGAATGTATGTCACAATTACCGAATTTGCCGTTCTTGTCCTGGCCATTGTCTACCTTGGATTTGCAAATTCTTGCACACCGGCAAACATTATAACTTCTTGAAGTCGGTTGATGAACGTGTTCTCTTTTGTTAATACTATCCTCACATAATAATGTATGTATGATCGAAGTTCTCCGCTATACCGAAAGTTTCTTAAACGTCTTAAGTTTCGGAGCAGCGTTAGCGGGTCTATATCTGCACACGTAGTGTCAAAGTCTTAAAATGGGATAAGAAGCGAATCGAGAGATGCATAATTGCTCTACATTAGAAACTCTGCCTTTCAGATATCTATTGGAATTTTAATAAAGTTATCAAACGGCATGAATGCAGGATTAATGAGCAATAGATGAAATTTACTTTAAATTGTTAATGTGATTTTCTCAGCGCTGTGTTTTTGTCGTTAAATGGCTTTTCCAAAAAAAGGAACATCTTAATTATGTAGAAATACTCCATCTTAACAACCGCAACGTAGCGAGTAAATAAAGAAGAAAAAAAAAGAACGATTGGTCAATTTTAATAAAAACTCGTTGATGTTAAAGAGCTTGGACGGAGCAGGCGTCGAGCGAGAAAGTGCTTCGTTCGTAACGCGATAAAATTCTCATCAAAGGCACGATGGGGTCTTCCGTTATTATTCCGTTATTATTTTCCTGCTCGGTGGGACTGTGTTTCACTTTCTCGAGAGAGGCACTCATTTTCCTCCGATGAGAGATCCCTTATCCGTCTAAATACAACGTGGGAGAATCGTTTAAGCCCCCGCGCGGACCATCGTTTGCGTTCTTGTTTAAGCCGAGATAAAAGGAAACGAATAACGTGACTGGCAGAACTGCATTTACGCCGCATATAAGAGAATCTGCTTCGTATTATTTTAGATTTCATAGAAGAAACTCGCGGTTTTAGCGGAAAATAACAATCATTCCTTCGGGTTATTTAAGGCAATCTTTTTTTGTCGAGTCTAGAAAATGTTAATTGTTAATCGTTGCTAACAAGCTTTTAATTACCTTTAAAGATGATTGATAAAAATAGTTCCGGAAGTATCAAACGTTAATTAATTTTTTATCAGTGGAACGATCATTGTCTTTTTAGCGGGACTATCGTCGATGAGGGATTCACTAGAGGAAGCAAAAAAGCAACTTATAAACCCTCTGTACAGTTGGAATTATTCCAAACAAACGGGTGTAATCGATCCGTGGAGTGCAGAAGCGATCAGCGGAATACACTTCCCAAGTAGCAGCGTTGGGGATTCTGCCTAATCGCGCGACGTCGATCCTCAAGGGGCGCGATATAATTTCATAATCAGAAAACGAGCGAGGTGGAAACGGTTTCTCCGATCGCACGTGAACGCAATGCCAAGTACATAGGTGCGGGCCGGGATTATGTGTTAAGCAGATATATACGCGCCCCGCGCGCAGGATATCGTATGGGTGTAGGGGATGGGGAGTAGGGGGGGGGGTTCGTCGTGCGGTGCATGCGAGGATATTACAAAACAGGCAAAAGGAATTCGCGAATCTGGCGTTCGCACCCTCCCCCACCCTCCCCCCCTCGCGTCTTTCCCATCCCCTGCCCCCAAGGGTTGCATTATGACGGAATGCATAATGCAAGATGGGTATGCCGACGAGCTGTCTGTGCGTCATACATAGCAATGGCAGACGGACGCGATTCTAAAAAGGATTTTCCGAACAGGATATCCTCGCCACGGACCGCGTATATTTTCCATGACCGAGGTCGAGCGAACAGGTTGCCGCTTTTGTCGTCGATTTTCTGTGCGCGGCGCGATATCAGCACAGAGCCCTCCCGGATCGATGTGGACGAATGGGAACGTTTCGCGTAGCTTGAGTCATGGGATCGTGAAAACTCGCTGGAAAATCAGAGCGAAGGATGTCTATTCTAGAGACGAAAGACATTGTATAAGAAGCGTGGCGATATTGCAAACGGCGGATGTTATTTAAAAACTCAACTGCTTTTACGTAATTCTATTATATTTCTATTTCTTATGTTTTATTGCGTCCATTTGATTTTACCCCCTCCCGTTAAATTCCATTCCAATTAATTAATTGTCATTCCCCGTTGCGCGGATATTGGCAAGCGATTATTGTTTTAACGAAGCATAATCAAATGAATTCGGCGGAACTGCGGGAGCTTCTAAAGTTTCTTTTTTTTTGCGGCTAAACCGTAAAAGGAGAGCGCACAGCGGAGCATAACTCTCCTCATCAACGTGGCTCTTTTACACGTACCCATCTAACTACCCCGAAAACTAAGCCAATAACCCCCATCCCCGAGTTTTTCGTGATTCTCAAATTTTACCGTGGACTAACGCGGCGAGAACTCGCCGAGAGGAATGTTGCAGGAGAGATGCAATCCCCGTAGTCTCCGCTTCTCTCGCGGTTTGTGTGCAGTATTCGTGTGGGCGAGAGCGCGGATGCACGACCGTCTCACCCCAGGCACGTAACAGTGCTCCGTTGTTTACACGCATTCCGTTCTTCATTGATCCTCTTTGCGCGAGATCGGGAGATAGTTCGGTCCTGGCTGCCGGCGCTTCTGGGATTGTTTATAAGACTTCCGGTGGCTCTGCCACGCTTTTCAAAGCTCCTCAAGACTCCTGCCCAGGTTTCCACCCTCCACCATCTTTCCCTACTTTGCTTCGTTTGCTCTCTTTTCTACTCTCGCCTTTATCCTAAAGAGAAAGAGAAAGAGAAAGGATCCTTTCGCCTTCTTCCTTTCTCTCTCTCTCTCTCTCTCTCTCTTTCTCCCCCCTCTCTCTCAGTTCTCTCCGTCTTTTTCGATCGTCTATCGACGGCAACTCGATGCCAGACAACAAGGGAGATTGTATGTATTACCTTGCCTGTCTGTCGCACGCCTACCCCGCCGTTTCCCGATCTACTTTCGAATCTTGCCACTAGCGACGCGACGCGATGTGACGCGACCCGGCTGTGCGCCCTCGCAATGCAATACGATCAAATCGAAGCCCCCGGTATCCTGTCATGAGCTCACACTCCAGTATGCACGCGTGTACAGACGCGTGTTCGTAGTACTCCAATACGTTCGCATTCCGAAAAGAAGCACGTTATATTTCATACGTACTTATGATTTCCTTTAACAACTTAACCAAAACAAACAAATACCGAGAAAAATGTGGTTTACATTAGCATATAGAGTGGATATTATAGATTTACATAAACTCTATAATTTATATCGAATTGAGAAAAAAATTCCCCACTAAATCGCAAAAAAAAATTATTATTTTCTGCATTTTTTATTAAATGTCGTTTAATATTAGATTAAAATTAATTATATTAAAGTAATATGTGCAGCATTTTATAATCAATACACTTTTAAGCTATTTTCAATTAACAAAAGAAAGTTAAAAAGTTGTAATCTTTTTTTAACTTTTCTTTAATTTTGTGAAAATTGCAATAATAAGAAATGCGTCTGTAGTCGTTCAGACTTGTAGTAGTTAAAATGTCGGAAAAAGACCGCAGTCTTATTGCGGGCCTAAACACTTGATTTTAACTTATTGCCGTATTCAGGACACGGGCCTGTGGCGCTTGGCGTTGACAGAAGTTAATGGAATACCGCTACCAGGTATGGGGTAAACTTCTACGAGGTCAACCGTTCGTGTGAACTTGTGCAACATCCTCGTAGTGTATGCACTACGTTGTCACAATACGGGTAAACTTGTAGCGGATAGTAGGGCATAGCCAAATACGAGACGCAATCAAACACCCCATTCTTGTTTATATAATAAAGCTAGTTACGTATTGTGTTTTATGCGTTACGTGTATGTGTGTGTGTGTATGTGTCGCAGCTTTTTACGTAAAAGATTTCTTAAATTTTGGAAGTCGACTCTTTTTATCAGTGAAACTTCTCCGCGGAGACAGGTCAATTACGAGTTCTTTAAAAATTAGCTTGAAAATTAGAAGGGTCTCCCTTCAGCGGAAGTCAGTTAATTTCAAATAGATTCCACCTTAACAGGATTTTAGTTTGTAACTCAGTTTCCAGGTTAATATGTTTAATGCCTGAAATTAAGAGATGAAGAATTCCGTACAATTTTTACCTGGACGTGAATCGCCTCCAGATTTGTCGGTAGTTACCAGTTTAAATTAAGATAACTCTGTAAATTTTTTAACGAATAAATGATAGGAACATTAAAAACATCATAAAAATGAGAGGATAGTATTTACGAGATAGATCGTTAATAATTTCTATAAGAAACCTTGCATCTCTCTTTAATTTCCATAAAATTTCGCATAATATAATTTACATAATTTGCATAATATATTTTAGTTTTTGATTTATTATTTTTTATGCAATTCTGATGAAAATTAAGTAGGAAACCCTTCAAAATTTCGATTTTTTGTAAGTTTAAAAATTATGTATTTTTAAATTAATTTCTTCAATTTTTTTCAAAAATTGAGAATTGAGATTTTTATTTTAATGTCAATATACATACTCATTGCGATTCATAGTTTTGAACAATTTCAAATAATTGTCTGATTATTTTGATTTAAGAAATTCATTATATTTATATACAGAGATTGCGGCAAATATAATTAGTGCAATAAGGTTGGAAGATGAGCTGAATCGAATAATTTATTCGCTTTGCAATTAAAAGCCGTTTTGTAATGCGAAGTGGCTTTGAAGCAGCATAATGATTTTCAGGTAGATTTCTCTTCCTAGAATCTCACACAAGCAGAGTAATTAAAGGAAGTGGTACTTTTCCGTTCTTTGAAATACGCAGCCGTAGTTTTTCAAAGGCCTTCGTCGTTTAGAAAGGATTAAATGCGTTAAACCTTGCTTTCTTTTACTATTACATTTCCTCCTTAATGGCAATAAAAAATTAGAAACTACAATTGTTTAAGAAGCGCATACGGAAAATTTTGGAATCAGTTTCAGTGAAAATGTAATAAAGATACAGTCTCAGTTTCTTTTCTATATAAAATTACATAAAATATTATTTAAGAATCAAATAAGACATTTTTTCTTTCAAAAGTATCCATTTTTGTGATACAGTAATTGCATTATTTCATCAAAAATATAGTAAAAAGAATTTACATATATAGAAAAAAATAGAAAATTTACAAAAAGAATATTTTTAATACTACACAAAGGTAAAAATTATTTTTTAATAATTATTGAATTGATAGTCAATAAGATTTCAAAAATTATGAATTCTATGTGATTAATTAATTGTGGCAAAGAAGATGGAAGCAAATTTGGAGATCAAACTTTTATAAAGAGGAAGTGAGAAAAATAATGAAGGAAAGAATTCGGTTTAACGAACTAACACCTAAGGAACAAATCCTTTTCTTACGCCGTCTTCTTCTGTTCTCGTCTTTCGCATTACTTCCTCCCGTTCCCTCCAAGATCGAAAGCGATGCGCGCAGCGATCTATGCTATATCGAGCCGAGACTCAATTGGGTTCTGGACCGCGGTTATCCGTTTATCGCTATATAACCACTGGAGGGTTGGCGAGGCAGATACATTCCCGCGAAAGGAGGCGAGCGATTAATCACGTTTTACTCGATTCCGAGTCGGACCGACCAATTTGGCCGGAAAGGTCGTTGTTTGCCCGATAAGGGACGCCAGGGGGGGTTGAAAAGCAAAGCCGACGGTACCCCCGTGGAACAATCGGCGAATCTCGACCGGTGATCCGCAGTAAAGACAAACAATCTTATCCGGTCACCGACGGACAAAACCACCACCGTTCGGCTCTTCTTTTTTCTCTCTTTCTTCCTTTCACTCTCTCGGTTAGTAGCCGTTCGCCCGATTCATCGAGTCAAATCTTCAGCGGAGTCCACCCCGCCAATCCTGCATCGGCCCCGGACACGTTTGGGTGGTGCATTTTTCATGATGCATCTGGAAACGCTCGACTTGTAGCGTCTTACCACTACCGGTGGAACTAAGGCACTCCGGTTTCTTTATAGCGTGGACGTGAGGTGGTGTTCTCCTTGCGGTTGACAAGGATATCGTCTTACGACATTGCACGGCCAATTTGATAGTAATTTTCGACAATGCGCTTCAATTTTTCAACGTCTGTCCAAAGAGAAAAAGACGATATCTGCGTGGAGTAAACTTGAGTATATATATATAGATACTAGATAGCTGCTTTAGAAAAATATGCGAACTTATTTATATGAAAACCAGATGAAATTGTTAGATGAAGCTATTTAAAAAGTTCTATCCGTGCCGATTTTTCTGAAAATATAAATGTTACCTCATCTTGAATTATTTAAACTTTTATTTGGTAGAAATAGACACGTGTTTTTTAAAATGTCTATTTAAACAAAAGTTTCGGTTTATTTGGTTAAAATGTTACAAAGTTATATATACACACATTTTCTATTTGTTTCTAATGAAATGAGATCAAATTGTACCATCGAGATTCTGGCTCTGTCTCTCTGTTTATTCCTCATTCCTCTCTTCTGTCTCGTCTCTCTCTCTTCTCTCTCTCTCTCTCTCTCTCTCTCTCTCTCTCTCTCTCTCTCTCTCTCTGTCTATCTGTCTATCTATCTATATCTGTGAAGAGACCGGAGGCCCGCAAGCGGTAAATTAATTCGAACGACAAGCGCAGTCGGCGCTTCCACTCGCGCCGAATAAACATCAGGGCCAGAAGTTGACCAGACCGAAGCGACCTATACCGCAGTACTGGAGGATGCGCCATATCTGGGATCTACGTGCCCATTTCCCGTAGCCCGTATAACGTATTTGGCACCGATCCTCCGTTGCATCTGCATCGGACGTCGTCGGTGTTGCACAGGACGGATTATAGGAGACGTGTGTCCTGTCGATCGCAAATTAAGTGACTCTCTCTCTTTCTCTCGCTCCTTCTGCATCGCCGCAAACTTATCTTTCGGAAATTCTTCTTTCGCGTACGAAAAATGTTGCTCAGAAGTCGTTTCTGTTTAATGCCAACAAAGATAACGGCGATACTATTACCATATGAAGAAAGTAAATTTGTCTTAAATATATCATAGCTCAGGAAAGATTGGAAGAATGTATGACTATATCTTTGTTTGAACTACTTACTCCAATCTTTTATTATTTGTACATTACTTCGAAAAGTTAATAAGTAAATTTTCATCGTGTGAAAAACACTCAAATTATTCTTGCATTAAAACTCTATACTTTTTAATAATTTAATTATTAATTTCCGCATAATCTTTTTATCTCGAAAGCTTACGAGAGTTAAATGGCATGAGTAGATTGCCAGGGACCAACTACGTTCGCAAACTATAATCTAAACAAGCTATCATTAATTTTAGTACGTGTGGTGGATGCTCTCAGTACCAATAAACATCAGTGACAGCGACCAGGCCCGTGGCGTTTCTGACGCATTTTGGGTGCCGGCAACATTCGAGATATACCGTACGGGCACGTTCGTATGATATACGTGTATTTAGTATGACGGTATCCGCGCCAGATGTTGTCATCGCGCGGTTCAGACTTCGCGATGAGCGTTCGTTTATTATTTCACGTACTACCTAATTCACTGTTAATTGCAAATAAACACGAACTTTGAACATTTTGTGCCTGTGCACGTTTTGCTTGGACTCTTAAACGATTTACACATCATTTTCAGATATTTGATGCAATGCATTTAGGATGAGGAATAAATAAACGAAATTATGGCAGATGGTTCTTTTATTTCTTTAGTAATTTGATTGACTTGAATTCTGAACTCGAAAACATACTTTTATTTTCTCGCAAAATACCTAACAAATTGCGCCATTTAAATGAAATAGAACCTAAATATTATTTTTACTCGTTGCTTACTATTATTAATTATTATTATTTTACTATACACACACTGTTTTCATGAACATAAAATACAGCGGTTATAAAGTAAATTTTAAACAAATTAAATAAAGTTGTTTTATTATTGTAATAAATATAAATCTCAATTTAATTTTGACGTGTAAGTTTTACGTGACACATTAATTTTTATAATTATGATTTTTACAACTGTTTATTCAAGTTAGCTTCATCGTAATGTTTCAATGGCTTGATACTTGGATAATCGATGCGTAATCTAGTACACAGTATATCTACTGGTGGAATTATGTCAAGATTGAGCACGAGGCTGAGGTTAAATCGAATTTATTGCATCGAGTCGATTATTCGAGCAGTTAATCGGTACATCCGTCACGAGAAAAAGGAAAGAGCAATTACTCGGCAGTGCACAACCTATTAAGCTTTTATCGCGATTCTTAAAGAGAACAGATAGTAGTTCTAGAATTTTATATTCAGAATCAAATAATTAAGCACCAACTTATTTACAATAAAAATATGGGCATAAACTGTCAATTGTCAAAAAATAAATTTTTGAAAGGCATTAAAAGCTTACTTGTTCAGTTATTAATTTATTTTTAATACAAGAAAATTGTAAAATTTCTTGTTAAAAAAAAATTCTGTTTTTTTTTATAAGCAACAAATATATTTAATACATCACTTCTATTAATCACCCAGGAGTCTTATTTGCCCACGCTAAAAAGAAAAAGTCACCAAGAAGTTTGATAAATGCTTGACAATATATATTTAGGTATTGTATACTGAATCAGAATAACCCCGTGCACAATAAATCGTAACGCTAGGATGAAATATTTGCAAAAAACGCAATCGCCTCCTCTCTATTTACTGCTATCGGATAAACATTCGGGCAAGAATCTGACAGTTCTACGGTGGACGGCGTCGCACTTCCGCAGAGAAGTATACTCGAACTACACTTTATTTATTTTATTTTATGGACCACACGCATATATATACAGAGCACCCCGTTGGCATTGTGCCCCCGTTGCATCTGCGTTATTGCTCGTTGTCGGGCACAACAGATTTCGTATTGGACACCTTTCGCAATGTATCGACTCCCGCGTCAATCGCAATAAGCGTATCCAATGTAATGGACCAGGAATGATATATGTGACAGAAGCTTGCTGCTCAATTCATGTACGTACCTCAATTTACTTAGTTGCATCGAATGCCCGATAATAAATGCATTTGGCGAGGCGGGGTGACGTTTCTCGTTAAAAGCTATTTCTATATTCTATATTTCACAATGGAATAAATAATTTAAAATATGAAATAAATAATTTAAAATATGAAGTGCAAATGGACATATTCCAGTAATTACTTTCTTAAATTCTCTGAAATTTAATTTGAAACTTAAAAGATAAAATCTTTCGCGAAATGTCGATAAAATGACTAATCGAGCAGCCTCCCAGACAGATCAAAAAAAATGACCATCGCATAAAGATGACGTCGAAATAATTATTACGAGTCTTTTTCGATCAGTCACGATACATTTTAACGTTATTTTGACGTTCTATCGTGATTTGTTATTTTGCTTGGGATTGAAGATCGTTCACTTCTGTTGCAAGCTTTTTATGCATAATAACATAATAAATTTCAATGCGAACGGGTTTTCTCATAAATTTTTTAAAAATAATTCCGGATATCTTGTGTTAGTTTTTTTTTTTTTTTTTAAATTCCATCGAATCATTACAGAAGAATATTTCTTAGCGGAAAAGGTTGAAGTCACTCACCGATTGGCACGTTGACAGCGATGAGAACGACAAGAGCGCGGTAGCAGAGCATTGTGCGCTGCGGTGAGAAAGAGAGAAGCCGAGGGAATCGTCCGTCGTCGATGGTGGTCCAAGCCCCAGGTCTCTCCCTCTATCTACTTAACCCCGTCATCTTCGGCACGGACCTCCGTTTCCGGTGCTCTGACGCATAGCATGCCTGAAACAATCACATTGGTTCGATCAATCATTTACTTGATCGTGTGGCATTATCGAGGGGAGGGAGGGGGGAAGAATCCGAGAAGCTGCTGCTCGCCGGAACGGTCGCCACCACGCCGCTTTATCGTCCGTTTCCAGCGAGCGAACTTTCGGGTTCGCTCGGCGTCGCAGCCTTGCATCCCTCGAGATCGAGCGGCGCGGCGCGGCGTCGCGCTCGCGTTCTCCGGTCGAGCGTATCGTTTCGCTTGGTGACATTCATCGATCGTATCGCGGCCGAGTTTGTTAAGAGCGGAGCAGCGTTAATTTCGCTGTTTGCCCTATAAATAAGAAGCTCTACTTTGACATTTTAGATACCGCATGTTTACGTCTGGCTGCGCGATTATTAATGCAATTGCGATCTATATTTCTTTCAGGCGTAACTGGTGATATTATTTGATCACGGTGTGATAAAAACTTTTTTGTTTAGAAGTTCAAGATTAATTGTGCATATGATGTAGAAGTCATTAAGGAAATATTAAATTAATTTTTTTAACCAATTGAATTTGCGATATGTATGTGTTAATGTATCTCTCTAAATCCTTAGCGTTCTCAGCTCTTTCAATAATTGAGAGGTGAGAAAGGAGAACTTTATAATATTCTTGTAAATTTAGACATGTATATTACATGCGCATTTTAAATACAATGAGAAAATTCAATACTGACAAATAATGATTAAATATTTTTACATAATTTTTATATTAAGTAAATTTTGGATTACATTCGCAGCATTTTCACAAACTGTATTATTGCAGTACTATTTACGGGGCCAGCATTTACAAAGTAATAAACGTCGCGATAAATTTAATTACATCGCTGTTACAATTTTGACGAGCGCGCCGTCAGTTAAAATAAGTTATTTCCGCGGATTTATAAATTATCACAGGCGCCGGCAGAATTTACGGGAACGAAAGCAACGGTGGAATGCAAATAGCGCGTTTGTCACGTTTATGTAAGTACGTGTCACGTATATATTCGGCGATAAATTGCTCCTAAATGCATTTCCGCTTTAGACGATTTCTGTCGCCGTGGGAGAAATTAATCACGCGTGCCCGTCGTCCATTATTTTATGACTTACGCATATTGTGGACGATGTAGCGTGAAGTGGCTGATTTTATAAAACCACGTGCCATACGTAATACGCGCGGTACGACATCGCGATTCACGATTCACTTCCGTTCATTATGCACAGGGCCGTTAAGCGGCGATAAACCGCCAGTAATGTTATTCAGTTCCGTCCGAAAATCCGTTCCTCGATCGCCGTGAAATAATCAGAGCACGGCCCAGACTATTGCGCCGATCAATCCATGATCATAAATTAATAACTTGATGATTAAGATCGCAATCAAATACAGATTGATTGTCATAAGCAACGTCACTTCTAATTTATGGGTATCTATGAAAGTTCAGTTTAATAATTAAAATATTATTTTATTATCTTTGCCAGCGAAATAGCGCTTTGTGCAATAAAATTAATGCTGCGATCGTTTAATGTTGGCAAACCATCGTTCGTTGCGAAAGATAAATTGTGAAAATACAACGAAATGTTTTACAGCCGCGTATTACGATAATTTTGCATTTCGATTTCTGTACAACTGTGATATTTGTTCTTTTTTTTCTTCTTCATTAACAAAATGTTATTAATTACACTTCTCGCTGTACCTCTTCACGCACCGTCTGCTTTCGTTGATCATCGTCGTCCATTTAATGCCGCGCATTAATCGAACTATAACATCCGAGTGCCGCTCCATCGTCGCCCCCGTTTGTTTCCGTTTCATCAGCGCGCGAAGAATAATACGTTAACAATGAACGAGCTCGCAATTCGATTATCGACGCTTGCAAGTTTAAAGCAAACAGGATCCGGAGAAAGGGATGTGTCTCGTTGACGACATGCCAGCAACGAAACGGCCGGGACGACGGGGTAAAAATGCGAAACACGGACCTGGCCGGTGGTACAGTTCGTTATCGGCGACGTGAAGCCAATCCATACCAAATCCTCGGGTACGCAGAAACCCGGCGGCGGCCGCAAGCGCAACGAGTCTCTCCTGCACATAAGCGAACGCGCAAAAAGTGACCAATGGCGGGGGTAACGGTAATTTGCATTTTGCATTCATATATCGTATACGCGCGTTATCTCTCGATGGTCCTGACCTGTAACCCGCCTGACCTCGTTCGCGACTAGCAAAACAGAACGGTGGTACATCGCCGCTCCCGCGGCTCGTCGATGGCGAGGCGTACGAATATCGTTTCGGTTTTGCGGCTTTTGGCCGATGGTTCGTCGATGGTTTACATTCCATCTCGCGAACAAATTCTTACGAAGAAATGAAATCACGAGTTACAGACTGAACAATTAATCCTCTGTAGACCACTCTATTTTCACTGTTTAATCAGTTTCACCTGGGTCACCGGGAGACAATTGTATTTTTCGAAGGATCCTTTTAGGTTTTATTTGATCCGGGGATATTCCGATGTATAATATACTCTTTCAACATTTAGAAACGCGATTATACAATCAGAAACGCTTTTCACCTTTTTTTGTACATATCTGAATATTTCGGGCGGTATCAACGGAGTACATCGCCGCAATAAAAAATTCATAACTTTTATACGTGCAGATGAAGGACATTCTTGTAGCTTCAAATAGCTCAAGATTAATATTTAAAGCTCCACGTGGAGAGCTGAGCATTGTCTTTCACGTAGTACGGTATAAATATAACTCTTCGCCGATTTTATCCTCTTGTAATTGCGAATATAAGACATGTTTTAAAAGGGGCTGAAGTAGAGGGATCGTCGTGCCGATAAAGGGCGCATACGCAGGGATGTTACGTGCATAGATTACAGGATAAGTAAAGGGCGGTCTGTGATAAAGGCTGGCGTGCGAGATAATGCGGTCGAGATAATTATTTTTCAGCTACGACTGTTGGTAAATCTTATTTCCTTTTCGTGATTAATTGGCGGGCCCGGACGGGAGTGTGATAATGGATGCAAGATAGATACCGGTTTGAGTCCCGGGGAAGGAGAGATGAAAAACAGTTCCCTGAATAAATGTCGGACGTGCCATCTTGATGCGCGCGTGAATGACGAGCAAGCTGATGTATGCAGATCGCGTTTCCGAGAAATTCTAATTATCTAAATTTTACTACATGTTGCATAATTTCCTTATCCACATTTCCTGGGAAAGAATCCTTAATTGCATGATATCTTTACTTCAGAGGCCGGTTGAATCTTGGAAGAAACTTATCCTTCTCTTTTTTTAATCCCGGAGTTTTCAGGAAAAATCTTTTCATCCCCCTTCAATGAATCCTTCCTTCAATCTTGAATGTAGCAGCGGGTTTTTTTTAAAAATATAATATGTTATGCGTTTCTCGATTTTCAAATTAAAAATATTCGGTTTCAATTATTTTTTTTTATCGTAGGTTATTGTTAAATAAATCACACAAAAATGATTGAATTTCACAATATTGATCTGCAATTTCTTCCAAAATAAAACAGCCTTGCAGCTTCCAAATGCAAACCTGCCGAAATTTTTATGTTTTCCCGAAGAATAATCCACGTTGGATGCTTATTTTCATCCGTTGCGTGTCGCTACGCATACGTTACTCGGAAACGTTAGTTCCTCTTAGCAAACAGAATGGCAGGACATTAATCGAACTTCCAGCAGTAGTACAACCAGGAGTTTCGCTAAGACGGCGCGAAACCGAGTTAATATATGAATGAGGAAACGATTAAATACGAAACTAGCTATTTCTCTCTCGGACTTGGGTATCCCCGGGAGCTCTGACGCACTTCGCAAAGTTCAACTCGATTCGCAACAGAAGCGTCGAGCAAGGCCCACCTACGGTGGATACGGAATATGTAAGACACGCGCGCGCACACACGCGGCGGTTCTCGGTGTAGCGCGGCGTGTAGAGGTCGGCGTATTCGTGAATATTCAGCGACTCCATCCGACCTTTCCCGGAGCGAGGTTTATGGCCCTCGGTCTCGGTTTTACGAGTTCGTCAGGAAGAAACGACTTCGCACCGAACCGACGAGACGTCCTCTCCTCGTATCGTCATCATCGTGTTTTCTCTCAACTGTGAAAAGTGACCGATGAAAGATCCGAGCGATAAGAGCTCGAAATTTCGTCTCGACAAACAACACAGTTGAGGAGCTGGGTCATCGGGTGACGCAAGGGACTTTGGAGAGGTCAGATCGAGATACGAGCTGACGTAAATGACTCCTGCGGTAAGCCGCAGTAATTGGAACAATGACTATCATTAGTTTTGCGAGATTTTATCGTACCAACCTCCCTCTCTCCCCAATCGATAATCCGATCTGATATTTCACGTGTCGGCAAAGTATAATTCAGGGGCAATAGAGTTTGAGAAAACGCTTCTCGTTTGAGTCAACAGAAGAAACATTTTATAGCCCCATCGCGGAGCCGTAAAATGTATCGATCTGTACACCTCGCGTTCACATCAGTTTGTGCATTAAATTAAACGACGTTATTCAACGCGAGCCATTTTTATCATTTGTCATTTAGAACGTTTTTAATTTTAATTTCCAATGTAAAAAATTACATACATTAAAAAGATATTATATGCATACATTTTCCATATTATATAAGTCTTATTTCGATACTGAACTATTATTTCTGTTTCCGAACAATCGGCAAGATTGACAAAAACATTCATATTAAACAGAAAGTTGAGTAAAACCCAAAATGATAGCGCGCCCCGGCCGCGTCTCCCGTCGGTGTTATTTCGTAGTTATAAGTTAGACAGCGCGTCCCTGGGGTTATCAAATATTCGCTGAAGATACTCACAACTACCGAACTTGTATCGCGCTGTCCACCATCAAATATATTTCCCCGCATCCCATTTGTGTTATTTCTCACGTCTCGGTGATCTGCGGCCATCGTGAAAAAATTCAACGTATCCAAAACTTCGTCCCGACAAGATGTATAATAATATCGTACAATACCCGCCTTGACTTCGGCGATATCAACGTAAGGGCGATACCTCGAGCTCGCCTTCCCCACTTACAGAAAGCTGCATCGAGTCAAGTCTTTCGCTCGAAATCAATACCTATTTTAAGGCCTAAATAAAGCGATATAAATTTAACTAACAGATTTCAATTTTAAATGACCTTAAGCTGCATACCTATTTCTTCTAAAACCAGTCCCGATATCTCTGACAATCTGTCTGTAGAGTTTAGCTAAAATAAACCTGATGTGCGACACCTTTCTAGAAGCTGGATGTAACCTCCGTCTCGAAAGGGTTAATCGCGGAATTAATGAACACCGGCAACTTGCTCGTTACCCCGTCTCGCCTTATCGTCGTGGATCATTATCGTTTGGTATAATACGTCCCGTGGCGTGGCGACGAACAGAGCCGATAATTGCTGAAAAATGACGAGGGACCTCGTCATTTTGTGCTCTTAGCGGCTGTCATCTATCCTTATTAGGATCAAAAAATATTAGTCCACGCGATCCACCTCCTTCCGTCCTCGGTGTAAGTCGGCACGGGCGGGATTTCGTCTCCGATGCGGGATTATTAGTCGATCGACCCGGTTAGCCCGGGTCCTACTGGAAAAGGTTTTTAAGCGAAGTTCATTTGCGAAGTCTGCGGTAGACAAAATGGATTATAAGGCTTCTCTCCCCCCCCCCCCCCTATCCGATCGAAAGACACGCGGGAGGGTGAAAATGCTTGCCGTTCCACGGCGTAAAGAAGAAGTCGAACTCAAGAAGCATCGAGAGGGCGGAGACGTAGGGAGAGATCCGAAGGGATCCCCCCGAGCAGGGAGAGACCTGTCGATATCGTGACGTGACGAGTGACAGACTTTTTTTCCTCGGCTACTCCATTAACATCTCATTATGAACACTTCGGCGGCCTCGTACCGCTCGGGCAAAATATCTTAAGTCGAGTTTGAACTTCCATTAAAATATCTGCCGAGCTCGGCGAGCCTTCGTCGATCGTACCGTAGCGACCGGAAGCGTTTAACAGCGACGTACCACCGCTCCGAAAGTGTCGGTAGTATCCGGAAAGTGTTGAAGGAGACAGTTTTTTGCCCTCGTGCCCTTGCTCGCTTCCCTTTGTCAGGGAATCGGTGGTGACACGCCGGGGCGGTACAAAGAGGAAAATCGGATAAACCGCGCGAACGTGACTTTTTTCCCCGGGCTTATCTCCTCGAAGATGCGCAGGTAGGAACGAGGTGACGGGAAGTGGAAAATTCAAAATGTGTTATCTCCTGTTGTGAAACGAATATGCGGGACATTTGAAGAATAGGATATTTTAACGAAATAGTTGAAATATTTAACAAATGGCGTCACATTATTTCTTAAACTGGCGTGTTTGTAAGCTTATCCGATGAATCTGTCCATTATTGCAAAGGCAACGCATTTACACGTTAAATATTTCGTATTGTTACTTTACATTATTAAAATTTTGATATGTAATATTCATATTTTAATATGCGAACTATTGATTATATATAATTTGTTCTATTATACTGTATCGCACACCTGTACCAACACAAACCGGGATTGATATCGCGACACGATATATCACACCTGCTTATCGAATACTAATCATACATCCGACACGTGCACACGTGAGTGCGCATTGAAATTCCTTTTCGCGCTATTATCATAACTACCGCAGTAAGTCGAAATGTCGTAGCCTTTAGCCTAAACTGTGGGCGCTATTAAATTAGGAAACGCCACAAAGCATGTTCCTTGAATGCTAATGGAGTTGGTTAAACTCAGTCTCCCGAATGCTACTTAATCGCTTTCTACAATTTCCATGCGTATTTACAGTAAGCGAGATGCACGATTGTATGACATCGAATACAGAATAGTTTAAGGAATCTTCACTGAATGGCCGTTATATTTAACCGTTTATAAAAGAAAGACTTACAATTTCGTCCTTCTCATTCTATGTTTTTTGAATCAAAAGCAAATTTAGTAAACATATTTCTGTGTGGTATTCTATTTTCCATTTATATAAGTTCAAACGTATGTTAGTCAAAATTTATTTTAGATTAAATTACAACAAATTAGAAAGAAAATTAGACGTTTATGTTTAAAATATAATCTATATTACGTGTATACGTTTTAAAATATGAAAGCTATGTTTTACATGTCATCTATATAAATGATTTATTAATCTTAAAAGATTCAGATTTTATCAGAAAATAATAAAAATTTTAGTCCGTTTTTTTATTTTTAATGTTATATATTTTATTTTATCAATATCAAAGTTAGATATTAATCTTATAACTTAATTACTTCTTTTTGTATTTTGTATTATTCAATTTATAATTTATATCGCTTGTATACTGTCTATATAAAAAAAAATCGTGTAAATATAACATAATTTTAAAATATATGGCACAATTTTAAAAAATATACATATATAGAAAATATAAAAGCAGAAAATGAGCAGAAAAGGGCAAAATCTTAAATTTTTATCTCTACAAAGGTTAAATATAAAGAACATTCGGCGACGATTTCTGAAATTATTCCCTATAATAACTATATGTTTATTTTTAATGCATCTTCAAGTTAAAGTTTTACTTTCTAAATTCCCCAATTTTGATCGAGAAATGTAATTTATTAACAGAGATATATTTTTTGTCTAGTACTAATTCGCTACAATCGTGAAGATTATGATCAGCCTGGAACGTCTACAGGATGTCGTATAAGTGCGAACGTAATTCGTCCTTTGTGCAAAAGCACCCTAATATATCACACTTCGCGACGCAGCTCCGCGCGAGAGGGAGGAAGTACAGAAACGTACACTCTCCGCGGAAAAGTCCGCAAATGAATTCAGCGGAATTTCGCCGTCGGAAATTTTATGACCGAAATTAGCATATTTATTTTGCGCAGAACCGGTTGGAGAATCGCGAGGCATTGCGAATTCCACAGGCAAGGGTCTCTTGTAATATTTTTTAATTGCCTTTACAAGGATTGCGTTTCGTGTTTTGTTTCGTCCTTTGTTAACCATTCTGAGGATGGCAGAGTGTTTCTTGCAACGAAGAAATGAAATCACAATTGTAGATCACGTACGATTGTGCTAAGATTTTATGAAAATGTAAACAGACACATTTTGCCTTGTCCCTTTTCACTTCTCAAAAAAATTTTCAAATATATGATAACAGTATTAATTGATCATTGTTTTTTTTTCTATTTTCGTGCAGTATTTATCTCAAAATTTAATAACAAATGAAACAAGGTTGGTTTGGAATTTAAATGTAAAGGAAGCAATGACATTTGTTTGCCAATAATTCAAACAAGAGCGAATAGAAGCACCTGGCGCGCGTTTTGGACGCGTATCAGTGTTGCCTTACGAGCGAACGAGTCATTGGGCTCAAGTCGCTCGTTTTGCGGGCGGCGAGGACACCGTTTTCCGGAGAAGGAGAACGGTATCTCGAGTGCTGGACTATCAATAATAAAACTGAGTTTACTGCCACGAGGAAATGGCAGCGCCGCTCTCCCCCCCCTCCCCTCACTACGCCGTCGAATATTGAGAAAGTAGCGAGAAACACCTGCGCAAATTGAATGCGTTAGACCCCTCAGGCCAGGTAATATAACTCGGTTCTTACACCGTATAACTTTGCAGCGCAGCGCTGCAGCCAAATGCACCGTAATACGTCCCCGCATCCGCGTCGCTTCTTTCTGTCTCTTATTTTTCTCTCGCATTCTATGTTTGCGTGCTCGGTAAAACCGCGGGATTATTACCGCATCTTTATCCGCGACCCTTGTAAGTATAATTTACGTTCCTTTAGATTTCCCAATTCTCGCCACTCTATCCACGAAATAATTCAAATATTCGATATTACTGAACATTTTGCGACTCTAAATATAAATTTAAACGCGCTCGGGATTTTGCAAAAATGATTTAAGGAATCGGTTATTGTAGCTCCAGTTAATTCAAAAGGAGGAATTTCGATTTTTTTTTTTCGTCGAGAATGAATCCCGTTGTTTTCCGCTTGTCGACGGCCAATTCCCGTGGATGGCTTCTCGCGCCAATGGCTGATGAGAGATCCCCGGGATCCGTTCATCGCCGGTCGAAGAAGAAGGAGAAGCGCACCCGCGTGCGCGCGACTCCACTCGATCTTCGTGCCTGACGTGCAAATGCCGGGGTTAATGCGACGCGCTCCATTAAAGTCGAGTCCCTACACCCCGGAACATTGCTAATTACACGTGGCGCGCATAGTCCACGCCCGGCAGTTAGCCTCCCTCTCATCGCCGCCGACGTTCCTCCCTTTCCCTTCCCCCTCTCGTCGCTCTTCCCTCCTCGGGAGCTCCGAGTGAGTCCCGTCCTTATTACGAAACCGTACACACGATACAACGCGTTTCCCTCCTTGCGCAAGTTAGATTCTAATATTAATAAATTTGTGCGCCGCTCGCAAATGCGTGCAGCCACTTTCGCCATACGACGACGACGACGACGACGACGGCAGCGGCGGTGGCGACAAAGGCGCCGCCGCCGTAGCTTCATTAAGCGATGCCGCCTCTGGTGGTCTTAATCCTCTCGTGATGATCTCTCTTCTATCACGGGTTAATATCTGCGAAGATAGCAGGGATAAAATGCAATTAAAGTTTAGTGAAGTTAAATGTTAAAACACATAATAAATGTTACACGCGCGATACGGAAAAAGTTAATATGTTTATGACAACGATACGGCGACTGCTTTTAAGAACTTGCTTCAGTAGCATCCCTCGACCGCATACCTTTCTATCCCAACCTTGTGCCCGTCCGTTCCTTTATCAGTGACGTAACCACAAGCATCTTACGAGCGGTTTTCCTAGGGTTGAACCGGGCAAACCAAAGAGCCGTCCCGGCCGGTATCAAGAGAGCCTTGATACTGAGGCTCCGGGAACCTCTGCCCGAGGTGGATAATTGCAAATTCCATTTAGAGGACACGAAATGGCCGCACATCGGCGGTGAGGGCGCATTAGCGATCGGGCTGATTGCACTTTTACTGCATATAAGTGGATCTTTGTCGAGTAACCCCGCGAACGGTATCCCCCTCGGAGGAGTCACAATCAAATTGGCCGCCGCTGGATACGAGCACTCTTTTATCGTGCTTTTACAACGATTCCTACAATTTTCCGAGTGCGAGAGATACGCCGTTAGAATTGGATTATAACGCGCGACGTGAAAGAACGTTACGCTTTAGAATGTCGTAAATTGTCTCGCGGCCATTAAGCGGCTCTTTCACATTCAATTTAGCGGTACTTAAACAAAAAAGAAACGAGATAGCCGTTCACTCTTACTTTTCTATTCTGTCCTTTTTCAACAATATCTTCCTGCAAAGTTCTACCCGATGAAAAATTAACGATTTAACTTCGAACTTTCGCAATGCCTAACAGAATTATTAAATTGAACGTGTCGCATTTTGAAACTTAAACACGGAGGATTTCTCTCTCGTCTCGCGATGAGCGCGCGCAGCGCCGTGTGCAAAGTTTTTTCCCCTCCCTTTCGACGAGCGCGGCGCAAGTTCGCGCGCCGTAACGAAAACATAATGAGTCGCGGACACGGTCATTATTTTTGCATATTCGAACCCATCGCGGCGGGGAACTTGGCAGACGCGCTGAAAGCAAGACGAATCGATTCTCCAACACGGCTAACGATCGAACGGCCGCGAACGAAAGTCGCCGTCTCCGCGTTTGCGATCTTTAGACTGTTCGCTCGTCGCGGTGCGGCGCGCGCAAACTTAGTTTACCTCGAATGGTTATTTATCCCTACCACCGCCGTCTTCTCGTTCTGCTGGGTATAAGGTGGAACGAAAGGAGCAGCTATACAGGGAGAACGAGCTTGAGGGCTTGCGGGAGCGAAATGCGAGCGAGACGACGGGGGAGAGAGAAAGAGCTTTGTTCCCGTGACGTCATGATGGAACGTGTCCCGTAACTTCTGCTCAGGAAATTGGAGAAGTATTGTGATGCAGGACGTAGCCTGTCGGGGCCGGGAAAACCGAGAGGAACCTTCAAACTCCTATCCCGACGGAAAATCGTACCGAGGTATCCCGCAGGATGGACGAACATACGTCGCGGTAGGTGCTTTGTAGTCGTGAATACATGGCTTCTCGCGTGCATTTTTTTCTTTAATAGGAGTATAATAACAAGCGAAGCGTATAATCTTAATATAAGCTAACCATAAGCAAACTTTCACAGCTCTGAACCATCTGTTTTAACTTATATCCCATTTTTCACTTAAAATACAATTTCTCGGTTTAAAAAAAAAAATCAAATTGCGTGATAAAAGCGCAAAATTTATTATTGATTTGATTGGTTTTGTAAAGACCACATCGTCTTGTTATCGTGTTATTACAACATTTTTATTTATTTGATTTTACTACAAAATATTAAGCCAAAAATCTATCGATACATTATTTTATATTTTAATTTTATTCGCGATGTGTATGTGCGTGTGTGTGTTTAGTCTCTTTAATGATAAGAAACACTTATATATTTCACTTTCAGTTTTTAAATATAATTAAACTGTATAGATTTTTAATTTGCTGATGCATTTTTAGATTTTCGAGTGAAAAATAGACATTGCATCACTGGCCACTACAAATTTATAAAAATAACAATTAATAATGATTAATATAAAATAGAAAATATACTCGCAGAAATAAAATCAATTTCTATTTTCATATACACGACTATAGTACGTTTTATATCGACAAAGTAATGTAATATATGAGAATAATACGTTTCGGTTTTGTCCGTGTATTCACAATTGTGTTAAGTAAATCCATTTTAATGAAACAACGTTTACAATTTATCAGAAAGTTGATCCAATTAGAAAGCAGCTAGCGCTGGTTGTATTTTGTATCCGGATATCGAGCGGCGCGCACGTGCCATCGTATTCCAACGGCGCGCCGCATTTGCACCGATTGGCAATCCATTGAAAGTCAAACTAACCCGTCCACGACATTTGGATTCTAAGGAGGAGGCGTTGCACTTGGTAATCCGAAACTTCTGACTCTCTCCCACGATCTTCTCTATCTCGTTCTCTCCTCCCCTCCCCCTGCCCCACCCTCTCTTTCTCTCTTTATACCTCTTTTCCTTGGACGACAGGGTTCATCTAAGTTAAGTCCCGTTGATTTGCATTCTTCAGCCAAGGGCATTCGAAGTTCGATAAGGCAATAAGTGTGAAAAAGTGATTCCGTGCTCGCCGCTTAAAGATTGCGAGAACTTATCCGATAGGAAATACACGTCGCGTAGCATGAACGAAATAAATCACGTCTCATCCTGTCGCGCCGCAGGAAGTAAATAAATTTGTGGTCGAAATATAATGCAATTTACACAAACGCGACCACATAATTCATTATACATAATTAATTGTACTAATTTCACACAATTATTTCACACAGCTATAAATATGTTAAGTTTGAGGCAAAATTTTATATAATCTTTTCAAATTAAAAAATCGTTTTTATTAAGTATTTAACAGGCGTAAATAAAACTAATAAAATTAATAAAAAATTAATATATCTATTATAATTTATTGTAATCAATCAAATAAGACGAGCAAATTTCTTTTATATTTATCAACTAGATAATTTATTATAATTAAAATATTAAATAGTTTTTTTCCAACGAAACAATAGCATATGCTGATGGAAGCAGGTCTGTATATTTTCACCGGGGTGCTGCGCGCGGAAGTCAGAATTGCAGAATTACAGGACGATATTAAGGTATAGTGGTGTAATTAAGTGAGCGTGTATCCGAGGCTCTCAACGTTTAAGTACACCCTTTCGCTCGCTTATACGCACACATCATCTCTCCCTCTTCAAAATGAGAGCTGTGCAAGCTTTAGTTTGAGTAAAAAATTTAAAGAGTTTATCTTTAAGGAAAGATATAGCAGAAACATTCGGACAAAGGCGAATTTAAGAGAGCGAATCTTTATTTTGCTTTTAATATCACATATTAATTAAAAACACACTTGTGTGTTGTATTAAGAACATAATCTCGAAAAGAAATAATTATCTGTCGAAATAAAGTTGGAACACGGACAATGCAAACATAATTGCAGCAAACGTAATTACAACTTATCTTTTGCAACACCGTTTTGACAATATACATATACAAATGCTATTACATGCTTATATTGTAACAGTTACAATAAACTAAATTGCGTGTCTCTTCGTCAGAAACTTACTTCATTGTTCGGGGGAAAGAACGGGAATGTCGGGATCTTATCTTTTACTGTGCCATAAATGGGGCGCGATCTTTCATCTTCAAAGAGGCAAGACCAACTGTCCTCTGCGCGACAGTTCACACCGAGACCGTCCAGTTCGTCCATCCGCGAGACGAAACGAGGTGTCGCGCGGGCACTCGATTTCCGCCCCGCGGAAACCGTTTAGCACGCCGGCCCACCCTACTAGTAAATCGGAAAACTGTCACGTTCGAAAATTGACATTTTTCTAGGTAGTGAAGTAGTGTCGAGCAATAGAGAGTTTTGCACCGGGGGTGTTATTGTAGATGATGGGGAAGATGGAATTTCGACACTGTCTCAAATACGCTCGCCCTTTATCATCCTTTGCGTTCAACGGTATTTTCAATCGCATTGATGAATGTACGCGAGTATATGTACATCGCGTAACAACAATTGCCCGTGAGGGAGAAATGCTTAGACAACCATGGGAAAGCACGTTTGCGAGATTCATCGAAGACTTTGCATGAGTTCCGTCCCGCAGGACAAGCTGGTTGACGATGTCGACGGATACGTGTCAGCAGCATGTTAACCGTGCATTACAAATTCCCGCGTTCATGCTGCTGCGTAACAATTGCGTGCACTCAACCCCGAAGGGGTTTCCCACGTAAAATCGGAGAGAAAGATCGGTTCATTATTCTGAATAATTTCGTCAGAACAAGAATACACGTAAACGCCTAATACTAAAGAATAAATAAATTTTTACATTAAATAGATTATAACAGGGACAAATCTGTACTCTTTTAAGATTAAATTTATTACAAAAGGAAATATAGGGATGAGTATTTTTTATTAAGAAAATTTCTACTTCTCTCGCGAATATTAAGTGCATAACTGTACATCACGCTGAAAAATAACAAATGATAATAAATTGGCCGATACTGCGAAATGAAAAACATCGGCTTGCTTTCAGGTCGTAGCAATAAAACGTTTCGGGTAATCCTTGTACGAGTAAAATATATAGAAAAATATTGGAACGTAAATAGAATACGAAAACACTCCGCAATTCCATCATATTGTATGAATCATGAATCGTGAAAATCATTACCGGAACATTATTTTTTCTACTTATCGACTGGGGCAAAAAATTATTTTCTTGTTGAATGCTAATCTTTATTTATTGTTGCTGTACTTTGATTTGGCGGATTTGGCTAAATTCGAGATTCGCCGTCCGCAGAAAACTTTTCACGTTGCTTACTTTCAATTTTACAATACAGCTTTTTACCGCAGGCCACTACCCGCTTAAGGAAACTTCCGTCTTTATCCTTACTCCTCCTCCTCCTCCTCCTCCCTTTCCTCCCTTTCCCTTGTCTTTTCCTCTTTCTCTCATACATTGTAGCTAGGACACCATCTCTGCATCTGACATCCTCCCTGCCGAGAGTTTTTGCGATACGAGGCGAGGCGAAGGAATAAGAGATTTCTGGGGGATAAAATCTGTGGGAGGACCGAAAGTTTCGGGGGTCACTTCTCTAGCGTGTCAACCCACATGGATTTCGATTTATTTATGCCGAACAAATCTTGGCTACTTTTTTCAAATCTGTAACCGTACAATGTGCCCATAAAGGCGAAAAGATCGCTAATTTTTAAGAGATTAATACGTATGTGTCTTTGTTAAATATTTACGATAGATAATATTTGTACATATGTATGTACATTGCTCATCATTTCAATCTTGAATTTTTTTCTGAAATTTTCAATTAAGATTGAGTAGCTGTGTGAAGTTGGCCCCTCCACAATTTGTTTCTAGGTAATTTAGAATATTTTATTTACACAAAGAATTCTTAATACATTTTGCTCATATTTTAAGATGTAAAAAAATTAAATCTCCTAATCGGGATAACAATATAAATATAATAAAAGAAGATCACGTAGGTCTTAATTATTATTTCTGGAGCTATCCGGTATGTAACCCCATACACAAAGCGTGTCGTGCTAACTACTTGTTGCGGTCAGAATTGTTGCAACGGTGTTAACTAATCCCCGCTGATATTTTTCACAGCACGACGGCAAAGTCGTGGTCGAGAAACTTTTACGAGTGGAATGAGTTCGCGACAATTGCGGGACTTGAATGGAGGGAGCGGGAGACAAGGGGAGACTTTACAAAAGTTTCGAGTTGGTTCTTCGTCGCCGATATACTTCTTCAAGTTGATGGAATTCGATTTCAGCGGGATGGCTGGCTCTCTTACTGCGTGCCGTTTCCGAGATCTCGTTACCATCGACAGTTAGGCGACAAAAATCCAACTCTGTATGAGATTTCGATGATTTCGACCAGAACTTGGACTGCCCCGAGAATCTGCCAGCATTTATTGGGAAGCTCTTTAATCTTATCAGATTTTCAATCATCAATTATCAACTTAAATAGTCCCACGAAGTTTTGCCTATTGCTTCTTGTTCGTTTCTTAAAGTCTTAATAATTTGATTCTTAAGTAATCGCAAGAATTTTAATTATGTTACTTAATCACGTTTTACTTTTTTCTCTTTTTTAAAAGCTTTCATTTACATTTATGATGGTGTACCAGAAGCATCGTGTATGAATAAATGCACTTATGAGTTTTATGATTTCAAGAACATGAATGAAAAATGTGTTAAAGTTAGAGATGTTTGGTGTCAAGACGGCGCTACGCGATACGTATAAAATCTATTCACTTTTCTTTCACAAGATCGAGCGAAATAAGCAGTGTTCTGAAACGCCAATGCATCAAAGACAGTGATATTGGAAACAAGAGCAAACTTTTTCCCGCCTTTCCGTCTATATAGGGTGTTTATCTCATCAATCAAGATTGCGTAAAAATATTTCTTATTGTTATAATTTTTATGACAATTTAATTTAATAAATCCAAGTTAATAATTAAAAATCTATCAGATTAATTCTAATTGGATTGAGTTTAACTCTCATGTAGCTAATGATAATGATAATAACAATAAGCTTGTTTTTTTTTCGCTACACTGCACTAGCGCAATAAGTTAGAGGGAGGCAAATATATATGTGTCTTACTCTAACTTATTGCTCCAGTGGAGCAGTGCAGCAAAAAAGAACAAGCCTAATAGTGGCAATTAAATTTATAAATTTAATAACCACAATTATAAAATATCTGCTTTTTCTCTGAATAATTTTAGAATATAAATCTTTTTTACTTCTATATTCTAATATTTTACCAGAAAAAGGACTTGAACATTATATAAGAACTCGAGACACCCTATATACGACCCGACATATCCCATCGGGACGGTTCTACGAGTTTTCACCGACTTCTGGTACCCATTCTTCGTCCTTTGCTCGTTCTTTCTTGGTGTAGCTTTTTTTCTTTTTCCTTGGCACAACGAGCCAACTCTCTTCGGCCACTTCCGTCGATGTAACTGCTTGAAGCTAAAACGATCAACGCTTTTGTAAAATTTTATCTAAATTTTGGCAGCGACAACAATGTGAATAGAAAAGATTCCGTTTTAGCACAGACTTACACAGAAAGTTTTGTAACGTATGGCTACATAAAAAACTATAGAGATGAATTATAGAGAAGAGAGAAAAATTTAATAAATATAAATATTTATTTTCTACTTCAATCTTTCTTCATGTATACAGTAGAGACACGTATAATAGATATTTTTTATTTGAAGAAGAAAATAACTTGGCTTTATATACTAAGAAATTTACGAGAAATACACTTTGCTTTTCTGAAACTTCCTATTTCAAGTTCAATAGAAGTTACTATAAATTAGACTTTATGTTTCTACGTTTTCTCAACAAATGTGTGTATGTGAATGTGAGAACTTATACATAGAATAAAATAAGGAAAAGAATAACCAAACCTGCGATAATAAAATTTTAATAATAAAAAAAAGTAAACAACTTATTTATCTTCAGAAAATTAATATAAACTTGAAAATCGTATATATACTTCTATTTCATGATTTTCTTATTTCGCGCATATAATTCATGTCGCGTGAAGATAAATTTTAAAAAGTCTGAAATACTAGAACTACTTATAGTAGAGAAAGATATTTAAGGTTCAAATATATATCTTCTGTTCAAATGTATCTTATTATCTTCTTTATACATTCGTAGTTTCAGTTTGAAGATAAGAAATCATTTAAATGCGTTTCATTTAGGTATGCATTTATAACGAGATATTCAATTACGTGTAAAAGCATCTAAAATCTGGGAGCTAGCTATTGTGCTAGATTTTCATTTAGTCGCGTACCAGACATTTTAAAAAAGTTCTCTACAGTTCCTCTCCCACCAACTCAATGATTGGCGTATCTCAGTAATGGCGAAATTGTTTAGCGGAGCGTTTTAATCGAGAATCGCGGAGAAAACTTTCAATGCCATAAAAATTTATCCCGAAGACGGCCGCCGCGGGAAAGTAGGTGGTAGAACAGGTTGGAATGGGAAGGGTAATTGGTCGATGCAATTCTTACGTAAGTTTGACTATCGCCCCGTACAAATTCCTGTTCGCGTGCCGTGGAATGAAAATTATAATCCGCGAGCTCGGCTACGCCGGATTTACATTCTCCCTTAACCGCGGTAGCAAGAAGATTTTTGCTTAAAATTCCGAGCATGTTTACCAAGCATCGTTTGTTCGCAGTTTGTGAACGATATTATTTTCTACAAATATTAATATCCTCTCTTTCTCTTTCTTTTTTTTTCTCCCTTTCTTTCTCTTCTTCTCTCTCTTTCTCTCTCTCTCTCTCTCTTTCTCTCTCTCTCTTTTTCTGTGTGTGTATGCGTGTATATAAAATTTCTCACTCGATAACATAATCTTCGAATTGTATTCGCGTCTTTGAGATATTTGCGTTATTGAAAAAGTAGTTCTGGAAAATTAAATGGCGATAGACTACCGGATATTTATTTCTTTATTGGATTCGCGTTTTCCCGGGGCAACAAATAACTAAGAGTCAAGTTTTATTGTTAAAGAAACAAATAAGAAGATGCGTAATATATAAAACGTAATAGAAAAGAAATGTAGCTGAACGCAAATACGGATATTTCAACAGTAAATTTAATATATATGGTAGTTTTATTTACAGTCTACATACAGTCTGCAGATATTATAGCAAGATAAAAAAATATGTTCACTTAATAATACATTGGTTATAAAAGATTTTTGGACCAAAAATTTCCTGTTTTATTATTTGAAGAATTTTACACACGAACAAAAGAACGGTTTAGCTGAAATGACTAGAAAGTTAAGTACAAATCTAAAAACAAACTTGTTGGACCATAAATTAATAATTATGTAGAACGCCGAATGTCTTGCTAGAAAAACTTTTTGTTCACTGCAGCGTTGCTCATTATGCTTGAACATTCTTCAAGCGTAATTTCAATAATCAGTAATAATTTTGATGATCCAACAAAATCATTCATTTTCAGATCTGTATTCAGCTAAATTTTTTTAACACTTCAGGAAAACTGTTCTTTCCATATACTTAATTTCTATACATATCAAATAAAAATTTGATATATAATATTGCATTATACTACTATCATTACTTTAGTGCCACAGAATTTTCACTCGTGCGCTAATGTTCTGATTTTTCAATTTGGAATCACCAACGGTTCTGCCCCTCACAGAGGATCATTCCGCACACGTTCCCTCTCACGGACGGGATAGCCGATGCAGTGGATACGTAGTGAAATCGAAGGCACCGCTAACGAGATCCGCGCGTGGTCGATGAAGAAAGCAAGCGGGAGATCGAACCGCACAGGAAAGGTTGGGAAAGTCGCTAAATGAGAGTAAGCGCGAGGAAGAGTCACGGAACGAACGAGCGCGAGAATGGGGTGGTTTAAAGGCGAGCCACGTAGCTTTCGAGGGGTGGGTCTCGTACCAGCGCGCGGAACAGGGACGAAGGCGGTGGATTGCAACGGTCAGCAGAATCAGAATGCTTAGAACTCCATATAACGGCCACTCGAGCGAGTTGAAACCATCCGTACGTACAGCGCTGTTCAGTGATAGTGGCCGAAGTAGTGCCGGCCACTGTAGAAGCGGACTCAATGACAATGCTAACGCAAGTTTACAAGATAAACGTAGCAATAATACTCGGTCCAAGTGTATTTTGTCATTTTCGCGTCATCTCTCGTCTCATTTCGAAGAAAAGGAAAACTCATTGTTGTCTCACAATGCATCGTTATGTGATTTTAAATTTAAAATTTTTTCAGTTTGAAATATTCAAGAAATATTTCAAAATAAAATTTACGGAGCAAGTGCTAAAGTTTTATTACTAAGTTTATTAAAGACTTACTCGTAGTGCGTAAGAGTTTACGATAAATTCACACCTGCCGATGAAATTCATGACAATGTGAAAGATTATATTGTATATACATACATTAATTATACCAGGACTTTAATTATTCGCAGTATGCGACTCGCGAATGTGCTACGGAATAGGGTAGTATCTTTTTTGAATAATACTATACTTCGCGGGATACGTTGGTGAACGATTACGTCGTTACACACATGCACGTAGTGTTCCCACGGAGTTTGTGGGGCTGTCTGCAGGAGTTTGCACTTCTCTTCCGCGGGTACTTGCGCCTCAAGATCTCAACGTCGTCTTTATCAGTTCGCATTGGGCGATCTCCGTTCGATCGAATCGACGACGCTAGTCAGGGTCACATCGATAATTAGACCGTGTCGCACGTGAAGAAACCACTCTTTGCCGGAATCGCCGCTCCTCCGTTGTCCTTCTCTTTCTCTCTCATTTCTCCATTCTTTTTGAGAATTTATGCCGACAGAAGCGACAAGCTCAAGTTAATACGAAAATTAAGGTCGCGGATATTTTAATAATCTTTACATTTTCTGCATAATATTCCTCCCTCAAAAATATAAGAGATACATTTATTTATGTAACATTTCCGAGATACGGAAATTTTTTAAGTGCACCCACTGAAAATTCTTGTAAAATTCGTTCCCTCTTCGGAGAGAAGTCTCCGACTTGCAAAAGTCACAATAATTCCACGCATCGCGGTGAATCAGAACGCGCGCCGGCAAGAAAGCGAATTAAACGTTGTTCTTCTCTCCTTTATGCACAGCTAAACCGTATTCTTACTCCAACAGCGTGTAAGTCGATTCGCGGTTGCCGCAAGAAAATTCCACCCTTCGCCGGTTTATTCTAGCGAAATGGAATAACCACCCCTCCCTCCCGACGGAGAGAAAGAGAGGAAAGTGGAGAGGGGGAAGGGGGGGAGGGGGAAAGGACGCAGTATGCGCGGTATGCCGCCGCTGCAAGAAACACTCGCAAGTATTAAACTGCATAGCTGCCGGCTGCACACTCGTAAGTGGTCGCATTACAGAGACAGTGGGTACCGACGAATGTTGCTAACCTGCGTCGGATAGTTTTGGCGCCGACTCCTCCTGCGCATTCTGCCGCCGAAACCCGCGAAGGTCGAAGTCGGAATTACACATTCCACCTTCACTTTTCGCGGGAAGGTCGGCTGCGTTTCAATTCCAACGGAATTCTGGAAAAAATTACACTCCCGGTGCAAAGTTGCATTTTTAGATTATGATGCTCCGCGTGTGGGTCGCCGAATTTTTGCTCGACGAGTTTGACACTCGTTCCTATTTACGATGCACCCTGGTATATACCGTAAACTTTTTCAATTCGACAAAAACTGATTTCAAACTCGCCCGTCGACGGGCTTAGAGATATCCCGTGTCCGCGCGAACGTTACGAGCGAAATCGCGGTATCCGTTTAACGGCAGCATCTGGCGTCGTCCAGTGTCGCTTTCACATCGAGCCGAGGCGAATCGAAATATCCGGTTTCTCGGAGCGATGAGCCCGGCGCGCGGCAGCCCCAGAAATCCGCCGCAAATTTCGCCGGCGTTTACATCCACCGCGGTCATTCCGTTTCCGGGAGGGAACTTCGCGAATCCGACTAATCCTATTAGCGAGGACACCGAGCACCGCTTGCCTGAGTTAAACGAGCGAGGCGAGCGGGGACGGAGCTCGTTTCTGCGACCGCCGGAGAAACCTACTCGCGTATAACGCGGGCGGCCCGGCCTTTCCGATCGTGAACGCGGCCAGCGTCTCTCTCGGGGCAGCAACCTCCTTTCGTGGCGGGGAAGGGCGGGCGGGGACTTGCAATGCGGAATTACCAGCTGCAAATCGGAGGGACTAAGTAACAATGCGTCGAATATTCGAAATTATCACAGGCACGGATAAGTTTTATAGGTTTCATTACGTTTCGTATTTTTAATAAAACATCGTACATTTTTGAAAGAAACATTAACACTGTACGTGTGTATAAACTAATTAAGATTGCAGTTGGAAAAATTAAAAAAACAAAAAGGAAATTCAAAGAAAAGTTAAATCTGTTCGTGTCGTTGGAAACTTGTTGAAATTTATTAAATTGATATTAAAATGCAGTGAAAGGGTCTTCTTCAAAGTTATATTATTATCTTCCTGGACAATTACAGGGGGCTCTATGATACAGAAAGATTTATTCGCGTGCTCCAAAGTTAAATGCATTTCGCGTTAGGCTCTCTTTTTCTCTCCCCCTCCACACAACAGGGGGCACAGTCACCGTTATATCGAAAACGGCGGCGCTACATCGAGGAATACATCCGGTATTATTCATCGGCGCCGGTCGCGGTGATCCCTCTGAATGTACGTTATCCGCTTTCATCTCCTCGCGCGGCCATACCGCGTATCCCACACCGCGTGGTCTATACTACTGTGCGCTCGTCCATGCTCATCCCGCAGCCGCGTCACGCCCGGCAATTTTAGCACGCGTGTCCGGCGCGGCGCGGGATACGCGTGCAAACGTTACACGCGTCCGCGCGAGGCGGCAAACGTACGTCCCGCGTGAAGCGCAGTCGGAAGGAGGAAGGACGTAAGGGGTGGTAAAACATGCAATTTACACGCTTTAGCATTTCCCGGCGCAATTACTTTTTGAGAATGACGAGCGTCCTCCGGACGTCCCGTTTCCGGAGTTCCGACGATTGACAGAAGGGAATATCGCGTAAAAAATGAAAGAGGAAAGGTGAGAAAAGCGAACACAGCTGAATACACCGCGCTGAAACGCGGTCGTAACGTAGCTGATGAAAACGAGTTAAAATCTACGAATAACCGGCAGCTTTTCGCGATTTCCCACGTTCATCGTTCATTATGGCGATCGCCCGCGGATTTATATCCTCACAGTTTATACCTCACGGTTTAATTGGATCATATTCCGCGGTATCTTTGTTTAATCGTAAACAGTATTTTTGTTTAATCGTAAATGGATGATATATAAATCTGAATAAATAAATATAAAAATTTAGAAAATAATTTGGATGAAATTTAGCCAATTTGTAATAGATTAAATTTTATCGAATTTGAGATATGATTTTTGATATTATCGTCCCGCAAAAGTGTAATAATTGTTTTTTAATAACGTTAATTGAAATAGAACTTTTTAGGTGAAAATAATTTTTGTGTTATGAGTTGTATAAAAATTGGTCGCCTAGAAATTCAATGCTTAAAACGGCATTGCATTTATAATATATGGATATCAATCATTTGTTACTGATTTTCACAGTTGAAGTGATATCAATCATATTTATGTACATGCATATGTAGATATTACATAAATTAATTTATCTTTTTGTTAAAAATAAAAATAATTAATTTTTTTTACAATTATTAAATCTGAAATTAAATATAAATTTGAAGGTTAAAATTTATCTTTATTTTAATGAAAATTATTTTTCTAAATGTTCTTACGCGTTTAAAAAGAATTAAATTGTATACAATTTTAATAAGTCTAATAAAAAAATGTCATTTTTGCAACTTAATTATACTTTCTTTATTTAAAATTATAATGTTTTATTCTATGCAAAACGATACAATTTTTAAAGAGTAATAGATTAGTCTACATAATTATATATTTTTGTTTTAAACAAAGTAGCGAACTGGCTGACATGCGGTCTTGGTATTTGTTATTGCGAAGTCCTGTGCGCAGTATCCGTACGACGACCATATTTTCTTAGAGAAAATAAAGGACACATCTGAAATTTTCAGGGCTTTGTCCTGCATGTTTTCCAACTAGTTTGTTTTCCAACTAGACTGCCAAGAGTTTACGCATTACATGAAATTTTCTTACGCAATATACCTGGATTAACTAATGCCACCTTTACATGAAACAAATTCGTTGATTGTTTCCCTAAACATTCATTAATAACATCAAGAATTAAAACGCTAATTTAAAAACCTTTTTTTAATGTTGATAAAATAAATGAGAAACTTGAACCTTGAAAAAACAAATATATTTAAAAAACAACTTCTTAAAATAAGAGATTGCCATTTACAATAAAGGACTTATGATCACTGTAAACATCCGCAAAGTCGACGCGATATCATTTACACGCCGAAACTCGAACCGACAAGCAGTCACGCAAGCTCGTGTGAAGTCATATTATTCTTCATTCGAGATTCGATCGTTTTCCATTAACAATTAAGCTAGTGCCAATAAAAAAAAACCATAAGCAGTCAGTAATTGATTAATCACAGTCAAAATGTAAAGCAATACCATAAGCAATAGCAAATCAAACATGTTGATTTTTTTACTATTTAAGTTTTTCTATGTGCTTTATCAGCCCGGACTAACTCGCGACATTTATGCCTAGTAAGCACGGCAGTCATCTATCGAAATGAATAGTATATTTATTCATCACGCGATTTATTCATTTAAAACAAGAAAAAAAGATTATTAATGATGCGTATCTTTTTTCAGAAAAGATTTATGTGTTTAAAATGTATAGCGTTCAATCAAACTTTAATTATGTATCTTTAAATCGTCGTATCTTAATTAATCGCCAATTTGACTTAATCAATCGTACTTTAATGCTACAAAAAGTGTCGCGCAATTATCGTACGATGGTAATTAATCGTGTTTTCGCGAATATACGAGTGCTATGAAGAAACAATAACAGAAATATGAGTGAGAAGAAAACTTAACTAATTTATCATTTGACTATTATTTGTTATTTGCGCAATTAAGCGTTTCGCGATATCACGCAACGTATTTTGTACATTATTTTACAATTTTCGTTGGACAATATAGCAATCTAAAAGAACTTCTTGATTATCATGGGAAGACTTTAATATTCATTTTTAATTGAATCTTATATTTATTATTATTAGAAAGAAAAAGAGAGAGATGTATTGAATTTTATAAAAGTTTATCTATATAAATAAAAATGTAAATGTTTGTTCCTCATCTATGATCTCCGTAAGTTTTTCACGATTGCTTTGAAATTTTGACACAACGTTGCACTCGTAACCGGGAGTGTTCTTATGGAATCTGATTTTGGAAATACGTGTGTTACAAAAATGATGGCCATAATTTAATTTTAAACAATATTTTTTTAATGATATTTTTTTGTAATTTTGACACAACGTTGTATTGAATTTAGTTAGAAGTACGTGAATAAATGAATATTAGATTTATTACTGGTCGTTTCGCGATATCACATTTCATAAATGCAGGCCTTTAATTTGAGAATGTTTCTTTTAGCATGTATATGCCAATTTAGAATCAATGGCAGGATTTGAAATTTTGACACAATGTTGCATTCGAAAACGGGAGTGTTCTTAGGGGGTTTGATTTTGGATATACCGGTGTTTCAAAAATGATGGCTATAATGTAAGTGTGAAAAATAGTTTTTCATTAATATTATTGAAATTTTGACACATTGAAACGGAGAGAGACGGGGAGAGACCAGGAAAAACGGGAAGAGACCGTGAGAGACGGGGAGAGACCGAGAGAGACGGGGAGAAACGGGGAGAGACCAGGAGAGACGGGGAGAGACCGGGAGAGACGAGGAGAGATCGGGAGAGACGGGGAGAGACCAGGAGAGACGGGCAGAGACGAGTAGAGACCGGGAGAGACGAGTAGAGACGGAAAGAAACGAAGAGAGACCAGGAGAGACGGGGAGAGACCGGGAGTGACGGGGGAGACGGGGAGAGACCGGAAGAGACCGGGAGAGACGGGGAGAGACCGGGAGAAACGGGTAGAGACCGGGAAAGACGGGGTGAGACCGAGAGAGGCGAAGAATGTTTCTATTGTGTTTAAATTAAGGTAATAAGAAAAATAAAGATGGCTGTTATTTTATTGAAAAAAAGGATTATTTAAAAAAAGGATTATTTAAAACAGTCTTTTGAATGGATTTCTAAATCCATGGCAGCTTTTAGAAAAAAAAGTTAGAAGTACGTGAATACATGAATATTAGATTTATTAAAGATAGATAAATGCTTATTCAAAAGTAAAATAGAAAAGCAACAGTAAAGCAAGGCTCTTGAAAGTTAAACAACGAAAGCAAAGAAAATTTGAAAAAATAAACGTAGCATAAGAATAGAGAGCCACAGCAACGCGTGGCAGGGCATAGCTAGTACTTATATAAAATATTTTTTATATATGTAGTTATTTAATTAGATTTATTTATTTAAGATACATTTAAAAAAATTATGTGCACAATTATTTTCCTTAAAAATTATGGCTGCTATAAATTTGATTTTATACATTTGTTTTACAGATCAACGTAGTTAATTAATTCCGTTATGCATCGTATCGGTAAGTACAAAATCTCTCATTTTAATTTGAAAAGATAGATTTGTGAAAAAAAATGTATATAAGATATAGATAAAATGTGTTTATGATATAAGACATTACAGGATATTATACGAATAACGTCTCACAAATGTATTACTTAAAAATAGATAATTAATACAGGTTAATTATATTTAATCCTGGAAATGTGTTTAATCATATATACATTGATTTAATATGCGCATGCCAAAATGTATGAATATGCATACATTCATATGCAGAAAGATAGAAGTTTGATTTAGTCCTTATTGACACTGTGATGTTTGATATTTTCATGTTATGATATATAAAATACGAATTACGTGATATATCAGTCGTTTGAAAATTATAGGATGCGAGAATCAAAAGAGTTATAGAAAATATTTTACAGTAAGCGCGATAAAAAACGACAAACAGCAATAGAATAATATTCAAAAAAGAAAAAATAGTTTTAATTCTAGTGATGGTTCTTACTTTTTGTTAATGTTCTATATTCAGATTTTCATAAATTAAAAATTGAGCAATTCAAAAATTTAAAATAATAACATATTAATTGTTTAAACAATTTCTTCTGTGTGGAATAATTGATTAAATTTTTGAATTTTTTGAGCCTATTGCACATAAAAGACACTAAAATAATAATAGAACGAAATGATAATAAAGTATTGACATTTCTAGGAGACAGTGATTTTATTTTTATTTCTTGTCACAATTTTTCTATTTCAGAATGACATGGAGATGAAGCTAAAGGTTGAGTAATAATAGAAAAATAGAAGTATATTTTTAAATATACTTTTATTTATAAATGTTATTTTCATTTTTATCTTAAGTTTTTTATACTCATATTTTTACCGTTATTTTATATTTTCTTTTGACATAATAAACTAATATAAGATATGTAATAGAAAAAACTGATAATATTATCGACATTATTATATTAAACATATTTTACTTTGTTTTCCATTTCTTTCTTTTTTCAAATATTTCTTTAATAGAATTCGATATGTTTATATATAATCCATTTTTCTTTTCCATAATTAAATATTATATAAACTTATGCTCACAAAAAAATTTTCAGAAATTTTTTAAATATATGTTATGAATATAAATAAGAAACGGACAAGAATTTTCTTATTATTATTAACTGATCTTAATCTTGTATAGCTATTGTTTTATATTCTTTATTAATCATTTGATTACTCTCTCTCTCTCTCTCTCTCTCTCTCTCTCTTTCTTTTGCATTTGCATGTTAAATTCTGCAATGTGTCATTTATATTTCCAACAATAGATAATTATTAATAGTTAATTATTAATAAATATCGAATATTTTTTATTTATATAAATGAATTAAGTAGATAAAACTATTTGACCTTTGAAAATCAATAATGTCTAAGCTGAAAATGAACAGACAGATCGATACACGAGCAAGTGTAATCGTTAGTCTCAACACGCGCATGAATTTTATACCTTAGATTTTTAGCTTTTAACTTAGATCACTTATAACATGAAGATTATTATCGTCTTCAACCTTTTTGTATTAGAATTTTTAATTTTCAGATTAGTTTTTAGAATCTGCCATAAAAATCATCGCAGAACATTTTAATATACATAAATATATAATTTGTTAGCTTATATGTGAATTTGTGAGTAAACTATTGAATGTAATTTCTCCAACCAAGCCACACTCCAATGCGCAAAATCAAAAACGCTGACGCAGAAGCGTTAAATTTTTGCAATAGCGCACTTGAATGCAGGCTCAGTCTTAAAGCGAAATTAATTGTTTCAGATAATAGTATAATATGGTAAAATACCTTCGAGATATATATATTTACATTCGTGTAATCGCATAAGTTTGCCCCTTTGCATTTCCAGCCAGCTAGAGCCTGGCTGTTGCGATTTTGTCGTTAATACCCCAGGCTCGGGCTTAAGTCTTGCGAACGCGGATTCTCGCGGAGAAACAACGCGCGCGGAAATCTTAAATCCCTCGGCGGGACGCATTCGTGTGCAGCGAGACGACGCAAAAGCGTAACGCAACGCGACGCAACGTATCACCGCGGTCGCGGCGAACGTTGGTGGAGAAACGGATAAAAAAAAAAAAACGGGCAAGCGAAAGAGAAAAATCGCGCGCGTCAAAAGTGCATAAGTTGCGGCTGAACGTTCGCGTAAAGTCTGCGCACATCCGCGGATATGAGATTCTAAACCGCGGCGCCGGTGTGGCGCGCGCGGTATAGTCGCCTACTTTTTCAAATTAATGTCCGTCCAGTTAAATGCAGAAGAATGTAATATACGGCGCTTTCCCCCCCCCCTCTCTCTCTCTCTCTCTCTCTCTCTCTCTCTCTCTCTCTCTCTCTCTCTCTCTCTCTCTCTCTCTCTCTTTCCGTTTCTCGCCCGGCCGAATACATACGGTCTGTATTCTCGTGACGTCGCTATAGCGCGGCCGTGTATGCGTTTTATCTCTACGATCCACGTGGGAGTGTGCACCACCGCACGCCGAGCGGTAGCGGCCAGTGCGTTGAGTGCAATAATTGTACCGGCAAGCCACTTTGATGTTGATGCATTAACCCTCCATGTGCCTCCGCCACTCGCCGCAGCAACCCCGTCTCCCACAACCCAATCTCGCGTCCCTGTCCACTCTCTCTTTCTGCCCAACCCCGTCGGTTGAGTCCATGGTAGCGCAATGACCCGTTTATGCGTACGTGCGTACCGGAAATCTACGAGGCAATCGCGAGTGCGATGTATATGACTACATGGGCGTCGCAAAAGCGTTCTTCCGCTTGCTTCTTTTTAAATTTTTAGAAAAGAAAGAAAAAAATTAAGGCTAAGCTTGAAAAGAGTTGTTTAAAAAATAGCAAGCTTCATACGGAGGTAAATGATTGTGGTTCAAACTTCTATAATTAAACAATAAATATTAAAATATCAAAGGTTTTGCTTGACCTTTGTTTTATTAAATTTCTATTATATTAAATTTTATAGAATTCTATTTTTGTAATACGAAAATATACAAATTAAAATATAAAAGCCCTCTCGTAACTTTTAATAGATTCCTAAAAAAAAAAAAGTTTTGGTAGCGCCTATGCTGTGAACTTCCTAAAAAAAGATTGTGGCGATGTTCATGCATGGACGCAGACGCGAATGTACGCAATAAAACGTCATTCTACCTTTTTTTTTACGCGATACTGCAGCTTTCTCTTCTTCTCTCTTTTCATCTCGCTTGTTGTACTTTTTATATTAAAGTACTGTTAAATTTAAATATACGATTATTATTATTATTAAATTCACTTACTATATTCACGTTATTGATTAAAAGTTTAACAAAGCAATTTTTTAATCTATGTCTAAAAAGTACATCTTTTTACCTCTTAAAAAATTTTATGTAGCACTCTTAATATTTAGCAAATAAATAATGAGCGGTATCAACGTCTGAGACATGACATTTGAAAAGAGCTGCTAAATTTTGTAATAATAATTTGTACTGTAGAAGTAAGACAAAATCTTTCGGGCTTGTATCCTTCGCCTGATAAACGGTTATTATACTCACAACAAAGGAAGACTGTAAAACCCACGGCAACGAGAGAGTGAGAGAGAGAGAGAGAGAGAGAGAGAGAGAGAGAGAGAGAGAGAGAGAGAGAGAGAGAGAGAGAGAGCTCTCTGTCGTGATGCACCTCATATTTTATTAATCAACCGCATCTCTTGTAGAAGGACAGCGTAGGAGGGCGTATTTCGTGCAGACTCCTACAATGCAGGGTTAATATCAGGAAGACGTAATCCGCCGCTCCGCGCCCTCCGTATGCGGAGGAGGAAAAGCGCCGAGGTTTGATCGCTTCCGTGAATCTTGCGACGTTATGAACTGCTAACGTGTTTACACGGGGGATTGCACGCGTGCTCAATTTCACGAGCACGTCGCTGATTTATCGCTCGTAAGGACGCCCGCACGCGTCGCCGGCGTAACCCCGTAGCCCAGTTGCAGCGCGGCCGTTGTGTGCATGTGTGTGCATCGCGGATTACATCGAGTATCGTCTCCCTTTCCATCCCCTTCCGCTTCCATTATGCACCGCATTAAGCGCACGACGTGATTCCGCCGCGCGATACAATTTCCAAATTATTCGCGTAACATCGTGCAAAGAACAGCGAGGAGGAAGCGAGCGGAAGATCCCATGAAATTTACTTTGTTTAAAAAAAAAAAGAGGAAAAAAGCCAGCCAATCTTTTTTATAGAACGTCCTTTTTTAGCTTTCGACGGAGTTTGCTATCGGTACAATTCCGCGGATTTACAATTTTACAAAGTTTCTGAGCGCGACTTTATTTTTACAGATGCAAGGAAACTCTTAAAATATTTCGTGCTCTTCTGACATTTGTTAACACAAACAGAAATTGTTTGGCTTATAAAGAAATATTTTATTTTGACAATATTTTTTTTAATTAGAAATTATTTTTTAATTATTTTTTTAATTAGAAACTGAATTATTTATAAAAGATTTTATTGCTATCTATGATGCATGTTTTTTCTTTATATTTCCCTCCTCTCTCTTTCTCTGTTTTAATGAATAAAATTTTATACTTGTAATTAAATTTTCTAATGCATATAAAAAGATAAAAATATAAAAAGATCTATTCATTGTAGCTGAACTAATGAACACAAACTAGTTGTACATAAAATTAAATTGCAAGATATTTAAAAAGTTAAATTGATAGATATTTATAAATATTTATAAATATAATTTGACAAAAGCAAGTAAATTTTACAGCCCAATGCAGCGACAAAGAACAAGTTTAATGTTTTACAAATATCTGAATTTATCAAATAACAACAAAACATAATTAATTTCGAAAAGAATATCTTAAAAATCTCTCACCATAGATAGAAATATAAAAAATAAAAATGTTTCGTAAAAAACGTTTGAATGTCTCTCTTTAAAAATATAAAAGTATCCATTTCTTTATTAAATGCAAATAGAAATTTTAATTTCGAACATGCTGCATGAGAACTCGCTGCATTCGTTCTAAGAAAGTATAGTAATTTACGCATAACGCAGAGTTAAACGACGCATAGAATACAGGTGAGAGATGTTCCTGCATTTGTGTGTAACAGGGTTGGTTACCGCTCCAAGCAATCGATCAATCAATCAATCGATCGAACCGTTGCTCTAAACAGCGGTTCCGACCTGACAGCGAGCTCCGACCGTTATTAAATGCGAACCCGTACAGTTTGATACATGCTCAGGGTGAACCGGGAAGGCCAGCCCTAACGACCGGGCCGACCTGACCCGCTGGAATTCTCTGCATACTTCTGACTGCGTTACTGATACGCGATAAACTTCCAAAGAGCTCCTTCCTCTAAGTGCATCCGAATTTGGTAGCGCAAGTTTCCTCTTAGCACAAGAGAGACAGAAAATTCTGATATCTTTATAATTTCCTCCGTTATTATTTTTCTTATTTTTAATATTCTGTTATTTTTCATAGAATTACAAAATTTCAGATAAATTCCTAACATACATCAATTAAAATAAATCATCGAATGTTGAATTTGAAAGGTGAACATGCGAATTATCGCTTTTGTTTATTTTTTTACGTCCTCAAGAATAACTTATCAAATTGTCAAGGAAATGTTTCCTCTTCATCGAATGCTTTATGGCATGTAATACTTATATGTATATCCATGACATAATATATCGTCTTTTTTTCAATATTGCAAAGAAACGTATCCAAAGCACATCATGTTTCTCTTAAACATTTCCGAGTCATTAAACTTAATAAGTTCGACATTATTCCAAGAAGGAAACAATATACGCGGAATGGATAGTCCAGAATGGATAGTTGGATTTCTATTTCTCGGGAAAGAGATCCGACGAGGAGGAAATTTATCGTGCGTCAGACTTCGGTTTGTATCGGCCCGAATAAAAGTCGGACGGCGATCGTGAGGACGTTTAAAAATGATTTAATGCGGGGTGGCTCACCATTCGCGGGGCGGTGAGACACGGGGGTGACTTCGCTGGAGGCAACTTGTTGCATGTCGGTGACACACGACGCCCTTATACCTAGCTCCGTGTCTAAAGACTTATCCCTGTGTTTGTCACACGTAATCCGTTTTCGGCGACTTTCCTTCCTTCCTTGATCCATCGCTCGTCCATCGCACGTCGCGTACCATTCATTTACAACCTAGTAAACCTGACAGTTTCTACGACACTTGTAAACGGTTAATTCAATTAATGCCAGAGCACTTTTGATAACCAACGACAGTAATTTGTAAAATGAAAATTTTCTGACATTACAGCAGTTTAATTTATCATTATTTCTCTTCCTTTTTTTCGATTGTAAAAAACAATATATATATATATATATATATATATATATATATATATTCAATAAACGTAATAGTAATTCTATATATTTTAAAAGGTAAAATCGTATATTCAATATTATTTTTATAACTGTCGATTTTTTGTCATAAAAAATGGATAAGCACAAACTAAATTTTTGAAATTTTTTAAGTATTATATATCATCACAGTAGCGTAGATATAGTAATAGAAATATCGATATTTTGAAACTAATATAGAATTCATATTTTCCTGGTATAGCTATTAATGTATCAATGTAATGATGTCATAAGTAATAGTAAGTAAATGCTTTTCAAATATTTTCCCCGCGATTTGTGAAGGAAGATTTTCATTTTGTTAGAGTATTTTGATTGAGCGTCTCTCTCTCTCTCTCCCTACCTCTCTCTCTCTCTCTCTCTCTCTTTCTCTCTCTTTTCTCATTTTCCCGACGTAGAATTTGTCGCGTAAACGAGGTTGACGGTAGATCCCCGCTAAGCTACGGATGTTTCCTTAGGAGGACTTAAGGATTTGGGAGATTTTTGAGTGCGGTTTCAGGCTGGAGAGAGGGTTGTTTTTCTTCAGGATTTTGCCGTTGCGCCCCGTGACCTCGTGGTCCTGGATAAAGCCAAGAAAGTCCGCGAGCGTCACTTTAAAATTGTAACACGAAGAATCCCATCACCTCAGATTCAGATCTCCGAACTTGCTTTACTTTTGTGCGTGCACAAAGAAGCATTTTACCTAAATAAATATAAATCAGCGCATCGTTTTAGTAAAACGTTATCAATGCGATTCGAGCTCACGTGTCGAGTTTTTAGCGGGGCTAAGATGAGAGACATCGGTAATCGAATTATCATCATGTCTTGCTTCGTGTGAGCTGAGGATCCACTGCTAAATTGGTCTGACAGAATTAGGATCGGCCAACTATTTCGATGAAATTGCTCGCAGTTAAGACTTTGTCTGATGTTCACAAACATTGACGTCGGACGTGAGACGAGATCTTCCGCTGATTACGGGAGCGCTCACGTGACTTCGAGAACGATGTTGATCTTGGGTTGCTCTTTGACGAGATGCACAGTCGAGGGTAGCAAAAATATATTACGTGCCGATTCCTTCATCTCATTATTTTTTGCGTAAATAGGATTCTGCGAAATTTGATTGCAATTTACGGATAGCTAAATTACAAATTTATTTGACTTTTTAGCCAAAAATTAAATTAAGCTTGCTAAGCGGAAGACGATAAAAATTTGTCTAATTTTTTCATATTTATTCAAAGTTTCTTTTATTGAAAAAACTGTCATACAATCTTTTATCTGACAGTATTGTAGAATTAATTGAAAAAATTTAGTGAAAATTCGTTCACCCGTTTTTGCGTACACCTGACGTTAACGAATCCGTTCAAAAACTGTGCAGGCTTGAACAACTGAATATCCTTCTTCTTCCTTCAGAAGCAACTGCCGCTCGCGGATCGAATAATAGCGCAAGATTGGATCAGAGAAATGAAGGAAACGGCTCGTTTACGTCTAACTAACGTGAAATTTCTAGAGCACTTTCAACGAATCGACGTTCAATATTCTTTGATCGCGCGCCATTAACGGACTAGCTCGTTCAATGCCTCATGAGTGGAATCGCGCTGGTAACTAATGCGGTCCAAAAAGAATCCGCATGCGGCTTGAAACGACGTAAACGTAGCCTCATCCCGGCAAACGAACCGCCGGAATTCTACGTCTTTCGAGGTTGCATCAAGCGTCGAGTTTTTCTAAAGAAAGAATTTTATATCGAATATAATAATTCCTTACAGCCGAGATATCAAACCGAATTGAATGAAAAGTCATATAAATTATAGAAAAGGTAATGCCAATAGAGAGAAGATAGCCCGATATAAATTTCATTAATGTAGATTAAGTTATTACTTTTTATAATAATAATAATAATCCTCGCTTAATTCCCTTGGAATTAAAAATAGAGAACCGAGTCAGACAGCGAGTCACCAGCTAACGCTTAGTGAAAGCAGCCACGAATCAAATTTTTGTACGCAGTTCAATTAAGTGGATATGACAATTAATTTATATGGCATGCTATAGGAAACCACGTGGGATCGCGCCTGCATATTCATAGCACTTCAAAGGAGATTACGCTACTTACGGGGGATTACGGGAGATAGGAGCAAATTGTAGCGCTCCTTCGTTGAGCGCATTCAATGGTTGATTATTAATTTCCACGCGAGGCGGCGATAAATTGGGTGATAGGATAGTTACACGATGACGCGGAAATTTTATAGATCCAAAGGGGGTGTATAAATGTTTTCTAAACTTGTCGACCCAGTTACACGTACCTACACAATCGCCGGTTTGAAGCTTTCAAAATGATTGCCCCCATTTCGCATTTTGCGTGCGCGTTTCGTTCGTGCAATACACCGTCAATTACTTCAGCGAAAAGCACTTTATTCAGGCTTATGATTCAAGAGCGCAAATTCTAAATTGCACGCCAAATAAATTAACTATGGATGTAACAGAGCGGCAGTTATAACTTTTTAACTTTTTCCATTGGAAAAGGTTAATGCAATTAAATTTTTACACTGCCTTACGAAATAATTTTAAAGCGATGATGTAAAGTTTGACGACGTTTAAACAAGGGCGCTAATTAATCCTTCCATTTTTACTTGTATCAAACTCATATTTCTTTTACGGTTTCAATATACCTTGCCTTGGTTTGAACGTAAAATGGTGGTGCAAATATTCGAGATATAGATTACACCTATTTAACTCTGACACGGAGAGTCGGAATTCACTTCGGAGTCTATAACGCCTCGTCGTCTCTTCATCCCCGGGAATTGCCGGGACGATAGGCGACAGCGTCAAAATACGCGGCCAAGAAGACACCGTTGAGTCGCGCGCGAATCTAAATCCTAGCTAATAGTTTCGCCCTGGCGGCGGAACTCGCGTAATTTAGCTTCACGGGTACGCTTGAACCCCGCGATTGTCCCGCTCTGTCGACAGTTCCACGTTTACGCTTTCGCGCTCTCTCGTCTTCCTCGCAAAATTTTCACCCTCGCCATCCACCGTGCGCTGTCTCTCTCTCTCTCTCTCTCTTTCTCTCCCTCCTCCCTCTCCTACCACCCTGCGTCTTCCCTGTTTCTCCTCGTCTTTATCGTTCCCAGTGACTCGTATCCCCGTCTTGCGAAAGGCAAAGTGGCGCGCGGGACTCCCAACGGCAGTGTTCACTATATTAACACCTCCATCCAACCTTAATGAATCCCTCAGTCACAGTAAGATCGAGGATGAGGGGAGATTGCTCCAACCCATACATACTATATACATTTATACTCGCGCCTCACCGCACTATCTCTTTCCAAGTCGTAAATATCCCCCGACCTTTCTTCCTTACTTCGACGTTATAAAGTCCGCCTTTGATTACAACGTCATGATAATGACTACTTCCCTTTCGTCAACTGCGTACCTGATACTAAAGATTGCTATTTTGATACTTCCTATTCGCAACAAACTAACGACCGTGAGAGAGATTGCGTCGTAAAAAATTAAAAACGTTTTAAAAATAAATTTTTTTACAGCACGTTTAGAGATTGCTTTTTTTTTTACAAAAATTATTACACTGGCGCGAATTGGATTTACTGTGTTAATATATTTTTATATATTAATATATGAATGAAATTACTTTCTAATTATTACAATATAAAATTTATTAAAAAAGAGATCATTGTTTTAAGGCTCTATACTATTATATGCAGCTAAAAGTTGTCAAAAGTGACCTCAAAAATAGGCTTAAAATCGCCCGTTTCGTGGACATCGAAGTTTGAATCGATTTTGGTGGTAAATAATTGTACATCATGGAACATCAATCCTCTGAAAATTTCAGATTGAGCATATCTTTTATTACTGATTATGAAAAATGAAAAATTAAATTGGTCGCTACATGAAGGGTATACCATTTTATCCGTTCAACACAAAACTTCGAGGTTATTTCTCATATAAAAAAATGTTTCAGATAAGATTTGATTATCTGTTAGAAGACTAATTTATCGTGGCTTCAAATCAACATTTAAGTCAGAATTGTGAATGTCATTTAGAGATCAACTTACGATTTTCAGAAAAATGTTTTTTCACTGATGTCGGATACCTATCTCTGCGGTCTGTGAACGATGTATATACGGGAGTATTTTATTAACGTTATTTTATGTCAACACGGTTTTATCTTGCCTTATATTTTATAAATCCGATAACCTTATAATAATATTTCAAATATAGATACCACCGATTTCTGAAATACTGCGATATTTACTATGATTTTTCTAATAGTTTTAGTAGTGGTAGCTTTTTCACTGAGATATATTACCTATTACATAATTGTTATTGAGCCACGAAAAACTGTTAACAAAAGTAGTATTATGTGATTTTTTTTGATTAAACGTATCGTTTTCAAGTTCGTGAATAATATCAACTTTAACCCTTCATATCTCAGCAATAAAAGGTATGCTCAATTCGAAATTTTTAGGAGATATACAACCATTTATCACCAAAATCGTATCAAAACTCGATGTCCACGAAATGGGCGATTTTTGCGGTCACTCTTTAAAAGCCGTAAGCTTAAATTTATACTTTTTTTTTTTATTAACGACAAAAAATTTTCGTAAATATTCGAATTTTGATAAAATCAGCTGCAAAAAAGGAAACACTGAAAATTTTGGCTTATACAGCGAAAATGGATTTTTGCTGTAATTTTAGGTAAATAACTTTAATGAATAAGTCAAGGAATAAGTGAATCCAAATTTGCACGAATATTTAAAATAATAGAATAATCTGTGAAATTTTTGAATTTTTAATAATGTACCTTGAGACGTGACACACACATCTGTCTGCGTCTTCGGATTCGCCTTCTCAGTTGCGCATTTGCATAAGAAACGCTCTCAGCTTGTACCTTTTAAAATCGCGCCTTTCTCACATCGATCCTCTCGAAGACCAACATGAAGATCCGCGCACAAAAGATTTTCAAGATTAACGTTGGTCCCTGTAAGAACAGAATCCCCCTCCCCCTCCCTTCCGCTACGTGCATTGCCGGGAAGGAAGGCTCGGCACTTCCGGCGTAATGTATGTGCCCGTCGACTCGCGTCCTTTCGGCAGAAGGCGACCCGTGGTGGGTTTAACGTACGGGTAGAACGCAAGGAGGACGAGGGGGACGGGAGGGAAGACGGTTGATACGTACGAAACCCCGCATGGTAGAGTGCAAGAGAGGGAAGCCCATCTCATACGCGTTCAGGGGACAAATTATTTCCCCATTTTATGGCCCGCTAAAATATAAATCAAGTTCTAAATTAAATTCCTCACCCCGCACGCCTACGTGGCGAACTATAACGAGCATTTTATAACGCGCGCGCGCGTGTGTGCGTGCATCAGATCGGAAGCGGATGGAGGAGGCGGGAGGGAGGGGAGTTGAAAGCACAAGGGGTGCTCTCGCGCAAGGGTGTGGATGGGAACGGATCGCGAGGAGGGCGAAGGAGGACAGAATGATGGCGTATATATCCCGTTGGGAGATGTACGTGTATCCACGTAGCGAGACTGTCGAGTGATGCGGCTTTTTTTACCTTCCTCACGATGTCGCCGCCACTTTTTGCGAATTTCGCCCCAGAATGCCAGCCGAGACGCCGCCGTCGCCGGGAGGTTCGATTTAAAAAAATTACTGCGCGAGACAGAACGGGCTTTTGAAGGCTCTTCCTCGCCTCTGATCGAATCTTTATCGTGTCGGAAACACACGTGCAGATTTACACGTGCACGCGTACGGTGCATTTGCTTCTAGGGATTTATTTGTCGAGAAGAAAATCGACACTTCGACTTTACGGACAGAATAAAAATGTAAACCTAGGGGGGAGAGAGAGAGATTGTTTTGATTATTAAATATTTTCTAAAATATAATATGATAACGTTCTCTTTAAAAGTAAGACTATACTCACAGTGACCAGACGTTCTTTCCTATAAAAGATAATCCTTTATTTCAAGTAGCTGTCCTTTATGTCTATTTTTTTTTTAATTCAATTTTGTCCTTTATTTTAAATAATATGGAAAATCTTTTCTAATTGGTATTCTAATGTCTAATAAAATTATTCTAACATTATTCAAATTAGACCTGTGTTTTTATTTTTTTATATTAAGCCTATATATTCATATTTACATAAATAAATCATTTGTTCCAGTATAGACGGATCAATTTCAAAGTATTAGAAAATGGTGATGTGTATTTCATTTTTATACATTGCGAAATTTTTTCAAACCAAGATGTCAAAAGCCTCGCCTCTCGTGTTTCGATGATGTTGCGGCTAATTTTTTTCCCGGAAGTCGCGTTCGAGGTAACCCATTGTTTTCAATCTTCGGTAAGTTTTTCAATCGTGTCGACGGAGCGACAGTGATGGATTTACGATTACGGTTCTTGGAAGTCGCTTTGATCTCAAGTGTCGACGCTTGTCCGAGGCTTTTTCCCCCGTTTGTGCCACAGAGATAATCTCTCGCGATGCGTGCCGGCCGGCGTCTTTTTTTCCTTCCGCGAAATGCCGATTTTCAAAGTGATCAATCAGCTACTTGACTCTCCCATAACTTTTACCCCCACCCACTACTTCCAAGCTCCCAACGCTTCGACGAACGACTTCAGTCCCCATCGCGATATTCGCGATGACACGGGCGTGAAGGTTATGTTTACGCTCCGCGATCGCGCGTCTTTCCGTTCGACGAAAGAATCGAGCAACCGATAGTCGTTTCGGTATATTATTCCGTGCGTTTTTGAGAAATGACTACGAGAAACGTCGCGTGTGAAGTGCATTTGGTACCTTGGGATTTGTGTCGTTTTTCAGTCCGAGACACTCGTGCCTTGCCTGGAAGATTTTCGGGTTCCTCGTTTCGTCGAGATCTCAAAGGTGATGCATCGGTCTCTCTTCTCACCGAAAAGTACAGCGCGATAGCCCTCGCAAGCCGTGTTTCCGCATATTTCCGAATTTTCGGCAAGTGCCCTCGAGTACCGTCGGGAGACGCGACTTATACCGAGTGAAGTGCGTCGCGTTCGACACACGGCGAGCTTCAGTTCGCTGCGCCCGTCGCTCGGCCAAGGATGCCTCCTTCGTTCCGTCGATATAAATATTAATTGCCGATCTCAAAAGTGGTGCTCGCACGTGCCCCGCTCGCGTTGACGTCACGGCCGGTCTGTTTTCTCGAATGGTGTGCCGGAGTGACCCTCGCAAGCCGCGTTTCCGCCTCCGTTATGTTTTTTCGAATTTCCGACAAGCGTTTCAGTCGGGACTGAAAACGTCGGTACAGGATGTCGGACGAAATCATATTATTTGTCTTGCGATCGTCGCGCATCTTTCCGTCGGAAGCGAATGTCGCGGACGACGACGATGACCTTGGTGAGTTCGCTGATCCGCGCAAGGTAGGAAAAATTGGAGGAACTTTGCGTGTGTGAAATACGCGGAAGGATATTCAGTGTCGTGAAGTGCGTCGCGCTCGACACACGACGCAATTCAGTTCGCAGTGCCGTCCCGACGGGTGATTTCGCATTCTTCGTTTCGCCGATACTGAGGTCTCAAAAGGCGACGTCCGAGCCTGTGTTTTATCACAGTTTTATCACTATTTTCTCGGAAAAGAGAAACACTCGCGTCGAGGTGGCGTTTCTCGTTATAATGCACTTGCGAATTTTCGGTATGTAAATAGCTCAGTTCCGTCCCGGCGAGACAAGGAAGTGCGCGAGATCGGAGTACCCGAGTCGAAATTCCATGATATCGCGTCCTTTTATCTTTCAAGTGAATATCGCTAACAAATCAGTATCGGGGGAGTGAATCGAATCGACCGACGGACAGTTGCTCCGCGTATTTTTTGGTCCGCGCGATCGTCTCGTAAAATTCGCGTTGCGTCGCGATAACCTCACCTAACCTAACCTGATCGTCCAGTTGTTCTCGAACGACGATGTATGTGTCGCGCTTGTGATAGTGCGGATATATCCAAGAGTACATGCTGTAGTGAAAAAAAGGAAAGGAACACCCGGATGCGGACAGGAACAAGGCAACAGTGACACGTCGGCTGACGGTGAGTTACTTGTTCCGCTTATCATTTATCGTTAAGTTTTGATGATGGTATAATTCGATCAAGTATAAATAACAGTATACTATTGGGAAAAAACCTGAAATTTTCGAAATTTTATTATTGAAATTGCGCGGATTTTTATGGGGTTTTATTGATACTCGGAAAAATTTCGAAAAAGCTTTTTTTTTTTAATTTAAATTCCATCTTTTTCCATGTGACAAAATTGTTTCTTCGATCTTTTTTTTTTTCATGCAAAATCGATTAGCGGTATTTATTCGATCAGTCACGTGCATCTATTGTAATTCGCGAGTTTTTATTTTAAAAATTAGTGACAATAAAAGTTAATATAACGTTTCTCAAATTGGCGTTGAACAATATTACTTAATAACCTTTCGCATTCTGTATTTCTTGTAAATTAGAGCTGTGTATTGCGAACAGATTAATTTGTAAATAATTGTACAACATGTGTTGTACGGAGATTATACTTTTATCGTAAAAGACAGGTTTATTTCAGGTAACTATCCTCTAGATATATTTAATTTTTCAAAACTCATTTTTGTCTTTTATTTTAATAGTACGGAAAATCATTTTTTAATTAACGTCTGAGTGTCTAATGTCGTCTTAATGAGCGAATTTTCACGGAAACGTTTGTCAAAAATTCAGTTTCATGCAATATTTGATTCGTTTTGCCTCTTCTTACTTATATCTTTTAATTTTTTAAAATTAAAATTATCTAAATTATGTCCGTTTTCATCTTTTGTTATTTTGAACCAATTTTAAATTTAGAAAATCAAGGGTTTGCTCCAACACAATCGTCGAATCAGTTTTAAATTTTAAACAAAACTGCGGTAAAAAGTTTTGTACTGCGAAAAATATAAGACCAAAGCTCTAAAACTGTAACTTTTATTCTTCTTTTTTTAAGAAATTGTAGTTACCGTAGCTGTACTATACATTTATAAACACACAAGAGTCGAAATTTAATTTTTACTCAAATCCTTATACAAGTTCAGTTTTAACAGTTTTATGATCTATAAATTATTTATTCATTTGTGTTAGAGATCATAGATTATTTATGTTCTTTTTTAAGCTAGTATCTGTAATTCGCAAAATAAATGCATAAGTAGCGGAATATTTCGCGTAATACGACCTCTTAAATATTTTATAATGATAAAACAGATGTGTTTTTCTGGCGTGAAACGGTGTTTCGTCGCGAACGAAGAGGAATCACGTCCAAGCGCCCCGCGGCGGCAGCAGAGCGTCTTACATTAATATTAAACATGTATGTGTGGTCGTAGAACGACGTGATAAGATCCCTCCTAAATTCACATTATATTGCTGCGCGGCGCGCAAAATCTGGCGATAATATAACCGCTCATGCATAGTTTCCCGGCTCGGGCCGAAGTTCATCCAACTTTAACTTAATCTTAACTAACGTCGCCTGGGCGCGCCGCCGCCGTTGGGACCGATCAGACGAGGAAGGACTCTGCAGGAATTCGGGCTGCAATGGAGGGGGAAGAGACGTGAAAAACCGGGACTTTCGCGGTAGTTGGGATCCAGCGCCCGCATAGTTCCGAACCAACTTTAATTCGCCGTACATACATTCTTATTCCACGTTTGCGGATCGCGTGGCGTTAGGCTGATTGGATTGCTCGCGCCACTGTCGTCGTTGCCTTTTAATTTATTTAAACTTAAATTGTTGTTTTTTCGGAGCGCTAGGTGCAACGACGATTTTTTTACAATATACATATTTCGCGAGAAATATAAAAATTGTATGAAAAATATGCAATAAAAGTGACATGTGAACGCCATACGGAAAATCGGTTATTAATAGTCATGATTATCTTACGCGCGGGAGATTTTTCGTACAATCGTACAGTGTTTTTCCAAAGTGTTCCCGATATAGAAAGTTAGAAAAATCGCGGGGCGAGATATCTGATATCGAATGTTTGGCAAGAGCTGCAAGAAAAATATGCGAGTCAGGTACGCGATGTTATCCATTAAATTTCTATCGCCAAGGGGTTATTTACTGATGCATACCAAACAGTAAAAACAATATCGTCGAATCGCCAACAACGTTAAGCATGCAATTCCAATCGATATAAAAAGCGAAATAAAAAAATCAGCATGTATTAGAGAACTCATTCTATGTATATAGCTACAATGGCACAAACTCGAACGCCGCTTTTGGATTTGAATCGATCTTCGGACTTTTTAGGAGAGATAAATTAAGCACGCGTTAATGGTATAGACAAGTTTTTTTTCTCCTGTTCATTCTACATAAATCTTTCCATCAAAACTTTATTTTCAAAATGTCTCTCTCTCTCTCTCTCTCTCTCTCTCTTCTGTATTAACGATTTCACCCATTACCGCTCGCTGTTCGCGTTGCAAATTTGATGCGCCGTGAATCAGCCAGCGCGATTCATTATTATCCTTCCCTAAGACAACGAATTAACTGACGTCTCCGTAAGGAACCAGCCATAGCGCGATTAGAAGACAAAACCAGTGTAATAGCCGTGCCATGGTGCCGCGAGACAACGAGAAATAAATAGAACGGGGCGACAGAGAGAAGGGTAGCGTTTATAGCGGGCGAAGAGGGAGAGGGTGGAGGAGAGGAAGAAATGAAGGAAGGAAAGAGAAGAGGTGGACAAAGAAGGTGAGGCGGAGAAAATGAGAAAGAGAAAGGCAAGAGAGAGAGGGAAAGAGAGAGGGGACTTGAGAAATTCTCTAAAGCTGGCAAAGTGCCGTCGCAGTGAATTCAGGGGCAGTCTTTAACTGTGTAGCGAAAGCAACGTCACCCTCTCTTGGGAGCTAACCCTCATACCCCCACGTTCCCGCCGTTCTCTCGTTCTTGGTGCGCGTCCTCTCTCAGATAATTAAACGAAATTCATTTACATAGCTCGAGTAATACGGGGTCGCATGGCGGTACGACGACGTCGTGAAAAGAAGAGAAAGAGTAGTTTTACTCCTCGGAAGGAGGGCGGGGGAGGATGCGGGAGCAGGACGAAAAAGGGAGACCGAAACGGGTTGCAGATAGAGGGGGGAGGGGGGGAGGGCAGAGATGAAACCGAAAGATAGAAAAAGAAAACGAGAGATGGAGAAAGTCGGAGCAGGTTACGGTGAAACACAGTCCACGTTATCCTTCTCTTTTTCTCTTTCTTGCGTCTCTCTTCGCTTTTCTCCGCTTTCCTTGATAGAATTTCCACGAGCGCGTCACCCACTTTTGATTTTCTGCGAAAAACGTTTTGTGTCGCGAAAACTGCCGTTATATATCAAGCGGTCTTGTTACCGCCATTTCCTTCCTCGACCGACAATGCGCTTTTACCCGCTTCTGAGCTCCTGCGAAAACACCATGAAAATTTCATACGAAAGGGAAAGAAAGAGTGAGACGCGAAGAGTGAGAATCCGTGGGAAAACGAACCGGCGCGCGGTGAAAATTAACGCACAGTCCGCTCCGAGGTAACGCCGATGAGATCCGGGATTTTCGAGTCCCATCCAATATCGCGCGATAACTTTCGATGCTCAGTTTAATTAGTTAACTCTCGCGATTGGCCGGCGATTAATCGAGTTTGAGTTATCTACGTTTATAGCTGGCGCATTAATTAATCGGACTTATTGAATTTTCGCATTTTTTTTTTCTATCGTGCTATCAAATCAGAATGATGCGCCATATTTTGCGAAAGCAAACGCGTCTCATATGAGATATAATGAACATATTTGTATATCATATCGTTCAACATTGATTGGAAGGATTCTTGATAAGCTTAAAGCGTGGGCCAAATATTTTTTATCAGTTTTTGCGGAACGTTGTTTGTTTTAAAAAAATAGAGAAAAATATTCGAAGCTATGAAAACATAACAGCTGTTATTGAACGGAAATTTATCGGTCAATATCAGTTACGTATACATATGCCCACGTTTACGAAGTTTATTATTTTAAGATATATTTGTTTACGAGTCATCGAATATCACTGAAGTCGTCTGTACTATCATTCTCTTGAAACGTGAATTTCACTACCATTGTGTAACCAACGCGTTATAAAAGAGAATGAAAGACATTTGGACATGAAAGCGTTGTTCCTCAATTTCACAGACATGAAAGATAGTGTCTACAAAGTAAAACAAAATCGAGGCAGGATTAATTAAAAAATTGTATGTGATACATACCAGAGAAATGGAAAAACAAGCTTTTGCTGTTTGTGCTAATTACGTACTAGTTACGTATTTAATATAAACTAAACATTAAAATATATAAAGAATTTTTAATATCTTTTTATATTATAATTTCAATTATTAATGATCAATTAAAATATTCGTAAAAAATGCATTTTTTAAATACGTTACAAATCTTGAAAAATGTATATGAATTTTAATAAGCCTATTTTGAACAATGAAATTATTTTCTACTCTTTTGCTTAATTATGTCTCAAAATATTTTATTTTTATTGCATATAAATATCTTCAATCATTATTTGATGAAATAGTGTCGCAAAAGATTGTTGTATTTTAGTCAAATCTACACGGAAAAAAATTACTCTTAAATTGAAACTTACGTATTCAATTTAACGCGATCCTTGTTTCATATATAAGCAACAATATATATATTCTTCTTGGAAAAATTTGAAAATCTTGAATTTCAAGATATTATAATCTTATTTCAATACTATAAGTATTATTTTTAAAATATGATATAATTGTTTTGATAATTTTATTCTAAGAAAATTATAACCTTCGATTTAAACATGTAGTATTTTCTATTCAATATTTTTTTTTCCATTCAAGAAAATTATTCTTAAATAACAAGAATATTATTTTCTTGGTTAAACTAACATTTTGAAATAAATCTTCATTCAAATAAATCTTTTTGATATAACGCGACATCATCTCATTTCAAGATTTTCGTTTTGAAACTGGAGATATTGTCAAAACAAAAATTTTTTTCTGTGTATTATTAACGTAAAAGACTAACGTACAAAAATCTAAAAAAAAACTCAAAAATAATTGGTTAAAATTGCGTTGGTAAACATCACTCATTCTGAAATTTGAAGTCACAGAAAATTAATCTCTACGGTCTTAATGAGTATTATACTGATATTGTAAAGAAATGAATGGATTACATTTATTGCGAGGAACGCATATAGGATAGGTGCATGTCGAGAGAACAGAATGAAAATAGGTTGAATAAGGGCGCAAAGAGAAAAAGAGAGAATATGTGTGTGTGTGTGTTTGTATGTTCATGTAATTGCGTGTTGTGTCCCTAGAGCCCGGTAAACTTTGATCCCTTTGCTCGGCCAATACCTGTGCGCTATTCATTCTCTCTGCACGCTATTCATTCTTGGTTGCCTTGCCTAACGCCTGATACATCAACATTGGTCTTTAATCGGTACATCTGTGTAATCCGCTAGAAGTCTTATCCACGCCGATTTTATATGATTTAAAAAAGACCAAGAAATTCGAAAAACCGAGAAACTTTTAAATGTCGCTGTTGAATAAAAGATAAGATCTTCTTACATGTGAACGAAGATTTAAAGATTAGACAATTTGATAATTCGAAGACTCTTTAATTTTTTAAATTTTATATAAATCCAAAGATTTTTAAAGTTTTAAAAAGTTTTAAAGATTTGAAAACTATCAAAAATAAAAAAATTCTCAGACTTAAAATTCTCACGTCTGTGTAGAAATTTTAAGTTTTGAAAATTGTAATAAATTTTAATAAACTTAATCAATCTGCATAGAAATGAAAATTTTAGTCTAAAGATAAGAAATGAATTTAATAAATTATTACGGCAATTTAATGATAAAATATCTTAACTCGAATCAACTTACATCAATTTAAGCGATCGCTAAATATATGCTTTCGATTTAGAATCAACGTACACTCAGCTCTTGTCACAGATATTCAGCTAATTATAAAGATCAATAAAGAGAAAAGGTAATATTCAAATAAGAACGATTAAAAAAGTTATTTTTATTCATCGACATTTCGTATTTTTTGCAATTAAGATACGATTAAGTTTAATTAGAATTGTCATCCATATATAATGATAGTAAGAAATAATAAATGAAATGATTGAGGCGTTGAACATTTGAATTTTTCACTGCGGAACTAATGACAAATCAAATAGTTATCAAATTGGGTTATAAGTTTCACAAGTATCTGATCGTTTTTTAATTTTTCATTTTGTAATTTAATATTTGCATCCTTAATTTTTTACGTAAAAATCTAGCAATTGGAAAAGAAAGTTTTCTTTTTAAATTAACTGCCATGCAAATAAGCCTCTTAACTCTCGGTTAATTTTAACTGTACATTTTTCTAGAAGGGTGTTGGCTAGAAAGGCGACATTTAATTTTATACACTAATGCAAAAAGTTACGTTGATTTCCTGTAACTGTGAATAACATACTGCTGTCACCAAATGCACATCCATTTATCAAACGCACTGTGAAAGTCGCGCCCAATTATCTCTATCTCTCTCTCCCCTTCCCTCTCCCTCCCCCCTTCCTCTCTCCCGAATTCCGACGTTTCGGTCGACATGCCGCGAGGCACGATTTCACTCGTAAAAGAGCGGGAAGGAAATATCCCTCTTTCCATCTATAAAAATCCAGCCGAATTGCCAGCATGCCCGGCGTGAATATATGCGCGTCGTCTTGTCGCTACAAATGAAATTCATGAAACCGACATACGAACCATGCCGGTCGGCCACTCTGCCGGTCTCGCAATGCAAACATTCCGGCGTGCCAATAAAAGGGAGAACAGAGGGAAAAGAGCGCGGTGCGCGAGGGGGAGGCGGACGCGGCCCTCCGGCGTAAAGAGGAAAAATTTGAACACCTCGACGGGGAGCGAAGCGGAGGATAGGTTAAAAAACAGGGTGGGAGGCTTTATGAGCGGCGGGCATCTGCATGGCCTCTCTATTGTTATCTCCGACAATAAAAGCCGACCAGGGTATCTACCATGCCGTGTACTCCTATCGCCGCCGCCGTTGGTATTATTATTGTTGTTGTTGTTGTTGTTGTTGATGCTGCTGCTGCTGCTGCGTACGTTGCAGCGTTTAATCTTTATACTTCGAGATTGTACCGCCGGGGTAATTGAATGTGCCTCCCGTTTGACGACAACGCGACCTTATGCCACTTCCGCGACATAAGTGCAAACCACGTGTCTCTCCCTCTTTCTCCCTCGCTCTTAAGATAGAAGGTTCAGCAATAACTGGAACAGTGAGTTACATAGGAGTTAAGTTATAGGTGTTGTGATATTCTTGTCTCTCTCTCTTTCTCTTCGCGTGTGTATGTGTGTGTGTGTCTGTCTATCTGTCTGTCTCTCCTTCAGCTGACTTCGGGAGAAGAGATGCAGGACGAGAAGGATGCTACAACGAGACCGTAACGGGGCGAACTGGATACGACTTCGATGAAGCCAGTTCCGCTTTCTGTTGACACGAACAAATGTTGAACATTCGATATATCGACGATTCACTGACTCGATCAAGTTTCTAGTTTTCCGTTGTTTGCACGTACCTTTGATTACTTAGGCAATTTAACTGAAAAAGCGATACAGCCGACCAAAGTCACGTGGAACACAAAATTGATTATTTAATTATCTCTTCAGTTATTTGCTTTAGAGAAAATGCGTCTGCTTTATATGTATTATTTTATAACAAAGGTTTTTCGCATATGTGCAAAATTAATATTAATTAAAATTACTTTGAGGAAATGTAACGTATATATTTACATAAAGAGTACTCATAGAGGGTGATTATAAAATAATGTAATACAACGTACCCACAAGAAAGGCGACACAAGATGAAAATATAAAATGTTCAGGATGAAAGAAAATCGCATATTTTAAAATTAATTATTTACGACGGTATATTAAGTATTAACACAAATTAAGTAATTAGGATCTAATCACAAATTGCTTGTTTCAAGTTTTCCAAAAGTAATGTAAAAGTAAATATTAATTCTATTATGGTGTACTGTTAGACTGCTATAAAAATTACTTCCCCCCGATTGATTTTTTCCGTTTTCATTTTTCCCGCTTTTTTAAAATTTGAATTCAACTCGTATCAACTTTTTCCGATTGAAGGCCGGTGCATTTAGAACACAGACCGCACGTTAAAACGAAACTCGAAAGATTCGACTTGTGTCACCTTTTTCTGCGTGCGATATATTATTATACGCGCGCACTTTTCTCATCGGAAAAGCTTCGCTCGACCGAGATCTCCTGTGAGCGCGCAGCGCCAACGTTTCGAAATCTTAAACCATCTGTCAGCTACGGTATCTATTGCAGTACTGCTCAAATTTGCGTCCGTTGCCGAAGAAGCGGCCAGTGATAACTGATGTGCGCGTCCTGCTCGGATTGTTGTGGACAGTGAGTGATGGGTTTCGATCCCATCCACCTCCCACGACCCCCTTCCGCGCCTCTGTCCCTCCTCCCCGCGTTTGCTATGCGGGAGAATGCCGAAGTGGTCACATGAAACCCCTCTGATCCGCGTTCGTTGCTATATCGCGGTGTTTTACGGCCGCGTACATCGCGTCGCGCCAGATATTTTAACGGAATGAATTCTGAGCATTTTTTTTTTTCAAAATCAATGAAAAATCTCGCTGTTGCGATGTTTATAACGGAACGCCCGTTTCGCGAGCGCCGCGCGCCGCTGTGACGCACGGTTTTTCGTAACATTTAGGCCGGGAATTTGTATAATTAAACCGAGCTCTTGCAAAAAAAGATAAGTCCTCTGTACTGAATTTACATTTCAATTGTCCGCCAATAATTCAGCTATCTATTGACCATCTGAATCCAGTGATAAATGATAAATATATGTCTTTTCTGTTATGAAAATCGCCAATTCTCTGCATTGCTTTGTATTAGCATTTTTATGTCGTTTGTCCGAGAATCTCACGAGATTGATATCGCGCGCGATATCGAACCGGCTCGATATTCCGTTCCGCAAACGTCGATTGCCACGAACAAATAGCAGAAACAACGAACAAATTAGCATCGACCGCCGAAGAAACGTCGAATCGACCGGGAACCGACACTCGCGCGCGCGTGCGATCTGGCAGCTTGAGTTGTAGTGGACAGTGAGTGATTGGTAGCGATCCTCTTCCGATCTCCCGGCAGCCGCGTGGAAAATGGGAAATGCGGTCGAAAGCGTTCGTCCGTTCGTCCCGCGGGTTGCTGCGTCCAACGATGCGAGCTGCATAGATGCCCCCGTGGTAACGTGAAACCGAAAGGAGTGGTTGGTGGGAAAGGAGAGGGTGGAATGGGGAGGGGGGGAAGATGGCCGCGAGGACGGGAAAAACGTCTTAAAGGACGAAGCGAGGTCCCGAGGAATTAGGAAGGAAAGAACATGCGGACGCCGGAAGGAAGAGGCAGAGGAAAGAAGACGGTATGAGGGGCGAAGCCATTTCCCGAGATGAGCGGAAGAAACGCGGCAACAGCCGGGAAAAGGTGAAGCGGTAACGTCGGGACGCGCGCGGACGGACCACCACGACGGAAAAGAAACAAAGCAAGCGGAGGGCGCGGACGTGATGAGTTTAAGGAAAGTTACGAGAAAGGGGCAGACGCGCGGGAAGGCAATAAGGGAATACCGCCGAAAGAAACAACAACGAAAAGGCGGCCGAGAAAGTAATAGGAAGATAGAAATACCGAGTGCGCGGGGGCGCTTTTCTCTCTCCCCTTTCCCCTTCCCCCGGCATATTTCGCGCGGTTACGAGATATCCCTTCCCGTTTCATAAAGCGGATTGGCCTTCGCGAATCGTTTCATCCGGGTCCATGAATATTAAGAAAAACCGCGAGATAAGTCGGTCAGTCGAAATCTATTATATTATGATACATTGATGTAATCGCAATTTAATAGTTGAACGTTATGCATCGCACCGCGGTTATATAGTTTAAATTCTCAGCGTTGACATATATATTTGAAAAATGTATAACATTTTACGTTGTTTCTTGGGCTTAATTATATCTTATAAGAAAAGTTGTTCTATCCAACTTGTTAATATTGTCACATGTATTTTCTTTATTCAAATATTTCCTTATTCTAAATATAAATTTTTGAATACTTAAGACCTGGTTTCACCAGATATGTGATTTTCTTTCGTCATTGGATAAATGATATTTTTATCTCGATAATTTGAGAAAATACAATTAAAGTCTTATATAAAATTAGAAACTTGTTGATAAAACGTAATAATAAATTTTCTGCTTCGGCTGATGAGAAAGATTGAAAATATAGAAAAAGAAATTTTGTTATCTTAATTTTTATGAATTTCTGTTTCTTTAGATCAGTAGGAGAATTTATCTGTGTGTACACAATATACGATATCTTGTGTTTGGTCTTCTTCGTTTGATCACTTCACTTTTTTTAAGAGAATCGACAAATTGGTGGATCTAGTTACTTGAATCGTAACAGACAGTGAATGACATTCTGGTTCGGACTACCCTTTGTTTATGCTATAAGGGGAATCGATAGTCTGAACTCAAAGAAATACCACATTCATTATGCACGTCTGAGAATTCTTTGGGACTAAACATTCCCCGCTTTTGCAAATCGATCCGATTTCTGTTAGCATTTCGTCAGCAAAATTATGGTATGCCTCTATATACGCAACAATATTTCATTGGATACTTTTATCAATAAGGTCATATAGTTGTAGGTTAAAACGTTATTAGAATTTTTTTCGAGTAAAACGTTATTAGAATTTTTTTCGAGTAAAATAAATTGTAGAGTTGTGTAATTATGACATTTAAACGAGTAACTATTAAAATTTAAAAAACGCAAAGTTACATATTTAATTGTGTTAAATCATATACTCCCTATCTCTCTTTTTTCTCTCCTTTCAAATTTCCATGAAAAAAATCGCTAGAGTATTATCTGATGTTACACGAAAGAAATAAACATAACAACTAATTACCACCTGCTTTTAATAGTAGTTAAAGCGCGTGTCACACAAAATGCATGCATACAGTCAAATAAAAAGAAACATACAACGACGGCTTTATCGGTGTACTGGAAGCGAAGTTCCGGTGTAAAACGGCTTTTTTCCTCGAAGGCGCACTCCTTGCCCCCTTGCGGAAGGATTAAGCCAGTGGCTAGACTCGTGAGAAAGTGCATCTCGTCACGGAACTTTTAAGTAGCCGCGAAAAATACGCGAAACTGCCGTGCCACATTTCTCTCCTTCCTTTGACTCGTTTTCGCTGCGATTTGTTCGCGTAGAATGTACAATCAGAAATCAAATTTTCCGTCGAAACGTTCAACTCTAGCTTTCGTTTACTTTTGACAATTTACGATTACAGTTGCAATAGCTAACGACTGTTAGGAACTACTTCCGTATTAACAGCTTAATTTATTCCTTAATGATGAAACTCCATATTAAGTTAAGACAGCGCTTAATTTCTGAATGCGACATTGTTATTCGCGCGTGTGCCGCGTTTCTAGATATTACATAAGATTACGTAGCTGCGCGATAAATTATCTTACAAAAGTTTTGCGCAACGATTGCCGGCTGAGCGAACAGACCGACGTCGCGCGCACGGAAGTTGCAAATGAAAAAGTTGCAACCGGTATAAACTTTTTTTTTTCCCGGGCTCTCGGTATTTTTCAAAGCATAATCTATTCGCGCGGTGAGTGCGAAGCAGTTAATTCTTCACGATTCGCAGTTTAATCGGACGCGGGCGACACACTTTCCGACCGAGTTTGCGTACAGTTGATCATAATTTTTTTCTCTCTCTCTCTCTCTCTCTCTCTCTCTCTCTCTCTCTCTCTCTCTCTCTCTCTCTCTCTCTCTCTCTCTGTCTCTCTCTTTCGACAAAGTCTGGACGTACAATACCGTTGCCACGGGAGGGGGCCGCAAACACGGCTACGATGTTGCGCGGCACAAAGAAAAGAATGCGCCACAAGCGGCCGCGTATTTCAAAGTAAATGTCCGCTGCTGCAAACGCCGCGATGTCAAATACTTTTTATTTCAGCGGAACGGCTAGTTGCCTCACTAAACCGTCCCTTTGTTAGAATTACAAATTCATGCTTGCGCAATATGTTCAATGTTCTTTATGCGCCTCCGAGTGTGTCTCCCGCCTGGCGTTCGTAACGTGTCGCGCGCGCCCGCGCATAGTTTGATATAATCCACTTCATTTGTTTTATCGCATTTAACTTTTCCCGTTGAGATTGCACACCGGATGACTTCAATCGATTAGGATGGGTTACGTTTCTCAGAAGCGCAAATCCGACAAGAGAAATCGATACTATAATTGCAAGGGGGGAATTGTAAGATATTCTGTGTACATTGCTTTCCGATCTTTTAAGTCAATAAGTCGTTTTACCATTTATTTATTGATACCAAATAGACTCGATTTAATTTATTATTGAGTTATAGCAGCCAGGTTTATCTGAATGTAACCGTGTGTATGGGAGTCGATATCCGCAAACATCGTGTTCATATATTGATCGGCGTGTTCCGCGGAGATTCGTAAAATTACGTGGCGAGACATAAAAGGGGGATTTCGTGGCGAACAAATAGACGCTCGCGGCGAGAATCAAACTTTCATCGCGGAAAATGTCGGGAATTTCGGAATCGACGTCGGAGGAATTTGCAGGATCGTTACGGGATCGAGTAAGCCACTCGAGCGCGAGGATATTAGGCGATGGTTACCGGAGGAGCGGGCGATAAAAGTCGTACGGTGGAAACTAATTCGGGTCGACGAAGGGAAATAACCAAAAATAAAGCGGACCTTAGCGGATATTCTCATGCGCCCCAATCTCGATGAGGTTTTGTCGATGAGTACAGAGTAGCTCGAGTTCAAGCATGGCCGCACCGCGCGATCACCCGTCGCCGATAAGTATTAAAATTTGTTTTACACGCGTTATTTATTTTAGAGTGAAGGAACGAAGAAGCGTTTCTAAAGACAAAATTTTTTTCTGCTGATTCCTATATATACCGATCGATGTGAAATAATTATTTTAAGATTTAATTTGTCTGTTGCTCTTGCGACGATACTCATAATTTTTTTAAATTAACCTCAGAATCTGCTCGTGTTGCTGTGACGATTCAACGATATGTAATGTAATGCTTCTTTGAAAATATGGAAATATGAAAAAATGAGAAAGACACGTCGCGCCGATTGCTCTTAGAACCGCGGATTTTTTATTTAAAGTAACAGGAGAAGAAAACAAAATTAGGTAATATCCTTACACGACACACCAAACACATGGTTAATGTTATCCAGAAACGACACCCGGGAGGTCTCCCTCCTATCGCACGAGCATAAAATTATAAAAGATATAAAAGCAGAATAAAAGAATATGAGAATGTATTCTCCACTAAAATATTTACTGCGCACGGGAATAGTCGTAATAATCCTAAAAGTTTCAATAGTTTTCCAACTGGCTCGTATTTTTCAATTTTACATCCGTTCGTAATATCGATCCTTCGGCGATCGAGTGGCAAAACTCCCTCCGAGGATCTTTCGAAGAGAGACTCGCGGCTCGCGCGGGATACCCTCGCACGCGCCCGCTCTGAGGCTTCACGGCCAGCTCGCCTCCGATTGAATCGTTCGATTAACGATTCGGATATCGCCGCGTGGCGGAAACCACGGGCTACCATTCGGTGATTCGACGCCTCTGCCTCTTTTGTCGTCGTTACTGGCCTCCCCTTCCCGCATTACTCCCGCGAACCACCGAATTTACCCCGCGTATTCCGCACCGGGCACGCCTGGGTTGAGGGCGCGCGGTAACGCGGTGACATGTGGACACCCCGAAAAAATTACGTAAATTAATGTCAATTGCGGCCAGTTGGCTCCCGAGAGGGGAGAGTGAAACAGCGGGCGAGGGTGTGTGGTGGACTGCAGAGGAGGGCGAGGAGCGGAGCGAGCGGGATAACACGATGAGCGAGAACCGCGCGGAGAGCTCTGAGGGATGACACGTTGGGTCCTCTTCTCGCGAGAGGGGCGATGAGAAGAGCGGAGGACGGGAAACGCGGGTACAGCACAGCGAAAAGGGGAATCGGGGGGGGGGGGGGAGGGGAGGGGGCAAGGGAGGCACAGGGTGAGCCGGTGGGACTGTATGTGATTGATGAGGCAGTGATAGCGACGGGTCTGCACTCGACACCTCGCTACTGCCACCAAACAATGCATATTCATCGGTCGTATAAATAATGCCTGTTTAATACATAAATATACATTAACGCGCGGCCGTGCGGACGGGGGGACGGACGGGGGAGGAGGAGGGGTAACTGCAATTCGCTGTACCGGATAGATGGCCGCGCGTTGCATCAGCAAACGAAGGTAATTCCAAGCGACTGACTTCCGATCGAGGCGGCGCATTTTTATTCGACTTTATTATCGATGTTTCATGCCGAATGATACCTTTCCCCCGCATTTATATTCGACGGTTCATCTTTTGTCGCGGCTTTTCTTTTTGCAGAAATTTTCTAGCGTTCGCTTGCCTCGGTGTGTTGTCTGGTTCAAATTAATAAAATTTAAATTTCCATTTCTGTCGTCGTCGATATATTAATTAATATTATTAAGTTACGACAACGGATTATTAAAATACAACAACGATTTTGACACGTAAGCACATATCCCTAATTAATTCATGATACTAACGGAATGGCGAATAAAAATGTGAATTAAATTTCAACATGTTAAAAGATTTTTTTCATACTACGTTGAAATTTATTTAACCACGCAAATGGAATATTGCGCGTCTATTATATTGTATTAATGGAGCAATAAATTACTTGCGGAAACAGGAGAACTTTTTAACAGAATATTCCCACTTGATATTTTAAATAAATAACAATTTTAAATAAACGCCACAGCGTACGAGAAGTTATAGTATGGCGTGAACTGTTATTTTCAACGAACGATATATTTGTTTTCCACACCCATAAAGTGCAAAAATATTTAATGTTCATGTGCGCAATGAACATTTTCATGTAAATTCGTACGGTACAATGCAACGGAGTGTCACGCATAATATTGGGACGCGATACGTTCCGTGTGCAAAATGGAAACGGACAACTGTTGGCAAAATGAAAATGATTTTTCCCTCTTGCGATCATCTCTCGCGATCTGGGTGATACGTCGACTGTAAAACTGAATGTGCAACTCTCCAAAATTTCGCAACGTCGCGCTAGCACGCGCCGCACGTATTCATACAATATTTATTCGGAGCAATTTTCCGCGCCAAATCGGCGCGTCGCGACGCCGCGGGTTTTTTTTTTTGTTCCGCGACAAAAGAGAACCGTCTCATAGTAAATTGAAATCTGTCGAATCGTGAATTTAAATCGCGCGATCGGGCGGGGCTCTCATTTTTTTCCTCCATTGTCATTTATCACGGGCGAATTAGGCGCTCATTTATCATCAGTCGCAGGACCTGATGAACAAGTAACGCGGCTGTGTGTACGTGTGTCATACACACAATATTAACGGCGTTTCATCGACGGCATGGTAATGAGTTTCTTATAAGATTTGCCGTGTCGCGCATTTTAAATGAATTTCAGTCGGACTGCTTGACACGTTTTGCGTGGGACGGAAAAGTGCGTTCGTTTATCCAATTGGATTAAACCTTTCGATCAACGTTAAATAAAGGACTGGGATATCGATCTTTTTCGTGATATCCTTCCCTAAATATAACTCTTGCGACTTATTCGCGTATGTTTCAATAATAAATCATCCGATTTTATCGATACTTTAATTATTCTATTTTGGTGTCTCGATACTTTATTTCTGACTGTTTTGGGGACGAGGTTTCCTTTTTTACCACTTATCATATGGATTTGCGTGTTCTGTCTTCGCTATCTCGAATCTATTGTCGGCCGTTACGAACACGCAAATCTACGTATAAAATATGCAGTTTGTAACGCCATCGCGATGTACCTCGTGATATTTATATATTTCGGATATATGCAATTGGCATTATACTCATGGCTATAAAATATCAGCTGCATACATCGTATTGTTTCTATTGAATCTTTATTACGAACTCCCGTAATTATCCAATAGTAATATTGAAATTTAATGAAATGTAATAATCGAATAAAAATCGCGGCAATTAACTATGAATGTAAAGAATATAAAAAATATTACTTGCTGACGATTATTTTTACAGTAAAATATTATTAATTTGTTGTAAAATATGCGTGCAAGGCGCGCTTTAGCGCGCCACAAAGTATTTTACATTACGATGAGCACATTTCCTTTCCCCGTAACCAGTTGGATCGGGCTGGGGAAAATAGTCTCGCTGTAATGCCCGGAGTTAATTCAGGAAGCCGTCACGGGGTGAAGGTTCCTCGGTTTCATCGTCGGGGGCGGCTGCCGCGAAATTAGGTATCGGGGAGAAAGAAAAGGTGAAGCTGGAACGACAAAGATCAGACGAGACAGACGCAAGTTCTCGTTACCGGATTCGCGTAGTCCGCCTCAGTTAAATTTTGTGGACGGTAGAATAACAATCGCCCGTGAAGCCAACGAGATCCGTGGTTTCGCGACTCCTCGCGTTTCTTGGTGATGGTTCCTGCAGATTGCAATTGAACCACTGACGTGAATGAGAGAGATTAGATTCGCGCTTTCTTTTTTTTTTTACGAGACCACGAGTTCTATATAATTCGGTTAAACAATAAATATATTTTTGATATGATTCAATATTCTGCAATATTAATTTTAAATAAATTCCATAGAATTTATGTATAAACACTATGGATGTATTACGAGAGATAAATGTATTAAAAAAGTACGTTTTAATTCTAATAATACGTCCTGGAATTAATACAAGAGACACTTTGTGTTTTAGGGCGTATTTAATTTCCCGTTTGTGTTTGCAACTCTTTCGAACTCTGTCTCATTACGCCAGTGTCCCAAAGTCGTCAATGATAACGAGTTTACTTTCGGAGCGTGTAAACGGGAGGCTCGCTTTTAACATAATACACGATTTTTAAATCACACTGTCACAACAGAAAACAAAGCTCGAACATTTGCGCCCCGGAGCAATATACGACGACAATGTCAATGCGCCACCGTAACTTTCAAGCTCGACCACACGAGTAAATTACATCCGAATGACAACAATACTCCTCCCCCCCTCCCCAAATGATATCGTGCCGGGGTATCGGCCGAATCCCATCGCGTCGCGGTACAGCGAACGCGTGCGCGATTCAATTTCGCGCGGGATCGCGCGAAACGCGTCGCGCGTAAATAAATCGGTGCCCTGGATTCGAGAAAGGCGCCCGCCCTGGATTCAAAAAAGGCATCCTAAGTAAGCGTTCGCACGGGAAGTCCGCCCGATCCACCGCGAATATAAGATTATAACTGGATGAAGTAATAAGATTAAATTTCACGGTATCTGTGCATTCTCTTCCCCCTCCTCCCGCTCCCCCGACTCGCTTTTCCCGATTTATCCTCTCAGATCGTTTTCACAATAATTTTAGGCAAGTATTTTTTTAAATAAACTAAAATAAACGACTAAATTTTTTTTATTTACAATTAAACATGTGTGTCATTCTGCATATTTTCATGCTTTCAAATGATTCAATGTGCCGGGGATAAATCGTAACATGTGAATGTTTAAAGAGATTTAGCAGAAAGTATATTGCGAAAATGGAGATATGATATAAACGCAACATTAAACTGCCCGAATTTTTATATAAATTTTGAAGTGTTTCAAAAAATATTAATATTCTGATAACGTCGAATACAAAGAAGTCGATTCCAACACCAGTCGTGTTAGGAGCAGCCAGTTTGAATTGATTAGAAACGCAAATGAAAATTTAACATATCGCTATATTGAACATATTAAACTGCATTAAATTAATATTATTATTAAAAAGCTTTAGCTCACCTTACATTCGAAGAATTTATAGATAAAATTTGAAACTGTTCCTTTCTCGTTACACTCAACGCAATCAGCGATATTGCAACCGCCCGCCGAAAACCAATTCGATGAGGTAGGCGGTCGCGCGCGCGATTCTCAAAAACAGACGGTTCAGGTCACGTATGGCCCTGGGTTTCTCCTCCACATTTCCCTTACTCATTCGCGAATTTCGATACGGTGAAGTGTACTCGATACATTCAAAAACCCCCATGTTGCAGTCGCAGTTGCAGCGGTGGCGACTGTAGGCCGCCTGTGGTCTTTGATAGCGGAACCGACGACAGCCACCTCCAGCTAGTGAAATAGCCGGCTGTATAAAGAGCGTCGGATCACAGTGTGTTCGTATGACAAAAGAAAGAGAGACAGAAAAAAAGACGTGAACGAAATGCCGAGACAGATCTTGCGAGAGCAGAGAGAACGAAACATGCGGAAAGGTGTAGGGGTGAGCAACATCTGGCGCTCATAAACAAAGTAATGTCTTCCCCACTGACCCCGCGCATTTTTTGCAATTATGAAGATTCTTGTCGACATCGCGTGACATCTTTTTCCTCTCGTCGTCTTACACGAGTTCTAAGTTATTCCACCTTCTCAAGCCTCTCAGCCTTTAAACATGCATAATTGATTTTTTGTTTTACATACGTAAGTATATATACACACATCGCACTTATAACGGGAAAGAAAAATACTGGAGATGAATCGAATGACCTATCAAAAAAAAAATTTGAGGTCGAAACTTGCACAATTAATTCTACGTAATCGGAATTTGCTGTAAATTATTACAATATTTTAAAAATTTATCACAACACACTTATAAACCAAATCTAAAAAATAATAAAATTGAATAAAATCATCTGCATAATCTAAAACTTTATTAAATTATATTTGCATATATATAGAACATTTTTCATATAATAAAATAAAACACGAGGGAAAAAATAATTAGATTATCACCAGCCCTTTCTCTGCACAAAATGGCATTACATAAGGCCTACAAGAAATGTGTTGCGTTTTCGTAACATTGTCGGAAACGGGTTAAGCCTCAGTCTAGTATAAAATGCAGCATCGTAACACACAGTCAGGTCGGGGTTGTGAATTCGCGATGCTCGCCCGAGTTGTGCCGTACATCGACCGCGCTCCTGCAAATAATCAATCCGTCCGAGGTGCCGGCGAGAGAGAGAGAGAGAGAGAGAGCGAGAGGAGCAGATCGAGATAAAGAGAGGGAGAGAGCAAGAGCGTGTTAACGATCCACTGATCAATTAGGCTTCGCGTGCGACGCGTGCGATGCCCGCGCTGAAGGCCGTGGAGAAGAGGAGTGCATCTCCACCCTCCGTTCGCGTGGCAGCGGCGTGTAACACGTGTAACACGTCGGACAGGGACGAAGAAGAAGCGTGTTCGGAGCGCTGGCGTGCAGAATTACGAGAAGATCGCGTGCTAAACGATTTTGCTCTTCACCCTCGCCGCCACCGTTCTTCCACCCTCCCGCTCGCGTTCCTCCGTCGTTCTTCTTCTAGTATGGTGGTGGAATGACACGTACGACACCACAGATCGTAGATACTACATTATTCACTGACTTCCCAATTTTAGCAAGGTTGAGTCAAATATTTTCAGAGCTACCCTATAAGTCCAAATATATAAGTTTTACGTGCTTTCTTATATTTTCCTTTCTCTCCTCCTTTTCTTGTGCTCGATTTTTTTCGACGAATACAATTTAATGACACTGTCAGATTAATGCGCGAAACGTCAACTAATGTAAAGTTAAATTTTGTATTCATAAACAAATTATTTATATACAAACAAATCGAGATATTATACACTTATTATATTATTATATTGTCTTTAAAAAGAGGTAGAGAGAATATTCGAAATCATTAGATGAACAGCAAAGTGCATAGACGTAAGATATGTTAAGCTTATAGCTGAGCCATATCATCAGAACACATCGATTTCTACATTGGAATTATTTGCTAATTATTTGTTATTTTTTGCTGAAAAAAATATTTTTTTGCTCCAGCCAAAAAAATACCAATGGCTAAATAGCTTGATATTATGCTATCTAGCCACTACAAAAAATTGTACATAAACTAAATAAATTAAAGAGTCAACGATACATGAATTTTTTGCTAATTATTTGCTATCTTTTGGTGACAAAAAAAATGTTTTTGCTCCAGCCAAAAAAAAATTTGCCAGTGCTACAGACAGCTTAATAACAAGATACTACAAAAAACGTACGCAAATTAAATGAATTTTAAAAACCAACAATGTATAAATTATTGCTAATTATTTGCTAATTATTTGCTATCTTTGGATGACAAAAAAATTTTTTTGCTTCAACCAAAAAAAAGTTACCAGAATATGGTACTAGAATATAAATTTTTTGGTAGCATTATTAGCGTGTTTGAATATAATTAAAAGGTTTTTGTCTCGTGACGTGTACTAATAGATAATTTGATGTCACAACCCAGATTTTTAGAAAAAGTGACTTGTTCGATCCTCGTAGAAAATCCTTTAATTATTTTGATGACCCGACAAAATTATTTTTAGACTGTAACTATCTAAATTTATATTTACCGCAGCAAAATCGTCCTATCTGTGCATGAATTTTATTTATTATTCTAAAAGTCGGGTCTAAACACTTAACGTCTACAAGCACTACGGATGTTAAAAAGCTCTGAAAATGACTTTGAATAACAATATGCGATAGTACAAAAATACGCTGAAAACATTAAAAAAAAAAAAAAGAAATGAAACGATATTTCCTTCCATGGATTAAACTTCGACTTTGCAAGATTTATAACGTGACGTGCAAAAATTATACTCTGACGAGATACGAGCCACGTAGACGCGCGGACCTCGTTGTAACGTAATCGTCGCAAATTTACAGCAGGTGAACGATATCCTCTTTGTTGCTGAAGAGTGAGCTGCTGCGGTTGTCAAGCTAATAAATTCCGGATATCCATGTACGCGCGGCAAACGCGCGCGGTAGAAGCAACAATATGAACCGAGAGGAGAGCATAAATCACTTTAACGCCCTTCGCCTTCAATGGCTGATGCGTTCAATTTTTACATGCAACGCGATGCGACACGATGTGAGGCGCCGCGATATATCGATAATTGCGGTTTTTTGTCACGACGCCCCGACAACGCCCAGTGCGAAATAATCGAAATTTTTCAACGGCCTCGTAACCGTAAGCTGAACAATGCCGCGTTTATTAAACTGTTCCGGCAATGTGAAACAACGTCAACGTCTATTGTGCCGGAAGAGGGGAATTAAAACGTTAATTGCGCTTGAAAGTCCAACCGTGTCAACGATCGTGTCATCACCGGGGGATGCATTCTTCATCGGTTTATTTTTTATCATTTCATTCGAGTTTGGATACTTAGCGCACTAGAGTTTATTATTATCGCCCGTGTATCATAAAGTGCGAAACAGGACTGCGAGATAATATATAGTAGGACTAGTCCTTAACATATAAATTCGCAAACTTCTTTTCTTGCAGTACGAATTTATCTTCACTGACCTAGTTTTATCCTATCTTGGGTAATACCAAGTAATTCCAACTTTCAATGAAAAAAAAAAAAAGAAGAAATAATAAACTGCGAATTAAATTGGTGAAATTAGAGAAACTCGCGGCTCGAATGTCGTCGGGGCTTTCTGTTTCGAAGGGATAGAAAACGTTCGAAATAATTCGTTTTTTCGGCAAAGGCATTTCAGAAAATCGTATAAATCGGAATGAAGAATAAAATGCCGAATCGATTGTCAAGATTCTTAATGGACGGGAAGGAAGCAAATAAGAGGAAGAGGTAGCGGGATACTGCTCGATAGTTCACTGATAGTCCACTCTCGCAATCCTCTCTTTCTCTCTCTCTCTCTCCCTCTCCCTCCCTCCTCTTCCCCTCCGTTTCCTTTCCCGCCCCTTCTCGTTGTGCTGCATTCTGGTGGCGCACGAGCGTATAATGCAAGTCCTCGGAAAGCCCAAAAAGGAAATAAACAAGCCTCTAACTGAAATCGGGAATGTGAAGTGGATGGTAGTTTAAAACGATTCGCTCTCGGCTGCTCCTTCTTCTCTCTTCCCTCACGTCCTTTCTTTTTCCCAACCGATAGTCGCATTCCGCTTCCCCTTCGGTTAAAGCGGCGCCCCTTAAACGTAAGCGTACATATATCACTCACACATACCTGCCCGTACACACATGCGCGCGTGCGTATGTGTATATCGATACCTCCCTGTTCGGTACTTACATGACCCACATGAGCAGGAAGTTAAGCGATACTCGAAAACGAGGCAAACTCGAGTAAAACCGGGGAGTCGCAAATCCGTCATTTCGGGCGAACGAGGCGTGTACAAGGTGCGTCATAAATAGTTGAACCCCCAAGCCTCCAACGGAGATCTATGTGCGTTCTCCGCAGCTCTCCATTTTTGCGACACGCTCGGAATTTTTATTTTACTCGCTTTAATGGAACGCTGAGGAGAAAATAACGCGGTTGAATTTACATTTTATGTGAATGAATCAATCGTGTCGCGTTAATGATACAGTAATGTTGAACTTGTAAGCCAGAATATAAATTAGAACTGTCACATGTGTGGACAATCGTAAAAATAAATGTTATGATAAATGCTAATAAATTCCTGGAAACGCTGCAACGTGAAAATTGATTGAAATAAATCTGCAAAATGAACAACGTGATTGAATGGAAAACCCGATATGTTATATTTGAATACAATTGAAGACATTCTAACCTACAAAGTGTTCGATAACAGTTATTATAAGTCATCGTTTATAAGTTGACAATATAAAATTTAATGCTTTTAATTGGAATTAATTTTTAATTAAATTTTTTTTAAACTTTATTACAACAAATGTTTTTGAAAAAATTAATTGAAATAATATCAAATTAGACTAAACAAGGTTATAAAGAACATGATTTTATTTTGTATGTTAATTGTGTTCTAATATATTATAAAGTAAATTTATTTTCTCTTTTTTTCTCTCTTTTTTATTACTTATTTCATATTTATTATAAATTGAAATTGTCAAAAGCATATAACACTTTGTAAAACGATATGGGACATTATTATATTTTATGAAACAACACGTAGGGCATATTTCAAGGATTTTTCAAACATCAAATATCGAACACTCTATCATCGTTTCCAATCATTCCGTACTTCGCGAGGCGCAACGTTTCCTTGATTATATCGCACGCTCTCTCCATCGGAAGAAACGAACAGATAGAAGAGAAAATAGCTGGCGCGGTTAATTAAGCGGACTCTAGCAGAGACTAGTAGACCTTCCTTCCGACTGAAAACCTATTAGCTCGACTACGAGCGATCGATCGCACGTCCCGCTTAAACTAATCTATATTTACGGTACAAAGATTGAACCGGCAATACAACTCCAATAGCGTACATTGCCGACCTTAAATCCGAAATAGCAACTACGTGTGTTGACTGAGTATTTTGATCGAAGGGGAAAAAATCCTTGCCCATAAAAATATCAGACGGACCATAAAATAGATTCCTTGACATGGGTTTTCATAAAAGATGAAGAAACCCGAGTCGTAAAAGTTGATTGACTTTAATTTACAGGAATAGCAAATATCGGAAAAATGACACAAAAATATCGATTCAAATTTGCTTTTGTGTCACGGAATCAATTTGAAAACAAGAAAAGAATATTGATCGAAAAATTTTGCGGCGCAACATTAATTTTTTTTAAAGTTCTAAAGTCGTCAAGCAATCTCGGTCCAATATCAAAAGAGATTGCGGTTATTATACGTAGAATTGTACAAGCGGAACGTAATCGGACACAAGCCGGCATATGGAATTAAGAATACAACGGCGGTTGAAAGAGAGAGAGAGAGACAGAGAGAGGGAAGGAGACTACGTGAATTATAAATTATGTACAACGCACAAATACCTATCGCCCCGGCTATTAACCGCTCGACAAGCGCAGTTCCCCTTTAGTCTCGTGTAACATACTCTCTCGTGTAATATCATTTCCGCATAAATCTTATAAAGCGCGCGGCTGACGCGAGGCGACGGCGGCGTGACTAGCTGGCGAGTCGCGCTCAAACCGCGAAGATGAGAGGAGCAAGATAAGAGGAAAAAAGCTTGCAGGAAAATGGATGCGTCACGTACTGTAACTTACTTTGCCGTACGAGTTAATCTAACTATGAAGTTTCCCATATAACGGGACGCGGGTAGGCGCGAGCGCCCGCCCGCTTTCTCCTAAGTAGTTTAAGTTAAGTCAATGCTAATTTTGTTTCGCTTTTGAGGAGTACGGCGACATTTACGCAATCGGACGTATATCATACGCCCCCTCAGCCACTCAGTTTCTTCGGTCGCGACCCTCAACGTTCCGAGAGACTTGACGCTGATTAGTGTGCCTAATAGTCTGAATCCGCGCGACTTATTGTTCACATCGCGGGGGAGCAGGGGGGGGGGGCAAGTGAAGTTTTAACGCAAGTGATAATTCCGGCAGCCCCGCTAATGATAAACTCCGTTGAAACCCGGGAGTTCTGAGGTAACTTTTGACACTAACTTTTACGACTTAAGTACCACCTGTTAAAAGCACGCGCTTTTTAGAAATGTACTTCACAACAATGTATTTATATTTCACAACAAAAATAACAAACAAAAAGAAGTTTCAGACATTCTTTTTCATCAGTTAGATCGTGATAGGATCTTTGTATTATTTCGGGGTTTCCTCTTTTTGGAAAGGTAATGCAGTGATTAAAATAATTACAAAGACTAGAGCTTTTTATAAAGCATTAAATTGATGGACATATGTAAATTACATATTTAAAAAATGAGAGATCGTAACAAAAGCAAGAGAGGAATTATATATGTTATCGCTAACTTGCCCGGAAGAAAGGAAGCAGGAAAAACACAAGCGTATTTACCGTTAAAAATTCAATGGCGCTGCACTGATAGCTCGACCGATGTCGGTCAGCTGAATCAATCAAAAAGAAAGCGTACTTTTCCGCGTGAAAAACAACGGATTAATATTTAAATGATAAATGGCTTGGCAGGCTGGTTACTTTATAATTATTGGAAAATGCGAATCTCGCGATGGGATAACTCGAATGATTACCTTTCTCATCCTATTTCGCGTGTTGCACCGTGGGAAAATATGGGAGAAAGAACCGCCAGAAAGATTTAACCGCGCGCGCTTATTTAAAAGTAATTAAACTTCCTACGTGTAATTCGAACTTGTTAAATCTTCATCTATATCTCTTATTTCATTTTAAACTGATTTAAAAGTACTCTATCTATCCTTGGAAAATATTCAACACGTTTATAAAATATTTCACTATAATTTATGCGTCTCTATATCTTTTTATTACTACGCAATCTTATTATATAGGATAATTAGTATTTGATTAATTGATACATTATCGGTAATGAAAACAATTTGCATTAACATAATAACTGAAAAATTTGCTTCTCATTATACATTAGCTTTGTTACATTTTTAATTGCCAATTATTAATTTTAAAAAATTCACCTTAATGAAAATCTCTTTATTCTCGTTTTGTTGATCATGAATGACCTTTTATTCGTCAGAATTTTGGTATCACCTTTTGTTTGGGAAATTTCGATATCGCTATTATTTTTATTTAAAAAAAAATATTGAACTCACGAAATTCTGATATTGCATCTGAACGTATATCACAAAGCAATTTGAATTAGACGTTCAGCAATGATCTCAAGCTGTTGATAAAAAAGCCGGATATAAAACTGCAATTTATGTTCCTAATTAACGCCACATCACAAAATCTATCCGTTTTTTAATGAACCTTAGCAACGAGATTTCCATCATGAGAGTGTGCCTCGGAAAAGCGGAAAGCGAAAGCAGGAATAAACCATATTGCACAAACCGCCGCTATTTCCGTCATTTTTAAGCGAAGAAACGAAACAGCGGAGACAGGTATATCTGCGAAACAGTCACATTTTACGATCTCTCGCCGCGGGCCATGAATATCGCAAGCATAAAAGCGTTACGAAAGAGAAAAAGGAGAGGAGCTCACGGCAACTTCCGTTTTGAAAAACGCAGCGGATAATTGTTCGCGGATCGCTTTGAGAAGGCACCGCGTTGATCTGCCTCGTCGCATCGTCGCAAACTCTGTAAAGAATTAATTTCGCAGTTGGATGCCGCGTTTTTGAATGTAGACACATTAAATAGACATTCACTTACGAGAGCCGTACAAGAAAATTGAATGGTGGAAATGTGTTGCCTCTTGTATATGTTCATTTACAGAGGTCTAGCTATAATTACAATGTATTAATGTTTATTTCCATTGCAATGTACACTTTTAATCTAACTTATAATTCCATGACAAATTTATGAGTTAATATTAATAATAATAATGTTAATTTTTATCTGTATACTTCGGAGAATAGCTGTCATTTATTTATGAGTCTTTAATCGAATTAACTAGATTTTATTTTAGCTGAACGAAATAAAATCGATCGATTAGTTTAAATTCTATTTATTTTATACAATACAGTAAAATAGATTTAAAATAACATTAACTTGAAATTTAACTTAAATGACAAAAACGGTTTTTCTCATTTAACCTATTTGTAAGAAAATAAAAGAATTCTTTTTAATCTGTTTTAAATAAAACTTGTTTTCTTAATTCACACAGACTCTTGATGCAAATCGTATAACTTTAAACATCAAAATACATATCTACTTAAATAATAATTTAACGCAAATTATTTTATTAAGGAATTTAACAAGAATGTAGGCGAGAAAAATAATGACAACTTACAAATATTCTATAAAATAAGAGATGCAACATTTAAAAACAAAAGCAACTGTCATCATCTGACTAATAAAAATGTATAATCCACAAGCCATTGATCTTTCCTAGATCAATAAACTATAAAAGGTTAAAGGTATTCTATAAAGTATAAACGAAAGCATCGGTTGTAAGCCTAAATGATGGATTTACCTTATCAGGACGTAGTCTATCCTCGATAATCCGTACACTTAAAATCTCCCGTAGCAGCTAAACATCACGAACCGTCCTTAACGGTCTTGGGAAAACACGTTCATCACCTTTCAGCACCATTCACGACGGCCTTGGGGTGCGCCACCCCCGTGGGAATCACGTGTCCAACCGCGAAAGGATCGCGCAAGCGACAGTTACGAATTCTTTAGGATGCACTTCAGAATCTCGCGACGGATCTCACGGACTCGACAGTCCTTCTACCTTGTCCTGTCATAGTCATGCGATCTCCATCCCCGTTTTCTCATCAAGATTCTGATTTCCGGAGTTAACCAAGGGGGGTTTCTCGTAAAAGTATCTTCGAGTTGAAAAAACCCCTTGGATCTCCTCCGATCGTCGCGAAAAACTTAGTCGAGGGTCTTCAATTCGTGTGCGATTTCTAATGACGGTCACGTGGCGAAGGACTCGTCTAGATATCAAGCGGAGCCGGCGGAACGCGTTGCACCGTCTCGGTGATCCGTCGGGGACTGCGTTTGCCACGGCTCCCCACCAGGCGTCTCGGGGGTTGGACGCCCCCGCATCGGTTCGGCACCCCGACGCGCGACGTCGCTCCGCCTCCACGTGGAACGCCGAATCCCCACCTTGTGAGCGTGCCAAGGGTTTGATCCCCCGGTGGACGCCGGCGGCGTCGTCTTAGGTCGACTGCGACGCCAAGGAGACTTGCCGTCGTGGTCACCGGCGAGCCGGTGAACAAGCTGGAACCCGGGAGCGCCAACAACACCATAGTTAAAATTTCGGTAAAACTTATTAAGAAGCAGCTCTTTGTTTTCAATTAAATGGTAGCATTATTAAGAATCGCGTCCCTCATTAGTCAAAATATACAAGATTTCAAGTTTTCTTTCCATGAATGTTAAGTGGGAATTAATAAACTTTGATTAATTTTTCACGTACTAATATTAAAAGCAGAGAAAGAGAAACAGAGTTCAGCAACGGCAGTAGAAAAAGACAAGTAGAACCAGACACGCTAGCAACAGTAGTAGAAAAGAGCAGAGTCAGACTTTTCCAATAAGGCGAAGTAAAGTTTAGTCAAATGTTTTAATTTTATTTTCGCATAAAAGAAATCTCTTCATTTCTTTCCAACATAAACTCCAACATAATTCGGTAAAAACGAACCTATAGGAATTGAAATAAACCTTGGCGAATTAGTTTTATCATAATGAGCCGGCGTGAGAAATAGGTGTTAAATTGAAATAATTTACCAAACGTATATAACACGTAGCTATTTGATAGTAGACGAGTTAGTCAATAGCATAATTTATTTGAAATTGCAATAATCTCAAAAGAATGACACTATTCGCAAATTGCGCGTCATTTGCACTAATGCGTGTACGGTTATACTGTCCGTGGCAAAGAATTCCTCCGCGCCTTCATGTTTATTCAGCATTTTTAATGGCGCCTCTCTCTCCCTCTTGTTATTCTCCACTCACACCTCTTCCTTTTGTTCTCTCGCCGGCTGCAGCTATTGCAGTTTCTCGCATAAATTTAATAATTAAAGGCGCGGGACATCGGAAACGCATTTAATATTGAAATAAAGTGCCGCCGCTTTTCGCGCGGTCAAATCCTATTCGCGTAACAAGATAATGCAATACGGAATTGAATTTATGCGATATTCATAGTACGAACGATTTGATTGCGGACGCGGTGGACGAATAAAAATTTCACACTCGGCAAATACACATACACATCAAATTAATTTTCGCATAATACGCGATGCGTGAAATCCCCGGGTTTCTCCAAATGAATATACTTTTCGCGGGACATGTGTTACGGAAATCTTTTATACGTGCGTATTTCCATAAAAATAAATTGTTCCAATCTTCAATATTTTACTAGTATTTCCGCGTATCGCCGCAAAATTTGTTTGTGGCGGTAAAAGAAGTTCTTACCACAAAAAATGGCGAATATACTTTTTCCGTGTTCTTATATTGATTTTATAATATTAAATGCTGATTTAATAATTCTGCCAATTACGAAACAAACGACATATGAGTAATTCTATGAAAAAGATTGTTCAATAAAGAACGAAAGAACAATTTCAAGAACATAAATGTACGTATACTTGAAATAAATTTTTATTAACTCGTAAAATTTTTCATGTCGCTAAATACGTTTCCGCAGTTCCAAAGGGATTGCCTCAGAATAATGAAAGGGGTAGGAATGTCCTGCAGTTTATAGTTCTCCCTTTGGAGTTCCGCGTTATTAAAACTTTGCATTTGCACTGACTTTATACTTTCGGTCGTAACTACTAAACATATATTATGGTCTTTTATCGCGCCGATTTTGAATGTAGCTTTTTACCTTTTCGAAAAAGAATAACTTATAATAAAAGTTTAAAACAGTAATAATAATGTAAGAAAATTTTGCGGTACTTTTGAACAGGATATTTACTATATAAAAAAAAAAGAATCGGGAAAACCTGGAATTTTCAGGGAAATGATTTTTTATTCTTGAAAACTATGGATTTTTATATAATTTTGTACTTACGGTGAATTGGTTCATCATACACAACTCCGTTGCAAATTGATCGTTATATATCATATTAAATTCGTATTATTTCTTCATAGTATTTCCTTTAATTTAATATTCAAAACTTGGCATTTTTTAATTAAGGAATATTATTAAATATTTATATTATATTATATAATAATATTTATATCATAAAGCTACATGAAAACATTTTCTAACCTTACTTGACATTTGGTATAAAGTTTCTAGAAAATTCAGGAATTCTCAGAGAATTCTTTTTTTTCAATTTGAATAAACATTCTGTCGAAAGAGCAGGCAACTATTTTTGCGAGCGGTCCTGTATATAATTCAACTGTTATTATTTTGTGTACTAGACGCACAAGACAAGCGTCATTAGCAGCGTTAGCAATGAATATCAATCGAGGACAACGTGCGATTCTACAAACTAATTGCGATCCCAGACATACACACTACCTCCAAAGCAGTCATACGTGCGCAAAAAGAGGCTACAGATGCGTGCACATACATGAAGCTCTTTACGCATGTATATCACATCGGTACCATTAACGAAAATTTCCGGTCTGACCCCGTCTGTTCAATTTACGTTGAAACGCGATCGTAATCAACTTTGTCGATTGAGCAGATTCCGATGTGCACCCCTTAATATCAGGAAATTTCATATTTCCTCCATTTAAACGCATAATTCGATCCAAGTACATGCGGCATTAATTCTGTAGTCTGTGGCAGTAATTAACTCTGTATTCGCTCCAGCATCTGTGATCGAAAGAAAATATAACATTCTAAATATAATATAATATAATAATTATTAAAGCACTTATTAAAGTGTAAATTTTATTTTCGAAGTTATCTTTAATATAAAGTTTTATTATTATATTAAAAAATTATATAAAATATAAAAATAGGTAATACAAATACTTTATAAATTTTTATTACAACAAAATCTTTCATATTTTTTAATAAACGAATTGAGTAGTTGAATAAAATATTTTTAATTTAATATTTGTAATAATTCGTATAACAGAGATATAAAATATTTGATATATTTACAAGTGTTATAAAGCATTTTAATATTGTTAGAATATGCTCTGAAGAAAATGCATCTCATCTTCAGGCATACTGAAGAAATTGCTAACAGCAATATTTTGTCAGCAAAACGTGAAACAACAGAGAAATTATATGCCATCGTGATATTAATAAAGAATATTCCAGCTCTGCTGATCGCAAAATATTTTCGCTCTACGTCTCTCGAAGATACGAGCGTTTTCCGACGAAACTCTCGTGGCGCGCGTCCTCTTCTTTTCACTGGGTCCGAGGAAAAAGAGAGCGGCAAGACATTCACCCTTTTGCTCTTCCGCCCCCCCCCCCCTCTCCCCCGTTTTGCTCGACCTGCTCGGATCGAAGGTGGTGACATCGGTGTGTATGTATGTGTGTGTGTATGTGTGTGTGTGTGTCGAGTGTTTTTATTCCATTACTCCAGCAGCACGGTGCCATCCTCTTAACCACTTACTTAACCCACGACCTTCGGCCTTGTCTTCTGCGCGTTTGCGCTTGATGGCCTTCGAAAACTCAAATATTATCCGTCGTTCGATTCTGCCTCCGCTGAGAACAGAGGTGCCCCAGGGGCCATAGGATCTCGAGGATCCTCCCGATTCCGTTTCTCTAGAGAGGGAGCTGTCCTTCTTACCGGAAGCGTCTTAAACTTAATTCTCGTCGGCTCTGACGGTGTCAATAATGTTCCTATCGGCCACCGTGATTCTCATTCAATTACTTGTCGCGAGTGCCGATACACCACCCTCATTACACGCCTCGCCGTCAATTTGTGCCAATCTTTTCTAAGACAGTGTTCGCGATCACGAGACGGACTTACCATCGTCGACAATAGGGACATGATTGAAAAAATTGACTTAAGAGAAGTTTTATCGTTTAAAAAAGTTTCCAACACTTTTAACACATTTTTTCCACAAAAGAAATTAAGGTTTTAATAAATCGGGTCTTGTATTATATGAAAATTCTTTATGTAAAGATAATAATAAATCTTGTAATTGAAGATAAAGAAAGAACTCGAAAAATCTGATTTTTTAATTTGTTTTTAAAGGTTTAAAAAATGAAAGAATCTAACCGGATATTTGATGATTAGATATGTAAAATTTAATATATAATTTATGAATAAGAATTCATAATTTAGGAATAAAAATAGTATTTAAGTGGACCGAACGATCGTGGAATGATGGAAAGTTTTGCATCTTGCATTTATAAGTCAGATATATTTAAAGGTTTTCTGTCAATTAGAATAAAATATTTGTTCGACTGTAATCTTGTCGGAAACGATGAAGCACCCCGTGACACAGTCGACAGTTGTACAATATATATAATTACGTGTCGCTGGGTATACTTCGTAACGCTTACCTACATCTTCGTATTGAAGGAAATATCACTTTCTTTCCTAAAATAGAAATCGACTTTATTCGCAGCAGAAGTTTCCCCCGAACGAAATACGTATCTTTCCGCCTTTCTTTCCGACCGCAATTTGCAATTTCCATCCTTGCCGATTTTGTGCCACGGTAAACACGAGCAGGCCGAAAACTTCGCATAACCGCGCATCGCCGAAGTTTTTATCGCGCGGAGCGCGCTGCGCATTTGGACGAAATTTGCGTCCGCAACACGCGAGCCTGGAAATCTACTATTCCACTTCGTTAATGAAAGTGATATAACGTCCGGAATGAGATGCAAATGGCCGCGGGATGTGGTTGAAGTGCAGATACCGGCCGGATGGGTTTTTACCTAACGCCCCGCGCGCCGGCGAGCATAATGCGTTCCTTTTTACTCTTTTAAATCGGATCATTTCTATTTCTCTGTGTCAGCCGTGTCGTGTATTTTAATACGCGTCGTTTCGAAAAGGCGCAACTGGCCGAATTTTGAAAGCTTAATACGGCGTAACGCGTTGCCTCGAACGGAATAATTAAGAGCGTCCCGCGTTCCATCTCGCGGCGCGGCCGTATTTCCGCTTTTGCGAACTTTTGCCTTTGCAAATCTCGTTGCATTAAAAGTATTAGTAAGCTCTTTCAGTAGATTTTAAACTTGCCGTGGATAACTTTAATCTTCTCAACTTTGTTTAATGCCAACGCTTTAATTATTGCAATTTTTTTTTAATGTGTATATATCACAAATCTTTTTAGATTTTAATAATTTTTGCACATTATATACTTTATGTGCAATATATATCAAAACGTAACAAATTACAAGTAACTTTCTGATTAATTTTTCAAAATCTGAATGTTTGCGAAAGTTCTTGCTATAATATTTTTAATTTTTAATTTTAACCATGAACTTTTTTATAGATAAATCTCGAATATTAAAATATTGAATTTTTACCTTTTCTAATATTGCAAAATATTAAAAATAATTAAATTTAGTATCTTGCACTTGAAAACCATCTGACATCAATAAATTACGCTTCTGCCGCTGGATGCAATCTCGTGTGCGTTCTCTGTATATGAATACATTTTTGTCGCATCGGTCCTGTTCCATTTCATTAATATTTATAAGCAAACGCGTTGTATTAGCGTCGCGGATCGAATTGGACGCGAAAATTGGTCACGCGTGCATATTCGGCACTCCCGATTTATAATAAATGTCTGGACGTATTAAGTCGGTAATGCTCGCACAGCAAAGTAAATTAGTTATAGACGTTAGTTAGCCGTGACATACCATGTTCCTGATGGTTACAATTATGAGTTCGTCGCCACTTTCTGTAATGACGCCGAAGTTACGGATCGCGTATGTAACTGCTCGCTTCGGTCTGGGATTATTCGAATAACAGTTTAAGCCTGGTACGTAGGGAGAGTCGAGTGCATTCGCAGGCGGTCTCATCCTCGAGTTTCATGCGCTCGATAAAGCGAACAACTCCCTTGCGTATTACTTGACTGTTTTTTTTTTTTTTTTTTATTGTTCCGTCAATGTCAATTTCATATCGAACGAATATATGGCGATTCTTTATAATGCAAAGTTCTTGCGTTAAATTGCATTAACATTTATTTATTATGTGATTACATTGTTGAATTTCCGTAACACGGAGAAAATTTTATAGTAAAAATTACTATGGTAAACAGCTAGTAAACGTACGGACAAAAAAGAAATTATCAAAATTTTTATTATGTTTTTCACCAACTTGTTAATATATTATATTTACATTACTTGTGGTATAATTCTCTTCTGCAATTTCTTCTTATGGTCCGTAGCTACTATTGTACATAGTAATTTTTGATATAAAATTTTCTCCGTATAGCCCAACTAATTATGCTAAGAATGATGAGGGAAAAAATTAACAGCAAATCTATTTCGGACAGCAAGCGCGCGTGACTAATCAGTTTTCGTGCATGCATATCTATGAATTGCGTGTGGTATTTCGCAAAACTGTATTGGACGTTTCAGCACGTCCAGGAGTTTGATAAAAGAACTTTAGTGGTTCTCGTCTGAAAAACGTACTAATTTCAATCAATCGGCGGATCTTTAAACGCGAAACAAAAGTATTTGTCGCGGCGATTTCGTTTCGAATGACGCCAGGCGTCGCGCCGCTTTCGGCACAAACGAACCTTTCAAAATCACTTTCCGATATTCCACCGCTTCAGAATGCATGTGTGACGACCGCTCATCGTCGTGGGATACACGAGCCTGCGGCCGTAAATAAAAGAACGATCGGCTGAGATAGAAAGCCAAGCCAGTCAGTGATGGTATGGATATTTTCCGCGCGAGATCTCGAACGCGAAATCATATATCGAGATCAAGTCTATCGAAAATTTCCTTTGTATTTTAGAAACAATAATCCCAATTGGGGAATTAAGAATTTTGATTTCAGCCGATTTTGAAGTGACCCTTTAATCCGAAGTACCGCACTTCGTATGAAATTATCGCAAGGAAAATCACAATTGTCAATCAGACTTGTCGATATTTTCAGGGAGATATGATGATGGAGAAATGATTTCGAAAGATCTATGGAGATAGCTTTAATGCAAGCTCGATTCGTCGGAAAATTCCGAGTGGACGTTCAATTCGTCGTCGAAATTTCGAGCGGATATCGATTTGGAGGGGGCCAGCGGCCTTCCAGGCGTAGCGCGCGGTATATTTTTTGATACATACGGCCGCGGTCGTGTTTATGTTAATGTAATTTTGTGTGGCGGCGACGGTGCTGAAATAACGACTAAGCCCCGACAGATAAATCGTTTCTGCATACGCATGTGATATGCATGTTTCTCGTTGTTGCGTAACAGTAGGGGAACAATTTCGCCCGCCACAATTGAATCGCGCCGCTCGGTTTCTCGAGACGATCCAGAAGGCGTGCAGGGAAGTCGTAAGAGGTGTCTCTCGCGTGCATGGCGCGTTCCCTCGATTATTGTTATAGCCGAGACCGAACGGGGAAAAAAATATCGACCACTAATTCTTTTTTCATACGAAGCTGTCCCAATTATTTATAAATTCTACATAGAATTTTAAAATTTTGGAAAAAAATATAAATAAAAGAAGTAATAACGAAATTGAAAAGAATGTATGTACATATAAAATAATCTATTTAATTTTAGAGAGAGTATATACTTTTTATGAAGCTTATAAATTTCTTTATATATTTGTTTATATTATATTTTATTATTAAAGTTTCTGTTCATTCACCACTACTATCTCAGATTGTGACGTCAGATGCGAGAAAAAAAATACAATCAAAATTCAAAACATATTGAAATAGAAATTAGAAATTCAAACAGAAATGGAATATTTTTAAATAAAACAATATTTATAATCGAAAGAACAGATTTATAAAATATACATCAGAACACTATCTTTTTGTTTCGGAGAGGAATTGAATCATGTTAAATTTATTTCTATTATTAATTTAACAGTTTTCATAAGTGTGACCATAATTTATTTTATTTTTGGTTATGGATAAATTATTTTCAAATATACAGTTATTTATTAATTAACGAAAAAGAAAGTATTTTCGGTATACTTTACAAATTAAGTCTATTGATTATGAGTGTGTGTGTGTGTGTGTATTATTTTATTGAAACATGTTTTTATTTTAATGTTTTGTAAGAACTTTTATTATACATATATTTTTTTGCTTCATAATCTGAAATAATAGTGGTAAAAATGAATAGGAGCCTTAAATAATTATATAAATTAAAACACCATATCTACAAATCATTTATTATTGCTGTCTCGATTTCGGTTCTCATCTTTCAAGTGATTAACAAACACCGACGATAAAATACCTTAGTAACATCACTCATTTGGGAAAGTTTGTTTAACCGCTACATTTTGTGGCGTGGTGGATATTGTTTAAGCGAGCGATATAAATACATTTGCAAGAGGTGAGTCAACAATTGGGCTCGCGGAGCGAGAGTATACCGTGAGTATTTCTACGGTATTAGTATCATTAGTCCATATTGTGGTTGTCGGCTTGTTAAGCTTAGGTAGTGAAAAGCAATCGATGAGTGGTTTGCCTGAGCGGTCGTTGCTTACTGTTGCTATGCAGAACGAGCAAAGTGGAACACTCTGATGGTCGGAATGTCCGCAAAACAAGTTTCCCCCAAACGGTAGGTAAAAGGTGCGGCGCTTAAAGTAGAAAATACCGAATTAAGTTAGAAATGCAGCGGACCACTGTTGCACGAAAATAACCTGTGAAAGTAACGTTATTTCGGTGTACTAATTAATAAGCCACTTGAAAATGACATCATTATTAGCTGCCTCTCCACCAATTTGTATTATGATAATAATGATGATAATATCACGGCGTGAAATTTATGGAAAATGTGCAGTTTAATATAAAATAACAAGGATAATACAGCACAAAGAGAGAGAGAGAGAGAGAGAGAGAGAGAGAGAGAGAGAGAGAGAGAGGAGGGATGGAGAAGTAAAGGGAAGAGAAAGAGCAGAAAATTCGCTTCCGTTAGAAACCGATGAAAAACAATGATTTTGAAGATGGCTAAAGTGGCGGTTAAACTCGCAGACAAAACATACGCGGGTTTTATCCTCCGCGGCGTAAACCAATTTTACCGTAAGCACACACGTCCCGGAATTGAATCGCTCCGGTTTCTAAAGCCCGCGGGACGGAATATGTTTTATTGCTGATTTCCTTGGTTGCCACCTTGTGGATCGTAGTTCGAAACCTGCATGCTGGTAGATTTTGTCTTGTAGGAAAAATACATACGCAATACAATGGTATAATTGATTCAGATTTTCTAGAGAATCAAGAGAGTGAAGAATTGTAGATCCGCGATACGAAAATTCGAAAATCCGGAGATTAACAGTCGTGCATTTCCCTTAAAGTCTTTAAGAAGACCTCTCCACGCGAAATGTCTGTTTAACGTCGTCGCGAGACGTCTCTCGAATTATCCGAGCGCAGTATAGGTAACTGGGGCCGCAGGCAAAAAACGCAACTCATCCATAACAATTCGTAATAACGTTCAGATAAACCGCCGGGAACATTCGCAGAGAGCGACGGCGGATGCGCGCCGTTAAAGGCGGCCTGCTGACTTTTTTTTTTCCTGTTGCGCGGTTTGAAAACAGGGTCGTGCTGATTGGCAGTGGTCACCCGGTTTTCCCCAGGTCACCGTGGAAAGTTGAACCGGCTAATGGAAATTTGTTCGTCTCGCCGAACACACGTCGAGTCGCATGACATATCGCCTCCTCCCTCTTGCATCTCATCCTCCCCTCCTAGAAATCCTCGAAAGTGTGCGTTACTCGTTTCCATCCTTTTGGACCTCCGTGCGCCCTTTTCGGCGTTTCTCGCTCCCCTCTGAATCCTTCGCTTTCAATACATATATGTATATTCGTTTTATACCGAGGGAATTTAATCGTCTATCTGTTTAAAATATATCAGAAAATGCTGAACGAAATGTGAAAGAGAGCAAAAACGAGCTGTCGTTTAACATTAAATAAATTTAAAGTGGCAGGAAAGATGTCCAACTTGATATACTTTTAATTACTTAAAATTATTTTAATTCCCCAAGTATATTGTATTTTAATAAACTTGAACTCCAATATAATTAATTTAATTATTGCTATACAGTAATTGACGGTAAAAATTAAAAAGCTGTTATTACAGTATATAGCTTCCGCAATAACATTTTTATAAGATGAGAAAGTAATTTGAAATTTATCAAGAAATTCGTAAGCATGATACGACATTTCATATATGTATCAATCAATTTATAAAATTCTTTCTTATCTTCCAATGTAAAAAGAAATTGTAAAATATTTCATTTAAGTTAACATACTCGCTACAATATTTCTGCATTTCAACGAGGCCGTTAAATTATCCTTAGCTACACACCGTGATGTTTTATTCTTTCTCTCCGTCGTACTCTATCGTACTCTTCTTCCCTTCTTCTTATCCTTACGTCAATTCACGAGCCATTCCTTTTTTCATCAACTGGCGCACGCTTAAGTCTCACATCAACAGCATTCAACCTCATGTATATATGCATTTCGATTACGGAGGAATATTTGGTAGGTGGGTGTGAAAAAAGGCAGAAAAACGGAGAGGAAGAAATATAGTATATTGTAGGCGAGGACCGTGCCAGAAAGTCCTCGTCAGGTATGTGACTGGTGCAATTTTCCTAGACGATTAGGTTCCTCCGCCGAGGGAAAAAAAAAACGTCACCCACTGCACTCTCATCGATTTCTTTCGATTAAGAAGCCGATGCGGCTCCAGAAGATGACCGTTCATCATCGTATGCTCTCTGTGCGAGGGGATAATAAAATTGTTACACGAACACGATTAATAGACTTCGACGAAACAGGCAAACTGATGAGTTAGGTAAATTCGCGGCAATCCAACAGATCTCGGGGAGTTGTTTAACTCGCACTTCTCTGGGTTGTCCTTTACGGTTGCGGAATGTAAATGCGGCTACGCAAATAACAAGACGCCCCCGTAGCTCTCGGGGAGTTCGCGGAAGGAAGGGATATTTGGTTAGTTCGAGACTTCGAAAAAGGCTTTCTTTGACGATTATTATTCGAAATTTTCGAATAATAACTTTAGAACGCGGAGAGACAAGCAATTAATCGTGGGCAGTTGGGAGTTTTGTTTGATATAAATTTATTAAGTTGATGTTATATACGAGTATATTAATGCTAATTTCATATTGAACGATTACATATCCGTTTTTAACTTTGAATTTGCAATCACGCGTATGTGAGTATCTACGGTGCTTTAAAATCACATTAAGCCATTGTTAACATCCCCACTTTATCTTCGTCAAAATCTCCACGCCAGTGCAACTTTGACGAAGTTTGTCCATCGTGTGGTATTATCATCCGATCGCGTCGTTGGAAGTGCTCAAATTTAACGAAGGCTTTACCGGTCGCTTCAAAGCGCAACACTATCGCGGTGACAGATTCGATACTCGGTGAAATATCGTCAAACAAGCACACGTAAGCGTCATCGACAGTCAATCTGGGATGACAGAGAGAGTAGGTTGTTAAATGGATGATCATGTGCGCCACGAGGTAATTTTCACTTACGCGTTTTCAAGGAAAAGGAAGAAAATCCGTAAAGAAACAAAATGTATTTTTGAAAATTTTTCAATCCTATTTTTAACGTTTTTATTTCTCCTATTCTTAACCTGTTTGATCTTTTTACTTTTGTTTCTTTTTATTTTTCTTCTTATTTCCTAATTATTCGTTTATCCTATAATTTTGTTATTTGCATACTTTTAACGTTTTTGTTTTTTATGTTCCAATAATTTTTGTTAAAACTTTATAATAATATCAAGAAAAAGCTATGCATGTATATATCGATGTTCTCTCTCGCTAATAGTTTTAAATGATTGAACCATAGGTACATAACTACAGGCGTAATGTATTGAAGAAGCAAACAAATAATAAAAGGATATCAAGCAGGCTAAAAATTTCGTCGTTCTTAAAATTAATCCAACCGAGCGTAAACGGCGGAAGGCATGGAAAAGCACGGCAATTAAACTTTATCGAGTCTTGCACGAGCAATTTTCATCTCGGCGTGTACAGGTGCGTCCACGATAAAGGGGTGTCAAGCGGCAACGATGAATGTCATGCATACGTTACGCCTGTCCCCCGAAGCGTATTGCGACCGAAACGTTCCATTAATTGCGTTCGAGCGCGCTTCCAATCTCGCTTGTGAGGATTATTAAACGAAATTATCTTACGTCGGCCGTCGGCATCCCCGCGAGTCTCCATCATCCTGAAGCAGGGATGCGTGATAACACAAATAATAAGACATAGTAGTGGTAATGATAGTAACAAAGACGCAGATCGATCTGACGACAGTAAAAGAATTTTCTGTTCAGTCATGTAAATCTTTATTATATTTTTATATTATTATATATTTTGTTTGAAAATGCGTTTACTGTCAGAAAATCTCTCCACAGACATAAATATCATACTTTGGTAAATACTTTTTAATCAAAAGAAGATAAACTTTATTTTTTGACTAAACGTTAAATTTTATGAATGATATTGAAATTAATATAATGCAAGAAACAGAATATTGAATGTGAAATTATGTTATAAAACATTAAGTACTTCGGAATGACAAATCAATCAAGATGAGATTTATGTTTTTTTTTTTTTTCGTGTATAGTATCGCTACATACTCAAGCCTGCTATGATTACTTACATGTAGTAAAGAAATTTTGTTGCAATTAAAATTAAATGTTGTTAGAATTTAGCTCTCTTAAACGAAATTATGAAAAATTAAAGAAAAATTAAAATTATATACATATATATATAAATTCAATTCTTGATTTGTTTGATGACTTGTTTCATTTTCAAACATATAATGAATATTAATAATATGTTGTATACATTCACCTCGAAATCTTGTTGAATTATTTATACGAAGTTAATTGAGCGCTTTAAAATAAATATACTTAATTATAGAATGCAAGCATATTTTATTGTAACATATACAATATAGTAGCTTAAGAATTTAATTCGTAAAACGCGTTTCCGTTATAATAGGATCAATTAAACGAAATTAAATATTTTACATTTGTATACCGAATACAACGCGGCACGAAAAATTGAAACAAAAAAATATGCGATTTAGCCGGGACAATAGGAACTTACAGATACAATTAAAAAGCATTATTCCATGACGTTTAAAAATAAAAAGCTAAATACGAAAGTGACAGAAACAATAAATTCATATTGAGGAAAATACACGATGCACTAATTATTTTTTATCAAGTTAATGAACGAAAAATAATTAAACGCTTTCATTTCTATCTTTGTAAAACCAACCGAGCTCACTTTCGGGTCACGTATATGTGTGCGAGGCGGACGTGTAACTGGCGTTAAAGACACAATTATCGTCACAACGGCCGTTTTTCACCCGCCCGGCCTGACGGAACCCAATCTCCATTGCAATGGTGCTTCCCAGTACGCATCCCCGCGAAACACGTCAAAACAATATATAAAGCGTCGCATTTCCCGTGGTGTACTCGCGTGTTGCGATAACGATATTCCCCAGGTCGCGAGTACGTGTGTCCCGACGAGAGCAGGTTGATGCGTAATCAGCCGTTTTCTGCGGAACGCAAGAAAATAAAACTCGAGGGCTTTCCCGACAAACCAAAAAGGGATTAATCTCTAATAGAGCTCAATTAATTTTGACGCTTCGCGGGATCTCGCCGAGGCGTGACAAAACGCACGCGATCGAGAAATTCGTTCGTTGATGAAATCGTATACCGTTGACACGTAAACGCGTCGAAAACAATACAAAGCGCGAACGTCGCGCGCGTTTCCGCAGAAATACCGCGACACCGTTATTTCGGCGGGGCTGCCGTCGCGCTTACGCGTTGCCTATCGACGCGAGGGTGTCGCGTAGGGCGGCGGATCGACGCCCGTGCATGCATGTACGTGTGGGCCAATATTGGCTGCCAAGTGAGGGATGCGGCACACGCTGCGCGTGTTCGTAACTCTTCGCCGCGGCGGCGACGACGGCCGTCTTCAACTCGCGCGAGGCGTCGTTTCGCTGCGGGTCTGCCCGCGCGCTGTTCCCGACGTCTCACGTTGCCCGATAATGGGCTTCCCGCTACGACTTTCAGAGAAATGTCTGGCAGCCCTTCGCCGGCGTTGCCAACCGGTGCTACGTTATACGGTTATCTAAATCGATTCTTGCAAAATGTGATGATGAAAGCAGCTGAAGATATATAGAACAATATTTTTCGACGTCACACATATTATAAAATCATTTTTTTTATTTTTGAAATAAGGAATACAATGAATTATAATAAATTATATTCAAGAAACAGCTGTAATATTTTTAAAACAAGTTTTTTGATCTCTAAAAATTAATATCGAAACTAGATGAATGATTGCAATAATATAATTTTATATTTTACGTATGAATGGGAGTAAAAAATTATTCTTTCATAAATGGAATAAATACACACAAATATAAGAATCTCTTATCTTTTCCATTTTGCCGAGTTTACCTCAAATTCGGACATGTTGAAAAAAAAGAACTGTTTTAGGTCATATAATTGTACAGTCGTATTCCCAAATATTAGAAGTACACTGAAAGAAAAATGCTTGAAAATTTATTTGGAAGACGTAAAGTTTATTTGAACGAAATAAATCTCTTATTTGGATAGGGCAAAATAAATTTTTATTCATAACAAATAAACCATTTATAAGATAAGTAAAGTATGTTTCACAGAATATATATTTCATCATTGCAAGTAAATTTTTTTTGTGTCAAATAAATATCGCAGAAAGAAAAATCGTAAGTAAAATTTGTTTCTCGGTATACCCACATTTTTCTCTCAGTGTATATATCAAAATTTTTTCAAATTTTTAGAGTCCAAAAACTCTTTGAAAAGCACGACCGTTCACCCGTGACCCAATTAGTTTGAACGGTAAAAAACACATTAGTCTACGAAGGATTAATATAATTCGTTCTATTTGTTCCACGCTGAAAAAAAAATTACTAAATTGAAATAAATATTTTTTGAAGTAGTACCAGAAATTTTGTAAAAAATAAATAATATTTATTTCAAATAAGATAATATTTTCTAAATTATAGAAACCATTATCTTATTTAAAACAAGTATTATTTATTTTTTACAAGACTTCTGCATGTTGCTATGTGAAAAAAATATTTATTTCAATTTAGCAAATTTTTTTGTCAGTGCATTCAGAATTTGCACCGGAGTACTAAACTAGCACATAATTCGTACATATCACTCGCGAGTTATTTTTCCTTTGAAACAATGTATCGAAATTTTTTGCAAATTTCATGTAGTGGTGCGTTTGTACGTTCGGGCACAAGGCTAAGGTGTTTGAGAAATGCTTAACGTAAGGAAACTAATTAGAGTTTCCCCGTGAAAGACGGCAGCTTAATAAAAGTACAAACTTTAGTCACGATGTCGGACGTCGGTCGTTATAATAAATGTTAGGCGCGCGGCGATTCGCCCGAGAAATGTCAGCGCGGTAAGCCATTGTCTCAGCCTGAACAAAGCACAGCGACCTTTCTCCTCGGACATTAGCTTCTATGACTTTTATCGTTATTACGAAACGGTGCAGGAACTTAACTTCGACGTCGTGAAAATAAGGCGGGGGTCACTTGGGGCGACGTACTCTATTTAGCTTCTCAAAAAATATAGCAGCATTTATTCCTACACATATATGTATGGATGTATGTATGTATACATACAGCGAAGAACGATTTTTTATTTACATGCGATTTTTTCCTAATCTTCTCCCGATATCCCTTTCATTTCTTCTCTCTTTTGTATAATCTCTTATTCATTTTAATTCGCAGACAATGTTTAATCAATAGCGCAGATTTTTGTGTGATTCCGCTTCGTCATTCAATTCCCACGGATATTAACTTATACGAGCAGGTTTTGCGACGTCCGTTTCCAATTTAAATTGTAATTTCGCGGGCGGTATATATCCGCTGCTTTTTGTTAAAAATCGATGTTGATACGAGAGCGGCGCGCAACTCAGGTACTGCATCGTAGAAGTTTCACAGCGCGATGAAGATTCCCCCACAGGGGTCCTTCCAGCCGCCTTGGGTATAGTATCATTTATCTGACTGCCAGGCCGCAAATTTATAGCGCGTAGTCTACAAACAAGCATGTTATCTCGACACAAGCGCTCACAACGCATCATTAATCCTTTACGGAAAAGTTATCGTCAACATGAAACGGATCTGATCGAGCTCTTGCCTCTCCTTAATACCTCCCCGGCGCCGTGTTTTATTACAAAATATCTCGCGCTTTAAATCTAAAAAACTACGTTTCAAATAATATATTTTATTGATAATATTTTTCAAATTTTGACGAATGCTAAAATAATGAGAGATTTTACGAATTGAAACAAATGCGCGCAAATTAAATCCGCTTATACCACCGTCAGTAATAAAAGCTACAATCTCTAAATTCCTAAATAAATAATTAATACAACATTTGAAAAATGCCTCTCGCGCCCGGCAGCATAAATAACCGCTCGACTCGGGATCATTCCACATTCAGCGCGACGTTCCGTTCCGGATCTCACGCTCGGGCGAAACAACGCGCAAGAAAAATCGGGCGCACGCCCACCTACATATATATTCCGCGGGGGAGACGTCCTTTAACGTCTAACTGCGCGTTCAATTTCGTCGTTTGCACATCCTTCAAAAAGTTGAGCCCATAAAAAGCACGGGGTCGAGGTGGGGGGGGGGGGGAGGAACGGTGCCGAAGACATTCTAGGAAGATCCTCGATCCCCTAAGGACATTTCGCTCACATCGAACGTGTCCTTTTCCTCTACCTCCGTCTCTCTTTCTCGCGGCCCCTTTCTCCCACTCTCCTCTTCCTTTCGTCATTCTCGCTCCGAAAGAGGACACGTTAGAATCCTTTGCCGTGCACATTCTAACGCGCGAGTCGTCAATTCCGACTTTGATATAACACCTACGCCTTTGTACGTAACTCGGGGATCAGCTTCCTCGAGCGAGAGGGGTGATTTAGACGCTACCTTGGGAGAAAGCCCGCCGGCCGGGGGAGATCGGAGAGACTCGGAGGCGAGAGGATCGGGCGCGATTCGCGAATATCAAATTGAAAAGTCGAATTTGAGGGGGCGAGAAACGGCCGACGACGACGAAGTCGGATCGGAGTGCGCGACGACGAAGAAGGGTCTAACTTCGGCAATCTCAGTAACTCAAGCCAGAGGCCTCGCGCGCCGTTTCTTGAAACTCGTGGAGGGTAGTAACAAGCGGGACATCCCCTCCGTCTAAGGGAACGATCGAGGATGATTGCTTCCGGACCCGCGGATAGATTGGACCCTGGCTATTTGCCTGACTCTACACTCGCCCGACTGTCAGCGATTATTACCCAAAGGAAAATTATCGAAACTAGTTGAAGCTATATGCCGGCGAAAATGAATTAATTTTTACTTTAATACAGAGAAAGAAAACGGCTTTAGGTACTGAAGTGTCTAAAAATTTAGGATATAGATCTGAAAATAATTTTATTAGACCATTCCGCTTTTATTCTGTACGGAGAGAGAAAGATTTCTTTAGATTTAATTAACAATTTTATTCGACTATTCCAAAGTATATATTTCTTTGTTTCTAATAAATTTTATTAAATCTAAAGAAATCTGTATAAAATTTATTAAAACCAAAGAAACATATGCTTTGGAGTAGTCGAACAAAACGGTTTATTAAATTTAAATAAATCTTTCTCTTTGTGTAGCGTTAAATTTCCATCCAAATAATTATGAAGAATGTTCAAATATAATGAACACTACTCCAACAAAAAATTTTAACATTCCAGCAACCCACTTGACCATATGTAATTATTTTGATTAAATCTAATAAAATCTAATAAAATAAAATCTAATAAAATTATTTTCAAGCTTGTATGCTCAAATTTTTAGACACTTTAGCAAAACCGTTCTTTCCAGGTACAGTTTGTATTCGAATAACAATTGCGCCAGATCGAATGGCAGTTATTATTAGTACTGAGCATTTTTTATCTACTTACCAAGTATTAAATCAAATTAAATACAACGGAACGAATTAATAATAAAACATAAATTAACAGTAATTTTCCATAATGAAATTATTGCGTGATGGATATAATAATCGTTTTTAAGAAAATTGTGAAATATACATTATATCGTGTGCGTACGGGGAGAGGAATGAAATTGGGACGAGAGAGACTTTCGTACTGAGACGACGATACAGACGCGAAAAATTCGATTTCGCGCGGCTGGAGCGGCCTGAAACCGAGTCGGCAAAGGTACGATCATGTACCGGGCGGCGTGCCGGCGCGTGGAACGATATTAAAATCGATGCCGGCAACAGATGTGCGAGGATAGCTTTACGGCGTCGGAGCCAATAACGAAAATCATTAAATTAACCTTAACCACCGGCCGCGCAGAGTATTAATGGCGTGATAATTTTATTACGCGGCGTTTATACAAAACTCGCGGGTAACCGATAGCGCGCCAGTATTTACGACACCTTTCGTACATCAGACGAATTGTTGCTCCTCTTTAACTTTCTTTTTGCACAGCGCCCCCATTATTTGTCATTCCACTCTTACGTCTCTCAGTCCGAATTATACTTTTTCTTGGTTATTAATTTTTTAGCTTAATAAATCTGATTAGATCAGCGAAATTTAATGTTTAACGGATGTAATAAAATTACGGTTCTGCGATAAATGTGTGATTTTGTTATACATATTCTATGAATTTGTATTTTTGTATTAGTTTACACTTTTATTGCGTTCTCTAATTTTTTTACCAAGAACTTTCAGAAGACAAAAAGTAAATACTGTATTTATATAAAGACAGCCTTTTTATTTAATAAAGACGACCGGATTAAACTAATTAAATTATTATCGTATCTATTTCTATATGTCTAGCTTAAATGAATTAGAAACCAAGAACTGTCAACGGCTGTTCATTTTCCCGCAATTAACCGAAGCTATATGATTTAATTAGCGCCGAGCTTAAATCCTCTTCGGCAGGTAAGACCTGTCGCAGGACTAATAATAAAATGCATCCTCTCCGTGGCGAACCTTCCCATCACGCGAATTCTCCCCTTACCCCGCTATCGTCGTCACGGTATGTTGCAAGTTGGATTAAAACTTTGTAAGTTTCCGGGATGGCGCGACGTGATGCTACCAAGAATCGGTACATATACTCGACACACGAAGGAGCCAAGGAGAAAGAGCGACAAAGTCTTACTTCTTTCTCTGGGATGCTGCGCCTCTCAGTTAACCGTGAAACGAGCATTCTCCAAATAATTAGAAACGATGTGAGAGGCATTTAACGAGCATTATCGTGTAAATTAACCGGTAGAAAAAATTGCCGTAGCTTTTTCTTCTTCACGTAAATTCTTCATTTATTTTTTAACATTGCAAATTTGAAATTTAGAAACTATGAATTATTTATAGCAAACGTGTTAGTTTAGAATTATTTGAGATATATATGTATATATTTTTTAAGATTATTAATAAATAGGAAAATGTTTTTTTTTTTTTGTTACAATGAAAATTGCGGTACGAATTGTAACAGCTGTCTGATTTATGTATAAGAAAGAAAATTGATCGCGGATGAATGAATAATATATAATGTAAACCTTTTTACTTAACCCAGTGCACTATTTCATCGCGAAAATGATTAATTATATTAATTTTGTTAAATATATGCGCTATTAAATATACCTGTGCTAAATTAACATTTCTATCAATCAATCGTAGAATTATATTAATAAAATAAAAAATAGGTTGACGTTTCATGATCTGACACGCTGTTCCGGTTACACAAATGTTGGACAGAGTGCTTTGCTTTACGGATAAAACGTGCCGAAGATTACTAAACGAATAACACGTTAATAAAAAACTATAGCTAAGAAATTGATGTTCTCAAATGAACGCTGGTCAATCAAGGTTTATAGTATATTAAATACGAAGAAAAAACCGATTTATTTCGATTGGAACGTTTATATTTCTTGTCCCATAAATTATTTGCGAACACGTGCGCTATCGATATATAATGTTACATATTCCGTATTTCCTGTGGAATGCGAACACGAGGCGGCGGGAGCTTTAGCGGGGCATGTCCCGGATCTAGATTCGGGTGATACAGCGTTGCAGAATCAACGGTGCCAGGAATAGGGATTCCGACGCGAGACCTTCGCAAGACGGGGGGTGGGAGGTGGGGGGAGGAAAGGAGGGCCAAGGAGCCGGGATGTTGTGTGCTGGTAGGGACGCGGAAAACACGAAAGCGTAAACACTGACTTAAATCACCGTGCACGCCTCGGGGGAGGATCGACGCGCGGTGTGTGTCGAAGGATACCGTGTCCTCCGTCCGTCCCCCTACCCCTCCTCTCCCCTTTGTCGCATCGGCGAACGTGGTGGAATGATGAGGTGTCGTGCTCGGATAGAGAGAGAGGGCTTTCCGGTCTGCTATCCCATCTGATTCCGTAATCCATTCCGGATACCTATGGCATCCTCCTTACTTCCTTCGGCATCCTGTAACCCATCCTGGCTCTCGGGCTACGGCCACGTCCTCTCCCCCCTCGTTCTTCCCTTCCGTTCACCCTCGTCGTTCTGCTATTGGCATCCTATCGCCGGGACACGAGGCGAGAGGAGGCGACGACAGCGCGGGGCATCAGTCTCCCGTGTCTTCGCGCGCCACGTCTGGGCCCTGAAGATTCCCCGAAGAAATTCCTCGGCTCGATTCGCTCGCGCGCCCGCGCGCGTCCAATACAAATACTGTCCCCGTTCGACGTCCGCGTCCGCGCTCTTTCTCTCTCCGGAGGGCGTCGTGTGCGTCGGTAATGTGGAATCTACGAAATTCAAATATTCCGCCGGCGAGAAAAAGAACGAAACGGGGGAGAAAAAAGGAGTTAGAGAGAGAGAGAGAGAGAGAGAGAGAGAGAGAGAAGGAGGAGAGCGGGAAGATCGAGGAAAGGAGAAAGAGTCATTTATTCCGCGCTTTCCGGATGAATCTGCTTCAAGCATTCTAAAACAGGTAGTTGCAAGCGCGGTTACAATACCGCCGACAAGGGAGGTTCAGCAATGCGTAAATTCAAAAGATTTCGAACGCGGCGGGAATTTAAAGTAGCAGTTTGAACACGAGTATTATTATTTTTTTTTTTTTTGTCTTTGCTTAAGAATTAGGTTTAGCAAGTCAAAATAACTGCAATCCCTTATAACGCGTTGTATAACTGCAGCTCGACTACAAAGCGATTGCGCGCGCGCACGTTCACTCGCACAGCCGCGCGCACCGCGCGGGACGATATTAAAAGGAAGATTATATTTCGGAATGTGCAGGGGACAGTGATAAAAGAGCATCTAAAGAATTTTCCGTCCTATAGGATGGAATTATGAAGCTATCCGAAGGCGTTCTAACGTCGTGTATGGCAATTTGTGCTCGATATATAATTTCCCCGTGCTTCCTCATACAAATATGCAGGACGCATACTTCGAAGAAGTATATGCATAAAATAACCGAGATTATACAGGGCCGTCCCGGGGCTGTACCGGGGCCGTCTTTCACGTAGGAATTTCGTTAGGTAAAAGTCGACTTCACAAGAGTTGGTTTAAAAAAAAAAAAAAGAAGAAGAAGAAATTGAAAACACGGAAGGAATGGCAATACATTGCCGTGCATTCGGTTACGAGGGCTCCGGAAGAGAAGGAGGAAGAAAGAGAGAAAGAGAGTGCGTGTGTCAGGGGATTGAGCGATCGAAAGGGGAACGTTTGCGAGACATCAGCGGCGCTAATGTCTCCTCCATGGGATTCGCGACATATGAAAATATACGAGAGCGCGACCGGGATGGATATGTTTCGCGGCTTTTATCGATCATTGTCGTCTCTCCCGCCAAGAGACTAAATGCGAAACGCATTTCCCGCCGCGAGCTACTTTAATGTCCGCAACAATGCTTACCTCGCGCGCGCGCGCGCGCGCCCGGCGGCTATTAAGGTAATGTTATTTAAACGCGATAAATTGCTCCGCGTGCAATTATAAAGAATAATGCCGACTGCGGAAAGTAATGTACGATACGAAAGGAATGCCGAGCCTTTTATAATCGCATCTCCACCTCCGTTGAATTTATCCTCGTATTATCTCGCCCAGCATCGCCCTGATCGATGAGAAAATAAATACAATAAATAAATAAATATAGCGGTATTTGTATGAAAATAAAGTGGTGGAAGTGGGAAGAGTTGCAGGGAACATTTTACTCGATAAATCTTTCCCGTTTTTCTTTTTTTCGATTTTTTCGCTAAAATTCGAGTGGTTGAATCACGCAGATTATCTGCGAGTATTTTTAGCTTTTTTCTTTTAAGGCAACAGCGAGGTAAAACGGAGATCGCAGCGACGCCAAGATTGCCGTGAAAAAAAAAAAGTGATTAATGTTAATTGATTAATGGTATAGACATTGGCGTGATGAAACGCAACGAAAATTCCACGCTCCCCGAGCGACGGCGCGACGCGTCGGCGAGACGTTCCTCTCTCGTCTGCGGAATAAATCGCCGCAATTTGCAGGACGTCACTACGGTGACGTAAAATTGCTTTTCTCACCTCTCTGCTCGGCGGCGCGGTAAAAGTTAAGTATCTCATCGACTTAGTCACCCGGGATATACGCGCCCGCGCCCGTCGTCCGCGCATCTTGCGGAACTTTCACGGAAGATCAAAGCACGCAGCAACACCGGAACGGGGATGCAAAGGGATGGAAACGAACGAACGCCGGAGCTGCGCCGCGCGTCGAAGGATACTTCGAACGAACTTCCGAATGTGGAGATATTTCGTCCTTTCTCGGCTGGCTGGCTGGCTGGCTCGGGCAAACTTTCACGAGCCGCACGAAAATACGAGAGACTTTTCGATGACTTTGAGTCGCGTTCTAATGATAGGCTAAAAGAATTCCGACTATGGTTGAAAGGATATGGTTAATTTCTGAAAAAAATAAGAAAACATTTTTTTGTGAAATAGTTAGATGAACGTCGTTTGTTTTTAAGATTGCATTTCTGTCTGCAGTTTCCGAAAGAAGAAAATCAACTTTTAAAGAATTCCTTGACATTTTTTATCTCTTTTATAAATTAATCATAGTAATAAACGAATTAACAAAGATAAATCAAGAGAATCTTATTTGTCCAAAGCAGGTCTCAGTGCTTAACAATATTTTTGTGTGAAAAATTAATTCTATAATTTATAACTTACGCGAGCTGCGCTTCGATTATTTGTCGGTCTTGAAGAACAATTTTCTAAACTGAAACTGGAGTAGCGTGATATCACCAATTAAATAATACTGATGCTAATGAACATCTTGATAAACTGTACAAAATTTATTATGAAATATATCACCCCAGCCAAAGTTTGAACTGAAATCACCCTATATTTCATGACGGGCGTCTATAATTAATAAAGATGATTTATTGGATTTATTAAAATTGAAGATTAAGTGCTTAGATCGTGTCATTAATATATATCAAGGAATGGATTTTAAAAAATTAAATTATTAATCAATTCTAGTTATACAACTATGAATTTTATAAATCGATTTTACAAATCCACGGGTTTTCATATTTATTTTATGAAAATCTTTGTCTTTTGTATAATAAAACCATTTCGTGTGAAAAGCAAAATTTTTCAATCAAAGATAAAAGATTATAACATGAAGGGTTTGCAAAAAACAAAGACTTCAAAGAGCATAACGCATGGAATTGTCTTTCCCAGTAAACAAAAATATCACGACAAACGGCAGTCCACAGCGTTTCGGAACACGGGGTGCATTCCAGATATCCATGCACGCGAAAAGCGCAAACGTGCGAAACACTCGCGGAAAACAATAGCAGGGCGAAAGAGGAGCTGTGGGGCCGGGAGAGGGAGGTTAGGGAACAAAAAACTGGGATAACATTGGTCGAGTACCGAGTGCCGAAGCGCGTTGTTCGACGCGACCGAAGATTACAGCAGCTGCCCGGAAATTGTACGCACTGCAATTGGATGTCGCGATGTACAAAGTAGCTCTAGAAACAGTAATTTGTGTGACCGAAGAGCATGTCGGGACTCGCTAGACGGACAGAGAGAAATATGCCGCGAAGGAAGAGAAACGTTCAGGGGAGCAGCAGCCGAAGGTAAGAGAGGAAATCGAGGGGGTGACTGAGAAAAATTAGCAGTGCGCGAGAGGAGGAGCGGAAGGAAGGGTGAAACGGGAATGTAAAGGAGGATTAGAATAGAAAAAAGGGAACTTGGAGGATAGCTGATGGGAAAATTTTGCGGAAGTAGAAGAAGAGCAAAGAAACACTGACGGACAACGTACAAGGGTAGTTGGTATATTAATTAACAGCCGCGACAATTTATAAAACAGTTTCAGAAACCGATTTACATAAATTTATATTCATTTGATTTACAAATTAAAATGTGTTTTTAATATTATTCACATAATTAAAACTCACCCTCAATACTGTTTAAGTATTATTTCGCCAACCTTTAAATCATGACATATATGATTTAAGATCTAAATCTTCTTTTTTTTTAATTAAAGCTATATTTTTTATTCTTTGAGTAGAAATTTTACTCACGCGCGCGCACGCGTATACAAAAGACGTTATAGACTTTTATCCCCGAAAAAACTTAAAAGCGAAATCGCCTTTCTTTTCGTCGGCACTTATCGTGAAGCTTGCTCGCTTCCGCGAAAAATTCGCTACGATCAGCTCACGCAAGCTACCCAATATATATAACAGAGAAGCCAAAGGCAGCAGAGCAGCCGGTGAAAAAAAAAACGGACGAGAGGGATGACAGAATTGGAGAGGGACAGAGACGGAGGATTGAAAAGGTAGGCAAAGCGGTAGTGGGCGAAACGAGCGCGGGAGGGGAAGGGGTTGAGAAGGGGACTTTGCCGTCTACGCGGGGGAAAGGGAGGGATGAACGGCACCCCGGCTCGCATTCCAAGTAGACTCGGTGAACCGGGTTCATTATTTTCTCGTTATAAGTTTCTACAACTCCGGCTTGTTGTCGTAATGCTGTTAACGCGGACGCGCCGCGAATTGTTAAAGAGGCGAACGATCGGCGCACGTATATACCCAGCGGCTTCCTTGAGCCGCGCGTCACGCGCCACCCCCTTCGTCACTGCCGCCAACCTCCCCCCCCCCCCCCGTCACATCTCGCCGAGTCGTCATCATGCGCTTCTTTTCGTCGGCTTCGTTTATTAACCTCGGTACGCGCACTCTCTTCCGAGGTCCTTCTTTGGCTCTGGAGTTACATCCGAAGTATTCTCAATGTTTGTGTGATCTGCATTCCGGCCCAGATTCCAGTATTACCACTGTGAATCTTCATTGTACCTATTACAGTCGCCGTTCCCTCTTTGTACGTTCTGGAGAACCGAACAATGCTTCTGAGCCGCGAAACATTTTATTAAGACGAGTTAGCTAATTCCGAGGTGCAAAATGTATTATTATGCATGCAAGAGCATACATTTAATTTTTTATTATGCTAAGGTAAATGTCCCAGTGGCCGGACATGTACCTATATATCTGGACACTTGCACATAAAAACTTAATATTAATCTCAAATGTTCTTTTTTTAATAACAATAAAATTTAATTATATTCTTGAATATTTAAAGATTACAATCAAATTGTAATATTATAGTAACAAAAGCATTTCAGATTATTAATAATAAATTTTGTGTAAGTGTCCGGATATACATGTACATGTCCGGCCACTGGGACGTTTACTTTAAACGTGATTTTTTAAAAAAATATTTTCAAAAAATTTCCCCGCTACATGGCAGTTTATCACATTTTATTCATTTATTATTTATGCCGAAGTAACATACGTATTTTTTAATTATTTTTATTCATCAATATTTTGTTCAGCAACAACGCGATTGGTGCTGTTTTCTATATTAGACATGTTCGCGGATTCAAGTGAAATTTGACATACCGAAGTTAAACGCGCGATATGACGCGCCGTTCAATTAATTTCCACGCGAGTTGATATCGGAAACGCATCGTTTCGCGTTTTACCTGTTCCCGTTATCTGCGCTCGTCTTTGTTACAGAACGCGAAATGAGACAAGGGGAACGAGTCGTTGTTGAACAGACGATTTTAAAGCGCTGATTGCGCAATCGCAGTCTACGACTGCTGACTTTATATTTTGCCGGAGTTTTCTCCGTTTCGACGAAAAAAAAAAAAATTAACGATTATGTAACGCGCTCTACTTGTGCAACGAATGTTTGTTTTAAATTGAAAAGAGATTATCCTCGAAATCTCCTGCGTATTGATTTTTCTTGCACGTACATGCCTTTTTACCAATAATTCTTACATATATTGGGATACAAACATGTATGTATTGAACTCTTTATCGATTATAAATGTTAAAAGCAGTGAAAGTCGAAATGTGGTAATTACTATCATATTAAATATTCCATTCGCGTAAGAGTAAAATTGCGGTAATTCATTACCGCAGCAATAATTACATACTGTTGTGCTGTAATATGCATATTGGGGTAATTAATTCGCATGTATTATGCAAATAAAATTCTATAAAGATTATACATTTAGGCGAGAGAAAGAGGGAGAATGGATGATATATTATTTACTTATGTTGATATAAAATTTAACAATGGATTCAATACGTATTATTTATGACAAAGAAGTTACACAATGTTCAACACAATGGTAATCGTTTATAAAACAAAAATAGAACATTATATATTATTTTAATAATTTTACTTATACAGAACTCTAAATATACCTGACGTTATTATTACAGCGTTTCCGGCTTTTATCAATATAAATAATTGAGTACGTACATAATCAAGCGCTTGTCTCTGTCAATGAAATTTCCAGAAACATTTTAGTGCAAATGCGCTACAATTAAACTGCAGTTGTTGAAGTAAAAGCCTTCCTAAATACTTTCCTCGGTATTACGTGCTGCTCGGTATACGTACTGCCGTTTAGATGCGACTTTAAAAGCCTTCTATAAGCTTGACTATACCTCGAAGAAACGGACGATCGTCCGTATTGTTTCGCCGGATAATTTCCGTTTGCTATTCCCGTCCGTGATTAACGACCGTACTTGAACGTCGCGTCGTTGCCATCCACGCACTTCCTCCTTCGCAAGTGTATTAATAATCGTGTTGTAAAAAAAGATGCGATTGATGTCATGGAAGAATGCATCTAAAAGGAGCTTTAAATACTAATTTGTTTAAGGGAACATCCGCAGCTTCTATTAAGTTAAACGTCCTTCAACTTTTCCCGTAATACTCTTTATACGAGTACTCTCGGTAAATTTCTTTTTAATCCCTTTAAGGTATTAAACTGTATCACAATGATATACGTACTTAAATAATTAATTTAAAGTCACACACATTAAACACCTATGTAATTTTTGAATTTACGTCGTACCCGTAATTCACGAAAAAATATTTGAGATTAATTATACGTCTATAAGTGATCAGAATTTTTATTATTATACTTTTTCCATAGAGATATAATAGATCGGAGATACAAGTGATGAGATTCCTATTTAGATTCGACATCAATCAAATGAAGCACCGCGCTGTACGCGTTCTAGTGAAAACCGCGAGAACCAAAGTTCCCACGAGTCGATAAATGAACTTCAGCCCGCTCGTATTTCTAGAATTAATAGTGCGCCTTACTTTTACTAAGACGCTTTATTAACTGCTCTGACAATGCTTGCCGCTCTATTTCTCTCTGATTTCTCTCTGATTAATTAATTTAACGTAAAACATAACTTAATTTCCAAGAAGATATATAGGAAATATTAATAAATTGAAGTAGGATATTCCTCGTTACTTACATTAGAGAGAAAAATACAGGAATATATAGTTAATATTTTAGGAAGATTATTTACACCAAAAATTATTATTTGAGCCACGTAAAAAGATGCGGGCAAAACACGTCGAGTACGAGATTACTAAACACACATAGTCTTTTGTATAAATAAAATTTCTGGATAAAATTTTTGCATTTAAAATACTTTACATATATTAAGATTCTAAAATAGCGTGACATTCTTGGACGACATATATACACAACCTATTTCCCTTTAAGTAGTCGCGCGCGTCAACCTCCTTTCCGACCGACGCAATCTTGATTCACCCACCCGTTGCTCTTTTCAAGTTTTTCCTCCACCCTCCTTGCGTTTATTAATAAACGACCGGGCGCTTCTTCGTGTGCTATCCTTTCTCATGGGAAAGCCAAGTCGGGGCACAACTTGTCGAGGGAGAGGGCGATACTCACCTCATCGTTTCTTTACGGCGCCCTGCGGGATTATCGAGGAGCTACCCGGGCTTGATATACCGTGCCTCTCTCCTTATCGGACACGGAAGGACGTTATACGATCCTGGAGGACGAACGTATCCTCTTATGTGTAGCGGTACTTCAACTTTTTCTCCGGCGAACTATACTGCCGCGTAAAGTCTTCGCATTTTCGGCTTGGACCTCACAATTCCCGAGATTCTTGTATTTAATATTTAGACAAATATTTAACTTTATTAATTTAATTTTGCAAAAATTATTTCTGACATATATAGTATTAGATACGTTGATCTGGAGATAGATATTATTTTAAATTATATATATATATATATAGTTGATAATTTTATTGATTTATTTATTATACCTTTAACTTACAGCTAAGAAACGGGATAATTTGGATAATTGGATAATGGATAATTTTATTAAGTGTTTGTTAGATAAAATTAATTTATGATTTTTATCGACCAGAAATTTATGCTAAATGTGAGATAGCGTAAGTCGAGTGATCAAACATTTATGGATATTTTATGGTACTATCTCGGCATAACAATTTATTCATGACTTTGGACCAAAGTAAATGAAAATGAATCTTTATATAAATCTTATATAATCAAAATCCACAAATTTTGACAATATTATTGATTAAGTTATGGTTAATATTGCTGTAGAATATTGAGATGGTGATTTGGATTTCTTGATTCTTGAACATATTCCTATTACACAACAAATAAGATAAATGATCTACTTGCTGACTCTCAAATACGATTCGTTTAAGTCGAAAATTTGATTAAAAATTTTTTTTAATTAAAATTATTAAGTTTTTTTAAATTAGATTAATTCGAATTTTTATTTAGTCGAAGTTTTACTTTTAATAAAATGTTATAACAATAGGTAGATTCCTTATACACAAACAGTATTAATGTCAATATTTCTACTACACAGCGATACTGATGCTCGAGAAAAATGGATTTTATCATCAATAGTCTACATCAATCCATCAATCTTAACTATACACTTAATCAATAATTTTGTTAGTATTTGTGGATATCGACTGTGTAAAATTTCTATAAAGGTTACCATTTATTTTGGTCGAAATTGTCACGAGTAATGAATTGTCATACTGAGATAGCACCGTGAAATATCCAAAAATGTATGATCGCTCAATTTACGTTAATATCTCGTATTTGTCCATCACTGTCAATGCCATCTACGAACAATAAAATAATTTTCAGCATTTATTGGTACTAATAATATTCACAATATAAAGTCCCTATTAAACTTTGCATGATCAGCCATTAAATTCGTACATCACGCATCGCTGCGTTTCACGCTGTAACATCACAGACGTTACGGGAATTATAAGCTGAGTCGGTGAGTCTATCACAACCAGACTGTGCGATGAGCTCGTAAAGTCGAGTGCAAATAGCGCCGGTGATAAAACCGTCGTCGTGGTTGTGTATGTCAATCGCGATTAAAGCGCATCCGTCGCGGTATATTAAGCAGTCTCGCTTTATTCAAACGTATTAATACGCATTAGATACAGCGATGTGTATTCGCGTGAAGAGTCAAAAACGCACATTTGCGAGAGCGATGATGCTTGCCTTTCCCGGCGGATTCAGATTAATCCCTTCGGGATAGAAGGGAAATTCACGCGTACCACTGTCGACCGTCGTTCTTTAAATAAAAGTGAATGAATGGCTTTCGGTATTTTTATTACCGATACCGGCGCGGGAGAGGACGGCGGACGAGTTATCGCGCCGGATTGGGAGGCAAGAGGCTTCCGCCATAATTAATACACTCGTAGTGAAATCGATTCGGTAATCCGCGGTCCCTGGACGATCGCGCATATCCGCGAGAGAGAGCATAACCAGTCGTCAGACGTCAAAAGCAAAGCGTAATTATCAACAGAGCTTTCCCTCCCTGGCAGCATCCGCCGCGATATTGCGGCGAGTCGGATATACCTCTCTTCTACTGGGTGTGTCTGACCGACCGTGCTTGCTTTCACTTGCAAGTACGCACGTGACTCTCTTGACGCGGACACGAATAAAGCAACCTCCCTGATTACTACAGTTTATTAAAAGAGCGCGATATCGAGAACGGTACGTAAAGCAATTAAACGAAGAGCTATATTTTTCAAGCTGGAAAAATAGTTTTTATAGATTTTTATTAAATAAAGCTTAAATAAAATTGGAAACATTATTACAAAATATATAAATAATATTACATATAAATATCATAAAATCGTTATTATACGAGCAATTAATAATAGATAATGTTTAAAGGTATTAAATTTTATATTTGACAATAAAAAAACTGGTGTCGTAACGACGTCTTAATGTTCTTCTTAGCTACTCGTGTAGCGTGTATCTTCAACTGGGTTGGCTAGAAATATCCTGTACGTGGATAAGCTGCCTGTAATATCGTGCATATAATACACACGATGTGCGCGCGGCCCGCGTTTATATATGTACACGATGAACGATGCACAACGGTATTTATGATTTAAACTTGTCAGTGGCAGATATTACCGCACCGCAATGAAGATAGTTGACCCGTCCTTCCTCCAATAAATAAGCTTCGTGCTCGCTTTACATTGTTAAATACGGAACCGTCTGCATTAGCTTATATACTTGTGTCTCTTCATTTCGTCTATCTAGACTAAAATTTAAAAAATTTGAAGGAATTATCGCCGAAGAAAATGAATGTCTAACCGAGTATTAGAAATTGAACAGTTTTTTTAACAGCAGTTTTTTTTCTTATCTGACGTGTTAAGCATTAACTTATTAAGTAATGCAATATATTAAACTACTTTATAATTTTACAGTGTTGGCCTAATCGTTAATTCGTTTATCCGTTTGTCTGCAAAATTTTTCAAAAAGTGAACTTTTTTGAACTTTGTTTTCGCCAAAGAATATTTGAGAACCTTAGCTCCACGAGGCAAATTGCTATATCAAATGACTGTAAAGGGATCAAAGATCAAGATTAATATAACTATTAACAAAATTTTTCGTTGCACTATTTACAAAAGATTTTTGTTACAAATGATTTATTCTTTATTCGTACAATATAATTATTTGAAGATTATTGTTCAGGCAATCACTTAATTTACACAAATATATGATTTCAAGATTTCATTAATTTACACAAATATATAATTTCAAGATTTTATTTAAGATTAGTTCGCATATACAAAGCGGAGTAGATAATTTACGTTTACGACATGCTTGTTTTAATTAATGAACCCGAGAAACCATCAACAGCAAATCAAGGGAACAAGATTACCAGAGGACCTCTCTGCCTAACAACGCAAGGGTAATATCAGCGTCGGGGACACGTAAGTTCCGAGATGCGGAAACGGGAGCCATTAATGCCTGAACTCTGAAAATCTGAAATATCCTGGGCACAGCGAAGTCCGAGAAAAGCTCGCCGAGCTCTCATAGCGAAAACGCAGCGCGTCCTCCGTGGTGCAGGGTATAGAGGAGTGTCCTGCGGGCGCTGCGCCGCGCTGGCGTCCCCGGTGTCCCGCGGGAAGAATGAGCACGTTAACTTTCGATGTGGAGCAATTTAAGTTTGTAACAAGCGTGGCGTGCGGTCGCGAGATCGCGGGGCAGAAAGAGACCTCCCCCCCCCCCTTCCGGTAAGGGAGATAGGATAAGGGACGGGGAAGAACACGGAAACGAGCGGAAGGAGTGGCGAGCGGGGGAGAGACGGCGGGCGGATTGACCGTACCGTGTGGCGCGCAACTTGCCTCATGAATTAATTTCGCGACGGAATCGCCTGTATACTACATTAACTTTTAATTTGCTAAACGCCTCTCGGTTCCGTCGTCCCCGCGCGGTATTTATATATCGATCCTCTCCCGCTCCCTTTCCACCACCTTTTCCCGGCCCCCCCGTGCCTTTCCACCCTCCTTAACTCGCGTTACATTAATGGACCGCCGCGGGAACGCGGTTGTCCCTGACGGCGGGCTTATTGCCTCTTTCGTCTCTGCGAGTGCTCCATTCACTTCTTACACCGTGAGGCGTATCTCATCCTTCTTTCCAGGCTTGAAGCCACCCCCGGGCATACTTCCGGAACGTCCGTCCTGGGGTTTCCGGAAATTTAACAAGATCTTGGAACGGATCTAGCATTTAGATACCTTTTTTCTCGGAGAAAAAGTCAGAGCCCGATAAGAGTGACGCGATCGAGTCTTTTAAAGTGTAATCCATGAATTGGACGCGGAAAATCTTTATTTTTTTTTTAAGTATAATTTTGCGTTTACGATTATGTTACGTATCATATTACAAAATATCGTTACCAACAATATGTCATAACAATTTTCACGAAAGTATCCGAGTTAAAATTTTCAGTCTCTCACCTGCAATTTTCATTTGCGAACAAATTCCATTTACAATCGTGCAAACAAGACCTCCCTTTGAATTATAAGTATCTTCCATTTTTCGTCCTTTGCTGCATCAAGTAATCTGAACGTCTCGTGAGTTTACCGTCGAAATAATACAAACAAAGTGCGAACGCGCAGCTTATTTACCGAGCTAATAAGTCTCGAAAGGGAGTCGACGCCCTTGGAGCCGTTACACAAATATCGCGCAGCGTGGCGCGACGTTCTTAAAGTGCATAAAAAATTTCTAGCCCGATGGAGCATTCTCCGCTTCCGTATTCCGAAGAAATTGTCGATATCGCGGGGAAGAACCGGAGGTAACACGAGGAAGAGACTAGTCTTCGTAATAAAATCACTTGTTGGATTTCCGGCGATCCTGCAATCGAGCTTCTGATTTATGTTTTTGAACCGCCTTCCCTTCGGAACGGAAAAGCGGAAAATATATCGCCGACTTTTTTCCGGGGGTATATCGTATCGGATGCGCCGCACGTCACTTTGAAACTTCTGACTATGCACTCTTAACTTTCAGGCGCGTGTATGCACAGCATTTCCGTAATAAATTAAGATTACTAGTAAACTTAGAATTTTTGTAAGAACTTATATTTATTTTTTCCGTTTCTAGAGCTTTAAAAAATTAAGATTTTTAAAATAAGGACAAAATAAGGAAAAAAAGAAACATTTTAATGATTATTGTTAATACCTATATTGCATACACCGTTTCTTAATTTTTTTAAGTGAAGAAGTTGAAATATAATTATGTTTACAACTTTTCTTTGATACCATGCGAAGATTTTGCATTCTCTTAGCTAATAATAATAAATTATGTGTCGATACAAATAATTAGAGTGCATAGGAACAGTGTATGTATTGAGACACAAACACAGAAAATGTGGGCATTATTGTTAAGTAGCCCGTCGTGCGCGAAATTTCATCTCGAACTCGGCGAACGGCGGACAGCGCGCCGGCAAAATCCGAGGAAAGCGCATTATTCTTTTTCCCCCCCGTTTTCGCGCGCGCGCCCAACTATTCTCGACCATAATTACGCGCATCCGCGACCCGTTCCGTTCGTTCGCACGCTTCGCGCGCGCACTTCCGCCGCCGACAATCTCCGCCGCCCTCGCACACGCGCTAGTATAATTAACCCGAGCTAGCCCGTAACTCATCCCCCGTAATCCGGTTTTTTTTAAATAACACGTAATATCTTCGCCGAGCCTCCCCTTCGGAATTATCGGGTCCGCCCTCGGGGGTTCTCCCCCTCCCCCTTGCAAAGGGGGACCGACCATCCATTCCGCCTCTGCTGCAGCGTCGGGGTTTAACGAAGGAAAGAAGGATCGAGAGAGCCGGATTAAAACAATTACCGGCCGCAGAATGAGAAAAAGCGAAAGTTATAAAACGCCGGTCACCCCGGTACAGGTCCCTCATTTTCCTCGCCCTCTCCCCCGTTTTCCTTCCGCCCAGATCGGTTTGCCTAGCCGCAGCACGCGAGGTTGCTTTAACCTACCCTCGTACGAATTGCTACTTCTGCCGACGCAGGGGTGCCCGCCCAACCCCCTCGCCGCCCTGAGGTCGCTTAGCGCGCAATATAACCGACCGCAATAGCATAACTATGATATATACGCACAATTTGGAGTAATTCCGTTAAAACAGAATAATGTCGGCCCGAGGAGGAGGTTAGCGCCGCTGATGCCGGCCGGGAAAGGAGGGTAGAGGTTCGTTTCGAGCGGCGCTCCGTAGGATGCACGAACGCCCGCGATACAGGGCGGTCCAGACGTGCTGCTGTACATGGAATGTCACAGCACTGAGATGCATACATTAAAGATCCTCAAATAAAATGCGATATATTTGAAGAATTGTATACAAATTAAATTTAACAAGTTATTTTTAATACGATTACAATTGTAGCTCTAATGTATGCCACCTGAAATTCATAAATGTAATAAATTTACACTTCGATAATTTTACTTACGTGAGACAAACTATTTGTTTATTGTAGCCCACAAATAATATAAATATAAAGTTATTTTTCAACCGTGATAAGATTGATTCGTAACATTAGCAGAATAATATTTTACTCGTATCATTTACGTAGAAGTGTATAGAACAAAAGTGTATAGAAAAAATAAATAAAATAGGAAAATTTTTGAAATAAAACGCTACTAAGGCTAACGACAAACGTTGTGGCCGGTGTAACTTGCGCAATACTAGACGAACTGTTATTTCTGAAGTGTACTGTAAACACATGCGGAAGTGGAGTTGGTTCACCAATTGAGGCACAACCCCCTCAGTTCAAGAGTGCCATATATGAGAACCATTTGACGCCTGTCTCCGCAACGGCCGTAAATTAACCCTCGGATACGCAATTCAATTTTCACCTTATCTGAAAATGTTATTTATGTATATAGTATTACATTAAATCACAGCTAAACCTTTATGAAGTGAAAAAAACCTTAAAATAAATAAATTTCACATCAAGTTACTAATTTATACTCGAGATGTTATTTGATTCTTACCTCTCATTACGTCTCATTTCTTACTTAAAGCGTCAGAAACGAAGAGCTTCTTCGCAATTATATATCTCTCCAACCCTTGGCCGCAGGGGCTAATTATTGCCTGCGTTTATACTCATTACTCATTTAAAGCATTACTCAAACCGTCTATCTCTGAAATCCTTTTCATTTGAAAAAGGGAATATCCATCTAGCCGTCGACGTTTCGACCCCTCGCGCAACCCCCTTTCCGTTCGCCACGAATGCATTTGTATCGTGGATATTCGGACCACCGGTAGGTAATGTTCCGAATGGCTGGAAACAAATTAATAGCGCCGAATCGACACGTCGCGCTCGTTGTCGTTGATTGATGAGGGACCCGGCCGCGTTAAATAACAAATAACCAACGCTCGTTCGTATAGCGCCGATGCATTCGGCGCAAGTCGCGAGCCGCGCGGTGGGTTTCGAGTTTCGAGTATGGATTCGTACGGCTCTCTTCGTAGCATAGCTGGCTAATGAATTTGGAATCTGGGCTACTCGGCCGCGATTATCGATCACGTGTCAAACTGCCATTTCTAGATCGACGTGGGATTGAGAGACGTCAGCCGAGTTTCTAGGATTCTCAGTAGATTAACAAATATGAAATTTTATTTGCTTTTCAGTTGAAAAATATCGAAGTAAAACTGAATTACGTTTTGTTCTGTATCATAAAAGTGACAAATAATATAACGTCGGCGTGTAGTTGCAAGTACTAAGGATTCATTGCAAAAATTATCCCCTTTCCCAAAACTTATTTGCGAAGCTTTTATTTTCTCTTGAAATTTATTTTGAACATGCACTTTGAAGTGTTTACTTTAAGTAAGAGGCACTTAAGTGTGCTTTGCGCTTTAAAAGAAGCGTTAAACAAGAGCAAGTAATATTTTTCTACGTTTTTCAGAATACGCAAACAGTATTACGTAAAAGGAAATTAGTTTTGTTTGGTAGTTTTAAACTCTTTAACGCTTTTTTTAGACTAAATCTAAAGATTTTCAACTCGCCGTGACCGTCCCGCTGAAGAAGGCGTATCGGACAGAACAGATTTCCTGTTGGTCGTGGTTCGCCCTATGGCGCAACATGCGCGTCTTATCCCCGAAAACACCCTATGTTCCGTGTTTTCCACCATAAGCCCACCACCGCTACGGCGGTGCCCGTAACCGAGCGCCGTAATAATACGTAATATCTTTACTGTTTTAGGCAGCCGCTCGCGTTATTCGGATGCCGCGCGTGCCTCGGAAGTTTAATTTCGAATCGTATTATATCCGGTGCGCGCGCTACAAGCATGAGCTACGGAGGGAGCAAGAGAGAACCAAAACGAGAAAGAGAAGGAGGTAAAGGAAGGGGAGTGGAGATCTAAGGGGGTATAAAAGAGACGGAGACTTCGAGATAGAAGAGCAAAGGAAGGAAGGAAAGGGAGAGAGAGAGGACAAGGATGCCGAGGAGAAGAGGAAGAAGCGGGGAGGCTGGAGGATTTGCAGTCGGGCAAGCAGTCAGGCGAACAGGCAGCGAGTCGGCCAACCCCCATCGGAGCGCCGAGAAGCGCACAAGGGTGAGTAGGAAGACGGATAGATCCTAGGATCGAAGGGAAGGCAGAAGGAAGACGGAGAGAAAACGGGAAAGAGGGAGAAAGGGAGAGGAACGACCCAGACTGTGGAAACCGTTCGCCGAAGGAGCTGGAAAGGGATAAGAGGATCGGGGGTTGGCACGAAGAGGAGAAGGCTGTGAGATGAGGCCGCGACTGTGCAGCGGGTACCATCGGTGTTGCTGCACATCTCGGGAGCGGGGGACGAGTGCGAGCGTGAAGGGATGCACCGTGAGAGAGGTAGGTAGAGTAGGGCAGAGGAGAGGGGGAGAAAGACACAGGGGGGGGGGGGCAGGGAGAAGATAGCCGCGAGGGGAGAGGGAGTCTGGAAGTCGCTCGAGAAACTTGGGGAATCGCCGAGGTGTTCTCGGTTTTCACTTACAAGGGGGCTGAATGCTGGCCGCGGCACGCTCGGGTGAACGGGGTTGAGCCGGCGGTTGGTTGAGAACTGCCCCGGATTCTCGTTATCATCGCGGAACAACAACTATCTGACGATCCTACGCTCGTTTATGGGACTTTGAGGGTGGTTTAGGAAGCGTTTGCTAGGTTGTCGCGACGATACGAAAAAGATCGCGTCTGAGAAGGACGCACGTTTCGTTTCTCAATGTAATCCATAGGATTTCCAATCAGACTATGAAAGATTTTTAGCCTTTTGCTGTGTATAGTAAATTTCATATTTTGATTATTCCACACAAAACGAAATGTTGATCACAACAATCTTCGGCTGGCAGCAGTTTCTGAGTGAAGAACATAAAAGCATCCCTCGCTTTGAAGCAAATCGCTTATAATGTACGTTCGATGCATTATTGATTACATCTTATCAGGAAGAGGGAAAAGAGGATTCTTTGCTCTTACTTTGTGATGTAAAAGGAAGCATATAAACTGATGCGGCGAAAACAATAAGAGCGATCGAAAATGCGGACGGAATAATGCCGAAGTTTACGGCGCGTGTAACACAATAGAAATTTATAGACAGGGAAACGCACGTCGAATCTCTAGCACGACGACATTCTATTAATTATCATACGTTAATGTCCGTGCGTTTCGTGCATGTCGGGAAAACAATACAGGGTACGCGACGTTTATGATAGGCACTGCTAATGATGGCGCAAGAAATGCCAGCGGGTTTAATGCATGCACTCCCGCGAGAATGTTTAACGTAAAAGCGACAAGCAACGCGATTAATGACGATAGTTGAGAAGAGGATGCCGTTATTAGAGGAGTTTCTCTTGTACTTGTAGCGGTTGAAAACGATATTCCACTATTGCGTGCTTTGACTGTTATTATATGTACCAAGACGACATCAGGTGAAGGCGTTATTAATAATTTACATTTAATAGGAGTAAAAAAAAGAGAGTTTACGATGAATCTTGTTTAATTTCGGATATATAAATAAAACACTGATGTGAGAAAAGTATGATCAAAAGCATTCACATATAAATGTATTAATAATATATGCAAATATTCTTTATTCTCTTTTGACAAAGATTGTTTTATATCGATACAATGAATATGTAATGCTTATATACTAATAACATATTTATTATAATAACACCATTGCAAAAATAAGAAATTAAATGTTATAAAAATAGAAACGTGGAACTTTAAAATTATATATGTAAAACTTCGTAGATTAGTATTTTTGTTATTTTCTTTTTATTGGTTAAAAAATATTGAGCTAAAAAAACATATTTTCTTTTAAAGGAACAAAAAATTTGATATAACCGACAATTTATTTTGAAGCTAATTTAAAAACAATAAAAAACAGGTATAGTTATAACGGTTATTCCCGAAAGTCGATATTATTCGCACGCGTGTGAGTTATTTTTATCAAAATTTCGGATAATCAATATAAAACGGGAAAGTTTTGTTATATATTTGAGAATAGTTTAAAACACTAAATAATTTGTAATATAACAAGATTTACAAACTTGTATAAAATTTATACGTTTCATTTTTAAAATTCTATAATGATTATATAGAATTGTATAATAAAATATATTTTCTTACAAATATTTATTAATAGATAAAGGTTACAGATGTTTACATATATATATATAACCGAACCATATTAAGCAAAAGTTTGCAGTAGCCTAATGTATAAGAAGAATTCTCTGCGAAATTAGTGTAAGTCCGAAGAAGTCTCGCAAAATTATAACGAGAAGGGTGACGGTCAACAGCGCGTTACAGCGGAATCTCCAACAGGAATGATAAATAGGAGGGTCGAAATCCCAGTTTTATCCTAAAGCAGGCTAATGCAAATGAAAGGATGCATCGCGAACAACAGAGACGAAAAGTGCGAAACGGGACAGTAAGTCGTAGGAATGACCCTCTTGATTCATTTTGCACTACGAATACGAATATAGTAACGAAGAGGGCATTTTTTTTACTGACAAAATTCTAATGTTCTTTTTTTTTACGAAATTCGCATACTTGAAAACATCAAAGCGGAACTAAATGGTAAAATTCCACACTTCTACATTTTTAGTATTTTGCGATTTTCTTAGTAAAATTAATGTTCACTGTTACAAGATAACTGCGTCGAATATCTTCATTTTCTACAGCGTCTTGCGGAAGGATTTCTGCAGACCGTATCGTAACATTTTCGTCCGACTTATGTCTCAACTAACGCTCAATTTCCGAGGTGGCGCTACCAATCGACTTGTAAAGGACTCAGTAACGAATCCCCTACCAACATTTCCGCGCAACTCATCCAATCCCTTGAATTGGCGCAATAAAAGTAAAATACGCGGTAAAAGGGCAGGGAGACGCTAATAGACAATTTGGAAAGTATTCTCGAGTATGACACGCGACAAGACGACATTTGAATAATCCCATGAGAAGAAAGGGAGAACGACAAAGGATACGAGGGCACGGAGGTGAGGTGGGGGGAAATTCAGGGCGAGAGATGAGGGAGAAAGGGAGGGAGGAGAAACGCAATATGCCTCGACTGAAAATTGGGCGGCCGGGTTCACATCCCCGGATATGTCTAGCAGATAGTTTGTCCTTGACTGCTTAATTAATTTTACTCCCACGCTCAGAAACGGACGGGGAATCGTGCTCTACGTACGTCTTGTTTGAAGACCCAACCCATAAATTTGTAGCCCGAGTGCTTCGTGCCGCTGACAACGTAAATTCCGGCTCTCGTGCAAAATTGCGAAATTTGACTTCCGCCGTGACTTCGTGACATGTCTTCGTTTGTACGAGACGCGACTTGGTGGGACGGCCGAATATTGAGATAACGCAGTGACCACTTTTTCAACACAAACTGAATATTCGGGGTAATAAATGTGCGTCACACTGTCGCTTGACAAATAGTCGTAAATAATAATCGGAAAAAATAGTGGCACAAATTAATTTTAACAGATATTTATCGATAACTTTTCCTATATTTAATCAGATCGAACTTTTGACAATTTTTAGTATAGAAATGATATGTATTATTTAAAAGTGTCATGTCTAATTTGAGACAGATTTTAAGCAGATTTTATATGCATAGCTTTTTTTATCTCCAAATAATAGAGATCTTAATATTATATTTAATATTTTTTTAATCAGATAGTTTACGTAGAAAATTTTATTTGAATGAAGGAAAATAAAAAAGAATATATTTAGAGAGAAAGAGAGAGCGGGGAGGAAGCACTCTGTAAATGTTATATTAATACAGACATAAATAATAAAAAATGAATAATATTATAGATTTATCGAAGTTGCCATTTTATTGTATTTTTTAAATGGTCTTATAATGTTGACTGATATCGACAACCACGTCAAAAACTGTGACGGTATAATTCATCTCAGAAAGCTAAAAGCTTTCCCAATAATAATCAAATCGATTAACATTCTTATCAATCGAGATTGTATAAGTCCTAATATATAGTCTTTATTTTCGAACATAATATGGAAACCAATAATTAATTATAATATAAATTAAATCTCGGACAAGTAGCTTCGAATCGTCGTAGTCTGAATATAAGTAGTAAAGCCACACATTAGATAAGACTATGCATTAATAAATCGTATCTAATATCGATAGCGCTTAAAATATGAATATAAATTTAATATAATTTCCAATTTATTCAATCTAATTATTAATATGTCATTTGAATCTTATTTAGATAAAATAAAAATTAAGTATTTGCTGTCTTTATATTTCTATTTTCTCCGAAGTCAAAAGTTATTCGTGATTTACGATTAGAATGAGGTCATCATATTTCTTGAAATAAATTGCTGACTGAGAAAATGAGAGGAGCGCCATATACAGGGTGTTCCAAAACACGTGGGTCAACGTTATGTTTATCTCTTCTACCTTTTTACGAGCGTTGAACCACATGTTTTGGGACACCCTGTATCTGTGTGTTTACGGCGAACAGAGAGAAGTAATCCCGATTATCATGAATAACGCGCGGCGATTACACAAAACCGTCAGCGAAATTGGTTCGTGAATAAGACGCGATCGTCAGTTAATTATTGACGTCGCAATACGCGGTTTCGCTCGCACGTTACTTGCGTGTTTGCTCGCGCGTATTACACGCCGCCTGTCGTTACTTCGCCATCCGCTTGACAAAAGTCTCGCGGAGGATTTACGAACCTACCCCCTTAAAACCACCCCTGTCGAACAGCCCGTATTGCGAGCGCGGAGGTAGATGGGTGGAAATTATTTACACGCTCTCCCGTTGCACAATGGCTCGCCCAATACCAGGTCAGAGTGCATTAACGGTTCGTTCGTTTAAAGCGACCGAGCCGAAACCAATATCGCGGAGAGCGCAACGCTTGCATGCCCGGTACCTATAGGGGGCACCGGGCGCTGTAAATCTTCCGATTTGCGCGCGAGAAAATTAAGAAGCTATTAATTCGATAGAAACCCGGCACGCACCACCTGATCGATGTACAGGGTGTAGCGGAAATCGCGCTCGTCCTCTCAATTATCCGTGGATCCGTGGAAGTTTGCTTGTCTTGTTTTTTTTTTCTTTTGCGTTGAAAAGTATTGTCACAGGACGATTTAACGTTGAAGAACTCCGAGTTGTCGACGAATTTAGTCCCATAGTCCCGCGCGGACAATAAATATGGACACTTTACGATTAAGTATTATTTTCAATTTTTTTAATTGCGATTTTCTAAAATAAAATTCGAAATGAGATCTGTTAGATTTATGCTTTTATCCCCCCCTTTAATCCCCTTGCGAAATAACGATCCACTGTCGCGTGAATGTAACACAGTTTATTAAAGAGCAATTTTTGTTCTATAAGTGAACGGTCGTACTAACGTAAATTATATTAATATTCGTAATTAAAATCGCAGCAAGGAAAGATAGGTATAAATGAAAAATAAACGGAGGTGCTCTCTCGGATTACAAATAGATAGCACAGTAAAAGCGTTTCACGCGAAAACAGCAATTTGTACCGCAGGTATTGTTAAACGACAAAAAAAAACCCGGTGGAACAAAAAAAACGCATTAAAATCGTGTGGCTGGGTACGATAAATATCCAAAATTTCCACATTCGCGGTTGTTCCCGGAGGGGGAAGTTTCGAGCGATGTTCCGGCATCAATCGCTAAGCAGCAATAAATACGCTCCTTCCAATTTCCGTAAGGAATTCGCTTTCCGACTTTCGCGATGCCGGGCGCTCACGACAGTGCGGATTCATGGATTTCGGATATAGCGGGGGAGCGGCGAATGGCCGTTAGCGCGAACTATAAGAACCCGATGCGGGAGTACGAAGCCCGGGAGTGCAGGAAGGCTCAAAGCGCCGGAACTCCTTGGTAAGTGTAGTTTCCGGTACCATTACCGGGACGCACCCGCTCCGTTACCCCCGTACGTACGTTTCTTCTTCTCCTTTTTATTCCTCTCGTGACTTCGTGACTGGCGCGCTGGTTACTCTCGGCAAATCTCGGCTGCCAGATCTTGTGCATCAGGCTCCATTACACATTGCAGAATTTTTCCATTGATATAGTCTTTTGGACAAAACAGTGCTTCATTTAACAAAACGACAATGTATATAAATATATATATATATATATATATATATATATATATATCACAATGCATTCAATTTTAGTCTTTAAAGGTACATCGTTATTTTTATATAAATAAAAATTTTCCAAATAAAATCAATTTTGCCAGTCCAAAGGTATTAGTCAACCAAGGATATTGGCATGCCATTAGTGTAGCACGGCGAAGTGCATCCCGTTACCATTATATAATAATATAGTGAGAAGCAGGGGAGGGAAAAAACGGGCGAATGAAGTGGCCCAGGAGGAACAAATTGCCTCAAACGGAATTAGATCGAGTCTGCGCTTTTATTAGAGAGTCGAAATAAAAATGAGGTACGTGCGGGGAAAAGGAAGTCGCGAGACGCGTATACTCGCCCACCCTCGGACCACCAATGCCAGAGCAACAAACAATTTCTGGACCGTTTCAAACTGTACCGGATGAGGAATTTTCCCTCCTCTCGCGTTGCTGCGTTCGGTCGAGCTGCTCTTCATCTATCTAATCAACGACCTCGAGGGTGCTTCCTCTATCCAAGAGAGAGAAAGAGAGAAGGAGAGAGAGAGAGAGAGAGAGAGAGAGAGAGAGAGAGTGCAGCAGTAGCAGCAGCCCAGCTGCTGCAATTTCGTTTCGCTTACATTCGCATTCGAGGCGTGTTCAATCGACATCGGCAACTGTGCTACAGCCGCCAACACGCCGCCAGAAACGAGATCATCTTATTACTTGAATATTCTTCGCGATACATCCGGCGAATTTTCTACCCCTTTTATCGTTAGCGCGTTTCCGACAAAGAGGGATCGGAGCGAAGAAAGTCTCGGGCGGGTCTTCGAACGACGTTTGAGGGGAAAACCGTGAGGAAGAGATCTTCTCTCTTGCCGAATTTACATTCTTCTACACTCTTAATCATGTATCGCGTAGCACCTTCAAATTCGAGGTACTATTCCACTCTTAAAAAGGACGTGTTATTGATTTTATTGTTGACTATTTTTCACGATGATGATTAGTTCTTTTGCTGCGCTTACTTCGTGCTGCGAGAGTAACTATCATTGCAATTGAATTTTGACAGCTGTCTTTGTATAGATGGTTATCTATAAAATTATCGTTGCAATTTGTTTAAAAAGTAAAAAATGAATCCTTTCTTTAAAAAGCCATGTAAGTGATTTTATTGTTGACAGTTTTCCGCGAGAAAGACTAAATTAAAAATATTTAAGGAGAAATAAGAAGAAAAAGAAGAGTAAAATAAAGTAAATTATTTGTACATGTAAATACATGATAATTAATGTGTAAATAAATAATTTAATATCTTTGAAAATGCTAGAAAGATTGTTATTGTTTAATTATTATATAAAGTTTGGAAATTTATACCTGACAGCACGAATATTGTAGAATATATCTATTTTTTTATAGAGAAAACGAAGAATATTATAAAGAAAAATTTAACTAGAAATAGCAAGAGAAAGAAAAAGAGAAAAACACAAAAATTTATAGAAAAATTAGAAATAAATATAAAGGGATATATATCACAACTTTTCACTTTTGACTGTCTGCAAAATTTTTCATGTGTTCATTAAAAATTTTGATATCGTTGCATATATAATTTTATATTAAAATTTTTGACTCCGTCGAACATATAATTTTATCATGTTATGTTTTTACTTTTGACTTTTTGCAAATTTTTTTGTGTTTATTAAAAACTGCCAACGTTGAATAAATTACATTTAATTTGTTACAATTAATGTCAAACACATTGAATTTTGACAGCTGTCAAATTTCTATAGATGGTTATCTACAATCATCGTTACAATTTATTTTTAAAAATTAAAAAATAAAAAGTCAAATAGCGCGCGCAAGGCGTGCGTCTGTGGAGTCTAGTTTCTAAATAAAATTGATATTTGAGTTACACATTAATAGAAGATATTTTTTCTGGTAAACTAATACAAGGTATAGCATGTATGAGCAATAATAAATCTATTAATCGAATCGAAGGTCTTATAAATTTGCGATATCTTTTCTAAGGAGATGCAAAGTTTTCCGCATATATCTCATAACTATTAATACGATAAATGTATCTCCAATTTGGTAAGCAAAAATCTCCAACCTCCAACATTTGCCGATAATAATGCACCCTTAAGTGCGTTAAAAATTATAGTATCTTACAGTGTTTTATATTATTAAATATATTTAAGATGTATAAATTAACAAACATTAACATCCGAGCTGTTTTGTTGTGGTGCGTATATTCAGTGTGAACATATAGAATAAATTCGCAAATTACATAGCACTTCTGCTGCTACAGAATCTTGTATGCCAATGATATCTCGAATTTATTATAACGGTTACATTCCGATGTTGGCGTTGAAAATCTATAGTTTCCGTATACTAAAGATTTTCAGTACTGATAGTGAATATCGAAACACAACCTATGTGAGCCTTTCATCATATAATAAATGTATCTCCAATCATTAGGATATTTATATCACGAATAAAATGGAATTCCTAATTTTGAGATATCATTGTTCCTTCTGTTTTGGATAATACTTACATCTTTTAATTACATAGGGTTTTTATTTCAACATGTACCTCAATTTTTTGGCGAGATATGATAAGAGTGTACATTTCAAGTGTAAATGCGCGGTGAACTCGTATTGTTACGGATAAATTAAATTTTGTTATTATATATTTTTATATATACTAGAACATAACATTGCGCGCGTTTCGTATTTTAATTTATAGATTTAAATGTAATCTTAATATCATTAAATGTAAATTTAACATATGAATCCTGCTTGAAATAATTTTACATGCTTTTTATGCAAAAATAAGCTGAATTTATAAATATTCGTGCATATGAGTACTTTGCGGAATTTTTCCGGGATTCAATTTATAATAAATTTTTTTTTTTTTAACATAACTATGGGTGTGTGTGTGCTCTTAAATGTTGCTTTTGCACTTGTATTTGATATAATAAATTTGGGAACTTTAACGCGTTTTAACTATTTGATGAATTATAGGATTTTCATAAAACTCCTTTCCCGCTATATTTTGGGGAATCTACTTAAAAGTATACTCGCATTATGGATAAGAACAATCAGCAGCAATTTTACTTATGCAAAATGTAATTAAATAATTATGAGTCACTTTGCACATCCTCTGATCTGCTTTCGTGCTAGCGTGAAATTCAAAATGGAGTATCGAGCATTACGGCATAAGACTTGCTAATGTTGAGTTGAAAGCTCGTTTCGGATTTGAGCGAAACTGAGCTAAAGGAGAGATGCGGAGGGCACGGATATCCGCCGCATACGTCCCTGGTCCGCATCCTTTCTCAGGACCAATCCTAAATGGTTATGAGCAGCCAGCAGTTTCCATGCGGAGTTTGAGGAGTGGGCTTCAAAGTCTTGTGTCGTAAGTTATTAGGTGTAATGTATGTATTTCGCTACTTCCTTTCAAATCTTGAAATCCCAGGGGAACTCGAGATGCATATGCATGTGCAATCGTCTTCGATGCTCCTAGATGCGAATCGTCTCTTGAATGTTTATTTCGAAAATCTATTTCGATTTTTCGTAATTATAATTTTTTAATTTTTTCGATGAGAGAAAGGAAGATTTGACTTTCCAATTTATTTACCAATTTGCTGCGTAATATAATATTTTATATAGATCTTTTTGTAAATGCGGATATGAAAATTTTAATGAAATAGAATATTTAATAAAAATCCTCAAAGAGAGCGGAGAATTATTTTCATAAAATATATAGCGGGAAAAATACGCAAAATGAGCATGTAAAAACGAGCCGTGCATTTACAGGTTGGCAAAATATATACCCTTTAAAGCTCCCGGAATAATTGATATCCGCGAATCGCGCGAAGCCCCTTTTCGGGGATATAACTAATGTCCAGGCTGAGCGTTATAACACGAACGACCGAACACGAACTCAATTTGGAAACGTCCGTGCCCGAGCTTAATTGCTTAGGCGATCACTGAATAACACATGCGTTCCGTCGTTTGGCAACACAATCATGAGGATTAGAGGATAACTCGATACAACTCGCAGAAACGACATAGAAATTCCCGGTATTTCCCTTAAAACTCGTCGATAATGACACTCCGGCAAATTAACGTTTCGTTTACGACAGCGGTATTTGCAAATGTATTAAACGCGCGCGGTATGAGCATATCGCGAAGTATTAAACATGATCTGTGTAAAGCTTTGCGAAACAATGTGTCTAGTATATCGGTAGTACCTCGGTATATCAGAGGATCAACGACCGCACGGAGGATGCAAGCGCGTGTAAATTTTAGGATCTGTAAGTTTAAACGTAAGTGGAGTTCGCAACTCCTATGAATCAAAGAATCTCTGGTTTTAAGTACCTGCGAATTCGTTTCTGTGAATCAGTTATAAATTTGGGGATGTGAAACTTCGAGAGATTTCCGCATATGTAATGATCTCGGGAATCTATGTATCCATAAATTCTGTGGATTCCAAAGATTTACGAATTTCAGAACCCAGTATTGAGTCTAAGTTTCTGAATTTGTAAATTTAAGAGAGCGGAGAGATTTTGTGAAAGAATCCCAGAATTTACAAATCCAAAAACCTATAATATATCCGAAATTTGTGAGCGAAGTTGAATAGGATCTGAAAATTATGTCGTCTATAAAGCAAAATACCAGCAGATTCAAAGAGTATGTTAAAAAATATCGACGTTCTTGATTTGTTGACGTGAACACCCCTTGTGTTCTTAAAAGATAATGGTGTACATAAAATTAATATTCCATTTTTGGAATTTTAAAAATAATTAAGATATAGTTCTTTTGCAAATCCATGTACATCTGAGTGTCTATATTAGATAATCAAAATTCATGGACAACAATTCTTAGTGTCTTTGATTATAGGCTTTATATTTACAAACGTAATCAAAGGGAATACAAAAACTTTTGAAATCTTTGATTTAAAAAAGTTTCCAGGACATTGCTCTAAAATCTGCCAATTCTCAAACGAAAAAATAAACGCGAGATTCCGCGAAGTTCTAATGTGAATGTACCCATATTCGCGCGCCGTAGGTAATTCCCGATTAATCGCACGATTATTCCCGCAACGTCCGCGGAAACCGATATCCCTAAGCGCGATCGTGCTCCACTTTAGTACCCGTCTCCGTCGTCTCCCGGGGGAATTGCCCGCGTTAAGTCTTAACGTCTCCCCGCAAACGAGTCGAGCGTCGGTGCGGCACGTCCGCGTGCCATTTGCTCTTGTCGCGGCAATAACTCGCCGCCGCTGAAATACTTGCGGGAATTTAAAAAAAACACAGAGTACACAGGGCGCCGGTTAACTTCCGCAGAAATTATTAAGCGGCGTCTGTATTACCAACGCGGGGAGGAGTTGTGCGCGAGACGTGCTCTCGGGGATGTAACGATCGCGAACGCGGCGGCAGCATCGCGTGATCGCACCGTCTCCCGTTCCTCTCCCGCGTTTCTTTCCTTCTATTTGTCCACCCTCCGATTCGAATGACCCACCTCTCCAAAGGATATTGCGTCTCTTTGCGAGAGGGTCCTCGCGCTCATTCGACTCCTCTCGTTTCCGCTCTTTCTGTCGAGCACCTCGATATCGGCGTGAAAATGTCCACGCTTTCGTGGCACGTAAAAAAAAAGAAAGATAGGAATGCAAAAGCAATTTTATTGATATCCATTGGCAAGAGCTTGAGAAGATTCCGTCATTAAAATAATTTTTTCGGCAAAGACATGTATTTATTACTTATATAATAAAAAGTTACAATAATAAAAGTAAATGTCGTACTCTCTCAATAGTTGAGAGTAATTTACAGATATCATCTTCATATTATGTATAAAAAATAAAGAGGTTTGTAACTCCAAGAGAATGTAAAGAAATATTTTTGTTATATCAATCCGAAATATTGATACGAAGTGTCCCTTAGACTGATTAGAGAAATATAAATACCTTCGCACCATTATTAATGACATGGCATTGTGATGTATCAGATTGCCGTTCCGTCATCATGTTACACTTGTCGATTTATCTGTACACGTATCTATCCGGGCAACTCGCTCGCTATTTACACTAAACCGGTCCTCCACCGTACCCCGATGTCGGACCGAGCTACCCCTCGAACGGCCCCTTTCGACGTCGCTTTCTCCACCCTCTTTTCCGCCTTTGCCCAGAGCGCTCTCTCTCCCGATCTCTTTGCCACTTACCGACAATTCTCCGCTCCCTCCTTCGACACAAACACACACACACACACACACACATTTGTATAGAGAGGCGAGAGGCCGCGCTATAGCTTTTGCGTCGAGAACTTTGCCAAAGGCGCAAAAATGAAAGCGCTCACCGCCGACGTGTCTCGAAGGGATGAAAAAGGCGCGCGTGCCTGTGAACGATAACGTCTCCCCTTCTTTCTCGATCTGTGAGTCTCCTCGACCGTGACAAAAGTGGACCACGTGCGCGAGACTCAATTTAGAGGAATCCTAGTTTTTTTCCTCTCCCCCCACTAGGAGTCGGTGATGACTCAACATCGGCGAGGCAACACTACCGATCGACTTAAGCGATCTTATTAACTCCGCGATCCGACTCAGCGTATATATTTTTTACGAGGAATATTTCTTATTTACTCTCGGAATTTCCTTTTCCCCCAAGATCGGAATCATATATATACAATTTCCTCTTTATATTTTTGTAACATTTACGAAAGAGTTTTATTTAATTAAATAATTTTAGATAATTCAGAACTAAAGATTTGATACTGAATTACGTAAGAAATAAAGCCATGTTCTAATTAGAACATGACTTTATTTTTTACGTAATTCAGTATCAAATCTTTAGTGCACTGATATGTTGAGTTTATTTCATTGTATTAAATTTCAATGGACGCGAATAAAATATTTCTAAACGTTAGAAATTTCGTACACATCATAGTGGCTCTATTTCAATTTTTAAAGAAAAAACGTAGAAAAGAATACACTTTCTGCTCTGCAGAATCGCGCAACCCGGTTCGTCGTATTCATACGAGACGTAAAGATAACTCACAGGCACGGTTACTCGTATACGAAACGTCAAATCCCAGAGGTATGTCCGTTTAAACCAGAAACACGTAACATAGCATATATACTCATTAGCTCTTTTAATGGCAACCCGTCGTATTTCATACAATGTATTTCATGTGTATTTCGCTGTATTCCAAAAATTCCAAGTCGCTCTCGCAAAAGTTACAAGTCATGTGGGAAAAAAACTCCGCAGCGCTAAAATGTTCCCCGCCTTGTTTCCTGCCGCATGGCGCATCATAAAGCATACCGCCCCGAACTTTTAATTCGCGCAAATGGACTCGCGACGGGTTGCGATCCGTAGGTTCACGCAAATATATTCGATCGAATTTGCTGTCCAACTTTGCGCGCGATTTAAGTTCGGAAAAATTTAAATCTCTGATACATTATTTATTATTTAACTTCAATGTATCATATTACAGGGTGTCTCGAAATTCGCGATATAATATAGAAGTAAGAAAATTCTTGAAAAACCAAGTAAGACAGTTATTCGTTATTTTTATTTCGAACAGTAGTTTTTGGGGTATAAAAGTTTAAAAAAGCTATACAATTAATCAAAGATTACGATCATTTATTATGTGGACAAAACTACCGTAAAACTTAATTTAAGATACTATTTGAAATAAAAATTTATAACTATTTTACTTAATTTTTTGAGAATATTCTTGTTATAATATTGTAATTCGTGAATTTCGGGACACTCTGTATAATACACAAAGGTGGTTCGGACTTCTAAAAATTCAACGCTCAAATTGAAACATTGTGTTGAAATTCTCCGAGAAATTGTTTTACATTTGTCTTGCTTTACTTTATAACGCACTTTAAATTGTCTCATAAATATGATTCATGAACAAGGAACATCGTTACAACATATATATTTACCCTCAGCTTACTCATCTGTCAATAACATTTTCCAGAAACGAATGAAGCCGTGGTGCCCGCAAACTATAATTATCGCTAATGGTTAAATTGATAAATTGTCCATCAGTGCGCGTTCTAGTCACAAACGTCAATTATTGCAGCAATATTATTACAATAATCAGGGATTATTATGATGGATGGAAATCTTTACATTTATGACATATGACGTATTTTTATAAACCTAACGTTCTATAAATTTATCGTAATAATGTATACGCAAGGTACATAAATGCACATAAATATGTATACAAGATATTGTTAGAGTGAATTTTTCATTTTACGCGGAACCGTTCGCTGTTCCGAACCGCCCGCTCGACGGTACACCAGCGCAAAATAATAGCAACAATTAACGTCCACATAAACGCTACGTGCCTGATGATCGACCGACGCCGCGTAATGACACCCTCGGCTCACAACGGTAATATCAGGCGCGCTCAGCTCCGAGGCGTGGTGACAAATGATCCACGAGGAGCGGCTCATTTACCACCCGTCTCTCGCAGGGAGCGACGTTATTTTTATTTATTCGCGGCTACGCCGCGTCGCGAGGTGGTTCTATCCTCCTTAACTCGTCGCGTCCGCGCTCTCGATGGGGTGTCTGTACGCGAAGGTACGCGCGAGTTTTTCCATTCTTTAAATCCCCCGGGAGTCGCGGCGAATGCCGGTGGCGTTTCCCCGGGGAACTCTTCGGCGCCAGCTACGCGAAATGGCTTTAATACCGGCCGCGAAAAGGGAGCCCTCTTCACCCGACGACTGTACTACCTGACGTGGTGTCACCCGCCTACTCTCCAACCCTCCCTCTCTCCCTTCCTCCCTCCCGATACCGTAGCTTCTTTCAACTCTTCTTTCTCGCGCCGTCGTGCTTACGGGTCCCATCGACACTCGTTAAAGCGTAAAGTACAATGGGGATCGGGATCGCGTGAAGATAAGGTGGATCGATGATTCTCATCCGTCCAAAGAAAGACGGTCACGCGGCGAGACATGTTTGTTAACGCGACCGTTTGAGATAAGACTCTCCTCATTGTTTAATTTCTTGTTTAACTTTGTTAACTCAACTACTGCAGTGAGACTTGATAATACGGCAATGTTGCGAGATCCGATGTTGACCCAAATAACGAAGCCGAGCTTTTCAATTTCGCGTTTAATGTGATTAGGAGGCAAACTTTATTTTTCTCGCCGCTCGCCTTCATAATGAATAAGAAAAAGATGGTCTCTACTTAATAGCTTCACGGGGATTTCGAGGTTTCGATGCGTGCGATCGTATCAGGTGACTTAAATGCAAATCCACGTGGCTTTAAAATGGAAACGAGAGAAGTCCATCAGGTGGTTCACAGTTTTTTTGCGGCAATTTCCAAGAATAACGGATTATGCCGTTTCACTTTTGCTGCTGAAATGAGGTTGATGGTTCTCCGCTTATTCAGATCGTCCTCCTCTTATCCGTCGATGCGACATTACGTTCAGCATTTAGTGTATCGCGTATTATTTCTTTTTTTTTTATTTTTTTATTACTTTCTTGAATAATTAGCATCAGTGCAATGAATAATAATCCTACTGCTCGTACAGCTTAACTGCTTTGTCTCGCGCTCTCTCCCTCTCTATTTATAATGTAAATGATAGCGATTGTTTATACGCCGGAGGCGTGCGGCGCGCTGTCAAAATCCGTACATCAAAGGGGTTAAATCCTCCCTTATATCTTCGCTCGAAGTGGCAATTTTCGAGAGTGTGCCGCCAGCAGGCGGAAAAGCCAATGCGGGGACTTCATTTCGGAAGAGGTATCTACGGCACAAAAATAGCCGGGGTGGTGCACCGCTGACCCTCATTCTCTCGACGGCGATCGGAATCAAAGCTACAAAAGCTGCAGTGATATATTCGCTGGTCGACCGCAAAGCCGATTCCGGCAAATCATACGTATACCGCATATATACGTGATCGCGCCACGTGTGCAATCTACGTCTCCGTATGTGTACGTGCGTGTGTGTACGTGCGTGGACGTATGTGCACGCGCGGTTCATGGTTAAAGCCGCACACATACGAGCAAATATACGAGCACGCAAGAGGAAGCTCCATCAGGCAACGATGCCATCGCGTTCGTGGCATTACCTTAGTCCCAATTTGCATCGCTGCTCTTGGTCCACAATTATCGATACGTTGTTCGCTTATGTCAACTGATTGTTTACTCATCCATACAAAAAGACGGCAAACAGACAGAGAGAGAGAGAGAGAGAGAGAGAGAGAGAGACTCGTGTCCCGCTTTTGATACTCAACGTTGTATAATTGGGAATTTGTTATGTATCTTGATCCGGATGCGAATGCATAGCAAGATTATTGTTCCCCTTCTCGTGCGATATATTACGGTATATCTATAGCGTAACGCAAACTATGTTCATTCTCCTGGAAATTTAATTTCGCGAGAATTTCCTAATCGCATGCAACGTAGTATCGATCGTGTGTCGGCGACAGACTAGAATAAAATTGAAATTTTCGCATGAGATAAACGCCATATTTTTATGAAGTTATCCTTGAAAGTTTGAGGGACCCTTTTTTGTCTGGAATTATTATTATTTTTTTTTTTAAACGGATACAATATTAATTAAATTTCACCTATTATCAGTTTCCCATTACGGTCCATGTTTTGAAATTTATATAAGAAGAAATGACCAATTAATTCAATTCAATAATGTTCGTAAACTAGTTAATTGAGATTTCCATAATAATTTTCGCCGCGCTAATAGATGGAATTGCGATCGGCTTTTACGCGAACCTAAATATGCGCGGTTGTGTAAAACAATTCCACGCGCAATGGTTATATTATCACAGTAAAACAGTTAATATGCTGAGTAATAAATACGTGGTCGAGGTTCCAGAAATATATGTTATAGGCTACAGTTACATAATACCGTGGCTGTACACAACACATATTTCAGATGATATTCTATGGTATTATATGCGTATGTATGCAGTATTTTTCAGTATATTAGGATTACAAAAGTAAAGTATTAAAACTTTTAATACAAGTATTTTTAAGTAATAATTAAAATATAATTAAGAAAAAGCAATAAAGGAGCAACAATTATTTTGCAAAACTTGTAAAACTATATTCGCTTTTCTTATTGTTGATATACATATACGCTGAAAAACATTTTTTATTCATAAAATATTTCCTGGATATAAAAATAATTTTAAATAAATAGGTTAAGAATTATTAATAATATTAAAAAGAGAAAATCATTATATTATTACAGGAGGAAGCCCTAAGATACTTTGAATGACATCTACCATGTTCCAGTTCAGGTATAACTCAGTGGATCAGGCAGTTGAGAAACTCTACTGGTAAATTTTTAAGAATAAATTGCAGCACAAAAATATTACACATATTATGATGACATTTATGTAATTGTTGGGAAATAGGAATTGGATAATTAAATTCAAAAATTTCAAGATTATTAGACATTATTATTAAATTTAGTACATAAGGTACATCGTTTATCGATATCTTCTGATGAATAAACAATGTTACTATCAGTCGAGAATATATTGCGATAGTAGATAAATTTATTTAAGGAAAATGTTACATTATCACAACCGAATTCGTCTCACAAGATCCTACCATCGATAAATAAGCACTTGCAATTTTCACGTGCTGGAAAACGTGTAGTATCTCCGCATTCGATTCACCCTTTTATCTTAATTAAAAAGAAATGAATAGAAATTAAATGAGAAACATAGACATTCGACAACTTTATATGCCAATTCTGCGCAAAACGCAAGTTGACGATCTACCCCGCGAATGCGTCTGACAATGAGTTTAAAGAGCTGACGGTGCACGTACGCATCCGCGTATAAGCATTCGCTCGCTAAGATGATTTCCGTAATTTGCCCGTTAGATCGACGAAAGGTTAATTAACCCGAACTTCCCGAACTAGAGTCAGCGAACTCCCGGGAGATCGGTCGATTTGATACCTTGACATACGATTAATTAATCACGCGCTAATTAACTCGGGAATGATTAACTGCCTGGGATTCTTTTTTTTTTTACATACAGAATTTACCAAGAATCAAGTTTATCGTACACGTGTTGTATCCTCCATTTTATAAATCACTCTCGGTATTCCCGCTGCGCGTGGAGATGGTTATATGAAGAGTCACGCGTGAATACATTAAAAACGTTTTTTCTACTGTAGACGCGATCGTCAACGACGATAAAAACTTTGTTAACGGAAATATAATCTCTCGACGATAATTGCCACGGCGAATTTTTCACGTGCAACTAGACGCGAATTCCTCGGTATCATAATTTCGCTATGTTAAAACCAACCCGCGTAATACAACAGGAAGAGAATTATATATAGCATGTACGTTTCTGGCAAAATTCCGCTGATAAAAATATTCCAGAAATTCAACTAAACGTTTATTTTAACTTTATAAATGAAATACGATCGTAAAAATTAACGGTAGCGCTGACGTGAATAGGGAAAATTGTAACCAATAACATCTGCCCTCCTCTGCCATAACACTCACGTTCGCAACAGTTTTTATGTTTCTGAGAAACGATCAACATGGATGAAATATTTGCTACGGTGACCGTTATAGCATAAAAAGCGCATAAATTATCCTAACGACTTGCGAGCGCGTGAATGTAAATTATTTAAGAACTTAATGAAAGCACCAAGCGAGGAATTAAACTTTCCACGTTGTCACTCGGTGAATGCAATTTCCTTTTTCGGAAGTTGCATCGGGCGTTGCATGGGAGCAATATAAATGGTCCTAGGCGCACGGATCGATATGTGCAAATATTGGTAAATTGCATGCTTAAACGGTCTGATTTGTTGTCCCATAATTTAAGGTCATTACCAGGCACATAATTATGAAACACGATGGACTTGGGGCGATTAAATTAAGGTTAACGTAATTAAACCTGTCTGCCATCACGCTGACTTAATCTCCTGATCATCATGGGACTTTCAGAAATAAATTAGATCATTTATTCTAATGAGTATACTTCGATAAAATCGTTAATAAAATAACTTGTTGTAAGAAAGCCATTCTTCAATTGAGTTTGTCATAAAAGGCCTTACACAAATTTATAATATATTGCTCAAGATGTAATAGCATTATTTATTTAACAGTAAAAATTATTCGATATTAGTAAAAGGATGAAGTGCACCGGCTGTGCAAGTGACAAGGCTACATTCAAAAACTAGAAACTAAGAAATGTCTGTCATTTTATTTTTATTGTTCATTGAATCTTACACAAGGATAAAATGATAATACGCGGATGTACCCGGGCAATATTTCTGAATACGGCCCAGAGTTTCCATAATATTCCATAAGATTCAAAAATTCTAACTACTCTACTGCTCCACGGAAAAAACTCACGCAGAACTTCTCGCGACTGCAACCGTTTTGAGTGCGACGAAACATTTTGATGCAATACTTGAAACGTACAAGATACAAAAGTTGTGAAGCAGCAAACTTGGGCAATTAAATTTCTCGCTCTCAAGCGCGCTATAAGAAATTATCTTGCGGTTGAACGACCATAAAGAGCAGACTCCACTTAGCATGCCCGCAGTTTCCAAGCAATATTTGCTGTGGCAAAACTGCAAATTTTAATTTGCGAGAAACGAATCTAACGGCACAAGCATAAGATTTCTGTTTCCGGCTTTGATGATGAAAAGCCCGCACTGAAATGATTTACATATCACTCCTTTACAATTTATTCGCCCGTAAAAGTAATTGCAAAACAAGCCCGAGCGAGGAAAAAAAATACTCGTTAATTATCCGGCGCATGATGAGCGACGCAAGGAAAAAAAAAAGAAATAATACGTCCGAATATATTTTGTGCCTCGTACAGACGTTTTGCGAAAAACATTTGAAGAAACTTTCACAGAAGACTGAACTCGAATAATTTATCCGATTTTCGTTCGTAGCGCAGTACGTACTTCACAGCGTGTTGCAATATTCACCGATGTGACGCTGTCTTCCGACCGGTGAGTAGAAACTTTATATATCATTGCTTTAACATGAACAATATTTCAGCGGCATTTTATTAATATTTCTGGTTGGATGTATCGAATTTGCGGCCGAATTGAATTATAGACATTTACTTGTCGGTACTCCCCCTCTCCCCCCCCCCTCTACCACCACCACCACGACATCCCGCGGTCACATTTGAAGCTCGTTACTTCGCGTGTAATCAGCTATGCTACTTTTATCACCCTTCTTGATAGGTGACACGTGTGCACACGTCGTTTACAACGCCATAATATTTTACATAAATGACGTTTAACGACCTCATCACAAACGGCCTTTATCGGTCTTGGCTTAATAAGATCGTCGGGAAAAAGTGTTTCACACGGATTTTCGCGATGATATCGGAAGCTTAAATTATACGTATATACGTGAAATCCGATACGCGCGTATACGGACGCGCGTTGCGCACGGTTAGTGTAACACAGTTATTACTGACGTGTAGTTACCTGCACGGCTTTAGTTGCTTTTCAATATGCGGATACATGTTGCCCGTGTGTACGGATTTTGTAATACACGTGAGACCCTGCAGTCGTGTCAGATTACGGCTGGGAAAAACGGGAGAGAGATATCCAATAATAAAAACATACATCGCGCACACGTTGGTTAAGTAACTCGGTTTAACGAGCGGCCTGAATCCTTTGACCGCTATACCAAATAATTCAGATTTTTTTATGCATGAAATGAAAGTTCGTTTAATATGAAACACATGTGCGCAGGGGGAGAAAAAACATTCATTGAAAATATACAAATTTCTGCTTCGTCTATGGATTTTTTAGTCAATTACGCGCATGACTTTTAACGCAAAATTTATTGCCCCCCAGCGATTTTTGTTACAGTTAACTAACGTCCGAATATGTTCTGAATATGTTTTCTCAAAGGGGCGAAAGTAAAGTTTCGTTCAAAATAACTTGAGATTAGTTGAATAACTAATCAAATTATTTTGTCATCTATTCTTATGTAAAAGTTATTATTAGTCAGTGTTATTGGTATTCTCTCGTTTACGCAAAAGCAACAGATTGATTAAAGAGTCTTGCGCATGTTGCAAGAGCACACGCGGGAATTCCAAGTTTTATTATGTACGCGCGCGTGTCTTTGTGCCGAGAGTCGCGAGGAAGATGATGGGATTTACTATTCCAACTAATAACGAGAAGTGCAGGGCGATAATGGAAGTTGAAAAATATAAAACACGAGGGGAGGGCAAAAGTGCGATAGCGTCTATCGCATCATGTACGTTTAGATAAAACGGCGCCTCTTTGACCCACCCGTTAAAACTATCTCGACAAGACGAGAGCGTGGGACTTAGTCTCGAGAAAGCTCTCGCATTTACGTCTCGCCGTCGCTCAAAGAAAGCCTTCGCCACGGCTGCGTCCCCCGTGAATAACGTTCGTTATTCGTCCTGGAAGTGAGTTTATTACATTGTGAGCGGGCACTACGGGGTTTTACAACTGGGTACCGGCAGGATATAAAACGTCGTTGGCATACAAAGTGCAAAAACGTAACCAGGTAGGGAATCCTTTCTCGCGCGTACATTTGACATACCGTCCTCCTTCAGCTTTCTTATCTTCATTTATCTAACACCTACGTGTAACTGAAGCTACCTTCGTCGGTCTGAAGAAATAGGAATAATGGATCCTCTCGCTATGTTCTTCGACAAGTCGGTATCTAAGCAAAAATTTAATTATTTGTCACTTGTCTGCAAAAATATTGTCTACTAATTTCGTTCATCTTTTCATTATGTCAAATGTCAATTTAAACTTAGAATAAAAGGCAGTAACTTAGAATAAAAGATAAAATAATCTTAATATGCTCGATATAATCTAACTCATATTTTAGTTTAATGCAAAATTAAATTTTATTGATTTTATTTTGTTGAAATTGTTTTGTTGAAATTCATTAAAATTTACTCTTTTAAAATTTAATATTTTATAGAGCATTAAAAAAATCGAGGTTTACTTAGCGTGTCAATATTATACTGAAATTATATCAAGAATGGGTCAACTATAAATTTCTCAGAAACCTGCTCTGGTGTTGATTTCTTCTTTTAAAACACTCGGCACGTAAGCTTGATCGATATCTCGCTACGCTGTAATTACCATTACCGTAACGCCGTGATTAAAAAAGTAAACTGTTCGGAGCAAAGGAAGAAATTTTTTTACAGTAACATTCATTGTTTTTAGATCGATCTTGATATCGAATAACGAATGGAGGAAATGGATGAATAAACATAAAGTCTGTCAGAAAATACACAAATTTTACGTTTTCTATCCTTCCATGACCATGCGAATAAATTTCAAGTTATCTGTATAATATATGTATATCAAGTTTTATTACATTTATTTTTATACATGTACAAGTTTTGATCTGCAACAAATTTTTATTTTGTTCCGACATAACATAAATCTGAAAATGTAAAATTATTAATAAAAGTAATTCTCAGAATAATAATTCTAAACTATATTTTGGTATGATTATATTTTACTGTTCAAAATTTTAAATTTTAATCTGTGCCTGGCAAAACTGACTGAATTTCGTAAAAATTAAATATTAAGAGACTTTCCTAGCTTTATTTAAAACAGTTTTTATAGTTTCGTGTTAATGCCTCTTATAATTACTTTGAAAGAAATAAAAAGTGTTGACTAGGAAAAATAATATCAAGAATGTTTTTAAAAAGCTGCGATACAATTTTAAGCATTAATCTCGATACGACGTATCTCCTGCGGCTCAAAATTCGCTCACGAGACGACGTACGGTGTGCGTCCATAATAGCATTTGGTTTCGCATCGCAGCGCGCGTTCGACGGCTGTATTATAATACATAGAAAATACATGGTGTGTATTATATTGCATACACAGAATTCGCGGCGCGACGAGAGCGCAATCGCGTGACTGCGCGCAGACAGGGGCGAGGAAACATTGAGCACGTGCACATAAATGTTTCTGAACAGGCTCGTATTTTACTTCATTCCGCACGATAAGAACCTTCCACCACCGTGATCCGAACAACTCATTTCTGACAACCCATTCATCGTTTTCCACGGCACGTAACCTACTATCCACGATTGCGCACCACTTTCAGACGCAGTCGGAAACAGATAGAAAACAGGAGTACACACACATTTTCTATTACACGTTTTCTATTTTATTCCATTTATCTGAATGCCTCCAAGAATAAATTAAAAATTTTGCAAGTTTGCAATTTGCAATCGCGTTTGAGACATATTATATTATTTGTTCCAATAGTACAGTATTCTCTTTTAATCTTTATAATGCAAACTTTTTTATTTTGATAAAATATTTAGTATAATATATCTCCTTTAAAATATAATAATATACTTCCCTCCGCGCTATTATATATTACATAAAACTTAATATTACACAAAAATTATATATTACACTTTACATCCGTGTTATTCCGTGTATTAAGAAGTTTAAAATAAATTGATAACACGAATCATATCACAATTATTCAATTGTGTCCACTGCTAAAAGTGTTTGCAGATGTTCGTAGCCATATATAATATTTCAACTATCGCTGCTCTTCTCGGTAAAACTCTTCCTGATAAAAACTCGATAATAAAGAGAAATAAGCATTGTTTCAATGTTTCAAACAACTTTTGCGATAACTCTTAAAATGCAGTAACTGAAAATTAAAGAGTTTAAAAAGCGTCAATAAATAAGAAAATATATACAGACAACAGATTTTCCAACGTGTTACTGTACCGGAAATATCTCACAATAACGTATCGAACGTATCTAAGGCTTGTTTAAGGTGGCAGTTCTCCGCGCCTTCGTGGAAAGATACAGAAATGAGATTTTATTTCCCTCAACGTTTCCTCAACGTGCTTCTGCTGCTCGTCGCTTTGACGTGCGCCACACAAGCTGGCAGCCTCCGAGCGAGGCGTTCTGTTTGGAATGATATCGGAAACACATTGAACAACATCGGGGAGACAATCAAGAATATCATGAAAACCGGAATCGACTCCCTGTTCCATTGGAATTCGACCACCGCCGAGCCCGAAATGACCCAGCCGACCTTGGAACCGGAATGGAACGGGATGATAGAAGCAAAAGGGGATGAGGCAAGCTATCGGAATATCATGACCGTTCCTATCAAATGTCCATCCAATCATGTATTAGTAAAAAATCGATGTCGGATAGAAGGACGTCGACGATAGGATTTCGTTATGTTTCAAGAAACACCTCTCACATTTTCATCGATAGTTCTTAAATCTTATTTTAACTAATTTTAAGGAGCTAGGATATGTTTCTTTTATTTATAATATGTACAGTACATTCATAATTCGTTTACATAGCTCAGAAAATACTTATCTATTCAGATCGCGTAGCTCTGAAAAAATTTAATTACACGCAGTAAGCGCTATGACTTAGCAATCGTAGCTCATAAATTTAAGATCTTTATTCATAAAATGAGACGTAACTGTATTTCAGGTTATAACGCTACGCTTATCGTAACGCGTTAAAATAAATAAACATAATTATACATTTTATGCTGATTAATATTAATTAATTTTATATATAAAATGAATTAATATACAGAAATGTGTTTGTTATCAAATAATTATCCATTATTTTTGTAATTCTTTGCTAAACTTTGCTAAACAACGTAGGGTAATATTCTAGTACGCTTATCAGGTAAATCACAATGTCGACATCAGTCTTGAGTAATAGCGTGATTATACACTTCATAAGCGTGGTAATATTATCCACTGGCACTTTAACGTAAATGAGTAATTAATTTTTTCAACTACTGGGGGGGGGAGGAAAGGAAGGAGGAGGAAGGAAGGAGGCAAATGGTATTTACTGTTTAACGTACTACTACACTCGCGGGACCTGATTCATTAGTATGTTTATTGCCGTCCCGTAATTAAAAATAGTTTCCTTATATTGTTTATACATTTTTTCGCTTGCCGCTCACGTTCGCCGCGAATAAATAGCGTATAAAGTCAAGCGAGAAATCTCGCTGCTGCTGTTTAGCACTTTCTTTTTACGATCCCCGGGCGATATTTCGCACCCGAGGCTCGCACTAAGTACCCGTTCGATTTCTAAATTACACCTGTCACGAATATAAAACGAGAGTTACGGGGTACGCGATAGATCGGGCGGTATAATAATGACGCGGCGATACATATCGAATTCTCTTTTAATGACTGTATCGCGTGTAGACTGTAAAAAACGCGATCAAGGAGGTAGATAAGCGCATACATTTGTAGAATTAATATATCGTTTACTTCTCCCCGGCGCGCAAAGCGCCGCTGCGCTATTGTTACCCTTATCCGTCGCCGCGGCATTTCCTCAATTATCAATTACCAATTATTGTGCTCGCGACGCGGCTTTCCGCGTGCACGTGACGCACTCGAGACTTTATTCACATCACGTATTAAGTAATTAACATTTCATTCGCACGTCTTTACACTCGCACCGTGAGTATAAACCAATCGATACGCCGGACAATAATGATACTCTTAGACGCAGGTATGAAATATAAATATTTGCTCTAACCGTTTAGGACGCTTCTCTATTTGTATTATTCGCATAACGGTCTAGCCTCGTTTATTATTTGTTAAAAATATTTGTCTTTCAGAATTCTTGAGAATAATCTAAGAGAATTGTAATAAGAGGTAATTACATGAATCCGAATAGATCTACGTTACTGCAGGGCCTCTCGGTATTTCGAATTCATGCCTCGGCGTTTCTTTTCGTATCAAGATCGATAGACACGAATATTTCATGAAAGGTCCAGCGTTGTGTCTTCCAGACACCGGATCGCTCTCGTTACGTTACCGGAACGTTATTTTATCGTTTTACCGGCTTTCCCGCCTCCTTCGTAAAGCGCACTTCCGTGAAGACAGCGCTCGTTCGGAATGACTGATTCAATTCGCGGCACCACCACCTACGTTTCTTACACAACAAAGCCGGCGCTCTCGTGCTCGGCGGCGCTTTCGACTCGTCGCGTCGACACCGTGCGATATACCGGTGTGTTAGGGGGAGGGACTTCATATAGAGTGCAGCTGTCGCTGAATGGAACGAGACCTGAATTTGCGTGATCGCTAATTGTGACCGCAATGCCTCTTTGTGACCAGCGCCGCGCTTCTACACTCCCTACTTGCACACACGCACACATACACACATACACACACACGTATACATGGAGAGCCGGCCAGATTTCCTGCTCATTGTCAGAAGTAGACGGCCCTCTTGGCACTTGTTGCTCGCACATCGACATTTGTCTGGCGCACCATTATATCGCGCTGCATTTCACTTCCGACGCCCGCGCTCTTTGTCAAGTTAGGCTCGCACCTCCGTGCCGCGCGTCGAATCTGTAAAATGTGCACCCGTGTGTTTTGTCTTTTCAAGTGAGACCTGGGAAGAGCAGCTGTTGAAAGAGGAAATCTCATAAAGGGACGTCACGCTGCGGTAGCCTTATGTACAGCGTATCGACCAGCTTCTTTCGAGCTACAGCACAGTTAAAATAAAAAAAATTCAGGGAGCAATGTTTGACAAGATAAGTCGAAAGAAGTCTATCTTTTCCAGATATTTTAAACCAAAATTCAATTTTTTTTTCTGCACTAAACTTACACTACAGGTCTATAAATAATGTAAAGAAATATGCCGTTAAAGATGTTTAATGTTAAATGGTAAGCTAGATCGGGATATGCACAGATTATTTTAATGTTACATCTGTGGCGCACGTTCGGGATGTTACGACAGCAAAAATCGTTGCCTCGACTCGCAGCCGAAAGTCTTTTTCTTTTTCTTAACGCTCCAAGAATGTAATGTTCTATTGTTATAATTCGTCATTGCGAAAATACATTGTGCATTATTCTCGTTGGTATGGTAATCCTTTCTTTGCCTCACTTTTGCGAGTACCGTCTTTATTGGATTTTCGCGACCAACGACGTTTCTGTATTCGACTCCTGAAAAGAATGTTTCATCGCTACTATTCGAAGAAGTAACTTCGAGCGCGCGACTGTTCCTTCCCACTCTCTTTTTTTTTTTTTATTGCAGCTACTACTTGTTATTGCCGCATGTTCGGGCAGATCTCACGGCTGGGAATTCTTGGCGAAACGTCTTTTGTGGTAATTTGAAATTCAAATAGAAGGAAACATAATGCTTATAAACGATACGAAAATAAGATGAAATTCAATGTGTGAACTCTTGACGATTTTAAAATTGAAAGCGTAATGTATAAACAAGTAACCTTTTTCATGAAAGTTGGAAATCATTATAAATTATCAGAGCACTCGAAACTAATCTCTGTTTCGTGAGATAACAAAATAACGTTTTAACAGAAGTGTTAAAAATTTCAAGGAATGTAATTTTTTTAAATTTTTTAATAATCCGTAGTAAATATAGCAATTTTTATATTCAGTTTTAAAAAAGATCTATTTGAATTTAATGATTTGTTATTTACTAGTAATTCTGCTGTTTAGTTGTTCTCGAACTTTTCTTGGGAAAATTTTGGGAGTCGTGCTACAGGCAAGTATCAAGATATTTCGGTCTTATCCCAGATGTCTAGGTAATTTTCCGGACATTACCCATGACTTCGATTAACGGTCGGCTCCAAATATCAAGTGCGGAATGAAAAGAACATCATTCCTTAGTTTAAGAATAGAAAGAAATGTTATCCATACAATGTAAAATATTGATTTTTTTTTAATTTGCAAAATGACATTGCTTGCTTAATCTAGTCGGTAAACGTGTAATTTATTAATATTATAGATTATAAAAGTTCTATTTAAAATTCTAATACTGAAGTAAAAAAGTTGTGCAGGTATATCATTAATTTTTATTAATCCGATATTTTTATTTTTATTTTAATCTTTCGATATTGCCATAAAATGGTTATTTCAATCTGAAAGTTAAAATAAATATCGTTATAACAATTAGGGAAAGAGTGAGATATAAAATTATTAAATTTAACGATTTAAAAAATGTTATCACACAGTCTACATAACTTTTATTTAAAACAATGAAATATTTTCATGCTAAGGTCATTATGTTCTCTTTATCTATATTTCTTTGTTTCATTCATCTGTGGAATTCGTATTTACAATCTACGTTGGATGACTACTAATAAGTAGAATATTGGAAACTGATAGTAATTAGATCGTTGCAGTCAAAGCTAATAATAATGCATGAATTACTATTCATAAGCCGCGCCATGCTTGCGGTATCCAGTTATAGCAATTACGCGCTCAAATGATCGTTTAAAGAGTTGAAAGCCCTCTGAGATATTTATCCCCTCCCCCCCCTCCCCTACGGAAAAGCAAGCTGCATGAATTGCCTAATTTAACTTCCGAAATTTGCAAGGTAATCACCAATTTAAACTCGTATTTTCGACTGGAGTAATCATACAGTAGCATTTTAGAACATTCGCAAAATATGTACGATATGGGAAACGTTGTAAACGTTAATAACGGTTCTAAAGCTGCCTAAAGTTTTGACGGAACATAATATCATGTGACACGGCTAATTGCCTCTATACATTTTCGCAATGATGAACCGCTATCTCCCGCGTAAGTGGAACACTCTTGCATTAGTCAGACGAAACTGAGGAACCAGCTGCGATAAATATAAAGAAACCCCCGATGGCAAGTACTCATACCTTCCAAGGCAAAAACGTTCATTTTTCACGTGTCCTTAATCAATTTCTTCGCTCGGGATAATTTTTTTCTGTCGGACGGAAGAACAACCCACGTCCAATTTTTCCTTTACAAATAAATCCATATTTACGCACCTATCGGAATTATGTAAACGTATTAAAGGGGTTTTCTTCCCCTCCCCTTCAACAACCGTTTCCGCTTTATAACAGTTCCATAAATTCTCTCCTCTCCACACCTTTCCTGCGCAGCCCCTCTTTTTATGCCGCCTCTCGTCGTTAGACTATCGGACATCGACCAAAAACACCGCCCTGAATTTGTCCGGTGGCCATATAGGCTTTCGGATCCGGCGGCGTCTCTTGACGTGTTCCCGAAAGAGGCAAACTAGTTTGCTCACGCCAGAGCGAACGATCGCCGGCCAAACATCCCCCCCCCCCTTCCCCGACGTTGTCTGGGGAAGCGCTTTTTACATTTTTGCATATCCATGAGCGTTCCAGCTCGCGCGCGCGGCGAGCTAAGTCCGCAATATCGATAACCCATAATCGTCGTCGTCGCCGCTTCCACCTCCGGTGGTTGCTGAACGTGCCGACGCGAGGCTCGGACATAAGTTTCGTGGCAAATCCAATATCGTAACAGGCGTGCATGTGCAACGGGCAATCAGATGCAGGCCGCGAGAGAGAGTGCATCCGGACGTTCGGACACGTTTCATCGATTCGGCCGGTCGCGCGATCGTTCAGAAGCCTCCTTCCTCTTTCTTTCACCTTCCTTCCTTCCATCCCTCGGCGTGCACGACGATGAGAACATAGAGGACGGCGTCGTCGTCGTCGTCGACGACGACGGAGACGACCTGCTGGAGAGCGGTGTTTGCGGGGGGGGGGGGGGAGGGGGCAATGCCGCTTTGAAAATCGATAAGCGCCTCCGCGTAGAGTCGACCAGTCAGGGGCTTTTCGGTGTATCCGCGCGCCGGAGATCCTGGCGGGGGTGCCCGGTGACCTCGAAACGCCAACACCAGAGGATCCCCGAGCGTAATTTCGCCCCGATGTGTCTATCGATATACTCACGGCGGGGCCGGAAGTCGCCGTCGTAAAGTTCCACCGACCGATGCCGATGACAGGATTAACGCTAGGCGATGCCGCCTGCCGGGACGGGTAGCAGCCGGGGAGGGTCTTCGTCGGTCGAGAGAAAACGGCGAGGAAATTGATGGAAATAGAAGCGCTCTTGCAACATTTCCATTGCAGTGATATTCTCGGAAACGTAATGGAATTAAATATAACTGTCCTATTTCGGACACGTGTGTGTATACATGGCGTATATTTAAATGTAGAGAATTTAGAAAACGAAAGTCGCAAACCTTCTGTATATATTATACCATAAATGTTTTCAGGAGAAATGTGTGTATATGTATATATGTGTGTGTGTGTATGTATAATTTTATCGCTCACGCGACTTATATTGATACATCAAATGTACATCAACATTACTAGTAACATAATGTATGTAGTATAACACCTATGCACCCGTAACATTTATCATAGGTATCCGCGACATTTTTCATCAAAGCTCGCGCGTTAATGCATATCATGTGGAGTCGTGGTCTGTGTATAGCTGCGCGATAGCTGCCGAGCGTCGCGGTACATATGTACAAAAACACGTTAATGATTCACATACCGGCTATTAATAAATCGACGTCGATCAATCCAATTTCCGTGCAGCGCGCGATAATTATAATTCAAATATCCGTTCAAAGTTGTATATCTGCGTTTGTGGTGGTTCAAGAAATATCCAGACGGGACGGGATCAGTTTGCCGATATCCCCGATGGATTCTATAAATTCCTGGCATACTTCTCCGGAAAGCGGGAGCAACCCCGGGATCGACCGACCGAGCGCCCGATATAATAGCGCGCTCTGGTTACGCGCGGCAAGTCCCGAGAAGAAAAGAAACGCGAATCCGATGGCAGGTGAGGAACGGAGGGTAAAGAGGGCGAGAGAGAGAGAGAGGGAGAGAGAGAGAGAGGGTTGGAGGAGAGGGATACTCTCCAAGATTTTCCGACCCTCGATCCCTCTCCCCTTTGTGCAATCGAGCGCCGCCGCTTGCATACAAAGGGAAGGGAAATTGCGGGAGAGCCGCTTCGAGGTCGCGCTCTACGACATTGCGCCCTTATCCGGCTTACGATTCCGGACGCTTCTCGCAAGAGCGGACTCGCCTCCTGCCTCCTGAAGGAGCGCAACCTACCCCTTTGAGGCAAATAGGTCAATTCGCCGTAATTCGAGTCGGCTCGCGCGGGATTCCTTCGTGACTGAAGGAGAGAGAGAGAGAGAGAGAGAAAACGGAGAGGAGCGCGTGAGTATCTCCGGGCGTCCCTTTCCCTCCAGGTGTGTGCTTCCTGTCTCGTGTTCGTTCCTCCTGTCTCGACTCGCGCCCGTGGCACGAGTGCGCAAACGTTTCTGACGAGGACGATGGCTGCGAGCGAGCGAGCGAGCGTACGAGCGTACGAGCGTACGAGCGAACGGAGGCACGAGAGTCCCGTCCCCCGTGTCCAGACGCGTCGATGCGGCGGCCGAACAAGCGCGAACGTAGCGAGCGAGCTGAGCGGGACGCGCAGGAGGAACGAATACGAAATAGATCGCGCGCGCGAGAGAGGGCGAAGCGGGGGGTGGAGAAGAGGAGGCGAAAGGGAGAGAGTGAGAAGGAGAAGCCGATGGAAGGCGAGAGAAACCGAGTGGGAGAAAGAGCGCGCACGCGGAGGGTAGAGAGGAAGGACACACCTGGCGCGTGCGCCACGATACCGACGAGAGTGAAAGAGAGACGCCGAGGGTAGCGCCGATGTGCGCGAGGGCAAGAGAGGAGGATCGGCCGCGGGAGGAGGGGCGCGAGGGGGAGGGGGAGGACGCGCGAGGAGGGACGTATACAGTCGCCTCGTAGGGCAGTCGTTCCTCCTTCGTCGTTCCTTCGTCGCCGTGCGCTTTTAACGAAATTATTCCGTGATCGGGGGAAAAAAGAAATCGGCAGGAGGACAGGAGGAATCGGAGGAGGAGGAGGAGGAGGAGGAAGAGGAGGAGGAGGTGGAGGAGGAGAAGGAAGAAGAAGCGCGGAGTACCCCGAGGAGAATTAAAAGAGAGACAAGGGAGTATCTGTGGGGAAAGCTCTCGGCGGGCGCCGGGCCGCGAACCTGCCGCGACGCGCACGGCGGCATCGTCCTCCGGTGGCATCGTCCTCGAAGAGGACACCGGCCTGCGTGGCGCGCGTCGCCGTGGTGGCCGCGGTCGACGGTGAAATCGGCGGTGGAAGAAGTGGTGCGTCGGCGGAGAAGGAGGAGGAGGAGGAAAAGGCAGAAAGACGTCGTCCTTTTCGTCGTCCACGGTCAGTATCCCCTAGTGGCCTTAGGAAAGAGGAAATACGAGGGGCAACGCGAACCGTAATCAGTGGGGGAGGGGAGGGGAGGGGAACAGTGGCCTGGCTCTCTCTCTCTCTCTCTCTTTCTCTCTCTCCAGGGGATATAGTAGGATACGTAGAGTCCTCGCCGGCTCGTGCGCGCCAGGTCTCTCGACGACTCGTCGACGACGAGGGCCGGGAAGCGTCCAGGACGGCGCCGGAGGAACACGCTTCGCGATCGCCGCTTATTGATTTCCGCAGGGGAGAGACGCCGCGCGCGTTCCCCATTTCGCGTTCTCGTCACGCGAATTTTCGGCCGCACCGCCGTTCGTTCGTCGCCGCGTCGCGGCGTTTCGCGTCGCGGACCCCGCGATCGATTCGCGCGCGCTCCTGCCCCCGTCGCACCTGCGTGTACTTACTCTCTTTCCCTATCTTCCTCTTCCTCTCTACCTCTCTCTCCCTCTCTATCTATCTATCTATCTATCTATCTATCTCTGTATTTCTCTCTCTACATCTCCTTTTCCTTTATTTCTCAATCGTCCTCAATCAGTAGTCCGCTTCCCACATCAAAAGTGCTGAAGACTGTTTAGTTACCGTTGACAGGATAACGTCAGGATGTGTCTTTGTCGCGTGACTGTGCGCGGCGTCGCGACGGCGATATGAGAGGCACGACGATCCAGGTATGAGGTAGCGGGCAATTGAAGCATGAAGCTATAAGTAGAAGCGATCAAGTAGAAAGCGCGGGGTATGAGGGGACAGAAAATAGAGACGTGTGAGAGGGAAAATGCGGTGCGTGTATGTGTGTGAGAGTACAGCGTATAAAAAGCAGAAGCCGATTACGAGATACGAAGAAATCGCGATTTACGAAGCAATTGAAACGGAAGGGATATAAAAGATATACATTTATAATAGTACGCTGTGAAAAAAGGGGAGAATCGTGCTGCATACTCTTCTTCCGTGTGAACAAGACAACCCACGTCCGGTCCTTACCATCGCGTTGTCTGGGATTCGGAACGCGCGGATGGAATGTTTGTTGCTCGGGATGGAGAAGCTCGTCGACGGTAGGTACATCGTTCGATTAATCGATTAGCGGTGATAACAATTTGAGTTTAGCTCGCTCGCACGGCCTGGAAACGCGAAGCAACAAGAGACGAACGCTTGCACTCTGGTAATACGGTAAATCGATCATGAATTCCTACGCGCATCGCTTTCCGTGGATCCAACGGACCTCGCGAAATATCGCGAGTCAATATCTCCTTTGAGTTGGTAAAGGAAACTGAATGCGCCACAAATGTACTTAATTTTTTTATGGAATTTTGGAGCGATAATCGAACAATTTTTGATGCGAGTAAAATTAACAATTAAATCGATCAAATTAGATTAAATAAAATTATAGCATAGTATTTCTCTTATTAATTGTATCTTACAAAAAATTTATTTTCATAATTTTCAAAATGTAAAATGTTCACACAAAATTAGTCATATAACGTAATGCTAAGTATAATTATCATCTCTTATAAAAATTGACCAATGTAATATTAATTGACTTATTTATACTGGATTGATTAATTCCTATGAAAAATTTTCAGCAGTTACCGTTGAAAATAACAGATAATAAAATAATTATAAAGTTTCATTTTTAAACGATTTTTATTAATATCTGTTAACAATCGTAACATAATTAGCTTAAGAACTGAATTGTAATTAATACCCTGTTTTTTTTCTAAAGGCTACCGACAATTCTCTACTAAATACCGAGTTAATCATCTGGTCGATAAATTACAAAGCTATCATAGTACAGTATCACATTTTTCTTCGCCAGTTTCAAAGCTTTTTACTTTAAAAATTTAAGTGATTCACCGATAGACTAAAAAAAACGTTAAATAATAGCGACGCAATCATGCAATTAAAGGAAACCAGTTTTATCACAGTTGCCTTTAATCCAGATTAGTATAATTTTCTTTTCCTATTTATATCACAGATATAATTATAATATAAAAATAAGATGTTTATTAACCTAAAACGATAGTTTATCACAAATTCTGATTTTAAATTCTACTAATCTAATTGAAGTAATTTAACATGATCAATTGCCATTTCTTCGTTTTACTCATGTCTTCTAAATTTGCTTTCGACGCGAACCATGAGAATTAAACGGCGAACACAAACTTCTGGCGTTTTGGGAGAAAGTCCGTTTGTATCGGTCGATAGGCGACTAAAGCAGGATGAAGTGGCTACGTGCGAAGCACGATCGATGGGCGCAAAGGCTTGAGATATTTCAGCGGCGAGTTTCGATGCGCGATAAAAGTATCTATCTCGAAGACACATCGGCGAAGGCAAGGCGAGAGAGAAGGCGAGAGGGAGATAAGGGTAGGAAGGGAAAAAGGGAGAAAACCGCGTGGCTGACGCGGCGGCGACGAAGAGTGGCCACCCTTTGAAATTCACGAGCGCACGGAGAACACGTATACCCTCGGCCACCCCCCTCCCCCCCTCTCTCTCTCTCTTTCTCTCTAGCGCAACTTTTCCCTTTTTTTTCTTTTTCTTCTTCCTCTTCGCGCGTGGACGGACGTGTGGAGATCCGATCGATCGATCGAAGCGAGCCGCGCACTCGAGTTTTCCCTGACCTAAGAATACACCGGCTCGAGTGCCGTGGAGGAACCCAGGGTGGAGTGGACTTCAGAATGGACCAGAGTGGGGATCGAGCGAGGAGAGAACCCCGCCCCCGTTTAAGCAACGCCGGACAACGATGACTGCGGATTTTGTCTCTTCTTTCTTACTCGCATTTGCTCGGACTTGCGCCTCGCTCCGGTACTTTCTTTGCTGCTCGCGTTCCACGTACCGGAGAACACCACGAGTAGCAAAAAAGAGAGACGAAGAAAAAGAGAAAAGAAAATAGAGGGAAAGGAAGAAAGAGAGAGAGAGAGAGAGTGAGAGAGAGGAGAAAAGACAATTTTCCTCTTGCTGTGAAGACAACGGAATGACCGATTTGATTTCGGGTTTGTTGTAACGGCACGCCGATTGCGATACGCGAGAATTCGCACGAAAGGGTCGCCCACAAGCGTTATCGTGCCGCGCGATAACCCTCTCGTGCGGAACGAGCGTCGGGGATGCAAATTCGACGTCGATGTTCGTCGGCGTCGTGGTCGTCGCGTTGCGTGACGCCGAGCGATTAGATTAGAACTCGACGACGGCGGTTCGCGGATTTTCTTCCCCCTTTTTTTTTTGTTTCATTTTCAAGGGGCGGTGCAGTTGACGGATCAATTACGTTATCGTGGATCGTCAAGTTTCTCTCTCTCGAAAGTTACCGGGCTCGTCGGAGTCTCTCGTGGGTGGGTTTCAGGCTGTTGAAGTTACCCGAGAGGGCGAAAGTCGCGACCTCCGCGGGCCTCGGAGAGGCACGTGAGAGGGTGCGCGACACGCGAGCACATTTTCGAGCCCAGCCCGTGAATCAACTGGTTCTCCTTCTCTCTGTGTCGCAGAAACGAGCCGAATGATGTTCAATTGACGAAGACGGCGCAGCGCTAGGAATGGCCCCCTTCAGTTCCGTCTTCCTGGGTGTCTGGGGAGTGTTTGTTGCCATTTTGATAAAAGGTTCGTATGCCCCAACATTACTGTGCATTTCCAATATTTCTCAATGCATGATCTCGTCTCAAAATATAGAAAACATTTATATTTAATAATAATAAATGAGACTCTATCATTACATAATTAGTATGTTTAAATAGAGAAATGTTCTAAAATCAGAGCTAAATCTTAATGATTGATAATATTCCTGAAATTAATTTATTATATATACATTTGTGTGTGTGTGTGTGTGTGTGTGTGAAAAATCTAAAAATCAAGATCTAGCTGGGACCATTTTAGACTTTTAATATATTTAAAAATCTTGTTTTTCCCATAATTCTATATTAACCTTTTATCTTGTAAATATTATTTTTAACATTTGCGGTAAAAATATCATCTCCTTTTTTTATCTTAAAATACAACGTAAAATAAAACAAACACGATCGCAAATGTATAAATTTGATTTAATTTAGCTAACTATATATTTTAAATCTACAACACAATTAATTGATCAAATTTTTACGTTATTCTCATTAAATTTTTATATAAGAAAAGCGTATTAAAAACTTTACTCCGCGGATATTGGATCGTAATTCATAGGAAGTGGATAATACTGTGGTACTAGAAGCGATTATAAAGTCCGACACATTTACCTAGCGCAATTCGATTTGCACAAAGAGTCTTTTGTCGTCTCCCGGACAAAATGCATTTATCCAATTCTCATAAAGTTACGCTGAATTATCGGATTTCTCATGGAGATTATATCGCTCATTAATAACAAAACATTTGCAGAATCGACACCCGTTAGCTGGGAGGAATGGTGGACATACGACGGTATTTCTGGTAAGCTATCGGCTATTTACAAATCGATATCATTGTCGATAATAATCTCTTCCCTACTGTATGTCATCCAACATATCTCATTAAAAAAAATTCCTTCAATCGCAAAGGTCCTGCCTTCTGGGGTCTCATCAACCCGGAATGGTGGCTCTGTAACAAAGGTCGAAGACAATCACCGGTCAATCTCGAGCCTACTCAACTGCTTTTCGACCCGAATCTACAACCGCTTCATCTGGACAAGCACAGAATCAACGGCGTACTGGCGAACACCGGCCATAGCGTCGTATTCGCCGTGGAGAACGACACCCGCCATCCCGTCAACATCTCCGGCGGTCCACTCAGTTATCGTTATCAGTTTCACGAGATTCATCTGCACTTCGGCGCGGACGATCGTATCGGCAGCGAGCACACCGTCGATGGACATGCATTCCCTGCCGAGGTACGAGACAGAGTAGAGACAAATCTAGATCTAAACAAATTTAATAAGTTCCTCGCAATCTTCAGTTTCAATTTCAAAGCTTGTTTGCGAAAATAAAGAATTTAATACAAATTAAATTCTAATCGATGCGTTAAGTAAAGAGACGGCTTAGTCTGAAAAAAAATATAAAATAAAATAGAAAGTTCTCTTTAACATTTAGTCTCGAAAATACGTTCAAGGCATTTTGTTCTCGTAGCTTCAGATATTCGGGTTCAACTCGCAGCTCTATAACAATTTCTCGGACGCCCTGCACAGGGCGCAGGGGATCGTGGCGGTGTCGCTTCTCTTGCAGGTACATGCTCAATCTCTCCCGTAGATACTTATCACACATCGAATAAAGATCGGAATAAGCGATACGTCATAGGCCACTTCGATCATTTTCCAGGTGGGCGACCTCTCGAACCCGGAGCTGAGAACGTTCACGCAGCAGCTGGATAAAATCAAATACGGAGGTGAGAAATCCAATAACGTAACGAATTCCAGGATAACATACGAAGCGGGGGAGTGACGATTAATTCAGCAAAAACGATAATCCAATTTTAACCGACAAATTTTAGCTGCGCGAGTTTAAAAATTCTCAGACAGTTCCTATATTAGTAGTTATATAGCCAAGATTAGAATATCAAACGAATTAAGCGGGTTCTTTCATAACATTCGCGACAGACGAACATTTGTAAGGTATTATTTTACCATAGCGACGTATATTTAATTCAACGTTTTCATTCAGACAGCGAGATAAGAATTTTTTTCCCGTAAATTAATAATTAATAAAGTCTGAAATACATGCACATCTATATCGTGTCCCATAACTTGTTCTTTTTTCTTAATAAATTTACGTCTTGAAATAAAAATACAATTCGAATGAAAAAGTTGCAAGATTGATGTACCTTCAAAAGTTTGACGGCGGCATGCGTTATAACTTTCTAAAAACTTTGTATGGGGGGGGGGGAGGGTATTGTCGCCAACTTTTTACCGAGAAGATAAATCGATAATTACCATCATTCTTTAAGGGAACGCGAGTGTTCCCTGACGTATGCAAATACGATCGGATGCACGATAACTTTAGCGATACGCAACAATGCAAGTATCAGCTGTGTGTTGCCCGCGGAGCGTCGGGCAACAATCGGGCAGTAACACGCGTACATCGCACGTGTATGCATACGTGTACGTGAACGAAGTTGACGTTATCGATCGTATGAATTGCACAGGGCAGGCCATGGAAATTAAACGTTTCGGGGTGCGCGAACTTCTGCCGGACACGAAGCATTACATGACGTACGACGGCTCCACCACGATGCCAGCGTGTCACGAGACCACCACATGGATCATCCTCAACAAGCCTATATACATCACCAAGCAGCAGGCAAGTAACGCCGCTATACTTCTGTAAAATGCATGCACACGCCCCCGCCGCACTCGAGCGTTCGCGCGCGCGACGCAAAGTACGCCAGCCCCCACTCAATTATGCAATTTCGATCATTAAGAGGGACCAGAGTCTTTGAGACATCGTCGAACGTTGCCTGTGCTTCGCGAGTAGAGTAAGTTGCGAAATAAGGGTGGAAATGAGGCACTTACTAGGCTCGTATCTTGGAGCAATGCTATCATAAATCACACGCTTGACGGGTTTTATGGGAATCTCTAAAAAAAAAAAAAAACAATGTTATATCCTCTTTTGAAGCATGAAATTAAATAAGAGACATTTTGATTTCAAAAATAATGAATACATTCTCCGTGGCGATAAAAATAACAAAAATAACGATAATTTCTTCACGATAATCTTGTTCCACAGAATGGCGTTACGTATACTGAATACATTAATTAATTCAGTGAGTTGCTACTTAACGCGTTTCTCAAGTTAATAAACTAGCTAACTCTATTAATAGATGTCATTGAGAAATCTTATAAAAATAGCTTTGTGTAGTAAACAACAAACGTTTGTTTTTGATGTATAACTTGAGCAACTTCATACTCGTACGATAATATTTGTGATAATCGATCACGTATTTAAATTGGCTGTCCCATCAGAATTGCAAATCTTGTTATTATTGATATCGATCGCATTCAGCGAGGCAATAAAATCACTTGTATGTACCTCATACTACCTCACTTAATAGCGAATATTGATTCGGATTAGGGAAAATTTTCATTTTTCAATCTTTTGAGCACAGTATTTATATGTGATCAAGCTTACTCACGATTAATAAAAAAAAAACGAATTATTGAATACAATTTTTTTATATAAACGAATTATATCTCATTTATTTAAAAATATTCTTCTATTTACATAGAAATAAATATTTTTCTATTAATTTAATTTATTAATTTATTTATTTACCTTATACTTCTAGCGTATTGAGAATTGAAAAAAAGAGAATATTAAAAATATATAATTGTATATTATTTATATGATTTATTACAATTTCTTATTTTATATTACAGCTACACGCTTTGAGACAGTTAATGCAAGGCGATGAAAAGCAGCCAAACGCGCCGCTTGCAAATAACTTTAGACCACCGCAACCCCTTCATCATCGTCCCGTTCGGACGAACATTGATTTCAATGTTCAGGTACGCCGTAAATAACGCAATGTGTATCTCCTCTATTAGAAGAATAATCGCACTAATTTTCATACTATGTGTAGGGTCCGAAGAATTGTCCGACGATGAACAGGGATATATATTACAAAGGTATTACAAAGCAAAATCAATCACAAATTCGTAGACCGCTAAAATAAAGTTAATATTCCAATTGTCGCCAAATTTTTAAATTACTCACAACTGTCTTTTTAATTGTGATAATCTTCATTACATCATAATTAACTGTAATTTTTTTGCATAAAAGCTGTTTATAGTTTATTTAAAAAAGCATTATTTTTCTCCCATTGTATTAAAATTATTTTATTATGTTTTTTTTTCAGCCAATACCTGGAAATAATACCCAGCACTGCCGTGAGGTTCGACGTTCACAGTAACTACGCTTCTCCCTGGAACGAGCTGGAACTTTGCTGTAAGAAAAAATTGACATATCAATTACAGGCGGATAACGCCGAGTCATACAAAAAATTACGGCAGATAGAACGCGCGAAGAAGATGACCGACGACGCCCATGTTCGAGGTCGAGATTTAAAAAAAATGCTTCGTTGTACTTATTAGACGTGAATTGCCAAGTATGTTTCCAGTTAAATCAGAAGAAGAAAACCAAATATACCTATAGATCACAAGTTAGACGAGGATAAGCTAATCGTAAGATCTATTATTATATATATATATATATATATATCGGTAAATATCGAAAAAAGCTATGACTATCGTGGCCTGCGCGGGGGGTTGAGAGATGCAATTATATGTATAAAAATTCACGCGCAATGGAGAGCGCTATCGCGAGCAAAAGTTTATACTATATTCTTGTAATAAAAGTTGGAAAAAACGCAGAAAACGAGATGTTTTCCTGCGGCTTTACTCAATTTTTTCTCCACCTATCAATTAGCCGCTCTCATCCTACCCTACCCATGAAATCCGTTATCTAAACAATAGCTATCTATCGATACCTCGACATTGTTTTGTAATAAAAAGTTCAGAAGCGCAGAACAAGTCGCACTTGGACAAGTGCGATTGAGTCCCGTTATCATCTTCGCTAATTAGAATCCATTTCCCATTCTGGCATTATCAGTTTTCCTTACTATCTTTAAAAATTTTATTCTCTTTCAATAGCTGTCTATCTACGTTTTGATATTGTTAGTAACTTTAAAGCAGACCACAAAATAGCGATGCCACCGATAGGTCAGGCCGAAGTTAAAGTTTGCAGAGACCTGAAATGGATATCGCGAGTGCGCCTAGTCGATAACACAGAATCCGCGGGCAGAACTCGGTTAATCTCAACTCGACATTCAAACGACGTAGGTTTAACATCGCGGCTGTCCGAAGGGAAAATCGATCTCTCTTGAACGGAGTAGCTGCGCCTGCACCAGTCAGACCATTATCAGCTTCCACCAGGTTCCGCGCTGTCGCGCCTCTATCGCTTCACGTCCTTTATTGTGACCGACCTCCACTGGGATATGTGAAGTGATCTTCTCGATAGAATCCTTGCCTAGTGAGAGACCGACGCGCATCAAAGAGGGGTCTCAAAGAATGTTGATGGAGCAAGTGAGAAGGGAGTTGAATGTAGGAAGGGAAGGATATTACTATCATTGAACTGCTGCCCAGAATTCGACAGTGCTGCCCACAAACGGCTATGCGACTACGAAACAGGAAAGGGGTGAACGGCACATAGTAGGGTGCACTGAGAAGAGGGAGGACGAGAGAGAGAGGGAGTTAAAGAAGGTGAAAGAGAAAGACAACGGCAAAGTGGGAAGGTTCGTGGGAGGAAGGGGGAAAAGGATAAGCGCGGGGGTGGAGGACGGAGAGCGCAGAGGAGAGGGCGCCGCGTGCGCGAGAGAGGGACGAGTACGCGGATACAGATCCGTCGTGTCGGTGGCCGCTGCGGCAAATCTGCGGCTCTCCGTGGCCGATCGTCGAAAGTCGGAAAGAGAGAGAGAGAGAGAGAGAGAAAGAGAGAGCGAGTGACCGGACGCAGTATTAGGGCACCCGGCCTGGATTTGGGTGCCGGCGCGCTATTCGCGATCGTCCGATCGGTTACCCGGAGTGTCTTCCGACCAGACCCGAGGCCGTTCCCTCCGGAGGCCGAGGGATGAAGGATGATGGAACGATCTCCGCGCGATCTCTGTCACGTCCCTCGCACAGTCTGGCAGAGATCGAATTTGACGAAAACGACTTGTGCGGATGCCCGTTGTCGAGACTCCGCCGACACGGAGATTAATTGATCGGCGAGAAGAGAAAAAGCGTTGGAGGGCATCGATGTCAGTCGACGACCTCATGGCGCAAGTGGGGGTTGTTCTCTCGTGAGAACGAACACGGAAGTTCACGGCGGCGGAGAGTACGCGTGGTGAGAGGAAAGTGTGCGTCGGCAAGTGCGTGCAGCAGCGTCGAGACGCGCATCGCCATTTGTTCGGGGGAAGAAAGAAACGGATAGAGCGCCCGCTCTTCCGTGTCTCCCGCGGGAGAGCTCCGACGCTGAGGATAATCGCGTCCGCGTTGTGAAGGTCGTTCGATCGCGGCGGTGCCGTAGTTTGCAGCAAAGTTCGCTGGACCGAGGAGCGGAAAGCTGCGGGGAGAACGAATGCGCGACGAATGTAGTCGATGAAATTCCGAGGGTGTGAGAGTACACAGTGTACGCTCGTCTTTAAGGTCGTTGGGAGGCTGTAAGCGGTCCCGTGATTGGTTAAACGCGTCCGCGGGAATCTTTTTCGCCCTGTTACATGCGCTAATTCGAGTTCACGAGGCGAGTTTACGTGTTTGAGGTAAACTGATGAGGGCCTGCGGTTGATGGCCGACCGACGTCACGCTCGTCAGGTCAGCCGAAGATCGGCCAACAGCGTGGGGGAGGTAGGGAGAGAGAGAGAGAGAGAGAGAGAGAGAGAGAGAGAGAGAGAGAGAGAGAGAGAGAGAGAGAGAGAGAGAGAGAGAGAGAGAGAGAGAGAGAGAGAGAGAGAGAGAGAGAGAGAGAGAGAGAGAGAGAGAGAGAGAGAGAGGCGGAAAGCGACCCCAAAGGGGTTCCCCAGCTTGATCGGCAAGGTTCAGCATTGCGATCGACGTCGCTAATTCGCGCGATGGGGCGCCGTGACGACGCTCACGAGCTAGATGGACTCTGATAAGCCGAAATTGCCGCTACTGCTCGCCGCCAATTCGACGGGAAACTTTCGTCCAACTCAATTACAGTGCAGCCGTGTCATATTCCACGCCTGCGAGGGCTAGGCGGAAAGTTGACACCGACCTACTCTTCGCAGCAAGTCGCCAGGCTCGTATTCCATGAAAGGGCTAATCGTGGTACTACGGACGCTTCTTCGCGATTAATTTATGATAAGTGTAGTGAGCCGCCTGGTGTGGATTACGACGCGCGCTGACGCGCGAGGAGAACGGACGGGACGGGGGGAGGGGGGGATGAAAAGGGGTTGTTAGTAGCACCGTTAACGGATTCAGCAATTAATATGGCGAGACAGGCATATTTCGTCGTTGATTAATATGCCGACCGCGTAGAAAACCAGCGAGGTGGGAATTTAAAATTCATATCGGTCGCATAATCGATAGTTTGTCACGCGCGTTCTCTTTTTGATTTCAACTCTACTTATGTGAGCCGCATACTAAATAAACAACATCGTGCAGTTGTCGTGCAGGCTCGGAACTAAGGGATCGTCCTGGTATTCTCAGCCACGAGTAAGTGTACCACTGACACTGGCGCGATAACGTGAAAGAATATAATTTATATAATAGTCGTAATCTTCTTCCAGATTAAGTCGCGACGGCAGTTATAAAGGAAAGTGGCTCGCTGGCTGGTTTAAGGTCCGCGCGCGCGCGCGCTTATGGCGCTCACTTAATCAGGATGAGATCTGAGAAGTCGCTGACAATGCTGCTGGTACGATGGAACTCGGCGAACTGGTCTGCGAAATGAATACTCCTGAGAGAGACAATGGAAGCATCCGCGCGAGCATGACGGCCTCATTCGGTGTCGCGGACGGCACGCTCAGACCGCCAGAAACGAGATCTTCGAGTAAGACCGAGAGAAACTTCCCGTCCGTAATTCTGTTTCCCTCCCCTTTTGTTTTACCCGCGCGACGTTGCCACGCGTTCTATCGTACCATTCGTTTCAAATAGCTACGAACTTTCGCGTAATGATATGACCTTTGCGTCCATTATTATAGATTCGCTAGAAATCGGGGGACCGTGATGAACGATCGTTTCGTATTAGCTCCCTCCCGTCTCGAAACGATTCTTCTCTAATCCATCGCGAGCTATCTGTTATTCCAGCAATGTAATATTTCTCCTTTTATGCGCGACATCTTTTGTACGCCGACGTCCTATTCTCCCGCCTATATTAAATTCCTATTTTCCGGTAGTGATGGCAGTTAGCACTCGCTCCCGTCTTTCGTTCGAAAATTGTCTAACGGTGGCCGGCGACAATAAATCCGTCGCGAACGCGAACCTTTGAAGGGATGTCGTGACAATCGGAAAAGTATCGACTACACAAACAATCGAGACGGTACGCTCACGCGAGCTTTTTATTTTGCAGATCGTAACTGAAGGACGGAAAAGTGTCGTCAACGTCGCCGTAGTCGTCATCGCTCTGTTGCGGTGGAGCCAGCTGCCTATTCTCGCCTCGAGGCGAGAAGAGGATTGGACAGGATCAGCAGACATCGGGTAGACACCGATAAAAGGACGGTGTTATGTTAGTGACAAGGCCTCACCCTCTAGGAGGGCGCATACTACTCGCCCTATTCCTTTTGACGGGGTGTTTTGCCTTGCTGTCACGGGCAGCCGCCTTCCCGGACTGGACCGATTGTCCCGCGGTTTGCCGATGCAAGTGGACCTCCGGCAAGAAGTCCGCTCTGTGCCCGGACGCCGGCTTGACGTCGCTGCCGGCGTCCCTCGACCCGGACATGCAGGTGCTCGATCTGTCCGGCAACAAGATACCCGCTCTGCAGGCGGAAATATTCAAACTGGCCGGCCTGGTGAATCTACAGCGAGTCTTTCTGCGTAACGCCGGCATCCACAACATACACGCGGATTCTTTCAAGGACATGAGGATACTCATCGAGATCGATCTGTCGGACAATCACGTGACGGTCTTGGAGCCGGATACATTCCTCGGAAACGAGCGCCTGCGCATTCTGATACTCAGCGGAAATCCGCTTGGTACTCTACGTAATCTACAGTTTCCGGTGCTGCAGCATCTGCGGAATTTGGAGCTACAGCGGTGCTCTTTGACCGAAGTACACGGACAGGCTTTTGCCCGGCTAGCCGGCTTAGAATTCTTAAAGCTGGATTCTAACCAACTGGAGTATCTGGAAGCCTCGGTGATATCCGGTTTGTCCCGATTGAAAACCTTAACGCTGGACAGCAACCGATGGAAATGCGATTGCAGACTACGAGACTTCCGCACTTGGCTTATCCCCGACGTGCCCAGGAAGTTGTATTCTGTACCGCAGATCTGTTCGGGTCCGCCAAGATTGGAAGGCCGCAGATGGGAGGACGTGAAGTCTACCGAATTCGCATGCGAGCCAAAGGTGTTCGTTCTAGCGAGCAGTATACAGGAGGAAACCAACGGTAATCTTAGCCTGGCATGTCGGACGAGCGGCGATCCCGAGCCAGAGGTTTGGTGGCAACTAAACGGCGGTCCGGTGAATGCTACCAGATCGACCGATCAACCCTACATGGGGACGCTCGTCGTTTACACGACGTCCGACGCCGGCATATCATCCAACGACAAATCTGCATCAAGGACGGTCGCGGATCGATGGAGCAATTTAACCGTTTACAACGCCAGCGACAGCGACGCCGGCGAGTACGCCTGCTTTGCGAGGAACATCGCCGGTCTCGCGCGGGACACGGTCACCGTAACGATACCTCGCGTCTATACGGCCCCGACTCTCTCCCAGAGTGACAACTGGCTGCTCTGGGTAAGCCTGGCCGGGGGCGGCGCGGCCGCCGCGTGTGCCTCCATCTCGGCCGTATTGCTGATTCTCTGTTTGTGCGGCGGAAGTCGACGGCAGAGCAAACGCGAGAAGATGAAACTGCAGGGCAGCGGTAGCTTCGGCGACCAGGAGAAGAAGCTCCTGGATCTGTCCGTGACCACGACCACGACACCCGGCAACAGCAACGACCGCGCCAGCGGCCACGGCAGTCTCGGCGAGGCGTGTAGCACCGGTGACCTCGAGCTGGCGGAACGCGGTTCCATCTGCGATCCCATGGCCGCGGCCACGGTCACCGTCGAGCGGCTGCGACCCGCGGACAGCTCGGTGAACGCCGCCATTCGTACGGTTCCGTGCGCCGCTACAGCGGCCGCCGCCGCCGCCGCAGCCGGTGTGTTTCCACCCCCGCCGCCGGAATTCACCACCGGTGTACTGCCCGCCGGGATCTTCGGCAATATCTTCATCTCCGTGTCACTGCCGCAGGACGCGTCGTCGGAGCGCTGCTACCCGGACCTCCTTGACATACCCGTCCACGCGGTTAGCGGCACCACGGCCGTAGTATCGTCGACCGGCAGCAAGACTACGGCTTTGTCGTCGGCGGCAATCAATGTTTCTAGCTTTGCCACCCTGCCGCGCCGGGCCTTACGCTCCACCGGCGAGGTCGCCGCCGGCTCGCCTTACGACAATATGGGGCCGCGCATCACGGCAAACGGCAGTTCCGCGTTCTCGCTGACGGACATGGACCTGCGGCTGTCGCCGCCGCCGCCGCCGCGGATCATTCAACCGCCGCACGAGTTTGTTTCCCTCTAAAGCAACGGTCCCTCTCCCCCCCCCCCCCTCTCTTCCACGCCGACCCGTATTGTCGCACAATACTGATTTCGTAATCAATAATATTCCGCTAATAGCGTTATCTCAATATACTGCGGAGCGTCCATTATTAGCGGCCGGGTATTATTGGATAACAACAATTAGCGCGCGGTATATTAACCGTGTCAGGAATCGCTCGACGGATCGTCTCCTCGAGAACTCACGCGCTCGCGTCGAACGCGTGATCCGTATACGCTCCTCGGAATTTCAAAATCATGTCAAATAATCCTATCCCTAGTAAACATCAACTAACAATAACACATAACATCAATATTATTAATTCCTACTCAATAATGCAATTGTTTCGTACAGTCATGTGTTGTATTACATTTATGTTGTTGAGAGAAAATGTAATATTGATGTTATGTTATCATTAGTTGATATTTACCATCACGTATCGATATCGCAAATTTAACAGTGATATCTTAAATTAGTATCACACTGATTGTTTCGAAGAATTTTTAGCCCGGTATTACGCGTTCGCTGCGTCATCGTGATCATTAAAGGTTTTGCAGCCTCGAAATATTGATCGCAACTCTGGACTGCCATTTATGAAATCAAAATTTCTAAATATCATTTGTTTATAAAGATAAGTTACATAATCTATTAGCAATTAAAAGTTTTATATCATTAAATGTTGAATATTATGTCGCTTTTTGTGTATCTAATCTCTATTTGTTATTTAAAAAAAGACGATATAAAACTCAATCAATGATCTGAGGAATAATCAAATGCGGATAACACGAATGTTTAAAAGACATCATAAAAGTGTCTTTAATATTTTTTCATCATCTTCTGGACCTCTATACTACGTTTAAGAAAATCTAATGGGTATAGTATATCTAAGTGATTTTTCTCGAGTATTTCATTATACACTGACAAAGAATATGTAAACAATTTTCAGAAAATGATCAATATGTGTTGATGTACAATGGATGTTTTCCATTCATATAATTTATAGAAATATTTGTTTTAGTTTGACGTGATTAATAATAACTACAATAAATATTGTAAAAAGAATTATCAGACATGAAAATTAGTGCATACAATACACAATAGTGCAATATTCCGAACATTGAGAATAATTAATTTTAATAATAAAAGTATATATATACTTTAATAATATAGGTATAAAAAGTAAGTTTATATATTCGGATTGTATTTTAAATACATTTATAATTATACTTATAATTATAAATATAACTTAAAAAATATAATATTTATTTTCTATTTTGTAACTTAATCAATTTTATTTTTAACAGATAAAAGAATATTGTTTGCTTTATTAATAGTTAATAGTAAATTGTTAAGAGCGATGATGATAACGATAGAAAGATTTTGTATTTCTATAATTATCTTCTCCTTTTTCTCTTTTCTTCATTGCACTACCAATCAATTGGAATCGATTTATGGCATCCACATGGATTAAGCAAAAATGACAACTGATAAACTTGTTAATTACTTTCTGTTACTGAATGGAAAGCAGCCATTTTTTGGTGATCATTTCGCAAGTCGCATGAGTAGGTAGTTATCGGCGGGTAGCCGGACATCCCTTGAGAAACGACGAGAATGTAGTCGTGATTAGACATTTCCCGCGGGTGCAATTTAAGTCGATGTGGTTCTTCCCTTCGGCATGCAGCGCGTCCGGCTGAATGCGGAGAAAACGCCGAGAGAGAGAAAATCGATATTTCGCCGTGTCGCGGCCGGCGTGTCACCGAGATTAGTATACGGAGCATTCGGTCGAGGGGCTGATATCGGCCACGATTGTCCGACCTATCGAATATCTGTCTGTCTATGCTTGTCTGCCTGCCTTGCCCGCTTGTCCGGCCAGCTGCCCGCGGCTGCTTGCGCCTATAATGAATGAATGATGGACGAGTGCGTGAAGAACCTCTTAGATCTAAGTCTCTTCTAGTCCGCTAATAAATAATCCGAAATGAGGCGACTATTTGTATATACTTCACGACTACTTCTTCAACACAAAATGGACCTTCGATTAGCGCGAGAGAACTGGCCGCGTCTCATTATCTTTCCCTTCCATTCATTCTCCAAAGTGTATCACTAGTTTGTTACATATTCTCTACGTGTGTACATATTTGTTATTACATCACACACCTACACGCATACACACATTCGTGTACACGCGCGACCTGAAATGTGAATTGTGCGCGCATGCCGCGCGCCGGCGCGTTATACACGGAAAATATTCATTATGAACACTTTGTCAATTAATAAAATCATTGAATTTTACATACATCGAGCCACTGTTGTGTATTGTCTTATTACGTTCGTTGTGCACTTCGTGAGAAAATGATGGTGCGCTACCGTATTATGTTCAACCAAATTCGATTATAACATTCATCGGTGTGTAAATCGCATTTTTTTCGGAGGAAAAATCAACGGAAATATTGAAACAATATGATATTGTTTTTTCTGTACCCAATTTATACGCTAACAATAAAACGAAACTATGAGGATTGTTCTTTTCCTATAAGATTTTACCTGTAACATAATTGGCAACGACTTTCTGTATATTGAAGAGATTGTACCAAATTTCAATTATCATTAGTAATAGAGTCTATTTGTAAATTGCCTATATGTAATCAATAATCACGAGACGTAAGAATCACACTATTTTTAATTAATTTTTTGAGAATATATACAAAACAGATCACCAATTAGCTCAGCGTGATGTAAATCAAATTTCATTTATATTTCTGCTCTTTATTATTTTCTTATAAAAAACATTAAAATTGGATCGAGTAGCTCGAAATAGAAATCTCTAGGATAGCATGCCGAGTCACATCAAGATCGGGTTGCTTCGCCGGAGAATTGCTATTTCGTGACGATACAAGGCGAGAGGATTGCATGTAAGATTATAAACTGCAGTATTTAGGTGCAGATTATGTATTGTGTTGCATAACTTGCGTACAAAGTGCAAGGATAAGGTGGATCGCCTATGCAAATAGGATCAAAAGCACCGCACGTTACGTTCCTTGCCATTTCTTTTTTTTTTTTACAATAAAATTCCTCCTTTGCCTCGAGTCAACATCCGTCAAATTCGCGAGACGCGAATCGTGATAGAGGAGCAAGTTACAAGAAACTCGCAGCGTCGTGCTCGCTCTCACGACCTAGTCTTGGAGTGTATCCTCCTTGACCTTGACTATTTCGAGAACCTGAAAAAGAGATCAATCACATTGCAGAGAAAGAAAAATCGCACGTGGACCGTCTTAAATTGCTCGCATTTAAGGATTAATGAAGCAGACGACGCGACTGCTTCATAGAAAAGCGGTTCGCATAATGTCAAAGAATGACGTCGTGTATAGCAGTCGATATCTATTCAACATTCGTGACGTGTCCCGAGTATTCTGAGAGAATATTTAATTTATCGAAAATAATATAATCAATACCTTCTGCAACATTTAAAGATGTCGGTATTCATTATTGCGAACGTACTGCTAGTGCTCTTTTGTACAATGCAATCTCAGCGTCACACGGGGTTGAGATAAAATTGAAGTATTTATTTCACTTTTGTTAAAAATGATTTTAACAAAAAAATCATTTTTAACAAAATCAGAAAAAGTTGGTTACCTTCTTAAATTTTAAATCGCAAGCTATTATTATATAATTAGTAAATCACGATTTAACTTAAATCAATGGATCATTTATCATCCTTGTAATGAAAGGTAAAAATAAGATCTTTTTGTTCATACCTCGCAAAATAGAGTAGTATGATCGTGGGTCCTTGTTTCCGCGTAAGTAATCGGGTATTAACCAGGAACCGTCTTTTTGAATTTTATCGGCAAGTTTAATTGTTATTGGTCTGTCCTCTACATAAGAAGAATACAATTAACAACTGGATTCCCATATGTGACAAAAATGTATAAAGTCTGTATATGTTTCATTACATGTACTTCGTTTATAAAAGCGACGAACGAAATCCTGAGGTAAAACGCGGTTCAAATCAACTCATTAAAAACTGCAAGCGCATGCCACATAATGCTGCATTGTTTCGTATACAAATGTATACATTCGCGTTCGTATTTTTCCACAAATTTTATTCAATCCGGTAAAAGCCGCTTTAATTAATAACAGCAACACGAATATATCGATCTGACGTGAAGAAGTGCGTTAAACGTTTATTCCAACATTTGTGTATTCAACGTATACATACTAAAATATTTTGCAGCAAATTGTATTGCTAAGCTCTTCTAATTTCTTGAAAAAAAAAAAAAAAATTCTTATTGATATCAATAACGTTATCAAAGTTATTCTTATAAATATTCTAGTAATTCTTATTTATAAGATTATATTTGTTTTAAATAATTTTTATACGAAGTGATTCTTAAAAGTTCAATATACTTTTTATGTTGTCACAGATGATTTTTATAAAGTTCTTCACACCTTCGTAATCGAGAATGTCAGGTTCCATGTTGCGTGCAATGTAGAACTCGAGATCGATGTCGGCCAGCAAATCACGAAATCGAGTCAAATCGCCCAAGCTCGATTCATCGGATCGTCCGACTCGAGGCTTACTTATTATTCCAAAAGTACGCTCCAATCTAGGAAAGCCTGCTGTTTCCGAATTTCGCCCGATTCTTGGATACGCCACCAATCCAGCAGATCGTCTATCGTTGATTTTCAATTTTTGACCCTCTGGAACGTGAAGCGAGACAATGGCCGATTAGAATGTAGAAAATGCTCGAAATTTTGCTGTGTTCTCTTGAAAATTACAAAACAATATCTTCTTCTTCCTTTGCTAACAATCAATTCTCCGAGTCTAGTGCATCTAATTACACAAATAATGCAATAACATGTAAAAGAACATAAAAAGGAACACATTACAAATTAGCATTTTGTTGAAAGAAATTATTTTCGGTACACACATAATTAAAGCGCAATAAATTTTGTGCATGTACTATCATACACATACTTTGTATAAAGCATTTAAAAATAATAATTTATAAACAATCTTATATTATAAACGTAAAATATTAAAAATTTAAAAATTAGTTGCAAGTGTAAATGACACTATTAAAAAAATCTACATTTTTTATTAATATTAATAAAAGTTGTTAAATATAATCAATTTAGTCAAATAAAGTCATAATTGAAATAATATATACTAAATACACTAAAACGTCACAAAAATTAAAAAATATCTGCAAAATATTTAAAATAAACATAAAAGAGTAGAACGTTTTAAGTGACGATAATTGTAACGTTGTCGTGTCTATATTCAACATTTATGTGTAAAACAATTAAAAAAAAGAATTAGTCATAAGACTTAAAATATGAAAAATGCCACATAAAAGTTACGAAAGTATGCGACATTCATGCGAATTTCTTGCCTCTGGTGGATTCGTAGTGCTGGCCAACCGAGCATCTGGCAACTGCAAAATAAATAGGAACGTCGTCGACGTTTTTTCATCAAAAGTCGGACATCATAATCCCTAACAATTTAATCTATACTCGCACTCATGGCGCTCAACGATTTCCTGTGGGAATTCAGTACAGTACTTTTTTTCGCGCAACGTTTGTTTTTTGCATTTTAATTCCCCATCCTACTTCATTTTTACTTCGCATTGGGAACTGCTGCATCCAAGTTGCTGTTTGGTCTCAATGAGACTGAATTATCTAACACATTATTCGCGAGAGAATAGAAACTACGACTTTTAATATTAGATTAAAGCTCCCTGCTGCATTTTTTTAATTTACAATTTTTCCATTTTTTTATTTATAATTTTTATTATATCGGTTATCCTTTATAATATTTAACATTAAATCAACTGTTTTCATTATTCTATACATATGTTTTGAATTAAGGCTCAAGTTACATTCCAAGTTTAATATCCAAACCAGGTGAATCGATTTTACGGTTAATTTAAGCCAATCTTAATTTATCAAAACGCTTTACTTTGTAACTGTATAACTTATAAAACTGAATAGATAAGTTTTTAGTTAATTTAAAAAATTATATTATACAAATATCTTAATATCATTAATAATTTTTAATGATAAATCAAGTTTAAAAATTTTTTTATGAAAAGTACAATGCTTTTATAAATTCATTATCAAAATTTATAAATTAATAGGACCAGTTACGAGACATTAATTACTAAAAAACAAGAAAGTAAATATATTTTGAAAATAATGTAATATTCGTTGAAAATAATTGTAAAATTCGCAAATTTGACTCACGATTGAGAGATGTAGAAAATGCCAGAAGAATCACGAAGATAAAAAATCGGTTGTCCTGCATTTCTATGACTCCAGATCGAAATTCTAAGTAAGGACGATGTGAAGCTTTGAATCGCACCAACACTGAATGCCTCCTGTTACCCGACGTCCGATTTTATACCTTGCGCCACTCCACCCGATTACGGAGTTGCCACCCCACAGTTCAAACCCCTTGTCGCAGAGCGTCCGCGTGTCGTCGTGTCTTACCCCTACTCTTTGTGAGACCGTATTTTTCGCGGCATACAAATGAAGTCCATCAAAGATCAATCTTTTTATTAAACTCACAAAATATTAAAAATTGTTTGAGGCAACTATAATAATTTTTCATAATTACAACAGTATATTTTTATTCAAATCAGTAAATGTTTACTGATGTAGCTTCATTAAACAAATATATAAAGTCTACATACATATAATGAGATTTATATGTAGCGCATATAACTAGTCTCCTTTTATTAAACAACTTTGTAATGCATAATGCATATATACAATCAATTACGCATTAATATAAAGTACATAATTATATAAAAAGATCGAGAATCAGTAAAAAGAATTGATTCTTTAGAAAATCGATTCAAGATAGCCTTCAACGTCCCATCAACGCATATCCTGATATAATAAATATAATAGATATCAGAATTGGATAATAACTAGTTTAAAAAATTAGGAATCAAGTAATAAATTTAATGTGTAGGAATCAAGTAATAAATTTAAAGTGATAAAGTAATAAATTTAATAATTTAAGTTAACATTTTTCAAATAAGTTAAATTATTTTTAAATAAGTTTTAACTGAAACAAATTAAACATATTTAAATATATTAATTTTTTAAATAAAATTTTATACAATTTTATTTTATAACAATTACTTATGACAATCTTAATTGATCTTACAAATGACATATGAAATAATAATATGAATAAAATGTATAAAAATATAAGGTATGGTAAATATATGAGATACATGAATATATAAAAAATATATACATTCTATTATATAGATATTTTTATGCATGAAAGTCGCACAAGCTATTTTTTTATAACAATTTTATCAATATAGTATAGTATTTACAACGTAAATACTACATTCTAATCTTCTAAAACTCCCCGTATACAATATGCCCATACCTATATATATGGATAGCAGCTGTTACTTCATGCATAGTATCATGAAAACATACATTTATTATTAATTTTCACAGTCGATTTTGATATACTATACGACCCTTAGGGTATTTATAAAAAATATATATATATTGATCCTCTCAGATGTACTTTTGAATGTTCCCTAAAACGTCGCTGCGCGCGGCGTCCAATTACCCGATATTATAGTAATTCGGTCGATGTCGACGTAGGTGTAAAAGGAGGCCGTATTACGATATGATGCAGGATAATATATAGATTTATATACGCGTGATGAGATTATCGCGCGACAGATTATGACACATTATTGTGCGTGACATTTTCTCGACACGTTTTCCCATGTTGTATGATCTTCCGCGCCGAGGATAATCTCCCTAACGCGTGTGAACGTTCTCGCGATGCTTTTTCGCGCTATTCCTGCACGCGGTTTACATCCAGCTGGATATATACGGCTCGAAAGAGGCGTGAAACATTCTTCGGGACTGGAACAGTTCGTCAAAAATTAATGGAAAAGATTTCAACGCCAGTCCAGCCAATTTACCTCTTCGAAGATTACGAATTCATAACTTTAGATTAAACATAAATAATTTAATTTTGGGATGTATTACTTGCTCAGAACTGACACGTGTAAATGATAATACATACATACATACATATATATATATATATATCTTGCAGATAAATTGCTTCTTCTCAAAAAATTCTTCATACACAAAAAAATTTTATAAAGATTTTTATCAGAAAATACTTCGCAAAAAAATATTTTACAGATAAATCAATTTATCTGCAGTATAAGAAACAAAAGAATTACTCTTATAAAAATGTAATATTGAAGAAATTAAATTTTTTTGGCCAGTAATTATTACTTATTTTGAATATTAAAAGTATTAATTATGACCAATTTAATGCTTATTTTAGTCCAGTTATATCCACAATATAAACACTGAGAAAAATGGTTTTATTATAATAATAAAACGGTTCTGGTTGAGCGTATTCTTATTAAACGAAACAGAATTTCTGGTTATCATAACAAGATTTTACAGCTTATAACTACACCGTTTGGTTAACTGTACTATAAGGATTTGATTAAGTTTTTCTTGTTGGATCTACAAAACTTCTTGTTGAATCTACAAAATAATACAAAACTTCTTGTTATATTTACAAAAATAGCGATAATGCTGGCGCCTTCATTCTCGCAGCGCAAGTCGGTGCATGCCAATCTCGCGCAAACCAACGCGGTATCGATGCGATACTAATATCACGCGGTACCCATAAGGTAGCTTTTATATTTGTTTCGTGTATCTTACAATCGTGTATTTACATTATTCTGTTCAACGGCATGGCGGACGAAAAAATGTCTTCTCTTCTGCGCGAATGGAATTTCGACAGCTATATAGAGATTTTTAGAGGTTAGTAAAATATATATAAAATATATGCAGTGTACTTTAAACCAAGATATATTGTTATTATTTTAAAAACTCTATCCAAACTCGTTTTTTAACCAAAAAATTGTGTTAACCTAATAAAACAATATAATAAGATTAACAAGAAATTTTTGTAGAGTTTTGTAAACCTAACAAAACGATGTAGTAAGATTAACAAGAAATTCTGGTAGATTCAAACAGAATGGAATTAACCAGAATCCTCTGGTAATTCCAACTACAAAATTTGTATCGTTCATTTTCGAACAAACGGACAGGTTGAATCAACCAAAATTTCTCATAAAACAACAAAACTTTTTTTCCAGTGAAGGTAATGATTATTTTTATACAACTGAACATAGTTCATACAAAATTATAAGCGTCATTCATTAATTATATTTCCTAATGAATATCTTTTGAAGAAATAGAGATAGAAGCGCGATTAATACGTCTAAAATTTGCGAATAGTCATGATGTAGTGGAAAATTAGGTAAACTGGTAGCTTGTTGTCTCGCAAAGGAAGGTTTCTGCTGAAGTTTAATTTATCCGTGTGACGGACACGACGTACTGCTAGTGAGCGTTTCATTTGTATGCGCATAACGGCTCATTTAAATATAAAGGAGCGCCGTTGAGGATCGTATCTAACGTTTAGCGCCGGCTTACCGTTTAATTAATTGTACACGTGTATCTCGTAGACGGATATATGGATATGAAAAGGGACGTGTATATAGATGTACGACATTGTTGTGTTGAATGAATTTATTTTCAAACGAAAAGAATGGTACAGATTGTCTTGTCAAAGATTTCTGCGAATGCACGTGTAGAATGCACTTTTCTCACCAGCCGATAATTTTTATATTATTACAAAAGAAAAGAATAGTGGTTTAATATCGGAAATGGCGAGAAACAAGTAATAACTCTTCGACTAGCTTGGTACGATAAAACGTTATTTTCATCGTGTATGTTATGTTACAGCGCCTTAGTAAAAAAAAAGTTTAATTATATTTTATGTAACTTGATGAAAAATAGTATATCTTGACTCTCGGCATTAGATGTTTTCAGTATTTTAATTAATAAAGATAATTAGCAACATCCATAGACAATTCTAGGAAAACATATCTCGCAGAATTAATTTGTAATCCAAAAGATTTTTTCAGCTTTCTAATAAATAAATCTATAAACATTGAATAGCGGGACAGAGAGAGATTAATGTTATTAAAAATACAAGTATAAATAGTAAATTGTAAAAGAAAAAATATACCGATCCATTTATTTTGTTAAAAATAAATAAAATTATGAATAAAGAATATTCTTGGATAAAAAACTAAATTTTTAGTTTTATTTATAGATTTTTCATAACTTTATATACATATGTATGTTCTTACAACGCGTAGAATATTACACATATCTTTCATAAATATTAAACATATTTTAAGAAAGAGGAAGATTGATATCAGTATATTCTCTATCGTTTCTATGTAATATCGTTATTCAATAACAAAATATATGAAAATAAAAATTTCAGTCTTTCAGTAAAAACACAAAATTGGTTGCATCTCCAATGTTCTCTGTCAGCCAGTTCCATCAATTCCACCGGCTATCTTCTTCAAGATATGCGTGACGCCGTACTGATACATGTCGGCATTAATTTTCTTCAACTTCTTAACTTCGTTCTGTAATTCCGCCAGCTTCCTCGACGTCTCATCCGAGTCTCGAGAACTGCTACAATCGTCCGCGTAAAATTCGAAGTTCAGGATCTCCGCTGGATCCCGTCCTCTGGAAACTACCTCAACAACGCTCTCTCTGCCGTCGTCCGACGTCCTTTGCAGACTGTGCACCTGCAGCCGCGGTTTGAGAACGGAGGCGCGAAAGTTGTCGAACCCGGGCGCGAAAAACGCGGCGGTAACCGGTCCCTTGTGTTCGAGCGTCCTGAGCACCTGCCGACTGACAATGTCCCAGACGTGGACCGCGCCGTCGGTAGACCCGGACAGCAGAGTACGACAGTCCACGGATACCGACAGAGCGGATACGTTGGATTTGTGCGCTTGGAACACGGCGCTCTCTTCGCCCGCGCCGTCAGAGTTCACCGTGACATGGTGCTCGATCCCACGTGGCGGCTCGTGCAGGTTACACTGGAATATGTCGCCGTTGATGCAGCCCACGAAGAGCTCGCTCTCGCGAATGTTCACGGTGATCGCCGTGAGGGGAGCGTCGAAGACGAGCGAGACCAGGAGAGCCCCGCTGCCGAGCTCGTAAATACTCGCGGTACGGTCCAGGGAGGCCGTGTACAATCTCGCGCGGGCGCCACCGTGGCCGAAGTGTAGATCCCTGACTGGCAGGCTGTGGTTGGAGAATGCGTGAACGGGGGAACAACGCGCGTCGTTCAGCGCGCTGTAGATGGACCACACGAACACCAAGGTGTCCTCGCCGGCGCTGGCGAACAACGAGCCGTCCTTCGTGGTGGCCAGGCAGTTGACGGTCTGATAGTGCTTGATTAGATTGGCCAGTAGCCTGCCGTTGCACGTCTGCCAGATGAACAGCTTCTCGCCCACGGAGGCGATTATGTAGGAGCCGTTGGGCGTGCAGGTCAAGGCGTTGACCTTGCCCGGCGTGGTCAGTCGGACGTCGGGCAAGGGCGACGGGTTGTTCAGCGGCCAGATGTGTAGACGCGGCCTGGTGACGTCCGCGCCTATCACGTAGCTGTCGCTCAGGAGCTGAAGGCTGCGCTGTCCGAGCGCGGTCGCGTTCTTGTACACGGACAGCAGAGAACCGTTCCGGGGATCCCAAACAGCGGCGCTCCAACTCTCCCCGGTGGTGTCGCTTGTCAGGATCACTTCTTTCGCGTCGGTTACTCGATGCATTTTCGAGTCTTACAATTATTATAACACTACACTACTGTATTGTTTTTAATTGTAGTGAAGACTGTCATTTCTTTTTGTTTTTCCTTTACAATCAGTTGCTGTTAGGATGTCACTGTTTGGAACTGTCTTCAATCAACTTTTCATTTGTATACACGTGTTAAAGCATACGAATAGGTTAGGTATCTTCTGTTGAAATAACCCAGTCTAGATGGAGCTAAATACTCTGCGAGATCAGTAGAGCGACTATCGATGTATTGACGTCTGTCGGTCACAATATCGAGAGCACTGTAAAATTGATCGGGTGTTTACGCCAACCTAAAAAAATATTACATTGTACAACGAAAACTGTTTTACTTGTCATCTATTTAAACAAAAATCTATGAGGATTCATCAGTAATAGTGGAAATTATATTCCGTTTTTTCTTTAATATTTAATGTATATGCCTTATTTATTTTATCAATACACTAAAAGTCATTAAAATATTTTAAATCTTAAAATTTAATTACCTTTTTCTGTATTGTGTTTTCGAATTGTAATTATTTGCTCTCGTATTATCTATAAAATTTAAAAGATTTATGTAAATTAATATAATATATAAACAATATAGATGTGATTTTAAACTGTAAAAGATAACTTTCATTACATTTTCCTTTAGAGGAAAAGTAAAGAGTAATTAAAGAAAATTCGAAATAAGAGGCTTAAAATCTTAGTGAATATCCGTGAGTACGTATGCAAACGAGGAAGGGGGTAAAGGTACCTTACCTTGCGTGGAGGTCTTGCTAATCTATTCAATATCCATTATTTTTAGTATATAAACTCATTCATTTTTATAGTAAGACGAAAGATTTTAAACATTACCGATTTCCTATTTACCGACATAAAAAAAGTCTGAATCGCTGAAAATTCTTCTTGCGTATGTTTTCTTTATCTAAAAAGAATCTTTCTTTTTAAATTTAAACTAAATCAGAACATAGAGGCCTTTTCAAAAGTTTCGCCTTATTTTCGTTTATTCGCAATTTCTTTTTGTTTTTCTTAGCAAGTTAACATTCGGGCCAACAAATGCATGCTACTCTTCATTTATTTACATCTTTTAAATGCTTTAAATAATACACAATAATTTTACATTGGATCTCTAGATGGTATTACATTTCGAAATACTATTGTATGTATGTGTGCATTTATGAGTGTGACTTTTATATGAGATATAGGTTATTTGGTTTTCAGCTCGCGATCTTTTTCATTGAAAAAACCGTTGAAGAAGGAAGGAAATCGATCGAAAATCGATCTCTTAATTAATATCGCGTGTAAGTGATCTCATGATTAATATCGTCGTAAAAACTGATCTTGTTTGTTACGTAATTCTCATTGAATCATACCTTGAAGGTTATGCTGTACTATGATTATATTAATTCTTTGATTCATTTCATTTAGCAGTCAAAAATCTCTTCATAAGGATCTATTCATAATCTAGTTTTACTTGCTCATGGGATTTATCGACGATGAATTACAAGAAGTATCACAGCTCTGCCACAATGTTGTCGATGGAAGCCGCCTCATCTCTTGTGTACGGAGTATGGTCCGTGTCGAAATAACGTAAGGAAACTCTATACTTTCATCACACTAACAAAATCACTTCTTATTGTTGTTATTTGTGGTTTGTTTATCTTGTAGAAAAACACTGTTCAAGCAACTTGTTGTATGTATCCAGTTCCAAGAGAATTATCCCGCATCGCCATTGTTTGTTGAGTTAAAAAGCAAAACTTTGTCTGCAAAGCTGCTCAATGGATTAGCAGAAGTCTGTGAAAAGGAGTGCAAACGTTTTCTGAACAAAGCACAGGTTTACACTTAAGTTTACATATAATAGCCAATTATACAAAAAATTTATATTCAATACAATGAATTCTTGTACTTATAGGTATTGCTGATTTTAAAGTTTATAAGGAATTTTATTGAGGAGAATCCTCTCATTTGTTGCTATGAGGAAATATCAACATTGAAAAAACTGTTAGGGGATAAGGATGAATTAAAGTTAAAACAGAAAAATTCTTCCATTAATTTAACACTGCACCAAGGTTTATATCACTTCAAGACCAAGCTTGAAGTACCGGATGATTATCCCATCAATTGCGTGACGTATGTTCAGTTTTTCTATAAAATTAACGCCGTAACAAATTATAAATGTAGATCATTTCTTTGCAGTTTAAGTGATGTTGATACAAATTTTCCACCGCTGTTGAATCGCTATCTAATTGGACAAGGAAGAGAATTAGCAAGGCAATGTATCGAGCCATCACTGAAGAAGCAACAACAACAACAACCGTTCACACCATCACCATCATTAAACACAGTTGTTTCCTTTCTCATCAAGTAATTTATTCTTACATAAGTATATTTTTAGCAGTATATTATTACAATACTTTTTAATTTTATCATGTTTTAATTTGTACAGAAGTGTGAAAGCTTTTCCACAAGAACCTTGTCAACACTGCAAAGTAATTTGCTTGCCAACAAATCCAGAAGAGGTTGTAACCGACGAAAATGCGGATTTCCACGCCGAAAGACTTTATTGTGGTCATCTCTTTCATTTAAAATGTCTTGTGACGTACATGAAGACTCCGCCATTCCATGGTAAAAATAATATTTTTATTTTAGACATATATAGAAAGAGTTTTAAAAAATCCTAGCATTTTTTTATTAAAGGGGGTAAAAAATGTCCAACTTGCGGCCAACGCGTTTATCATGACAAATGGGGATTATCTGACAAGCTAGCAGAAGCTCGTTGGGCCCATCATCAGGCTCGAATAAGAGAGTTGGCAGAAGTTGAAGACTTTTTCAACTAATATACTCGAATCGCGCAAACTCTCGTGAAATGAGTTTCGATAAAAACTAACAGGAAGTACAATGTAATAAATAAAAGTTTTTATATATGAAAAACTTTACATGCGTGGATTAACACAATATCTGACACTCAGAGAATGTGATTTATATTTGCTAATAAAATTATTTAATAAGGTTACAAAGAAAGATTATTATTACGTACAATATTTTCAATTGAGTGCACTAGTAACTACTAAAAATCGACAATCTTGTGGAAGTTTGTGATTGTTGAAAATACAATTAGCTCATCGTATAATATTTTGTAATTTGTGTGTATGTTATTACATCTTACTGTTTGTTAGGAAAGACACATGTATGATTTGATAATATTTATACCTTAAAAAATACTAATATTTCATAATATTAAAGAATTTTTCATATTTTATATTTATTTTAATATTTAAGGAGATATTTCTGAAAGAATACCTTAAATTTCTTCAGATTTTGGAATTTATTTGAAATTTTTACAAAATGAGAAATTGTGGAATATTTCAGAATTTACAGATATAAAGTTACAAAAAAAGATTTTCTCAGAATTTCTGAAAAGTATTCGAATTTCTTCTTTATAAAAAGGATATAAGAAATTTAAAGTATGTTTCAAGAAATCTTCATAATTTAAAATATGAAAAAAATTTATCAAAATATTATGAGACGTGAAAATTTTTTCACTAAGGTATACATTCTCGTAAAACTAACTTCTACAGATATTGCTTACATAGATCACAAAATAAAAAAATAAGTAACAATATTTAAAATAATATATCTTATATGTTGACGCACTATATACGAAGCGAGCCCACTTGTGAAGTAATGCACTAATTATGATACGTGCAGAAGAATGATCTCTCAGTGTATGATGGTCTGCACGGGGTGCAGTTTCGCATGTATGCACGATAGTTGTTATCGTGTTCGTGACGTATTGATCCTCGGTACCGTCTATAGTGATATTTTCTCCGTCTCTTTTTCTCTCTTTCTCTCAGGCCTCTTGCCTTTCTCGTACGGGTACATTTTCGTTTATTCTACTGCGCGCGTTTACTTTGCCACCCTTCTCTGACGGCTAGTGTTCCTTACGTGTATGATGGGACAATACCTCCGGGCACGTATACAGTACGTTAGGACAAACGTGAAAGAAGAGAGGAAATTTACGATATACAATAGCTGATGAGCCACTAGCTACCAAAATTATTCGAGACTATTTCTAGTCCATTTTTATTATTTTAGAATATTTAATAGCTTAGCTAGAAAATATAAAAGATATATTTTTTGTACCTTAATACAAAATAATTTAAAGCTCAAAACGCCTCCTAATAATTAATTCGGCGTTGTGTATGTGTGTGTATAATAAATTGAATATTGAAATCATAAAATTTTGTGAAAAATAAGTCAAATAAAAATGTATGCTATAATGGAAATACTTTATTATTACATATAAATTCAATATTTTTTTAAAAATATTGAATTTTTTCAAAGATTGAAAAATCTGCTATTATTTTTTTATCGATAATTGTTAAATATCTTATCGTGTAGTGAATTCTTAGTTAATCCCTGGACCATGTAGAAAAATAAACAATTTCGATTATGAAAAATGAATTAATTTTCTCTCATTCGTACTTCATTTGGGTCTATTGTTTCTACCTAAAATTAATATCTTTATACTTAGGCTCCTTCATAGATCTTATTTGATCATTGATTTCATCTTTTGAGATATCAAGCCTTTAATAATTTATATTTATATTTTCTTTGTTTATTTCTCATGTGTGATTTTCTGTGTATTAATTTAAATTATCGTTTATTATACACCACATAGCTTGTCGCTACTATTAACGACAATAAAAAAGTGCTATGTAAAATTATCGTTTTCATATTTTACAAAAGTTTTTATATACTATATGACAAAGTGAAAGTTAAATTTGGATGTCAGTTTCTTTCAATATTTGCAGCGATAATAAAACGCGGAACGCGCGCAAATATAATATGTCGGTTCCCAAGGGCGATCGACTAAATTTTTCTCCCGTCGTACGCTCGCATTTTAGTTCTGGGAGACAGCCGGGCAGACTAATTCCCAGTTATCGATTCCACGCATACGTGGAAACGTACGGTCGTGTCGTACTCATGTAGGGCGGACTCTCTCACCGTGTTCCTTACACCTGACCGAAACGCGATTACGACGACGACAACGTTGATCGGTAAAATCTGATTCTGCATGTTCCCACAATGCGTACTCTTCTCTCTCGCGGTGCGCGAATTCGCTTCCGAGAATGGCGTTGAAAAGTGCATCGACCCGTCGGTCGCGCTGGGAAGATTTCCCGGTCGATTTCTGGGTCGATGGGCACGTCGGCCGCGTCGCACGGAGAAACGTGACTGCAAATTTCACGTGCCACGTGTTACAATTTCATTATCGCAGCGGCGTTATTAATCTACGTTTGTGCTCGCATTTGGGTCGCTTCCGATCGTACATACGTGTGCGACTGTTCACCGGCTACGGGTTTGCAAACGATTGCGAGGGGTTTCACTCGGTGTGCGCACCTGGAGTCGTTCACACCGATTTATCTCGCGCCAAGAATAGCTTGGCGTTTCTTTTCCACGCGGCCACCGATATATTAATATAACGCATGTTAATGTCAATGTTACAGGGATTTATAATAACATCATTATTCTATCCTTATCGCATGTATGTAAAAAAAAAAGAACCATAAAATCCGAAAATGAACACAAGATATTAGTTGGATTGAATTAGTTTACAATACTATGTCTCACAAAATGTTATGATTGAATTTAACGTAACGATTGAATCGTCAATTTAATAAATTCAAATGACTTTGCTGGTGTAAATTAGCACGATCGAATAGTTTGTCTCCTTGCATAATCAATCAAGGATCGCCCCTTACGGGCGACGCACGAATTTCGTGGATCATCCTTGCGGGACGAGGATAATGCACCGATCCGTGTTATATACACACGATACACCTATAATTGCACGTGGGGTAGCTTCGTCGTAACGCTTCGTGGATCGATAGCCGGGAAATGGCCGGAAGCCAAGTCCGACGACGATGTCGTTTCGAGTTTTGCCGTTGTCACAGTGCGCGAGGGCCAACCCCTTTTGCCGCGAGTGTCCCACTTCTGTTTCAGTAACCCCCGACGCACAACTCCTCCCCCGACACTCCTCTCAAGACTGCACCCTTCTCCCCCCCGTGTTAAAAATTCTTCCCTTTTTTTTCAGATCTTCAAAATACAATTCGATTCGGTATCGAAATGGAATTTACACACGAGATACATATATGCGTTCGACGGAAATTAAATTGTCCGACGTTCTATAATGTATTCGTGCTATCTAACAGATTGTTGTAGTAATCTAGTGTTTGTCTCGTCGACCATTTCCTCGATTTCTGAAAAGCGGATCGATCAAATTTTCTCCGGCACGCTTAAAAGAAAATCTATCGAGAAAGGATTTCTCTATCTCGATTTACGCGAGAAGTTATTCTGACATTATTGAGGCGTTGCTCTGTTAAACAGATGACCCTACTTCGATAAAACTGACTTGTAATGCGCACAACATTGTATGTGCTTATGGTGAAAGCTGAAAATTGATGCAATCTCGTTACTTCTGTAAATGCGGGTGCGACATGTCTTTTTGATAATCGGCTTTCGAATAATTTAGGATACTATGAAGATAATATGAAATTATTAGCGGCTATATTAGCGCATATGTTTGTAATTTTTATTACAGACTCTTTAAAATTATTGTGCATACGTGTACGCGAATATAAGCATCGGGCATAAAAGTAAGGGAGAAAGGAAGAGAGACGAGAGGTTGATGCACTGTGAGAAACGTTTCTTGCATCCCCGATCAAAAAGTCAACGGCTGTAAAAGGAAAGGGGACATTATATGGCGCGTGCCGCTCCAACACAATATTCACTTCCTTATTTATATATATATATTTTTTGAAGATCGCGTGACACAAGGTTTCACGCATTTCTTTCAGCGGTGTGATTGTACTTGGAGGAGGTGTCATCTCACAGAATAACGGCAGCGGGTGCCGTAAATGATGCGTGAAAGCAGCTGTCCTTCGAGCTCTCCGTCTTCGGCTATCGCGATCTACTTTCCTTTACATTCGCGACGATTTAAGACGAATAAAATTATGCATGCGGAATCATTTGTAGAAAAATGCCGCGCAAGAGAGACGAAAGGTAAAAAAGAAATGGACGTTAACAAAAACATTGGAATGTGAAAACATAGATACATGTTTAGAGAAATCTGCTGATGAAACATTACTGTTAAATAAATAAATAAGGAAATTCCTTATCATATTGTTTTATCTATTACTGCTTTCATCGAAAAATACGCAGAGGGAAAAAAAACCAAGATCAAATCAAAACGTAAAATTGGAGAAAATTCCATGATGTACAATTTCCACATATGCTGCGACGCGACTTAATATTGGCCGCAACTGCTGACTCAATCGCAGTCCATCTCGCATCTGTTTCTACATTTCGCCCTCCTCCACTCCCCTCTCTACAAAATTTCAATTTTCCGATTTAAAACGGAAAACACGATGTCCTCGCTTTTACGCAAAAATGGGAATACCGATTTATAGTGTGGTCTACGATTGTATAATCGTGAATGTGGAACCACGCGAAGGAGGGTACGAAGTGGAGAGAGAGAGAGAGAGAGAGAGAGAGAGAGAGAGACAGTAAAAGGGCATGCATAAAAGGGGGAGAAAGAAGGCCCACGTAGGTCGCGGGGTCCCGCAACAACAAGTTGCAGCCACCTGGCGAGGGTGACGCCGGGCCACCCAGTGGCCCCTCCAGGTGCTCCCCCTGTAGAAACCCCCTGCTTCGCGCTGCGTGTGCCTGCTGGCCGACGCCGACGCCACCGCAACGTGAAGCAGCACGAAGACAGCATGCACGAGGAGTCGCCGGCATCTCAAAGAGCGAGGCGTGCGATATCGCGTTCGTTCGGGGATATATGTACGCGCGAATCGACGACGAAATTTTGAAATCGATGCGCACATCTGCCGTAACGGAGAATCTATTGACTCCTGCCTGTCGGGGGGGAACGGTGATCCCATGCGAATTTCGGAAGCCCAAAATTAGCCGGGATATATACGCGGTAGTTGCCGTTACGATAGTAATCACGCGTGTATTACAGTACGTCATGTTTCTTTCGGATGTAGAATGTTTCGGCGAATTCGATCTGTATATATATATATATATATATATATATATATATATATATTTAAACGTGTGTGTGTGTGTGTGTACATATACACAATATGTTTAAATATTTTATATTATTAAATCCAAGATTATATACAATACAGAATTAATTTGCGATAAATATATTTGATGCTTCGACAAGGTGCTAAGTTTCAAAAAAAATCTAAGATTTATAAAAATTAGTATCTAGCCTTGGATATATTAAATTGAATGTGTTTAATTATTTTACAACCTAATCTTTTCTTTATGAAAAAATTAGAAATAACGTTCGCAATAATGTTTGCTGGCAATATTTCACGAAATGCAGCATTTTCAATTAAAAAGTAACCTTGCTCTTCGCAGACAATTTTGATATGTTGTTTTTATAATAGCAAGGGTGTGTTGCCAAAATAAGTGAATAAAAGAAGAGTATTTATAGCTTCAGTAAACTTTGAAGATAAACAAACATTGTATAACACAAAATTGTTATTTATATTATCCTTGCATTATTTTTACTCCATCTAATCGGTCAAGGATATCGTAGATATTCAAATCAAATTACCTGCAAAAATAACGTAGAAATGTTCTACATCATATGTCCTCGCAGCACGTGCATTCGTATCACCGCTGAAATGCAGCCGTATTGCATTTTCAACTCTGTTGCCTCGTGCAGGGTTGCTATAGTTTCAGAAAATTCTAACGCTCCACCTATATGCATATTCACGCGATGCGATAAAAATGAAAAAAAAAAAACTCCCGCAAACTCCGGATACTCGATATTGCTGACAGCATATATTACTTCTTATTACCCGCATATATATATGTATGCACGCATTATTAAAAAAAGTGTAACTTTTAGATATACTATCAGGGTGTGTACTATCAGGAAAAATCGAGAAAGCCTGGAATTTTCAGAAAATTTCTCTTGAATGTTGAAAATCATGGATTTTTACTGCGGAATTTTACTATGAAATTCAGACAATTTTTTGGAATTTTACTTTTAAATTTAAATTCAATTTCTCTCTTTCCGCGATAAAATTATTTTTTTATCAGTTTTTTTATTTTTGATAATACAAAATGTCGACAATCGATAACAATAAATATGACATACATATCTATATATATTCTCGTGGTTCGTGAGATTTTTATTAAAAAATTAGTGGCAGTAAATACAATACTAAGATACTAAATTGTGTCTTTTGTGTATTTTGCATTTTTAGTGATGTGTATTATTGCGGACAAATCGTTATTATTATGTTATTTAATTTCTATTATTTCTTTAATATTTTAATATTTTCTGAAATTTAACATTCAAAATTTGAGTGACTTTTCTGTAAGGAACATTAAAAGATTTAGGGTTGGTTGTTCCAACTTTTTGATAAACTTACCCATCAGGTAAGCATGTGTCTATCTTCATTTCTAAATAAATAAAGACAGACACAATATTTATCTGATAGGTAAGTTTACCAAGAGGTTGGAACAACTGACCCATATTAAAGTAAGTTTATTTCAAAGTTGCATTAAAAAATTCCTTAATCTTATCTGGAATTTTAAGTAAAATTCCTGGAAAAGTCCGGAACTCTCCAAGAATTTTTCTAAAAAAATTAAGTACACATCCTGATACATTTGCGCAATATGTATACCGACTAAACTTACAATCTACGTGAAAAATGACTGTGTGAATTATGGTGTTTCTTTCATATCTATTACAACGATAGAGAGAGAGGACTTTTCTATTTGACAAATATGGAGGGAGGGGGGGACTTTCTATTTCTGTTGAGTAATATGCTCAACATCTAGAACGAGGCAATGCATATTTAAAGGCAACTCGATAAATCGAAGGAAATTTCTTTCTCAGGATCTCGCCTCCTGGCACGTCTCTCCCATCCAATACTTTCAACGTATTCGTGTATTTGTACGTGCGTCTGAGTTCGATTATGTATACTCATGTATGAGTGCTACACGGTGGGTAATATGTGCACTGTATTGCCGCATGCTTGTATAACACTTCGGACACGTACAACGTGATCAAATTTACACACAGCCATAAATGTACATTTATATTTGTGCAATATACGTTTACATAATAGCAAGTGATGGTAATCTTCGTGCACCGGGAGCGTGCACGAGATGTGTGCACCGGGTGTTTTAATTTTAAAATCCAGGATTTATATTTTCTAAAAGCGGAATGGGGAATATTCTAATAAGGAATGCGGGAAAGTGTGAGGGAGCAAGGGAGATTTCATGCCGTACGTCTCGACAATAAACGTGAAAACTAATTGGATAATAAACCGATAGCTTTACGTGCGGGAATTTTCCTCGGCGCGCGCGGTCGATCGTGGCCCTTTTAACATCTCGGCCAAATTGAAAGAGATTCTTTTACGTGGGACCACCCCGATAGGCTCATTGTCACCCCTCTGATAGTTTTTGCTGTCGCTATGTTCATATTTGGCCATGTTATGGCCCGATAACGGCTACCCTCCGATTGAGTTGTTAGCTGAATTTGTTATTTTCGCCGTCTTTGCCCTCGTTCTCGAAAGATCTCTTATTTGCGACAATCTCAACAGAATAGCTTAGCGCCGTTATTTTTCGAGAACGACAGCAATTGCAATGTGAAGACATTGCGAAAATATACTGAATCATATCAATTTTTATCAGTGATACATTTTATATTTCATATTTGATTAAAATTAAATAGAAAAAAGTGTAAACAATAAAAATTATTCCATTTTAAATTACATGACTGTGCTCAGGTATATTTTTCTGCCAAACTGTTGCTATGCATTTTTAGATTCTTATTCGCGTGAAGATTTTCTTTAAACTTCATTTTTGTGCGACTGAAAAAATATTTTCAAATATTCGTTATAAAATAACAGTATAATTTCATGAACAATTGTTAATAATTAAATTTGGAAAGAAATAAGGAGAAAGAGCGGCAGAAAGGTTTCGCAAACATTTTCAATGAGCACTTTTCGTGCGAGCCGAAGAGCCCCGCGGGGCAAAATAGGACACCCGGTATACCCGCGCCGGGGGTAAGGCGTGTGTGGCCGCGGTGGTGTGTGGCACAGGTCGCGGGGGTGCCGCGTTTCAGACGCCGCGTTGCGGCGGGCATCGATTTCGGCCTAGGCCGATGGCATCGACGGGGCGCTCCTCCACGGGGCCACCGCGACGTCGTCGTCGCGAGCGTCGCGGCGGCGCTGCTGCCACCTCCACCGCCGCCGCCGCCGCCGCCGTTACCGCTGCCTCCGCCGCCGTCGTCGTCGTCGTCGTCGTCGTCGTCGTCGTCGCAGGGAGCGAGAGAGCGAGGAAAACTGCTCACCACTTCTACCTTAACCGGTAGCCGCTCGCTCGCAGCTCCGCCGACTAACGGCGTCGTCGCGCCGTTCCGCTCGACGCACGCCGACGCCGACGCCGCCTGCGCGCGAGGCCGCGCCGCGCCGCGCCACGCCGCGCCGCGCCGCGCCGACACGGGCGGGCGGGCGGGCAGGCAGGCAGACACACACTTACGGCAGTCGAGGGCAGTCGAGAGCAGTCGAGAGGCTGCCCGTCGTGCGTGGTGCTGCTTAGTAGCTGGCCGTGTGCTAGAGAGCTTCGCCACTGCTCGTGCTGCTGACTTGTTGGCAGCCGGCGTGAAGGCGCGTTACCCCTCAGTCAAGTGAAGCGAGAGAGCCGCAGCAGTGCGCGAGCGGGAGTTCACGGTGACGGATCGCGGGTCCGCTCCTCTGCGACGGCAAAAAAAAAAAAAAGAAACCGGAGCGCACTGTTTGGCAGAGAGGGAGAGAAAGATAAAGACAGAGAAAGTTAGTTAAACGGAGAGATTCCAATTGAAAAGGAGAGAGAGAGAGAGAGACTGGTGGTGAATTGGTCAATTGGGACTGCTGAAACTCGTGAAAGAGCTGCGTAACGCAAACTCCCTGGCGAATACAGTACGAGCTAAACTTTCGAATGCGAGAAAGGGGGGTAGAGGCTTCCGGGTAGGTCCTGCTTAAACGAACGCTCGAATCACTGAATTTGCCTGTCCGCTTACGTACTCGGTACCACCGTGCACGAGCGGAGCACAGTTGCTCCATGCGCCGGTGCACCACCAGCTGCAGCTGCCACCGCCGCTACTACCGCCTTTACGGTGCTACCACTACCGCCGGTGCTATTGCCGCCGCCACCGTCGCCACCACCGCCGCCGCCGCCGCCGCCGCCGTCGCCGCCGCCGCTGGCAAGACCTCGCAGAGGTGTCCACCTCGTGGCAGCCGACACTTCCTACCGGACGGTGGCAGTGTCCAGGCGCGCTGGACGACGTACGAGCTGTAATAGTCAGTCATTCGCCTCTCGACGGAGAAGGTGGAGGAGGAAGAAACGTATCGATGGCGCTTGGTGGTGGTTCCTTGCCGCGCGAGCAAGGGTGGTCGTCGAGTTTCGAATAAAGAACGGCAAAGGGGGGACAGAGACAACGGTTCGAAAGAGAAGACGGGGGTGTTGAAGAAGGGGACGGCGGGAGAAAGAGACAGTTGGAACCCTTCTTTCCTTCCGCGCTCGACGCGTGTCATCGCTAATACATAGCGCGTATATACGTTTGGAGGGTTTCTTCCCTCCGACGCGGCGGATATAATACGCGGATTCCTCGAGGCCTTCACCCTCGGTCGGTGCGTCACGCGTCACGGTACTACGGCACTTCGGAGCGTGTGTCACGTGAAAGGAGCAGCGCGGCGCGTCAGGGTCGTCGTCCTGACGACAAATCTCCGAGAACGGACTATCTCGTCATACCGCAATCGTCCGCTATCGGATTTCTCGCGAGATTATCATCGTCGGCGGGGACACAGTGATCGGTAACGGACCAGACTCGGCCAGGACCAGAGAGAGAGCTATAGAGAGAGAGATAGAGAGAGGGTGTGGAGAGAGAAAGAGAGAGAGAGAGAGAGAGAGAAGGGCTGAAGAAAGTCAGTGGTCAGTTAATCGGTTGATCGGTTCGGTTCGGTTCGGTTGGTTGGTGCTACGTGTGCCGGTGGCTAGTGATAGCTCGGCTCGGACGGCCCAGGTAGCGGTAATGCCTCGTAGCAGCGATCGTGTCGCCAGGTCGCACGGTGTCGCAGGCAGGGTGAGGGACTGGGCCGCCGAAGGTAGTACTGGCGCGGGTGTAGTTGCGGGCACCGCGGGCAGGATACGTTGACGAGCGCAGCCGACCCCGGTGGCACGTTGCTGGCCACCGTCGTCGTCGCTGCTCCCGCAGGCCATGTATCGAGGCGAGCCGGCGATCGACCGTGCCGGTAGCGGCGGCGGCGGCAACCGCAGTGCCGGCGACCCGCGCCGAGCGAGATCGCCGCGTCGACGTCGCGCATCGGCGGCCGCCGACCTGCTCGAGGACGCCGACGGCGAGGAAGAACCCTACGGGGAAGAGGAGGAGGAGGAGGAAGAGGAGGAGGAGGAGGATGAAGAGGAGGAGGAAGAGGCCTACGTCGTTCTCGATGTGCTACCCCGACGATCCACGTATGGCGACTCCACGACGGCGAGGGTGTGCTGCAACGACAACTCCTGCTGCTGTCGCGCCGCCCAGAAGAGGCCAGGTAGAAGACGGCGCGGCTCGGGAAATGCGCTCAGGATACTTTACGTCGCTGCCGCCGCTGCCTTCCTCGCGCTTGCCGTCTCACCAGGTAAGTCCTGTCGATTGTGTCGACAATGCAACGACGCTTTGTTAAAAATGTATAGAATACATGCACGTGGAGTGAGAATGGAAACGTTTTAGGCTGCTTTAATTTGGCAGAGAAAAGTTTCGTAGCACTTACGTGAGAAGGATGAGACAATTCTACAGAGTTCTCTGTTCTCCGGATACATTTCTTTCGTGAGAGAGAGAATTTGTTTAGTATCTCGAAAAGTGAGACTCGCGGAGAGACCAATAATTCACAAAAATTGAATAGTTACGAGAATATAAAAATAATTGCAGTAACGAATTGGAATTTCATTATAATTTCACGCTCTCGCTCAGATCTTTATTAAATATTTAATAGTTTCTATTTTCGTGTCCTTTTCAATAAGACGCGAGGAATAACTTACTTAATTACATTTGACCTCTCACAAATTCAAAATTCATGAATTTTCCTTCAAAAATTATTTTCTCTATTTTTTTATTTCGTTTATTGGACATCGTAGCTTAGTATTCGTAAGGTAAAATAGCTTTTTCCTAATACTAGTCAAATGTTTCATTGATTCAATATGAATACAAAAAAAATTATTTTCTTTCCTTCTCATTCTTCACTTGATAAGAATGCCAAAAGAGTGCAAAAGCGCCGTTCCGCTTTTCTTTGAGCAGCATTCAACTGTGCACCAGCTGAAAAAAAAGTATCGTAAAGAAATAATAGAACCGATACTTTCATCCTTCATTCAAAAATTCATACAATTTTTAGACATGAACGTGTACTTTCGTTACTTCCAACCAATATTATTTGTTCGTTGATTTTTCAAACTACTCCCAACGTGAGAATCTTTAAAGCCTCCGATTTCCACCAATATTCGATTCTCATAACCGAATTGAATTGAATCTAAGTTGAATGTCCGTGCATCTCGCACGGTCGACAAACGACGAACCGCCGCGGATTTATCTTTGATCGATCGATCGCACCCCACGATCGAGAGATGACGTGTATCCCGATTTCCATGAAAATTCGCTGCGATACGATCACCCCCGGGGACCACGTATCATACGTCGCGCTTCACCCTGGCCTTTAACAAAAGGGAGCCCGCGAGAGAGCCCCAGATCGGCTCGCCCGAAATGCGAAGGATAAACAGGGCGGCCTTTTAACGAGGAAGTAAGACAAATATTCGCGGCATGCCGCGCTGCACCGTGCGCCTGCATCGTGTCCACATGCGAGGCACGTGTATTATTAAAACACCGAGATTCTCGAGATTCAGCCACAGGGAATCCCATTCTCGCATCGACGTGTATTGAAACAAGCCCCCCTCCCCCCCCCCCCGACGTCGAAATCGCAATGGCTACTAATCTCGAAATATCGGAACATCTTTCAGTATTTTCCTAAAATAAATTATTATCGCGAACGTGAGAATTGTAACAATAAAATTGGATGAAGGTGATATTCATTTTAGATAATTATTATTCAGTGGAATGTCCAAAAGGTTCTAAAAACGTACAGTGTAAACTGCTCTTGAAGCAGGTAAATGAACAACTATCGCATGACGCATTGCGTCAGAAATAAATTGTGTTGTTGATTCGATTTCCGCTTCCGCTTCCATTCAACGACGAAAAGATAAAGACTTGAATCATTATCATAACTTGAATCATTTGTCATTATCATGGTCTTCACATTCGAAATGTCCAAAAAAGGAATTCATTAGTTTTTAAATGGTCAAATGGTTAAATTCCGATAACACTACGCTTTGATGCAAAGAATCCTATCGATAAATTATATTAATAATTTTTCTGCTTAATAAGTTGAAAGTTAAAGCGATTTTTATTTCTCATTGCTTTAGTTTTTTTAATTATTACAACCGGATAATCACAAATAAAATTATGAAAATATCAGAATGGCATGAAACTTAGCATGAATTGAGTAAAAAGATTACGCAGTCTTTAATATTTCAAAAAATATCGATCTAGATATCGATATAATAAATGTCCATCTAAGAATATATGACATCATTACACAAATCAATAGAAAATTGCTGAACTACTAAAGCTAATATATCATAGAAACTGCATCTGCGATCGTTATTTAAAAAAGCAATAAGAGAGCGGGATAAGAGATATGTCTTATACTTTTCAGCAAAGATTGAGATAAATCGCCATTGTATTCGATTGTTAAATCGTCGCGATCATCAAATGTGTGCGACGATAGTCGCCTCGCGCACAATACGCGTCATATTTATTGGCTATAAATTACAGTTAGTTCCTAATTTGCCACCCATGCGCTAATGACACGACGTCATATAAATCACTAGACACGCTCAGCAAGTCGCGCTGCGGCGATATGCCGAAATGATTCGCGTTTCATAATGATTCATAATTGGCAATTCAAAGGTTATAATGCGGATTAATTCCAAAAGAGATCGCACACGTGGCGCACTAACAAGCGCATTTGATGCACAATTTATTTCTATACTTTTTTTTCCACTTGCATTTGACAAGTTATATATTGAATTTTTTTAAACTTTTATTAACTTTTGTTAAAAAAAGAATGAAATAATTAGTAAGGGCTAGTTTAATTTAATTTATTTTCTCCTTATTTGTTTGTCAAGTAAAAATTGGCAGAAGAGGTGCGACAAAAAGCAAAGACATTCAGTTAAAAAAAAAAAAAATCTATTTCGGGATAAATGGGGGTCAAAGCCGCCGACGTAGCTCGTTAGAGATCGAGACGGAGGCTTTTACAGTCACAGCTTCGCTAAATCAGGTGCGACTTTTTGACGATCGCGTACCACATACGTGCAGGGTTGCGTGTGCAACCCTCACGATTTGATCGTTAATTATGTCCCCTCGCGCCTTTCCGCATTCGCCGCCCCCGTTCGTCTCCTCTATTTATCCGCGACAACGCATAAATATCCCCGCGAGACGACAATCAAAGGAGACTGCGGAGTAATCTCGTAAGGGCGACGCGCATTACTCCTACCTGATGCGCCATTAAAACGTCGTCGATGCACTTAAAACGTGAGTAAGAACTCTCCTCGTCTGTGTAGCACCGGCGTGTTTCCCTCCTCTCTCTCCCTTCCGCCCTCCCTCTTTTTTTTCTTTCTCTCTCTCTCTCTCTCTCTCTCTCAATCTTTCTTCCGTTCTCGCGTCGTCCCCCTCACGGATTCGCTCGCTCAATCCGCTTGAAACGTGGCGTGTGGCCCGTAGACATCGTCGTCCCACGCACCCACGTACGCTATTTATCTCGTCTGCCGAAGCCGAGTGCCAAGAGAGTATTTTTTCGCATGCCGCCTCTCGGGTCTCTTTCTCTCCTTCTGTTCCTCGTTCTGGTTAACGCGACCGGGGCCCCCCTGGTCGCACTCCTACACCACAATCTATCGCTCTTGCTTTCTTCCACTTTGAACGTTCGCCTCGCCGTGTTACCAGGAAGCACAGATGACGAGCCACGCGACGAAATCGTATCGAAGAGAGGATGGTGGTGCCACTTCTTAAATTTAGATACTTTCTAAGAGCTATCTGGCTTCATCAACTGGCTGCTCTTATAGCCGAGTTGAGGTCGTACGTTTTGTTAAATAAAAAAGAATCGTGGATCCCCCTTTTAATTTTGTAATTTTTAAAAATATCTTTGATTTGTGCTTGTAATGAAAGACTCGAGAGACTCGGATCCAGGAACTGGACCAGCCCTCGTTTTTCGTTGTCGCCCACCGTAAAAATATCATATTGCAAATCGCGTGCGGCGACAAATTATATATTGTGCGCTACCAGAGACGACCGTCGTTTCCTCATATATCCCCTCGTAAATTTATTTACGAGGAAAATCTAAAATAACGTAAGAGCCGCACATGCGTTTAGCAAAGAAGGGCGGGAGCCGTGCAATTAATAAATTTCGCGAAGTCATCCGTCTTTCATAAGTACCTCCTTAAAGCTGCAGCCAGACAGTCGGTCGCGACGCGGAGGTGGTCGCGCGTATATACAATAATCGCTACGGAGAAAAGTCGCCGCTCGTAAAACCGCGCGTCTCTCTTTCGCTTCTAGAAAACGCGATAAAACTACGACGCCCGCGGCCAGGCAACAAAATTGCATGCGGCTCGCACCGCGGCTTAACAAATTTTCACGCGTTGACAATGTAGACGCGATCTATTTATAAATCTAAACCGAGAGATCTCTTCCCACGTTAGTTGCAACCGGCATTATCCTATTCCCGGGAGAAGGCAATTAGTGCTCGTGCTTGGCGCGTCGTAATAATAAATACCTTTCTCCGGGATTCTCCTCCGTCCGATGGAGAAGGATCTCTCTCTCTCTCTCTCTCTCTGAATTTTTATGAGAAGGTGAACACACTCGACGCCCATAATTCTCCGGATGGCGAGGGTGAGTCAGAGAGAACGCGCCATCGCCATCCCCCTTGTTCCTGTCTCCCGAGACTGCGGGTCACTTTTCCGATTTTACCTCGTGTGTCGTGAATTAGTTACGTACACGCGACGTCGACGGCGATCCATATCGCGTCGCGATGCGCGATCGGATTTCATTGTCTCCCGCCTCCGAGTGCCTCGAATCTAATTGAACGCGGCTCCGCAATGGCTCTCGATTTTCAAGGAGAGCCTTGAGCCTTCGATTAAAGCGGAACGAAGTGTTAACGGCAGTTGCTTTACATCCATCACACTCCAGAGTACCCCGGGGTCGCACCCTCCTTTCAAACGTTCAAACAAATACGTTCGGATACGTGTAAACGTTGCTGGAAATTAACTCTTGAAATACAGATGTATATTACGATACGGCCTTGAGAGATGTTAATTCGGTCTGCGTGCAATATAACGATGCGGACTTGAAACACATCATAATATTTCAATGCGATACTGCGTCTAATTGTGGAAAATGTTTCATTTTTATTGTCGAGAATTATTTATAAAAGATGTACACTTTTAATGAACAGAAAACTAATCAAGAAAAGAAAATAAAGGTAATTAAGAAATGATATCAAATTGTATACAAATATGAATTATGAAAAGAAAATTATATAATTCGAGTATCTATTTGCAACTATTTCGATTTATGAATTTTCCGACTGGCATGTTATTGATTAAAAGTGAACTAATAAATTACAAAAATGATTAGGAGCACTTGTTAACCGATGATCCAAATTCAATATTAATTTTATAATAGCAAACATTACATTAAGAATTATTACGACTAAAGTCATGAAAGTAGAGGGAATACCTGTATTAAATTTAAAACATTATATGAGAAAAAAACAGTACCTTCAGAACATATTGGAAACTATTATCTCACGTATAAAACTGTTTATCATTTACTTTCGCGTAAAATACTAATTAAATACTTATTAATTAATATTTGCAAGCGTGACGCATGTAAATACTATGTATGTATCAATACCTTCAAGGAAACACAGATATTGGCTAGTTCTGTTTAAAGTTACATTTCCGAGATGCGCAAGAATATTGCGATAATAGGTATATCGTTAATAATTGTAATTACTGAACGTTTACCGACATTGCGATAAGACCTCTCTTTGTGCGCCTTTAGGCGCCAGATAAACGGTGCGTTACATTATTGTGCGACTCCACGCGCGTTAACAATACGATCACTGTGCTCCCCTCGTGATTATAATTTTATGTTCGAGCTTAATTCCGTAGATATCAATGTCGTTCGTACTAAGAATGTGGCTTTCAGAGGATAATGCTTCGTATCGTAATTATAAGTCGTACACTATTATCGTGATTCTCGATTAATACGAAAAATTATATCTGGCTCTTTCTCGAAACATTTAACCACTTAGTACTTTCATTTCGTAAGAACGAATTATAAATTGTTCTTACGATAGCAGGCCTTCCTATTGAAATAAAACGACAAAGACCCGGGTGAAGTTCCAATAAACGACGTTAGCGAAATCAGTCTTTACCCGGCAAAGAAATTTCTCCCCCGCACCTTTATCCGGTCGACATCAGAATTACGTTAACTACTCCTTGGAATTGCATGTGGCATGCATGCCGATCGGCCCGGTGGGCGTTTTCTCGATAAACAACACGAATTTTCGTGGAAGAGGAAATTGTTCTCGTCTGCGCGCCGCGTGATGAAATTACGCGCCCGCAAAGTCCGCTCGCAAAAGACGGCACTGTCTCGAGGGTTTTTTCGGGGTGGCATGACGTGGTGAGCTGCCGCCCTCCACCCTCTCATTCGTCCCTTTAGGTGTATACCCTTCACGCACACCCGTGCGTTCACGAACAACGAAACGAAACGTGACGGTCGCCTGCCACGGTGCCCTTCCCACGATTTCGTAGTCCTTCCTGACCCCTTAAGTCGGCCCCCTTGTATCTTCGTCATTGTTCTTGGACGATTTGCGCCCGCGGGCGAGATCAGCTGTATCATCAATGCGTATCTCCCGTTTAGAGATACGCGAAGAAGCAATGTCCCCTCGGAAGGAAACTGGATATATATGTATGTATGTACCGTACTGTGTAATCCGAGATGCAGATATACGTAGATATGTGCAATAGGTAAAAAAAAGATGTTCGCATATATTTTCTAAAATATTGCGTTAATTAATTTATCTCGTTTTTTTTTTTTTTTTTAATGGAATCGATAGCTTAGAAGGAAAAGTTACCGTGTTCCTTTGTTTAATTACTTGTAAATAAGTTATTAACAAATTTGGAATTTTGATAATGACAATGTATTATCCGACAAAGGTAAGGCGTAATATTTAACAGTTTGACAGATTTTGGAATCGCAGCTCGACTCGGCGTACGTGATTCCACATTTAGCGGCCTTGATTTGCCTTGGCTTTGATTCACTCGTACGATTTAATTCGAAGAAATGACTAGTTTAAAATAGTACGCCCGGTATATTTGGACACTGCCATGTGTTCAGGGAAGTGAGCCGCTAGAACGGAACTATTCCGTTCAATTCGAAATGGTGAACTTTTTCAGCAAATCCGTCGTTTTTACGGGGAAAAAAGTTTTCGTACACCTATACTTTAATCACCCTTATAAATATTGGGTATGGAAAAATTTCTTATAAATCGCGAGAGAAACGTCTATTATAAATGTGACGAACATATTTCTTTCCACGTATTCTATGAAGATAAAAAAAAAGACTTGTGTTAATGAATGTAATGATTATGACACGGCCGGAATGTGCAGTCGTCAGTCGAATTCATGTCTCTCCGTGCTTTCTCATATTATATAACGTAATCAAAGAAAATCGTACGATGCCCGTTTTGGCAGGCGTTGATCCAGCTCTCGGATGTTCCAGCTCTGATTACTGTCGAGTTAGCATAAATTCTAGTGGCCTTATCCTCAATGACCCGTCAGCGAAACTGAAGCAATGTTCTGAGTTGCCGAGCTGCTTCGTGATTAATGTAATTTCCAGTTGAAATATGAATTAGCATCTCGGTTGAAGCATTGTTAATTTATGATTTTAATCTTTCAGATCTCGGCATTTATTTAAGAGAGAGAGAGAGAGAGAAAGAACTACACTAGAAAATATTATATTTTCACAATTTTCTCAAAGTATTTAACGAAGAATTGTTTCGTTCGATAAAAAGACTGGGTGAAAACTGTATTTATCAAAATTCAACGACAGCGCGGAACAATACAGAAACTTTTTTAGGTATCTCATAATAGTGTTTATAGCTTTCTAACACGGTTCACTAATACTTAAAAAACTGCTGCATTGCTACTGCAAAGAGAACATCGCTATACGTCAATGAAGCATGCACTCTGTATTAAGAAGAGAGAGAGAGAGAGAGAGAGATTCCTTTATTCACATTCAATGCAGCTCCTCCATCCAAAGTGTTTGAAGAAATGCAGGTCAACCCCTTCCGTTAATTCAAACGGTGTGACCCAAATTCAAGAAGTAATACAAAACACGTCCTAAAAATATAAAATATCGTGTCTGAGTTAATCTAAAAATGCTACATCTGAGAATATCAAAAGAATATTTAATATCGAGCGTGGAGTGAAAATATGAAAAAAAAAGTGATTTTTTTTACAGGTTCTAATGACGCCACTCAAGTTTAACCAAGCTCATATTAACTAAAAAATACTTGTTTTATTCGGATTCGGAAATTACACGGAATATCATCTATTGGTAATTGGAAAATCAGAATACAAAGCAAAAGAGATTGCGAGGACAATGACGCATAAAATAGAGATGATAGAGAAACGGGACAAAGAGGGCGAAACACCTGCGAATACGTGGCCTATAGGAAGCGCCGTTGTGCGATATCGAAAAAAAAAAGAGAAAAATGGAAACGGTACAATGGTGTTCGTGCGCACGGTATATGACAGCTGCTGTCACGGGTAGTGCTCCGACCATGTGCTCGGTGCACGCCGAGCATTTTCTACATCCTCCCTCGACGCATCGCGAGAGTACAGTGTGCCTCGACTGTGATGAAAATCCCGATGGGGGATATTCGATTCGCAGTTTGTTATCGAAATCTACATATTATACACGTGTACGTAAAATCCTATGTATTAAAGTGCTTATCAAATTTTCGGTTAAAAATAAAGTCAAGTATCGCGCTGTTCGACGCCATGGGAATAATAGTGTGCGTCGGGCGTGGTGAATTTTGTGCGTATGAGAGAAATATTACAAAATGGATTTTCCAGTGAAATTCGCGGAAACAATCACACGTTAAAGATGGCTTTTGGCAATGTACCATTTAAATTGGTATTCCGACTATAACGATAGTTTTGTTTATCGTCGAGTGTAAAGTAATTCACCACGATCTAGAAATAAACGAAGTCGTAATATATAACAATGAAGATGTTTACGTGTTCGAATGGAACGATATATATACATGTATATATATATTACAATGAACGATTTGCGCTTGCAAGAGTAGATTCCACGAGAAGACAATATGAATTCGTAATCCATGGTTACGTTTTTTTTTTAAATTGTCATAATTAACCATAGATCCTTCTATTTTGAACGTAACAGTCAAACAGTCTCATCTCGATCGCGTTGTAAGTAGGTTGGCGATTCGTCGGAAGAGCTACCGGTCGATTCCAGCACAACTCGCGCGCGGCCAGATAGGATCTCAATTCCGTAATTGCAACAGAGGCACCTCCTCGCCGCTATCTACGCGAATGCACCAGCCCGACAGCGCTCGCACCCCCCCTAGCTACGCAGGGTGAGCCGTGTCAGGAACGCGGTTTGCAGTTGGCGTATGGTATTGCAATCTCGACTAGTTGTAAACAACCTACCGATATTTTCCGATCGATGCCGGGTTTAGCGTATTGTTCGTTTCATTAGACGCCGTAACGATTAAATTACCGTGTAGTATCTTTGATATCTGTGAATATTTGAATCTGTGAAACTTTGCGGCTTCTTCGATTTCTTAAATTCTTCGGGATTAAATTTTTTTAAATATCTCTTCTGTTATTTCACTGTTTGAAAGGAGTGTGTTTCAGTTATGACTTTTCCCTGCGTCATAAAGAAATGGTTTCTGGCATCGTGTTGTGTTGTGTAAAGCCAGCGACGATTGCTACGTGTATCCAATATCAGCAATCTCGGTGCGGTTGTAAATAGCGTATCGATACTCTCCGATCGATGCCAGCTTTAGCGCGTTGTTTGTTTTATTAGGCTCCGTAAAGGCTCTATCGATTGTTAAATTATTGTGTCGTGTCCTTGAATACTACGAGCCTTTAGCGGTCTGAATCTTCAACTTTGTAGCTACTGGGATCTCTTTGAGTCTTTAATTGAAAATAGAACTCTCCGGAGGACCCTTTAGAGAACTCATTAGAGCTTTTCCCGCGTTACCACAAGTAAAAACGTTGCTACAGGAAAATCTACAAAATTTGTATAATTACGATAATTGGAACACTTGTGTATTAAATCAAATTTTTTGTGCCAAGTCATGACGACTCACGAATCTAAACGTAACGATTCTAAATTAAAAGATATTATCACTTTTTACATTGTTTTCCCTCAATGGAATGTCCTTTTCTGCATTTCCACGTATGCCAAGTAAATGATATAAATTTACATTTCTCGCTGTCTCATCGGAAACAACTCGTTTATGCTCGCTCTCATCGATAGAAATAGGTTTGGGCCTGTTACCATAGCCGCGTTGCTAGTTGCAGGGGTGGTCTTGGTTCTAGATGGCTATGCTATTGTGGCCTTGCTGGAGTCGCTCGTGTCGGTAATGGTGGGGTTGCTGGTGGTAATGCATATATAGCTATAGTGGAAAAAGAGTGAAAAAGAAAGAGAGAGAAAGAATGAGAAAGAGAGAGAGAGAGCTTTGACTGGTCGCTCGGGAGGGTTGCATAATGCAGCGAGCGTCGAGCTGGCAGGGCGTTGACTTTGTGCAGCATTACGTTTCTTTACCCTTTGGCTTTCTCCCTCTCCACCACCCTCGCCGCCGTTATCAACTACGTTGCTCTTGTTTGTCTAGTTTTAATGCACGCGATAATTTACGCGCACGATCGTGTCCGAATGTGTCCGAAATTGTTTTTATCGGATAATGAAATTTCCGTTCTGTCGGACTTGACTAATGCTCCATTAACGAAACAGTTAAGTAATAATTAAAAAAAAAATCCAGCACGTAATCCATTTGGTCGGAATAAGTATTGGTTGAAATAAAGTGTCACTTTTGATTTTATAATGGAGCTGATCGTATTTATCAGTTAGAACATTTATTTATTCTATTAATATGTTGTGGAGCGATAATTGTAATAAGTAAAAGTCATTAATGCCATGTAATTAATTATTAATGAAAACAACGAGTCTGTTTTTCATCTACGTTACAAGCTATCCAAAGTACAATCGGTATATATTATGCAAGCATACGGACGCAATTTTCTCCAACAGTTTTAACAGTTATCATTTATCATTATTGATTCTCCGCATATAGTTTTATTTAGCGAAAAAGTCGGTTATATAACGGGAGGAATGTCCTAAGACTTGACTTCACTATAATGCATGCAGTAGTACACAGTCCTTAATCTCCCTTTCTATCCACCCCGCTCGTATTATCATTTTTATCGTTCTCGTTTGTTACCTAACGGAGATAAATGATCGTGAATTACTCCAAGTCGCGAAGTACGGGTTGAAAATAGGAAAGGTAACGCTAAAGTTGGCCGCGAGAATGGTTCTCGAGAAGGAGGATAAAGAATAATTATTCGATTAATCAAGAAGATTTCAGATTGGCATTCGCTTATCGTATAATGATTAGAAACATTATTTACACAGATTATAATTATAATACTTATCGTTCGAAAGAGAACGCATCAATTTTGTACGTCAAGATTGGAATAGGGAAACATCTATGGCTTATTGCTCCCATAAGAATTTATCGAGATATCGTTTCTATTCTGCCGCAATATTGCTTCCAAGAATTAATCGCCGTGATTAATCGCCTTCGCCGGAAACTTTCGCATACGTGCACCCTCCAAGTTCCGTGGTCCCTCCCTGCAAATGACTACACCCTTTCTCATCCACCTGGGTTTCTAATCGAACGCTCCGAGAATCACCGGGGTCGAACAAAGGGCCCGCGCCAAGCGATTGCCGATAATCCTAATTGCACAATCGCGCCTACCTTTTCGCTCCCCTTCTCTGACGGCACGTGGTGCCGTAGTATGACGCTTATCGGCGTGCCCGCTCGTCATCTATTAATTTAATTGCTCGCGCCCTGTCATTGGCGGCTTCTCTCGACCGCGCCGAATTCCTACGCTGACACGTCTCGATCCGCGTTCCCTCCTCTCTCTCTCTCTTTCTCCATCTCGCTCCTGTGTCTTTTTGGATGTTCTCACGGCTCGATACGAAACGTGACATCATCCGCGCGGAATTCAGACGAGTGAGACGTGCTTTGATTTACCGCCAACCGACAACGACGTGGCCGTTCGATTGCCCGTTAAAGACCGGCCCGGCCCCCGGACCAATATTACCGCCATTTAAGAGCATTTGCCGGCCGGCAACCTCTACACGGAATTCCTTTGAAATCAATAAGTAATATGACATCCAAGGAGGACACCGAGCTCGATTGTCTCCTTGAACATTTATCCTGCTCATTCGACCCCGAGTTTTCGCTCTGATTGTTCGTAATGGCCCCTACCGGTTCGGGCCATTTGGCCGGGTCTGTTCCTTTGGGGGAATTCTTGGAATTGCAGATTAACCCCTGGGAACTACTTTCCGTTACATGCATCATTCGGAAAGATTCTTTTTTTTTTTTCACCACTGGCTTTTATGCAAGCAACTTAAAAATTATCTGTTGATCATTACGTTTTCTTAGAGAGTTTTTTTTTTTTTCCTTAGCGCGTCGAATGGTATAATTCCAACTATAGGCGCGACCGTGACGAGAATCACGCGTTTGATACAATCAATTGCAAATTGGTAATTTTTCATCGTCGATGCCCGCTATATTACTCACCGCGTACGTGACTCCAATATCTATCGTATGCTAAGCGCGGGGTATTGAGAAAAGCCTCCATTCTCAAATGAGGCGTATCGACCTCTCGTCTTTAGCCGGCGCTAAAGGGCCCGGCGTCTTATCCCAATCGCGCTTCTCATTCCGTTTCACGCGTCCCGTTCTCTCGCCCTCTCTTCTTCTCTCGCACCGAGTGCGGGCGCATCGCATGCACGTGCAAATCGTGCTATTTGCACAACGTCGAATACGAGGAGAGTGTGCACACGAGAGAGAGAGAGAAAGAGCCGCGTATTATATACATACGCGAACTCGTGTGACCTCCTGCCCCCGGCCTAACACCCCCTGCCCGACAACCGACCACCCTTCGGCATCCCCTCGAAGCATCCGCCCCACGGCGCTCCTCTCCCTCCCTTTCGCCTCCTAGCACCCACCACCCCAGGGCTTTTCCTCGGAGGTTCATCGATCGCCCCCAATCACCCGCACCTGCCATCTTGCCTCTCCATCCCCTTGAAAACCACCGAAAGCTCCGATATCTCTTTGGCCGGTCTTTCTCCCTCGGGTCTTTCTCTCTCTCTCTCTCTCTCTCTCTCTCTCTCTCTCTCTCTCTCTCTCTCTCTCTCTCTCTCTCTCTCTTCGCTTCTCTCGCTTCATCTTCATTCGCGGCTTTTCGGCTCGCTTCGTGCGCGCGCGATAAAGCTCTTCGCGCGAGGTCCCCCCTCCCCCCTCCTTCCATCGAGCCGGCCTTCCATCGAAATTAACTTCTACGATCTCGGGATGACACCCGATGTCACCCTCGCCTCTCTCCTGCTTCTCCTCCTCCTCCTCCTTCTTCTTTGATCTTCGCCGCCGCGCGTTTCCCTCGGCGCGCGTTTCCGCCTCTTTACACACGATCGTGCTGAAAGGGGATACCGATTGCTCTCTGATGTCTTCATTTTCGCTTTCTTTCCGGCAAGAGGCTTTTATCGGCGTGATAGGAATTTCTGCAGCTCTCCATCGCGGCTTTGGGGGGTCTTTTTGGACGTCGAGCCAAGGCAAGATCGTTCAGTTTCTATTACATAAAATTAGTTTTCGTTTCAAGTCACTTTCTTCATTGCTACCTTCAAAGGCAAGAGCTCTTGATTCTGGCTTTTATTTTTTTCTTTCATCCTTTCGTATCTTCAATCATCGATGTTCAAGACGATTTACGAATTCGTATGACTTATTGACTTAAAATAACAATAACAAATAATAATATTTACAGTTAATTAATCAATTGTATTAAATCTCACTAATTTTGTCAGTCTTTTTGCTCTTGTAATTAACTCACGACTATATCTTAGATCCTACTCGTTTCTGTCAATTCTCTTTGATTCTCACTTTGAACATCTCTAACGAGGACTCGACCCTTCGGAGTCTTTCCAATTTTCGACGAAATTGCATTTAGGCACGCGCATCCCGCATTATCTTCGTTCCCCTCTCCTTCTCGTCTCGTTACTTTACTACCAAATTATTCCATCGTCAACTTTCCTCCAATCCCGTTGAGTTCTCTATCCAACGATAATCCCATGAGGCCCACCCCGATTAGATTTACCGATGCATCTCTTTCCGCGACCGATCGATTCCACGCTTTCGTTTCTTCCCGGGCTATTTCCCGGTTCCCTCGAATTTCCCGGCGATATTAATTTCCGCTCGGCCGCCTGGAAGACGTCCAGAACGATGATGATGAAAGAAAGGGAATTGGGTTGGAATGGAGCACCGGTACGCCGCGCGCCGGGGGTACGCGAGTCCGAAATGCTCTAGAGGATTCGACATGGCGGGTCGTGAATTTTCAGACGTCTCGTTACGGCCCTGACCTTTCCAAATGCGCCTAGACCTCGTGTGTATGTGCATGCTATGAATATGTAACGGAGCATCGGGAGAGGGCCGCCGTTAGCGCGATACGACTTTTAGCTTTGGCTTCCGCGTCCACAGAGTGTGATGGTAACTGCTTAATTGAATGTTGCAGTGAATAATATTTAGAGATCGTAACGCGAGCTAGCTCTGCGCTAGCTCCGGAATACGATAAGTACCCGGATGTGCAATCTGAAGAGCATAAAGGTGAAACGCACTTCTTCTAAGCTTGCACACCGTAGCGCGCTAAATTAAATTTAAGCCTTGAGTGGATTTTAAATAGTTGCCCGGTTGAACTGGAGATATATCGTACACCAAGTCCAGATCAATATAGAGCGCTAGTGGCAGGAATGGGATTCGCAAAGAAAGATACTTGGCTCTTAATTCTGATTGCTATGTTGCTATAAGGAACGCTTATACACACGCATAGCTTCGTTCTTTAGACTGGCACTTTATTTTTACTTCCCATCATATTATTAATATTACATTACATAATCAGCTCCATAAGAATACGACCTTCGCAACTGAAATCATACTAACGAAACTGTTTCTTTTTTAAATTTTTATTTTTATTAAAAACAAACAATATAAACAGAATCTCTGAAATTTCACAGCATAGCTGCCATAAATGTAATAAAGGCAGTTCTCGTTCAAAAATATGGAACTTGTTAGCAAAACTGTTTCGATAACGAACTAAATATAAAAAGAATCTCTCAGGAGTAGAGTCGCCCTAATTATAATAATCGTCTCTTTGAAAAGTATGAAAACTTTTTTTTTCCTCTCAAGGCTGAGAATTTTAAGACACTCAGCGCCAGTACAACTGCCGTATCGCAGTTTATCGCCCAATTTTCATTGCGAGACGCTTCTGACATTTAACTCGGGGTCTTAATTATGCGGAATATAAGAGTAGCGCAGAACGAAAAGCGTCCAGTTCGCGCGCGGCCCCGACGTCATACGCTATACATTGGCCCGGATACGGTGCACGCAATTTTCTAGGTCGACACGGCGGCAGGGAAGGTCAGGATTGGTTCAAGTCCAAGCCTTCGAAGTAGTCGCCGTTATTGCCGTCGTCGTCGTCGTCGGCGTCGGCGTCGGCGTCGTCGTCGTCGTCGTCGTCGTCGTCGTCGGGCGACGTGAACGCGCCGCAGCGTCGACGGCAGTCGATCTATAATTAGCGGAATATCCGCGCGGCGACGCGGCATGACGGTGCGAGACGGGACCGAAGGGTATCGAGATGTCACGTCTTCATCGGGTCTTCTACGGAGAGATTTGACGATAATGCGAGATATGTGACGGAAACGTCCATTTATTTTTCCGAAAAATATGTGCGTGCGCGAAAAATCAATATAAAATTTATTTATATAAACTTATTTAATATAAAATAATATAAGCGCACGTCTCTAAATGTAAGATACAATCAAGATTTCATGTCGACAAGAGATGGACATTCACTTATTTTTCAATAAAATGTGCACACAGAAGATTAATATAAAATTTATGTATAAAATTTAATGTAAAATAATAGCGGATGTCTTTAAGCGTAAAATATTGCTCATATCCACGTATATCACGCAAAAAGTCTTTCGTCTGAATAACGATTAGGCTCTATTTGTCGCCCGAAAATTAATGGCACCTTTTCCTTTACTTTTTTTTTTAAGTAAACTCTTTTATTAATTGCATCTTGTCTATCTAATAACGAAAGAAAGACACAATAATTGCTCAGTATCTTTTGAACTTAAACTATTTGTTACCTTAGTTATTTATTAGTTAACTTTACTTATTATATATATATTTGCATTCAATGTGTAAATGTAAATGATTGCTATTCGCACGTAATGGCAAAGTCGTGTCGATACTCTTTATTAAAGTCCGCGAGAGTCCAGCCCCGCTGCTGTTCCTTCTCCGCGCTGCACTCGACGACGGATGTTTTCAGTCAAGACTGAACACAGAATGCATACGTGTAAATATTTGGCCACAATCATTTTCTCGTGTTGCATCGCAAGAGAATGTGACGGCAGCATGTCTCTCAGATAAAAGACGCCGCTGTTTATTGACAGTAGGTTAGTTCCACTCTCGTTGACGTGCGCTGTCTCGCACTGCTTCCGCTTCCTCCTCTTCGCGTCATCTTTGCGATGAGAATACGCAAGTGGCTGGGTCGCAAAAAGAAAAAAAAAATGAAAGAAAATACTCTCCGCACCGCGGCTGTCAGTCGGCAAACGCGCGCGACGAAGGAGACTTGAAATTGACTTAAAATGTCAACTGTCATCCGGGCTTTATTTTAATCACAGACTACATCATAATATGTATAAAACCTAGGCAGAAAATGGAGGTTTGTTGTATTCGAGCGTTCTCCAATTCGATTCTTTCCCGAGGACCTTCCCGGCCCGATGCGGTCGATCGATCGCGCGTTGTATCTCTTGCCCGAGGAACCAGGTCGTTTCGTGCATGAGACATTGTCGAAGGAGGCAACCGAATTTAAAGCCAACTGGCGAATCCTTCGATCCGCAGCGAGTAAGCGCCGTACAGATTACAGCCCGATTAGACTATCGTTTAAACGATGGCTATATCCGTGCGATGGGGGCCCTCACGCGAGGGCCGGAGGAGCGGAATCAAAGAGTAAACCGGCAAATAACAGAAACAGAGGCGAGCGCGAGGAAAGAAGGAAGGATAGAACCCGAGGAGGACCGAAAATAGGCCTAGACGTGTCTCGTATTTCCCTTTTCCGTCCCGCTCGATTTCTCCATCTCTCTCGAATATTTCTGTTTCGCGCGGCCGTCTCCGGCGCGCGATAAGAGCCGCTCTGATCTTCCACAGGGCTGAGAGATCCGAGATAAATGACCGGCCCTGAAAAGCGCCCCAGTATTATGACGAAAAGGAAGGAGTTTCACGGCGAGGCGCCGAGCAAGCGGCTCGTGAAAGCGCCGAGGCGTCCCGCGCGTTTTCCCCGACGTACAGCGATATGGACAGTTATCCACAACATTATTTTAGTCATTCTAAATGGGGGGGGGGGGAGAGACAAACATCCGGGGCGACACGGCGCGACACGGTTTTGAACCGGAGGAGAGTCGGCCGGGGTTTCGATAAAACTTGACGTCGTAAATCTCGGAATTGTGCCGCGCGAAAATGCGCGACGTGAATAATGCAAAACCATAGAGAGAGAGAGAGAGAGAGAGAGAGAGAGAAAGAGGGGGGGAGGGAGGGTGGTCAGTGTTCGACACGCCTTTTAAACGTGAGAGCCTGGGAGCCCGCGCGCCTATAGCTCCTTTAAATATGAAATACGAAACTACGGGCGCGCGCGCGCGCTCGCCGGAAATTTCGGTCGTAACCCAGAAACATCGTAACATTCCGCCGATGCGGCGACGCGTGAGTAACATGCGGCGCGGAGTAATAACGGCCGGCCGCGACCACCTAGTGCAGGATATTTAAAAGGGATCTGCGCGGATCACCGCCCACAGGGCAGGACTAACGAACGCGCGCACGACCATCAACGCCTGTGTTACACCGTATCGTTCGCTTCCTCGATTGCCTCGCGCGCAGGATCGTGGGTTTTGCAGAAACTGACTGACCACGCGGACAATGACCACGCTGTGAGGATCTTTGTTTTTTTTTTCCTCCCTCTCGCCACACAATTTCACATAAATCACCGCTTCGGATTGTGAAATTCTCTCGCCATGACGCGCCGATCCTACGAAACGGATCCTTTATTCCGCACAAAGTGGCAGCGGTAAGAATAAGAAATACGGATTCTTGCACGGGGCGATTATATGTGAAGTTTGCGAGGGGAAAGAAAATGTCGTGTCATAACGCGATTTTTTCTTTAAAAAAAAAAAAGAAAAAGGAACGAGGGATTCGAAATGAAGTTGTTTAACAGTCCGGTGGAACCCGATAGGAAGAAATTAACGTCAGCGGTTTGAAATGATCTCCGCGGGTGTGAAAGGTGTTTTTCCCGCGTTCGCATCCTCTGACATTCATTATCGGCCGGACGGCGATACCGTCAATGTAGGAATATGCCGGCCTCACGCGAGGGCACATCGAGGGTAACGCGAGCCGGCGCGATAATTCGTTCGCGCGACCGCGTGCAATATGTGCGTGCATGCGCTCGGCGCCGTCGCGTATAGTGGTCCATCAATTTCGCAGATCCGGACGTTTACGAGGCGATCGTAAAACGGACTCGTAATAGGCGCGCACAACCGTGCAGGCCGCCGCCGCCGTCGCCGGGTGGCCGGCCGGCCCGGTCGGTCGGGAAATTCGATCGAGCGCAAAGGGTTTTACGTAAGTCGAGGTCCTTCGATCGGCGGGTGTTCCCGCTCCTGCCTGGAGGCGAAGTCCCTAGCAGCTGTCGATCAATTTTATTATACACACGGCCCTTTTGACACGAGCCGCTCCTATCGATTCCGCGTAAATTTTTCGGGTTTTCCCCTTTTAGCAATTTATGTCTCATTTTATTACAAAGAGCATCATGAGATTGTCGAAGGTTTCACCTCATATATATTTATCATGTATGTTTGTCATTGTATGATTACCATATTATTATCATAATACAAGTTATTGCATTATTCATGATAATCAGGTTTTCTGTTGTAACAGAAATTTATTTTTATTTATTCACGGAGAGAATTTTCTCTTAAAATTTATGCCCTCAAAATCTAGTAATTGTGGGATGCGTGACCTCAAGAAATTTTACTATAGTTTTTAGTAAAATTTACTATACTGTTAGTGTAGGAAAATTCCTCGAGGTCACACATTACCAGATTTTGAGAGTAAATTTTAAGAGAAAATTCTCTCCGTGTTACAATTGCTTATAAATTTATTAAATTTATCTTTAATTTGTTTATACTTGTTGTACGTGAGCATATGTGGTCGCGATGAAAATTCGAAGCGAAAATTCAAAGTGGATTCCCCTTTTGATTCTTTTTTATTCTCCCACTCTAGTATCGGGGAGGCCGCAGGAGGCTGCAAACACTTCTGTCTCGCTATAAAAAAAATACAATCGTTCGCGAACGCGAGTGATCTTACTCGAGGCTCGTAGAAACCTTGATTATTTTCTGGTGACTTTATGAGCGGGACGGGCTGCCAGACGTCGGCCAGACGAACCGCGGATCGTTTAACGTAGATAAATCCAACGGCACCCACGCTGGATCTTTGGCGCCGTATCGGAAGAGACGAGGACGAAGAAACGGAGATGCGAGAGGCGCGCGAAGCGAGAGAGTCGCGCAGATAAATCAAGTGTAAAAGGAAGCTATATTTGTCGGTGTAAATGGTCGATCTGATCGCTTATATAAACTCGTTGTGATTGCCGTGTAATAATCGCGGTTACAGTTAGAGATACCCACGCTGTAATTCTCAACCAACAATAATTATCACAAATGAAACTCGTTTCTCAATTAATAATCGTGGAGCGCTTTTGTTCGAGGGAAAATTACATTTCACGTTAACAAATCGAATCCAAGAGAGATATTTGTATACAATTAGACGTTAATCAATTTTAGTTACTTCTGACTGGAACCAGCATTACTCGCATCGTATCGTTTATCATATTCTTTTGTTGTCACAACACAAGCCAGTTACAAATTTGCAACAGCCAACGTTTCTAACTGTCAATTATATTCCCGGTCGAGTAGAACGAAAATAAGCGTGCCGGACGCGGAAACAAAACTCGCAAGGCAAAGAGCAGCTTCTCTTCCCGCGCGGACAAAGATCAGACGGGAAACATCCGCTTACAATGGGGACTCTGTGCACCTTGTGCGACGGCACATAGAGGCCCGATTCGGAGCCCCGCAAAGCAGAGATGCAAGGAGGCGTCGAATGAAATGACGAGAGCTACTCCGAAAGCTCAACACGAGGCAACAGCCGTCGGACGTCGCCGATTTCGTGGAGCGGCGCCAGAGAAACGAGCAATTTTTCTTTCCGCGACCAATAAACATATTCGCGACGATTCTTCTTCTACGTTTACCACCTCCCGCCGCGCTTCCTCACCTTCTATTTTCTTTCTCCCCTGTCCTTTCCAGTTTCTTTTTTCCCCCTACTGCGATATGAGTAATCCCGTCGAGACGATGCGTAATGATGGGCGACAGGTGTCCTCTTCTGAATATACGAACGTTTCCATCCTCCCAACGACGAAAACGTCGTTGCGTCGTTTCTCCGTACATTCGCCGAAGGTTACAGCAGAAAAATTACAATTGATGGAAAAGAAAAATTAATTGTACGAGATATTATATTAATTTTCAATCATCATCTTTTTTTGCGTGCTGGTAATTTTTATTATTATGATATATTACTTTCTTTTTTTTTATTATTTACAAAGTCTTTAATCATTCTTACGACATATAATTCTTTCATAAAGAATTAACGCAAAGATAACTGCAATTGATGACTATATAGTCTATAGACTATAGAACAAAAAAAAAACAGGCATCTTTTCAAGAACTGCTCTATGGCAACTAGAATCGCAAGAGGCGCATCGTCCAATTTCTGTGTTTGACATAAAAAGCAGTCATGCTGCGGTAATTCTCGCCAGCGGCTTTATTGCATTCGACAAAGAAGAAGATTCGTCAAGAATCCACCTTTCCTCGGAGACGGTAATTGGCAACAGCTGGTGGCACCCTCGAACGGCCTTGTCTGCCCTCGTCAGAGACTATCTCCGTAATCGTCAAGCGAAATTTTCATGGACGACGGAAGACAATCCCAGATAATGCGAATCTGGACGCGATCGGAGTCGTGAGGTAAATAAATTATACAGAACGCTCGTCAGAGAGATGTAATTTGCTACGACCCTACCCTCGCGTTCTTTCAAGATCGCCGAGTTTTTCTCTTTCTTTTCGAATAATCTTGGACTAATTAACTGATAGCTACGCAGTATGTGAAACAGGTGACTTTCGTCCCGAAGGTCGGCGCGCTGTTTTGTGAAACGACGCAACAACAACGTTGAATACATCATGATGATGCTTATTGTCTTTGAGACACTCGATGGGGGGGACAAGTAAATAAAAAATAAACGCGCTCTAAATAGGTCTTATAGAAATATTTACATTAGAAGAGAAAGTTGTGGAATTGATGAGACTTGATTATTATTTAAAAAAAAAAAGAAGTTGAGATGTGATATTGAAACAAGCAAAAGAATTAAGAGCGAGAATGCGATGCGTTCGGAATCACAAAGCTCGCGATAATGATGAAGAGAGGCTAGCAACGAGGAGATTGAACGGGAATTGACATGAGATGCGAAGACCGTTCCCGCTGCAAAGTCTAATTGTCACTGAGTGATCTCGCTCTTGATTAATGGTGGCCGAAATTTTATCAACGAGGTGACACATGCTCGGATATATACCGAGTGACAGCGTCCTGAAAACGAATACGGGGAGAGTACGGCTGCACGAAATTACGGCCCGCTGGAACCGAATGCAATTACTTGGGAACGAAGAGACGGGAAATAATGAATTCAAGCCCCGTTTCCCTCTCGTTTCTTCGCTTGATCCCGGGGCGGAGGCGACGAAGGACTTAAGGGAGAAAGAGAACGGCGAATCTGGAAGGAGGAGAGAGAGAGAGAGAGAGGGGCCAGGATTATTCCGCGCCGTAGAATAACTTTGTGACTCCGACCTACTTAAATTTCCTCCCTCAAATTAAGAGAGGGATCCCGAATCTTCTCGTGCCTTATTAAAATCAAGTTAACTTCTCTATAATAATTGGCACGTTATAATCGTACGACGACACTTATGGCTTACTTTATTTGTTTATTGCACGCAATGCTCGTGTTACAAATAAATAAATTTAATTTTGCCACTGTTAAGAAAGCCTGGCAGATTATTTGATATTTTAAGTAAAAAGAAAAAAGAATAAATCAGGAGTGATATAAAGTAAAATCGAATTTATTTGTTCTCCTCTAAAATATATTCCACGTGATGCTTCGTATACAACATGCTATTAATTCATGCTGTGGATTCCAAGAGCGCACCTCCTGCGAAGGCAGGTGCTAGACAGGTAGATCGCACATGGATACGCCAACACCTGGCCTGCCTCCATATGACGTTCTATATATATGCGCTATTAAGAACGGACCACGCTGAGTGTCAGTTCGAGAACCTTCAAATTGCGACGGGATGTCTTGCGCGCGATTTAATAAATTTCAGTCGGTGAAATCAGAGAATCACCCGCAGCGTGTTTTTGTCAATTAGCATATTCGTAACGGGAAAGTGCTAACGAATGAAGAACACGGGGTATCTGAGAGTAAATCCCGTACGAATGTCGTAAAGCCCTAAGAACTTGGTGTTTTCCTAATTAACACGTCATTCGATACGTCGAATTCGCGAAGCGGCGCTCGACTCTAGACTAATTTAAATTTACTTTACCTAACTTAATACTAGCGTCATACGCTAGTATTAAGTTAGGTAAAGTAAATTTAAATTAGTCTAGAGTTGAGCGCCGTGAAGGCTTTCGGTGCAATGTACAGAATGGGGCATCAAGTTACTTGTCTTTCTAAGTAGTCTTTCCAGCATCTTCCTTTTTTTCATGCTTCTTTTTCTTTCTTCAAGTTACTGCGAAAACATAATGGCAACAGCTTCTTCTCGAGGATGTCAAGGCTATCTCCCATTATCCTAAGTGGAACGCTACATGTTACCTACCACGGAAATAAAAAAAGGATAACGAATCTAATGATCCCTATCAAGGCATTTCATCACATTTATTATCTCTCTCCTCTTCATCGCATTAAGGGTAGTTAGCAAAAGTATTGTATGGCGTTTTGAACGTTGGAAATGCGAGATTCTGAAATTATTTCATTTTTCGAGTAAAAGTTAAGTAAATTCATAAATAAAAGAAAACATCGAAAGTTTGTGTACGCATTTAAACGTATAAACGTATAGAAACAAAAATATAAAGAATTTTTATAAAATTAATTAAAAGAGAACTTTACATTAATATAGTTTTACAAATCTTATTTTTTTTATAAACTATAAAAGTACGAAAAAATCAACCGCAATTAATCATTATTTAATACGCGTCTATAGAAAGCTTCTTTACAAATTGCTCGCAGAACTTGGGGAAACGAAGAAAAATGGCTAGAGAAGGCAGTAAAAGACCCTCTTGCGTTGCAGACTCCCCATAAGATTTACGGTTTCAATAATGTATTAGAGATGAGATTTAACGAATAAATATTGCGCGTGCACAATACGAATCATGACACAATTCCCAAAACATTTACGAATTTTATCAAACTGTCAGTTTTATCAAACGAGAATATTCGATAATGTTGAATTTCTTGAAGGCTTAAATTTTTTCAACGTCATCTGCACCGAAACAGATAATTTATATCAATGAACGATATAATATAAGATATATTAGAAGAACAATACTTATCTCTCTATTGTTTTATGTTTTCCTATCGAAGTAGTAATATGGTGGAAAAATAACAAAGAATAATAAACGAGATTGACATCCGTCTTCTGGAAAAAAAAAAAACTTATTCTAGATTTATCAATATGTATGTTTATAAAATCAAAGGCAGCAGATAGCTTATCGTCCTGGTTGATTCTTTTCCGCCTTCAGTTGATTTTCAAGGATATGATAAAAATTTCCTTATGAAAAAGATTCCATATGAAACCAACTCTGATAAAAGTTAACTTCATACATTACAATTGTAACTATATTTGAAACTTCTTTATTTTTTATCTATTCCTTATATATTAGATAGAGATGTAATATGCACACATTTATTTTAAAATGATTCTTTTTTCATCACATTTTTTAAATAATATAAAAACTTGTGTCAGTCAAGATTTTATTTATTGTCACTTTTGCTTACAACTTTTTAACACAAAAATATTTTTCATACATCAATAATTTAATTCGAAAGGTGTAAAAGAAAGAAATAATGAAACGTGAAAATATTCCAATATATACAAAACTTCGTGACTGTATCTCCATTTCCTTCTTTGGTATTTACGAAGAGATAGAAATCTTGATACGATTGCAGTTTATTATTCTGGAAATGCCTATGACGATGAGTAACAATGTAGTGTGAAACTCCACTCTCGACCCCATGTAGGTTCGTCACGAATTACGCACTGTGAAAACAAATAACGGAACTTATTGCTCGAAATTACTAAGCTGATCACGAAACTTCGCTCAGACCTCCGTCAACCCTTTAGCCCCACCGAAACTTCGCAAATCGAAATACTAATTCAGGAGAAAATCCCATAAGAAGGATCGAGAGGCGATAATTCTGGATGGAGACAGGAGTAGGACAAACGAGAAGATAGAGAAATGGAAACGGACTGATACTACGGGTAGGTTACGTCCGGGATTTCGCCGAGTTTACTGGCGCAATGCGGGGTGGCCAGACAACATGGCGCGCCCTTGTTCCGTACACATATATACACTACACACCACATACTATGGCTCGTCGAGGGCCACATGGGAATTAACGTACCGACGCCTCTTAGTTGCTTTTTTGCTCCTTCTTCTTGATGCGCGCGTGCCGTTCTTCCGTTTTTTTCCCTCCCTCGAGGAGACCGGCACGCTCCTGTCACAGCACAGTTCCCCTTTGGGACAGGTGCGAAGTGCCTTGCAGGGAGCATCCCCTTGCCCGTAATTAGGTATTCGCTTTCGAGACGTTACGAGGATTGAGTTGGGAATGAGGAAGCTTTTGGCTAGTTTAAAAACCCATTTTTCGTTTGTATCATATTAGACTATTAATAATTCTCTCTTGAGTTTTCTTCGTAGTTATATAATAATAATTAATTACATGTTAACATCATGAAGTGTGGCGTACGAAGAATTATTTATTAAAATGCTGGCTCAAAAACATATAGCTGAATCAGGACTTTCAATTTCTGGATAACAATTTCGCGTTCGTCGTATTTAACACTCGCTAATAACACTCCCTACAGAATCATCATCGCACCCCGACTTGGGCTCAAAGCGCTCACAATCGACGACGATTACGCTTTCCAGAAACGGGGAGCTTCCGCAGCTTAAACAGCCCTTAAGACTTACAAAAGATTCGAATAGGCAAGATTTGAAAAGCCGGCGTTCCCCTCCCGGGGGAGGTGAAAAGCGTGGGTGATGGGCGAACGAGGGTAGAGAGACAATTTTCGCGCGATTCATTCTCGCCCTCGTCGGCGAATCCGCAATTTCGGGGAGGGATGGCCCGGGCTCCCTTAAGCGAGGCCACACCACCGTTCCTGTCTCCGGAGGAGCCGCCGTGAAATCCCGACGGGGCCTCGACGCCCCTTGCACAGCCTGACCACTCGATAATGAGCAATTCGCTCACCATTTCTCAGCCTTTTGTGTGCTCCCTCACACACGGACGCGTGCCGATTCGGCCGCCAGAAGGGGCGCCGTATGTTCGTTAGGTTGTTTTTCGAACCGGTCCTTTATTTGGTCGCATTAGTCGCGAACCTGGTGGAATTTTAACGGCCACCGGCGCCGCCGGTATATGAATAAGAAATAATGATAAATTGAAATTGCGATAACGCGCCGGTATATGAAAGAAATTACGTATGATAGCGCTGCTCGAAACGAGCTCGAGTCACAATAAAATGATATTAATGCTGATATTACAAAATTTCGTCGTATTCATTATGTTGTAATTTTTTTTTTCTTACAGTTAGAATATCTGGAATATCTAGGTCAAAATCTTTTGGGAGGAAAAACATGAAACGCTCTGTATCACATTGATTTTACATGATAAGAGAGTAAGATTCTAAAATTATTCTCCAAATCGGAATCACTGAATACACAGTGACGAGTCTGAGATTTCAATGCTATACTTGTAACTATATCAATCGGTAATATATACAGTTTCATTGGTGTTACACCGATTCCGATCAATGAGAGTACTCCGTTCTTAATCAGAATTATTACTGAAAACAGTGAATAGATGTCACTGACGATCACAATTATGAGTATAACACTGCAAATCAGGGTAAGATCACTAATTTCGATTTAGAGAGTACATATCTTTCGAAACCGATTTAACGTCCGACTTCGGCAATTCTTTACTATTAAAAAAATTTGTAATTTGCTTGTCGCACCACATAAATGTTGAATCTCATCCTTCGGACTTTCGAACTTCACAATTCCGGTCGATCAGTGGAGAAGCTCATATTACATATGTATCCGTTGAATTTTAGAACAAAAGAATAAATTGTTTGCGCGGTAATTTACTTTCGCTAAAAACGCGAGCCAGTATATGACTCTCATAAGGGTGGCATCAATTATTTCTAGCTCGATCTCGTGGATTATTTATAGGGCGACTCGCGATTTCCGACGTTCTTCCCGAAAGGCCGTTAGGCTTGTCGATTGTCCTCGATCGACTGTAGTGGTAGAAATGATGACTGGCAGATATGTCGGTCGATGAATGTGCTTCGCAATTCAAACGCGTTTAGGTGTAGATACACCTGTATAGATATGCGAGTATTTTAATTAGTTAGCAGATATCGATGAGCGGAAGTGGATAGCAATGTTTCGATTCCGCTTGTTTTCGTGGTAGTAACACGGAATCTTAATTTACATCAATACACAGTGTAACAAGTAAATCAATAATAAAAAATCGAATAGCATTATAAATTATATACCTGTACGATTAAAAATATATTTTTCTCGGTGATCAATACTACAGGTGTTGTTCTCTTTAATAAATTTAATTACGTATAAATAATTAGGAAGGAAATATTACTTTAAGAAATTTTCCTAAATTGTATTTCTGAAAGTTATAAAATGCTACTTTTCCAAGTAATTTCTGTTGCAGTTGCTTGTTAGATTCAAGAGTTGCATTCGTCCTCCACTTCTTCGCGTATGACCAATCCAGTTTCAGAGTCACCCCCTCATTTCATTTCTAGCCCATGTATATGACGAGGGCGAAGTGTAGCAATGGAACGGAAGTGATTCGTACGAATTTACGAAAGTGCAGCTCTTCACGCGTATTTCATTTCCCTCTAAGTCGGACTGGTGGTACCCTTCGGTGGCAACCCCCCCCCCCCCTGTAGACTTCTTTTATCGATCGGCCCTTTGCACCCCTTTTGCCGGAAGCTGTATACGAAAGGAGAATGACTGTCGATACGCAGCTCTGCGCTTCGTTGCACGGGGTCGCGGTTTAATGCACTTTGATTTCCTTATTGCGCTTCCTGGAGACACGGACGCGCCGGCAAAATGGAAAGCTGAGTCACGAAGAATCATGAAGGAATCTTAATAAGTTGTCTTCGAAGCATATACAACTCAGCATAGGAAACGTAGCGTTAAAAACAATTACGTTAGCAATTATCGGATAAAGATTTATTCCTTTTACCGTATTTTTTCCTCATTCTTATTTAATAAATTTTTAATTTTTTATCAATTATCAGTGATTTATAACAAATTTGTGATTATGATAAATAAATTGCGATGTTTAAATGTTGCTAAAGAATTTGAAGAACATGAAGTTACTATTCCGTTTAGTGTAATATTGTATAAACACATAAAAATTATAAGTAGTAAAGCAAATAACGTTCACAATAGGTAATATAATATTGTTCATAATGAAGACGATCACATTTCGCGAAGTATCGCAGAATTTACGGGTGAAGACGGAAGCGAATGAATGTTTAACCTGCGCTTCGCGGTTTCGTGTAAACTTCTCGTATGAGCTTACGTATTTTTAGGCTCATGCATTAATCAATTCCTTTTTCTTATGGGCCGCCTTACTAGAATATTATCTAAAAATATCCATTTTCACGAGAAAGGCTCGTGCCTCGGCGCTTTCGTGCGAGAACGTCGATAAAATCAACACGTACTAGAAACGTTCGACTATGAAAGTGCTGATATATTATGTATCCCAAGTCTTGTGTGTTTCGCTCTGCAGTAAGTAAGTACTCGTAATGGATAATCCTTTTAGAATCTCTATTTCCGCTTTTGTTATCAGAAATGGCAAATCGTACACCGTTTGTGTCGCGCATATATACCCACACGGAAAGAACGATTTTTATTAAAGTACCTGAAAATTTAACTGGGTCTGAAAATAATTTTGTTAAATTAGCGAAATAATTACGCAGAAACGCTCAAGCTATTTGTTGGAATGTCAAAATTTTTTGCGACATTATATATCATGCTTGAACATTCCTCATAAATATTGATGGTCCAATAAAATTATTTTCAGATCTGTATTCACAGTTAAACTTTTAGCAAAATTGTTTCTTCCATTCAATTTCACTTGCGCGTATAAACTTACGCGTATAAAAAAACATTGATAACATCGTAGCCGTAAATATCAAATGATTTACGCAGCTTTAACACTAATTTAGTTTGCAACAAAGATAGCACTTTCGCGCTGATGAGATATGTAAATGCCCTGCGGCAAATGCACCTGTAAATCTAACGAATGTAACCGACATCGCAATTCCTGACGGAAGTTATTAATTTCTGGGCACGCATTGCAGCGAATTTTGACATTAATATCGGCATTAAATCAATCTTTCAATGACGCATGCGAATCAAGTGAAGGATCCTTAGCACGTGACAATAAATTCGTTCGCTCGGAAACGCTGACTTTACGGCGAACGCAAATTTACACAGCACTCTCAGCGAATACACATTTAACTTGGCGCATTTAACGTTGCACTTCGTGCTTCTCACATGGATTAAACGAAAAGTGAGCAGTCTTAAATCTCGCACAATTGTGCAGTTTGTGTCACCATTTTGTGCTGTAGTTGCGTGATTTATCGTGAAATACATTGCACGTGGCATTTCAAAAATTAATTACGGACAGCCGTAGTGAATTTGAGAGACCACCCTTTCAAATTAATAATCTGTAACTATAACAAATATATTCGGAGTTATAATCATTTATTAATAAAATAAAGACCGGAATTTCCTCCTTTTATTTTGTAAGATGATTAAATATTCAATAAATTTCACAGGATTGACATCGTTACATTATAGCTAAATTAATTACTTTAAATTAAAAAAAAAATACAAAGTCTTTTAAATAATCAAATATTACATAATAAATATTATATAATTAAGGTAGCAAATAGGAATATATGTATGTTCTGGAGATGTGAACAACGTTAAGCGAACAGAACTTTGACGGAATGGATACATTATCATAAATCCCCGTCGAAAATAATTTTCATACCGTCTCTCAAGCTATCTCACGATACTCTCACATCCATTTTCTTTCATCCCTTTATTCTTCCTTTCGTATTCTCGTTATTTTGCTGTCTGGCGCCTGTTCCAGTCGGGCAATTTCCTTCCACTCCGGCGTCATCCAAGACGTACAAACGTTATTATATTTTTGTTTTTGTAATATTTTTTAAGCGAAAACACGTAAATTCTGAGAGGCTGGAGATGAATAATTGTCCACATCGTGTTGTAATCTTATAACGAAATTCTGTCGCATTATTTCCTTATATAATAAATCCAATAAAAAGGATATCGTTTTCCTTTAACACATTTCATACATTTTCCTTTAATACATTTTATTTTTTATGACAAAAAATTAACCCTCATAATATTAAAGCAAAAAATTATAAATTTTAAAAATAGTAGAAAATTCTATTGTTATTTACAAAATTGTATGATTCGGAAAATGATAACGAAACAGAAGTAGATACTTTTAAATTTTTAATTTGTCGATAATATTCGTAACACAAAATAACGTAATACGAAAAATACCTTCCGCAAAGAAAACGGCAAAAATGATTTTAAGAACTAATACGTCTGAAATATAATATCGAGAGGTTGACTTTACAATGCAATTTATTTAGCGGAGTGTAGTGTATAGTTTACGATTATGTGAGTGTGGTGGTTCGTACGTAAGCGGCGCCAAGGCGTCGAGACGCTGCGCGACCGATCGGTTGGTGTCTCGTAAGTCCGCTATAATCCTTCCTTCCGCCGTGTACTTAAGTCGCAATTAATCCCCAGATACGGGAATCGCATTTGTTAAACGTCGTTTAAATTGCAGAAGAAGCCGCAGTGATTTCATTAACATACAATCTGATTCCTACTCCTTGTAATAATTTTACCTTTTTTAAGCGCAAGTTAATTATCTTTTAAAATAAATTTAAAAAAAGAAAAATAAATCAATAAAACGAAAATGTAAAAAAATTTGACCAGCACCAAAGCTTTTCGGGTAGATAGCATTCGCTGGCCTACGTGTCTAACTCATCTTTCTCTAATCGATAAACGTTTTAACGATCTCAGTTTGTCAAGCAGCTCTCTCTCTCTCTCTCTCTCTCTCTCTCTCTCTCTGTCTCCCTCTCTCTCCCTCTCTCTCTGTGTGTGTGTGTTTGTGTGTCGCTTTGCAACAGCCATGGTCGGGGTAAAGTTAGCATGATCATAAAATATTAAATAGGATCCAATTAATGATATCTCGTAACATATTGTATCAGCGATATTGTGACGGTGAGGTAATACTTGTCAGGCGTGTCCTCGGTATCACGCGACGTGCGTGGCGCGGCGCAATGACAATGGTCTTGACGCACGTGTCATTGCCGCGCGCCTCGGCATAAAGCGGAGCACTAGGTTCATTGCTAATGACGCTTGGATTTACGATATACCGTTGTGCGCCGTGTCCGCGACAGGAGCAAAGCCAGCCGCAGCGCCGGGCCAACCAATTACGACATCGTATGCACCTGACGCGCCGTAATATAAATCGTCGCGATTCGTCAAATCCGACGACGACTCCATTTGGCCTGATCGCGACGGACCCACGACATGTACAAACCACCTCGCTACCACCGATGTAGGGACTATTAATGGGATCCAGGGACGATAAGACGGTAGAAATGAATTTAGGGTGCCGGCCTCCCCCTCGTCGCCCGAGACTACTAATCGTTATCGTTAAAGGGGAAACGCACCAAAAAAAAAAAAAATTTAATTTAATGAAGGCCTTAAAGAGCATCGCACAGAAGAAACGAGAGGATGCGTAAGAGCCGCAATTTTTAAGTAATAAAAGGCGCGATTTAAGGCTTATCTTAAATTAAACCTTAATCTGTCTCACCGTATCTTTCTAGAAACTTCGAATCGCATAAAAAACTGATCTGTTAACTTAAAGGTGACATGTATATCACATCATAGATCTACGCCCATAACGTTCGACAATGTGGCTATACGACGATGTCGTGACATTTACATCGCGGAGACACGCGGGCGTCACTCACGTGTCTCGTGGCGAACCGTCATTTTCAAAGCACGTCACGGAGGCCGTTTCGGGGGATCCCGTCTCGTAAAGAAGCATCGTTGCAGCTTACGAGTTGTCGCGAAAATAGTAGCTTAGGGTGCTCGTAAAGCTTCGCGCGTGATTTCGTTGCTCGTGAAAACGCGCCCTATCCCCCGTTTCATCTTGCCACCCCGTTTTATTGAGTCTCTCCTCTCCCCCCCCCTCTCATCTCTTTACTGTGATTCATCATGAAACCGACATCTTAACCCTTCATTAGCTTCACTGCTTAAAAGATTCACGCCTGAGTGAGACCGTTATTTCGGGAATGAAGCGAAAAATGAGCGTTTCCAGCATTTTATTTCCTTTAAATCGGGATATACTTCTGCAAACGGAGCTGCGTTATACAATCATTGCATGTTTGTTGCGTATTATTACTTTGTCGCGTTATTGTATAATATCTCGGCGCCTTGCAGTCTTCGATTCGGTTATTGCTGTCTTGCTATGCGATTTAAGTTACTAAATTCTGAGTTTAATTACAATTTAATTCCTCCGTCACGTCGCCATTGGATATCAATGAAAAAGTAATCATTTTGTGCAATTTTACATAATATGCTTCATAATTGCTGATTGTTTTTTTACGAAACTTGAATAATAACATTCAATTCATATTTTCTGACAATAAGATCCTTTTCTTCAATCGTTGTTCGTTGCCGACTCACTCACGATGTCAAAATTGTTAGCTTCCGTTACGCTTCTCTATCCTCCGCTGTTCTTATGATTAAATTTCAGCCACCAACGTGTGACAATAAGATATTTACAGAAAACTTCTATCAAATTTCGCGCATAACGCAAAACAACACGTAAACAAACCGACTTTCTGATTTCCCGTGATTATTTGTTTCTTTATTTTTCGGTGCTAAAAATAAACCAATCATCGGCGGTCAATGACGAACAATAACGAACGTAATACGGAATTACTTCCCTTTTACCGCCGGAATCGAGAAGCGATATAGGCAAACTATACAATCGCTGCCTCGCGACCATCCCTTTAATTAAGCAGGGATTAGGGGGGTCGCCTTCGTGCTACGTAATCCTCGTTGAGCTTCGATTCCTTAAGCTTATCTAACCAACTCAGACGATACACGTGACTGGAATATGACAGTTGACAATACTGAGATAATACAGCCGTTAATATTGATAAATTTAATTGATATACATTTTTTAACATACATATTAACAATATGTATAATTTATTACATGCGTTACTATTATAATTAATATTTAATTACGCCTTAGTCTATTAATTTGAAAGACGACTATTCTGTGAAACTTGAGGAAATAACTGCAATATTATCATATCAATACTCGAAATCACTCACTTTCTGTGTGAAATTACTTACTAATGCATTTGTCGATAAGGGGAAATATCTGTGAATATACCAATAAATATTCCTGGCTCGATGAGCAGCTTGATCAATAGCCGACATACGCGGGATCGTTTTGCAATGGAACGTAAATTGTTCGGTAACTCCGCGTTTAGCGGATTGGCGCTTAAATATTTTAACGCGTTTAGAAACTGACGCGTGCAAAAATAGACTCGCGAGACTCGTAATTACGATTTTATATCTCACCTGTTTACACGAGTGAATCATTCTGTGACGCGTGTTCAATTGCCGATCGAGTAATCCGATAGAGATGCATGCAATATTTCCACAGTACTGAAATATTGATATTTTCCCTTCCGATTTTGAATGTTTGCGGCGCAAACAGGGGTATTCTCCCACAGCGATACCGTAAAAATTCCTTTACATAAAACATCGGATATTCGTTCGCGATAAATAAAAATAAAAACAATCATCAACCGTTCGTTTAAACGTTAAACTCAACGCGCGGTATTTGTGTCTTTTTACGCGAACATGTTAAATGTTAAACGTTACGTTTCTGCACAAAGACTTGGTGTCCCGTTAAAACAATGCTAGATGGAAAACTAACCGGTGTCACGTGTGAGACTGAATCTTTCCTAGAGAATGAATGTTCGACGCGCCATAGAGAACGCTGAATTCCCCGTCGTTACACACATACACACACACACAGAGCCGATCGAGCGGGAGAAGGGCGAGAGAATCGCGCCTTCCATTAAGAATAGAACGGGGCGGATTTAGATATTCTCGCGCCGCAGCCGTGGCACCTGACTGACTGGTATGTCCGCGCGCGAGAGAACGTGGAAAATAGCCTAATCTCGTTTAGACAAGCGAACAGCCGGGCCCGGAGTCAAACATTGACGCAGCGCGTTAGCGCCATTGTTCGCGACGCGAACGTAGCATTAACAGATTCCTCGCATAGTTTCCCCATTACGCCCTCATCTAGCCGCGTGCGCTTATCTCGGCGGGATCTCGGCGCAAGATAATTCGAACCAAGGTAGCTGCGAGCTCCTTCCCGTCGGTGTGTGTGTACATACAACGCGATAGCGTTGATAACCTTAGCCGCCTTTCCAAGCTGGTATCAAAGGGGATGCACTTATCTATCACAAGAAAAATGCATCAACGTTTCTTTCAAATTTTTCAAAAGGAAAATAAACTCGACTAACAGAAAGTCTACTCTCCTTCGGATTAAATTCTTAGAAAATTAATTTTGATACTAAATATTAAATTAATATAGAATATTAAATTAAAGTCTCAAATTGGTATCAGAAAGATGCGCAATCCTTTATAAAACAATTCGCGGAAGATAGAAAGATTTGATTAATAAAAAAGATATTATCTCTCTTGCATTAATTAAATTCTTAACAAAATTGATTGAAACTGAATATAAATTTAATATTAAATAAGTTTTACATTAATTTTCCTTTACATATAACGTATGTATTATTATGTTACGCGTATGTGATAATACGCGTAGATGTAACGATTGAGTCAACAGTTGGCGAATCGTTGTGCCTCGAGCGCGTGTGAACGGCAATTCGTATGGTAATAAAATTCACGCGCTATATTGGCTTATTTATAATATTCTGTTACTCGGTCGTTATGCTCTACGTTATGGCAGCCGTATTAATAAAGGGGTCGTGTGTACGCCGTAATAGAGGATTAGGACTCCCCTCCGTCGTGGAAGCATGCCATGTTACGCTTTACGTTTATCCTACCCTGTATATAATCCGCCGTATAAATTTCGATGCACAATCGCATAATCTGAACCGCAAGCTCAACTGTATACCTATCCAGCATCCGCATTGCGTCACAATTTATTCTCCCTTCTAGCAAACGCCGAATGTAGGGATTTAAGATCAAACAATGTTTACAATTTTCGAAATATCAGGCGCTATAGCTACACGTATGTAATTTGACAATGAGCTTTAAATGCATACGAATTCGAAACGTAAATATTGCAGTGTTCTTCAGGACACTATATTCTTATGCCGTTCAGCGTGACAGACGTATGACATGTTCATGTACCCCCCGTACGTACTTGATATCGCTAGATATATGCGCTCTGTTGGATAGACGTGACAGATTCCTCAGCTGTTGAAATATTGAGCATCAGACAAGCATGGATGAGCTTATGCCAAGTTATACCTGCATACATAATGTCGCGTGCTTCCTTCTGGGAATGCATCGTAATGCGTCCTGAGAATTCCGTTGCTTTTCCTATTTAATTTATAATTCAAAATATTTTCCTGCCCTAATGCAACACAACTATCGCAGTGACATTCCTCTCGCGCATGTGTCGCAGGAGACCCGTTTTCCACTTTACGTTCTCGTCAACGCTATAAAAACGGATTATATCGGGCAATGAATCGCGGCAATTATTTCAACGTGTAAATGCATCAATCGGGGCGACCGCGATGCAAGAGCATCGTGATCGAGGGAGAAATTGGCCTTTCGATGATTTGTTGTGGCTTTTATGAGGCTGCAAAAGCTATTACTGCGGATTGCCTCTCATTAGAGGCGGCCTCATCGACAACGCCGCGGCCGTAACCGCGGGCGTTTCGCATCAAAAACAATGACCCGAGTGCAATTAGATTTAATGCAAAATTGAATTACGCGGAAACCGATTGCAGCACACGGCCACATTGTTTCACGTCTGATCAACGGTTGCATATTAAGTACAACGTGTCGTGAAATTATATAAGAAAGGTGTTACGCGCGTCGAATAATTGCGATAATTAGTTGAAAAAAAAAAATAAATCCAACAATTAGAAAGCAAATACATTTTCGCGGGGTAATCTACAGTTTTGGGAAAAAAATTCTTTAACATTTCTTTTGCCAACGTCACAAGTTTTTTGTGTTAGTTTTTGAGGAAAAAAAAGGACTGTTTTAAGTGTAAAGAAAGGGGGTGGAAATCTTAAAGTTATGGAATCTCAAGAATTTCGTGAAAATTCCTTCCCGCCTTCTTCGCAAAGCTCTCCCTCACGCCTTTCCCGCGACACGCGGGGGAAAAGGAAAAGGAAAATACCGAGGGACAAGGGGTTACTCTAGCGTGAGGTGAGTCGTCGACCAACTAGAGCCGTGACCTTGACCGTTTGATGATCGAACGAGCACGCGCGAGGTGGCGGCCGTCGCATATATCGCGCCGGCGAAATTCGACGATCCACTGCCGGGAAAATCGAACGCGTCGCATGGCGACTTGTGTGCGTGTGCGAGAACCAGACGTCGCTTTTTTACGCTTACGCCGCGAAATACCGCCGTCCGGCGATTTCTGGCTCGTGGATCGAGGAGAATCCCCGATGCCCCGACGCCAGTCGATCGCGAACTCCCTCGATGGCAGCAAAGGCCAGATTTCGCCGGCGATCGATCACGGTTTGTCGCGATAAGCGACACACGGTGTACATCATTGATGTTCCGAGGTGGCCGCAGGACAGAATGGGGTCGTGAAAATAATGGACGAGGCTGGATCTCGACGGAATTTACTTCTTTTTTTCTTTTTTGTTATTACCTTACGCTTTATGTGAGCGCGGCGAGTATAAACATTTGTTGTGCGCGGTATTTATTTTACGTTACGCCTAATGCACAACAAGAAGCTAAAGAGCAGGCGACCAAGCCAGTGATGCGATTATAAAATAACTATGTCATCGTTTCTCGTGCTGAAAGGAATAGTGTCACTTTGGTGTTTTCTTATTTTCATAACAATAGTAACGGGGCAGTTAAGGACAGAAAGCTTTGACGAACAGGAAGATGTCGAACGTGAGTACTTTCGTTTAACGGTATCAAAATACCATTATAACCTCTGTGATTTATTAAAATTATATTTATCATCATTATATTTGAATTTAATTATATGACAACTATTGATAGTTGTCACATATACGTAATTAAACTTTACTTCTATACATATCCACACATTTTCTTTTTAAAATGACTAATTATAAAATAATCTCTATTTTTTACACACACACTCTCTCTGGTAACATTCTTATTAATTAATCAATTAATCAATTTAAACGAGACAAAAAAGAAGTTTGTCGATAATGCAATTTTTGTAACAATTCATAAACGTCATCGTTTGTCATCTACAACCTTTATTTCTTGAGAGTTAAAGAATCCGGGAATTCCATCCTTGTATAGAAAGGGGGTTGCGCAAAAATTCCGGCGGCGATGTTTTCAAGGGATGATGAAAAAGTCCACCAGGTCTCGTAATACAGAAAGCACGGAAGAACGACCAGCTCGACAATGTGCGCTCGTGCGTATCTGACAAAATTCATCGTCGCGCGTCTCCCGGTGTTTCCCCGGTCTGCCTTCCGGGCTTCCGGATTTCCGGGGGCTGCGACCCCCTCGAGGAGCCGGTCGCGAGACTCGTGCCGTGGGGACTGCAGGTCGCGGAGGAGCGGAAGGTGTCGATCGATGAGTCGTGCCGTACGAGGACGGGTTGGTTTCCGCGCGGCTTGACCGTCGCGTGTATCGATTCGAGCAAGCACACACAGTCTCTGGCATTCGGTACCGCCTCGCTTCATCGTTGCCGTGAATGAAAGACACGGCATGCGACGATCAGCCGGTGCGATTTAACGACTCGACGTCGAACGGCACGATCAGCGATTGAGATAGAATTACCCTCGGCATGCGAGTTATTAATCGGAACACAAACGTACAAAAAAAATTAATAAAAATGCAATTTTCGTAATTATCGGCTCAATCGAGTTATGAATTATATCTCTAATGTAAATATTATGTATCAAATTTCCTTGCAAATTACATGAAATTATATGAAAGGATTTGATTTTTTTTTATCACGCAACGTGATTCAACGCAACGTATAAGAAATAAAAGTAGAATTTTATAAATTAATAAATTTAAACTTTTGCTTACGACAATGTCGCTCGACTTGCCGTACTTGTCGATATAATTGTAGCAGTCGTTGTGAATGTGCCAGAAAATGTGACGGTGACGGTCGTGCCAGGAGAGACACCACGTGTTCTCTCTCACTCTTCCGCCCTCTCCTTCTTGTGAATTTGATGATAATGCCGCGTACGGTTCGATACCGGGCGTCGCGACGCCCGGCAGTCTGCCACTGTTCTGTTTCATCCTTCACCCAACGTCATCCCGTCTTGGGAGACGCTTACGCGTTTTCTAACACCGACGAAATCTTTGGAGTGTCTGTCCCTTGTGCAACGAGTCACATAGGCGCCACAATTTTCAGTTTTAAATAATAGAAAATTATAAATGGCAATTTTATTAGCGATAATATATATTTGAGAAAGAGATATTTTAGAAAAATATTAACGGGACTCAAAATTAAAATGTAATAAAAACATTTATGCGATTAAATTAATCTTCAAATTAATTTTCAGCTAAAAAGGCAAAAAGTATTTTCTTAATAAAAATTTTCATTTTCCAATTTCATTCATTTACATTATTATATTAGAGTAATTATTTTATTAGATGAATAAAATAGTCAAAGGTCAAAATATAAAAAAAAACAATATTTATAAATGGAAATTTCCTATATTAACATTGACAGATAATGAAATTCAATCGGTGATATTAATATACCGGACAATTTGATCTGATGAGTGTCGCCAAAGATCCAAGGTAACGCATGTCTTTCTCATTTTGCAAAAACAGGAGGATGAAAGGAAGAAGGAAGTTTCTAAGGCTTCCCTTTGCGTATCGCATAATTAGAGGAAACTAACGCATCTTTGCAGCGCTCATGCGTAAAATCTACTTAGAACTAATTGAAGTTTCACTAATTGATGTAATAATTATAATAACCAATCACGTTCTATACTTAATTCTGTTACATAACAATAAAACATAACTTGATATCAATATTAAATACAATATAAACAAAATATGAACTTTCGTTATAGAATTATAAAAAAATATAACTTAAAAATTAATCTAATTTAATTGTGGTACAAAAATGTTTTATATAATTAGACATAAGTATTGTTTTTCTTCTACGAAAGTTTATTATATTGAAAAAAGTCAATATATGCAAAAGCAAATGTTATTTGCCATTTCTTCAACATTTATTAATTTTATAAAAAAAATTGTTACGACGAAAGACGAAATGTACAATCCTATAAGATATATTTCATTTTTCTTATTATATGATTGATTTATTAGAAATAAAAGTTTATTTTGTCGCATTTAAATAAAGATTTACGTCTGTGAAATAAACATTATATCTCACAAATAAATTATATTAAGTATCTCTCTTACAAAGTGTGTATTCAATTAAAGAAGAAGAACATGTATAATCAGATTATTTTCGTAAGAAATTGGGTCTATCGTTTATGATGTAAAGGAACATTAGTTTGATGTATAATGTTTGTCTAGTGATGTATGAATCTCCGCAGTGTTCAAAGAGGAGCATATGTGCGTAAATAAACATTGAGGACGCGAAATGATCAGCATGAACCTGCTTACAGACACCTGCCTGGTGTTTTCTTAGCGCAGACTAAAAATATCATTCTAGATTTCGGTGACTGCATTTAAACAAATCGTACTCTTGGACGCATGCCTTCCTGTTGGCGGAGAATGTTGCCAACACTGTTTACGTTCTGATTTATTCATTAAAACTCTACGTTTTCCTCCGCGTTTCTACTTCTTTATCTTCTGATATTACATGGCGAATGCAATCGATGGGAAAATCCTCGCTGCCGATCTCTCTGACGATATTTTATTAATTCAATTCTACTATCCAGAAGGGACAGGAGTCCTTAATTTTTAAATCATTAGAAAAATTGTAATCGGATCACATCGATATTGGAAAAAGTATTCACATCTTCAATATTATTAATATTTAATCAATTTTATATCAACGACCAACAAAATTTATCTACTAAATTTAAATACGTTGTTATTTCAGAATCGAATTGAAATAAATAAATTACAAAATTGAAAATGTATATCAATAAAAATATATCAGAATTATAGAAATATTTCTACATTATGTGTGTGTGTGTGTGTAAATAATAAAAAGTTTTACAATTCCATTCAGATTTCTTTCAGAAATATACTTTTCAAATTCTTTATAAAAAGAATTTTAAAGAATTGACTTTTTTGGAATAGCATATTTTATAAAAAATAAGATTTATACTTAAGTACTATTAAAAATAATTTTAAACAATTTAAAAAAATTAAAAGAATTATTTACACACACACACACACACACACACACACAATTTCGATGCAATACTCTGTTTGAAACATTACAAACTATCAGTTCTATTCCCATCCATTAGCGTTCTCTTTCGTCCAATCAGCCTTGTCAGAAGGGAAGACCAGGTTTTCGTGGCGAGCGTGTCTCACGTAACTGAACGTCAAGGGTTGTCGCTCATCGCGAAAGTAGCCAGTCCGAGGGGTCCACCCAAAACGGTCAGACCGGCAAACTTTTTTCACGGGACTTCAATCACTATCAACATGAAGTTAGTGTGACAGAGGCGGAATGGATTTTATATACACAAAGAGCGAGAGAGAAAGAGAGGGTGGAGGGGGAGGGGAGGGGGATACGATAGATAAAACAGGCTGTTTACGGGGTTTCGCGGAATGGGTTGAAAGCTTCATGGAACGGGGAAAAGCACGGAAACGCCGATAACGAGTGTCGACTGTGAAGAGTCGATCAATACCGCCATTTCGAGAAGTCTACGTCGTCTATGATCGTTGTCTTTTCATTCGTCTTCTTCTTTTCCATTATCCTTATCCTCATGATCTAAGATAAGATTGGTTGTAGCTTATCGGGAGATTAATTCCACTGGAGGATCTTTCCTTGCTAACGAATGTAATCGGAAACGAAATTGAATGGTCGCGAAAGGAAGAAAACGGATTATGTTTGACGAACGAAACAAATTAAAAATTTCTTTATTACGCAAAAATAAATTTTACCCATTGAAACAATGTGACGTTATTCGATCGACATAGTATGTATAAAACATGGAAGTTTTAGAAAGTGAATAGAATCGTTATTTTTGATATATAATTAATCATTCTTGCACATAAAACGATAATAATAATTAATAAGTGAGAAAAAATATGAAAGTCAATTGTCTTGATTTCATTTTTCATAGCTTTGCGTTTGTATGTTTTATCCATTACATTGTTACATCATTATTTAAATTATCCACGTTATCAATGCTTTTTTCAATTAAACATTTAGAATCACCTTTTTAATACTAATAGAAGAAAGAATAATCCAGTGTTATGTATGTTATAACAAATATTTTTGAATTGATTGTTTCAGTGTCTGGAACGACGAATACGAAAGAGGAAGAGACGGCGATAACTTCGGCCACAGAAGGACCTACCGTAGTCCTCGGCGCGAGAACAAGGGCAGGAAATGATCCTGGAGGAGGTATAGATCTATTAGCAGCCCTGCAACTTTACAATACTACTCGAGAGGGCGTTACGCAGGTGCCGGGTCTGGTTAGACTGAGACCAGCCTATTATCTTCAGGGTGAGTCAACTTTGTTTGATATTTTTACCGGCTTGCCACTTATCTAAAATATTCTCGAAATCTACAATTATCGTCTAGATAATTGATTTTTTTTTTAATCTTGGAAATTCTTAGAAAGATTACGAAACTTTAATCTTAAATGGTTGACATTCGGCAGAAAAAAATTAATAAGATAATGAAAAATACATTAAAGCACATCTGCAAATAAATGCGTATCGTGTTATTATCGTATTAATGAAGACATAATTGGAAATAAAATCTTTTACTTGATTTACGTCCCTTCAAAACTGTAATATATATTACGCGATAAATCATGGCTCGTACACGAAGCTGCCACTTCGGTAATACTCTCTTAACCCGAATACTCCCTTAATTTACATATCGTTGGGGTGTTCTTTATGTGAGCTATTCTCCTCTCGCCCCTCGTGCAGCACATATTGCAATTATTATGTCTCGTAAAGACAATGATTGCGTTCTTTGAGTTATAACCCACGAAACTTATCTCCGGGTCATGAAATCCACCCTAGGAATTAAGTTGGGAACGACAGCACAAAAGATGATAAAATACGAAATAAATTACCTTGAAATCAGAATTCTTATCGCGAAGAAATTTCCGCCCCTGATATTATATCATAATTTATAATATTATGATTTATATTACATTGTGATATTTAGAAAAAATTTTTGCATACTTTGTAACAATTCACAAAATATTAAATATACCTATATTTATATAATTTGTGAATAGACAGGACGAGTTTTTATTTGTGATAAATGTATTTTCTTAATTGAATGCCATGTAATGCTGCAACGAATTGCATAATTACGATTAATTTACAATTCAATGAAGAATCCTTGTTCCAAAATTAGCCCATTGAAAAATGACGAGCGACAAGCGGGCTAAAATACTTTGCCTTTTGATGGATGCATATTTGCCTCTCATTACGCGCGGCTGGTTATGCAACGTGCGATTAATCGATATTGCGAAAGGTCAGTTTGATAGCACCGCCTACGCGTCGTCTCCGCTCGCAGACGCCAAGAGGGTATTCCCCTGTGACGAGAATATCGATTCTTCCCTCGAATTTCAGGAAGTTGCCAATTTCATAATACTTTCAACAGTCGACATAAATATCCAAGTCTCTAATATTTTTATTAAAAAATAATACAACTGACGTGTAACGTAAACAACAATTATCGAGCATTGTTAGTTTTTTTTATACTTAATTTTTGCGCGTGACACAGGACATAGTATAAATGTTTCCCGAAACTGATCGCGCTCGAAGGAGTTAAACGATATTTCTCTTAAATGGTCGACCTCTCACATCGACGAGCACATCTATTCAACCCCGTAACATGGTGTATCCAATTATACCGGGGCATCTCCGCGCCCTTCGGCGACGGGTGGTACCCAAGCCACGTGGGTGTGTGGGCGGCGGTGCAACGGCCGCGGAAAGCGGACCTGGAAGCAGGGAAGGGGGGGTTGAAGTTTTGCCGCGGGAGTAGGGTTTCCCCGAAAGAAACTTCAATTACATGAACGCCCCTCCTCGAGTTGCACCCTTACAGGACGCTTTCGTGGAAGTTGAGGCTCTTCGTGGTTTGCAACATCGGGAATGTAAGGGGGAATCCTTTTTTGTTCCTCATATCGTTTGCGAGTCCTTGACGCTCCTACCATTCCGGCTCTCCTGTCGCGTCTATCCGTTCGCTTTTGCACGCACGTTTTCCTCCCCATATTAGAGGGATATCAGATGTAACTGTAATATAATTTCTTTTTTGTGACTATACGCCACAAATGTTTGCTTTATAATTCCATCGAGTTCTTACCATTTAAAAATCTCCGAAGATGACAAGCAATAAATAATGAACATTTATATTACTTAAAAAATGATGATTTAACCTTTTAATTAATAAACGAGATAAAATTTATACTGTGATTAAATTTAAAAGCATCTACTTGATAAAAAGTAAAACCCTTAGAATCATCCTGTACTTTAAACGTAGAACTTAGAAAGTAATCATGCCAATTAATATTGATATTGATAACGCAATTAATAAAAGTTTACAGGTAATTAAAAATTGCAAAATTACTTTAATTAAATTCACAATTAAAACTCGATCTATTGCAAACCGTACTAAGTCTTTGAAAAAAAGTCTCTTATTTTATCTATTGAGAACAAACCGCCATCAACGAGGAAGTATTTGTCTCATGGCTTGTAATATTTTTATTTCTCGTTACATTTCTTGTATCCCATTTTAGCCTCTCACTCCATTTTGATCACTTTGGATAAACACACAGAGAAAAAGATTCTTTAGGATTAGATTTATCTCGTATGAACCGTTAGAACTAACAAGAGTATTCGTCACGGGACAAAGGACGAAAATGATATACAGCGACACGTGTCAGTTTTCTCCTAACTTGGAAAATAGGATCTGGCGACCCTTCTTTTATGCTTGGATAAGGGAGTACGATCTGATGATTTCGGCAATTCGATTGAAGCAATCACAAAATCCTGACAAGAATAGTCATATCTTATTTATCACAAACTCACAGAGTCCTTTCATTAACTATTCTTTTGTGGCATTTCTTTTGTGGCTTTCCTGAACAAAGTAATGTTTTATATCAACAATAAATATTTCCCTTTAATGCTTATTTAATTCTCACAATGGAGTTGACGTAGACATTAAGAGAGTGAGGGAGGGGGAGAGAAAGAGATTTAATCGTACTATAAATATTTTATGATGAAATCATAAATTGATCAGATCGAGACACGCGAGTTTTGCGTTATCGTTTGGACAATGTCTATTATCGATTGTTTGTAATTTTTATAAGCTGCTGCAACTTTCCTCTCTTTGTAAAGAAGTAACATTATTATTTTTGCAATAGAATAATAAATAAAAGTCTCACTATGTGAATAATCTTGAACGAAAAATTATTGTTGATTTTAAATACAAAAGGCAAAATATACATCTGCTAACGTTACGAGTGCAACTTGAATCATCAGCGAAAATAAAATGTCAAGATTAGTTTACTTTTCGAATCGAGTTTCATCGAAATCGGAAACGAAAGGTCTTTGAACGTTCTTTGTAAGCATTTCGAATGCCTTTCTTACGTCCGCGATGCACTTAATAAAGAGAGGTAAATAACGTTGACCCTAGTTAACTGCACCCCTACAGGAAATGATCATTTTTCCGGTGCTCGAAGCTGCAGCCAGTCTTCGCGTAGCGAAAACAAAATTTCACGGTCAAATTATGGTTTCTGCCCGTGTCAGTTCGAGTGCAAGGGTTGGTTCGTGCGTGCCAATTCGTGCGAAACGATTTTCTTCGAGCCGAGCGAGCAGCGCCCGGTAGGGGTGTTTTCTCGCTAGTCGGCCTTTCTCCTCCGCTCACGCCTAGAGGCCGGTGGTATTACATTATAATTAAGCGTGTGCGTACGTAATTGCTCGACGACGTCGTAGCCGCGAATCGACGGTCCCTCGGTCGTCGTAGGTGGCGAGACCCACGCGCAAAAAGGCACCGACGTTTTACTATCGGTCGGGTGTCCGGTTACTCTGTGAAATTTGAAGCGCACTCTATGCCGCGAGAAGCCAGCCAGTGGCAGTACGCTGCATTTTGCACGCCGCAGTCGTGTCCCTTATTTGGACAGCTCTTTTTCGTTAAAAAAATATATTGTCGCGTTATAATTTAGAAATGAATTTTCTATCTGAAAGGTATATATAAGAGAAAGAGAAAAATTATTAAAAAATTATAATTTAAAGCTTGATTTAGACAATAAACCGACAATAAGATTTATTAAAATTTGTTAGGCTAATATTGTACGGGTGGATATTATTAAATTTAATTCTAGAGTGCTGTTTATATATTCATATATTTCTCCTGTTAATATTATTCTAAGTAATATTATTCTAGTAGACGATTCACCTACAATTAAGAATTTTTTACATTTTTTCATTTTATAGATTACAAGATGTTAGAATAACTAATACTATTCTCTTGTAAGGAAATCTTATTAAACATTATTGTGGACTATCAAAATTCTAATAACAAAAGCTGCACTAAAGTTAAATTAACAGTGAAAATTTACTCACATTAGCACTCTAGAGTTAAAGAAAACGAACTAAAAGTAGAACATTTGAAAACCCAATTTCGAAAGCTAAACCATTTCCTATTATATTCATTCTCTGATTGTGTGTGCACAGCTGTGGGATTTCTCGTTTGCACGTGACACATTACACGAATCGCTTAATGACGATGATATTGAAGCCGCGATAGACGGACACTAGGATTGTCGATTGCAGTGACTAGTTGCGGTGTAATTTGCCAAATGGCCGTATTAATCTGTCTAATGGATAGCTACTCGGACAAGCAGCAACCATTCAGACGGAACGTGTTAATTGAATGTGCACAAAGTACGGCTATGATCGGTTTGCACATGGCAAGCCTAATAATAGAACATTAACATAATTTTTTCCACGAAATAGGACGCTTTGATGTCTGTTAAATTTAATAGATTATTTCCATTACGTGAATATACAATGTCATTTTCTGAAATTTTAGATATTTATTATGTAAACTGCATTCTGAAATATCTTTTTAAATGCAAGTTATTGATTTATGTAACGAATAAAATATTTTAAGAGATACTTATATTTTATGAGATTTTATGTATTTATGATATTCTCACTCATAATTAAATTACATTAATTTTAATCTTGCCTATAATAAAAATAATCATATTAATACAAAAATAATAGCTTTTTTCTTTTATTATTATACTCATATAAATTGTATGAATTGACAAGAAATAAAAAAAAATTATTTTATAAATCTCTCTCTCTTTCTCTCTCTCTCTCTCTCTCTCTCTCTCTCACACACACTCTCTCTCTCTCTCTCTTTCTCTCTCTATTCTGGTTACCAGCGGTTTATCATTCCGCTATCGGATCATTCATCTCGTTAAAAGTATTTTCGTGAACAGGAAGCTACATTCGGAAGTTGTGAACAATAGAATTTTCACATCAATACGATTACGTAACGGATATGACCAACTACCTTCAAAAATTCGGGGTGGCCTACATCGCCGTGCTCTAATCTCCATTGCTAAGTCGATAGTCCAGTTCTCACATTATTTTGAAACATGACATTTTACGTAACATTAAAAGCATTGTTACTTCAACTTCGAGAGTAAAATGCTCTTGCTGTTTACTTCTTTGCTTGGAGCTAAAGGATATATGACGCGATATGACGGCGGATGGGAAAAGGAGACAGCAGGAAGTTCTTATAAAATCTTCTCGTTTCTGTGAAAACAAATATATTAATAAATTAAATATCTACTATAATATCTATATATTTAAACAAGACAAATTGATTAAATATATTATTGTTATTCATTGCACCATATTTTAGATGACTATTTAAACAAGTATAATTAAATGAAGTTATTGAGCAGTACTTTACACCTCTCTGTTAAAAAAAAAATACATATATCTATATGTATAGAGCAATATTACATAATTATTAGCATTGACTGCTCGTTATACTACATAAATAATGCATATGTTTTTTTTAAATAAATTTCAAACAATCACAAATAAATGCAACTTTGACTTAAACAGCACTTTCCAAGAATCCATGTGTACTCGCTCAATTCATCATTGGATTATTAAATTTCAATATTGGCCCCTCTCACTGCACGACTGTGAGAATCTACAATATATAAACCAGGTAAATAATCGCTGGCCATGCTCTAAATTCCTAAAAGAGGCGGACCGCTTTCCGGAAGACCTTACTTGGAAGCGGCCAGATTAAAAATTCAAATCAGCCCCGCATCGATTTCGAGCACGGCATGCGACATGCCTTCCTGCAGACTGCTAAATTTTATTGAATATTCAAAAATTCTTGTGGATATGTTTAAAAACCATATATAATATCTTTAGGGAATACATGGGGCAGGTTTGCAGCAGGGGTAGGTACACACATCGTTTTGTTTATGTGAAACTATTGTGAAAATTATTGAAAAAAAAAAAAAACAGTTTAAAATCGTAAAATATTTCTTTTAGCATAAAGGTACTTACTTTCAATTTTTATTAAAATCGAACAATTTATTATAGCTAAAAGAAAGAAAAAACTGATTTGAGAGCAGTCGAGTAAAGTTTTAGACTTCTCGAAAATTTCTCCTGACACACACATATATATATTTTTTCCTGAATGAATAAACTTAAATAACGTAATATTAAAGTTAAAATAAGTTTCCTGTAATTAAATTAAGTTAAAATAAAGTTTTCTGTAGATATGTAATATACCGTTTTGTGTAATAAAAGTAAACTTTTATTAGATGGTTTTTAGTAGGTTCGCTAATTTATACTTTATAACATATTTAAATTTATTTCGAATTTTAAAGTTTGTTCTGCGCATATCAAGTATATGTTACGTAAAATGTTATTTTTCTTTGCTTCAAAATTTGAATAAAATTTTAAACACTTAAGTATTGTATATAATATTTTTTGTATAATTTCTTAATTTAACATTCTTCATAGTAGACAGTTATATGCATTTATGTAATGTTGACTTGCCCCGAGCTGCTAGCGTATCTGCCCCGTTCTCCCCTATGTCTTTGTTTTAATGTAATGTCTGATTGGGTTCACACTTGGAATAGAACTTGAAAGCGTCAGAAAGAGTTGAGTATATAGGATACGAAAAAACAGTACTGTATAAAATATATAGTTAAAGACTGCGGAGTCAGCCGCGCATTCCTTCTTGTCGCACCGACCATTGTGTTTTACTACTTCCAGGCGAGGAGAGGGAGCTCCGACTGAACGAGGAGAACTTCGAACGGGCGGCCGCGCTACTCCGGCGGGTTCCGGAATTCACTATAGCCGCCACGCTGCGCCAGGAGGAGACCAATTCCGGGACGATCGTCGCCTTTGCACACGGGAACAATAGGTACGAAATACCGAAAAGTCCCTTCCCCCACCTTTCCCCCTCTAAGTTTCGCAACGTCGTTCGGGAATTTCGGCCTCGTTGACCGAAATAAACGACAAGCTGTGACCTATTTCGAACACTGAGAATAATACAGATATAGGCTGAGAATAATATAGATATAGATATAGGCTACAGCAGAAAATCTCTCTTTTTCGAACGTATTATTTTATAAAATATAATTACGAAATATACACATACTCTCTTGTACGTGAGATATGAGATAATTAAATACTTTTATGATCTATTAGAATTTACAAGTGAAATGTTGCAATATATATTTTTCACGAATGACTGTGAAATATTCTGCATTTTATTATTTGATGACATCATCCTGCCTTAATGAATGCAGCAGAATAATTCCGCTGTCGTTATACTGGAAATAACAACGTCCACATTACTCGGTACAACTAGGACAAAGAATTATTACCCATTTGACAATAAAAAACCTTTACTGTTAAATAATATTGTCGTGGCGAGAAAGATTGTCGTGCAACAATTGTACGTATGTTAGATGTATGTTTCGTTTCTCGTCTCGTCGCTCTGTCGCCTGCTTCGCAGTTTTATTTCTCATCTGTATATCGTTTTGTCGGTATACATCGGGTATAAAAGAAGTTAGTGTGTCAATTGTCGAGCGGGAGTGAAGGAGCACTCGGCTCGATGCCGCATCCTTCGTCGGTACTTCGAGAATGCGGACTACCTGTTTTCGCCTAGCTGACACAAATTGGATAGAAACTGACGCTCGTGTATGTATCGCACGGTATAGGTACATTAACGTGCCGCGACTATGATTAATATAGATGAAAACTCAATAAGCTTCTTAAAGGCTAATAAATTTTCCAGAACTTAATTACGCGTCGCCTGTAAGTATATTCCATTAGTGGTGATAGCATATAATTCAATTGTTTGATGATAGATACATGAATCTAAAGTGTACAATGCAAATTAAATCGCTTTTAATAGAGTTTCAACATTATTACCCAGCAATAAACTGAAAATTTTGTAATAAATATCAAGTAATACTAAAAAAACATGGTCACTCTACGTATTACATAATTTAATTAAAAATATTATAATAGTTCTAGATTAAATCTTGAATAGTCGTATAAGTTTATAATTTAATCGGCAATAAACATAAGAATGTAATGCGCGTCAGGTACTTGGAGCTGCAGAGCAGCGGACGCAAGGACGAGCTTCGACTTCATTACGTATCACGCCGCGACGGAATCGTACACGTCGAGGCGTTTCCTTTCCGACTGGCCGATGGCGCCTGGCACAGGGTCGCCCTGAGCATAAGCGGCTCGCAGGTCGAGCTGCTAATCGACTGTCACCCCTTGTACAGGCGACTGCTGAGACCTGGTCCACCCGACACTAACTTCACCCTGCCGCAGCTCCAGCTCTGGGTAGGACAGAGAAACGTCAGGCACTTTCTTTTCAAGGTAAAGCCGCATCTTTTACTGCAGACAAGACTTTGTCGTTTTCTTTTTTCAATTCTAGTTCTTTTCTATCTAGTTACCAACTGATGCAAGACTGATATATACAAATATAAATCAATGTTAAAATTTAAATAAAATTATTAGATATTTATATATATTATTCCTGCTAATTTTATTTTTATCGGCAAAAACACAATCAAGTTTCTGTTTTGTTTTACATGTAATATTCACACATGATTTCGTACTCCAGATTAAGGTTTCTGATTTTCGCGCCACAGGGTGCTTTGCAGGACGTCAAGTTAATAGCAGGACCTCACGGTTATCTTTCTCAGTGTCCTCAACTCGACTCATCCTGCCCCACATGCGGTCAATTTTCGATATTACAGAATACCGTAGAACAACTAATGCACAATCTCAATGAGTTGACTCGTAGGGTGAGTAACTTGTATATATATTTATATGATGCAAACTTCTATCACTGAGATTTAAGATTCAATTCAATGTTGTACAAAAGTTGTTGTACGAATTATATAAATCATATAAATGCGTACTGCTATTTTATTGTATAATTACATACAAAATTTTTTTTTATGATTCAACTTTCTAGGTATTACTCCATATAATAAAACATATCTTACTTTTTTGTTAATAAAATATAAATAAGATTGTTTTTGTTCATGGACATCCTTCCTTTTAGCTAGCCGCTGCAGAGGGCAGGATAAGCAAAGTAGAGGAGTGCGAGTGCCAAAAGTCCTGTAGGGTGAACGGTACTGTCCATGAGGACGGTAAGACCTGGGAGAAGGGTTGTGAATATTGTTCCTGCGTCCACGGCGAGATCGAGTGCAGGCCGATGCCCTGTACTCCGGTCACTTGCAAGAATCCTGTCATTCCAGAGGGAAAATGTTGCCCGACTTGTCTCAGTAAGTGGAACGTTGTACTTCTGTTTTTTATACCCTTTACTTGTAATTTGCAAACATCTTTCCTTAATATTCCATGATTATAAAAGTTTTTTTTTAATAAATCAATGACTTCTAAGCCAATAACTTTACTTGACAAGAATCTCACTACATCAAGACTTCTGTTGTCTTAATTTTTATTCAGCACATTCAGCTTATTATTCATTTACACTATTTACATACATTTGGAATACCGCATAAATTCTTAGAACCTGAGAGGATAATTCTCTTGAGTACTTTAATACAACGTAAATGTACTCTTTTACTTTCATGCGCACGCAACTGACTGATTAGAATGGTTTCGTGTTCAGTCGAACTACTTCCGTCTCGTGCCTCATGTTATTTATCTCGCCATTCAATGTTCGTTTTCGCAGGACAATGTTTCTTGCACGGCATAATTTACGATCACGGCGAGAGGGTCTCGCCGAAGCAGTGCGTCGAGTGCAACTGCTACGACGGTAGCTTTACCTGTCAGAAAATCGACATTGACACCAAATGCCCGCCTCTGCCGTGTCCACCCAGCGAGCAGATCAGCGTGGCGGAGGAATGCTGCAAGTTTTGCCCAGGTACGTTCTTGCTTGGAAAGTTGCACAAGGAAATGAATATATCGACGATTTAAAATTTACGATGCAAGATTTCCAAAGCGAAATTATAAGCTATCTACGAGATATCACTCAATTCTATAGAAATAGTTGATAGTTTCGTTAAGCAAATGTCTTTTTATTTGTATAAATCATAAGTTCTTATTATAAAACAAACAAATATCGGCAAACATTGAAATTCAGCAGATATATAAATTTTAAATAACGCATGTTATAATATTAGGCCTGAAAAGAAAAGAACAGCAAGCATGAAGAAGCGAGCTTTAAGGCAGCAAAAGCGTGGTTCGCATATCATTAATTCTAACTCTCTCATGCATGGAATATCTTTTCCGATAACTCTCTTCTTTTCTACTAATTTTGAATAAAAACACATCCACACATCATGCATGTATATAAAATCTATAATTATATAAAAAAAAAAAGTAGCTATTCAAGACAGCATACAAAGACAGCATAAAAAACGGCGTAATAATTATGATATTCAATGATGTATTACAGCAATTAAAAGTCCTAAGATTATTAACATGTATTTACATAATATTTATATTAATTCAAACAGAATAATTTTACTTCATGAAATTGCTACTTTCTATTATTAATCAACTACAATGTCCATTACGCATGGGAGGGTTATCGATGCCAAATCGAGCGATAACCTTTTGCCTAAAACCGCTAAATCACTAATTAAATCTTCTAACCGTCCTCCGTATTTGCCTGGCTAATCCAATTTAACTAGGGGTGGACTACTGCGGGTTGGGCCACACGTGTCACACTAACGCGACCTGCCTGAATCTCCAGACGACCTTCGCCTGCAGTTGCCATAGCGGTTTCGAAGGGGATGGTCGTATCTGTCACGGTACCTAATGCTTACCTAACTTACATGTGCAATTAATTGTATGTAAAAAATAACAAGGCTTGCTCTCGCCCGAGAAGCATGCGAACTTTACGCCAAGTGAAACCTTTGCATGATTAGTGTCTCGTTTCAATTGGAAGTTCAAAAGTTTTACTTTGCATAATTTTTATGTGTTCTTTTTCAGTTTTAATGAGTTCTTAAAATAAACCTTATTCGTCTTTTTATAGTTGTCTCCTTCGTCATTACTTAATTTTTTATATGAATATACGTTAAGTGTTTTTATTTACTTCTCTACATATTTTTACTATAATAATCATTTTATTTAATAATTATAATTTTCTTATATATAAATTGTATTTCTCTCCAGAACAATATCAGACTTTTAATTGATCATCATCTCTCGAAAGACAAACCACCGAAAGTATGTCTTTGTTAAAACAATCACAATAAAGCATGCATAAGTATGCATCAAATTAAGATCACGATCTTCATGAAGAATCGACTTGAAAGAATATATAAATTGCATAAAATAATAATTGTTATTAGTAATTGTAGTAATATATTTTTTTCCCATAACATTCTACTTTTTTCTCTGGAATTTTATTTTATTTACACAAATCTTTTTCTTAAACACAATAATTAATGGCAAGCATTTGTGCGACTTCGTTCATTATATAATCAACGATGTTTTTTTTTCGCCTCGTCATTCAGACGTGGACGAATGCAAGCAGGCAGATGGATCGAACTACTGCAACGCGAACACGAAATGCGTCAACGTGATCGGCTCTTACACGTGCGAGTGTCTTCCGGGTTACTATAGAATAGACGCGTTCAACTGTGCCGAGCTGGACGAGTGCGCGACTGGTCAGCACTTGTGTGACGAGCACGCCACATGTGTGAACACTAATGGTAGCTACTACTGTATCTGCAAGGACGGCTATACCGGCGACGGCTTCACGTGCAAACGTACAGTATATCGCCTTTATATATCAATAGCGCTATATTTTAATCGGTAATTTCTCTATCGTTTTAAGATTTTTCTTTGTTCCGTTTTAATGATTCTCTTGAATTAAAAAAAAAACGAATTTTTATACGATAAAACGCGAAAATAATAATTTTTATTATATTAATTCATTAATATAATAATTTATTAATATAAATATATTATTAATCTATTCTATATAATTAGAAAATATTTATTACAAAAATCGTACAAAATTTTTAATTTGTATAAGTCCATTTGTGAGAAATTTATATGAAATGATTGAGTAAACATGCTACTTTATTAAAAGTAGAAAAGAATTCAAACGTGTTTTCTTTATTGAAATATTCGAGATCTTCGAATGAGTGAATGTGTACACAAACAATCGTAATGATATTTTCACTGATGAATAAAACAGTGAAAGGCAATTTATACTGAAATAATGGAGAATGTTTATTTTTCTTCAAAACATACTGCTCCACAAAGACAGTACGAAAGAACTCTCATCATTTTTTAACATTAGTCAATCGATTTTTTGTTCTCGGGAAAAAATAATTACACACACTAAAAATGATTTTTAAACTAACAATAATAAAATTGTGTCTCATTAAAAATCAAATCTCAATTTAACGTCAATTATTAATAAAATAAGATTAGAAGTACAATCACATCTTTTTAAAAGATGTGAATTAAAACAGTAAAAGATCTGAATTAAAACAATATCTTCTCTATTGTAGCTATGTGCAATCAGACTTGCCAGAATGGTGGCGAATGCGTGGCACCTGGAAGGTGCTCTTGTCGACGCGGTTACATCGGCAACAGTTGCGAACTTGACCTGGACGAATGTGCCAGCGATCTGCATCGGTGTCATCAATCGTCCACGTGTTTCAACATGCCCGGGTGGTATTACTGCCGGTGCAAGCCTGGCTACAGGAGTGCCCTGCACGACAGCACTCAGGGCACGCAATGCGTTGACATCGACGAGTGCAACGATCTAACGACTGAGGGAAGGCATACGTGCCATCCTACCGCGAAATGCGTCAATACCGTGGGCGGATACGAGTGCGTGTGCCCGCCGGCGAAGGACCTGGAAGAATCTGAAAAAGAATGCAGACTCAGTGAGTTCATTCGTCGCATCTGATATCACGATGCACTCATCTCTTAGAGTAAAACCGCTTGAAATTATACCGATAGTACGTAAGAAATTATTTTACATTGCTGTATTGCTGTAATTTAAGGTTGCTGGTTCGAAAATCGTGAGGTTAACAACGGCGAGACTTTGGCGCCGTCCGGAAATCCTTGCAGGAGATGCACGTGCCAAGACGGCGTGGTCACCTGCAAGGATCCCGTATGTGACTGCAGCGCACCGGGAAGCCACAGGGACAAGTGTTGCCCGCAATGTAATCCCGCCGCGTCCTGCAGGCATCAGGAGCTCCATCATCTAGTCTTCAGAAGCGGAGAACGTTGGATATACCAGTGTCAGACTTGCGAGTGCCTGGTAATGAATCTACCCGCAAATACGACAAAATATAAGTAGAATAAGAAGAATAGCTTAAGCATCTGAACCCATTGAATCTCAAACCCCTATCGTAGTTTCCACTGAGAAAACTGAGATTTCTCGAAAAAAAAAAAAAAAGACAATAGCCGATTTCAAATTTTCTGCGAATTATCGCATGATCTATTGCAGTACGGCGAAATAGACTGCTGGCAGATGGAGTGTCCACCGGTAACCTGCTCGAATCCCGTGACCGAGGAGGGCGATTGTTGTCCGCGCTGCGAGGACGATCCCTGCGCTCGTGAGGTGCCGGTGAACGGCACCTCGTTGACGGTTCCTAGTCGACCCCGGCCGTGCAGCTATGCCGGCATCATCCACGACAGCGGCAGCTCCTGGCAGGACCCCCACGACAAGTGCACCACGTGCGAGTGCAAGGTAAGAAGAAGGATCGGACGTGTCATCCGTCACGTCGCGGGATCCGCGATCGCCGGTCTTTGACCCGGTCCCATACGAGATCCGAAGGATACGGATAGGATAAAGAGGGGGAATTCGCCGGAGAAGGACGACGTCATGGGCACGGAAGACGTGAGGATGGTCGCTCGCCAAGTCCTTTCTCTATTCCCCATAAATTTTTAACAGCATTCAATCTAATTAATATAAAATATGTTGTACAATGACAATTAGTTATATTTTGTTACGCGTTAACTTGCGAGCGCATTTAATATAATAAAATAATATAGCTTTTCTTGTGTGCTTCTTCTAAAAGCAATAGTGTACTGCAAGGAGATTATCTCAATCACAAACCAAGTGTTTAGTATGATGGATATTCTCTGTTTATTTTTAATTGTTAAACCGACAACATTCAAATCAAACCATCCTAACGAGATCTTGGTACCCATCGCGCTTACTTCTCTCGCGAATTTAAGAGCTCAAGGTCAGTAAATAAAAGGAAATATTGCCTCAATTTAGCCGTGGATTTGTCATGTGCCTATTTAATTGCGCTCGCTATATACTATGTACGTCGACGTAAGATGCAAAAAAAATTACTGTGCAGGCATCCATCGCGGAATATGTACATGCACATATACATGGTGGAGTATTAATCATATCATTAAATCATATCATTAAATTTTATTTTTGTTTCATGTCATTAAATATTATTTTTTCCGTGACGATAATTAGCATCATCATCAACGTTGCCTTCTTCTTTATCTTTATACAGAATAATTTTGACTCTATTCTAACGTATTTAAATCAATAATTAAATTATATGTTGATTTTGTATATTTTCTTAAGATGAAGAAAAAATTTTTTTTCTTCAAAACCATATTCAAATAACGAGGGATTAATATTATTTCAAATGCTACGAATAAATACTCGTACATTTTTTACAATCCATTATAGATTGAAGACTCCACCTTCTGAACATATTCGGTCAAATTGTCCGACCATACAAACATGAAATTATACACACAAGTATCCATTTGTCATTTTATTTTTACTCGCTCTCTTTACTCTCTGTCTATCTGTTTTACTTGTCGTCAGTAGGTAATCCTCGAATAGTACAAGGTACATACTGACTGTTTCTTTTTTTTTGTGCAGTATACCATTTGTTTTGCAGTGTGTATTAACGCGAATCGATTTTGCAAAGCTAAACGCTGAAATTTTATTAACCGTATGCTGAGAGAAGAAGAATAACGTTTATAATGTACAGTTGAAATCTAACTTCTCACTCGCATGAATTTAACTAACCAAATTAAATTATTTACAAACGCTTCAATTTTGTATTTCGCAAGAATTTATATGTGTACAAAATTGTACAAAAATAATAATATTATCTGTATTATAACTAATATTAAGCATCTTCTCTCTCGGTGTGCATTAATGCGTCGTGCTGGCCTTGTCATTATACGATCTCAGCGCTGTATACTCACCACTGTAAAATATTCAAACTTCATATTTTTATACATTGTTAGACACATTCAGGGGCGTCCCCAAGCTAGTCCAAAGATAAATGTTGACTGTTTTTCGTTGCCTGCCTTGCACGTGGCAGCGTTCGTCGTTTGGTTCTCGTGAGAGGAGAAATAGATATCTTAGATTATTAATTCCGTATCTTAGATTTTAGATTACTAAATGACTACCTCCTCCTCGTAAATCCGTTTTTATAATCCTATGATTTATTACTCTTTAAGATTCACGTCTTTATAATAGAAAATAATGACAACTTATTTTTATTTAATTTGAAAATTTGGTATGTCCTTTTTACATGAAATTGCTAATATCTTATTAGTAAAAGAAAAGTAATATAATTAATTGAATATCGCAGATGTAAGATATTTAGCATGATTTGCAAAATTATTTTAATAACGTAATTTCTTACATATTCTTTCCATCGAAAAAATTGTACTCTTCATGTGTAGAAACTGTAGATATGGAATGTAATCGAATACTGCCACGGCCGTGAGAATCCCGGTTCATATAATCGAATCTTGAAATAAAACTTTAAATTTCAAGAAAGCTCATTGTTTTTCGCTTCTTTACCGAGTTTTTCGCTCTAATCATCGTCATCCTATTGTCACTTTGAATATACGAGATTTTTGTATTTTAGAAATTTCTGCTTAACTTTTAATCATTTTAATTGCAGAAACCATAAATTAATAATAGCATATATTTTATGGCGGATAATTTTAGTTTAACAATTTAAAATTTAGATTGTTTTATAAAACTTATGAAATTCTAAACTCACACACATATATACACACATGTTATATTTTCATTTTTATGTATTGTCTGTAAAATTCAACTCTTTTTCGATTTCATAAGTAGGGCGACGATGAATCATTACATGTGTTTTCTTTATCGTCTTATCTTTCAGAGTTTGAAAAGTATTTAGAGATGTTTTCTTTATATAAATTAAAACATTAAAACATAAAAAGAACGTTTAAAATATTCTAATGATTAACATTAAATCTATATTGAATGAAAATTCTCTGAAAATTAATTAAGATCACCCTTTGTTATTTCTGCAGCTTAATTTTCCAGAAGCTTATCCCTTCAACAATAATTAATTTTCTAATTAAAATATCAATCATAACTTCTCACTCCCAATCTGTGGTTGAAAGATAACGTGGTAAATCCGGAACACCTCATATAACGCCAAACCAAGATTGAGCCGAGATCTCACGATCGCGCGTGCTTCGGGTCGGCCCTGCATGGATCATTTTACTAGTGTTTATCGCCCGGCGACGATTAATAGAAAACGGACCTGACCTCATAATGATCAAAACACGTGCATCACGACCTTGACCCCGCCGATCCGATCCGCAATCGCCCGATCGCCGGTCGATGACAGTCTAGCATCGTGCCGCATTGCTCAATCAAGAGCGGCGGCACGGTTTCATCAGTGGATGACATTGGCATCGATTGGCCGGGGACCACCGGAATGGAATTCGACTGATTCCGCTAGGTCAATCATGACGATCTTCTAATCGCGAAACGTGGATCAAATGTGGCGCACAGAGAGGTCCTGGTCACGTATAAAGAGAAAATAGCGAGGGAGGGATATAGGAGGGGGAGTTGCGCCGGGGAAACATTGTCTGCCTGTGACTATGCTGTTGTAAATTAACCCCGCCACCCTGCCCGTGACTAACCTCATATAGCCTAACAATGGGTATCCTTGCAGGTGCCGTACTGCGCCCAATTGGTGAGCAATAGCGCGTGTTGTGTGCATCGGTAATCACGTCACTTCTACCTCACCTATAATCTCTACTACCTGCCTCTTCTCTTCTGTCTTTATTGTGTGCTGATTAATGTACTACGACTAACGGAGTGCTCGAGTGCTTTCTTCGTCTTCCCTTTCCTTCTCATTTATTTTCACGATTTTGTCTTGTTTTTCGTTAATCTTAATTCTCTCTCTCTCTCTTTCTCTCTCTCTCTCTCTCTCTCTCTCTCTCTCTCTCTCTCTCTCTGTCCCCCCCTTCCACTGTTTCATTTTTTTTAATTTTTCATATCTTTTGCATCCTCGCTTGATATTTAGTAATTCTTTTCCTACTAATTATTTTTTTCTCTGTTTAACTCCTACTTATTAGGACGTCCTGTTGTCAGAACGTTGAACGCCGCACGTTGATCACCAAAAGCTTTATCACTATTCGACAATGAATATATAAATGTATCGTAAGCACGGAGCATGTGCATCTGATTGCATTTGACGAAGTGTTCTCGACGTGACGTTGATGATCTTTCAAATTTAAGAACGGGGCGAATTTCAAATTAGTTCGGCAGAATTCCTTGATGCTCGTATATCTATTAGAAATTACTGACTATTTGACATTTGATTTTTTTTTTTTGCCATTGGAGTTTATCTTGCTATCTAACTCCGGTCATCTAGATTATATAACAGTCGGTTAATTAATAGTATTCGTTTGCGTTCGCGTTTGTGCTTTGCTAACTCTTTATCTAAATTCCTTATTTAAAGTACTTGTGTTGCTAAAAATAGCGTCTGCACGCCGCAAAGAAATAATTTGCATGCCTTTATCATTCACGATCGCGCAAGATAAATTCGTCGACGGATCGAGCGAGAATACAGCGTGTTATCTTATCTCGTCTCTCCGTGATAAGGTCGATTGCACGTTTTCGAAAATTCTGCATGCGTCGACGCATGCACTTTTCACGCATTTTTACTTTCCATACTTCCTGACTTTGCGCACTACTCCCTCTCGCTTTTCTCTCTTTCACCCCCGTTTTTTTTTTTATTTACGCACACTCCGAGACGCACGGTCGTTCGTACAAAAAGATAAAAGAGAAAGGCAATCCTTCGGTCGACGAATCTTTCTCGTGTCGATCGAGGAGCATGGCGCACGAGGTGGCAGACATGTGTAACATACATACACACACGCGCGCGCGCGCACACTCATACACATGTGCACACAACACATACACGGACTGCGTCTTGGATCCGCGATTATATTTGTTTCTTACGTCTCTTTCTCTTTTCTTTTTTTTTTTATTTTTTTAAAAGAGTCGTTGTCGCACCTGAGCCTCCACTGCACCCTCCTCTGATCTGCATTCGAGATTCGGTAGAAGCACCAAGAGGTCTCTTTCTTTCTCTGTAGCGATTTATCAAACGCCGATTTTGGTAAGATGAAAGTGACTCGCACAAAAATTAAAAATATAAACAATAAAATATCAAGGCTGGCATAGAAATATATCATAATGAAGTGATTAATATCAAATTTTTTAATTTAAATTAATTAAATTATTAAAATATTTATAACTGTCAAGTATCACTGTACATTAATTTTTCGATTTTCAAGGGGGACGAGCCATTCGCTCCATAAATAACTCCATGGATAATATAAAAATTATAGTAATCATTGTAATTGCAGTTTTAAAAATTCTATATCAACATAAATAAAAACAAATGATGGTGTCATATGTACGCATCGACATGTTTATTTACTATAGTTTAATATAATTTTTATTAACATTATAAATAATATGGTATTATATGAAAAATTTTTTTAAATTAATCTCTCGCCTCGCTTGGAAATTTCCATCTGGGAAATTACTATGGGAATCAAAAGATTAATAAACATTATGCGAGTATTTACACATATTATGTGCACGCCATAAAACAATGTCTTGCCAGAATCGTAGCGGAAAGTAGTGGAAACTTAGAGATTTGTCGCCGGGTATCAAAGACATACTATGGAAATTCATTGTTTTGCCCCCTTTCGAATGTCAGCATGAGTGTCCTTACAGTTATTTTGTAATTGTGATCATGACCACTTACAAGTCGTCTTCTTGACTGAGAGAAAAGGCGCCGCCGGCGCGGGTGCGAGGAACGTCGCAAGGGAAGTTTCAAGGGAAGTAAAGCCGGGGTTCGGATTCTTGCACGTTGGTTTATTATCTCGCCACGGCGGAACTGATGCGGTATTGTTCTACGAAACAATGAATTACATACTATGGACACAAGTACCTGCCTCATCACTACAGATTGGAAAGTCTTGGCGCGCTAAGCAATCGATTTGATAGTTAACCCATTTCATATCTGTATATAAGAAAATATAAAATATCATTTTTTATCCATTATTTTACCTATTTGTTATTAAAGCAAAAATATCTTAACACGTAAAGTGTTAAATTAAAATATTTATTGAAGGAAAAATTGTAATAATAATAATTTGATACATCGAGAAAACAAATCTAATATTGCAAGAGCTACAAGGAATGGGTTAATTATAATTTTTATGATTCAAAAAATTCTTTTTCTTGGGAACATTAGAATTGAAAAAAACGCCTTTGTTAAAAAAAACTCAAATCAATATAAAATTGCAATTGATATTCTGTGTTAGTGCAAAGAATTCAAACAATAGTCAAGAAACATTTCTGTTCTGTACTCTATTTCTTTCTTATCGGAACACAGGATCAATTCACGATCGGAAGACCAACCGCACATTCATATCATTTCATATATTCGCATTTTTCACGTGTCATCTTTGCCACGTACCGCGTTCTCTCATGTTCTCATCATGCCGGCCAAGACTTTCCAATCCGCAGTCGACGAATTATAAACGAAAAGCGCCCAATTCCCTCCGCCGTGGCTAACCCAGTTTCCCACGAACCTCTCCGCAGGACGGGCAGCTTTGCTGCAGCTACGATTACGGCTGCGGTGGCGATCTGGGCAACGACAAGCAGCAACGTTCTCCAGTCGCTGTTCCTGAGTCTCTCATACGCTATCCACCAGACCCTGCGGTCCAGTCGCTGGTCAACGATGCACCGGAAGCAGCTCTACCAGCGGTCACCGGCACACCCGGCACCACACGCACCATCACCACCTCCGCTGTCATCACCTCCGTCGCGAGCACCACCTCCCCCGACTCGTCGCCCTCGCACTACTCGTCATCCTCCAGCATCAGCAATGACAACCCCCACGATCTCAAGCAAGATCACGCAACGGGCTCGCGCATCTCGCCCATGTCGCGAGTCCAGCAAAGAAACGTGGCCCCTCATACCACCAGATCGCAGCAACAGCAAGCGTCGTCGACCACGAGGCACCAACAGTCCGTCGGAGGTTCGATGTTGTCGACGGCATCAGAACGGTACGCGACACCATCGACGACGACGACGACGACGACGACAACGACGACGACGACGACGACGAGAATGCCGTCCGCAACATCCATCGACAACAGATCGACATCGTTACGGCGTGGCCAGTCGTCGAATGCTGTCAATCGTCGCGGCGGTGCCGCCATCGCCTTTTCCTCTTCCTCGTCGGCGTCGTCGTCGCCGAGCAGCAGGAAGTCCATCGTCCTCGACAGCGCCACTTGAGGGCCGTGGATCTAGAGGAAGATAGAAAAGAACGAACCCGACACACTTGGCAAAGGCATTCCAGAGGGGAAACCCGAGAGGTCTCCCATAATAGTCGTCTGACGCGCGTTGCCCGTCTTATATCGTCGGCAGAAAAGGAAGAAATGAGACCAACAGTTTGCAAAGAGGAAGAAGAGGGATCGGCGGTACGCGGCCGATCGGTCACGAACGATCGGCATCGCCGTGCCGCGTTGCCACGAGGAAGATTCGTTCCATCTTCTGGAGCCTGTTTCCGGAATCTATGTCTGGCAATTCCGAAGAATTAACGATCAACGTCGTCGAAGGTTAGCCTCGTTAAAAAGAGCTAGAATTGACATTAGATCTTGTCACCGATCTTGGCCCTAGTCCCGCTAGGCTCAAAGTCTTCTAAACGCTAAAAATTCGAGATCGCCGATACCCTCAAGCTCGTGTCGTTTGCGATCGAGTCGTTCACAGATCACGTAGTCGCTATTGACATCCGGATCTAGAGCAGCCACGGGCCGGGCTTGTGGCTGAAAGCGCGTTATATACGCGTCCAGGACGTTCGCTTTTCCGCTTGAATCGCTCGCTCGAGCTGCGGTGATCTTTTCTCGCCTTTGCTCACCGGATGAGTGTCGGGGTGCGGCGCTAACTGTTTCTCGAGAGATAATCGGTACGGAAGTGACTTTTAAACTCAACATCAAGAGTTTGCGCACAATGGTCAGCTTGCAAAATACTGAATATAATAGATACAATAGATGCGGTTCAACCGAATCAAAGGTGCAGGTTAAAATTGATTTTATTTTTAAATTTTCGCTGACAAAGAAAACAACAATGTTGCCCGGATACGTTGATTCCTTAAAAAAACTTGTTTACGCTCTTAGAGTACATTACGTATGTATAAAAAAAGAACTTTGTATCGATACGAATTAGAATGAATAAGATATGTAGATAAGGAATACACACGTCAAAGAGTTGAAGGCTATTTTTTGTGAATCTCATGAGGTGTGTCACGTGTAACATGCAATTCAAAAACACACGGAATTTGCTTATAAACAATTTTTGTTTCCCTTGCATGACTGTTGCTCTGCAAATGTAACAACTGCAATTGTTATTTAGGGGAAACCACTACAACCATATTGATATTGCTAAAAGAAGTATTGCATATTTTGCAATTCACATAATTACGATTAGATCGTACCAAGCGTAAACAAAATGTGCCGTCGCGTATTTTTACGTAATCAGCAAAATTGCAACAAAGGCGCAATACATAAACATAACGGTACGAGTATCAAGTAGTATTGTCATAAATAATTGCGTGTAGCCAGAAGATTTTTGAAAATATTCCAAGCAGAAAAGTCTCGAAGCCACGAATTGATAGATTCGCAGTAATTATTTGACGATGTTGACCTTCAGCACCGATTGTCGATCGAAGCTGTGTCGCGCGTCCTCCGTGGATCGAGCATGATCCGAGCGAACCGAGGGCGCAGATTCACTTTCGCAGAAGAAGCTCCTTTCGCGAACAAGTAGCGCACAATATTTGGGCCTTATAAAGTAAATTGTTGATGTTCCGCTAAATACCACATAAACACTTGTATGTATGTATGTACGACGGCAAAGCAGGGGCGATATATATGTTTGTCGTAAGGAATTGATCCCTGACGGAGGGGAGAAAACACACACACACACACACACACACACACACACACACACACACACACACACACAGAGTGATGTATATTATATGTATATATTATACACACATTATACACACATATATATATATATAATATACATATATAAAGAGAAGTAAAAAACGTATGTATTATATTATACCGTGTACTATATGAGTAATTCCTGCGCATCCATCGATATATCCAAACGCACCGACTGTCAATCGTCAACGTCGATGACAACGCGGGTGGCTCTCTATTACGCTATAGAAATATCCACTATGGAGGATCATATCTCGTGACAATATAAGCGATATGAGGCCCCGGTACATATACAATCAACGTAGCGTGCGTATCCGGCGATAAAAATAGTTACGCTTGTGTGAGAGAGTACGTTTAAGGGTAATAGGGTAGACGCGATCCTTAAACCCGAAGAGAATTCAGTCTATCTTCTAAGGATTCGGCTCGATCCGATTTCCACGTTATCCTTAGTCATCCTGCAGAAGACGGACTTATGCTCGATTCACGGCTCTCGAATGAGATGTCGGAATACGTCACCGAGAGAGAGAAAAAAAAAAGAATGGCTTTGCAACTCACAGTGTGACAATAGAGAGATTTCTAACGTTGTGGCAATTGTTCACAATTCAGGTACCAAATGAAGAGTGTAATAGATGTAACAATTAAACGACAATAGTTCGGTTCTTATGTCACAATTATAAGATAGTTGTTTCCGCGGAATGCAAATAATGTCAATTGAAAGAGTGAATTTTGTAGATGTATTGCATACTGTGTAGTTAAAAAACCATCATGCCAAAGAAGATCCGTTCTTGCGGTCTTTCCTGCCCTCAGACGAGGTAAAAATCAAGTATGTCCGACGTTCCCGGAACGAGTGGAAGGCTAAGCCAGACTTTTCCTACATGCACTCTGCAACCCATGAAATACTCGGAGGGTCAATGGATTTTAACCTCTTGTCTGCGCTGGACAATTGAGCTCTCTCTCGGTGCTAAGTTCCGCAGAAAGACTGCCGTTCTTCAGCATTTCGCCCGTTCGCAAAGTGTGCATTTGTAATAGAGTTGGTTCTTGCAGAGTTAAACGTAAGGTAATTTTCGTAGCAAGACGCGCGTGCGTGAATTGAATTCACAATATATAGATATACGATAAATATATCCAGGTAACAAGCTGTGATGTTATTTGTCGTCAAAATAAATCGACAAATAACGTTAGCTTGCTATCTAGGTATTTCCCTGGAAAAAAAAAACTTAATTTGTTATCGCTATTTATTTAATATAACAAGTTAATGATAATTATAAAAAAGCATCGAGTCTCTGAAAATCAGTCATTTGCGTTCTCTTCTTTCTTTCAGCAACTCGTCATTGATATGTTACCGACTGCCGCATCATTTTACGCATTCACAGATGTCAAAGCAATCAAAAAATCCGTCAAAGCCCTAAACACGGACATCCACGGCTCACATCAACGCGTAAACGCGAAACTGGTTGTTGGCGTCGTCGTAGACATTATCTAATAAACATTCGGAATTATCACACGATTTGAGCATAGCGCCGATTAATAAATTAATCAGACCAGAAGTTAAGCATTTGCAACTCGCCTACGAGCAATAGCCTAAGCGATGTTAATTATAATCGAAATAATTTAGAACGCGGGAAACAGGCGAGGACTTAGCCCATCTAATTTTAGGGATTACGTCTTAACCGCGATGAAGAAGGGCCTAGCTAAACATAATCATTCAAACTCCGAGCGACGCACGGGAAAAATCGTAGACTTTTTCGCCGTGCCAATTATATAATGTCTCCCGTTACTATCGGTTAGATACTGGCGATGAACGTGCCAGCTGACTCGAACGATTCTTTATCTCGCTCAATCCAACCATGACCACTACGACTACATTCCTCCTTGACTAACAATAAATAGGCACTAATGAGAGAAACATAAATAAATAAATAAATAAATAAATAAATAAATAAATAAATGAATATACATACGAAGTATGTTACTCTGTTACTTGCATCGTTTCTTTCGTCCGCGAATCCTTTGGCTCCAACTTAAAACGGCTTCTATAGTTTTTACTAATTACATTTCTAATTAAAATATTATTAAATAATATCAATATAACAGAATATTCATAATATTACAAACAAATTTTTTTCGTTTTAATTATTGTAATTTGAAAACAAAATTTATCAAAGATTCGCTGAAAGAAAATGTAATAGAGAAGAGCAGGGCATCCTACATATATATATTCATATTATTGTGTATAAATACTATAAATACATATGAAACACACACGGAAACACGTACGAATGTACACACAGGTGCACGTGTGTGGACGCAACGGAGAGAACGACAGGGACGAGGGAGTTAATTCGTAATTAAGCAGGACTTAATAAATCTCCAGGCTGATATTAGCGTTCATGAAAAAGAGAAAAAGAAATCTCGCAATATCTGAGGACTAAATGGTAATTGTTCGTTCAATGTGCAATAATTTAATAATAACACCGCTAACTTGTAATCGACTAATTGAGCGATGCTACTATGCTATGTCGTGATCGAACGGACAATTATGAGTGAAAAGAAGAAAAGAAAAAAAAACATGAAAGATCGGAAAATGCGTTGACATTATTTCTCCGGCTCGAATTTGTCAGCTCTGTGATGAAATAACTATACAGTATCTACCTAAAGAGTTTAAAAAATATAGAGAAGCGCTAAATCAAATGTCTATCAGCTACAATACAACAACATACGACAATACGAAACCATATTGACAGTATATTTAGAAGATTAAAAAATGCTGCCAATTTGGAATATTTATCCTTGCCATAAAAGATAGAATGTTGTACTATCAGTACGGATTTTAATTGGTTAAATACATTTTAAATCAATAAATCAAGTTTATTTCACAGAAGTTTAATATAAGGGACCATCACTTGTCACAAGCTTTTATTTCTTAACAGTTAATAATTTGATAACTAAATAGGATTTTTGTATGAGTAAAAAATAAAGTAAACTTTTATCTATTTACTTGGAATATTAAATCATTGTTAATTTAATATTTTTGTTCATTAAAAATTTTTATAATTTTTTATACAGGAGATAATACAATATTTAATTTTTTTATCTTTTGTTATATAACATATTGTTAAGTATATACCAAGAGTTTTGCAATCTCTGTATAATTTTTATGACGTGCGAGACTACCCCAAAATTCATTGGAGCAAATAGTTAAAAACCGAAAACTTAAAATATTATTCTACAGATGTAACAAATTTAACTGACTTCGATTTGGTTCTTTAAATTTCTTATTACTAATTACTTTTTAACTTCTAGCATTACCTGATTTGATAATATTCTTGTTTATCTTCTGCACTTTTTTTGTACTCTAAGCCATCTAGTTCGCCAATCTTTTACTGTCGTTCTAGTTGATTTATTCAGTCAATCAATCAGCTACTTACCTTTAAAACAAAAACATACATATGACAAAATAATTAACAATAAATCAACTTAACATTTAAATTATCTTTAAAAAAGACGCGTTACTTTGCATCTTATTATTTTACATTTGTATTATAACCATTTTCGTAATTTACTGTTAAAAAATTTACGAAAATATTTGTGATTTCTGAAAAAATAGAAAGATGAAAGAAATGGAAAAGAAACTAAATGCGGTTATATTACGATTGGACAAAACGAGGAGAAATTCGAGCTGAGAGAATATAAGTGACAAGCAACAAACAAAGCATACATATATAGGTACACATAGACATGGAACCTAGAGATGACCCTTGAAAACTAGAGATGACCCATTGTGTCCCAAAATCAAATTCTTTCAGAATTGAAAGTTAACAAAAAAACTAATAGATTTGTCAGCAGAATAAGATAGTCATTTATTGCTCTTTTCAAACTCCCGTATGAGGTTTTGTGACCTGTTTATTCAAATTGTTTTAAAACAAATTATCAATTATCTGCATTAAGATTGTCCTGATGAAACGAACAATAAAAAAAAAAAAAGAAAAGCGTCGTTATTCCTCATTTTTATTTCACGCAATAAGCAACAATGTATGTAAAAATATTAAAACAATTTGAGTGCAAAATAATAAACAATAAATAACTGAATTCTACTGACAAATCTTACAGAGTGGGATATAACGGGTTGTGCTCTGCGCCTTAAACACTTCGTACACAGGCGGACAGAAATGCCTGGTCACATGAAGTTAGCCGAGTTTAGGGACATATTGGCGCTACTTAACACTTTCTAAGTATTCATGCATCGTGACTGTTGGTTAGTCGAGGACCAGTAATGCTGTCTTGCCACGCATAATTTGACATATCTATGATGCCCTGTGATGCCTATAATTTGACAGATTGACATATGAAGTAAAAATATTACATCGTAAGTATCACACGATATCGTATTACGTGTTGCATGCATATTATCACAATTCACAATAGTGATTATAATTATTTCTAGCGAGTCGCGCGTAATTTACCACTTAAATCTGGTAAATTTGCATTTTCCAAGCGAGTGATGGCACCAAAGCGTATGGATATGTGCTCAATATGTCGGGCAACAATTGTCAAATTTTTATTGTATTTTTTTCATATGTTCAATAATATCCATTACATCATGTTACAAAATAGATAAAAATGCAAATTTACAAGAGTTAAGAAGTAAATTACGCGCGACTCGGCGCTAGAAATAATTATCTTATTCACTATTACGAATTGTGATAATATGTATGCAACTCGTGATACAATACCGTGTGATACTTACGATATTCCGATTATGTAATATTTTCACTTCCCATGTCAATCTGTCAAACTATTGGTATCACAGGGCATCATAGATATGTCAAATTATGCGCGGCAAGAGACAGCGTTGCCGGTCCTTGACTAATCAACAGTCATGATGCATGAATACTCAAAAAGTGTTAGCGCCAATATGTCCCCAAACGCGGCTAACTTCATGTGGCCAGGCATTCCTGTCCGCCTGTATTGCATGAGCAACACAGCGTGATGACGCAAACACGCCAATCCATTAAAAAAGAAAGATTAGGCTAGAAGGAAATGAGAAAAATAATAGTATAATAGTAATTATAATAACATAATAACATTATTAATATTATTAATAATAACATAACAATAACAATAAATAACGCTGTTACTCTGATTGTATATAGTCCTGTAATGTTATAGTACCATATAGGAACGACAAATATATTATAATAATTAGTTAAATACACGACACATACACATACACCAGGACGCGTGTGTACGCGAAACGATTGATAACGATTAATCGTATGATCTTAGCTATTTACACATGAGATAAAAAATTGAATTGTACGAATTTACGTATGGAGCAAAACGATGGGAAAAGAAAGAATAATTGAAGAGGCGCTAAACCATTGCCGGTCGTTACGCCATTTTGTAAGACAAAATCGTTCCGGCTACATTTTCTATAAAAATCATCTTTTTAGTCAAAAACTTTTTGTTTAAAACGGCACGGTAGGCATGAATGTAGCCGGTACTTACCACGAAGGGCATAGGTAAATTCAAATTTTAAAAATCCATTGTTCTCTCTATAGTGAGAATTATATTATTCAAGAAAATTTATGTTTCAATTGCCATATAATAATATTAATAATAGACAATATAATTAATTTTGTAGAATTTCTGTTGAGGTACAATTGATATTTTATTTGTCATCAAAATTTTTTATCACAATTTAAACACTAAAGTTATTTAGTAGCACAATCCATACTCTTACGTTCTATTAGAAATATAACATATATCTGTAGTTTGCTCTTAATTATTATTTCATGATTCATCATATCATCGTTTACGCAATCGGTTTATTTCATATCACACTGACATATATAATTAGGTATCAATAAACATAATTTATTAAACATATCAAATAAGTTATTCTACACGAATTTAATATCTTAAGATATATTAACTTTTTAATATAATCAGCTTATATATTGTGATTTTATTTCATTTAAATATCTTATTGTTATCTCTTCTCTAAGTGAATCTTAAGTATAGAAAAAAAATGATTTTATTCTTTTTGCCCTATGCCCTTCGAATAGTATTCAATTGTCTACAATATAAGTAGACACGTGACTTAATGTATAATCAATATACGTGTAAGTATAAACAGTGAATAATTTTCGAAACGCCAATGTTTATTGGTAAATAATAGTTGACAATGGAGAATAATTAAATAATTAGTACTGCATACCTTATAAAGTCAATGAATAAGTAACACAGAGATCACTCTCTTATTAAAGAAAAATGTGCATTCAAAACAATATAGCTTTACTCCATTGGAAAAAAAAGACCGAGGCAAATCTTGTCGCCAAAATACAAATGGAGTTACAAAAATCTTTTGTACGATTTCGAGTTCTTATGTGATCTTTGTATATAATAATTACTCAAAGGCGAATTGTGAAAGTTATACGTGCAAATTTAACAATTGTTAAATAATTATTTCGACTTATCTACTGGCGCGAAAATGTTATTTCGAAAAAAAGAAAATACCACTGTACTAGAAAACATTTAAATCATCAATGTAAAGAATTAAAAAGTTTAAAAACATCAATCAAACATTCGAGTCAATTCTATATAACGAATAATAATTTTCATTGTAAACATACCAAACGTTAACCTCACATAATGAGAATTAAACCTGAGAGTATGTCGACCTCTTCAGAGATTAGCAATTTATAAATTCATCTAGTAAGGTGACTGAATATTTTTAGACAGATAAATCAGGTAGGTAGATCGATAGATAAAATTGGTACCTAAAATCAGAATGGCGATAAACACAGTCAAATACGCGTATCATAGTGAATTTCTATGTACATAACATTCATTATCGTATATCTCGGAGCTTAACCCCTTAAACGGACTTGATAAGTATGCTTTTCGCGATCTCAATACTGCATTATGTAAAGAGTCAATAAAAACGTTCCAGAAATTCTTCAATCTACACGAATATGTTCTACATAAAATAATATAATCTTTGGCCGTAGCCTAATCAATGATATAAATCAAACGATGAAAATATTTTATTAATCGGTCCACTTTGGAGGTTGGACGGAAATATAACAAAGACAGATTTTCCCTTAAATGAATTAATAATCAATTTCACACGTGAATAGAGAAGATATGTTTCGAGGGGAAATTTGATCCGTTCGCCTTTCATCTTATGGTGATAAACTCGAGTCATTTGTGCAGCCTAGTGAAAGCTTTACGCGTGCCTCATATGATCAACATTACTATCGGTGCAAGTAATATTACTATGGTTACGAAATAAGCTCTTCGCAATCATGATGTAAAGATATAAGGTGAAACATTCCCGTGGACGCGCACTCGTCCAAATTAATGGCGGTTCTTCGAACCAATCGGAGACTTGCCCTAAACTTCCAATTGAATATAATTACTTTAAATGTTTTTGTATGTGTATGTTTTGTTTCATCAATACTATGAATTTGGTGCAAATTTTGGGGCCAATTTTTGATTGGTTTTTGCTGTCATTATGCGCAATGTTTCATCTTACATTTTTACATCATATACGCAATCAGTAACAGCCTCGACAGTTAAGATTGTCAAGACAGTTCAGCATTAACAATAATCGAAAGCGTTTGGAATTTCGTAGCTCTATTTAATATTAAAAAAAAACTGTTACGTTTGATTAATAATATGCCTAATCAGTACCACAAGTAATTACAACAACGACTACCAGTAAGCGCTTGTTGTGGAATGCAAGATCAATTATCGGGAAATACTATTCTTCGTTCACTTTTTTTACCATCCTCATGTTTGAGATTCAAAAAATCAATAAAAGTTTATTATCCCGACAAATTAAGAGCAAAAAAGATCGTGTCTTTTATTATACAGAAAGACTACTTACAAAGGACAATTTTCTTTAACATTTTTTCTTGCAAACAGTTATTAAACATTGATGTTTAAAAAATTCGATTCTTTTATTTTATTTTTAATTACAAAATCAGATATGTATGTTTCGTTAAAGTTTACATACTTTTCTTTTTAAAAATAAGATTTATATAACATATATATATAAGCCTTATTAAATTTTACATATTTTTTTTTTTTTTTTAAATAGGACTTACGTAATAAGATAGCACTTTGCAATTATTGTACAACGAAATTTAGTATGATATTATTTAAACGTCTCATAAATTACAGCAAATCAATAAAGTGATTTATTACAGTGAAATTAATAAAAAACATATTTTCAGAAAAATTCATACTACATTCCAAATTAAATAACTCTGATTTAAAACATTTTAAATAAACGGTTTCGGAAATATCTCACAAAATTTTTTTATTATCAAAGCTTATCTGAATTATCAAGGAAGCTAATTCTAAATTAAACTTAATTAAACTTGAAAGATATATATCTCTAAAATCTTAATACTTAATACTTAATAATATACTTTTAAAAAAATTATAATCACAAAAGAAGTTTGGCTTGTGTAAAGAGACACTCTCTTTCTCTCCTTCTCTACATAAACAGAGAATACATACACCTAATTAATCGAAACAATTTTTTTGTAGTTGCCGATAAACAATTTTAGAAGTAAAAATATTCTCTTAAAAAATCAGTTTTTACATTTGTCAGTAAGTTAAACAATAAAAGTAAAAAAATATTTCAAATATAAAAGTTTTAAGTTTCCTAAAATACTTTATAACGGTGTAATATTAAATTTTTCAAAATATTCTTGTCATTTACTATACTTTTTAATTTTTTAATTTTTGTGTAATTCTAAATTAAAGTTCGTAAATTTTATATTAAATTCGGTATAAAATAAACTTTAAATAAGTTGTAAACAAATTTTTAAGTTAAAAACATTATAAGTAAAAGTGTTATATAAATATAATATTTTTGAAAAATCTCATTATGCCGTTATAAAATTTTTTCGTAAGTATAAAATTTTAATTATATTTTAAACATATTTTTCAGATTTTTATTGTTTTGATGATATTAGCTTAAAATCGTAAACGGATATTTATAAAAGGATGTTTTCATTTTTAAAATTATTTATCAGATAGAAAAAATACAAAAAAAATGTTAGACTTTTTACATTTATACCTGCTCAACTTTTGTTGTTAGATGATGTCCTTTGTTAGTAGTAATTGGCATTATCATCACTGCCGAATCTAATAAAGCCGCTTATTAAGTTACATTATAGAACATCAATCAAAGTACAAGACCCTGCTATTTCCTTGACAAATTTGGAAGGAGATTATTAAAATATAATCTATATTGTTTTCACAAATATTCCATTACACGAATATTGCGCACTCCACTTGTCCTCTAAAATAAAATCCGCGAATAAAATTAAGTTCAAAAATTTTCAATTTTTTATAACTAATAATCAATATGTATAGGTACAAATTAAGTATTCAAGTTTTATTTTAAATTATAATAATTTCTACATTTTTTATGTAATAAATTAAAAAAAAAAACAAAATTAATTATTTAATGAAGTTCATTGTTAGCTCAATTGTAAAAATAAATAAAGTGATTCATGTATCGAATAGAGATGATTACGGCCCTAAGCGCGTGAAATTCATTCAATGCTGACATTAACTTTAATCGCTTGTAATTATGAAACTATTTCAAATCTTGATATTTCTGTACTACATATATGTTCTCTAATTAAAAATTTCCAGAACCCGCAATAAAAATTATTTACTTAACATTTCATGTCCAAGACAATTTATGTACTTTTTATTACTTATACTTATATTACTTCTAGACAATATTATTATGCAAATGTTAAAAATGCGTATACCTGAAATATAATTATCTGAACTTATGTGAAGATCAATAAAAATGTATTCAGTACAAGTTCGGCGTAAGTCAAAGGCAAATTTTTGTCCGATCGTTCCATTATAGGAATATATATATATATATATATATAATGTAATATATTTAAATTAATAATATAATTTTATTTATAAATACTGAGAAAATCTGTCATGCGAACCCTCAAGAACAAATGTGCGCATTGTTGTGTTCTAGTCTGTACCATACAAACATGTGTCGTTGCTATCTTTATATGACTAGCGACGATTATCTAATAATATATACAAACAACAAAGCAAAGACAAAATATACTCAGAAAGAAGTTATGTCACTTTTGCACAGATGCACTTCAATTCGATAATGTCGGCAAGAGAGGAAAAGCTAATTTAATTGGAAATAAATGTAACATCTAAATAAATTTAACATTATGCTATAGCGAAAATGTAATAAGAAAGTTTGTTTAAGAAAAATTGGGAGTATAAATAATTTCATAAGAGTTAAATTAATAATTTTCTGTATAATCGAAATCATACAAAATTAAATTAAATTGTCCATCAATAATTATTGCCTATTAATCTTAAATTAAATTATTTAATTAAAGATAATTTTTAATAATACAATGTTCTTCGTAATCCAGATTCAAGAATAATACAACAGAGTTACATTTTGCGACATTTTTATGACATAATTCTTACGTTCACGAATAATATAAACTTGTCGGTCAGTTGAAGGTCGACCTTGCCGACAATTGTCCGTTATATCATCAATACAAGGCTTTATTAGTTAATCTCAAGCCCCCTCCCTTCTCCCATCTCTCCCTACGTCGCACAAGTTTCTTCGTGCAAACAAAATGTCCTTGGCTGGCTTGAGAGAGCTATGTTGCAAATTGCAATTACATTAAAGAAAAATTATTGGATTTATCGCGCGCAGTGGCGAGGAGGGGAGGGATAATTTATGAAAAATATATAAGTTATAAATTTATTTTAAAAAATAGCGTTTTGTGAAAAACGTGTTGTAATCGTCGCCGAATGATGGAAAAACTTTATCATCGATTTAAACTGCAAAAATAATAAGTATAAAAATATTGTTTTACAATATGAGGCTACTTTTCAGTTCCTTTTTACATTATTACATTGTTACATTATCATTTTATTGATTGCAAATATGTACGTAGGTCATTATATGCCATTTCTTAATGATTAAGTATATATCAAAATTAATAATATTTTCACATTATAATCGCATTTGGAGATACTATATATTATTTATGTATATAACATATATTGATTTTGTATGCTGATATTTCAAAAGACTCAAAGAAACGTTCTTATTTTATCATTTAATTTTAAAATAATTTCACATAATTATAATATTAACTATTAATATATATTTTTATTTTTAGAAATATGTCAATAAAAACTATCCCTTTTACATGGAATATTTTATTGCAGAATAAAAATATCTAAGAAATATTTTACAGAATACACATCCGTTGAGATCGCAGCGACATTTTCCACGCTTGTTGCGCGACGAATGTTTCTATATACGTGTATAATGTTAGGCCGATAGCTACGAATTGCTGTACGGTGAATTGCGCCGCGTAGGAATATAATGGGATTCATCTCTTGTCTAGTCAGGGTTATAAATAAATAAATTTGTTACTTAGTCATTTCATTTTTATCGCTGTGAATACGTAAAATGTTATTTACACGGAGCGGGTTTTTTTCGTTTTTGAACAAGCGTCTTAATTCGTCAGCGAATTCGTTGATAAAATCGTTGATTTTTTTATTCGCTAGCATCTACAATTTTAATGTCACGGTATCTAATAATCACTGCCACAAAGTTGAACATGTAAAAAACAACAAATGAAAAATATCAGCTGAATATCTCGTACATACGCCGTATGCCAAATTATTTATTCTGATTTATTCGCTACACGAAGAGAATTTTCTCTTAAAAATTACCCTGAAAATTGTGGTAATTGTGAGACAACGTAAACCTTAAAGAATTTTACCCCTATACTTTTAATAAAATTTACTAAAATTTAGGAAAATTTTAATAAAACTTGATAAAGTTTTAGTAAATTTTGTTAGAAGTATAGTAAAATTTATAAAATTTTATCAAATTTTATTAAAATTTTGGTAAATTTTGTCAAAAGTACAGTAAAATTCTTCAAGGTTTACGTTGTCTTACAATTAACACTTTTTTTCATGGTAATTTTTAAGAAAAAATTCTTTCCGTGTACGGTCTTGACACGGAACGTTTTTTAACGTTGGTATAATGTTGTTATTTGTTTGACAAAAGTGGTAAGTTAAACATGTTCAATTTTATCGCAGCAACCACTAGACGCCGCGACTTTAAAATTGTAGACCTTAACGAAAAAGCTAAAACGCTTTAAAATTGTAGACCTTAGAAAATGCTAAAACGCTGACGACTTCGTTAGCAACATATAAATGGTTTAATATTAGCGAATTTTATTGGTCAGATATTTACTCTCGAAAAGCGACAAGCTGGTGATAAAAAACGCCAGCGACAAGCGTCAAAAATCGCTCTGTCGTAAATAACACTTAAGATATCCTTTCTTTTGTTCGTCGAACGAGCAGACGAAATTAATAATAATTTCCATACGTCGAGGAATGACGAAAATGATGATCAAACATATGCAATTATCCATATTAATGTAACAACATTAATTGCTATTATTATTACTTGTCATTATTATTGATTACAGATTATTATGATTATTATTACCAATCTTTATTAATTATTATCACTACAACTATATTATACCTTTGTAAATGAGAATCAAGACACACTGAGGGCTAGGGAAAAGAGAAACTTAATAAATTGAAATTCTATTAACCCAAAGGTGTTCGATTGTCATTTACGTCTACTTATTGTATCCTAAAAATGACTCAAAAAATCAAGAAATGGACAAATAAAAAAAAAGAAGGTAAGTTTCATGATTGTGTTGCACGAATCATAATTGCCATTATTTGTAGATAATTTTGCTTTTAATTATATCAATATTATAATCTTAATTAATTTTTGCACTTAATATGAAATCCTATCTTGTAAAGTGCCCAGTGAAATAAATATTAATTTTATACAAATATTTAAACCTATTTTTTACTAGTAACGTAAAACATATGTAGATTAAAATCATATATATATATATATATATTTATTTATTTATTTATTAATAATAGTAAGTTAATTGCTTCCAATAGAACGGGCTTCCGGATACATGCTGTGTCCTGGCACAACGTTGCGCCGATGTTTCGCAAACATTGCAGTTTGCATTATCAGGGCTAGAAGTAGTAAGTTGAATAATAAATTAATTATGTATTTGACCGATAAATGTTTAAACATAAAAATAAATTTAATATTGTCTAGCTTGATTTACAACGGACCTTGGTGCTAAATATAAATTTTCTATTATATAATGTTAATATTCATCTTAGCTTATATAACTGCGTGCCAACAGTTTTATTACAAAATAAAAAATCTTAACTTCATCTTTATGTTTAAACCATTCATTAGTCGAATAATTAACTTACTATTATTGTATTTACACATCGTCTGAAAAAAAGTTTTCTTTAAGATATATTAATTATTGCAAAGAATAATATCATATGCCTAGATAATCGAATTAGAAAGACACCTTCATAGACTGATAGGAAATCCAGGTTCGAATATTTGAGATTCTAGCTGAGGTATTATTTTTTGCAATAAATTATTTATAATTTTTTTTCAAAAAAGGGGAGATCTTAAAGATGCTTCTAAGCTAGTAACGATATCTAGCTAGTAACTATATAATGCTAGTAATTATATAAAGTAACGATATAATAGTATATTATAGTAACGATATAAAGCTAATAATTATATAAGCTAAAAATATTAAAATTAATTGAAAAATTATATTTAACATTAAAAGTCACTGCAGACCGAAATAGACAATCTTAACTTTATCTTTATTTATTATTTATTTGTTAATTAAGACAATAATGAATAATAAAAAATCCATCAAACGTGCTAAACATAATTTGTGACAGAAAATAATAAATAAATTCAATAATAAATAACTTTTTTGAATATACTAGATACCACAGATGCGTGCTATTTAATTTTTTATTTTTTACCTTTTAAAAATAAGTTACAAGAATAATTACATAAATAACCATTTATACAAATTTGACAGCTATCCAATTCAATTGCAATGGCTGTGTTCAGCGGAAAAAGTAGGTTTGCTGTTGTAAAATTTTTCAACACAATTAGTTCTTGCTCTTAGTTCTTGTCAGATCTAAATATAAACCAATCATAAAAGAATTTTACAACAGTTTCAGCTTAGATTTTCATATTCAGTATCATGAAAAACTTCTATATATAAATTTTTGTAAATATTCAGGAATTTTTAAAATTTTAATATATCAAATTTATTTTGTATGTGTGTGTATAAATTTGTTAATTTTGATAATAAATTCGTATTCAATCTAAAAAAAACTTAAGTTTAAAGAAATATAATTCAAAGTTGTTTGAGAGATAATTCATCAATGACCTAATTTGCAGCTTTTCTGCAATAGAATTTTACTTAACCGTATGTTCCATTTTTAAATATAAATATCTTATTAATCATACCCAAAAAAATCCTCTTAAAAGTTGAAAGTTCTAATATTTAGAGGATAGGCATCAAATTTAGAATACCACTTTGTTTTTGGAATATATTTCTTAAATAATGGTTAGAAAAACACTATTGAAAACATGAATTTAAATTAGAAAGTATCTTCTATTAAATAATATAGTAATTTTTATAATAATGTTTCGTATTTTTTTAATAATTAATTTTGTGATACATGTCAAAAAGGGCATCTGACGAAATGGGCGCCTAATTAGGAACCTGTATACCATCAAAGAATTAATGTTATATTTTATTGTTTTATACATTTTACTTAAATTATGTAATTCTATAGAATGTAATTCTCTAATATTCTGTTAGGTTCACCAAAAAAGCATATTTTTTAACAGGCATCCTTTTTTCGACTCGTCTATTGTCTCTCGATGTAAATCGTAAAAATCTTGTCTCGAAATATTTAGGTTATTATACATATAAGTTATATATTAAAGTTATGGTCACGACCTAGCTATACTACGGTCAGTTGTCGTAAGTGAAATTACTAGACCCCTGATCTCACGGAGTGTTCCAATTTACGCACATACGGCAACTTTATTTTATGTTTAAAACTGCACTATAAAATAAATATAGTAGAGAAAAATTTTTTTTTAATGTAAGAAACATGTGAACTACAAACATGTGAAATGATGGTAATGTTATCAATAATACACTCAATAATGTTTAAACTTTACAATCAGCAAGAGAAAATTGTGCAAATAAAACTCTCCTTTTTGAATTTGTTTTTAACAGATTTTATGTAGAAAATGATTGTATGAAATATGGGTTTTTTATTTCTTTAATTAAATAAATAATCAATTAAGCGGATCATGTTTTTATCGGTATTTGTACAGCGATGTTTCCGAGAAACAAGAAAATTCAAATTTAGAAAACTGTTCCAAATTCGGTGTCTTTCCTCTACGTACTTAATTTTGATTATAATAAAATTTCTGCAGCACGTCACATATTGTAGTTATAATATGACAACATACGTAAATAATTCTTTTTTGCAACTTTAACCGCAAATTTTTTAAAAATTGTGACAATGTAGCAATGTAAAAACCGGATTCGTATTTGACATCCAAAAAAGACACAAAATAACTAATCCCTTTTGGTACTATTTTTTCATTTGACTGTGTAATTTTCTTTACAAAAAAATTAAAAAAAGCTTACTATTTCTGACAGTATCACTTAATGTGACTGAAATGAAAATAAATGTATTAAAATGTATAACAGAGATATAGATGAATTAGTTTTAATATCAAAACTTGCTATCATTGCTTGTCATCTACGTAAACTATTTTGTCTGGATATATTATCTCTTTCGTTTTGTTGCCATCTACTGATTTACATAGATCATGTCCCTACTACTTATGCATAACAGTCTGAAAATATTTTATTGTAAATAGACAGATGTATTCAAAATCGGTTCTTTGTGCGAAGATTTTTAAAATTAAAGCAATTCTTTTATGACGTCAATAATTTTAAAAGCAGTAAAGATTGCGATATTTAATAATAAATACTACAAAAATCTTAATGTAATTGTTGATAATTAAAATTTTAGTGCTAAATTTTTGTAAAATTGAATATACATCTGTGTAAATCTGTATTTTTCTTTGCAATTTTCTTTCTAAATGTCAACTTTTATAAATTTAAATTTTCTTCAGATGTCTATATTCTTTCACGTTTTCTTAATCCTTAAATCCACATCATTTAAAGCACATTTTCGTAATTTCTCAATCTCGATAAATACTTTGAACGTTTTATTTTTATATAATTGCAGTTTTATTTAATAATACATTTGAAAATATATAAGTATATTGTACTCGAAAATATCCACAAATATCTTTTAAACGTATTTACATTTTAAGATATGTCTTTTATATTGTTAGTAAATAAAATTGATCAATTATAAAACTCTAACAATTAAAAAATCTTATATTAATAAAATTTTATAAATATACGAAAAATTTACTATTATCATTACATCAACAGCATATTATCAGCGTATACAGATTATTAAATACACATACATACACACATCTACATATGTGTACTGATGTCGTTGATTCCAATGTCAAATCTTAACTTTCTCTCTACATATATTTGCAGTGCATGTATGTTACAGATATACAGGTGTTCAACAATTAAAACAGAGATTTCGAGCACTTAATAATTTCACCAAAAAAAAAAAAACTTGCAACTTTAACAAAAATTATATGTGTGTAAAATCTAACAGAAATAGATGAATAATTAGCAAATACTGTGATATGCACTGTAAAAAATTTTTGTAAAATAAAACTATAATAGTTGATAATTTTGAGACCAACTATAATAGTTGTAAATTTTCTCGTGTCTATAATTTTGCAGTATACAAGTAATAATGTCATAATTTGATGTAAAAATGTTTAATTTGTCATAAATTTGTTTACAGTATATACACAAGTGTAAAAAACAAATTAAGAAGTTATTAAAAAATTTATAAACAAAATTACCAACACATTTACAACTATTATAGTGGGTTTCAAAATAACTCACTATTATAGTTATAATTTTACAAAAAATTTTTACAGTGTGTATATGTATTGCACCTAATCAATCTAGCTGATAAAAGCAGAACTTTCAAATTCTATACGTGACAGCCAAAATTCTAGCAGATACAAAAATTAGCGATACATTTTGATTGTAATATCAAGAAATCTGTCTATATCAGCAAAAATTTTTGAAGGGTGTTGCCCCCCCCCCATTTTATTGAAAAAGAGAATGTATAAAATTTTTCTAGTTTTCTTTTCGGGGTGGAATACGGAATCGTCACAGCGTAAAAGATCAATGCGCTACATGACACTTACCTCTACGTCATTGATGTAACGATAATAATGTGACTATATCTCGAGTCTCTGTCACATTCTATAAGCTCTGTATGTGTCTCTTTTCATTACAGCATCTCACGTTCTTCCACAGTATTTACTATTAGGCATGCGCGAGATAAGGTTAGCGCGTGATGATTGTTGCTGACGTTCGGAGTATATCTGCCGCGTCGCAGCACACAAGTCATAGATTTAAATAACGTAAAACTCCGTGTATGTTCGTAGACTCAAACGTCAAAACGATATTATTCCAAACTGAATACTCAATAACTTTATTCTTATCGTTTAAAAACTATTCGATACATTTGTTAAATAATGTGACAGCCCTCCCAACGCAGTAGAGGCTCTTTTTAAATAACTCTTTAAGAGTTCAACCATTAAACAGTTTTGTACCGCTGACAGAATAGCATTCACCATTTGGACTACAATCGGAAAAAAACTTTTTAAAAAATATCGGGCTTCTATAAAGACTTATCATGTCTAAAACCAAAGATATTACCAAATTCTCAGATGAACAACTGCAAGAATTTCTAACGTCTTTCGACATAGTGCTGTGCGATATCGACGGTGAGCAATAAAAATCTCAATTTCTAATCTTTACTGCATGTGTATTAAACGTGATAGAATACATTTACATTAATTAAAAACAATTATTGTAAAAATCGCAAAATGGTAAAAGATTTTTCTATTGAGTTTAGTTCGTTCTATTTACACAAACATTGTGTTAGTAATAATTTAACACGCGGTGTGTATGTGTGTGTATTATTATCTGAAAAGTTAATATAATAAACAATTAACTTAAATAATTAGAAGTATTTTTTAAATAATGGAGATATTTTTAAAAAAATGTATAAGATGTAATAATGAAATGTAAAAGTTTTTTTATTTTTTTATCTGCAATAAAAAGTTATATATCTAATATTTTTAAAAAATAAATTTCAATAATTAATTTTTATTTATAAGTATTCATAGTTGTACATCTATGCCATGTGTATAATCTTATCTCTTAAATAATAAATTATAAATAAAACAAATTTTTTACGCACAAAATGTTGCAACAACTGGTTACATTTTGTAGGAGTTATATGGCAACTCAATAAACCTATTGAAGGTGCTTCTGAGTCTTTAAAAACATTGCAAAACTTAGGAAAACAAGTGTATTTAGTAACGAATAATAGCACAATATCGTTAAACAGTTTTTATGAGAGCATTCAATATATCCGTTTAAATTTAACTTCGGTAAGTATTTTAATATTGATTAAATATCTGGTTATTTTATTATATTATTGTGTAACTTCATATAAAGATATAATGATTGGCAAGATCTTGTGCGCGCGCGCGCGCGTGCGTGCGTGCGTGCGTGCGTGTGTGTGTGTGTGTGTGTGTGTGTGTGTGTGTGTGTGTGTGTGTTTTTGATGAAAATTTATAATGACACAACTTGTTTTGCAATTTATTTTCTATGACCGTCTTTTTTATCAAGAAATTTTAAAAACTTATGCAAACAATAAAAGAAAATTAAAAAGATAAATTTACTTTAATAATAAAAAGTAGAAGAAAGTATAAATAATAGTTTTAAATTGATTTTTAAACCACTTTCTTATACGACTGATTTTTTCACAAAATATAAAATAAATTAATAAGTACATAAAAAAATATCAGCACGAAGATTCAGCTATGGCCAAATAGGTTTGTTTTTAATTAATTGTGTTTTCACATGTATATATGTGTATATTTTTTTCTTATTATATTATTCAAAATAAATTATTTAATATTTTAATAAATATCAAATGTAGTCACAATAATCAAATGTAGTAATAAAAATAAAAAATTAAATATTAACGATAAATATTTACGGCATTTCAACTTTCAAGACTAAAACAATTCCAAAATAGACAAATTGATTATTCATGTTAAGACTATTTTTAATTGTAAAAAATTTACACTAAATTTTAATAAACATTAAGTGAACAATAAATATTAGAAAAAATAGTTGCTGATTATTTTATTTTAACAATAAAAACAGTCAGTAATAAGTCAAAATTATATAGAACCAGGTAATCAACACCATAAAAATAATTATTTGGTATTTAAAGAAGATTAATTTTTGCGACGAAGCTTTAGCCATCGTTCCAAATGAATCTCGGAAAATTTTGATAGAAGCAGGAATACGATTAACAGAGCAAGTAAGTAAATAAATCTTTTTCGTTTTTTAATAAAGTTTCACTTAAGTAACACTAACAAGGGAACGGTCGGAAGTATCCTTTACAGATTTTAATGAACTTTGGATATGTTGTAAAACGTAAAAAAATATTACACATATATATTTTTTTTAGCTGCGTATCTCAACGTTTAGAGGTTGAAACCACCCCTTGAAAATAACCCATTTTTTTGTTTTTGACGTTTGATATCTTTGAAAATATAAAGATTGTGAAAAAATGTTCTATACGAAAGTTTTATGGCATTTTATACTTTTTATAATGGTATACTTATATTTTTCAAAAATTTTTTAATTTTTTAATTTACCCCCACAAAACCCCTTTTTTGCAAAATTTTAAAAATTTTGTAAGGACCAAAATTAAAGAGCACTAAAAATCAAATTCATTTATATATAATAATATATGAGTTCTATCCTTTCTAATTATTGGCAAAACAAGATGGTAATTTCGTGCTATAGACGTCACGCTGGAAGCAGTGTTACGTTATTTTTTTAGTCGTGTCACACTTAATAAGTACTTCTTCTGCGTATATTTTTATATTAGAACATAAAAACGGATTATAAATATATATATATAACAAAAATAACATATACGTATGTGTACTGTATTGCAAGAATTAAAATAGTGCTGTGATGCGTAATATAGAGATTATTTTACCTCTGCAGGCATAATTATATTTAAACAATATCATATCCGAGGTGGCGTTTGCACAAAGATTAATCAGTTTAATCAGTGTTAAAAATAGTACAAAGGAAAATAGTTCTGATTAATACATGCATATTAATAAAATTATTTTAAAAAATATGGGTTTAATATTTTTTTATGTTCTACAACATATCCAAAGCTCATTAAAATCGGTGAGCGACACGTCCAACCGTTCCTTTGTAAGACAATGTAGAAGTTAATCTGTCTCTTTTGTTACTTCTACAAAGATTTAATAAAATTGGAAAGTATGTAATGACATATTAAATTAACATTCTATTCTGCAGCCAAAAGCTTTTATAACAGATCCGAATGCAACTATAAAAGATGTCTTAGATCGACCATCCGTTAAAGCTGTAATTGTTGATTTTGATGTCACTTGCAATTGGTCAAAGTTAGCTTTGGCTATATCATGCCTCAAACGTAAAGATGTACTGTATATAACAGGAGCAACAGACGAATGGTACCAAATACAAGCATCACCTCAAATTAAAATCTTGGGTAAGTACTAACTCGCGTAAAGAACACGGTCGGGCTCGCGCTACGCTTTCACTTGGCGCGAGCCACTACCGTGTCTCTTGATTATTAAATAAAAATATTCTGTATATATGTATTTATTATTATCAATGCAATTGTAATTCTATCTTTATATTATAGTTATATTATAATAAACAGAATTTATCCTATTAAATGATGATATACTACTTCATATACATATAAACCAAAAAATAATTATACATTATTATATATTAGATGCATATCAATTTTTATTGTAGAAAATATAATACATGTATTTTATACAAAATAGAAAATTATAGAAAATAAATATATGTATATTTTTCAATAAGTATATGTAAAAAAATGAATATATGTATTCGAATTTCAATTTTTCATAATTAATTAAGCTTAATTGAGAGAAAAAGATAAGAAAATCTGATTTTTTTGTTTTTTTTTCATTGAGTCTAGGTCCTGGACCATTTGTGAACATTATTAATGCACACAGTGGAAAAAAACCGATTCAATGTGGAAAACCTAGTCAAAATTTAAAAGACTATCTTTTGGATAAATGTAATGTAACAAATTTAGAAAGATGTTTAGTCATTGGCGACTCGTGAGTAATATTATGCAAAATATATTTCTGAATATTTCTACAATTGTTAAAAATTGCTATTTACGTTAAATTCTAAAATAGATTTATGTTAAATAAAATATTATCTCATTAGAATATTTATTATAAAAAAATATTTTATCAATTTATTTTGGAAATGTAAACGTAGGGCTAAGCAAGACATGAAGTTTGCTTCAATGTACGGATGCATAAAACTTTTGGTCGGCACGGGAATTAATACATTGGAAGAGTCCCAAAAAGAAGATGACACTTGTCCAGATTACTATCTTCCTAGCTTAAGTCAATTATTTTCCGCCAATAACGCTTAACAATGTTAATGTATTCAATCACAAAAATAATTAATAATTTAAGCTCTAACAAAGAAAAAAATTAGCAATCACAATATTAATTGTTCAAATCAAATATTACAAGTAATTATGATATACATATAGGAATACAATTATATTGTATATATTTCTTAAATAATAAATTACTGATAATTTTTTATCTGTTGTTATTAAAATATTTGATATTGTATAAATATTGTATCAAATACTAAATAAATTTTAAAAATTTTATCTATTCTATCAAGAGTTTTATATAATTCTTGTTGAGTCAAGAAACTCGACACATTAATGCGAATAGAAACAATGTATAAAAATATTTTATTAATTATTAATTAGAGATGTAAAAAAACGTATAGCTACTTTCTTCACAATCTTATTTTGCACCCACAGAAAAGATTTCTGGACTTAATGCTATTACTCTTCGATCTATCATAAAATAGGATCGATATAGCGCCAATAATATTTATCATTACAGAAGAAATATTTTATTCTTAAATAAAAAATTCTTAAATCTAAAATAAAATAATTTTTAATACTATCTTATTAATTTTCTTAGGATTTAATTTGACAATCTTATAATTCCTTTCTAAAAAAAGGCGTCATTTTCAGTCAGTACTGGCAGTAAATTTCGGAACGCAACCTATGTCGTTAATCCCTAATGTTAATTGAAGAAAAAAAAAACAAGAAAAAAAAGAAGAGTCATCAAAGCTGACAACATTTCTTTACATTACAGTGTCAATGTCATACTGCTTTAAAGAAGATTTATGTATGTTGCGTATTTTGTATTTCTTTTTTTCTTTTCTTTAACGCCACATAGCGGTAGTGAACAAAATACCATCTTAAGAATAAAATATATTTTAAACATAAAAATATACTATAAGCTTAAATTTATATATATTACTCTCAAGGTAATAAGTCAATCTTATTAATTCGAAAAAGAAGAATAGAAATTTGTGATTTAATCTTAATCTTGTTTTATTTTCATGCTACATAAGGTTGTAATAAGTTTAAATATGTCAAGAATATTTTTTATCAGGTCTCAGAAATCCTTTGAGGGTGCTATTCGAAAGAATACAAAACCTTTCTATACAATAATTGCGAACCAAATCCCTCGCGCTGCTCCTCATTCCTACCGAAAGTTCTTTCGATTCTTCGACCGCTTTCTAAGCCCGTTTTTGCGGACCTCTACGCTTGGTGTTCTTGTTGTTAGATTGGGGCTAAGATGATCACGCCAGACATCCGTGCGTGTTTCTTATGTTTCTTTCCCCGTAAACAAGTTTGCGCGAACAAGAAGCGTCTATCTTTTTTCTACTCCTAAATATTATAAATTTTAAATACTTTCAGTTATATTTTACACACGCTCACATCATGTTTTCCAATATATTTCTTAAAATTCATATATCAATTCAATTAATCATTACATAAATAAAAAGATAAATTTAATTACACAAAATGTGCATTTAATAATTGATTCTATTCGTAAATAATAACGAACTTTTACTACTAGAAATACCGTAGAATACTGTATCATAAATGTATCATCATTATAAGTCATTGAGACACGGTTGTTATATGGTCAGAGGCCTCGTCAGATAAGAAAGCTTAAGTAAGAGTAGGGATGATAATCTGTAGCAACGTATGATCGCTCTGGTCCCACTTTGTGTCAGTCGGTGTGCTGAGGTTGATCAAGATGGACATCACAACATTGTCGTTACGATTATTTATAATAATATTTGGACTGCTCGTGTCGTCCAGTCAATGTTACAAACCGGATAGTAAGTAAAATGGCTTGCAATTTTCTTTTAGTACGTGCATTCTTTTTTTAATACAAAATATTAATGCAAAACAAAAATATTTAATAATTATGCCACCACAAAGATAATTATTCTCAATCAACATGAACTGCATTTCTAATCTGTCGTTAATAATTAAACTTTTTCGCAAGATAACACTTAAAATTTTACAATATCTTAAAGTGTGAGTAGTATTTCAGAATACTTTAGGCCATATAAAATCGCGCACGTCGCCCGAAATTCAGGCGAAAGCAGCTAAAGGTGTCGCGGAAAGACTGCTGGGCAAAGAGATATCTAAATTGTTTATTATGATACTAAATACTAATTTGGGGCCTATTGACAAAGATACTTTCCAGGTACATTCATTTTTTAGTACAATAATTACACTTTGTTTGCGAATTTGCGAAAGAATAACAGTAATTGTCGAAAAACTTCTTTTTTTGATAGATAACAAAAAATCCTCTAGGTAAAATCGAAATTCATGGCACTTCCGGAGTAGCTATTACATGGGGTTTACATTATTATTTGAAACACCATTGCAATGTTCATATATCATGGGACGGTATGCAAATTTCGTTGCCAAACACCTTGCCGGATGTCCGAGTTAAAATTACATCAAACGATAGGTGAGAGCACAATACTTGACTTACATTAATCTGATATATTTGTTTTTTCGGCGATTATATTATATTTTTAACGTTTTTCCGTAACTTTACAGATTCAGATATTATCAGAACGTGTGCACCATGGGTTACAGTTCGGCCTGGTGGCAGTGGCGCCAATGGGAAAAAAGTATCGATTGGATGGCCCTTAATGGAATTAATCTTGCCCTCGCTTTTACTGCACAAGAGGCGATCTGGCAAAGACTGTATCAAGAATTGAATATGACGAAATGGGAAATTGACGAGCACTTGGGAGGACCTGCTTTCTTACCCTGGTCGAGTGTTTATATTCCTCAAATTTCTTTATGTGTGGAGGATACAATAGAATACACTTATTGATATAACGCAGGGCGAGGATGGGCAATATTCGTGGCTTCGGTGGACCATTATCATCAAATTGGCATAATCGCACTATACGTCTACAGCATCAAATTCTTCGGAGAATGAGGGATCTCGGGATCGTTCCGGTGTTACCAGCATTCGCCGGTCATGTGCCGCGAGCTTTTGCCAGGCTTTTCCCAAATGCTAATATGACAAAGATTGAACCGTGGAATAAATTCAAAGACAAATATTGTTGGTACGATCAAAATCATCTGGTTATATCTAACGCAATCTTTTTCTCTTGATTATTTCCAAGTTTAAAATAATTCTCCGTAGCGTAAAATATTTATAACTAAAACCAAGAGAAAAGTATTGAAAATAGATACAAAATATTCTCCACGCTGAGCATTTTTCAGATAAAAATATCTCATAGAAAGTTTTATTTAATAAAATAGAATTAAATAACAATTATTTAATTTGTTCAAAATCATTTTTTACTTTCAGCCCTTATTTGTTAGAACCGACGAGTCCGCTATTTCGAATGATTGGAGAAAAATTCCTTCGAATGGTAAGTTAAAATAATTTCGATAGAGATAAAGGCTCAAGTAAAGACATGAATATTTCATTGTTACAGTACATCGATGAGTTTGATACCGATCATATTTATAATTGCGATACTTTTAATGAAAATACACCTAACAGCACTGAACTTATTTATTTGAAAAACGTCAGCCAATCGGTTTTCTTAGCCATGAATGCGGTTGATTCTAAAGCAATATGGTAAGTGGTTTGATAAATTAAAGAAATTGTTTATTAAATTTACTTTAACACACTTAGGTCGGTATGTATATATATATATATATATTCTTACTTTAAGATTGTCTTAAGTAATGTTTTAAGATATTAATATATGTCCGATCACTTAATTATTTTTTAAGATAGTACTTAAGACGATCTTAAAATGTAACGCGCGCGCGTGCGCGCGTGTGTGTGTGTGTGTGTAATATTTCTATATCAGTTATATCATGTGACTTTTCTAGGTTAATGCAAGCTTGGTTGTTTGTACACGACATCACGTTTTGGACGGAGTCCAGAGTGAGAACCTTTTTGACCTCGGTACCCACAGTAAGTTCGGAATATATAATAAATATCGATTGTATCTCATTGACAAATACGCAGCTACAATGCATAAATGGATAATTCCTGCAAAATATGATAAAATGTCTTTTATCTTCTAAATGTATTATTTACATTAATGAATTTACAACAATGAATTTAATTTATTTTGCCGTTATGATATATCTAACATGTATTAGGATAGAGAAAAACAAGATACCGATAGAAAATTGTTTAAAAAATATTTATCTATTCTCTTTTTCTTTGATAAAAAAAAAACAATTTTGTATATCACAGTATTTCTAAACATATTATTTTTTAATGACAGTAAATGTGACTTTAAATTGTATACTAAAATGAACTGCAGGGACGAATGTTGGTGTTAGATTTACAATCGGAACAATTCCCACAATATGAACGATTTGAATCATATTATGGTCAGCCATTTATTTGGTGCATGCTACACAACTTCGGCGGCACCTTGGGAATGTTTGGCTCCGCGCAGATCGTTAATCAGGTATTAGAAATCTATTTTTTTACGTCGCTCTTTTTTTCAGTTTTTTGAAACCAAGTATGTGATTGTCTTTTGTTGTGTCAGAATAAAAGAGTAATTTTAAAATTTTAATGTAAGAATTAATTCTTTTTCTTTCTCTTGAGTATGTCCATTAAACTATATATTTATATAATATCTATAATTGTTTCAATTTAGTTTTCTTTCAGTTTTCTCGACCATTTATAACTTAACATCTTTAAACAGATACATCTTGGACCTGTAAAATAAATGTTATTTCTGATCTGCTCTATTTTTCCTTACATATAAAACAAATTTATTATCGGATATTTCGAATATTCGAAATTGTAAAAAGTATCAGCCTTACTCTTTAAACTACAATTAGTGAAAAATCACTGAAGTCAGTAAAAATACACTAATTTTCAGTGATTGATTTATAACTTATCAATCAATAAAATAAACTGATCTTTCAGTGATACATTAATATTAAAATCAAAATCACTAAAAGATAATAAATATTCACTAATTATGACAATTATAAGTCTATCACTGCAAATCAATGATAATACACAGATTGTCATTTAGAGAATAACTAAGCATCCATCAACAAAAGTTTAAAAAGTATCACATAGTCATTAGAATAACGAATTAGTTAGAGAATTTAGTGTAAGTTGGAGAATAATCAGTCTCTTTTTTTCAGCGTACGTTCGAAGGTAGAAACATGTATGGCAGTACTATGGTGGGAACTGGTCTGACACCCGAAGGTATCAATCAGAACTATGTAATCTACGAATTAATGAACGAAATGGCTTATCGTGATAAGCCCGTGAACCTCGTCGATTGGTGAGAATACACATCTTTCATTCTAACATAGTAGATGTAATGTAACCGGTTTTCATTGAAAGACGTCTTCTTAACGTCTTACAACATTTCAAAATAATCTAGCCACAAAGTGGGTTCCTAATTTATTACGCGATTTAGGAAATTGCATAAAAAGTTTCTTAAGCCCGTTCGATCAATTAAGTTAACTCTAAAAGGATCATTGATCAACAGGTTCGCAAGTTACGCTACTCGAAGATACGGCGCATGGAATGACTATGCAGTGACTACTTGGAAATACCTTGGCGGAACAGTTTATAATTTTAACGGCACCGAAAAAATCAGAGGACACTACGTTATTACTAGACGGCCGAGTTTAAATATTTCACCATGGGTAGATTGATAGAATTGTATAATTGCATTTCCAATAACGTGAGAGGATATAAATGCGCAAGCTAGTATTGAATTAAGTATGAGATACAATTAAGCAAAAAATGGAAGACAATAAGAAAAAAATTATTTAAATTATTTACATTATTTAAATTGCATTATTGTCATAAATTATGATGTAAAACGATTTTTCTTAACGTAGGTCTGGTATGAGCGACGAATGTTTTATACACAGTGGGATAATTTTTTAACAGCGAGATACGGAAGAGAAAATAATACCCTCTACAGACATGACGTAGTCGATATAACCAGACAAGCTCTCCAATTAATGGCCGACGATATTTACATGACTATAGTAGATTATTACAAGGAAAAGAATGTCATTGCTTTTCGGTAAGTACGTTCATACAAAGTCAGTAGATTTCGTAATTATATTAAGCGTGATATTTTTTAGCTTTATCAAGTAGCTTTGCTTATGTAATATTAAGTATACCAATTTTTTTAATAGAGATAAAAAATAAGGAGAAAATTTTTTAAACAATTAATATCATAAAATAAAAGTAACATCGAACGTATTTAAAATCTTTCACGATTTTACCGCTAACTCTATAGGTCGTCCGCGAATGATTTATTGGAACTTTTCGATGATCTTGAATCTATTCTGGCATCAGGAAATAATTTTTTGCTGGGCACTTGGTTAGCCCAAGCTAAAGATATGGCTGACAACGAGGAAGAAAGACGATCCTATGAATATAATGCGAGAAATCAAATTACTCTATGGGGCCCAAATGGGGAGATCAGAGACTACGCCAATAAACAATGGTCAGGGGTGATAGCGGACTATTTTAAGCCTAGATGGGAACTTTTCTTAAAAGCTCTCGATAAATCATTAATCGAAAGAACCAAGCTCAACATTACTGAGATTAATGATAGAATATTTCGCGAAGTCGAGCAGCCTTTTACTTTCTCCACGAAGCTTTATCCGACAGAGCCAAAAGGTATTTACTTCTCTTTTATCGTTTTTCGCTATATTGAACGCTATATCAATCATTCTTTAACCAATAGAGAAGACTTGATTTTTTTTCTTTTTCTGCGCTCTAAGTGCATCTAAATTTTCTGTCATGTTTTATATAAACTTTTTTATGGATAACGATTGATATTATAGTTATATCATGTTTCGTTTGTTTTAACAAATTAATTAAAGCATAAATTTTGTTTAATTACAACAAATTACTTAAAAACATAGCATAATTACAATGTTAATAAATTAGCAATGTTTAAATTAAAAATGAGATAAAATAACGAGAATAACTTTTAACATTTAACTTTTCATTAGTTTTTCTAATAAATTTTATTCCTTTTTTCCACAGGTGATCCTATTGAAATAGCAGTAAAATTAATTTCCAAGTGGTACAAAATAGAAGCACCATTAGCATTATCATTATTATCACCATCATGTAAGGAACACGCTGAATATAAGTTATGATTTAATTTCTTTTTTTATTTAGATAAGATGAGATAATTACATTTAAAATGCCATATAAGATATATTTTTAAAAAATACCCCATGACAGTTTTAATCAAGTTTTCAATAAGACATATTTTTTAAATACACGCATTTTTTAGCTTTCACACTTAAGTTTATTGAATGAGACCACTTAGAAAATCCTCTTATAATCGATAAGGATATAATAATTATCTTTTCTTTTTAAAAAGAAAATAATTTTTTTCTATTGCAACATTCGTATTATCGTTTCTAAAAGTTATAAGAACATTGCAATTCTTTCAAATAATTAAAGCGTATAACGTAACGGTAACAGAGGTCTCAGATCCTTGCTGAGCGAGCTACCAGGATTATTGAGATCACGCAGCGCCTGTGACGTCCTCAACTTCGCGTCATCTCTGGTGAGCTCATTCCGCTCTATCACCTTCTCTAGCAACTGCTTTAGCTGCGGTCCTATGCCACCTTCGGCTGATGAGTACAAGATCTTCAAGACTTCGTCCGTATAACCAGCAAAACGCGCGAACCCTTGCTTCCGCGCGTCTTTACTGAGAGAGTCATAAAGGTTCGCCAGTTGTTGAAGAGATGGTTTAGGAGGCACTTTGGAACGTCGTAGATAATTACTCAAACTTGGACGCGGCACTTGAGCCACTCGCTCGCCCAGTAAACAGAATCTGCAGCGACAAAGACAAAGAAAAAGTTTATCAAATGCGTTTTTTATTAGTGCTCTTTGGGATCTTTTAGAGCTACGCCAATTATGTTAAATCGTTCTTTTTGTATTTAATTATAATTGCATTCTACTTATCATTAAAAGTAAAAATTGGATACTTTTAAATAGAAACACAATATATTATATATATATAACTTCTGCAAAATTTTATCATTGAATCTCTTCCAATAGCAAAATAGCGATTCCCCTTTTTATGTGTGACATTAATTTTTTAATGAAAAAGTTATCACCTTGTTTCTTCTTCTTCGTCCTCAATGTTCTCCGACTTCTCGATCGACGTTTCCACGCTCTTCGACTCGGTGTCATCCGATTCCTCGACAAACAGGGATGTAGTTGTCTTCACGATTTCGTGAATTTTATCCACGACGCTGTCGACAGTAGGTTCCTTCTTTTTTTGATCATTCGACACTTGCGTGGTAAAAACCTGTGTCGATTGTTGTTGCGACTCACCATCGTATCGCGGAGTTTTGGATACATCATCGAAAGAGCGTTCCACGTTTGAGTTTTCTTCGTTCTTCTCCGGAACTTCCTGATTCAATTCCTGGGTCTCATGCACGAGTTCCGGTGATTCGTGATTCACTTCCGGCGTACCCGGTAATTCGTAATTCATTTCAGTCGTCTCTTCATTCACTTCAGGTGTCTCTTTGTAATCAGATACAACGCTCGCAGTCGAAGTTACCAAGCGCTGAGCAATTTCTGTTGTTTGATCATAAGTCTTAGATGATCCTTGACTCGATATCTTACTTATTAAAGTCGAAGTTGACATTATAGGAATTTCTGTCCTCTTATCATAAATTTTCGTGGTTCTAGCAGTTGAAGTTATGGAAATTCCCTTAGGCGTCGTTGATTGTGGTTGCTGCTGCTTCATCGATTGGGTCGTCGATGTCGAGGGAGAAATTACTAATACTTCTTGTAATATTTCTTCCGCTTCGAGCATCTTCAGTTGCTCGACCGCGTGAAAAATTACCTGAATCAAAAATGGATCATATGAGTGGATTAAGTTTATCGACATTATCTATTTTTCAAAACTTTTTAATACATGTGTAACGTTTTACTAAAATAAATATACATGTATAGATATAGAAGTATACATATATATTCATATAATATACTTTTATATCACTTTAATAAATACATTTTATTATAATATATTAAAAATTAAAATTTATTGTAATTACGTGAGAATTATACGAATTTTTAACGTTCGTGCTATTGAGGAAAAACTATAAAATTAATAAAAATACCACAATAAAATATTTCTGGACTATTAGCATAACATGAAAATCATCATGATAATGCGCGAGAGAATTTAACATTCAGAATCTCTCATCAAATGTAGTAATCAAAATGACTCACCTGCAAGGCAGCGGGGAGATACGCATTCGAATACACTGGTGTTGAAAAGGCCGGTGGCTTCCTAACGATTCCGGCGATAGCCTGAAGCAATGAAGAATTTTAATTAACATTTCCGCTAAAGCACGCGCAGTTCTCTGAGCCGTTAGCCGCGATTATGGCTATATGTAGGCGCGTATTTATATGAAAATATTTCACATTAAACGCAAATTAGGCGAGAACATTACTACTATGACATTAAATGTTAAAATAAAAAATTGCAGCTTGAAATTATGCAAAATTAACTGTACATACAAATTGAATTGGGAATAAAGATTTATATTTTTCTTATAACGTCTTCATTTTTATTCAAACTATAATGCTTATGTTTTCAATTCGTTAAGTTATAATAATCTCCCTCAAATTTAATATGCATTCATGACACTAAATAACACATTGTTTCACTGATGTAATATTAAATACTATTAAAAATATGTAATAAATATTACTTACTTGCCGGAGAATCATTATCACCATCAGACTGAATAATATCTTCATGATGAGATATTGCTTTTATCAATACAAAATAATTTTCACGCACCTTGTAAAAATTCACGAATGTGTTATATTTCTGTAGCATAAGCTTATTATCACCATTCACAAGAATAAATAAAAAAATAAATAAAAGCTCAAAACTGTCAAAAATAATGTAAGATGTATTACAAGGCTTTGAAAAATTTCAGACGAGAAATTGATATTCGCGAACAATTCTGAGATCACACAGAAGAAAAATCAAATAGTTTTGATTTAAAAAAATTTGTTTATATTTATTTTATGAGAAGATTCCAAAGGTTTCAGACGATCGTCGAGAAATTGACAATTTTCACGGACTATATTGAGGTTCACGGGCGGCCGTTGGGACAAGACTGGTCTCGAAAAGACTCATAACGGTCCCAGGTCGTCCTCGGCGTCGCACACCTCCACATTCGCGATCACGCGTATGTAAACGAGCGGGTCCCTGTACAGGATTGTTAATTGCGTGACAAGCCGGCTAGTCGCACATGCGGTCGGCCGCGAGCCGGTGCTCGTTGATGCCGATGGGGATAAATCACAGCATGATGCCTAAACTAAGTCGTCATCCGTATGCCGTCCACGTTTCGAGACGAGCAGCCGACGCATTTTCCGCTATGCACTCGTCCTCGATCTCTCCCTAATTGGAATATATACAGTATACCAGGAACTGTGTATAAACTAGTTTTCATATACAAATTGGCGGAATAATAATTTGTTTAAAATAATATTATCCTAATCGAAATTATGAAAAACAAAACTACATTTAAATATTTTAAAAAAATTTAATTAAGAATGAAGAAGGACGCTTAAGAAATAAGAAAAAATTTTTAAAATTTAGATTTATCTAGTTTTAAAGATAAATTTTATGTAAAAGTATTTGTTAAAAATTGTGCGTTCGTTATTTAGCTATTTTATTTTTACTATTTTGCTAAATATCGACTTTTACATGAATTTTAATTATTTTCAAGGATAGTTAACAACTTGCAATTTTAAAATTATTTCAGACAAATATAATTAGATATTTATTAACAGTAACAAATATTTAATTATATTTGTCTGAACTAATTTTAAAATTGCAAGTAAAGTTGTTAACTATCCTTGAAAATAATTAAAATTCATGTAAAAGTCGATATTTGGCAAAATAGTAAAAACAAAATAGCTAAATAACGAACGTACAATTTTTAACAAATACTTTTACATAAAAGTGTGTATTCGCACTCTGCGCATGTATTGCTATCGCTGATATATAATCCAATTATTCCCATAGCTATATTCGCCTCTTCCATTTTTCGTTTTAATCAACTTCAAGGTTTAATAACTCAATCATTTCACTCTTCTCATCGACAACAGCGTGCTTTTTTTGTTGCGTTCCGCCGTTCTAACTTTTTCTTTGCAGTGCACAAAGTCAATTTTTTTATCAAGTAAGTGACTTTATGAAAATTGAACGCAGTGAGATCGATATGAAAATCGCAAGACTTTCAGATAATATCACATCAAACTTTTTATTTAACTAGAAAATTTATAGTAGCCATCCTATTTTCTTTTCTGTAATCTCGAAACTTTCTTCTAAAAACCTTTGAGAGCTCCTGCGCCTTTCTTTTTTCAAGCGGTCGTTTCTTCATTTTAGATGCATGTCTAATTTAAATTAATCATAAATTAATGGAGTTCCGACCTTCATGACGATTTTGCGAGGACGGTCCAATAAGAGTAAAATTTCTCGATCGAAAACAACTCTTTCAAGGAGAGTCGGTCACGACACTTCGTCCCAGAACAATCAAGAAAAATGACTCGACCGGTTTTTCGAACGACTTACATATCCTTCTGTTCATGATTGTTACTCAAAAATATAGTTAGTTTATAAAAGATTGCTCATTATCATAGATCATACGCTTTTACTAAGAGATAATAATTTCATTTTAAAATAACGGACTCTTATATATTCTTTGCTTTCGCAGATTAAAAATGTTTCGTTATAAAAGCAAAAATTTATTCTAACATGATGAAACAAGCAGCTAAAATAATACGTTGAAAATTTACATTAAAAATTTGTATCACAAAAAATATATTAATACAACGTAAAAATAACTAAAATTAGTAAATACGTTTAATATAACAATGTATTCGCATATGTGTTCGTTAACTATTGCATAATTATTAAATTGTTAAACAAAAATAATTTTTGTTCTATTGTAATTTATATAAAATATGAACTTTTCTCAGTTTTGCCATTTATTATCAGATTTCTTTTACCCCTATTATTAAAATACATTTGTGTACATCGTAAGATGAGACACGACTATTATTCAAGTTATTTACTTCGTTATTGTTGCACCTTCAATCAATATTATTTTAATGCAAAGCGAATGTTTATTTTCAACGAAACTGGGACTCCGCATCGCGGTAACAAGAACATTTCTCTTCACGATTTGTTTCTCAATACGAAATACATTTTATGATTGCGACTAATGTCTACCGCTATACGTGCACATATGGGCGCCCTTATGAGATTACATTCTGCTTATTACGTGTGAGATGGCATATATAAACGGAGTTAAGTATATATATGATGTGCTGCTCGTCAGTTCTAACCGGTATACTCTATATTGCAAGAGTAAGTTACGTAGATTCCTTACCACAATATTCTGTCTAATGATGGCAAAAGCGACAAGATTTATGTGGCTGTTATTTGCGGCGGTAAGATGTAAATCTGTAAACTTCAGTAATTTGCCTCTAAACTAACAATATATCATGTGGACTTATTTGATTTTCAAGCAACAGTTAAGCAAATTTATCCATTTATTAAAATAAAATTCTAAATTTATATAACGTAATATAAATTAAATTTATATATCTTTTAAAATTTATAATTACTCTCTATTTTACGGATAAATCAAATATAAAAATTTGTACTGTGAACAATATTTGTGATTTAAAAGATATATTTATTCTCTTCAATATATAATTTTTAATTTAATTCTACAATTTTTTTGTGTTTAAAGCTGTCTTTTAACATACATATGTATTATATTTCAAATTACTGACATTATCAAAAATATGTAGACAATATATAAAGAGTAAATTAATTCTTCAAAAATGTACTGTCGCATAATAATAGAAATAAATGAAAATTTGTGAAGGCTGCAATAGCGCAAGCAAAACCGTTAAATTCATCGATCGACGAATCTGTCAATGAAATCGACCATGATAACGCGAATCTGCAAAAGAATATTCTATTCGAATCGAAGAAACAGCAACGGAATTCTGCTTTGCCGACCAACGAGGCTTCAAGAAAGATAACCACACAAACTGAAGCTACAAACTCGGCAGTTGATACCACGTTCGACACAACCGCACAGTCCGTAAGTTTTTGTAAACTGATATTGATATTTAAAATCAGAAGGTTTACATTACAATTTATTTAAGTATAAAAACTCAAATAAAAGTTAAAAATAAAACTGTGAAAATTAACGCAAAGTCCCAAAGTTCGATTTCGCTAATTAATTTTAATACGCATTATTGGCTGCTAGTTTATTTCAATAATTGGATACTCTATTCACCAATTCCCTTTGCAGATATTATTTATTATCAGTTTGACCATTAACTAATTAATCAAAATCTATTTGTTGTTTAGCAATTAACGCATTCCATAATTAAAATTATGTTATTGTAGCATTAGTATGTCTATAGCATATCCAATTCAAAAATACGACAATTAACTTAATAATAATCGACAGATCTATCGCTTTTCCTTATGCTGAAAAACTCTTTTCGCATATATTACATGTATATCAAAAGTTGCTTATGTTCCTAAACTAATTAACTTTCAAATGAAAAAAATTCTATATAACTTTCCTAATTTTGTATTACGAGATGTCATAAAAATGCACACGAAAAACACTGACATAAAATTAATTTTTAGTTCGAGGACAAAATCTCGACAAAACCAAGTCCGTTCTCCTGGTTACTGGCACCATTGACGCAGAAATTCCAATTCTCGCCACAGTCGTTCCTGCAGGATCGCTTGGTGCTGCTGAAAGAGGCGCTAAACAATCTGGGCCTCAATATTGTACAAAACGAGACGGCGAAACAGCTAAATGGACCCGGCAGCCACTTAGTGCACTTCTTGAGTCCGGGTGACTCTGGTTTCTACACGAATCGGCTGGAACCGGCCGGTTTTCTAGGCGGTAACGGTTGGTTCGCCAATAAAGGCGGCATTCTCGGCGGTCCGGGGGCCATAGTCTCCACCGGCAGCCTACTCACGGATTATCCCAGTGCTTACAGAAGGAAATAAGATGACCTGTCGTTCAAATGTGTGTAAATAATCGAAAAGCAAAAGCTGCTTCTTCGCATGTAGCATAATTTTAGATTGAGCAATATGTTGAAAATTGTAGATTTGTTAAGTAAGTCGTTTATCGAGTGTCGCAGATTCACCATTCTTTCCTCTAAACGAGACATTAAAAAGTAAAAAGCGGTTCATTCCTTTTGTAGATTCTACCAGTAAAAGATTATTAGTGAAAAGCTTTGGCAAGTTAAGCCTGAGAAATGCAAACAGATGATATTAAGTAAGTCATTACAAATGCAATATCACATTACATATTTATAATACATTCTTATTTTTTATGTGCATCCAATAATGTAAATAAAGCAGATTTGAATTAAACCAAACGTAAAGCATTACAGGATCGGAGTCAGTTCCTACTTATTCCGCGCGCTATCAACGCATTCTTTTAATGCAATTCTTTCGGCGGCGACGCGACACGCGCTTCAAATTTTTAATAAGACGCGAGTTTTAAGTTACCGGAGACGGGAAAGTGAGAGAGGGAAAAAAAGAAAGGGGGGGAAAAATTCGCGGCAACGCGCGGTAATGGAGAGCGCGATGCGTTATTGGAAATGCATAAGATATCTCCCGGTATCTCGCGAATTCACAGCGAGCGGCCGCGCGGTCGTATTTTATATCGAGTTGAACGCTGCGCAAAACGGAGGTCGGCCGCGAGGAATTTCATTTCTACCGAATTGAGATTCGATCTCCCGAGCCCGACCGATGGTCGACTCCGCTACCTGTAATCCGACCATGCTGAAATATTGCCTGTTACACGTGCGATCGCGTGCCGACATCTCTGGAGGCGAGGTTTATTAAAACCGATGACTGATTTGTGCGATTGGTATCGCTGCGAGAAAACGACGCGACATACGTATGCTCGAGATGCTTGATAATTGGTAACATGATCGATGCGGGATCAATTTTCCTTACTGCAAAACTAAACCGAGGATTTTCTAACTTGTGTTCCTCATAATTATTTAAACAGCATTTTTTTCGACTTAATTTTTATTATGTTTACGCATTGTGTGCATAAGTGATATATAGAATTTTCTATGTATGTTATATTATACAAATGTTTTTTTTTTTAATTTATCTAATCTCCTAATTTTGCCAAATTCAGAACCGATAACATTTTTTAACAGTTTATACTTGACGGATGTTCGTGAGAGAAAACCGTAAGAGAGGAATTTCTCAATCAAATTGAAATTTGATCTGTCCATGTAGCCATGTATATTCGTCATTCCCAACTATAAGATTAAATCTGTTTACTGTCTAGTTCAATACGGAGGAGGAGGAGTAGCACTTGATAAATTGGCAATAATACGCTGCACCCCGTACGAGCTTGTGTACAAGCTACACCTGTATAAGCATCCGTGATCGATGAGAGTGTGGCGTCGTACTTTGTAGCGCGCCGCGTGTCGTTTATAGATTAATTCTGCATGTCAACAGTTTACCATCTCACACTTTTATTGACTCGTTAATGACTACAAATTATTTAAGCTTCTCTCGTTCAAATATTCAAGAATATTTTAAACGATACAGCCTATCAACATTGAATTAAGCCGTCGCGATTAAAAGTTAATTATTCTAAAATGATGTGAACTGTGCAGAATCACGTTATTAATAATATCTACATTAATTGTCTTCCACCTTAACTGTACCACGTTGTTTACGTTTACTGCGCGTTCGAGAAATTTATTACGTTATTATATAACTAAGTCATAACTGGGGCAATGTTAGATATGGATATACTTGGAAATAATTTACCATGCATGAAGGATCTTTATAAGATGTAGCTAAAGCGCAAAATAATGATATTGATATGTAGGTTATTCTTGATATAATCGTCTAAACTAAGATTAATCTTACATTTAAATTTTTTATTTGAATTTTTATCGTCTGCACAGTCTTATTTGCATTTCATTATCAAGAAATGTTCTACTGCAAGTTGTCGATTATCATCAACAACATTGCGTAACCTTTACTAAACGATTGAAAATTATATATCAACGCACATGTCTTCAGTTCACAATTTACAATAATTTGCTAAAATTATTAGTGACAAACGACTTTTAAAAAATTTATAGGAGTTATAAGTAATTCCTATAAAATCTTAAGATGATCCTAAAGCTGTTCTGTTTTACCGATTATTTTGATTATTTTCAATTCACTAATCTTTTAATTGTATTTACAGAATTAAAAATATTTTTTCACAATTAAAGTACAAACGGTAAGATAATACGCACGTAAAAATTTTATACAAAAAATGAAAAAAAAATTAATATAATTTACAAATTAAAATTTTTTTTGTTTTTTATATAAAATTCTTACGTGCGTATTATGTTGCCATCTGTACTTTAATTGTAAAAAAGGATTTTTAATTCTGTAAATACAATTAAAAGATTAGTGAATTGAAAATAAGCAAAATAATCGATAAAACAGCACAGCTTTAGCATCCACTTAATTTTTAATTTTTAATTTGAAATTAAAACTGAAACACAAGAGATTAGATTTACTCAACTGTCTTCAAACTTTAGCTTTCCAATAGCTGCGAAATTACCCCTCGGCAAATCAAAGTATCATTATTAACTAATAATAGTCGCTTTGTTAATAGTTGCAAAATTAGAACCGTGAATAGTTGTGCCAACCAACATTGTATGCGTGAATGAAACTTTGCCAACTCGAGTTGGAACACTAGTCGAATCGTTAGTCCGGCTCGCGGAACTTTTTAATTAGCGACAACAGAGAAAGAGAATGTTGTGACGGAAAATCTGAGCGACACGATTGTACGGGTGTGCTGTTACTGCTGCCGTCAGTATCTCAAGCCTTTAACTAAACTAGCGACTGAAATGGCGATCGATAGATCGTATCCGAGAAAGAGAAATGACGTGGACTATAAACGGACTACGGCCGACCTGTGTCGTCCGGTCAATCATGTTGAAGTTTCGACATTGAGGGAAAAGTCAGCAAATGACTGTCGGAGACTTTTTTTCGTTATAGCGATAATCACTATGAAAGATTTATGCAAGGTGTGTTAGGCAAGATCTTTCGATTCGCGAGTGGGCGGATTTAGAGTCCGACTCACGAAACCGACGCTCACGATCACTTAGAATTAGGTGGGTCAATGAACGCCCGCGAATCGATGTTTGTGACGTAAGTACGCCCGTAACCTTGGACATAAACTTGAAATCTGGTTTATCCGCGAACGAGAAAAATTTTTCGCGCGATAACGTAAACAGCCGACGAAGAAAATTTAAGCTAAATATTTTAGTAAAGTTAGCACATCATTTTCAAAACTTTGATATAATAAATTTCTATCAATCATATCGTAATCCTAAAGATGGGGTTTTCAAATTTCAATTCAAGCAATTTGAATAAATTTTTAGAAAAGTGTAGAGAATCAAGAAAATATAAATATGTAACCTGTTAAGATGTAATTTGATTGTTATGTAATATAATCAAGGTTTTTATTTAAAAAAAAACAAATAATTTGTTAATAAATAACTTAAAATAATAAGAAATATTAATACAAGAAACTCGTTAATATAAAAAATTTTTGCGCATTGTAAAACTCTCAGCCTTGGACAAAGTTAGAGACATAAGTCCTCTCATATCTCTATATAGGTAGCCAAAATCTGCCTGTAAGTACTTCGGGTGTTTAAATGGTGCTTTAGGCATAATCATTAGTTACATAAAAGAGTTTGGTTCAAGTAATTGAAGGGTTTAAAGCTCAAAACTTTTGACTATGATGACAGTATTTAAAGGTGCATATATTCTTTTTTCTCAGTTGACTTCTAAAGTGAATTGTTTCAAACAAACTATAATCATCATATAAATCAAATGTATGAACATAATAATTATTTCTGTGAAAATATATATAAGCATAATTACATAAATTAAATATAAATAATTCAATCTTAATCAATCTCACATTATAATTCCAGGGGCATGTTACACGACCCTGGAATTACAACACGATCATGAATTTCAGGCAAAATAATTGCACCGTGAAATAATTATACTTTAACAAAAAACTCTTTAATTATCCAGGTGACAGAATAGGCTGTCAATAACACGTTAATAACGTGAAGCCAGCATTGCTCTTTTTAGACAATTATTTTCGTTATAAGGAACAGACCTTTAATTGATCTTTGGATGATACAGTAAACTATCAATTACATGGTCAACGACTAGGCTTGCTTTCACCCTTAACGTTCACGCACCCCCGAGCACCTACGTCGGATCGCGAGTGGGTGTCACGAGTGGGGTTTGTCAGAAGGGGGGAGTCGGGCGGTTCTGGTGGGGATGGAATAAAATCTCCGAGTGTACGGGGAGGCAGACCAGTCAAACCAGTCAGTCGACCGAGCGACGCGGGTAGCGACGGTCGATCGTCAGACGATCCATTTACATCGACTCCGCTCTCAAGCTCGTAGAAAACACTGCAAAGGGTAGGAAGCTCAGGAAGGCGGAGGGAATTGGTGATCATGCGTACGTAGGGAGGAGTAATATCGCGTCGGATACGATGCCGCGAAAATTCTCGCTTCAAACAACCCTTCGACGACGGCCAACGCGTATCTCGATCGGCTCGCACCCCTATCGACGCGTCACGCTTTCGATCGTGAGAAAAAAGGGAGACTCGGCCAATCTCGTCGGCTATTCTCAACCTATCGGCGTCCTCGGTGAAGGACACCCTTTCTTTGCTGGAAGGGATCTCCCAGCGCGATTAGTCGGGAGGGAAACGAAAAAAGAGAAAAGTTCCTGTGAGAGATTGCTACCCTCGCCTGATGTAGCGAGTAAGTAAGAACATCACAATTCGAATAAAAAGCTCCCACCCCCGCGTGTTGTTGTCGTACACTCGTGTGGAAAGGGAGGAATGGACGTCCACGTGTGCATGACGCGTAGTAGATCGCGAGTCGCGTTTGTTTACGGATCTGTTACACCAACAGCACTACAGTTCTATTCAAGTGACTTTGATTGACCAATTCCGGCTCTCTTCCTACATCACAATGCTAACACTAATGTTACATAAAGTTAAACTTAAATTGCACAAGATCGTAAATGACCTCGCACTAAATAAGAATTAGAAAAATGAGAAATTGAAAAAAAACATGTTCTTGTAAGTTTTTAATCGCATTTCAATAAATTTCTACATGCACAAATATCAGATTATTATAAATATTCGTTCTGATATATCTAGAGTTTTTTCTTTCTTTCTCTCGCTCTTATCATCTCTTTAATCTTTGTACAATATCTATGTAAACGAGAACTACAAGTAAAAGTTTCTCTCGCGATATGTGCTCGACATAAGACTTTTCCTTTCCCAAAATCATAGAGGACATAATGCGCAAATGAGATGTCTCAACACTCTCAACATTAATATTTATATGAAGTTTTATCATTTCTTTTCTCTCATCTTCTTTCTTAAATGTTGCAATATTAAATAAATGTTAAATATGTTATTTAAATATATTAAATAATTATTATTAAATATATTATTCTGTTGCATACATTAGAAACATTAGTATGAAAAATATTATTACCGTATTAACTGACGTTGATCCAAGAAGCGGATCTATTCTAAACACGGATCTCGCGTCATCTTCTTGATTATTGCTAACAATTCTTCCTGTGCAAATGCTTGTCAGCAACGCACATCTCGCAATGTGCATGTCACTCTTCCTAATGCTATTTTATTGCTTAAAACAATTTGTCTGAAGCAGATGAGAAAATCGTATTTCATTTAAAACTTTTTTTCCATTTCATATAAAGCAGAATGTTTAAATTTAAATCAAGAGAGATACAGAAAGAGGGAGATAAAAATATATCAGTATGTTCGTAAATGTTATTTTAAACAGAAATGAGGACAAATGTATAGATTTCTTGTTCTTTGGAATTATTTTGTGAACTACTGTTCTACGAGATTCTTTTACATTTGGCCCCTTTCTTTTATGATAAGACAATTACAAAGTTGAAACTGTAGGGATAAAACTAGTTGAAGAGTTTCGTAGAATGAAGCAATGAATTCCGTGAAATGCTTTTTACTCTCGGCTGTGCAAAATGCAACGCGAAAAATTGTTTTCGTTACAAGAGTTTTTAACATGCAAATGACATATATACACACATACATAACGTGTATATAACATTTATTATTAAATAAAAATAAAAAATAAATTAAATTGCAAAAAATCTGTAAGGCATAAAGTAAATATTAAATTTTATATGTGTACACATATTACAAATTAATATTAAAAAATTATACTGTTTTGTACATATTTGTTTATTTTTATTGTAAGATAATAATCAATACATGATTAATTGATTACAGCTCGTACTTGGCTTTCAGATAATTATTAGAAAATATATATCATTATATTCATTATAAAATATACATCAGTATACATTATGCTCTTCTACGAAATTTTCTTATTAAGAAAAATTTATTTCATTCCTATTTTTGTAGATATATGTACATCTAAATATTAAGTTACACGAATATGTTGTGGTTTTTCTAATTATAAAATTTTACTAATAGATCTACATTTTATCTTAATTTTTCAGTTGATTTACATAAAAAAAACTAAAAAAACTGAAATTAAAAATAAATTAAAGATTTATAAACGTATAGATAATTCTTTCCCTATAATGGCCTTTATTGATCATACAGTTAATTTATAGTTGTCAAATATCTAATATCTCTAATAACAGATACTTATAATATCTAATATCATAAAATTCAGTTAATCATTAAATATTTACACTCTCTTGAAATTTTTAGTTTATAAAAGTATTGAATTACTGAATTATTTATTGAATGACAAGTTCAATTTAAACAAATAATTATTAAAATATTGAAATAGCAACTATATTTCATTTAATACAATTTTAATTGTCCATTGATGAAACTGTCCGGCTACTTATTTTCCCTAAAGAATATTAAAATCAAACAGGCAGTTACATTTAATACACATTACATTAAAATATAATGTACATTAAATATAATTTTTTACGATAATAATCTGTATCACATGCTTAAATATTCAAAATTGAAAGGATAAGCGTGCACGACGGGTAAATAAACATGAATATGACTTTAGACGATACTTTGTGAACGCAAAATCTATTAAACACAACAAAATTGTCCGTACGCTATAAGAACGTGAGACATACACCAATGTATTTTTTAAAAACTGATATAAAGATGAGACTAATTATTAAAATTGAAGCAGTGCGATAAATAACTTCTATTTTGCTAAAGAGAAGATATCCAAATTTTCCACTAAATACTAAAAAAAAATAATTTTGTGAATTATATATCCTGTGTAATATTTTATGAAGACAGCTAATTTCGCGACCAACTATCACGCGCACATTATTATAATTAACATAAAAGAGGCAATTGCATTATATAAATATGCTAATGGCAACAATTTTTTAAAAGCTATAAATTTAGAAATCGCTGAAACGAGTCCTACTTAACATCAGTCTAGCTGATAATTTATTAAAGTATGTCTAGTGGTTTTTATCTTGTTAGGAGAGTTTCCGTAATTTCAACGTCTGATTAGAGAGAAAATTCTTAAAAACTCGAAACTTTCGAGATCAGAAAGACGGAGCTTAGATTATGTTAAGTTGCAAGTGAAATTTTGTTTTAACAGATGCAAAATAATATTGTCTTATTCATTTTATTACTTGTGTGTGTGTGTGAACAAAAAATGATATTATCGATTATTATATACTTATTTCACGGTCGTTTTTTTCTTTAATTTATCAATGCCAGCGAATCACATTCAACCATTATACCACCAATTTCTACTTGCAAATTAATGAACATTCTGCAAAAATCATTAACGTAAATTACCGTTTCTACTTCAATATACATGTAACAAATAACGAATAAGAAGATATAACAAAAAAGATAATTTAAAAATAATAGCGATTATCGATTTTCTTTCCTCGAAAAATGTAATGTTTGTGAAAGTAATGTAATGTAAACTGCGTCAAAGAAAAGGGATTTTTTTTTCATCTCGATTGAACAAACTTTGTCTCGAGCCGAACACTTGACTTGTCACATCCGATTCGCTATTGTCCCTAATCATTCGATCTTCCGGGACGTGTGCACTCTGACCTCGTTAAAACAAAATTAACCTTGAATCTGCTAGACACGTATTATAAAATTGTTCGGAATGGATTTCGATCGGAATTATTCAATTATTTCGTAGATTTTTATTTATATATATTTATTATATATTTGAATTTGTATGGAAAACGCGAAATAATGCGATCGGAATCGATTCCGAACAGTTCCGTGTCTATAGTCTCGATGAATTAAAGATATTTTCATGTTTCTGTCTATTTCGCTTTTTTTTCGCACGAAGAGATTTTTCATATTACAAACGATATTTCTCAAGCATTTGATACGCAAAAGTTCAATCATTTCTTTACCAAACGGATTCATCCCTGCTTGACATTTTATCACGGCGACAGGTGATATGACGTAATTCATTGATAATTGAGGAAGCGTTCGATCGGTATCGCATGAGATATTATTCGACTTTGACGTCAATTTTACTGGCACATCCTAGCGTCACGACGCTTTTGCGTCAATAAGGTCTGCTCCACATCCATTAATAAAAGAAAAAGACCTGTTACCACGAAGCAGCGCAACAAATTTCTTAATGATTTCTTGAATTTGTGATGAAAGGACAGCGAATCTCAAATTTAGAATGGAACAAACGTCCTTTACTTTCGTTGTCCTCCTTTAAACAACCGTATTCGTTATTTTCCGTAACAAATTTGCCCTAGACAGTCGGTTCCATACTTATTTCGCTTAGACGCGTAATTGTGTCACCGCTTCGCAGGAATCTCCATTCTTTCCAGCCATATACTCGAATACGCTCGGTGTACAGTGTAGACTCGATTACGCAATATTATTATGGGGTAACGACGAATTGCGAATCAGGGAAGTGACGTAATCTCGCTCGGTTTTGGATTGCGCGACCCGATCTTCATCGAGATCCGACATAGGTGCACCTAATTACCTCTGAATCAGTCAATTACGTCTCATTGACTTTACCGGCACAATATCCTGCGCGTAGGCGTCACGTCTCTCTACTTCGGCCCTTCGTTATTCCGTTATTATCCAGGGCGAAGGAGATTATATATATTGCGGCCCGTATAATTCCTTCTCGTTTACGTAGAAGACCCGAACAAGTTCGGAGTTGAGCTTCGCAACATGCAATCGAGACGATTATATATATATACATCTCAAGCTTCTTCTTGGTAACGTAATCTGATTATCTATTTATGGAAACTGTGTTTACTGATTACAAGAGCGAAAACATGTAATTGAAAACAATATTTTAATCCGCGATTAGTAGAGAACCCATCTTTATCGTTATTTATATACATCTTTAAAAGTAAAAAAAAGTAATTATTTTATTTAACAATTTATTAACTGCATTAAAAATCTCTAACGATTAAATATCAAATTGCATTGATGATGTGTTATAGACTACCTAAAATTTATTTTAAGAGACTTTTTATATCTTAATTTTAATCTTTTAATATTTTTAATTTTATATCTTTTATGTTTTAACGGTTTTGAAATTGTACGGAGTGTCATGGTGATAATACATTTCATTTCTCAAAAAAAGTAACACGGATAATATCGCATCCTTTATTAAAGTAATTGAGGTTCAATAACCGGCGATAGAAAAAGTGAATTTCTCGAGTATGAGAATGTGTTTTTGCTCTTCAACCAAATAAGATGCTCAAGAAAATCGATAGGCACGTCAAGGACAGTTTCACTTACTTTCGTGCCATCTCTCCCTGCTTCATCGCGCCGAGGCCGGACTGCACAGAACTGCACGTGCAACTTCGTAATGAGCTGTAATAAGAATCCGGCACAAAGCTTTAGACGATTAAATCTCATTACAACTCATTACAGCTTACAAAAGCGATAACCGACAACTGTGAAACGCAAAGAACGACATGAATAATTATTTAACTATATTGATGCAATTCATCTGTACCGCGAAATAGCCGTTTCTATTAATTAATCTTTTTGTTAATCAATTTATCTTCAACTACGCATAAGCTTGATTCGTCGGCAGGTGCAGTAAAAGCAAACGAAATAAAGATTGAAATTCGGAAAAACGACGACGTTAAGCATTGGCGATTGTAAATCTTGGGATTTTCTTTTTACAACAATGTAAGAAAGGCATAACCTGAAAGAGAAACAGCGTGTATATAAACCGACTGGTTGTCGCGGTTACGTAGAGTCGTCCTAAATCGATAGAGCCAGAAGCGAGAGCACTGCCGGCTGGGATACACGACCGTGCGTCGCACATGTAAACTTAGTCTTTGACTTCCACGTGTACACCTTCCCTCACGTGCCACGTCGGTTTTACATTACTTCCTCTATACACTGTCATACATCTCTTGCATTTTTACTTAAACTAACATTCGTATTCCCTGTTATTTTATTTAAAAAAAAATTCGCCCTTAGGACAAACGTAATATTATTGATTTATTGCAATAGTATTATATAATTATAATTTAAATTTAATATGTATGTAAGAGATAAATTTAAATAAATTTAAATAAAATTTTATCATTCAATATCGATGCAAATAATAATGACCAAGGGTTGCCCTTATAAATTTTTGTCAATTAAATCATAATAGCACATTTGCAAAGTATATATATTGTAGACTAATTTTCTATGAATTCGAATAATGAATATTGGAATAGCTGGCGTACTTGCAGAATAAAATACGTAACGAATATCCTCAATTAAAAAATATTGAAATTTTATTTTCAATGAACAATGCCGATATTGCGTGACTAAATGTAGTATGCATGACTGTACCTCCGCTCGAAATTCTGGATGGTGCAAATTACTCGAGGCTGCAAATGCATATTTACAGAAGCCGCGTTTATGTCAAAGCCGGGCACGTAACGACCGTGCGAGACAAACGTGGACCGCAAGCGAATATATGTGTACCTTACAACGAGGTTGGGAGAATATTTCCGTTCTGGAAATGGACGTACAGCTATCTCTTTAAACTCGGTACTTTCTTCAATTTAAGCGCATTATAACGTACGGCGGCAATCGAACTATAACGCCGCGCGTAACGCCGTGATGTAAAAGCGAGTCTCCCTCATTTAAATACATATTACGAACTTTGGCCATCTGTATCTGTTTCCGTGGACGGATATCATTGTTCCGTACATCGCTGCGATACGATGCGACAACCATGACAAACTATGTGTGGCTGTACACATATTCCCGCCGTTCCGATATGACGCGTGCGACAGTTATAATAAAGAGTTTGCCTTTCTATGTTATCTGGTGTATCTAGACTGTGTTCTGATGTGCACTGGCAGTAACTAAAAATCTATAGTTCACGTTACGTATGCCATAGATTTTCAGTACTGACAGTACTGAATTTCGAAACACAATCCTATATCCATATATGAATTTGATAGTCAAATTTCTCTTCTCCTTAACGCTTTCAAACTTCCAAGTCTTTTTCCTCCATTGTGTTTTTCATCGTTACTATATATCGCTGATACTTTTCATGCATTACTGTACTTTTCGTTTTATGTCGTTTTATGTCGGTGACGCGAAATAAGAAATGTCTCCGCGGGTTGTTCAATTTTATCTTAAATAATCAGCCATTTCCCGGTATTCTCCATTAGCGCATACTTTACGCAGAAATGGCAACCTAGTTAAATAAATGCTCGGGTTCGCAAAGTAGTAGTTGTAGATAACAGCGTAATTTGCTAAACGCAAAATGTGGAAATAGAGTTTCACTGCGCCACTCGTGCGAAACGCTGCCTCAACTATTTACGAAGATACACCGTCGGTACATCAAAGGAGTGTCGAGAATAGGCGCGCAAATCAGCGACCGGGTTTGGTCCTTTGAATATAGTGCCCGAGGAGGTTTACGTAAGCAACGACAAAATTGGGAGTCCCTCTTACTTATTCACCATTTTGGTGACGAAAGAACTTGATGCCGTCTTACGTCCTTACAGAGTTTAAATGTAAACTCCTTCTCTCAATTTTCTATAAAAACATATGTTGCGAAAAGGAAAATTCTACCACCACGAATTTTATTCGCTCGGTACTTACTAATAATTTTTCAAATTTGTGAAATTTACTAAAGACGCTGCTTGAAAGATTATAGTAGAAAGCATTCAGAAAAGAAAAATTTCTTATAAACTTCAGATTAAAAAAAGAATTGTGCATATAATCATATGATTACGACCGGCATTATACATATTTGTGATATCTCGCGGGCTTTAAGTGCTTCTTCAAACTTGCTTATTTATGAGACGCGTTGCCTGTACATCTTATATTTTTCGTAACAATAACGACAGCAAGCATAACGAAAATACCCTCTTCTGTTTCTGCGAGTTAGAGCAGCCGCCATCTTTTGGTCATAGTTCAGGGAACAGGGTGGTATTGTTTGCCTGTCCAATATTTTCCAAGAGAAAGATAATCTATCTAATGGCGCTACGGAGAGAAAAGGAAATTCTCATAAAAGTCTAACATGAAAGTCAGATCAACTGTATCACTTTTGATAGCTTCACGTCAAAGCACCATAATCGCTTCAATGAGAGTAAGCTTTTCCGCGATACTTTTTAGATATTCTCTTACACGACATCTTATTTTACTAATAATGCCCGTAGCCACAAAATTTAAAAACGTCGCAGTACGTGCTCTACAGACAGAATAGAGATCGTCTCTCCTACGGAATTGTAGATTAGATCAATATTATTTTCTGCTTGAAGGGTATAAAAAGAATTGTTTTGAAAAGAAACGTAATTCGAAGTTTAGGACTTTCAATATTCTTTTACAGCACGTAAAAGAATAGCGGTGTTGCACACACGCACGCACGCACGCACGCACGCACACACACACACACACGCACACACGCGCGCGCGCGCGCACACACACACACACACACACACACACAGTGTATATATATATATATATATATACAGCTTGAAAAGCCAATGTGGCTTAAGGGTAAATGCACAAATTATGTTCATTATGTCCACCATTACGTTCAGCTATTTCGTTCTATCTCCAAGCCACAAAATGACGCGGGTTGTGGTAGCTCAACGCTTTACCTAACATATACTCTAATATACCAGGTAAACATATCAAGCGCAAAATTAAACGCCCACAGAATTACAGCTAACCCCTGCAACTAACCCTTCATGTTTCACTGAATTTCTCAACAATCCATACTAGTTTACACTTGTTATGTCTTTCTACAAATAATTAAATTTTATTACAGATTTTCTCGACACATTATAGTATTTGCATCAGATAAGCCAAATATGCTTATTTTCTTGTAATACTTGTGTACTACTATTAATATTCTCATATAAAAAATTAAATTAATAACTAATGGTCAAATATGTATGAATGAAATAAGATAAAGAAATGGATAAGAAATCGATATCATGCGGCCACTGAACGTTCATATAAACTTTAGTGAAACAATAGTGATTAAAAAGGTGTATACATATTAAAATGCAAGGATGCATATAAATTAAGAATGCAAAGTCACATATAAATTAAAAGGTGCAAATATTTCGTGTCCTCTCCAGTGCGGTATAAATCCTCTCCAGTGAGAGGCAGGTAAAATTTGACTTCCTTAAAAACAGAGTAAATCTTTTTCCAAATGAAAAAAAAGTCGCCGAGTGAGTTAAAAGATATAAATTTTATGGTCAGTACATATGTTAAAAATTCAAAAATTTCAAATGTAAAAGTAAAATTATTTGGATCGTTATAGATGAAAAGTCAATTATTTAGAGCCAAAGCAATCAACAAATTTAAAAGAGATTGTGATTAAGATATGATTTGATGCAAGCGAATAATGCAATAATTTCCCATTTTATATATGTATACGTGTTAGATTATCTATAATATTACATTAAGTATTTCGATATGCTATTGTATTTGATTAATGAGATATGGTAATGCAATTTTTGCACGTGTCAGCACGGCGGTAAATATTAATTTCGAAATAATAATCATGCGAGGAGGAAAGATCGCAATTTCGCGTTACGGGCGCAATACAATATAGGGTTGTGCACCTACCGAAGCAAGAGCACGCTGAAATTACCGGAATACAATTGCGTCGTGTTATGCTTCTCAGCACATTCGAGAGGATCATATAACACGTAGATACTAACTCTCAGGTACCGGCACGTTACACAATGCATGTAGGTGAAACAACCGATTGAATCTGACAATGCGCGCATACCACAGCACAAATTCGCAGCTTGCTATAAATCCCTTAATTAGATCATTAGCGCGCATTTTATTTCAAACAAAAAAAAAACGGAAAAGAAATCAAACAGAAGAGCGAGAGAAATCAGAATCGAGATATTTTCAGTCGCCTGAAAGAGAATGAGATGTAACTATTTGACTTGACTGCAAAACGGCGAGAGCGTCTTGACCCTTATTCGTTGCCACTAAAAATTCGCGAAGCTTGCAAAAAGCTGCATTCGTCCGATTGCTGCATTATGCAAGCGAGAAAAGCGGGGGGGAAATAGCTGATACGACTCTTCTCGTCTTAAGATACCTCCCAAGCCACCAATATAGCTGTGATACATTAAACGCAACAACGTTATCTTATTAGCGCGTGGGCTACGTCCTTCCAAAACACCTGCGGCGTCGCTCGTAATCAACTTTATCCTCTCGAAAAGTCAGCAACCACGTATTTCAAATTTCCTAAACTAAAGGCATTTGACGCAAATACGTACATGCGAAAATTTGAAAATATTAATTATTGCATTACGGTTGGTATTCCCTTTATTTGATCGTATCAGTTGCCAAACGAATTATGCTTTGAAATCGGTCATATGATTATTACAAACCGTGCAAGGTTTACAAGTATCACGTACAGTACACAATTTGCTGCGAATTATGTTACGCAAACATAATTACAGAGAACGTTTAATTATATCCTCCGTTCTGTCTATGTATAATATTTCATCATCTATTTTAGCTGGATTCATGATCTATTTTACAATATCCCGACATATGTCAGTTAATTTTTCACATTTCAATTCCCGTAATCTTTGGTGATCGATAACTGTTGAAACTTTAACCAGGGTCTACTTCTGTTTTACAGAATCGAACGAAGCATTTCCTCTCCAGAGACTATCAGTGATAGATCGTCTCACGACACGAAGAATTTAAAGGGCCAATTTCATCGAACAGCAACTACATCGTGCGTTGAAAAGCGAGAAATCAGTGTAGAGGACCAATCGACGATTCGGAATCGCATCACAAAGAGAATCGATTTACGAGTCCAAAAAGGAACGTTAATTATGATCCGTTACAATTAAGATTACGCGCGAGTGACAAGTGCACGTGGCAAATTGACGAGTGTCCGCGAATAAACGCGGCGAACGAAATAATTGAGTCGTCAGATCGAGATTAAGTGCGCGAGAAAGAATGAAGCTTAGGCAATCAGTGTGGAACGATCCTGTTAATCGGCGCTTAATGAGTGCCGCGTGAGTGTGCGGAAAAGAGAACAGCTATCGCGCGCGAGATGAAACTGGGAGATAATATGACTATGGAAGGTGAGTGATATCTGGCCAGAATAATTGACGTATTAGTTATTCCATCAATATACCTAATGAAAAATAATTTATCAAAGTAGCATGCGTTCTTAATATGATGCAAAGTCCAATCTAAAAATGTCCAACTAGTATGTATTGAGTTATACCTAACTTAATACATATGCATAGTAATGTCGGATCAGAGAGAGAAGCCTTTCTGCTACTCTCTATGAAAATAATAAAGTTATTTATTTTATATTAAATAACATATATAAATTTATTTTACATTAAATAATCTGTGCTTTCTGAATAATTTATTTTTTTTTATTGCGAAATTAACTAAATTCTCTATGTGTAATCTAGTATCCTAAATATAAATCTCGAAGAAATTCGTCGCGTGTTACAAACTAGTATTTAAATATCGTTTAAAATGTTGAGTTAGCCTTGAAAGTTTTTATGACTGAGAAGGGATATAAATTTTATACTTGCGGAAGTGAAAGTTCAGATTTATTTACCGCTCACGCTTCTATCTCGCCTTTAATACTAGTCATATGTTTCTTTTCGCAAGGAAGACGTGATCTTCGTCGAAAAGTGCTTTAACTTTTGATTTTAGTATTCCGTTTCTCACGTGCGACCATATTGATCTAATACTGAATCTGGTAAGATCATGCAACATTGGTCAGGCGTTAAACATGCAGATACAACGGGAGTATCTCGGGTTTTCAGTGACAAGACAAACAACGCGATTAATTTTAAATTTGACAAAACTGAGGAAGTAAACTTGACATTTATAACTCAGAGTTATCAGTTTTGTATAAGACATATTAATTTTTTATGCTAGATCCTATTCCTAAAGTGCGTGACTATGAAATTTTCTTTTGAGATTGTCAAATAAAATAAACTTGACATGTTTTAAGATTAACTTGAGAAAATGCGACATCTTGAAGGACGTCTTATGCTTGCACTATGCAGCTATAAACTCAGTTTATACTCAAGCTTGCCCTGAATATGCCATAGCATGCCTGTGGATCGTGAATATAAATAACGACAATTTTATTTATCGAGAACATAACTCTACTAAGATAATAAATAATTCATTCAAAGATGATGTATATATAGCGACGTAACTGTTTAAATTCAAAACGAAAATATACAGGCTGGTATGTGTGCATGGATATTAATCAATACTGTCTAATTGGAAAGATAACAATTATATTATGTTTCACTAATCGTATCTCGAGAATAAAAGAGATAGTCTAGAGTAGTATATAGTAGTATATAAGATAAATCAATACAAGATAGAGAATTTAAATTTAAACTGTATACTTTAATAGTTTATATAACAAAAATAATTTAAAGAAATAAAATTTAAAAAATTCTATGTGTTCTAGATCTATATTTTATTGAAATAAAATCAAATTATAATCAGAGCTTATAGAAGGTTTTGTTACATAATTATTATTAAAATGTCAAGAAAGTTCATACTGTGTAACAATTCTATTTTATATATATTATACTGATAATATTTATAAAATGCATGAGAGTCTCGTAAAATTATCTGCAAAACATATTTTTAACATTGCATTTTTTTAACAAGCGTTGCAATCTACAATTCGCAAACTACAATAGATACATGAAAATGAAATTCACGGCCCGTACCTCAAAATAATTAATTTAATCGCTACACTCAGTGAAGAATAGCATTCGATATAACACAGCGAAGCAGTTGATACACTTCGCTGAGAAAATATTCACCCGTAGTAAAATATAGTAAAACGGATAAAGCTTTTAAACAAGATGTAATTTTCTACGACTGTAAAATGGTGAAATGGTAATAAACTACAAATTGTTCACGGCGAAAAGATTGAAAAATTGCAGTTTTACTGCCAATAAAATGTAGAAACAAATACAAATACAAATTCTATTATTATAAAAGTGCAAATTACTGATTTTTTTATACGCGCAATTTTTAGTGCGTATTGAACTCCATATTTAAATGTTAATGTTAAAATGCGATAAAACTTGAAGTTATTTTAAAAGATAAATGTGTATTAATTTTTTTTCTAACAATAAGAGAAAAATATATAGCTATATAATGTCAGATGTGAGTCATTTTAACTTTTTCTGATAAATATCTCTAAAAAATATAGATATACGAAAAATTTCTCGAATGTTTTTCTCCATTATTTTAAAGAAATTTATTTAAGGAAAATAAAATGAAGAAAATGACTTATTCTGTATAATAAGGAAAAAAATTTATAAAAAAGATTTTTTTAAGTATGAGATATGTTTTTGTTTGTATATAGAAACCAATATTGTCGCGAAGCACTATTATTTCATACTGTTACAATTTCTAAACATAAAAATTTTATTTTATTACTTTTTATTTTGTTTTACATTTTCTTATTGCTGTCTTGACAAAGTATGTGTTATTTCCATTTTACACAGTGTCGCTTCGAGAACATCCATCACAAATAATCATTTTTTCATTCTTTATCTAAAGTGCAAGTCGTTGAAGCACATATATAATTTTTATAATCTTTAGCTAATATTAATCTTAACAACAAGTGTTCAGGTTATCATATATGCGTCATAGATATTACATGGCTTTCTTGATAATGCTGACAATAATGTTTGCAAACCACAAAATGTCAACATTTTCTATCTACGAACATTAAAATTATTTCGTCACTATTTGTTAAATTTTTTTGAGAGAAAAAATAGTCAGATAATATATTTTATATTCAAAAATTTTTGTACTTTATAAGATTTCATAATCAAATTCATATCACCAATTATAAAATAATATAATTAGGACAAAAAGTGCAAAAAATAGAGAACAGTTATCATAAAACTTTGCTATAATTTTTTGTTTGCCAACGAAGAATATTAACAAACAGGAAAATATCACGAAAATTTAAAAATGTAAAAAGATAACTGAACCATGCTAAATGTCAGTGAATTTTTGCTGATATGCTCCAAAAGATAAGTTCTACGATAAGTTTCTTCGCTAAGATCGTCATAACCTCGACAAGTGTCGGAAGAACTCTTTATCGTTAGCCATCTGACTTTTCTCCACAGAAAAGCTGCAAAAATTTTCTTGTGACGTTCGAAGATCGTCTCCGACGATCCGGAAAATATTTCACAAGTATCTATTGAACGAAGAAAACTTTTTTACTCAAAGAAAAATTTTTACATTTTCATTTTAGGAAACAAATTTTGCGATTATTTCAGATAATCTTTCGCTTTGTAAAAAACACAGTTATATGCCAATTTATAAAATATATAATATTTGTATAATTTTTGTCAATTTTTTTAAGAAATTTTATTTTATTTTTTGCAAATCTAAAATATATGTATGTATACGCATTATTATAATAAAGTAACGTAATGTAATGTAATTAGCTTTAGTTTTTCAGAGAATATATATATATTTTTGCTCATCCAAAACCCATTGTTGATTTATAATTTCGCACGGCATATGCCGGAATTATCCGAGATGATTCCAAGTAACGTTTCAATTACATCGCAGTGAAGCGGTGTGATGTAACAAAAGTAAATCAAATTAAATTAAATTCCAAAAATCCTTGCTCTTATAAAAGAGAGCGAGAGAGCGCGCAAGATAGAGAGAGAGAGAGAGAAGAGAGAGAGAAAGAGAGAGAGAAAGAAAATAGAAAGGTAGAGCGGTCAGCATTTCACGACTCTTAATTAAGTCTACACTAATTAATAGTTTTTCTACCGATTGCAAACACAAAGTACTTTTCTTTACCCACCACTTCTCTCTCTCTCTCTCTGTTTCTCTCTCTCTCTCTTTCTCTCTCTCTCTCTTTCTCTCTCTCTCTCTCTCTCTCTCTCTCTCTCTCTCTCTCTCTCTCTCTCTCTCTCTCTCTCTCTCTCTCTCTCTCTCTTTCTCTCTCTCTCTCATAAGCAAGGATTTTGGGATTTAATTTAATCTGATTTACTTTTGTTATATTACACCGCTTCACTGCGATGTTTAAATGAACGACCACGTATTGTACACAGTCAGTACACTAATTACAACAGTAAGCAAACGTTATATAACGATACACAATATGTAATATTAGAGGTGATTTTATTTATAATATTTGTAAAGTATTTTTGAGTAAAACAACTCTGATTAATTCAATTTTTATTTTATAGAATTTTTAGTGCCAGAAATATTTGAATCTTAATAATATATATAAAATATGGCAAAAAGTATGTAATTTAGTTTTAATATATATATATATATATATTAGTTTTAATATATATATATATATATATATATATATATATATATGTAATTTTTTTATAAGATAAATTAAAATCTTTGTATGTGTATATTATACTTTTGTGCTTACTTTCTTTTGTAAGTTTAACATAATTTACATTTCTATTGTCATAATGCGATATATGTGTCGATTCTTTCAGCTTCAAAAAAAGTAAAGAAGTAAAAATTTCGTTTCTCTAGTTTGTCAAGTAAAGTCTTTTTAAAAGTCGCCTGGTTTTCGAAAAGGTAGTTCGTAACTCTGTTGTACTGATAAAACATTCATTGCATAATACTTTGTCTGACAGCATCTAGAGCATACGATTTAATAGTTTTATCTCCAAGTTTGTCTTATAAAACTTCGGTGGTCCTTATAGAAATGTTTAATCTTACCGCAAGTACACGGTAGTCGAGATTGAAGAGCAATCTAGTTTGTCCTTTTTTTCCTTCAGCATCACTCAAAAGGAATTTCATTAAAAAGCTCTCAAAAACACTAAATAGATTTGAATAATAAAAAATTGCTTTTGGTATTTAAAGATTTTTAAAAAGTTCTCTTTACAGATAAAAATATACGTGATCTATTTAGTTTTCTCTTCCTTTTTTAAATTCCTAGCATCAGTGATTAATGAACTAGTTCACATTTATTTACAACTTTGGATTTACATATGCTATAGAAATAAATGTTAATTTTTGATCATTTCAAAGGAATTATAAACTCTACATGTTATATGAATTGTGCTTCAGAGAAAAGACTAGTTTTTCTTCAATTTAGAAATACCGCTTATACTATGGCACACATTTTTATAAAACCAGCAGGCTACTTTCATGTTTTTTCGATGTAACGAGTCAGCGTAATCGCAAACAGACCTAGTTTTTCAACATCAAAAATATATGTTTCTCAACCAAAATAAATACTCAAATGTCAAAAAATATTTTCAACTCTTAGACTCACTACTGTGACAACAAAATTCTAGTAATTTCGCAGAGTTACTTTAAAAGTTCTACTCAGAGTGAAGATTTTCCTAAAATTCGAAATGTGACGGAAAAATTGTCTTGCTTTTTAAAGTCCACATGATTTACCATTCTATCTTTCAAATTACTATGAAATACTAACAAGAAGAGATATTATACGAATTTTAACACTGAATTGAATAGACTATCTTTTTACTTTATCTATGTGTATTAATATACACTGTTTTTTAATAAACAAATTTAACGCTAAATTAACGCTAAGTTGTAAATTTGTACGTTAAAAAATAGTAAAAGAGTAATAAGTAATCAACATAGTTCCAGGAATTTTACTATATTATCGGTACGCGCACGATCGCCTTTGCGTTTGCGTTTCTAAAGTTAAAAGATGATAATTTGCCATCCGTATTTTGCTCGTGTTCTCTTCCGCTCTTTTTCTCTGACGAAGTCCCAAGGTCTCATTACACTTAGATCTTTGAGAGCGATGCAGTTGCAACGTCGCACAAAAAGCAATCCCGCAAAACGTCCATAATGTAAACGGCGAACACATTCCTGTTCCGTTCAACCTTCTTCGTTTCCTCCGCCGTAGCGATGTCATTCTTTTATTTCATGACAATGTCATCATCCTTTTATACGATTTTTTCTCTTTTGCAAACTGAAAAGTACAGAAATGTGGTACGCACGATATTATCCAGATTAATAATGTTGCATAATAAAGAACCTTGTTCTCAAATAAGCTTTACCAATTCCAGATAATTATTACTACAATATATATATATATATGATTTTTTACATAAAGAAAATATCAAACTTCTCCATGTAAATCTAGAAAAAAATTACTTTTAAATAAAAAATTATTATTTTGCGAATATTTTTCACAATGCTATTTTATATCAGTTATACATTTCTATTTTAATTCCCAATAAGAACGAACCTCGTAATTAGGCGGATTAAAATTTTTATAATCAACTTTTTCCTGTAACGCAAGTAAACAGCGTAAATTATTCTTCAGTGCAGATTGTAAGTGCATAAACATGACGCAAATTGACGCAATTTGTCGACCCTTTCGCAGCCTGGCGTACGCTTTGTCTTTATTTCATCACCGTTCCAATGCGGCGTCACTTGCCGCAACCGCTCGCTTTCATCCGTCCAGATTGCTCTTTCTGCTCGACCTTTATCGATCCTCTCACAGCTCGACTTCACACCAAACACCGAATAAAAAAGCGGATCTAAGTCGATTAACGTCGTCTCCGTTCAGGTATTTGTCGTTCTTTGCTGTTCGTATTTTCATGAGAAATCATTTCTCGCAGTTGAAATCTCACGCCATAATTTCTCCACTTAAAAATTGTTCTAATTTGCTCTAATTATGCTTCTTCTTTTTTTAACGTTTGAATATCTAATAAGCAATTGCTTTTAATTAACAAAATACGCTTGTCTTGCGTTACACGAGGACATAATAAATAGTTGCCTAATTACTTTAAAAGCAAAAAATAAATTATAAAAATTTTGATTACGTGCATCCTAAATACTGGTAGACTGACCAAAAATTTATTCTAAATTTATTTCTGAAAATGCTACTAGGAATTCAATAGCTAGAATGAATAGGCAAAATGCAATTCTTGTCAAGACTCGACGATTATAGTGGCGACGATGACGACGCTTCATTTCCGCGGCTCTCCCGATCAATATCAGGTGTCACAGAAATGGTTTTGCCGGCACGCTGAGGAGTTAGCAAGAATTGATTATAACCAGAAAAGAGGATATGGCCAAGATAATACGGATGCACGGTCGCCGGTCTTTTGACGATTTAACAATTGACTTACTCATGCGCCTACGAATCATCTGCCGGATAATTGAACACGGGACACGCACACCCTTTACACCGTCACTGTTCCGTCTCATATTTGCATTCTCATCCAGATTCCCTCGTCTAACTGCTTCCTCCACTCGATACTCGTTCGTGAAAATCTCGGATGCTATCTAGAATTTTCCGTCTAAGATAATTTCTTCTTTTTATCACGATAAACGTGAAAGAATTTCGCTTTTGTGTTTTAAAAAATTAAAACTTCTTTGAATGTTAAATATTTTTGAAATTTGTATTATTATTATTATTACTAAGTTTCCTAAACTAATATTTTTAACATTATTAATAATATTGATATAAAAATATCGGTACAGCAATTAAAATAACATTAAAATTTTTCTTTAAGAATTTCAATGTACTTTATAAAAATAAATAAATAAACAAAAAATTACAGAGATTTATAAGTGTTAAACATTATCGTGAAATCAATTTATATATTTTATAAATACTTATAATATTAATGTTTAATTTAGATCTTGCGGGCATAGACCAATAATTCACTAGAAGTTCTGTAATGAATTTGAAATTTGTGTAAACATCGTATCACTTGATAAGGACCGTAAGTAATGATCGAAACGTAGTGATGTTTATTTGAAATTTATAATAAAGTGTCAATTGAGTCAACTATAAATTGGTTTAATTATTTAAATTTATTTCTTTATTAAAAAATATATATATTATATATTTATTTTTATAATTAATGCCTATAATTTTCCGCTCGTTTATTGGTCTACAATGTCTACATAATATTTGGATGTTGATTTCATACTAGCTGGTTAATATTCTTGTTAATATTCTTGTACAAAAATACATATTTTTTACATACGTATTTATAAAATATAAAAGAAAAAGATAAAAACTAAAAAATTTAATCAGTAAACTTCCAATTTTATGAAAAACTTAATATTAGTTAATAATTCAGAAATAATTGTATATTGTTCTTTGATATTAATCATCTCATTTCGATACAAAATTCATCTCCATACAAAACAAAAATCGTTAAGCTTTCATGTTAGCAATTAACTACCGCCTAATTATTAGTCAATATATGCAGTAACAAAGTCTCTCAACATGTGGTACAGTAATGTGGTAACTATCGAAAACAAGTATCGTAAATATATATACATATACCATGTATTCGATAAAATAAAGTATCTACCAGTATATTTCCTAAAACAAAATATCGCGTAATGTTTACAAAATTTCAGAAAATAAAGAGTTATAAAAAAATTATTATAAAATTTTACAATTTGCAACATTTTATCAATTTTTTTCATTTTTTATTCATGCTTTTTATTCATAATAAGCAATAAAAATTCCAGTGCAAAATAATTAATTACAAAATATCATATACAATTTGTAATAATAAACGTAACATCACAAAATATTGTAAAAATATTATCTTTTGTTTTTAAATGTTTCCTCTGTTTATGCAATTTGATAAAATTCAACTTTATCTGGCCTACGATAATCCAATTATTATAATTTCACTGATTAAAGAGAATTGTGGGAAATTCTGTTAGCAAGAATATTATTGCGTATCGTATTGATGAAACAAAATTACATGAGTTCTACTAACTAGCAATTAATTATCGTCTGACCACGAAATTTTACAACTTCAAACGCATGAGAGCTAGTGAAATTAAAATATTTGTAAAATGACGCAGTCATATCAAGGCTTCACCAAGTTTTACATACGTATTTATATACTAGAAAGATAATTATTCTTATCTCTTATGTATTTTACATGTGTGAAAAATATATAACCATAAAATTGAATATACATTTCTATAACAATAATAGTATTCTCAAAGGAATACTTGAATTGGAGAAATAGTGAAAAGTAAATAATATATGAAAGAGAGTCAAACATAGTAAGAAGCATTCGTTATGATCATTTTTAGTAAATTTAGTTTAAATTTAAAAAGATTATATAGACGATTATACAACAATAACGTTTTGTATTGAATTAAAAACGTATCTCAATTTCTTTGTCAGATTCGTATGCGAATATTGTAATTAATATGACATATTTCAATGAATTGATAAATTATCAAAAGAAATAAGGGCTCTTTTAATTACATTCGGATAGTGAATGCACCGACTGTAACAAAGTGCGTGAATTTAGGGAAAATGCAAGCTGCGACGCGAGAAAAAATTATTGAATACGAAATTGCTGGTAGTCCGCACATTCATTCGTCAGCTGTCACGTCGCCATTCCAATAAAAAAGAGAACTTCCGTAATCAATAACAGGTTTATCGTAGTGACAAAAATTCAATGTCAATCCTGCAATTAACGTTGTTTTCACGCTGTCAAAATTGAATACGGCTCAACTAATGCACTTCGATAATTACAAAGCGCTTTCTATTTTGAATTTTATTTTTCCAGTTATATTCTTCTTCCCGAGAAAGAATATTGAATTGACATTTTTTTAAAAGCTTATTAGTATCTCAAAGAACAATATAGTACGTTTAATATTCACGTTTATTATTATAAAAATTCATTGAAAAAGTGGTAACGTAAAAAAGTTACTCTAAAAAATTAACGATCGTTCAACGTGCATCATGGGACGATTTCCTAGAAATGTCCTATGAAGCCGTAAGTTTGCCGATACCAAACGTACGTTGCCACTTGCGCATTTTAATCGCCTGTGTGTGCAATACATCATGAATTACTGTAATTAAATTCATATGCAATATACATAATTTATATAAAATTAATGAAAAGAAAATTTGTGGAGCAAATTCAACATCAACATCCACTGAAGCACTCATTAACCATCGGTCATCGCAATACGCGTCATATGTTCACAAATGCTATTTTAATTAAATATTTAACAATTATATATATATATATATATATATATATATATATATATATATGTTCTCTCTTGTATGTATTAAACTACGAATTTAACGATGGAGTATTTTGTTAAATACTTTTTATCGGAACATGCACACGTGCGGATCGGATACTGTAAATATAAAAAAATTTTTGCGATTATTTAAGAAACGCACATATTGTATTTTAAGTGTAATAAAAATTTCGAAAATAAATAAATAATTTATATATTTTAATAACGCATTTAAAAGAGAAATTGCGGCACTGCAAAGATTAAATCATTTGGTTGCATACTCGATTACGCCTGCATAATCGATATCACTTCGTGACTTTGTAAAAGCGGAACTTTATAATTAGCAAATGTCGCTCGTGTAACAGGGTGAACCTTTAATATCCGTTATAGCACGGTATTCTTGGAGCTTCGATTAAACTTGCCGTGTGCTTACTTTCTTCTATGATTCTTTCAATATTACGCCTACTTGTTTGATCTTAAAAAGCTCTACGAGCCAAGATTGTTTACTTCACGAGCGGTTGGAAGTATTGGTCATTCTATCAACTTTGTATTTATATTTTACAAGCAATATAAATATATATATAAATAAACCTGTCACATTAATACACATTAAAAAATACATTGCGAAAAATGTAAAAATTTTCGAAATTTGCTGCACAATTTTTTTTTAATAAATTTTACCAGAGCCACGGAAAATATATAAAACCCAGGATAAATAATTTTTTTTTTATATTATAACAAGCATAATTTCAAAACTTAAATTCAAAGATAAATACGTAGAGACAAAATCTTCAAAATAATGTGTTCAGCGGGAGTATTATTATTAGCAAAATTATAACTTCATAAAAGCACACTTAGCAATCAAATAAATGATCTTCGTATAATCGAGATACCAAACCGGACATACAAGATAATAAATTAAACAATCAACAATAAATTTAATCGTATTAAGTGTTATTTATTCTATTCTTTCTATATATTATAAGCTTTTTGATAAAATAAAACTTTAAAATAATATTAAGAGTGATAAAACTGATCGGCCGCATAGAGCAAATTTCTTTCTTAATTAAAATTTTTTTATTATCTAGTTTTTATCCTGTACAATTGTAAGAATAATTGCTGACAGAACTTGCACTTAATGCTAATAAAATGAATAGATTCGCTTATATCAGTCCTTAATTTAGATCTGTAAAATCGTTTGCGTTTCAATTATCGGAAGCTGATCGCGATATATATGGAAATGAAAAAAAAAAAATATAAAGTGAGACGCAATTGTGCCTGATGTACGGAAGAGGAATTGAATTATAGGAGACAGACGTGGAAATGTGCTCATCTCGTGGAATTGATCCGCATAATTTCATTGTTACGGACGAAGGAAAGACGCGAATCCGCATTCGCTGCAGCTGGAAAACCAGCTTCTCTCAGTACACACAAATTCCTCTCGTCACGAATTGTCTCTATCGCGAATGCGATGTATCGGCTTTTCATTTCTCGCGCAGATATCCACAATTTTTTTGACAGTTTGAAATCAACTGACTCTATAAAAAAAAAAACGAAAAAATTGCAGGATTATGGTTCGTTTGTAACTGTGAATTATTTCAGTAACTTGCAAACAATTAGTATTAAAAAGTTTTTCTGGTGCTAGAAAAAACAAATGACTACTTTTTTTATTTTGCGCAATATAACACTACTAAAATCATCACGTTAGCTCAAATATTTTCTTCTTTAATTTTTCAGCTTGTAACGTAGCTGACTGGAGCGACGTAGGTAGTCCACGAAAGTATCGACCACCGCGAATCGGAGACATTCCACGGTAAGTGACTCAAATTGAGACTTCTAATTGTTTCTTTCATTGTAATAAAAATCGAAAAATCTCAATCAAAACTTCCTGAGGTAAAAAAAAAAATATTGATGTGACGTAATTGTATCAATTATCTCGAATGACGAAAATATCGTGATAGCAAAAAGTTTTATATATTCCATTTGCGTCATGTATATTCTTATACTTAGAATAGCCGTAATATCGCAGCCTGACACTGTTGCAATATTTATCGTTAATAATATCGTTTATCGGCTCGCTTAATAGCTAACAGAGCTTACTGAAAAAAAGTGCCTCCGTTTCGAAAATATACGGGAATAATATACAATGATGATGCACCCGCTTATGCAAACGTGAGATATAAATGCGGAGCGTATTTGAGCGAGCATACGTAGACGCGTGCATAATGCGATGGATGAAGTGCGCTCGTATTGTGACAGTGGAAGAGATGAACTATGCAGTATCCGCTTTTGTGGGATGACATTTGTGGAATGACACGATGCATATGTCCTGGAAGATTGACGAAATACGTCTCGAGATGGTCCATCAGAAACAGATGCGCGTACATGCACGCTTGGACAATAGTTTCAATTAATACCTGAGTCAATGTGTTCCAGGTATGCATGCATTAATCCGTACTTGGCCCAGTTTCGGTTACAGATGTAATCAATCCAACTTGCCTCTACATGCTACGAAAACTTATTATTATTCTCGACTAATAACTTTATTTTAAAACAATATGTCTTTCTAATTAAATTACCGAATTATTATTCTATTATAAATCAAAAGCAAGATCCAAACAAATTTATACGAAATATAATAGAAGATTTAAGTCGTTTCATCAATCGCATTCCAACTTTTAATATTCTACATTTTTACATCTAATACAAACATAAAATGTTTTACTTCCGGCAATAAACCATCCATTGATTAATCCCGACCTTCGACACCTCGTCCGGCACTTGGTTGAGGAAAGGGGCGAGAAAGGAAGTTCAAGGAGGACGGCCTAAACTGCCATAATGCATCCAGGCATGCGAATAGATATTTTTAACCACATAGCCGAAGCCGATCGATATGTACCACGGTGGTGAAGATTTGTGTCTAAATAATTGCACCTTTACCCTCTTAACGTTAAAAGCAAAAACTGCATTGAGTTCTTTGACGTCGCTTTTGCGTTAAAGGCACGATATTTGTTTCCTTTCATCAAAGGAATCTTAAGTCACACCTGGACCTTTTTTTATGATTAATTCGTCCGAGAAACCGTGGATATATCTTTAATCACGTAAACGATTCGTGAAAACAGAGTTTTCCGAAGCTATAAATAATAACTCCATTAAGAACGGGTTAACGATCCTGTCAATAAACATTCAGTCACTAAGTTAATGTTCTCGACAAACATCACCGTTGTGTGGTGCTGAACATTTCGTAACACAGAGAGAAGCGACGGGAAGGAAAAATAAGCACTGGGAAATCGCAAGAGTAGGTAACACGAGATATTTTAAACTCCAGCCAAGCATCGATCGATGGCCAGGCCATTACTGCTTAAATTATTGAATCTTGCGGGACTAACCGATACTCGAGGTACGAGCATCGCTACGCAAGGATGAGAGCGAAACGCAGCGGACACCACAGTGATCGACGAGCTCTTTTTCAAAAAGTCGTCTCATTTTTTTTCCTGTTCCTTTGTTTCCTTAACATTTTTCTCCCTATTGCCTGCCGCTCTCAGGGCGCCGGAGTCACGTTTATCTCACCGCGACACGAAGCGACAACAATGCATTGCGCAATATTCGCCCGCGTATTCCTGCGGCGAGGTAGCCTCGGAATCGCACGCGACGTTCCAAATGCCGCCTGCATTGTCCGAGATAGGACGATCGCGAGAGTAACGTGGTTACAAACAACTGTGTCAACGGGATTTTGCCGATGGAGCTCTCATAATATCTGTATATCGAGCCGTGTATCGTCCGACGTACAAATAAATTGCTGATACTACGTTGCGCACGTCCATCATGGTCCATATTGCTAAATTAGTGTGTTAAAGATTTGCCAATTATTGCTAAATTAGTGTGTTAAAGATTTACCAATCTTATAATAAATAAAATTTAAAGCCCAATTATTTTCGCGAATTTCGATAGAATTAAATGAAGACTCTACTTTTTCCACTTAATTTTATTTTATTCACATATTACGTATATTTATGCAGAGTAAATATAGTGAACTAGAGTTTAGCATCCTTCATAGGATACTCGATTCCTCGAATGATGAAACTGAAGCGCAATCAGTATCAATTGGGGAGAAACAAATGTCATGAATAAATACGAGATGTTTGTCTTTCAGAATGCTAGCCGTAATATTCTAACAGTACGACGTTATTGACACACCGTTTTCTAGAATCGTGTAAAATATGTCAATATGTCTGAAGTTATGTTCTCATCTCGATAACACTTTTCTTTGACGCTACAAAAAAAAATGTTTCTAAAGTTTTTGCACGGAAGCCTATTATTCTTCCATATGTCAGCATAAATATAAAATTTGATAATTTGAGGAGATTTATAATACAAAGAATTTCTTTATGTATTCGCATACATAATAATATACGACGTGTCATATTATTGTCTTTCTCGTATGAAATATTTGTTATTGATAAAATTGATACGAATCGTGTGCAAAATACGCAATAGTCTGGAATAGTATTATTGATGGATAAAACATGTTGACTATAGCTGTTATTTTGTCTCACAATCTCTTGGAAACAGACCTTTATATTAAAATGTATGACATTTCGTGCTGCACTCTGTATAGACGTAGGTATAGCGAACACTTATTTCTTATAGAAGCAAGCCCGTTCGACGTCATTCACGTGTGACGTTCTATGTTACAAGGCCTCCCCTTTTATTTTCTTTCAAAATTTCGACTTTCGGGAAGAATAATTTCGTAATCAGTCATGACAATTCGAACAAGAACCAAAAAGGGTAGGAAAGAAATTCGCGAAAACAAAGGGTGGAAAACGAGAGGAGGCACGCGAGAAACAGGGAAAAAAAGAAAATGCGCGGGAGTTAACCACGCACGTAAAGTCGTCAGTCCTTCCTCCCCTCCGCCATCCCAACGCTTCGTTGAGCTTGCACTCGCAGAACTTTCGGTTCGCTGGAGCGCATCAAAGCCGAGCTTTTCACCTACGGATGGGTTAGCCTGCGTCTGACGCGCACTCCCGGAATGGGCATCGCCCAGTTTTCGTTCGCTATTTCTCAACCGAGATGATACCGAAAATAAAAGCTCACTATTGTTTCCAATATCCGAAAGCGTTAGATGTTTATCCGTCAGCGAATTTTCGCCACATTCGCTGATAAATTGTGTCTTCGCTTATTCAAAATGTAACAATGGAATTGAGTTTTTCCTAAATTTCAGTTTATTTTTTGTTAATATGTATAATACTGTCTGTTTCGCAAACCTAAATCAAAGATTTTGTATCTATTGCAATTATTAGTGTATTCATCATTGCAACAAATCGATCGACACATCAGAAACAAGTAAATTTTCGGAGAAATACCGAGAAATATCGATACAATAAGTACACGGAGAATTTTTTCTTAAAAATTATCCTAAAAATTATGATAATTGTGAGTAAACGTAAACTTTGAAGAATTTTATTTTACTTGTAACAAAATTTACTAAAATTTTAGTAAATTTTACTATACTTCTAACAAATATTACTAAAACTTTGCCAAATTTTATTAAAATTTTCGTAAATTTTGTTAAAAATATAGTAAAATTCTTCAAGGTTTACGATGTTTCACAATTACAACGGTTTTAAGAATAATTTTTAAGAGAACATTCTGTCCGTGTAAAGACATTTTCGCAAAGCATTGTTTTATGCAATCCGTCAACATTTGTAGTTTGAATGAAAATTATTATTAAAAAACTTTGTATTTTCTTCAAAAAGCACTGTCCCCTTCTGCAGAAATTGATCCGATCTAGTCGATATCTGATTTCTCCTGTCATGGATAGTCTCGGTGTACAATTACGAGAACTCTCTACGTCTGTATAAGAGATTTGAAAGGTGAAAAGTAAGTATAAAAGAGAGGATATCGAGATGTCGAAGAAAAAGAAATACATAATAAAACACGTAATAAGACACGATTGCAATCCTTTGCTTGATTAATATTTTTATATGTTTAAGTTTTCTTTAAAAAAAAAAATATCTTAATTCGTCAGAATATAAATAACTTTAGAAGTCTGAAGGGTGTTTTTACAATATTAAGTATTTTTTATTAAATTCTTCTGAATGTATATGCTTTATTGGGAATTATATTGAATATTAAAGATGTGTTCAAAGAAATAATTATGTACTTATCGGATACACAGCCAGAAGAAACTGTATATTTTGATAAATTTCAATTAGCAATGTGTATTTTTTTTTAATAAAAATCTCAAGATTAAAATTATAACTCTATTTGATGTATTACAAAATATTGCAAAAGATATCGCAAAATCAGTAGAATTCGAGTCAGTATATATGAAGAAGCTTTCGACTTGAAATTATGACAATCTTTTCTTATATAGTATAATGTCTCCTCTTGAGTAGCTCTGATCTTTTGTCTTATTCAAGTTTCCGTTCTCCTCCAGGCAATGCACGCTTTCATTTCAGAAGCGACTGTTTGTCAGAATACCGAGAGATTAAATTTTAGAATGCCCCAGACCATTGTCATTCTTCTTCTTTACCTATAATCATTCTACCATCACCGTCGCTGGTTCGATGCATTCGTATGAATTCTATAATAAATTTTGAATTATATCAAAAATTCAAAGACACTTATTATACCTCGTGTCATATATTTACAAAAAGTAATTAATAAATATGAAATATAGATGAATAAACGTAAAAAAACTATAATAAGTAGAAAACACAGATTTCAGTTTTAGTTTATATAATATATAATGATTTCTTTTCTACCGTTTTTTATAAAATTAAATAATTAAAAGATTAGTTTTGAGAGCTTTCGAAATATTTTCTCATTTTGAATTCCATAAACGTATGTGTATTACAAATATTACTTACAATGCTTCTTTCGCGTAAAATGTTACTTTTACGCCGTAATAAAGAATCTATTTTAAAAGAAATTCGCCAGAATATAAAATAGCTGAATTGAATAAATTATTTCGTTTGAGCCTTTGGAAATTGATTAAGAATGCAGTGGTCTTCTCCAAAGCATCTCTTTAAATATTAATATTTTCTTTTGTAGCTTACGGTAATTAATCGCGAGCAATTATTTAAAGGGAAAGGGCAAAAAACGTATTGTTATATTAAATTATAAATAAAAATCCTTATCTATTTTTAATATTTTTAACAAGTGTTAAGTGATAATTTTAATTCCTATTATACATTAAAATATTAAAACTACATTTATACGTATATATTAATTCATCATTCTCAATTTCTACAGCAATAATTCTTCTAATATAAATAATTGAATAGTGTGACTTTCAAAACCAAAATAATTAATTTTATTATATTAAAGTTATAATTACTCTTGCTAATTACTAAAGTAAGAAGTTTATTTTCATGAAATTATCTCTTTCGCGTGGCTTTCATCGTATTAATTAATTTTATTCTGTAATAAAATTAATTTTTGTTCTCATGTTACATTTCCAATTATTGCATGAAACTTTTGCCGAACTCCTATACCGAAAATTGTACATATTCTAAAATTATTTTAGTTTAAAGATTTTAAACTCAGTATACCTATTGTGCAACATACTGCCAAACTCTGCATAGAGAATTAGTTCCGAATGGAAGCATTGAAGAAAATATTTCATTAAAGGATAATTTCAAATATATGTTTACTATATACGAATAGTTAAATTTCTTCTCTTCCGTGTGTATTGTGCAAAGATCTTCGCACAGTTCACATAGTAAAATCTCAGAAGCACGTCGTCTGGTGAAATTGGAAATTCGCTCGAAAAATCAACTGGAAATTGGATTCGGCCGTTGGCCAACGTTTCCCGAAACTTTTCAGCTTGCAACAAAGTACGTAAAAACTGATAATGGAACTTCACACATTAGAGGTCTACGTGAATGAAATTCTTAAATCTTTCTTTCTCTAAAACTTGCAGACATGGGTCTAAGCAACTAAAAGGACTGAGTCACCATAAATTGGTGACGTAAGATTGCGTCTAGAAGCGGTTAATTACGGAGATGTAAGAAGGAAGTTTGCGGCGGCGATATTAATAATTATCATACGTAGGAAGTACAACGTAACGTAGTTACTCAGAAACAGCTGGAATGTTTTGTCGGATGCGTATGTAAATGGGTCTGAGATATTATCTCGACGATCATTTGTACTGCTACGTGACTACTGCAGCTTTGTTAGAAAGAATTCCTATTGAAATTTTAAATATTAGCGACCTTTTCTAAATAACTTCTTATTTTTAATTTATATGCTTACATTTCTCGTGCATTAAAGATTAAAAAATGTATTTTTTTAATATTTGTAGTAATTGTGTTATACAGCGATTATTTATTTAATGCGTGATTATTTATTTAAAAACATCTCAATTGTCTGCTTTGTTTAGTATTTTTCACATTATAAATTATATTATTACTAATTGAGAAAAAGTGTTAATTATCATAAATAAATACTGTTCAAGATTTTCATTTTTCTCTTATATATCAAACACAATCTATTCCATAATACATTAATAATTTCTTTCTAACTTTAATTTTTCTTTTAATGTTCATGATAATATTATGTTTTGATAATATTATATTAATTATTTAAAAATACATACTTCAATAAAATATATTATGTGGAAACGCTTATCAAAACGTTCTTTTTATTTAATTAATATTTAATTTACATTTGGTAGTTTTATAAAATAAAAATTTCTGCGGTATTTTAAATTACATGCGAGAAAATGAAACATTACCAGCATGATTAACTAGTTGATGTTTGGCAAGTAACCTTAAATATCGTCGATTTGAATTGTACACGTTTCACTGTGGTTGCCAGCAGGATGTCTCAGCATAATTTACATCGCTGCGATATAATAGATGCAATAATGACAGCGTTTCCTATGCGAATTACGGTGGCATATCGCCAAGAAGGTCAAAGTTATAAATTATTACTTTTTCTAATAAAGCCGCACGTGCACCATTCTTGCCATATCGTTTTGATACTCTTCACGTGTCTTAAAGCGATTCTTTCGCGACTCTTTCACCGAGGCATTGTTGCGAGCGCGTTCGAAGTAATTACTTCCGAGTCACTGAGAAATGTTACGACGAAAAATATATATTCCTTCTCTAGAAACTTTCCAAGTTTCTCGTACCACTGTCAAACTTCGAGCAAATTATCCGGAAGCGCTCGAAAAAATAATCATCCATAATTTCAAGTACAACCTTCGAGTATATTTATATCAACGCGAGAGTGTTCATCGATTGTGAGTGTTCGCAGAAATGACATCCATGCATCATGAAATAAAAGAACTGTATCCTCCAAACAGAGAGGCTTAAGAGCTCGAATGCTCACCTACACACGTTTATACGTGTGTAGTCCCAATATACACATGTGCCACATAGAAATGCGCTGCAAAGAGATGACGCAGGCCAGACTGGCCGAAAGATTCAGCGGATACCCCACTTTCTACGATCCAGAGGATCGTTGTGAATCAAAGACGAGTTCAGGCACGTGCAAACCAGGCGAGCGTCAAAAGGGCACCAAACACAAAAGCCGAATAATAAATTTGAAAGGCAAGGAGCCCGCTTACGTGAGCTCAGTTGGTCTGTGTAAAGTTAGTCATTTGGAAATACCCGCATGCTTCTTCCGAGATCATCCGTCGAACATGTCCAAGAATAAAAAACATATTGTTAAGAAACATATTAAATCCTTTTCTTTCCAACTATGTTAAACTTGAATAAAATTATTTTAAAAAATTCATTTGATTATCAAATATAAGTATTTTTATAATACAGCAGTTTAAAGTTTTATTTATTAAACCGTGAAAGGTTATCAAAAGTTGATAGTTGCTACATCTTTCCGAAAAAAATGATCAATTAATGATATCAAAATGAAAACGTTTTGTATATTCATTTTTCCGTATTTTAAATCGATTTAATTAAGCAACAAGACTCTATCACGAATGCTGCACCTTCAAGCGGTCTCTTTTTCTCTTTCTTTCTTCCTTATCCATCATTACGCAACTCAAGATCGGAGCAGAGCAGGCAGATATAATATACGACTGAAGTATCAGCCCGAAAGGTAGTGGCTACGACGATGCTGATGGAGGAGAGGTGGTGGGAAAAACACGCGGTCGGTCCAAACTCCGCCAGAGCTGCATGTAGTCGGCGAATGGAGCGGAGAGCAACGCGAGGACGAGTTCGTCTCCGAATTTGAAGTGAAAGCATACGCGTCGAAAACAGAGTGCTCAAAAATCGTCCAGTGTAGTTTTTTATCGTTTTCATCATTTTCTCTTTTTCGAAATCACATTCGCGAGCGTGGGTTGGGGCTTGATCTCTTCGTTTTAATTAAATATCACGTTCGTCTGAGTGCCGATACAATTGAATGTGAAATGTCATAAATTTAAAAAGAGGAGATTACATCGATGATGAATTGATGAATTGTGGCCATTAATAAATTGCAGTGATAGGTCGACGCAGATTGAAAGCATGTGTAATTATTGAAGACATTTTTAATAAGAGGTAAGAGATCTTTATATAAACAAGAGTAACGAAATTTTAGTTTCTGCATAAAATTATATAATAAAATTTCATTTGTATCTAAACAAAAGTTCGTATGTTTATTCCATTATGCGAATATGATAACTTTTTTCATTAAAAATGCAGCATTTCTCTTATAAATTTAGAAATAAAATTACAAAAGCAGAAATAAAGAATATAAAGAATTAAATTAAAAAGTTGAAAATAATTGGAGAAAGTGATAATTGTCTATTATAATCATAAATTATTAGAATTATCATTTTTAGAATTCTTATATTGAAAGAGAGCTAACACATGCATAATTTAAACAAAAAATAATTATTGAAATATAAATTACTGTCTGCTATGCAAATAAGTTTTTACTCATTAAATATCTTTCTGCAAGACTTTTTTTAATTTGTTTTGTATTATACAATATCATAATTATTCAGCGTCATAAATGATAAAAACGCATAAAAGTTTTATGATCATTCGTAAAACTCTTCTGCAAAATCCGTCTATTGTACAAACTGTAAACGTTATGTCAGATAATCTCAACGCGCATAATTCGTACTTCAGAAGCCTTGTCAGAAGCTTAACGTCTGCAAACTGCACGTAGATACGGACAAATGTAATAGCATTGTGTACACTCTAAATTTTTTGGAGTGAAATTTCACTCTAAAAGAGTGAAATGTCACTCCTAACGAAAGTGAAAATTGCGCCAGTCCAACAGGAGTGATTTTTCAGTCCAAGGAGAGAGTGAATCATTCACTCCTTAAGTAGAGTGAAATTTTCACTCTTAGAGAGTGAAAATTCACTCCAATTGGGAAATTATTTTCAATCTAACGAGGAGTGAATATTTTCACTCTCTTGAAAGGAGTGAATAATTGACTAAGTAAATGCTAAAAGTAGTTGAGTCAAATGTTGCATTTTTTTACTTTTGTATAAAATTTTTTATTGAAACATTTATGTTAAAAAATACTGTTTTAATAAAAAACATATACAAAAAAGTAAAAAAGTGTAAAATTTGACTTTAACCACTTTTAGCATTTACCTATTCAATTATTCAACCTTTATATATTATAAATACGGAATAAATTTTTCTTAAAGGAAAAAATAAAATTATGCAGTCAAATTTTTTATATTAACATCTTTTATATTTTTAACTTTAATATTTAAACATGTTTTATATGAACTATATGCATGAACAATACATAAAAGAATATATATATATAATATATAAAAGAACAAAATAAATTTTTAAATTTATTTTTATGTTTTTAATTGTCTGATGACGAGCCTTTTTCATCATTGTTTGATGCATAACTGAAAAAATTATCTTAATTTAATATATTAGTATTTTGTGTGTGTGTGTGTGTGTGTGTGTGTGTGTGTGTGTGTGTGTGTGTGTGTGTGTGTGTGTGTGTGTGTGTGTGTGTGTGTGTGTGTGTGTGTGTGTGTGTGTGTGCGCAGTTCAGATTAATTATTGTATATAAAAAATACCTTATATCCTCATCGCTATCATCAACAGTTTGCGTTGGTGTTAAAAGATTATCAATATTATTTAAACTTGTGTGTAACGCTGTGCAACAAGCACGTGGTTCATTTAAGTTCATAATGCACCCGGTTACGAAGTCATAAAAATTAATTAAATCAGATGCAAAATGAATGTCAAAACAATAATGAAATTTGACAAGAATATCAAATGCTGTCATTGGATCATCGCTCACTGAAATTAAGTGTCCATCCGTCTGAATAAAAAAATTTCCTTTTTTTTTTTGACCAATCATGTTACATATTAAAAAGGGCTGTACGTTTTTTGATTTTTTTTGTTCTATCTTGTCTGTATTATAAGACAATAAATCTTCTGATGTCTGCAAAAGAATATGTATAATTATAGATTAATATATATTATGTGTGTGTTATATAATAATTACGTAATAATTCGCGGACATTATTTTTTTACTCACATGAATGAACCGCAGTAAATTTGTATTTGGGATTTCTTTACTTGCAAAATTACATACAGCCGATTTTAATTTTTTTTTTGTAGGTTTTAAATTCTCTTTCTCCTTAAAAAATAAAATTATTATTATTATTATATATGAATATAATATATTATTAAAAAAAAAGTTATAACTAATAGTAATAGTAATAAAAATAACGTGAACAAAAGTATTAAACTTATATTATTAAAACTAATAAACTTACAGATAATTTTTTTTTCATATAATTTGGTGTTGGTAATAATTCGGGCAGAAGAACAAGAGCTTTTAAATTATCTATAAAATATATGGCAAATATATAAAAATTAAATATACAGACAGAGAAATATGTACAAAAAGTATCGAAGGTATTTTATAAATAATGTGCATTGTATATATATTATTACCATTATCCAAATCTGCAATTTTCTCCAATAAATTGGGTTTATATATAGAACAGAACTGCAAAATTCTAGACGCGTAAAATTCTGGAAATTTTTTCAACAATTTATCTTTCCCGGGGAACATTGAAATAAATTCCCTGTGTATCTGAAATAAAGCATAAAATTATACCTTAAATATAATTTAGTACTTTCACTTCTATTAATAAAGTAAGATTTTAAATTTATGATAAAGAAATCTACTGTAAATAATTCGATTTCTCGATTAATTTACCAATTCACCATGATAATCTTTAAATCTGGGATATTCCTTTAAAATATCCGCTACTGTGCACTTAGAATCTCTAATTTTTTGTTGCCTGTTAGGTCTTGTTTCGTCCATTAACATAGTGATAATTTGTTTATTTTGTTCAGTTGGCATTTTTAATACAAGCTCCGAAATCTGAAAGTAATATAAATTCTTTACTATTTCTATTCTTTGAAAGTAAGGAATTCTTTACATATATATACTGTGGTGTTAAAAGGGAAATTATTTATATATTTGTTATTTCTGTTTTTAATATATTTTTAAAATCTTATTTACCTTTATATTAAGCATATCTTCATCAAGATATATTTCATTTATATCCTTTTTTTGCCTTTTCATAGCATTTTCTACTCGGTTCGATGGCGAAGTCTTTGATCTTTTTTTATTCGAAGGACTTAATCCTACTCTCATAGTTTTCAATCGATATTGAATAAAGCCGCTGTTGGTCTTTTTGTCAAAAAAATGCTCCTGAACATGTACATATAGTTATTTATTATACATGCACAATATATTATGTCAAAAATAATTTAAAAAATGTACGTACATATCCTTCTGTCGATTGCGACGATCGTAGTTTTGGAAATGCTGTTACTATTTCTTTAGCCAATTCAGTTTTTAAATCGCTGGATGGATACCTTTTAATAAGAGTAATGAATATATATATATATATATATATATATATATATATATATATTATATATAATGCGTGATAAGAAATATTCAGAAATTTTAAATATATATTTTTTTAAGTAGATGAAATTCTACAAGTGATATTATTAAAACTAAAACGAAACTTACATGTCATTACTGATCTTGACGATTTCTGCGCAAACTATTCTTATTAACTCTTGACGAGCTGTATTGTCTACTATGCCAGTATCTAGCGTACGTAACAGAGAAGATTTTCTTGTTTGTTTCGCATCATGTGCTTTTACCCAATCGCGAACATTTAATCTACTTCCTTGATTATTGCACTATTATCAGAAGTATTAAATATGTATATATATATATATATATATATATATATATACACACACACGTACACGTATTTTATAGTATTTTATTTTTTCAAGTAAAATTGATGAAACAATAAATATTTTAAATGCATATATATAATATTTACATAAATTTAATTTTATATAATGCATTCAAATTAATGTTATATTGTATATATTATATATATTATATTATATTATATTATATATATATTTATTTATATTATATATACCTTCTGAACACTATGTTTCTCTCTATTAGCAAATGCATCATTTGGAAGTTTGCAATTACTTGTTGAAGCTTCTACTTCGGTATTTTCTGCTGGTATTACATCAATGTTGGAAACTTGCTGTATTATTTCACTATCTTTCTCAAATGTATTATTAATAATAATAAAGCCCTAATATATAATTTAAAAACATACAGATATATAGTGAAGTATTATAATACATTGCAGTATATATACTGCAAATGTAGAACATATTATGTCAGTATAAAAGATATCATCGATCAATTATTTCTATATACATATATAATCAGTAATTCAAAAAAGACATACTGGATTTGCTATATTTATCAAGTTTAAAATCCTCTTTCTTGGGCCTATCTTTATTTGTAATTCTTTTAAATCATTTTCCGTCAATGATAGGAATGCTGTACCATCAACACATTCTCCTTAAATTATAAGTAAACAAACATTTTTAATGTATGCAAATATGTGTGCGTGCGTGCGTGTGTGTGTGTGTGTGTGTGTGTGTGTGTGTGTGTGTGTGTGGATATACATTACATGCTAAATATATATATATATATATATATATAATGTACATGCTTATTAATATATAGTTCATTCACACAAAACAGTCTATGCTCTTTTATTATATTAAATTATATTGTATAATATTTATTATATTAAATTATATTATACTCTTTTATTATATAATTATAGTTATTTGATTATAAAATCATATGACGGAGAACTATGTAACAAAAGTTTGTTTTATAATCTAACCACAAAGAAAATGGTTTCGAATCTGGCAGATCGTCAGTATTGATCAATTTATAATCTACAGAACTTTCACAAACACAATAAGCATTTAAAGATTCTTGCAACCATAATGTTTGCCATATTTCACACCACAAGTAAACTTTATCATTATTCAGTATTATTTCCTTAATTCGACCAAATAAAATATCTCCATTGTCTGTTTCAACACCGCTATCAATGGCAACAAATAGTCCATTACGATATTCAATTTCATGTACTATAATTCTGTTTAATTTAAAAATGTAGTTATCATTTTCTAATTCGAGTTTATTAAGTTCAATTCTACTAAGAGCATGAGCAACTTTCACATATTCGCGTTTCGAATATTCAAACTTATTACTCTTCAACAAGCTTTTATCAGTTCCCCAAGTTGCACATTGCGAAATTTGACATATGTTAATCATTGTTTTAGTAATATTTTTATAATTGCAACATATTGCACCATATTTTTTTAATAACCGATGTTTTGCTTCGAAACGAAGACAGTGTAACCAACGTAGAGGCCCTGAATTACGAATGCAATCGCAATAGTGACTTAGATGATGGTGCTTATTAATTGGGTTAACATCTGGAAACAATTTTCTAAATAGATTGTCATGTTCGATAATCAATTCAGATAAATATGGCAATATTGATAACTTTAATTTAGGGGAAAATACTATTTCTGTAATTCTATTTAAAAGTATTATTAGTCTCAAATATTCATCATCTTCTGGCACTTTATCGGACACAATGAATGGAAATACTCTCATCAAACACCATGTTTGAACGGCTGTTTGCGAGATTTTATGGTCTTTCAAATTACTTAAAGATGCTATTGAAAAATTTGCAGATGGTTTATTTTTTTGTTCTGGAAAACCATACTTAAATAGATGAATTCTATTGTTAAATGTGTCCAGTTTCAAATTATATTCATCATGTGTAATGAAATGATTTAAAACCAGTTTCAATTCCATTGGAGCTATGCCTTCAAAAATATCGTGCATAGGATCAAATACAAAATTTTGTGTAAAGTGGAAGTAACGCAACAAATGTAGGGCACTATTTTCTTTAACTCCGGATTGTTTCATCGCATTTTCTACATCTTTTAAATTTATTTTTTCCATTATATTTTGTACTTGATTATTGTGCAATTCTTTTGTGCGAGCTGCTGCAGGCAGGTTTGTATTATTTTTAAAATCATTGCGGTTTATCATGCACAATCTGCAGAAATGTAGAGCTGCTGGATTAAGAAGTCCAAATAATTGGTGCGCTGCTAGTCCATCAGTGCATACAGCAGCAAGAGTAGCTCGAAGGGTCCACTCTACTCCGTTAAACATTGTGACAACGCCATTATCACTTTCCAGAACTTTCATATCTTGCAAAAATGGTCTTAAAACTGCTGCCATACCGTACTTGTCAATATCAGCAGTATGACATAAGGCAAGTACGTGTATTGCACCTAATGATGAATTAAAGTATTGTGGTAAATTTTGTACAACAAAATAAAATGCTCCTATTTTGTGTGGTTGAACTCTTGAACCAAGAGGATTATTAATGACAATATCATCGTAATATAATTGAATTCTAAGCGCGTTAGGGTATTTACGAAAATATTCATGCGTTTGAAAACTTTGGCCATCTCTAAAATTAATTAACCAGTCATGATCAGAAATTGTCTCTGAATTAATATATTCACGTACATCATTATGAGACATAATTAATTGCAACGTTTCGATTATTGATACATATTGCATAGTTTCATAAACTTGTTTTTGTTCCCACTCTTGTTTACATCTATTAAATCGCTGATCTATTCTATATCCTAACGGTATTTCACGTGGTTGAATATACTTGTAATTCCTTTTTAATACTTCAATCTGACCTGGCAAGGTATCCATATTTTTAAATAAATCATTACATTTGAATTTATTTAACAACGTTTCAACTGTAGAACTTTTTACATCAATATCTTGGGATGTACAAAAATCTGTTACTTCGTCTTGTACAAAATCGAAAATATTAGAAACAAAAATTTTAATTGCTGTCATAACTTCTTTTAAAGCTGCACCAGTAATGGAAGAAGAAGTTCTTAAAGTAGATATCATTTTAGCTGCACAGGAAGATATGTCGTGTTTTAATTTTAAATTTTCAACGTTATTTTTGATTCCTGATAAATCTATACATTCATCACGAGTTTCAATATCTGGAGCCACTTCCACTTCCATGGAAAATTCATTTTCAGTCTGGTTTATGGTTTCATTAGAAACAGACAATGGAGAACAAATCGGATTTACAATATGGCATTTTTTTATATGTCGTATAAAGGAATTGTATCTCAGAAAATGTCTGGTGCAATTATCTTGTTTACAAAAAAATCCCGATGCTTTATATTTAGTTAATAGTAACGCATGATTCCGGCGAAAATGAGTTGAAAAATTTTTAATTCCATGAAACGCTTTCTTACATTTAAAACATATAAGTTTATCCATTGTATTTTAGAGGGATTAAAATTTAATTTTTAATTTTATTAACAAGACAATTTTATTTATAACTTAACACTTACGCTCTAATATTTCTGTCACCTCTTTTTGTATCCCTTGCATGCATAAATATTCTGCTAGTTTAGCAGGATTATTTAAAGTTTCCTGAAATTTTTAAATTTATGTTTATTAAAAATATATAAATTTTATTCAATACATTTATAGGTTATGTCAAAATACAACATATTCTTTTGCTATTTAAATGTTCTACTTTGATAGACTTTTCTGTGAAAAACAATACAATTAAAACCCACATACTAAATGCGACATAGAAATATACTTACCGCTGGCAAATTGTATTTCTCTGGAAAATTCATACTTCTAATATACACAGTTATAACGAATGATGTACAACTGCTTCATATACGATAGAAACTTCGTATTGATGGTTCGTACAGAGCGCTATTAGAGTACAGAAGCTATATAGAGAGATACAAGAGAAACGTTCGTTTATCTCAAATATAATTCCACATACACAACATAAATATAAATCGATGCCGATGTTACGTGGCGATGAAGAATAAAAACAGACTGCGAAGCGCCGCGCCCCCTGTCGCTGGTTCTTCCGCAGAATCAGTCACTCTTATTAGACTGAAATGTCACTCTTTAGGAGTGAATGTTGATAGACCATTTAAATCACTCTTACAGTAGGAGTGAGTTTGTTCACTCCATTGCAAAGAGTGAACTCATTCACTCCGTAAGAGTGAAAAATCACTCTATTTGGAGTGATATGCTATTCACTCCAGCAAAGAGTGACGTATTTCACTCCAAAAAATTTAGAGTGTAGTCAGATAATCTGGCTGCGATCAACTTCATCGTAACACGAACAGTAATGTTGATCAATTAATACAGAACGTTATTAATTCGATCCGGGCACTGAAGACGTCGTGAATCGCGCGCGCTCGTGTATAATGCGATAAAATGTGTCGCGTATAGTTGCTCGTCGATAACGAGTAGTCTCACCGATTAATAAGATTAATTCGTGAACGTTACGGCAAACTGCAGAGAGCTACTACGTCAATTCGATATATGAGATTTACGTGCTGATGTATCATCAATAACTAAAGAAATGCGAAATGCCGACTTATAAAAAATGTCATTTATTTTTATGAAACAATATTTTACTCTATCGAATGCTGTAAAAAATAATCATCTAAAAATAATGCCAATAAATAATATGAAAATTTAAATATTGAAATATTGAAATGGATATATTGATTATATTTTCAACTTTCCTGTAGATTTTCTATAGTTTATATCAATAAAAATAATGTTAAAAGTTATTATACATTATTTCATTTTTATATTATATTTTTTGTATTATATTTTTATATTATAATATAATCTTAAATTTTATACATAAAGTTTACAAATGCAAATCATCTCGTACGATATTCTGTGTAAAAACGGAAGAAATACAACACGATTAGTCTAATTAAATTGCATTAATTAAATTGTTAGATCGGATTAGATCCAACTGCAGTTCATCCAATAAAAATCTAATGCTAGGAAAATAATTATAACGCAAATGTGCAATAATAACGATAGATGAAGGAAAGAATATTATACCTAGTTAAAATTCAATTGATTAAAATAATTGTACTTCATATTAACGATAACGCTTCAATTTTAACATCCTCTTCATTATTTTAAAAGTTGATTTAATCATTGTTTGCATAATAAATTAATAAATAAGCAAATAAATTAATCAGATGAAAGCAATTTGATTTATACAAGGAGAGAAAGAGAAAGAGAAAGAGAAAGAGAGAGAGAGAGAATAAAAATTTTAGACTACCCTGAAAAATGTTAACAGCGCGATGATTCTGTAAAATCGAACACCGAAGTCTAGAAGATTGATTTAGGAAGATACGAGAAATGTTAACGGCGCGCTTGTATCGAACGGACATGATTAATTTAAAGTGACTTTGGCACGAGCCGGTAAGACTGGCGACTATCGCGGGGTCATTTATTAGTCCAAAACATGCTCCGTCCGCAACGTGCATCGGAATCGATCGAATCGCAATATCGGTTTGCGTCGACGATGGTCGCGAACGAACGTCGACACAGCGCGATGCATCATTAATTCAGTATGCCGGCTAAGGTAAAAGGAATGAAACGGAGGAATGCACGCAATCGCAGTTCGAAATGTCATACTCGGAGGATATATGCGTCTGTGAGCGCAGTGCGTCTCCATTTAACAGATTCTCCATTTAACAGTAATTTTAAAGTGATACGAGAGTGAGCAATATTTCGACCATAATATTCCGTGTCCGGTAGTTTCGATGCTAAAAATTTGCGAGGGCGTTGTCAAATAAAATGCACGCATAAACGCATTTGCCAAATTTTACAGATCGAGTGATCGTAAGCTGAGTGGAAAAGTTTTCAAATATTTATAAAAGAAAAAGGAACTCATAAAAAAATGCGACTTTGAAAAAATTTTTATAGATATTTAATTCCGTAAACAGCCATGACCACACAAAATTTTCTTCGGTTTATGATAACAAACGGAATAGAATTATCAAAGAGCCACTAATATTGATGACGAGGTGTTAATGATCATGGAATTAATGATCACTCAATTGTCTGTATGATACAGCGCAATGGTTCATGAAAGTGATGCATATTCATTGAACATCCACGAGCTCGTACTTCATCACGTTAATCAGCGCTTTCGTATGCTAATCGTCACTACAAAGACATGAATGGTGTTCTATTTCGAGTTTTCTGATTTCTTCCACAGCCGAAGTCCCGCTTTGTTTAAGTCCTTTGTTTAATTCCCGTTAACTTCACGAATTTCATTTTACGGCGCTTTACTGACGAACAACGAGTCAAATACATATATAAATATATATCAAGTTCAAAATAAATCACTTTTTACCGCAATTTCTTGTTCTATCCAATATGATAAAAGATAGAAACTTTCATTCTTCTTTATTCTTTTGTTTATTGAAATAAAAATAATTCACTGATCATTTACAGTTTAAAGCAAGATGAATTAATATGCTAAAAAATTACTTCTTTTCTTTCCTTTAGAATATATTAATAGGCACGAGAACAATGCAAAACTTATATTAATAATTTTATTTTTTTTTCTCACTGTCATTTCAAATTATTTAAAAATATATTAGAATATATTATAAATAATTTCTTCTTTAATACCGTTATAAATATTCTTTTAGAAGCAAATAAATTCTTTTTGAAAACTCATATCAATCAATTAGGTAATTAACTCGAGTATACTTTCCTTTTTTTTAAACGAAGAAAGGTCACCTAACGCATTTCGTGATCCCTATCGCAAAAAATGACACGTCCCTCTAATTGCGAGTGATATCGATCGTTGATGCACACCGCTGTAACAATGCATGAAAACGATACGGCAACTACAAGGATCGAGTCACGTACACAACCATGTCGTTAATAACGCCATTAGTCGAGACACCGTCACGTTAGTAACTGACTAATAGCTAGCAGGAGACACTTCGGTCTTCTCTCCTTTCCCTTGACTCGACTTGCCTGTCTACATTATACCAAACTTAATGCCGTTACCATGAGAGACATATTCTTTTCTTACATAACAATCTCGTTCTCCCTTTTATTATAATTGATTCATAGCGTTTAAATGATTCTGCCTGAATTATTGCAAGAAATAATTTTACCTTTCAGAAATATCATCATGCTACGTAATATGTGTATAATATGGTGTCACAGAAATTCAAAATTAATATGAAATATCACGTCTCAGAACGTTATTTCTCAAAATGTTTAAACAATTCAACAGTGTTTGTTAAAAATTTAATCTTTATCACATTTGAATGTTCCAATAGTAATTCCCAATTTAGAAATGACACCAGATTTTCACTCTGTAGATGATAAATTTTTTGTAAATGCAGAAATAATACTTTTATCTTTGTTACTTTTGTATAAGTATTCAATTCAAAAGAGATTAATGTTTTATTCATATAAAGCAAAAAATTCCTTGTATTTTTGTCCAACTTTTACAAAATGGAAATATAAAAGTAACTTATTTTTGTGATAAAATTTTTTGTAACAACGTTTACCAACAAAGAAATATGCGTAGATTGATTTGCAGCAGAATATAATTAGAAAAAAGCACACATGTATAATTCGATCTAAAACTTAGACTAAATTGAATTGCGAGAGATATCCATTGTGACTAAATATAGTATTTAATACATTCGTGTTTCTCTTCTCGAGAAATAATCTCTTTTCACAAATTGTAATAAGTCAATTATCCTATATCATATCAACGTTTATCAGTAATTCAACGAGACATTGAAATAAAGACTTTAAAAACATCCTGGATCGAATTACGTATTGATAAAATACTTATAAAGATACATAAAATGTAAATGTGAATGTTGATGTTAAAATTATCGCTATCATATATGCATATGTAGAATGTAATTCAATGTCAATCTATTTCAGTTAAAAACCTAAAAACATTCAAGGAATATAATAATAAAAATTATAAAAAATATATTTTTTATATTTTAATTACATGGATTAATTACTTCAAATTAAATTGTTCTTGCATAAATAATAAACATAATTTATAAAACCTTTTGTTTTAAAACAAAAGACATAATATAATAGTATTTCCCACTCACGATGTATGCAGTACGTTGATTTTTCTCTAATTTTCTAGTGAAAAGAATAACTTTCCATTTTTTGCTTTTTTTATTTTGCAACAAAAAATATCAATTGTACTGGTATATAAAAGTTTTCGCTGACAATGATTAACTGACATTTTAATTTTCGCGAAAGTCTTTTACTTTTATGCAATTAACTATTTGTAATAAAATATTTCAGCTCTCATTCTATACAAAAGTGTCATTTTCAGCGCAGTTTCCTCTAAAATTAACAAAACGTCCTCTTTCTTCGAGTTACTTCTCAAGTAACTCGCCTGACTCGCCAAGCATCGCATTCTGTATTTAGTGTGCTTTCAGAAAAACTTTTTGCACAGGATAAGACCGAAGGATAAGCCCGATTAAAAGAATAAGAAGTTTGTTCGTCGATTAAAGATCCGCATTGCGTTTATGGTTTCCCGAGTTACGTGCCAAATTATGAAGCGCGCGCGTCTTGAGAACATGCCAATGTACAAAAATCCATAATCTAACATAACTTCAATATAATTAAATTTATTATTTGATATTATTAACATATGGCATTATACATTTAAAAACTTAATTGGAACATGATATGTGAGTGGACTAATAAACTTTGCAATTAATGTTTTATAAGAGCAAATATAAATAATTGATGATATTTGACATATTTTGCAATATTTGTCAAAGCTCTACATCTTTAACATGTTAGTCTTAAAAAATTGAAAAATGCAAAAAAATTATTACCCTAATTATATATACAATATTTAATTGCAAATAAATGTAAATCAAAATGCATCAATTGGAGTTTCAATTATTGGCGTAATACAATTCACATAAATTTAATTTCATATAAAATGCTCACATAATTATAGGTTCCGATACATACTCAATCATATGAATTATTCGCTCGTGCCGAGAAACCTTTCGGTAGTACAAACTTCGATCAACCGCGATATCGATCATCATTATTCGCTTCGCAGAAAAATGGAAACTTACAAGGAATTTATATTACCGTTTCTTTCTCATTTTTGCAACAGTCATATATAGTACAGTCATATATAGTTATTTAATTTTGTCAAAAGTCGTAAAATTTACGACGACCCTCCTTATATTCTATCACTTACTTAAAAATTACCAATGCTCTAAACATTTTAATATAAAAAAAAAACCCATTCCTAAACAGTAAAAAAATTTGCATTTAAAAGATCGATATTTTTAGAGACAAGAGATATTGTACTAGAAAAATAATGGATTTATGAACTCTAGTGCTTCCTATTTCAGTAAAAGGTAACTGCGTCCTTGTGAAGGTTTCTCTCGGAAACCTCGTGTCAGAAGTCACGACATAAAATATCAGTAACGCGAATAAGAAAATAACACGGCATCCAATGTTTTGAAGAATTTATTGTAAACTCTGTATTATTTTCTATTCCAACTCTGGTATACAAACCGTGGTGCACGCATCGTAAAGCGGCAATGTATGATTCCCTGAGGCCCTCGTTTTATGTCAGGAGCAAATAATACAATGCATTTGCCAGAACTCGAGACCCGGAAGTTGCTTTCTACCGCGACCAGATGGATTCGCATGTTGACCCTGAACGGTACATCGCCAAAGCTTTCAATAATTTAAAGTTAGGACGGACGGCATTTACACGGATGGCATTAATTAATGGGCTCCGCTTGATTTAATGTCAAAGGTACAACTGCTGTCAGTCAACAAGAACTTTTCCACTTTACATTTTTAACTCTTTTCCAACCATATGGATGTATGATATTATGATACAATGAAAAATTATTAATAAAACGTTAATATCACCAGTTTTCATTTTTGCCAATGTGTTTTATGATGTTGCGCGATTGCATTGTTTCATATATTTCTCTCACATTTAATTTATTAAATTACAATGAAATTTCTCAACGAAGGAAGCTCATTGATTGTATTGATTGCTTTATTTACACGATAAAAGCGTGCGTTTTCGAGATAATTGGGCCAGTAAATAAATCACACTTGTAAATTCAATAATAAACAACATACGCTCAGTACGTTCGTTATTAGATACCCACATGGACGGGCGTGTTGCGTGACGCGCGCTGCAAGTACGCACAATGTAATTACAGTTTAATTAATACATTGGTTCGCCACCCACCATCGTCCTGATTACGCTTGTAGCCGATTTGTCCTTCGGATAAAGGAAGAATGTAAGTGTGCGCGCGAGGCATATACTATTTCCTAGAATAATAATTAATTATTTGGAGCCTTGTCCGCATGTCATTCGCGGTTGATTAATGTCTCACGGGCACGAATCTTAATTACGAGATGTACAGATCAATGGGGATGATCGTGGGGGACTTACGAACGTTCTTCAACGAAGGACTTTAATTTTCGTTGTACTATTTTTCCGTTTCGGCGAAAGTTACCGAAGACATATAATTGAGCTATTGCAGACTTAAATGCTCTCTCAGCATGCAAAAAATTACATCATACCACCATACAGATGTCGATATATTAAGAACAAAATTAAATTCTTAATATTTTTATTATTAAATATTTAAATTCTCCATGTAAAATTTTCATGTAAGTTTTGTAGTTTGTTCTGCATTACATTCCTGTTATAATGTTTAAACGTAAATAATTAAAGCTTAATTATAATCTAACATCTAATTTAATTTTACTCAAAAAAAAAACAAAGTTCAGCGTATGTTATATAAGACATAATTGAAAAAAAAAGCATTATAAATTTTTATTACTTGGATATTAAATACAGGCATTACTTGGATATAGATTAAATACAGGCAGAAGGTTTAAACATGCAATATCAAAGCAACGTGACACAAAGTAATTATAAGAATCTTTATATTATATTAGTTGTGTTCTCTTGCAATGAGTATTCATTAATTTCATTATATATTTCAGTAGTCTAATAGTAGTCGAGAAAACCTTTTAAGCATCGCATTCGTGACTGTCACATTCCAGGCATAAGAAAACGTAATTCGTGATCACGCATATCAAATCGCTACCACACGAAACCGAGATTTATGATAATGCGCGATTAAACCAGAATCACGTTATTCTCTATACTTTACACATTCAAGGTATGTGATGTATACCAAGATTAATTTATTTACTGAAAATTCTAAAATCGTCTTCCATAATTTATTTAAACACTTCGATGCAAACTAAGCAACACGTTACAAACGCCCCCCGATGTCATTATATGCTCGTCAGTATATCTTAATAAAATATGTTTTCGCAAGTGCAGAGTTGTAAATATGCTTATCAGTCTTTCAATATCATTAATAAAAGTCGAATACTCAACCGCTTTGTGATAAGATTATTACAAGTTACAATGCTCTTATCGCATCGCTTATATGGTTTCTGCGATATATTGACCGTAGTTAGAAGTGGATAACAACAACGAAACAAAATTGCCTGCGGGCGATGTATGGAAATAATGCGCTTGACATACAACCGTACGTTACAATTCGCAAGTAACGAGACATGGTGGCACACTTTTATCATTCCTGTGTTACATAATTCGCCGGAGGAACGCGGAATTCTCACGTTTTCTTATGCTTTCTCCGCGCGGCCGCTAAAACCGACTGATCGTTCCACCCGTTATTAACGTCCGCTCGTTCTTTTTTCTCCTTATATCATCTCCTCTCCTCGCACCTTTTCCGGAAAATATGAAACAATGGAAAATATTAAAGCTTTCTGCTGCACTTTTGCCTTAAATATGATGAATAAAATATCCATCGTGCAGAAAGCTTTTTAATCACACTAAATAAGCTTTCATCTTTCCTTAAGAAAAAAAATTAATAAGATCTCAAAGTGAAAGGAAAATGTTATTTTAACGTGCAAAGGAATGCTTTAGACTCTTTAGAGAGAACGTGTTACAAAGAAAAAAGTAATACAACAAAAAATCAAGAAATTAGGTATTGAAAATATATAGCTTTCATATAAATCATTTAAAAAATAATTAATTGTTAACTGTATGGTTATAATAGGTTCATAAAATTGAAGAATAAATGTAGAATCCTATTTTGAGAGGAAACATTCACAATGTAAATAAATTGCTTGATTCTCGATCATTTATAAACGCCTCTCGATTCATCGACGCTATACGCCGACGGTGTATCGCAATTCACGCGCATACGTGCGCGTATCGCTCATTTGTCGATCGGGACGCGGATGCAACGGCGAGACAAAATGCAGATAAATACGCATTCCGCGGTGGTACGTGCTTCACATACATAAACAACGCAACGCAGACACGCGTTGCCCGGTTTTTACGGCGATCCCGATATCCTGAGATCGAAACCAGTATGTTCACGTTCGCTTATTGGCATTCGTCGATCGTTTGCGGTCTCATCGAGTGTTAAACGTTTTTTCTGCGGAACGCTGTACGCTCCAGGGATATTCCTTGCTGATCGTAATAGGTGACAACCGGTTGCCGAGACACGTGTGCATTTGTGCGAAGAAACGCGTGCAAGAACCATTTTCCGCGGTTGACGTGTGTATTCGATTATAAATGAAAACCTGTCTCGCGACGTGACGAGGTGTGAAAGATTCCTTTTTTAATTTTACAGCTGTGCGCGATGCATTTCCACACATCAGAAACATGTACGATAAAATTTTGAAAACTTACTAAAAGCTTGTAAAGAACTTGATACATTATATATAAACGTATAACATATACGACGATGCATTCTCCGAATGGACATGCATGTTCTTGCGCGTAACATCTGCCACTATGATCCATTTCAAACTCGAATAAATTTTCTCAATACATTTTTTTATATAAAAAATAATTTCTTATATAAAAACGTAAGTGTAACTGTCACAGAAGCGTAGACTATAATATTTTCTTTTAACTTCTTTTTAATATCAAAAAATGTTCAGATGTTAATATTAAAAATTTTTAATTGTTAATTTTAATATAATTAACAATAATTTTCTGATTAAACTTTAAAATGGTTCACATTTGTTTTAAAATTGCCAGCAGCTATTTATTTAATATGCTTGTTTCCTAATGTTAAATTATGATAATTATATAGTCGCGGTTTTGTTACGTCTAGAATAATTGACACTAAAACATTAAAGTTATAATTAAAGGAGTACTCGAATACAATGTGCAATCCTGAATCTAGTATATACGTAGTTTGCGCGGATAATCGGGAATAGTTTGATAGGTTTGTGCTGAACTACCTCGCGTTATTCGATGCATGCATTTGTAAGCGACAATGTGCAACTATTCTCTATGTGCTTGTGTAAGCAAATTGACGAAGAACGCCTCAGCACACCATAATGGGATTCGATTCCACGAGGAAATAACTAATTATGGTGAATTCGGAATAGCTGTCTTCATATCAAACCGCTAAAGTCTTATTGTATATTAGTACACAGAGAGAAAGCTTTCTTTAGATGTAATAAACAGTTTTATTCGACCATTCCAAAGCATATATTTCTTTGGTTTTAATAAATTTTATACTTTTTATATTTTTTTAGATTTAATGAAATTTATTAGAAACAAAGAAATATATGCTTTGGAACAGTCGAACAAAACGGTTTATTAAATTTAAAGAAATCTTTCTCTCTGTGTCGAAATTAAAGAAAAAATACACATAAATCTAAGAGAAAGATAAAAATTGAATTATACATATTTTCGTAAATAAATTTATTTATACATAGAAAACAAATGTAGAAAAGTGAAATTCTTTAAAATTAAATTATGCTTAATTATGGACAAATAAAAAATGACTTTTTTAATTCATTTAAATGTATAAAAATATGCATTTACATATATAAAATATATATTCACAAAAGTTTAATAATGATTTTTTTAACTCGTCTTTTTTCGTTAAATTTTTCTTTGGATTTTTAGAAATTTCAATCGTATGTATTTTTCATACAAAATAAACAAAATAACGTTTAAGTAAAATATATTATTTCGTTATAATCATAACTTTATCAGCATAGATTTAAAAAATTAATAGAGTCGAGAAATGCAATATCATGATTCTTGGGAGAAGGTTTCCCGTTTGAATTTAGACGACGCTATCGCTCACAACCCCTCGCATCGGGGGATCATTTGGAGTTTGATGCGACTTTGTTCATGCGGCGGCAAATACGGATCTTGCATCTCGCCATTGCATTCGCTGGCCTAGTTTGGACCGTACAATTGATCCACATACCGCGCGAGGACCGGCTTCGTGTCGAATCGCACTTCACTCCCTGGATGCATCAGACGGCAGCAAATGGCGTAGCGCCTCGCGTGCCGCGAAGTATAACGTTGCCCCTTCCATTAGTCCATCATTTACGAAGGATGAAAAATGGACTACCGCATATTATCGATGTTTTGACTGTCGACTTTTACGCCCGCAAAAATGCTTATGATGTAGATGTAGAATTATAGTGTACGCTTCTTCAGGAAGTAAAGTGAAGTCCTGACAAGTTGCAACGTCACGCAAGCGAAAGATTTCATTTTTACCAGTAATAGTCACGCGACTCTTGTTGAAGTGATCATTAACTTTAAATATTGTATCATATGTATGTGTGTGTGTGTGTGTGTAACTAATAACAAACTAATAAATAACGACGTATCCATTTTTTATTTTTGTTTTATTGTAGTGTGTAAAAGTTTAGAAAACCGTAAATTTAACTTTAGCTTAAACGCTTTTTAAAAAGTGGCGCAAAGATAACATATTCCTACTTTGTCAAATATTAGCCTGCTGAGTTTCTTAATTTTCAATGTGAATTACTACGTAATAAAGAGATTTGATTACATTATAAAAAATTTAATTTATTAAATATCCATTAAATTAAAATGTCTCATGTAATAACATCTTAACGTTGCCTCACTCCATATAATACAAAAGATATTCTGGATCTTGTCGCGAATATCTTATGATGTAAATTAGGTGAACCCGGTCATCATTTTGTATAAAAAAAAACATGAGCTCACACGTGTCAATGATTTTATCTTCCCATACTTCATTTTTTTATCACGGAATAAGCAGTTAACTACGGAGCCGCTTTGTTATTTAAATTTCATATTTTTACGTTTCAACATGTGGCCGCATCGCCAGTTGAATTTCAATTGCAGATTGCTCGTCTCTGCAGTGAATGTACGTATTTATACGCGACTTCGGAACAACTGCGGAATTTAATGAGCATGTCACGCTCGACACCTTAGAATCGATTTAATGTTAAATTATTATCTTAGTTACGACACAATTCGCTATTGACTTTGCCCAAGAACCTTATAGCTTTGACATCGGAGGGAATTAACGAACATTTGCATTTACTGCATACCAAATCACCTTAGCAGCAATTATAATTAATAATGCCTTGTCTGTTTCCTATAAAACACAACATTATTATAAATATTGAACACACACATACAGTCACAAATAAATAAATTCTATTTGTAAAATAGATATTTTGTTGTTTCAACCTTGTATTTTCCAATATTGCCCAAGAATTTTAAGATTAATATAATCTAGAAGTGAAGTCATATTAAATTGTTTTGTTCTGTAAATAAAATAATTTGTGATGTTAAAAAAAAGAAACAAAATAACTTAATTAAATTCGGATTCGTCAAAGTAATTAATATTTGACTCAACAGTTTGTTGAAATGTTTTAATAATTTCTTTTAATAAAAGATTTCAAGTATATGCAAATATATTATAATTAAATGTAAAAATAAAGTATATAAAATAAATATAATTTAAATATTATCTAAATACAATTTAAAAAATTAATTAAATTATAATTTTTATTAATGTAATAATTATAATAATTTAAAAACAAACAAACAATTATATATAACTCTGGCAATCAAATACCGATTTATGTTCTCTTTTTAGCAGTGCATTCTCACAAAAATATACAATTTTCATGAATATTATTGCATAAAATTGCATTTTTAATTTTTTTTTAAATATAATCTTTCATTTTAAGTAATAGTCCAGAAAAATAATTTTGATTTATATGATCTTATGCTTATTCATATCTTATTTGTATCAAGACTAATAAAGACATTCGGGAAGAAACATAAATAACTTTTCTGTAAAAGAATATAATTAATTTTGTAATTACAATATTTTTCTTTAATGTGAATTTTATTAATACTAGAACACAACAATGCGCGCGCTTCGCGCGCGCCACTTAGCATTTTTATATTGAACATTGCACTTTTTTTTCTTCTGTAATATTACTCTCACACACTTTATCATATTTAATGCCCTTCTCTATCTCACGCTCCTTCTCCCCTTCTCTAAATTACTAATTATATTATTAATGATATTAATTATATTATTTTCATATTGTTCAATATTACTCTTACATTTTACTTTCTTATTTAATCCTCGTCTTTATCTCTCACGCTCTCCCACTCTCCACCCTACGCCCCTCTCTCTCTCTCTAAACACAAATTAATAATTATATTATATTTTCATGTTTCTTAATATCACTCTTACATACTTTCACTCCATACTTAATCCCCTTTAAATAAATTAAAAATTATAATATATTATATGTAATGTTACCTGTTAATTTTCAATCAATTTTCAAAACTTTCACTTTCTGGCGAACTCTTTAGAAAATTATTGTACGCGTCCGGAACTATATGAAAACTGCGTTATAATAAATAAATCTGTCGATATTCAATAAGCACTTCACGTCCAGCCCAAAAATTCAAGTTTTTCGGGCAAAATAATTGTTTAAAAAATGTTCTAATTAATTATATCACCTGAACTTTATAGAAACATATTGCACGCGTCGCGAACTATATGAGAATTACGTTCAAATAAATAGATCTGTCGATATTCGAATAGCACTTTACGTCCAGCCTTAAAAATTCACGTTTTACGGGCAAAATAATTGTTTAAAAAATGTTTTAATTAATTATATCACCTGAACTTTATAGAAACATATTGTGCGCGTCCCGAACTATATGAGAATTACGTTAAAATAAATAGATCTGTCGATATTCGATTAGCACTTGACGTGTAGCCTTAGAAATTCAAGTTTTTCGGGCAAAATAATTGTTTAAAAAATGTTTTAATTAATTATAACACCGTAACTCTTTAAAAAACCATTGTACGCGTCCAGAACTATATGAAAACTGCGTTAAAATAAATAAATCTGTCGATATTCTATTAGCACTTCACGTCTAGCCCAAAAATTCAAGTTTTTCGGGCAAAATAATTGTTTAAAAGATGTTCTAATTAATTATATCACCTGAACTTTATAGAAACATATTGTACGCGTCCCGAACTATATGAGAATTACGTTCAAATAAATAGATCTGTCAATATTCGATTAGCACTTGACATGTAGCCTTAGAAATTCAAGTTTTTTGGGCAAAATAATTGTTTAAAAAATGTTTTAATTAATTATAACACTTAAACTCTATAGAAACATATTGTACGCGTCCCGAACAATATGAGAATTACGTTAAAATAAATAGATCTGTCGATATTCGATTAGCACTTGACGTGTAGCCTTAAAAATTCAAGTTTTTCGAACATAATAATTGTTTAAAAAATGTTTTAATTAATTATAACACCTAAACTCTATAGAAACATATTGTACGCGTCCCGAACTATATGAGATATACGTTAAAATAAATAGATCTGTCGATATTCGATTAGCACTGTACGTGTAGCCTTAAAAATTCAAGTTTTTCGAACATAATAATTGTTTAAAAAAATGTTTTAATTAATTATAACACCTAAACTCTATAGAAACATATTGTACGCGTCCCGAACTATATGAGATATACGTTAAAATAAATAGATCTGTCGATATTCGATTAGCACTGTACGTGTAGCCTTAGAAATTCAAGTTTTTCGAACATAATAATTGTTTAAAAAATTGTTTTAATTAATTATATCACCTGAACTCTATAGAAACATATTGTACGCGTCCCGAACTATATGAGATATACGTTAAAATAAATAGATCTGTCGATATTCGATTAACACTTGACGTGTAGCCTTAAAAATTCAAGTTTTTCGAACATAATAATTGTTTAAAAAATGTTTTAATTAATTATAACACCTAAACTCTATAGAAACATATTGTACGCGTCCCGAACTATATGAGATATACGTTAAAATAAATAGATCTGTCGATATTCGATTAGCACTGTACGTGTAGCCTTAAAATTCAAGTTTTTCGAACATAATAATTGTTTAAAAAATGTTTTAATTAATTATAACACCTAAACTCTATAGAAACATATTGTACGCGTCCCGAACTATATGAGATATACGTTAAAATAAATAGATCTGTCGATATTCGATTAGCACTGTACGTGTAGCCTTAGAAATTCAAGTTTTTCGAACATAATAATTGTTTAAAAATTGTTTTAATTAATTATATCACCTGAACTCTATAGAAACATATTGTACGCGTCCCGAACTATATGAGATATACGTTAAAATAAATAGATCTGTCGATATTCGATTAGCACTTGACGTGTAGCCTTAGAAATTCAAGTTTTTCGGGCAAAATAATTGTTTAAAAAATGTTTTAATTAATTATATCACCTGAACTTTATAGAAACATATTGTACGCGTCCCGAACTATATGAGAATTACGTTAAAATAAATAGATCTGTCGATATTCGATTAGCACTTGACGTGTAGCCTTAAAAATTCAAGTTTTTCGAACATAATAATTGTTTAAAAAATGTTTTAATTAATTATAACACCTAAACTCTATAGAAACATATTGTACGCGTCCCGAACTATATGAGATATACGTTAAAATAAATAGATCTGTCGATATTCGATTAGCACTGTACGTGTAGCCTTAGAAATTCAAGTTTTTCGAACATAATAATTGTTTAAAAAATGTTTTAATTAATTATAACACCTGAACTCTATAGAAACATATTGTACGCGTCCTGAACTATATGAGAATTGCGTTCAAATAAATAGATCTGTCGATATTCGATTAGCACTTGACGTGTAGCCTTAGAAATTCAAGTTTTTCAAACAAAATAATTGTTTTAAAAAATGTTTTAATTAATTATAACACCTAAACTCTATAGAAACATATTGTACGCGTCCCGAACTATATGAGATATACGTTAAAATAAATAGATCTGTCGATATTCGATTAGCACTTGACGTGTAGCCTTAGAAATTCAAGTTTTTCGGGCAAAATAATTGTTTAAAAAATGTTTTAATTAATTATATCACCTGAACTTTATAGAAACATATTGTACGCGTCCCGAACTATATGAGAATTACGTTAAAATAAATAGATCTGTCGATATTCGATTAGTACTTGACGTGTAGCCTTAGAAATTCAAGTTTTTCGAACATAATAATTGTTTAAAAAATGTTTTAATTAATTATATCACCTGAACTCTATAGAAACATATTGTACGCGTCCCGAACTATATGAGAATTACGTTCAAATAAATAGATCTGTCGATATTCGATTAGCACTTGACGTGTAGCCTTAGAAATTCAAGTTTTTCGAAGCAATAATAATTGTTTAAAAAAATGTTTTAATTAATTATAACACCTGAACTCTATAGAAACATATTGTACGCGTCCTGAACTATATGAGAATTGCGTTCAAATAAATAGATCTGTCGATATTCGATTAGCACTTGACGTGTAGCCTTAAAAATTCAAGTTTTTCAGGCAAAATAATTGTTTAAAAATGTTTTAATTAATTATAATCACCTGAAACTCTATAGAAACATATTGTACGCGTCCCGAACTATATGAGATATACGTTAAAATAAATAGATCTGTCGATATTCGATTAGCACTGTACGTGTAGCCTTAGAAATTCAAGTTTTTCGAACATAATAATTGTTTAAAAATGTTTTAATTAATTATAACATCTGAACTCGATAGAAACATATTGTACGCGTCCTGAACTATATGAGAATTGCGTTCAAATAAATAGATCTGTCAATATTCGATTAGCACTTGACGTGTAGCCTTAAAAATTCAAGTTTTTCGAACATAATAATTGTTTAAAAAATGTTTTAATTAATTATAACACCTAACTCTATAGAAACATATTGTACGCGTCCCGAACTATATGATATATACGTAAAAATAAATAGATCTGTCGATATTCGATTAGCACTTGACGTGTAGCCTTAGAAATTCAAGTTTTTCGGGCAAAATAATTGTTTAAAAAATTGTTTTAATTAATTATATCACCTGAACTCTATAGAAACATATTGTACGCGTCCCGAACTATATGAGATATACGTTAAAATAAATAGATCTGTCGATATTCGATTAGCACTTGACGTGTAGCCTTAGAAATTCAAGTTTTTCGGGCAAAATAATTGTTTAAAAAATGTTTTAATTAATTATATCACCTGAACTTTATAGAAACATATTGTACGCGTCCCGAACTATATGAGAATTACGTTAAAATAAATAGATCTGTCGATATTCGATTAGCACTTGACGTGTAGCCTTAGAAATTCAAGTTTTTCGGCAAAATAATTGTTTAAAAAATGTTTTAATTAATTATAACACCTAACTCTTATAGAAACATATTGTACGCGTCCCGAACTATATGAGAATTACGTTAAAATAAATAGATCTGTCGATATTCGATTAGCACTTCACGTGTAGCCTTAAAAATTCAAGTTTTTCGGGCAAAATAATTGTTTAAAAAATGTTCTAATTAATTATATCACCTGAACTTTATAGAAACATATTGTACGCGTCCCGAACTATATGAGAATTACGTTCAAATAAATAGATCTGTCGATATTCGATTAGCACTTGACGTGTAGCCTTAGAAATTCAAGTTTTTCGGGCAAAATAATTGTTTAAAAAATGTTTTAATTAATTATAACACCTGAACTCTATAGAAACATATTGTACGCGTCCCGAACTATATGAGAATTACGTTAAAATAAATAGATCTGTCGATATTCGATTAGCACTTGACGTGTAGCCTTAGAAATTCAAGTTTTTCGGAACATAATAATTGTTTAAAAAATGTTTTAATTAATTATAACACCTAACTCTATAGAAACATATTGTACGCGTCCCGAACTATATGAGAATTACGTTAAAATAAATAGATCTGTCGATATTCGATTAGCACTGTACGTGTAGCCTTAAAAATTCAAGTTTTCGAACATAATAATTGTTTAAAAAATGTTTTAATTAATTATAACACCTAAACTCTATAGAAACATATTGTACGCGTCCCGAACTATATGAGATATACGTTAAAATAAATAGATCTGTCGATATTCGATTAGCACTGTACGTGTAGCCTTAGAAATTCAAGTTTTTCGAACATAATAATTGTTTAAAAATTGTTTTAATTAATTATATCACCTGAACTCTATAGAAACATATTGTACGCGTCCCGAACTATATGAGAATATACGTTAAAATAAATAGATCTGTCGATATTCGATTAGCACTTGACGTGTAGCCTTAGAAATTCAAGTTTTTCGAACATAATAATTGTTTAAAAAATGTTTTAATTAATTATAACACCTAAACTCTATAGAAACATATTGTACGCGTCCCGAACTATATGAGATATACGTTAAAATAAATAGATCTGTCGATATTCGATTAGCACTTGACGTGTAGCCTTAGAAATTCAAGTTTTTCGGACAAAATAATTGTTTAAAAAATGTTTTAATTAATTATAACACCTGAACTCTATAGAAACATATTGTACGCGTCCCGAACTATATGAGATATACGTTAAAATAAATAGATCTGTCGATATTCGATTAGCACTTGACGTGTAGCCTTAGAAATTCAAGTTTTTCGAACATAATAATTGTTTAAAAATGTTTTAATTAATTATATCACCTGAACTCTATAGAAACATATTGTACGCGTCCCGAACTATATGAGAATTACGTTAAAATAAATAGATCTGTCGATATTCGATTAGCACTGTACGTGTAGCCTTAGAAATTCAAGTTTTTCGGACAAAATAATTGTTTAAAAAATGTTTTAATTAATTATAATCACCTGAACTCTATAGAAACATATTGTACGCGTCCTGAACTATATGAGAATTACGTTAAAATAAATAGATCTGTCGATATTCGATTAGCACTTGACGTGTAGCCTTAAAAATTCAAGTTTTTCGAAGCAAAATAATTGTTTAAAAAATGTTTTAATTAATTATAACACCTAAACTCTATAGAAACATATTGTACGCGTCCCGAACTATATGAGATATACGTTAAAATAAATAGATCTGTCGATATTCGATTAGCACTGTACGTGTAGCCTTAGAAATTCAAGTTTTTCGAACATAATAATTGTTTAAAAAATGTTTTAATTAATTATAACATCCTGAACTCTATAGAAACATATTGTACGCGTCCTGAACTATATGAGAATTGCGTTCAAATAAATAGATCTGTCAATATTCGATTAGCACTTGACGTGTAGCCTTAAAAATTCAAGTTTTTCGAACATAATAATTGTTTAAAAAATGTTTTAATTAATTATAACACCTAAACTCTATAGAAACATATTGTACGCGTCCCGAACTATATGAGATATACGTAAAAATAAATAGATCTGTCGATATTCGATTAGCACTTGACGTGTAGCCTTAGAAATTCAAGTTTTTCGGGCAAAATAATTGTTTAAAAATGTTTTAATTAATTATATCACCTGAACTCTATAGAAACATATTGTACGCGTCCCGAACTATATGAGATATACGTTAAAATAAATAGATCTGTCGATATTCGATTAGCACTTGACGTGTAGCCTTAGAAATTCAAGTTTTTCGGGCAAAATAATTGTTTAAAAAATGTTTTAATTAATTATATCACCTGAACTTTATAGAAACATATTGTACGCGTCCCGAACTATATGAGAATTACGTTAAAATAAATAGATCTGTCGATATTCGATTAGCACTTGACGTGTAGCCTTAGAAATTCAAGTTTTTCGAACATAATAATTGTTTAAAAAATGTTTTAATTAATTATAACACCTGAACTCTATAGAAACATATTGTACGCGTCCCGAACTATATGAGAATTACGTTCAAATAAATAGATCTGTCGATATTCGATTAGCACTGTACGTGTAGCCTTAGAAATTCAAGTTTTTCGAACATAATAATTGTTTAAAAAATGTTTTAATTAATTATAACACCTGAACTCTATAGAAACATATTGTACGCGTCCCTGAACTATATGAGAATTGCGTTCAAATAAATAGATCTGTCGATATTCGATTAGCACTTGACGTGTAGCCTTAGAAATTCAAGTTTTTCAAGCAAAATAATTGTTTAAAAAATGTTTTAATTAATTATAATACCTAAACTCTATAGAAACATATTGTACGCGTCCCGAACTATATGAGATATACGTTAAAATAAATAGATCTGTCGATATTCGATTAGCACTGTACGTGTAGCCTTAGAAATTCAAGTTTTTCGAACATAATAATTGTTTAAAAAATGTTTTAATTAATTATATCACCTGAACTTTATAGAAACATATTGTACGCGTCCCGAACTATATGAGAATTACGTTAAAATAAATAGATCTGTCGATATTCGATTAGCACTTGACGTGTAGCCTTAGAAATTCAAGTTTTTCGGGCAAAATAATTGTTTAAAAAATGTTTTAATTAATTATATCACCTAAAATTTATAGAAACATATTGTACGCGTCCCGAACTATATGAGAATTACGTTAAAATAAATAGATCTGTCGATATTCGATTAGCACTTGACGTGTAGCCTTAAAAATTCAAGTTTTTCGAACATAATAATTGTTTAAAAAATGTTTTAATTAATTATAACACCTAAACTCTATAGAAACATATTGTACGCGTCCCGAACTATATGAGATATACGTTAAAATAAATAGATCTGTCGATATTCGATTAGCACTGTACGTGTAGCCTTAGAAATTCAACTTTTTCGAACATAACAATTGTTTAAAAAATGTTTTAATTAATTATAACACCTGAACTCTTTAAAAAACCATTGTACGCGTCCAGAACTATATGAAAACTGCGTTAAAATAAATAAATCTGTCGATATTCTATTAGCACTTCACGTCTAGCCCAAAAATTCAAGTTTTTCGGGCAAAATAATTGTTTAAAAATGTTCTAATTAATTATATCACCTGAACTTTATAGAAACATATTGTACGCGTCCCGAACTATATGAGAATTACGTTCAAATAAATAGATCTGTCAATATTCGATTAGCACTTGACATGTAGCCTTAGAAATTCAAGTTTTTTGGGCAAAATAATTGTTTAAAAAATGTTTTAATTAATTATAACACCTGAACTCTATAGAAACATATTGTACGCGTCCCGAACTATACGATATATACGTTAAAATAAATAGATCTGTCGATATTCGATTAGCACTTGACATGTAGCCTTAGAAATTCAAGTTTTTTGGGCAAAATAATTGTTTAAAAAATGTTTTAATTAATTATAACACTTAAACTCTATAGAAACATATTGTACGCGTCCCGAACAATATGAGAATTACGTTAAAATAAATAGATCTGTCGATATTCGATTAGCACTTGACGTGTAGCCTTAAAAATTCAAGTTTTTCGAACATAATAATTGTTTAAAAAATGTTTTAATTAATTATAACACCTAAACTCTATAGAAACATATTGTACGCGTCCCGAACTATATGAGATATACGTTAAAATAAATAGATCTGTCGATATTCGATTAGCACTGTACGTGTAGCCTTAAAAATTCAAGTTTTTCGAACATAATAATTGTTTAAAAAATGTTTTAATTAATTATAACACCTAAACTCTATAGAAACATATTGTACGCGTCCCGAACTATATGAGATATACGTTAAAATAAATAGATCTGTCGATATTCGATTAGCACTGTACGTGTAGCCTTAGAAATTCAAGTTTTTCGAACATAATAATTGTTTAAAAATTGTTTTAATTAATTATATCACCTGAACTCTATAGAAACATATTGTACGCGTCCCGAACTATATGAGATATACGTTAAAATAAATAGATCTGTCGATATTCGATTAACACTTGACGTGTAGCCTTAAAAATTCAAGTTTTTCGAACATAATAATTGTTTAAAAAATGTTTTAATTAATTATAACACCTAAACTCTATAGAAACATATTGTACGCGTCCCGAACTATATGAGATATACGTTAAAATAAATAGATCTGTCGATATTCGATTAGCACTGTACGTGTAGCCTTAAAAATTCAAGTTTTTCGAACATAATAATTGTTTAAAAAATGTTTTAATTAATTATAACACCTAAACTCTATAGAAACATATTGTACGCGTCCCGAACTATATGAGATATACGTTAAAATAAATAGATCTGTCGATATTCGATTAGCACTGTACGTGTAGCCTTAGAAATTCAAGTTTTTCGAACATAATAATTGTTTAAAAATTGTTTTAATTAATTATATCACCTGAACTCTATAGAAACATATTGTACGCGTCCCGAACTATATGAGATATACGTTAAAATAAATAGATCTGTCGATATTCGATTAGCACTTGACGTGTAGCCTTAGAAATTCAAGTTTTTCGGGCAAAATAATTGTTTAAAAAATGTTTTAATTAATTATATCACCTGAACTTTATAGAAACATATTGTACGCGTCCCGAACTATATGAGAATTACGTTAAAATAAATAGATCTGTCGATATTCGATTAGCACTTGACGTGTAGCCTTAAAAATTCAAGTTTTTCGAACATAATAATTGTTTAAAAAATGTTTTAATTAATTATAACACCTAAACTCTATAGAAACATATTGTACGCGTCCCGAACTATATGAGATATACGTTAAAATAAATAGATCTGTCGATATTCGATTAGCACTGTACGTGTAGCCTTAGAAATTCAAGTTTTTCGAACATAATAATTGTTTAAAAAATGTTTTAATTAATTATAACACCTGAACTCTATAGAAACATATTGTACGCGTCCTGAACTATATGAGAATTGCGTTCAAATAAATAGATCTGTCGATATTCGATTAGCACTTGACGTGTAGCCTTAGAAATTCAAGTTTTTCAAACAAAATAATTGTTTAAAAAATGTTTTAATTAATTATAACACCTAAACTCTATAGAAACATATTGTACGCGTCCCGAACTATATGAGATATACGTTAAAATAAATAGATCTGTCGATATTCGATTAGCACTTGACGTGTAGCCTTAGAAATTCAAGTTTTTCGGGCAAAATAATTGTTTAAAAAATGTTTTAATTAATTATATCACCTGAACTTTATAGAAACATATTGTACGCGTCCCGAACTATATGAGAATTACGTTAAAATAAATAGATCTGTCGATATTCGATTAGTACTTGACGTGTAGCCTTAGAAATTCAAGTTTTTCGAACATAATAATTGTTTAAAAAATGTTTTAATTAATTATATCACCTGAACTCTATAGAAACATATTGTACGCGTCCCGAACTATATGAGAATTACGTTCAAATAAATAGATCTGTCGATATTCGATTAGCACTGTACGTGTAGCCTTAGAAATTCAAGTTTTTCGAACATAATAATTGTTTAAAAAATGTTTTAATTAATTATAACACCTGAACTCTATAGAAACATATTGTACGCGTCCTGAACTATATGAGAATTGCGTTCAAATAAATAGATCTGTCGATATTCAATTAGCACTTGACGTGTAGCCTTAAAAATTCAAGTTTTTCAAGCAAAATAATTGTTTAAAAAATGTTTTAATTAATTATAACACCTAAACTCTATAGAAACATATTGTACGCGTCCCGAACTATATGAGATATACGTTAAAATAAATAGATCTGTCGATATTCGATTAGCACTGTACGTGTAGCCTTAGAAATTCAAGTTTTTCGAACATAATAATTGTTTAAAAAATGTTTTAATTAATTATAACATCTGAACTCGATAGAAACATATTGTACGCGTCCTGAACTATATGAGAATTGCGTTCAAATAAATAGATCTGTCAATATTCGATTAGCACTTGACGTGTAGCCTTAAAAATTCAAGTTTTTCGAACATAATAATTGTTTAAAAAATGTTTTAATTAATTATAACACCTAAACTCTATAGAAACATATTGTACGCGTCCCGAACTATATGATATATACGTAAAAATAAATAGATCTGTCGATATTCGATTAGCACTTGACGTGTAGCCTTAGAAATTCAAGTTTTTCGGGCAAAATAATTGTTTAAAAATTGTTTTAATTAATTATATCACCTGAACTCTATAGAAACATATTGTACGCGTCCCGAACTATATGAGATATACGTTAAAATAAATAGATCTGTCGATATTCGATTAGCACTTGACGTGTAGCCTTAGAAATTCAAGTTTTTCGGGCAAAATAATTGTTTAAAAAATGTTTTAATTAATTATATCACCTGAACTTTATAGAAACATATTGTACGCGTCCCGAACTATATGAGAATTACGTTAAAATAAATAGATCTGTCGATATTCGATTAGCACTTGACGTGTAGCCTTAGAAATTCAAGTTTTTCGAACATAATAATTGTTTAAAAAATGTTTTAATTAATTATAACACCTGAACTCTATAGAAACATATTGTACGCGTCCCGAACTATATGAGAATTACGTTCAAATAAATAGATCTGTCGATATTCGATTAGCACTGTACGTGTAGCCTTAGAAATTCAAGTTTTTCGAACATAATAATTGTTTAAAAAATGTTTTAATTAATTATAACACCTGAACTCTATAGAAACATATTGTACGCGTCCTGAACTATATGAGAATTGCGTTCAAATAAATAGATCTGTCGATATTCGATTAGCACTTGACGTGTAGCCTTAGAAATTCAAGTTTTTCAAGCAAAATAATTGTTTAAAAAATGTTTTAATTAATTATAATACCTAAACTCTATAGAAACATATTGTACGCGTCCCGAACTATATGAGATATACGTTAAAATAAATAGATCTGTCGATATTCGATTAGCACTGTACGTGTAGCCTTAGAAATTCAAGTTTTTCGAACATAATAATTGTTTAAAAAATGTTTTAATTAATTATATCACCTGAACTTTATAGAAACATATTGTACGCGTCCCGAACTATATGAGAATTACGTTAAAATAAATAGATCTGTCGATATTCGATTAGCACTTGACGTGTAGCCTTAGAAATTCAAGTTTTTCGGGCAAAATAATTGTTTAAAAAATGTTTTAATTAATTATATCACCTAAAATTTATAGAAACATATTGTACGCGTCCCGAACTATATGAGAATTACGTTAAAATAAATAGATCTGTCGATATTCGATTAGCACTTGACGTGTAGCCTTAAAAATTCAAGTTTTTCGAACATAATAATTGTTTAAAAAATGTTTTAATTAATTATAACACCTAAACTCTATAGAAACATATTGTACGCGTCCCGAACTATATGAGATATACGTTAAAATAAATAGATCTGTCGATATTCGATTAGCACTGTACGTGTAGCCTTAGAAATTCAAGTTTTTCGAACATAACAATTGTTTAAAAAATGTTTTAATTAATTATAACACCTGAACTCTTTAAAAAACCATTGTACGCGTCCAGAACTATATGAAAACTGCGTTAAAATAAATAAATCTGTCGATATTCTATTAGCACTTCACGTCTAGCCCAAAAATTCAAGTTTTTCGGGCAAAATAATTGTTTAAAAAATGTTCTAATTAATTATATCACCTGAACTTTATAGAAACATATTGTACGCGTCCCGAACTATATGAGAATTACGTTCAAATAAATAGATCTGTCAATATTCGATTAGCACTTGACATGTAGCCTTAGAAATTCAAGTTTTTTGGGCAAAATAATTGTTTAAAAAATGTTTTAATTAATTATAACACCTGAACTCTATAGAAACATATTGTACGCGTCCCGAACTATACGATATATACGTTAAAATAAATAGATCTGTCGATATTCGATTAGCACTTGACGTGTAGCCTTAGAAATTCAAGTTTTTCGGGCAAAATAATTGTTTAAAAATTGTTTTAATTAATTATATCACCTGAACTCTATAGAAACATATTGTACGCGTCCCGAACTATATGAGATATACGTTAAAATAAATAGATCTGTCGATATTCGATTAACACTTGACGTGTAGCCTTAAAAATTCAAGTTTTTCGAACATAATAATTGTTTAAAAAATGTTTTAATTAATTATAACACCTAAACTCTATAGAAACATATTGTACGCGTCCCAAACTATATGAGATATACGTTAAAATAAATAGATCTGTCGATATTCGATTAGCACTGTACGTGTAGCCTTAGAAATTCAAGTTTTTCGAACATAATAATTGTTTAAAAAATGTTTTAATTAATTATAACACCTGAACTCTATAGAAACATATTGTACGCGTCCGGAACTATATGAGAATTGCGTTCAAATAAATAGATCTGTCGATATTCGATTAGCACTGTACGTGTAGCCTTAAAAATTCAAGTTTTTCGAACATAATAATTGTTTAAAAATGTTTTAATTAATTATAACACCTAAACTCTATAGAAACATATTGTACGCGTCCCGAACTATATGAGATATACGTTAAAATAAATAGATCTGTCGATATTCGATTAGCACTGTACGTGTAGCCTTAGAAATTCAAGTTTTTCGAACATAATAATTGTTTAAAAATTGTTTTAATTAATTATATCACCTGAACTCTATAGAAACATATTGTACGCGTCCCGAACTATATGAGATATACATTAAAATAAATAGATCTGTCGATATTCGATTAGCACTTGACGTGTAGCCTTAAAAATTCAAGTTTTTCGAACATAATAATTGTTTAAAAAATGTTTTAATTAATTATAACACCTAAACTCTATAGAAACATATTGTACGCGTCCCGAACTATATGATATATACGTAAAAATAAATAGATCTGTCGATATTCGATTAGCACTTGACGTGTAGCCTTAGAAATTCAAGTTTTTCGGGCAAAATAATTGTTTAAAAATTGTTTTAATTAATTATATCACCTGAACTCTATAGAAACATATTGTACGCGTCCCGAACTATATGAGATATACGTTAAAATAAATAGATCTGTCGATATTCGATTAGCACTTGACGTGTAGCCTTAGAAATTCAAGTTTTTCGGGCAAAATAATTGTTTAAAAAATGTTTTAATTAATTATATCACCTGAACTTTATAGAAACATATTGTACGCGTCCCGAACTATATGAGAATTACGTTAAAATAAATAGATCTGTCGATATTCGATTAGCACTTGACGTGTAGCCTTAAAAATTCAAGTTTTTCGAACATAATAATTGTTTAAAAAATGTTTTAATTAATTATAACACCTAAACTCTATAGAAACATATTGTACGCGTCCCGAACTATATGAGATATACGTTAAAATAAATAGATCTGTCGATATTCGATTAGCACTGTACGTGTAGCCTTAGAAATTCAAGTTTTTCGAACATAATAATTGTTTAAAAAATGTTTTAATTAATTATAACACCTGAACTCGATAGAAACATATTGTACGCGTCCTGAACTATATGAGAATTGCGTTCAAATAAATAGATCTGTCGATATTCGATTAGCACTTGACGTGTAGCCTTAGAAATTCAAGTTTTTCAAGCAAAATAATTGTTTAAAAAATGTTTTAATTAATTATAACACCTAAACTCTATAGAAACATATTGTACGCGTCCCGAACTATATGAGATATACGTTAAAATAAATAGATCTGTCGATATTCGATTAGCACTTGACGTGTAGCCTTAGAAATTTAAGTTTTTCGGGCAAAATAATTGTTTAAAAAATGTTTTAATTAATTATATCACCTGAACTTTATAGAAACATATTGTACGCGTCCCGAACTATATGAGAATTACGTTAAAATAAATAGATCTGTCGATATTCGATTAGCACTTGACGTGTAGCCTTAGAAATTCAAGTTTTTCGAACATAATAATTGTTTAAAAAATGTTTTAATTAATTATAACACCTGAACTCTATAGAAACATATTGTACGCGTCCCGAACTATATGAGAATTACGTTCAAATAAATAGATCTGTCGATATTCGATTAGCACTGTACGTGTAGCCTTAGAAATTCAAGTTTTTCGAACATAATAATTGTTTAAAAAATGTTTTAATTAATTATAACACCTGAACTCTATAGAAACATATTGTACGCGTCCTGAACTATATGAGAATTGCGTTCAAATAAATAGATCTGTCGATATTCGATTAGCACTTGACGTGTAGCCTTAGAAATTCAAGTTTTTTGGGCAAAATAATTATTTAAAAAATGTTTTAATTAATTATAACACCTGAAATCTATAGAAACATATTGTACGCGTCCCGAACTATATGAGAATTACGTTAAAATAAATAGATCTGTCGATATTCGATTAGCACTTGACGTGTAGCCTTAGAAATTCAAGTTTTTCGGGCAAAATAATTGTTTAAAAAATGTTTTAATTAATTATTTCACCTGAACTTTTTAGAAAATTATTGTACGCGTCCGGAACTATCGGCATCGCGGAAAAGCGACAACAATACTTCGAGAGATGCGAGTATCGATGCCATGCCCTTTTTTAGAAAGGATTCTTACTTCTCCCCCCCCCTTCTCTCTCTCTCTCTCTCTCTCTCTCTCTCTCTCTCTCTCTCTCTCTCTCTCTCTCTCTCTCTCTCTCTCTCTTTCTCTTCCTCTCGTATATTTTTTATTTGGCTCTTTTTTCTTTTTCCCTGATTTTTTGTAATTATTTCAATCAACTATCAAAAGTGACAGTTTGACAGCTGAAAATGACACGAAGTAGTTTGACAGCTGGAAATGACACAAAGTGAAGAAAGTCACAACGCACTTAACAACGAGATAGCGAGACAGCCAATCAGCATCTCGGAAAAGCGGCAACAATAAATTCGATTTGATTTAACATCTCCTTTTTTAGATAGGATTAAATAAGAGACATTATTAACCATGTTAAATGCAAAAATAAAGTATGAAGGTATTTATAAAACACCAGAATCGTTGTCTACTCCCAACTTTGGAGCTGAATTTATCGACATTTATACGTGTCTCGTTATTAACATATAACACAAGTTAATAAATAAATTGTTTATGTATCAGGTCATAGGTGAAACTTCATCTGCATTGTTAAAGGTTTATTTATATATCGTTCGTGGCCATTTGAAGAAGTTTAATTACGTGTCGGTGATGCTCTTTCTCTTATTCCGTGATTATTTTACGACGTCAAGTATCGTACCGATTATCTCGACAAATGATGATCTACTATACTGTGCGCGTTGGCGGTCTGACATTTTCTTATCGAGCCGTAACTCTGCAACTTTTGAACAATGTTGGAGTAATAAGCGGCAATAGGGCTTTGATAAAAAATCTTATAAATTTTATAAGTGGTACATACACAATATATGATATAACCGGAAGTTTAAACTAATTTTACTTATCGTAACATTATCGTCGTAGAAAGCCATATGCATTATTAATAAAACAATATTATAAACTGTAAAAAGGTTACGTCATGATCAAAATGTTGCAAAAATTCAATTTCCAGCAAAAAATAGCGATAATATAAAAAAAAAACCCGCTGCGAGATATTAATGTTATTTATAAATGTTTTATGATGTAGTTGTAAAAGTTTTCAAGTACACATATGAAAACCCTCGCTTTTTTCTCTTTTTCAGAGGTTCTGCGGTCGATAAATCACCTTCAAATTCACCCACTCAGAAGAAAGATTCTGACGCTGAGCAATTGCCGACGGATGCGCCGGGTCCGTCAAAAACACTAGCGAGCCCAGAGTACATCCAGGAAGTACGCAAAGACAGCGCACTGTACCTCGAAGAGGGAGAGGGCGCATTAAAGACCGTGACCACCACTGATGTTCTCCGGAGACAGAGCTCGGGCTACGTGAGCCGTCGAGATAGCCTGGACGAAAATAGAAGAAATTCCATGACGAGTAGCGACACGCAACAGCAAGACAAAGAGAGGCATAAATCGAAATCGATACCTCTTGGTGCCTTGATTAAGGATCTTGCTGATAGAAAAGAGGAAAACATTGAGGAGAACACTGAGCCGTCCGCAGATACAGCGAAGGAGAGAATGCCGACGACAGAGATACACAGGGAGGTGTCGAGCTCCAATCTCGACATGCCCAATGTTGATGAAACGAAGGAGGCCACCAGAGAGAAGACTCTGCCCCGACAAATAAGTTTCGAGGCTCACGAGATCACCGACGGACTGACGACACGTCTCAGTAAGTAAAACACTATGTCGCTGTCAAACCTACGGATCTGAAATAAATGACAGTGCTACACAGTAAAAAAATTTTGTGTTTTCTTGTTAAAAAATATCCCGGTTAAAATTTTTATGTCAAAATTTAACATATTTGCTTGTTACTTTAACGTATTGCTGTTGTGTTAATTCCAGTAAAGTGTTAAATTATGAGAATAACTGAAAAAAAAGTGTAAAAGTAACACGATGTGCATCTATTTTTAATTTTACACAATAAATATGTTCCTTATTATCAGTGATAGGATTTATCTGTTAAAATTGAGAGAAAAAAATATTGAGTTTACTCTATAATCGGGTTTTAACAAAAACTTCATTTCTGGGGACTTCTATCTACCCCGATATGGCGCATTTCTCGTGAAAAAGATTCGTCTGGGTGAATAAAAGGGGCTCGCCAAGAACAGAGAACCTAGTACGATTGCATTCACATATATCTATTAGTCCAATAATATACACACATAAATTTTTATCGATGATCTTTGAATCTATATATGCAATTAAAAAAAATTATTTCAGCATTTCTAAAATAATTATTATTTAACATATATTATATGTTAAATTAATATATATAACGTGTTAAAAAAATATTATGATTATATTAAATAACATATATATTAATATGTTATTGTAACACGTTATATATGTTACATTAACATTATTATAACGTTAAAGTAACATTTTATGTGTGTTATTTTGACATAATTTTCTTATTAAATTGTTACATAAAAATTATGTCAAATTATAAAATTTACATTTATTTTTATGTTAAAATATAACATAAGATTTATGTTGCTACTTAACATATGTTTAATACGTTAAATTAATAAAAAAATTTCTGTGGATCGTTTGGAACAGGCGATATCTGTTAAAAATACAAATTTTTTTACTGTGTATAAACGATATGCTATGGATAGATTTTTTATATTAAATAGAACGAAATTCTTGAAATTCATAAACGGATTAATTAGAGAATTTTCCGGACAATTTTCATAGATAAACAAATTTAATAATTATGACACTCTAACGTGAACAATAACCGATTTAAAATATTCTTGTATAATCGATTGATATATAATATACACATTACGTTTATTCAAAATGGATTTTACCTGTAATATAATATCGCCCATTTGCTGCAATAATTGTTTCAACTTTGTCATTTGTGAGTTCTCTGCACAAAAAAAGAATTTTGATGAAAATTCAAGACACCAAGTAAATTAGCTAATGATACTTTTATCCTTCTGCAATATTAGTAGACCAAACCGTTATCTCAAAATCGTATAAAAAATGATGTTACAAAATTTTAATAATTTAGATATTCAAACTGGAAAACTTTTTTTTTATTATGTACAGCAAATGAGCGATGCGATCTGATTTTTATAAACCGTGTTTTTCGCCCCTCTCAATTTTGTTACTTAATGGAATGGTTGCTTCATGGTAAGATAAAAAATGACGGTATAAGATGTTATCTTCAAAATTGATTTGCCAGAATTTTCACTATTGTCAATATTTTCTTAGCCGACATGCAAGTGACGTCTATCTTCAAGAACCCCAACATTTACCTCCCGCGCAACAGCGGCAAAAATGCATCACTGGACAAGGCGGATACGATTCAGCGAGTTGACACAGTCATCGATCATTCTAGCGCCGACTCGAATTGTAAGAATGTGCACAAGACAAACGTGGAAACTATTATTGCCTTGGATCATAATCGGACAGTAGATTTGAGAAAATTATCCTTGCCCGACGAAGCAGGACCGAGTCAGCGACTGTTCGAGAAAGCCGATGTCACCTACAAATCCGTTCATTCTCGCTACCCTCACGCCAGCCCAAATAGATTGCCGAGGAAACGCATCCGAGCCCTCAACAGGGAATGCTCCGTCGATAGCCAGCATGACGGTCAACAGCAGTTGAATCAATACAAAGTGCTGAATGAGATCGGAAAGGTAAGATTAAAATTCCACAAAAATCTCCATCTTGAAATCAAATAAAAAAATAATTCTGTCATTAATACTTGTTCCCCAAAATTGTCAGTCTTTATATCTACGTTTACATGTAAAACATTAGAAATCGTATAGATCTCTATTAAAAAAAAAAATTAATTTCGAATTTGTTTAAATAATCCATATGAAAAGGACAGTACGAAATACTTGCCGTTATAACTTACAATTTATTAAACAATAATTTTATTTTTCAATTGTCAAGATTTTTATGAAAGAATATGAAAATTTCAGCTATTAGTCATTGTGTATAAAGAGAAAACGAATCATCTTAATCTAAGATAAAAAATATTCTAACTATCTCGTGCCAATTTCATAATAGATAGCGACGGTCTAATGCCTTTCCAATTATGTTCATGGTATTTTAACAATCAACCTGCATTCGATAAGAGGATCAACGCATTCCTCTTATTGAAGAGCGAAACCATTTCACGGCGCTCACGTAACAAAACGAGAGAATGATATGATTATCGATATCGATATCGATATCGAGCACGGCGAGCGCTTCCTGGATAACCAATAACTACGAGTCATCATTTTCAGCAATTTCTCCCCCCCCCCCGCCCATCCTTCGTGTTACTTGTTAAGAAGTAATTAACGGTTACGCAGCAGCTACGGATTACTGCCGATAATCACGTTATATCGCATCCGATAACGCAATATTCGATAGTCGCAGGAACAGGAATTCGAACGACGCAGAAATTATTAAAATTATCGTAGCATCTTCATGCGCATTTATCCGCTCGATCATTATATAATTGTAATTAGAGATAAATAGATTTTTTTCTGTCTCTACCGATACGTTAATTTGCTGACGTGTTTTCCCGAGAAATGCTTGCTGCGTTTCTTGTCTAATAAGCCGTATGTCTTTCTTCGGTATGTATTTACCATCCATCTCTGGCTCGACTTCTTTTCTGTAAAACTTTTAATGGATTAAATGAAGACTCGGAAAAACAATAACTTCATTGAAAACGTTTCATCGTTTTCGCGTAAAGATTAAAACACACGATGAAATAATACTGAATAAACTTTGTGGAACAGAAAGGTTAAAAGTCGCTCGCGTGTTTTAGAAGAAAAATAGCAAAGTCTCCGTTTGATGTAAATGACGGACAAACATATTTTCCTCAAATGAAAATGCATACAAAAATGCCCGTACGAAAATGTGAATGTGTGGCGCTCAGTGCTAACACATATAGTATAACGTGATTGGATTCAAAATAAATGCGAGGAAGACAACCATCGTAATAACTTCGCACTTTGCTACGAGTGAAAAGCACAAAGCTTCCAACTGCGAGAAGAAGTTTGCAGCGCACGATCTTGAGGTTCGCGCCGAGAATTCCAGAGATCATTCCCTAAGGAGAAAGAGAAAGAGAAAAAGAGAAAAAGAGAGAGGAAGTACTTTTTACGAACAAGGGCAAATGTCATTTCGCGCGTGAAATTATCTTCGATGAGCCAGCAGATGGAAAAGGAGAAAGAAAAAAAAAAAACAGAAACAAACTCGCAAAGTTCACGATTTAATCTCTCCTCCCTTATCGTATCGTTTAAAACTGCATTGGAACTTGAGATTGAATTCCTCGTTGAGATAAGAGCCATCGATCGCAATAAAGTTTCATACCAGCAATTAATCGTTTCAACCGCGACAATGAAATGTATCCGAAATCGCTCGATCGCCGCTGTCATGCATTTATAAACTGTATATTAACGCGTATCGATCTGCGTCCTTAGCAGCAATGTCGTTACATCAATCCTGCCCCGATGCGTAATTATACACACGGTAAAAGATCTTGTTGAGATTGGAAAAAAAACCCAGATAATTATTATACCGACTATATTGCGTCAAAAGCTATTTCTGAGAGACTTAATTTATCTCGCAAGTCAATTAACTAACACTGATTAATACCATAACTGTAGATGTGCGTTATAAATAATGTGGCAATATTCTAATCATAAAAAACTCATTTTTCTAAGTCATGTGTCAAATAATTAAGTTTTAAAATACACAAGCTCTTAAAGCTTGAAAATGTTGAAAAATTAATATTCATTATTAAATGCGAGATTGAGATATGCGTTATAGTAATATTTTTAAATTTTGCTTTTGCCGCGCTTATATATTTATAACGAAATAATAGCCACGACCGGACGCGCTCAAAGGTGACCATACCGTGAACTATAAAATTACACTTCCACTCCCGATAGCATCGCCGATGACCTTCGACCTAGTCGCCACGGTGATGTAAAGTGCATAATGATAACAGCGCAGCTGAACCACAAAAAGGGTTGCAAGGTTAAGGTAAAAGGATGCAGAGAGAATCGATGAGATTATCGATAAAACATGATTCCTCTTTATATAAAATGCGTTCATCTCTAAGTATTACCTAACAATATTTTTCGTACCAGCGTCAAGACTATTCCGTTTAAAACTTCATTAACGAGAAATCATTAATTCTAGAAGAGAGAAAACATTCTCTAAAGGTAAAATAATCTTTGTTAAAAAATAGATAAAATATTGAGAAAATGTTATTATTCCATCAAGAGTCTTGATTAATTTGATATTTTTATAAAAGTCAAATATTGAATTGGAACTCTTATTGTAAAAGAGAATACTGTTTCATAATTTACATTTAGATAAAATTACATTAAATTTACGTTTAACGAGAATTTTCTCAAAAACGTTCAATAACATATTTGTATGTCAAGAAATGTTGAAAGAACTGAAGGTTGAATTAAATAGTAATCGAGTAATTCCCACGCAGAGAAGCCCGCTTGAAAATCTCAACTCTGAGAATGTGCTGTCAACTATGTACGCTTTCGTGCCTTCACTTATGCATCACTTCACACTTGCCACAGGGCTCTTTCGGTGTCGTGAAGAAGGTTTTCAACGAGGAGGACGGCATGTATTACGCCATGAAGATAGTGAGCAAGAGGAAATTAATGAAGAAAACGGGGATATTTGGGAAGATACCACCGCGCCGAGCGGGCGCCGATCCCTTGGCGAAAGTTTACAGGGAGATCGCCATCCTAAAGAAACTCGATCACCCGAACGTCGTGAAACTTGTCGAGGTGCTCGACCATCCCGACAAGGACAATCTCTACCTGGTCTTCGAACTGGTCCACAGGGGAGAAATCCTTCTTATACCCACCGACAAACCTTTGAATGAGGCGACGGCCAGACGTTATTTCCGCGATGTTGTCATGGGAGTCGAATATTGTGAGTCATTATATATTCTATTTTCTTATTTAAAAAATCAGAATTTTTGTACAAAGAAATTTTCCTAAAATATCTAGCAAGTACAACTCGTCAAAATGCATAATCATCAAAATTAAATTCTAAATGTCGTAATAAACGCAAACTTGAAAGTAATTTTTAGCCGCGTTATCACAAATTGAATAACAGTTATTAAAATTAAATTTTTTTTCATTCTCTTTTCAATCTCGTTTTCATCTGAATGGATTTTCAAAATTAACAGATTCGCGTTTTAATCGTATAACAGAGAATACACTCGCATTTGATGTGCATTATGTTTATCACGTACGCGTTAAATAATAGAATGCAAATTCCCTCGACAGGCGGATTTGCGTAATGTATCTGGCGCCTATTATGGATCACAACGTTCATCGCGGATCAATGGCGAAAGAAGCGTCACGTACATTACGTAAACCAGTAACCGCATTAGTATACTTTACATGAGAGTGTAGTAGTCTGACCAGACACTGTTCAATAAAACATAAAGCTGCTTAGATAATAAATCGACTTAAAACTTGCAATACCGATCTAATTCCGCGAGAGGAGAGAGGAGGATATATGAAATGTATTCATTCAGTTACGTAAACAATCTTCAATTCAAGAAATACTCCGGCTGCATTCGACTTGGCGCTTTAAAAGTTCTATCCTTGTTCATGAAATATTAAACAAAGACAAACACGTGATGCCTATAAACGCGACAAACGCCAAATGCAGCCTCTACACTGAAAAAAAGAGTCTTGTTGAATTAACTAGAATTGAACTAACGGTTCAGATTTCTAGTTGATCTGATCAGATTTCCAATTAATTCAACAAGAATTTTTGTTAAATTAATTAGAAATTTGGTAGATTCAACTAGAATCCGAACCGTTAGTTCACATTTCAATTAATTCAACCAAATTTTTTTTTCAGTGTACATTAATAAAAAAAATAGATATTTCGATATAAAATTCAGATTTTTTAAGTTAAATTCTAATAAAAATTACACAATCATTAAAAACGTATTATAAAATGGATTTTTATTACTGTTTTCGCAGTGCATTATCAGAAAATAGTGCATCGTGACATAAAGCCGAGCAATTTACTGGTGGACAGGGACGACAGGATTAAAATCGCTGATTTAGGCGTCAGCACGGAATTAAGAGAATCTGGAGAATTATTGACGGGACAAGCTGGCACGCCGGCCTTCGCGGCGCCCGAAACAACCGTTGCTAACGCGCAGTACTTGGGACCGGTAAGTAATTAATAGTACATCATTCTCGTAATATATTGTATGATTAATGTTCAGTATTTAAAAGAAAAATGTGAATAATATTCATATTCTCATGTAATTCCTATTTTAAGAAAAATGTGTGTAATATATTAATATCAATGTAGAGAACACATACAAAGTATTTAAATTAGATTGTGGCTGTAATTTGCCTTTGTCCTTAGTTGCTAATTATCATACGATAATTAGAAAATTATTGCGCGACTATAATCGCATTCAAATACGGCAAAAAAATTGTTATACAGGTATATGGGTTATATAGGTGCAAAAAAAGCCCTTACAGAGAGAATTCTAATTTTTTAATGCGTGACCCTATTTTATTTTCTTTATTGTATAATTCATTATACTGTGCCAATCTATCTCCTCTTTCTTCGCTATTATCTCGCTTATTAAAATTCATTTTTTTCCGAGCGCTGAACACGAGTTTAGCTCTGTCGCGTTCGTCCATTCGCGAGAATCCAATACGCTCGCGATACACAGTCGCAATAATCGCGACGATACGTGATATTGGAGTCGCAGTCGCGGAAACAGGATCGGGCAACAAATAGCGCGTGTACAGAACGTGCACCCAAGTGATGCCGATCTCCGTCCGTAGGTTTAAAAGTCGATAAATCGGCCGGCTATTATACGTCACTTCCACCCGCAAGCAGTGACCTCTCAAACCGCAGAGTCGACACGTGCGGATTGACCTACATACATCGGGAGAGTGGCACCCAACCAAGGACCCCTTCGCGCGACGCATAAATGTTCGTGATTATAGCAAAAAGAGATTTTCCGGTCGCGTCGCTCATCTCCGCCGTCGGTCGGCTGGATTGAATGCGCTTCAATTAAAGTCGTTAAACTCGCGTGCGTCGCGTCGCCTGCCCCGAATAGTCTCCGAACGAATCGAGTGCGCCAGTAACGCAATGCGATGCACAAAGAAAGACGGGACAAAGTGGCTGATGCAGCAACGAGGTAATTTGCGTATCCCAGCTGCGTCGAGTTCATTAAGCTACGCGCGTTACGGGCTCTAAGCCCCCGGGGGAGGGGGGTGGGGGTGGAAAAACTGACGTTACGGGCTAATCTGAATTTTAGAAGGTTTCGCATTTCACAAGTGGGACGTAGTTTTGTGTTTTACGAGAGTGCCTTGATCAGCGAAACGACAGAATTATACGGAATACGTTCGACGTGTAAAAAAAGGACTCTTGTACAAAATGCTCTCAAAGTGTAACCTTCTTTGTTTTGCAATTAGCCGCGAGCCTCTCTTGATCTAATGGCTCTTTCCTGGGCGAAAATTTTTTACAGCACGCCAAGCTCTTTGTTTTTCGAGGATAAACTTGATATTGATGTTTCGTGAAATAATATGTGCTTGTGATGAACACACACGCATGGTACACACGTATTCGAGAAAATGTGAAGATAGTAATTGCCAAGCTTGAACGGTTATATATTTCATCGTGTTTTTCCCTTTTTCTTCAATCAGCGCTTCACGATGGGATGCAATTTACGCGAGCGTGTTCACGTGAATATTGATTGCAACGAAAAATAATTGAAATATACCGATTGAATTTTAAGCTTTACAATCATATTTAACAACCATTCTGTTACACAACGAATGTGTAAAAAAAAATATGATATTAGTGTTCAAAGATCTTAATGCTGTAATAAATATAAATGCATTATTTCAAGATTAAATTATCGTCCAATAATTTACATCTCTTTTTATTCATACATGTTTATAACTTTTTAAATTCTGTTACACTGATCAAGATTGAGATTAATTCGGAAATATTATAGTAAATTATATTTGCCTCGTTGTATCATAAATAGTCTCATTAACTCACTTTAATTTATGAATAAGATGTGCCAACACTTATTTTACACGCACGTGTATTATACAAAAGCCGCGCTGTTATATTTTTTACTATCTCTTTAACGTGTATTTTCAACCATCAGGAAAGGTCACAGTTCAATTATCCTATCCCTAGTTCAGTTATCCTATGCCTAGATTAACTCTCATGCCATTCATAATCCTAATATAATCATCATCATTATCAAGATTTTCTCATCAACACCCCTGCTGTTTTTTAATATCTCCGGTTTTCTCTTCGTATCTCTCATTTCTAATTATATCATTCGTATTCACCTCAGCCACCATCATTTGTAATTTTCCATATGCTTGCACGGACGTCAAAGAAGTATAACACGCATACTAAATGAATCAAAATGTTTAATCATGTTGGAAAAGTCGTATCGCAACTTTGGGAGATGATACAAATCTTGTCTGATGGTGAGCATAAAATTAACATTGATCCATATTATTACGCCTTGAGCGTAATAAGAGCGAAAGCAAAAGCGAGAGAGAGAGAGAGAGAGAGAGGGGGGGGGAGAGAAATATATTTTAGCACGGCAGCTATAATTTTGTCCCCATATATCTCCAAGATTACTTGGTCGAGAGTACTGTTATCGCGTGACCTTATCGATGTACCACGGCCGATCGCTTGAATTTCCGCTGCGTCGTCGTCGAGGAAAGGCGATATCTATAATAAGAGACTCTCGACCCGCGAGACCACACGCTCGATTACACTTAATCAAGTCGCCGTAACAAAATAAATGGCCACCACCAGCCTGACGAGACGACGTGCTTACGTGAGAACGCGTTCCACGGGAAATCGCGAATTTACAGCAACGCTTATGATGAAACCGCCCGTATGATTCCTAAATAAAAATGCATAAGGCCGCGCGAAATCTCGCGTGGGATCCGATGGAGGTGCTAGAAAAATGGAAAGATTTCTCCATAAAATTGACGCAACGTATCGTTGAGTATTCTGAATCGAATAAAACTTTTCATATTATTTGAATTACTTTTTCTCAATTAAAATATTAATTAATTTTATATATTTTGCATAACACACATTGAATTAAACCTGAATATTTATGATTTCATAAAACAAATAACTATCAAATTCCACGATATCTCATTATGATGAATTCTTAATTATTTAATTCTTTGGTTGATTTTTTATTAAGTAGAGATTTCTAGAAGCAGTTGCAAAAATCAATTATTCTCAGAAATTAAATGATCAAATAAAAGTTTTTATATTTGAAAAAAGTATCAAATAAAATAATATTACTTGAAATATATCATTTTGAAATGAAACGTTATTACAATGTTTATTTGTTTTTATTTCAATATGTTATTAATATAACACACACGCGCACGCGCGCGCGCTTATCTAACTTAATACATTTTTATATTTTATTCATTAAACTAACGAATTTAATACTTCTTCAGATAATTCTTTATGTACTTTTAATTTTATGAATATTTTAATTTTATAAATACTTTTCATATCTTGTTTTTTCCATTCTTGCAAAATATCTTTTTAATTTATTTTAATAATTTTCCACAATATGTACGTGGATTTGCTTTTTTAATCACCAGTTTCACAGTACGCTTTTACAGCCCGTATTTACAGATTAGTTTTAGACTTTACTTTTTTCCCTTGACAAAGAATGTTTCCAATCGCTTTTTATTAACAATTTATTTTCAAAAATATCTCCCTTTCAAATATCCCGATTCTCAATTTATTTCACGTATGTTCAATATAAAATATTTAATTTTCATCATAATTTAAATACGATTTTTAATCATTTTTGAAAAACTCGTTTATTTTACATTTATTCTTTAGAAAAACGTAGAGATCGATGGATTGCATCAAATCTATTTACCAAAATCAATAAATCAATTTTATTTAAGAATGCGTTAGCTAATGGAAGAGATGACGATACAGTCTATGGGCACTCTACAGTAGCAAAGTACATCTTTCAGAAAAGTTCAAAATTTAATAACACGAAGCAAGTTTTAAATATGCAAATAGACAAGAAAATCTTATTAGTCGGATAATCTTAAGTATGTATGTTAAACTTTAACAAAACCTTATATGAAGCAAATAAACGTTTAAACAAGAGTTAGCAACTTTCTCTAAAGTTAGCAACTTTCACGTCTTTTAAGAATTTTAGATATTATCTCAATGCAAAAAAGTATTTTATTCATTCATCCTAACAAAAAAATGGATTTCAGTTGCAAAATCGCATGATAAAGAGAGTGGCACAGAAACATGCAATAACCACAGAACAAGTTGCGTTCGTTACCGTGAACATTGCTGACATTCCAGGAAAAGCTTAACTAATTTAACGATTAGCGAGTTTGTTCAATTCAGAAGTATAAACGTGCGCGATGCATTACGAATTCCAACCCTTCTCTACCGTTGTAACTTGAGAAGCTTTTTCCACGAAAACGACCGAATATCATAAAATATAAAACCATTTACGGAACGGTAATGTCTAGCCGATTATTTAAAGTAGATGGGAGAAAAATAGTATCTAGGAGTTAATCTTTAAAGATCAGATAGATATTATTTATGCGTCATTTATTTCTAACCGGCTGAGAGTATTTTTTAAATGTCATAGTGTGGAGTTCACGGACGTTAAGTTTAGCTCTGCGAGACAGAGGCTGGGTTCCCGTAAGCTTTTTATACGTAAGAAACATTCCCTTTGTGGATCTATTAAACATAGAAGCTTGACATTTACAGATTTGCGTATAGCACGCGTGCAGGAAAGATTTTTGTAAAAAAAAAAACTAGCGATCTATCGAAATAAACAGATAGTAATGTCGAAGAAAGTTAGCTAAAACATAGAATTGTAATTCATATTTTAAAAAGTGATATACATGTACTACGTAAAATCCATTTTCATCGATTTTTCAACGTTTGCTATTACATGAAGATTATTGTCATTTTTTAATGAAGTTGTGTTTTTTTTTAATAACATGATTTTTTCATTATATAAAAAATATAGAGTCATTAAAAAATAAATAGTTTAAGAGATACTTTCTGGTATATTTTAACATAAAATAACTATTCATTTTTTGCAATTATACCCTAACACCTTTAGGCACAAAAAATTATGTAATTCTTAATATGCAAGAAGAAATCGTATTATGTAAAAAAAAAATCATATCATTCTGTTTTTAAAAAATGGTTAAAATCTTCATTTGCTATCTTGAAACATCTTTCTCAAATAATTAATTTTCTCATTATCACGTTTCACGGAGTTTGTTTTGTTTTCAAGATATTTTTATTTATTTCCCTATTTCAAAAACATTCTCTGTACACAGGTACCTCTTAATGTGTTACTTCACTCGCGTGGAGGTTTTTTAAAAGGATACGGAGATTATTTTAATAAGCTAAACAATGGAAAGAGATAATTATCATTTATAAGTCGTCCCGCCGGGTTCGCGCAGCGCATTTGCGTCGTTAATGCCGGGCGTTTCGTGCAAACGTTGTTTAATTAATCGCTTTTAATTATGCGCCGACGCTCGTGTCGTTGCGGTACTCATGATTTTCGCCGTCGGCGACGGTGATTTCCGCGAATAAAGCATCCTCCTGACTGCACCCGCGTTAAAGCGCCACCGTTGTATTCTATTCTCCGCTTTTGCAGCAAATGCGCCGCGCATCGAGATGTATTCCAGTTTCCTGGTGTGTTTATTTAATGGCATTTACGATATTTCAAGAGGTCTGCTACGTTGAAACACGTTTCCTCATGTGACTACTGCTAATGAGTCTCGGTGTTAAATTTGCGAAATTTATAAAGACTCTCTGTGTACACTGTTTAAGACTTAAAAAATATTAATTAACAATAAGGTTTTTTTTTAATGCGAAATATTTAGAGGGAAAATCTCGACTTTTTTGTAATTAATCTATTATTTACAAGCCATTTATTATCAAAGCCATTTATTAACGTGATTCTAACAATTTTTCATTGCGTGTTAAAAACTAGGTAAAAAATTTTTTCATATAAAAACATAAATATACATAAAAAAATATGTCCATATTTGTTTATACTAGTGTCTTTCTTTTTGTAAAATTTTTGATATAAAAAATAATAGTCATATTGAAAAGATAAAAACTAAAAAGATAATTTTTGCATTGCTCTTTTTACAAAAAGCTAGGCAATTGTATAAAAAATACGGAAAAAAAATTGTATAATCCTTGTATAATCATATATATTCCGTGAATCAAAATTATACATTTTTTTTCTCATTTCTCCAAGCTTATCTTTTTGTAAAAGAAACAACGCGAAAATTATCCTTTTAATTACTTTCTGTCTTTTTCAGTATGACTATTATGTATTTTATATCACATAGAAATTTTACAAAAGAAGAAGCTAGTATAAACATATATTTTATGTATATTTATCTCTTTGTATGAACATTTTTTTACCGGGGCACATGTAAAAGTTATAAGTAGCTCTTACAATCTTTCATATTCTGTAAATAATCTCGAAAATACCTTTTTGCCCGGAGTCTTAATCCCGCTTGACAATTTCAGGCGGCTTGAAGAAATTCATTTCGCTTTTTGCACCGTAGGATTATACGGATTACGCCGTTTGAAAAGTTTCGAAATCGGAAAAAAAGAGGACGTCGCTCCTCTCCTCCCGTCATACAAATTCCGTCAGAATTCCATGCGAGAAAAAAGTCAAGAAATAAACAGACGCACTCACCATCTAACCTCTCCCAGATATCGCCGCTGGTTGTTTTGATTCGCCCGTTGCTCCTCGACGTTGCTCCTCGACGTTCTTATTGTTAGTCACATTTGCACTCACCCACTTACAACCGGCACGGTAAAACGATCGCCCGGTGCGTATTCATTCTCGCTCGATCGACTCGCCATCAGTCGATCGCAGACGAACGCCGAAACAATCCGGTCGACACTCCAACCGACGCTCTTGTCACGCGCGACCGACATGGAAAAAAAAAACGCCCGGAGCAGAGGACCACAACAACAATCATGGCCGACACGGACGTTTATCGCGGGGCTCGCCCTCCTTTGATCACGTCACGGACAGTTCCCCGACGATCCTTTCTTCCTCGATGCCTCCTCGAGGATGCTGGATGACACTCGCGAGTACAAAACGCGCGTTTTGGAGAGAACGCGAGCCCTCTCGGGTGTCGGTGCCGTCGCTCCGATCGCGAGCACGAGCTCTCGCGAATGCGATCTACTGAATTAACGCCAACGATACTGATTGGCACGCGAAAATCGGACCGGGGATTCGGGATTAAAAGAACGCGAGAACGCGCGCGGAACGATCTTCGCGATTACGCATCGGTGGCGCACGGTGGCGCGGTGCGAAGTGAACTGAGCGGCACGTACGCGATACATTCGGTAATCGCGTCTAACTTCAGGCGCCTATCCGAATCCGGCTGGAGAGTCTAGCGCTTTTATTCAAATTCTTTAGCGACGTGATCGATGTGAAAGCTTCTTAATTATCAAGATACAGAAAATATTGCTACCACCGCTGGTCAGAATTAATATCTTTTAATTAATTTTTAATTCAGTTAACTTTTAACTGGATCTTTTAATTTGTTTTTTAATTAAGAAAGGAGACCGTAACATGAAATTTTTTAATTAACCGCTTTTACGGCGGCTGTTACATAAATAACAATTATTTTAGTGCTGTCAGTTATGTCACTTGTAAGCTTATAATACAGATTTTTAGTTCATTTAGTAAATAATTTCGCGCTCGTTCTGGGGTTGTTTATGAAAGAATTGTCGCATATACTATTAACAAAGCAGTGAAAAACAACAATCGCCGATACATTGTTTTCTAGTTTAAGTAGTTATGTTTATAAAAATTTTGTTTTTTTAGTCTTCTAAAGTAAAATATGCCAAAAAATGTATTATTCAGCGGAAAATTATAAAGAGGAAATACTGCTATGGTAATAATACAATGCATCATTCAGTACAAAATCTTTTCGTATCGAGGGAGTTAAATCGACCCATACATTACAAATTCAAATTAATGTATTGCATAAATGGTTATTATAATGACATAACGGGAATGCCTTTGCGATATTTTCGCATTTTTTCCGCTTATCATAAACTCTCGAATTCCGTTTGGCTATCGTGTACTACACATTATAAATCATTTATTTAAATACGTAAGGAGAATTAAATTTTGTAATACAAAAAAGAGGATTTTGCATGCGTTTTCAAACTAAACTCGTATCGAATGGGATTACAAAATTAATTTCACTGTTCGATAAACTTCAGCAAATTTCTGTGCCAAATTAGTTATGCATGATTTATTGCTAGAACACTAAAAATATTATTTATCGTTACTAGAAAATCTTACAATTTAAAAATTTATCAGCAGCTATTTGAAAAATCAAACTTCTTAAACTTCTTATAAGAATAATAAATCTTAAATATTTTTTTCAATATAACGATAGATTATTCAATTCGAATAAAAGTCCCATATATACGCGTCTAATTGAAGATTGATCTCGAAAATTTATCTAATTTTAGCCATGCGATATATGGTCGATGGGGGTGACGCTGTACGCGCTTGTAATCGGAGATCTTCCTTGGCGCGCTTCTGACAGCACGGCTATTCAAGAAATCGTTCGTTCGAAGCCGCTCGTGTTCCCCGACAATCGGTTATCTTCGGAACTGTGTTATCTAATTGAGGGGATGCTGGATAAGTCGCCGGAAACCAGGCTGATACTCCCGAAGGTAAAACAGCATCCGTGGCTGACGAATAACGCAACCGAACCACTGCCGGCTGAGGTCGACAACTGCCGCTTACGGGTCACCGTCACCGAGGAGGAGGTCATAAGATTGGGCACTCTACTCCTCGTCAAGAACATGCTGAAACAACACAGCTTTCAGGTAAGCAAAGAATGTAATTTAACCCTAAACACTCGACAATGTTACGAAAATGATTTTCACCCTTTATACACACACACACACACACACACACACACACGTGTGCTACACGTGGAAGAAAAGAAAATTAATTTCAGTAGCAATAAATTTATGGTATGGTAGATACATTTTAGTTATATGCAATTGAAATTTAGTTGATTACATTTTTTTCCGTGAACTTTGCGACACTTTCTCACGTTGAGTCACCACGTGTCTGAGTTAATTTTCATTATTTTTACAGGTGTAAACAAACTCCTTGATAACTCATACATGTGCTTTAACATCGTTATAAAGTTCTTAAAAATAAAAAGGATTAAAATTGTATTACGAGAGAAATCGTGAAATGTTATGTAAAAGGAAGTATTTTAAATTTGATATACTATTTCTCTTCCCGTCACAGTTGCGTAACATTTTTTAGTTAACAACTAATTTATTAGTCAAAAAATGCAACATTACGTTCTTTTTCCCTCCGATGAATGTGTGTAACACTACAAAGGAGAATATTTAAAAGATGGTCGCAACTTTATCAGGGAACGTAATTTGCGTTCGTCCAAAAGCGGAAATGTCACGATGGAAGGACCGAATCATGTAAACATCCCACACATAACAAATTGCAATTACATTATAACAATTTTGCAATCTTGTTGCAACATGGATGTAATGTAACTGCAATTTTTGTGCTACGTGGGATGTGATCGCTCTCACGAAATGTCGCAGTGACATACTCTGACGTGTTTGACATAACGACGCGTGCCTCCGTGAATATTACACGACGACGATTTCGACGGGTGCACGTCGATAATGTTTATACAGTTGTAACGTACCTTTAGTCTTTCAAAACGCGAAGAGCCGATATTTGGTGGCATTTCGCAGAATCGTGTTCGTATTCTCTAATGATATTGAAACGATTACCGAAAGTGCGATCAATCGGCAAATGTCGAAGGGCGATACGTTTTAAATGTATTATCGGATTACATCGATTGACTACATAATTTGCCTTTAGGCGTCAACAATGCTCCAATGGTTTTGTAGTGCTAACGAAAACATTTCAATGAGCTCGCGTCATGGAGATGCAAAAGATTTCGCGACGGATAAACTTCCTCAGAATGCAAACAGTTTAACTCACCGATGCGTCAAAATCCGCGGTTCTGTGATTGTCAGTTCGCTTTCGTGTTTTATTTTCATTCCTAGTGAATTCAAACCTAGAACTGACAAATATATTAAAAATTGATTGAATTTTTCTACGGTGCTCAGAATCAAGGAAACCTTAGACTGATGATCAACGGTCGATTATATTAAACATACAAGAAAACGGTTATTAATTTGATTAAATTCCTTCAGTTCAAATATTTAAATGTTAACTTAAATATTATGTATAAATATTTTCTCGGTATTTCGGTGAATATATTGAGTAAACATATCAGACAACCAGATTATATTAAACATACAGATCGATTCTCCAGTTCACCCACGCAAATCAGACCAATTACTGACGATACGACTAAACATGCAATATGACGTAATATTCATGCAACTCTCAGCTCTTAACAAACTTAACGGATAGACCATTTCATCTGCATCTGTTGAACAGACGCTTACATGATAATTTAAATAATTTTTATGATTATAAAATATACGGAATACCAACGTTCTACTATATATTTTATGAATTAAACACTCTAATTTTTGTCTAAAGCTTCTAAGAGATTAATTGAAATCATTAAAAAAAGCAACACATGATTGCAGTTAATTACAAGTTTCGTGAACTTTTCTTGAGATCGCAAATGGAGAAACGGACAATCATAATTAGTCAAAATGGATTTGAATGATTTCAAACGTGAAATCATATTCTTACACTGAAACTGACGGCGCTGTCGACTTTTTACGGTCTGTCAAAACGCTCTTTCCTTCCTCCGTCATTCATGTGCATTGAGACGCGCACGAGGAATCGGTCATTTGAAGCGAATCTGCATTTTTATCGCCAACGTGGACGGCTCGCGAACTTTGTGCAAGAGAGAAAACCCGATATCTTGTCCCTCGGGATTACTAGGGCATAAAACGGGGAAATAAGCGCGCGTACTATTTCTGGTCCCCAGAACCCATTTCTGCCTAAGCGACTCGGGCGGACAGCGGACAACGACGCCGGCACGGTATCACCAGTGGGAGGACCAAAAGGTGACGTGTCCTCCTCGAAGAGCGACGCGATGAGAGATGCGAAAGCGGAACGTTTTCACGAAGCCGGGAGAAGCAATTCCGCGCCGGATTCCTACGATTGGCACACAAGCGGCAGGTAAATACGTTACGCTATTCAGGTAGAGGAGAAAAGGGACTTCTATATATTCTGTATTTTTCAAATAACGTTTTAAATTCTCTTTGCGCCCGTTATGCACAATAGAGCCTCTATTTAGCAGAATCTCGTTTGCCGAACGCAAATATTCGACAGAGGATTTCTTTCTCGAATGGAATTTGTTTAGGAAGATATTTCTACAGACGTATAATTGTTTTCTGTACGCGAGATATTTCGTTCAAAATTTAATGTAAAACGTCACATTGTTACTTTATATTCATAAACCATATAATGTGCAATTTATTTTTACTTTTGCACGTCAAAAGAACTAATTACACGTGGCTACTCATGATGTAATATAAATCAGTCGATAATACAAAGCAAAATATGATATATAAATTATTATCTCGGTATTATCTCCTCGTGTTTGTCTGTTTTTCAATAATTCCCTCTTTAATTAATCCTTCTTTTATATACATGTTGGCAGACAATTATCGGTAGAAAATCCCCTATCGCCTGTAACGGAAAACGAGAGGAGATAGTGCCACGGTCCGTCAGCACGAAATCCCAAGCGAAAAACGGGCCGTCGTCAAACGGAAGATAGATCGGGACGCATCGTTGATCGCGATTCAACGAGCGATCGTGACATCAAAAGGCGAAATCGTCGAACGAACCAACGAAAGTTTAATCTTCCAGAGAACCATCGTTATCGATTTCACTCTCGTCGCTTGTATCGTCAGAACCACGGAGCATTGCCTTTAGTTTTGCAGGTAAGAGCTCCGTGAGTTGTTATATGAATACGCGAAAATTCCTAACCGGCGAGGCTGACGAAAAAGCGGATCGAGGACTTGTTAAAAATGTTTCTGCTGGATCTCAAATGTTTATTGTTTTGTCTAAAAGAATATAACGTCGCGTTTGAATGTTCGACATTATACTGTACTACGCGTGATATTTGGTGATTGCACTTTTGGCTGTTTTTATTATTTGACCATAGTAAAATAGGAAGGACCTTATTTGCAATTAATTATCACACATAAACAGCTCACCGTACAATCTTCAAAAGAATGTGAAAGAATTATTATATTTACTTTGCTATTGACTGCCATTTTTTACATAAATAAAAAAATCTATTAAATTTGATGACTACAACACGATAATATTAGATGTAAATAATCCACCAAATATTATTTTATTCTGTTTTTTTATCCAGTAACTTGCAAAAGCAATTTGTATTAATAATGGAAAAATTAAAAAACGCATATCACTACACTTTTATTAAAGATTAATAAAGCGATGAAATATTTAAAAACGTTACATGTATAAAATTGTGTAACGAAAATAGATGATGTGTTTTATTGTGAAGGATGATCCGAAATTAAAATACGCCTCGCCGGAGGTTTTCATTCCATTAATATCATAAGGAATTCGTGCTCTATACGCACGTTTGTAAATAACTTTAAAATTTTTAATTGCATACACATCTAATCCAGTCCTAGAGAGAGAACCATCGAAAAACATTTTATGTTTTTTTTGTATGATATATAATACAAAAAATATCATGCCAACAGTCTGGTATGAACAACATACAAACTGAAATATTTTTTCTCTCTTTTTTTTTTGTGAAACTCGTTTTAGCTCTACTAGTTTTCACGTTCGATGTCAATAAAATTCAAAGAGAACATTCATCTTACAAATTCGTTTGGCTTATTAAATTTCTGTCACAGTTTAAATAAAATAATGTAAAAAATAGAATAGTTTATGCATACTCTTTTAATTTAAATATATTTTCTAACTATATTTATATAAAATTTGAATATATATTTTAATTTAGCAATAATTTAGTGTAACAAAAATATGTCTTAAATATCATGACAAGTAAATTATAAACATATTTTATGAAAACAAAAAAAATAATTTTTTGTATTAGTAAAGACTATAAGAAAAAATAAACAAAAACAAATTATGAATGCTAAAATTCGTAAGGATAACTTTTTTTATAAACATAAAAAAAGAGAAAAAAAGGAAAAAGAGAGAGTATTTCTATAATATTTTTGTAGTTATAACTAATTATATGGTTCTCTTCTAAACTGGATTGACAGATAATAGATTAATCAATCGTCCCAAGAATGTGAGTAAAATCTCTAGCACATGAATAATTTTTCTGCTCTACATCAATCAACTTTCATATATACCCAAGCAGCGAAAAAATTTCTTATAAAAAATAAGTTAACTTAAAATTTTATTAGAATTTAAATATTTTTTAAGTAATAAAAAATTAAAATTAATGATATTACAGCATATATATATATATATACAGTTACATAGGTTAAAATAGTATATAATATATATAATGATATATGTATAATACTATATATCGTATATATGTATATAATTATATATAATACAATTAATCTTACATGCATACTAGAAAAAAAATTATTTAAACACAATATAAATAATTTTAATCATTTATTTTACAATTTTTAAATAATATTTAAAAATTTTATATACTTGGTGTCATATTTTTTATTTTGTAATTATTTTATATATTCTTTTTCCTACAAGATTTTCTTACTTCTTTTTAATTTGCATATTATGCAATTCCGCATCATATTATTTGATTGTACAGCTATTATTTTACGCAGTACGATAATAATTACTCCGAAATCGATATTCTTTCACTACCCGTATGCATATCGTATATAAACATGCATGTTTTATATACATGCAAAAATGGAACATGTTGTTTTTAAAACCATCGTGACAAAATAATCTCTTGTGTGTATACTTATCGGAATACAACAAAGTGTTCTATCAAACGGTCAGATTTTCCGCTACAAAATATAATAATCACGTGACGAAAAATCGACCATGTGCTTGAGGTCTTACTCGTTATAAGTGTCTTTTGCAGTCCACTTATTTTCACTTATAAGATATCATAAGTTACGTAGATATTGTATATAAAAACGGAAAGGTGTACGTATATTGTATTCATATTTTGTATGTATAATATGAATATTAAAAATGAATATTTTTTAAAAAGTAGGCTTGTAAACGAAAGCCCGCGATACAACGACGCCCTACTTCAGTTCATGCCATTAAATTTACGATTGAGCACTTGTATAATATTGAACTTTATACTTATCATGTAATTTATGCATGGATATTATTTATGACATTGATTTGATATACTTTTACGATTATAGATTTTTATATAATACGTATATATAAATTATCTAAATAATTATATGATTATATAAAGTTTAAACAATGTAGGTCTTATTCATTTAGATAGTTTAATACTTTAGTTTATAATATTCACATAAATTTAATCTTAAATTCCAGTTATAATATATATTTTAATATAATAATAGTAGAATTATAATTGCAATCTATAATTTTAAATTTAAATTAATTTTGTTTTAATTATTTAATAATTAACTACTGTATCTTGATCTTTCAAATCAAGAAACTTTTTATGCAAACAAATATCTTTGATTGAAGGTAAAATTGTGTTTTATTATCTTTCATTTTCGAGACTCTTAATGTTAAATTAAACAAGTGATTAATAATTATAAATAACTTTATTAAATTCAAGTGTGTAAAATATTTAAAGTTTATGTATGTTAAGTTCATATTAACGGCGCCGAACGCACGACCAAGACAAGGCAAACAGAGACTCATGATTTTATTGGATTGAGACACGGGGGACCACAATTCAAACGTATGAATTAAAAGATGGCTTTCAGAGCTCATGGCAGCGGACGGTACTCGAGACGTATCGTGTTCCAAGCCTCGCACACATCTCAATCTAGTTCAGCATACAATTGCCACATGGAGACTGCGACGGACTTGTTAGTCGATAAGGATAATTAGTGTCCCATTATCAAGCACATGCTTTTCTTGACTTTTATTTGGCCGTGGCAATTCCAAGTCTATGCAAATTAATGCATCCTTCATGTTCTTGCATAGACCGGGAATAATGAGCCTTATGAAAGTGGATTACAAATTTATCGCCATTAAAAAAACAATATACATACACTTCCTGATATATTTTACATCTATTAAATATATTCGGCGCCTCATAATTCAAGATCTGCATTGCATCGTCACCTGATTTATAATCCTAAATATGACCGTCTAATTCAAAACTTAGGCAGTTGCATTTAGAGTTAAAAGAGGATGCTAATACGGATCTATAAATCCTCTTCCAGGAATATGGAACTGTCTATTGATAACAAATGCATAAAATTATGTCATGATTGACGTTATATTAATTATTCTGTACTATAATGAGAGCTCTGTGCTACATTCTATTACCTTTGTATTATTTTATTTTATTTTATTTTTTTTTTACATTAAATTATACTAAAATTGAATTTTACTCAATATTTTTTATAATCAAAAATTCAAAATGCAATGTATTTTGTTGTCAGTAGACATTTTCTGAATTGTTACGGGTATATAATTATTGTTACTTAACCAATTATAGATATATATACATTTGTATGTGCATTTTACGCATTGCGATACTGTTTATCACAGATTGCACAAGATATTTTGTACCCTGTATTAGACGCACACTCTAATGTCTCTAAATCTCACTGTAACGGATTATATAGCGTATACACACTTTATGTAGACTTTAAGTACACTTTGAACATAGATTACTATCAATTTGAATGTAACGAATCTCCGCACTCGATATCGCGACCAAAAGTTCTTAATGATGCTCAATTGAGTCATGAATAGCTGATTAATGCGTTTGATTTTACTCGACAATCAATATATTACGCGATACATGTATATATTATTTCGGTACGTCTTTTCTTGTTCTATAATTACGAAATCCTTCCGTTGTCAGTTTTCGAAAAATCCACAACTCTAGATATATCTGTAGAGATTTAAGAGGCTACAATATGTTCATCTAACACTTTCTTAAATGTTACACGCTTTGATTATCTCTCTATATCTCTTTCTAATGTTAAATTCGAAATTTTACAAAAACTAAACGACAAGTTGTGACTTACAATTCATAATCGTGTAATTCATGTAATCGTAATAATTCAAATATCGTGCAATTCACATTAGAACATCGGTCCTTTTTTATTATATATTGATAATATAATTAATTTATATTAAGGAAATATGTTATATTAAGGAAATAAACTGTTAACTTCAATATTTCAATAGGGATTGCACGATGTCACGATTACACGCACAACATTTCTGTATTAATACACGATATGAAAACAAAAGCAATTCCGCACACTTAAAAAGATTATATTGTCTTACTATTTACTATATCTACGATAACTTTCCACCGAGTTTTCACTTCTAGTTACTTGCGATCGATTGAGAAATCCGTCGTGAAAAAAGTTGAAATTCTTCTTGTGCACATTTGTAATAACTAAGTACTGTAATTGCTCGTCTGTGTAATAAATCCTTTTTATCTTTCCATTAATGTCATTTGCCTCGTAAAACTCAACTTGACTATTAAATCTTTCGTAATTTATTCCCGAGTGCTACTGTTCTTTCCCTCGTGCATCAGCCCCTTTCATTAAGCTAACGTAGAGTCTCGTAAAAATTTTAACAGCCCACTTTAACACACCCTGCTACTATTCCCTCCTCTCTTCCTTTTCCACGTTAATTGAAATATCTTCGATAATCTCCCTTAATCTTTTATTATCAGATCGATGCATAATAACTGAACGAACTTATAAGCAAACGCATTCCTTAGTCGTGCTTCAAATAATCGATTAATATTTTACATTTTAATGCTCGCCAAACCACAAAGAATTCTATTGTCCACAAGTTGATGAGTAAGACAATTTTATTTTGAAAAGACTTCGTAGAAAAAACACGGACTTTTCCTCTTGCTTCATACTTATCTGAATATTTAAATAAAGATTAAAAAACAAAAAATTAACTTTTTCTTACGCCATGATCTTGCATTAAGAAATTTAAATCATTTGGACATAATTATATCATGACCACCAATAATAAATAAAAGCGTAAATGCCCATGCGATGAGCGTAAATTGCCTATCATGCCCATCGGTTCTTATTGTAAATTTATATACTAAATATATATATACATATAAAAAAATTATATGTGTATATTTTATTATCTATAAATGTGTCATTTTATTAAATAAATCATGCATTCTGATGATATCAGAAGCAAAAAAAACAAAACTGTCTTTCCAAATTTCATTTCCTTTCCATATAGTGCGTTTGATATGTCGTGAAAAAACATGACAAACCACTTTATCCACTAAGTTAGTTATTTTTTATTATTTGCGTTTGATGCAAACAGATTAACTCGAGATGGAATTCGTTAATTTTCGCTTTATAAAAATTTTGATATAATCAAAACAATGACGTGATTGTGTGGTAATACCTTGACCTGCCATAAAAATCGGGGACCAATATCATAAATCGTTTGGACGAGCCAAGTCGATTTGGCCGCGAAGCAACCATGCGTGCCACGACTATCAATTCCATTGGGCAACTGTATGCCGATGGTTCGCAGAGGCGCAGACGAAAGACAATGGATATAAACCACGAAAGCCAATCAATGGTGATGCATGCTTACGCTCTTGCATTGCAAGTATAAATAGGTTTTGAAATCGAAGGGGGCCTTCAGTTGATCGTCCGGATCGCCCAAGGAAATTATAAATCGTCATATTGAGAAAATATCTTTTCAAGTATGAAGTTCTTGGGATATTGTCTTCTTTGCGTAAGTACTTTAATTCAAAATTGATTAATTTCAAATTTTTGTCACATGCATTCAAGATTATAAAATTCTTCCTATAATTTTTATACTTTTACACTTTAATAAATATATTTTTAATTAATTTTTTAAAAAATATTAAACTCTTTGTTAATAGAAAATAATTATTTTAATAAATATTAAAAATAAAATAATAAATTTTAATTTTAAAACAATTTCAATTAAATTCTGTCTATTCTAATGGACTTACTATAAATTTTATAAAAATTGAAGCTATATATATATGTAATGTCGCTTCCTATACATACAGTTTCCAGAAATGTGACGTGTTAAAATATTATCACCTTTGCTAAAATCATATTAATTCTATTGCAATTTTTTATAATAATTTTTCTAAATTTTAATTCTGTCGTTTCTTTCTAACCAATTTTATTTAACCGCTGTTTATAAAGGTGTGTAGTTTTCAATACGTCCATTAAAGTTACATTAATCCTGGCTGCGTTTCAAGATATTTATTTTTTGAAAATTACTCGTACCTTTTTTAACAATCATTATGTGGGTTTAAAAAATCAAACTCAAAAACTTTTTCTTCCTATGGTTTTATGTACTATACGTATACATGGAACGTATAAATTTTTTATTGTCCAACAGAGTCTCTCCAGGTCAAGAATGACTTAGTCACAGTTTTCCGAAAGGTCTTCTGAGGTTTAACTAAAACTTTCAAAAAACTTTTTTACGAAGATCGATTTTAATAAAATATTGAACCTTTCTTGAACATACAAGTCACATCTAATATACAATTTATACTTGGCGTGAAAGCTACGTAGAGATTCTTGGCGACTTTCTGTTGACGGAATATTTTATCAAGTAAGCTTCCTAATCGCACCTGAAGGAACTTCGTATACGCGCAAAACTTTGAGCACAATTATTTCCGTCTCATAATGACAGATACTTTACAGTAAATAATATCTATTCTTAATCAGAGCGTAAAAATCGCCAGTTGCAACCGCGATTGCCAACGTGACTTATAATTTTGGTGAAAATGAAACTACCGCGTAGGTTCAGCAACTGAACATGTTGCAACACACGATTATGTGTTGTATCACCTGTCCGCGGCACATTACAACATCACATCCGATAAAACTCGTGTTCTGAAGAAGATTCATCCGATTTGTTGAATATATATCTGATTCTAATTATGGTAATTTTTTACAAGAAGCTGGTAATTACTTTTATAAGTAAGCTTACTTCGAGAAAGTAAAATAGAAATCTCGTAATTTTTGCTATAATTTTTAAAAATAATATTTTAAAAGTATTCGCGTGTTCAGATATGAAATTGTAAATTCCTTTCGATGTCTCGCAGCTCTTCGCCACGAGAGTGCAACCAAAGCCACAAATAACGAAGCTATTCCCAGTGGAAGGGCTGACGGCATATCACAAACAATTCAACAGCACCACGGAATCGCTAGATAAATTTTGGGAAAAACTACGCACAACATACAACTTTGTTTTCCATCAACCTAACAACAAAAGCAACATAGAAAAAATCTTGGCGAAAAACGCATCAGATCCTAATTTGCAAACTCTAAGGCTGATCTGGTCTGATACATTAAAAGTAAATAACTATACAAATCTCAAATATCCCAATAATAGCTTTCTGGATCAGGTAAAGTCATTGTCGGCACTAAAAAATCACGACAACAAGGCGAATTCGAGCAATCTTAAGAAGGATTCGTCCATCAAAATAAAAGCAATGAGCAAAGCAAACGAAAACAACGTAAGCTCTACAAACCTTAACGAAAGAAGTTCCAACAAAACCAGGACATTGCCTGATGACGATTGGTTCAATGATATTCAGCCTTTGGAGCAACTGGAGCTGCAAGACGAAGAACTAGATAAAAAAAATGAAGTAGAAATAATAACGCCAAAAACGGCCCTTCCGAAAACGATGGCCCGTCACTTGCTCGAATGGCTTGGATCCCTTTTCGGCTTTACTTACAGCATTTACACGAAATTATCGGGTCCTGATAGTGGCAACGGAAAGATGACAAACTAATAATAGAAGGAGAAATAAAAACGATGGAATAAAATATTATTACAACAAAAATTATGTTATACTAATATATTTATAATCTACATTTATAAGTTTAAATATACGTAACACAGATATGTCTGCAATTGTAATTTATCCGATATAAAATTCGCGTTCAAATATAAAGTAAAAACGTAATATTTAATGTCAAATACACGCCAACACAGTACAAGTAAATATCGAATAAAAATTTAATATCAGTACGTTTAATATCGAATATAATAATAGAGGAAAAAGAGAAATAGGAGACCAGAGGAAGAAAAGATAGCATACAGATATAGAATAATTTTATATCTTTGCACTGTTGTCATGTTCCATTATAAAAATAAAACAAATAAATTTTACATTACACGAGATCAAATTATATATATATGATGCTTAACGCTTCAACTCCCAAATTGTATGAGTAACTCAACAGATTCTTATATTGTATCATTATGTAATATTATACCATCCCATTGGATTCCGAGTTCATTCTGGAAGCGATGCAAAGTTCGACGAATTAATATTTCCGCGGTAGTGTCACAGACGATCCTTTCATTGTATAACACTGCGTAAAATTATATAACGCTACTTTCTGCAGCGCTCAACCGCAAACTGCATACACTTGATTTGTAAAAAATGTATATGTATAAAGAAATAATATACGATCTTGTACATTACATACGTTTTATTCAAAAATATTTTGATCTAAAAAATACATGTCACTTTTTTAGCTATCTTTTTTTGTTATCACTATACAATAACAATTCTCTTGTGGGATAAATGCATAAAGTCTTGTTAACGCACATCCACTGCTCAAAACAGTGCTTAAACACAAGTCCTATAAATGTACATTCATTGTTTAAAAAGTTCTATTACCTTACATTATCTCTAATCTCAGTGAGATAAATTGAGAGAAATCATCGCTAAGAAAACCATCGTCTGATTAAAAAAAAATTTACCACTCCTTTTTTATGCAAAGATCCTTCATTCAAGAAGCATTTATTAAATTATCAGAATGACTTACGAAGAATTAAATAAAAAGATCCCAGCGCGAATGACCTAGAATACTGTTTGACATACGCATGTGTATATGAAGTCTTTGGTTATATTACGTGATACCAGAATCCGGTATGTGCATTCAGTACCATCATCTAATTCATATACCTAACGCATACATACACAATCGCACGTACACAAGAGAACATTAGGGAAACTATAATCATAATCGTCGCGAATATACAATATGCAGTGGAAGTCTCTCAAACTTCTTGCTCTAGGATATGTACAAATTAAATGTGAATTGTCAAACAGGTGGGTATGATAAAAATAATGTCAAATGCAACTTATTCACAAACACTGCTTATCCACATGTAAAATATAATGTAACTTTTGCTATTTAATAATTTTAGATTATAGGTAATTATACATAATCATATATTTTTTTAAACTTTATGTAAGGGAGAATTCTACAAAGCAATTTTCAAGGTTAAATTTCATGATTTTTTAAACATAAGCTATTAAATAAAGAAATTTAAAGTTTCACATATTATTGAAGTTAAAGCTATATATGCATACATTTTTTAAGGTTTCTAGAAAATAATATTCTCAAATCGCAGATATAAATCACTAGGCATAGTTTATCTTAAAATGTCTTTTATCTTAAGTGGGCATAATTGGAAGATTTCTATTAATCTAAAACGCGAGCCAACGTAATTTTTTATCTACGAAAACATTGCTATTATTCATATTAAAATCATATTATAATCAATCAATATCTTAAATAATTTTTTAAAGAAAAAATTGTTTTAAAATTTGTAACTTGAATATTTATAGTACTACCATTTTATTTTTAATATAAGTTTTTATCAAACACATTCAGATAAAATACATTCATATACTAATAATTTCGTTAGCATATTTGTTGCGGATGGTTAGAAATTCTCCAATTTGTCGGTTTTAAGACAATAGGTTTAGACTACTAGCATATGTAGTCTAAACCTATTGTATATAATATTTATTTTAAGTACATACTTGTACTTAAAATAAAATAGATATATGTATATATTTGAAGTTTGGAGAAATAGAAAATTTTTTAGTTCAGTCTAGTGCAACAGCGACAAAAATCGAGATTCATAGTTCGAATTTTATTTTCGGACTATCTTAAATAATGTCTTAAGATGCTAATATGACTCTATAATTCATTGATAGCATCTTAAAATTATACTTAAATATAAAATCAAATTATATGGTAAGTTTATTTTTATTATTTAATGTAAAGTATTTCTTTTTGAAGAACGTATCACGATAATGTTATAAAAATAGCTTTTATTTAAAAGATTATGAAATTCAATCTTGAAAATCATTTTCTAGACTAGAATCTCCATTTAAATATTAGTGAGGTAAAATGTGACGTAAAACAAAAGCAAAAAAAGTTTTTTTCTGAAAACTTAATTATTCATATAAAAAAACAAATTCTACGAAAAAAAATAACCATGGGGATTTAATAAAATTTTATCAAAGAGACTTAGTCTATTTTTTAGATAACCAGCGCGATATTCTATTGACTCTCAAATAATTAACTTTCAAAACAATAAATGACAAAATGGAGAAGATGAGGAGTGATTTACTTAGACAAAAGATGAGAAATAATAACTAAAAAATTACCTGTAAACCAATGAAAGTTATTCAAGGAAATATCGCTTAACGCATTTCGCACAAGAATTAATTTTGAATGGCAAAACTGAATTCGTTTTACGTTATGTTTAGAACACATTTCTATGTCGTATCAATATAAATGTAACTCGAGACATATAGGAAAAAATACTGGTCTCTCAGATATTTTTCGGTCAAGCTATTTTGTAAATATAAAAATTTATCATAATGAATATTTTGCCAGATAGAATTGTAATTGTTCTACCTAATAATAATGTATCTTATCTGCGATCATAATCTGATAACACATTTCAAAATTATCTTAAGTAAGGTTTTAAAATTCGTATAACTAATCATAGAGCTAACATAACTCTGTAATTAATTTATGACATATTAGGACTGTACTTGAGACAGTATTAAATATAAGAATGATCTGATATACTGACCAATAATTTTAAACAAAATTTTTGGTAGTATATCAATTTACTATTTTTATTTACCGTAGATAATATTTCAATGCCTATACCAAATTTTAAACTTCTGTTTAATATCAAGTATCAGAACTTGGACTAAACTCTCACGCATTGTATCGTTATTACACATTTCATATCTTTTCACATATTTCAATCAATTTTGTTTTTCGAATTTCAGTTAATAAAATAAAAAATATGTAAAAGAAAAGTACTGCGACAAAGAGCAAGAAACTTCCGAATATCTGGATCACAGAACAATTACGGAATAATTCATTTCTTTTTTTTAAAAAAAAACACCTTTTATATTATCAGCAAATTTACTTTTGTGACGATTCAGAATTTTAGCAATATCTCTCACATAATTATTCTTATGCTTAATTCTTTATGAAGTTTTAATGTAATTACGTTTTAATTACGCGAAAAAGTCCAAATGTCCAAAATGAGTCTTTGCTTAATGCAAGTAATCATTAAAATTAAAAATGATGACAATGGACTAGATTGTTGATAATATTTCCTAATATTTCTTATGACTAACTTAAGTAAGGCAGACAAGCATGCAATTATTATACATAAATTGATGTTTCCTTATTATAATAATTCCTCTCATCAATTTTTTATTTTCGTTTTAAAATGCTTATTTTATGTAGGACGTAAGAAAAATCTTGGAATAAATTTTAAAATATTGTGTTTCTAGGATTCCAAGAATTAAGGCGATTAGAGAAGAATTACATTAATACATTAATGTATACATTAACGATTATCAATTCTTTTGAAATTTAATTTATTTAAGAATTGCAATGTGCGTGCGCTTGCATTTGTGTTCGTATCGTGATTACTAACAAGTTTACAAAAGAAATTGTAAGACAAAATTTTTTATCAGATAAAGGCATCTTATATTTTTAAATATAAGAATCAGTGATACTTTCTTGTATTGTAAAACTCAATTTTTATACAATCAAAATAACGTAATAAAATGGAGGTGACAACGAGGAAGAAACACTGGAAAGACAAGAATACTAAAGATATTCAGATAATCACAGCTTATCTCATAGCTTAGCACATAACTATTTCAACGTATTATCGCATTAAAGATGCGAGATTGACATGTGACGATATACAGAACTCCTCTATTCCAAATTTTTCTCTAAATTAGTAACTTCCTCTAAACTGAGTTTCTCCTTTTATATTGCTATTCTGCAACTTGTATTTATATTAATAATCAGCTAACACTTGTTACACTATAAATCATAAATTAAACAAAAAACAGATTGTACAAGAATATCTTCATTCTGCATCATTAGTATAAAAATAAGGACTGAGGAGAAATTGTAGAATAGAGGAAATGTGCTCGGTCCCAATGACATTAGAATAGAGGAGATAGGCTGTATGATATCTTTATCGCAATACACATTTTTCAAGCAATATATACGACTTTAATCCAATTTTAAAACATTTTGACATATTGAAATTAAACTATAAGTCTCAAAGTTATAATTGTTCCAATGACAAAATATGAATTTAAAAATTGAAATTACCTACGACGGCTTTATTATCCGCCATGTATTGCTTTGGAACATATGCGGATATAATCTACAACTAAGACGGCATTATATACCTTGAATTTTCATTCATATTACTGCTCTGTGCCTGTTCAGGCATAGTTATATCTTTCATATGTTCCTTAAGGGAAGCAAACGTGTGCAATAAAGTCGGATTTTTTTGAAAATTCTGAAATTGTTGTAGAAAAGCATTTTCCTGTTTCGATAAACTACTATCCTTTAGAGTATAACTTATCTCTTGTTTAGGCGCCGCCGCAATATCGATGCTGTTATCGAATACTCTTGTTGTATCTTTTTGCTCAAAAAAGTAAGAATCTTCCTTCATTTTATTCTTACGAATGCCTAAATGCGTTTGAAGATGTTTATTCAAGTGATCCTTACGTGAAAACGCTTTCTGGCACATGCTGCACGCAAAATCCTTGTTGCCAGAATGGATTACGGTATGTCTTGTTAAATGTTCATTCCTCTTGAACGCTTTCTTACATACGTCGCATTTATAAGGTCGCTCGTTCGAATGTCCTCGCATATGTTGATCAAGATGCTCCTTTCTTTTTAACATGGCACCACACTCCTTACATTGGTATTTTCGCTCCTGAAATAAATAAAAATTTGTTATTTAGCGCATATTTTCTTAATCTAAAACCAAAGGCAATGAAATATATATACCTGTAAATGGCTCTGTATATGTTGTTCAACATCCGTTCTGTCTGGAAGTGCTAAATTGCATTCTGGGCAACAATAAAACGTAATCCCATCGAAATTGCTGACTTTAATCTCGCCAATTTTCGCTCGAAATTTCGGCTTTTTCTCAATTTTCGGCAAGTCGGTTTGTACCTGCTGTTCGACTTTTAGAACGTTTCGCAAACTGTTTTCAATTTCTTGTTCATTTTGCAGATTTAAATCATTCGAAACAGTCACGTGATCCGAATTTGCAAAATTATTACCATTTTGTAAATAAAAGTGATTCCTGATATTTGGTATATTTAAAATATTATTCTGAGTGTGTTCTATTTTCTCTTCTCGTAATTTCTCTTTTTTTACTTGTTCCGCACATACGCTTCCAAATGCTTCGCGTAGAGAAGAAGGTACTTCAGATAATTTGTGAAAATAATCGGCCATAACTGCTGTCTGATTATGTTTTATCATAATTTCAGTTTCCTATAATAGAAGTAAATAAATATAGCTATGCCTAAAAACAAAAATAATTTTAAATGATCTATTAACAAAAAAATTACCTTATCTGAAATCTTCTCTTTAGGCTGGATATCCGAATCTTGCTTTACAGTATCAGCTTGCGACGTGGAGGGTAAATAGGGATTATTGATAAAATTAAAACTGCTGGATTGTGCACCGAGCGTCCCGTTATTTTGACCATAATTCGGGACACTAATTATCTGATTCAGAACTTGCTTGTCGCACAGTTGGAGCACAGTTGACACGTCCTGCCAAGACGCCGCAAGGAGTTTGCTGAGTGTGCTTGCCTAAGAAAGAACACCAAAAAAAAAGAATGTTAAACATTAAATCGCAAAACAAGATAAACAAACTGATGTAGAAAAAGAAGGACGCGACGCGAAGAAGAAAGCGAAAGGAGACTTACCGAGGCCTCTTGAGGGGACGTGACTACCTGGGGAGTAGTTTGCATCCCCTGCGACTGCACACTACGTCCGTCTGCCGCGATGGCGGCGATGGCGGCGGCGGCGGCGGCGGTAACGGTCGGCACTGAACGCAGCTCGGAGAATTGCGGTAGCGAGCGGGAACATTTGGCGGGCAGATCGCGGGATGACGAGCCGCTCCCGGGTAAATCCATGACGCTACGCGCGCGTAACGTGCGGGAAATGCGCGTCCGCGATGTGTTCCTAACCTACAAACGGATAACCTGTCCGCGTGGTAACACAATAGGATCGCATCGGGTCAGCCGTACGCGGCCCACGTGACGAGTTGAAATATCACCTGCGATGTGTCGTCGTGCGATACATCAATACCCCGAGGTCTTACCTAGTTTAATTTAGCTACGTTAAGGACCACGCAACACATACACACACCATCCACGGACGGCGTCTCCCATATGATTCGATCAACACTACGAACATGGCGACGCGCGCGCACTTCGCTTGGTTGGCAGTCGCTGCGATATTTACTACGCTCGTCAAGCACCGTGAAGTTGGCCGCGAATGGACGTGCGAGTGAAATTTTTCTCTATTGTAACGGACAGTGCGAGGTAAATTGACGTAGCTAGAGTGAAGAATTTTAATGACACTTAATTACGTCGAAAAAAGCAACATTTTTCTTTTAAACAAACAATATATTCCTAAGACGCCCGAGTGCGAGTAGAATGTGTTTGTCTTTCGGAATTTGGCCAGCCTGGAGCGTCTCTTTTTGTTTACAATTCAAGACTCCTCGAACTTCATGGTGATCAGTATGTGTGTCGAAGTTTCGGATGGAGCACGTATAAAGTAGGTATACGTTGTTGAAGGCGAAAGTGAGTCAAGTTATAACAATTTCAATCGGGTTTTTGTCGATAATAAATTTCTCGTAAAAATTGTAGCTAAAATGGTAAACAAAAGTTAAATAAAGCGAGAAAGGTTAATAAAATCTATCATACACAAACGAATATGTTACATGTATAACCATGGAAAAAATTTATAATACGAAGTTTTTGCTGTTGTTATATTTATAATACTGCAATGTTATATATTTAATTTTACTGTAGTTTTATTAATATAGCATTTATTATTATATATACATTTATTGTATTGAATTGTTTTGATATGTAAATTGAATTATTATAATGATGGTATTTTGTGTATTTAATATGACTCAATATAACGTTAATGACAATATACCTTAAGCTATAAACATATGATAGAGATGCTGAATGACGAAAAAGTTGTGCAAGAAAAATTGTTAACACATGTTTGTTGAAGACTATAAAAGAGTGGATGCTGAAGTAGAGGAGTGGCAAACATTGTAAATATATTTTATGTGTAAGTGGAATATTGCATTGTTTTTTAAGCAACTTAATTTTTATTATCTTTTTGCAGATCTTTATAAATGATCATAACTACAAAGGTTGAGAAATTTACACAGAAAGAAACATCAATTTATAGAAATTGCACAACAATTTAAACGCTGTTTTGTGTCTGGAGAACTTCCACGTTTTAGTTCAAAACACATAATCAGCCCAAGACATGTTGGCTTCTAGAAAACTTACGCTAACGTCTAAGAAACCCCAAGAACAATGCTTAAAAGTTGCATCTAAGAAACCAGTAAAGGATTGTTATTGTCAAGTTGAGACGAATAAGACATGCACAAAATCATCAAGAACTCAACACAAATCTGTGTCACTCTACTGTTCTTGTCAAAATGAATTTGAGCCCAGATTTGTCAAAGAGGCTAGCGACAAAGCAGCACTTACTCTGCCGATCAGCTGTGAGACGCTCAGAAGAATTCAAAAACTTGACTACACGCCCACATCTCAATTCCTTCGCAATGTACAAAACAAGATCTCCAAGTTATGGATTGCAAATCAGGGAGACTGTTTGCGAAAGTGTCCACGATCGTCCAACTACCACCGCTTTAAGACAAGCATTAGGATGCAGGATATTGACGAGAAAACAGCGTTGCCAAGTGAATGCAATCACGTTGACGAAAGGCAAAAATCTCTGACGTCTCTAGTAGTACCCGCACATACACTAGCGAACGAAGAAAATGGATCCGACGACAATGTTGCTTGCGTTTCAAGCAAAAGAAGTCAAGTGTCTTCGCGAAAGTTGTCAAAGTCAACATTACGAAAGACTATCAGATCCAGGAGGCAGATACCAGAGTCCAGCGAAAGACTCGCGTCGAAATCGCCGATGCGAGGTAAAAAAACAACGCGGTTGCACAAGCAAGATTGTCCTTATTGTTGCAGAAGTGAATTGGAGATAAAGACTGCGAAGTTTGGCCGCGATAAGCGTGCGGAAAGATGTGATTTACCGGAATATTGCGAGCAAAGAGAACGATGTTTGAGGTATGACGATAGTCCCGCAGTCGAAACTTTTATGGACCAGGAAATGGAGGACCTGAAAAAGTTTCGAGAGCAAAATTATTTTGAAACACATGGCTCGAGGCATACTTTGACATCGTCCAGATCATCGGAATCGCTGCAACAGTACTTGCTGAACGAGCGATTGTTTCCGGAACCAGTAGACAAGATTCACAGACGAGATTTGGTGGTGACAATGCCGCCGTGTACGACGACGCAGAGGAAGCGTATCCATTACTTTCCCAGATACGTAGTGCGACAAGAGAAGAACGCTTGCAATACTAATTACAAGCGTAAACGATGCCAAAGTTGTCCTCTCACCGGGCACGCCATTGATCTCGGAGTTTTGAAGGCTAGACCGCCACTAAATAGCCTAGCACTTAAGTACCAAAAAAGAGCTCTTTGACGAAGTCGAAGTGATAAGATGATGGTTTCAAACCTAGATTTCTATTATAGATTTTGAAATCTAAGTACAGCGACATAACTTCTTTTGTTTCAAAGATTTGGTAACAAAAATTTCACACATCGTGTCTCAATGTTTTATATATCTCTACCTTTTACATCGTATATAAATATATCTTGTGTAAAAATACATTTTATATTGTAACTTTATTTATAATAAAACAACATATTATAATATCAAATTTAATTTATTTTTAAATTTATTTTTTTTTACTTTTCTTATTATATTTAATAATATTTAATAATAACTTTTTTTTTACATTTTACATTTTGGCAAATCTATTCGGAAGTTTATGAAGTTCTTAAATTATATATTTGATTATTTTCTTATTATTTTCTTTAAAACATTTCGTATTGTAATGCCTAATCCGCGTACATGCATTAAATAATTTTTAACATAATTAAAAGTTAACATTATTAAACATTATTTATATTTAACATTATTAGTTATATTTATAGTTAGTTATATTTAACATTATTAAAAGTTTTACACATTTATTCTATCCAATGATCTAATAATTTATTATTTATCGTAGTTATATTAATTTTATTAATTTTATATTAATTTTGATAATTTTAATATTAAATTTTAATTTACAAATATGTATTTCTTGATTATATTTTATATAATTTACAATTAGTTTAAAATATGGGAAAATACAAAAAAGGTAATGAAATATATAAAAAATATTGACATTTAATACTTATTGTTAAATATTAACTAATATAAGTATTTTTAATTAAAACCTAAAGTTATAAAAATTTATTTTCTTTTATTACATACGCATATCAAGTTCATAAATTTGTATAGCATATGTCTTACTAAAGAGTGATTCATAAACCATTTTAAACAATGTCAAGGCCATTGCCGAGACTTCTTTGAATTTAAAGAAGACATTCCGGTTGATGATACATGCTTTTCACTTTGAAATGAGTTAGATAAATCATTTAAATATTGCAATTTATTTTAATACACTTATATCTTTCTAGAAACTGCACACATAGTACATACCAAATAGAAATTTAAATTGTACTTAAATTTTTTAGTTATTTAAATAAAATACAAAAACTTTTTTAAATTACAGAAGGGTATCAGTATTTAGTAAATTTAGTTTATGTAAAATCTTTAATGTTACACATGCAATGCATTAATAACTACCATTAATAACTAACATGTGTTAAAGCAATAATTAAAAATTAAAATCAAAACAAAGAAGTGCGAGCGAGAAATAATTAAAATATTTGTTTCAAAATAATTTGATATTAAGATGGTGTTGCCTCATAAAGTCGTTTTCAGCCAATAAAATAACAAAATAATTAAAGATTAAAGAAAAAATAAAATAAAAAATATAAAAATTTAATCAATACGTTTAGAATTAAAGATCAACAGTGAGTAATCGAAAGATATAAAAACAAGTTATGAAAATTACGTCTACAAATGATATATATGTCAATGAAAAAGAAAAAAAATTAATTAAAAATGAAAAATAAAATGTAAATGTGAAATAATGAACATGTAAATAATAATACATATACACTATCATAGTTAGATATTAAAGTTAGATATTAAAAATTCTTGCACTTTTGTTCTTAGTTAAATTTTTTTTTTATTCTTTAATTAGTAAAACGGAAAATAGAATTCTTACTCAAAGGTTAGAAAAGACCAGATTATATTAAATTTACCAGTTTCACAGCTTTTATTTTTTTTTAAATAATAACCCAGACAAACAAAAAAGTGGTCTGTTACAAAGCCCCCACTAATCACAATCTCTATGTATTTTGACGTGCTGAACACGAATCCGGTGTTAGAATTGCTCTATTATCCACCTTTTTTTAATCGAAAAAATGATCTAAAAAACCTTGAAAATCGTAATAATTTTGCTTCCCGCGAAAAATGGTCCCAGTAACAGACCATTTTCTTTCTTGTGTGCTTGTATTAAATAAAAAATTAAATAAAAAATATTACATAAGTATAATAAAGAACTGATTACACACAGAACTACTTTTGTGAGGCTGTGTGTGTGTGTGTGTAAATTAATTTAAAAATAGAACAAAGTACAATTTACAAGTAATTATGGGATTAATATTTATTTATAGAACATATAAACGACTTCAAAATTAATTTACAAATTTGCTAAATCATATTATTCAGGAATTTAAGCATAATAACCATCTGACGGATTCTTTGGTAAGTTTGTTAGGATATTTATGAATAGAAACAGAAAAAAAATCAGATGTGATGAGATTGTCGATAGTCTCACTTCTTACATAAAATTTCCAGTATCAATTTGTTGAGATAAGAAAATTTAAATTTGTTTTTATCAAGACTACATCTCGGTGTTTTTTCGTCTCGTCTCGCTCACAAATGCACTACTATGATTTTATCTCTACAAGAAATTAATAAAAATATTGTCAATTATATGCAATTAAAAAATATTAATAATACTAATTAGAATTGTTCAGCGTTGAAATATATTGTCATAATTTATATTCCCTCTTCTTTACTATATAAAAATTTCTTATAAAATTATTTGTTTCACAAAGGATCAGTAGGTCTACAACAAATTTAAATTAACTTCTATTTATTCATTATTTGGCAAATATAATATAGGTATAAGGTATATATAAGCTACTAAAAATTGCAATGCATAAATAGATTCATAAGCACGTCAATGTCAAACAAACTTTCAAGATTTTAACGAGATAGAGCAATGTAAAAACAAAAATATATGTGAATGCAGAGCTTACAAATCACATTCTAAGAAAATCCATTTACGATGATGGTCAGCATGTTTGCAATTCTTTTGTTATAGTTATTTTTAATTCAGATAATACTATGAATTATGAATCATTCTAAACGATAATGCTACAGTCATATCATTTCAAGACAATTTTTTTTTTATTTTTACTCATACGATTCAGTAATTTGAATTAAATAACTGCTTGAGTTATTTGTCATTACAATATACAAACCTTATCTAATTTTAAGCATTTTAATTAAAATTTTGGTTTCTTATTAAACGATCGAGAAATTTTTTGTAAAACAATTCCATAAATGAATGATAAAAAATTAATTTATCATAAAATGTTTTTATCTTATAATATTTAGATTAAAAAATCTAACATTTTGATTGTAAATAGATATGCATGTGATTACTTATAGTTTAAAATCACTCAAGTAATCACTTTTTTACTTTTCTTCTCATACAATTAATTATATATCCTATATATTATCTATTGGTATGTTAAATAATTATCTGAGCGGATAAGTCACGGTGACTGATAGTTAACCTATCCTGGACATGTCGCTGGACAATAACAGGTGTTCACTTTCTATGCCTGAACGCATGTGTATGTATATATATATGTATATATACATACATATAAAATATACACAAACGATGTCCAGTATATTCGAGAATATGGTGGGGCAAGCAGTGTTTAAATAGCTTGTCTGGATTGTCCACATCTTCCAGTTTATATTAAACGTTCATTTTACTGAATACTTTTATCTATAAAAGCTTCTTTCTTGGTCGAGAAGGTTCTTTCTTGGAAAATAATATTCAGAAATAATGAAGACGATTCTTTTGCTTGCAATTATTGTTAGTACAACGGCGTTAGAGCTCCGTAAGTAACGTAATTACATATGTATCTTCCCTTTGATCATTTTTGTCAAGAACATTATTATTGTAAAAGAGCTTAGTAGCTATTAAGCCGTTAAATACGTATACCTGAGTTAATGTAAGTATTAAAATTTGATATTTTTGAAATTATAATAAAATATTTGAAATTGAAATTAGTACTTAGAAATATTTTAAATATTTAAATATTAATAAAATATGGATTATAAATAGCTTATTTTAATCGTTTAATTTTATTGTAATTGGTAATAATCTTAAGATACTTTAATTGCATTTAATTTTATTTATTTTAATTTAATTACCAAATTGGTAATAATCTATGCAATAATAATTTTTCATAAATTCTTCATAAAACTTCAATTAAAGTTAGTTAGTCTATTAAAATTAGTCACGACTTGGATTTTTTTTCAGTCTTTGTGGGTTTTTCCTCAATCAATAACTGTCTAGCAACTAAGTCATTTCAAATCAGTTTACAATCAATTGGCTGAGAGAATCTGAGTAAAGGTTAAAACTATTTTTAATAAAATTAAATTATTATTTTTTTTAAATATTATTTTATTTTTTAAAATTTAAGATAACAAATTTTAATTTAATATTTTTAAAATAATTTAAATAAATTAAAACATAATTAACATCAAATTTGATGTTAAGTAATAAAAAATTTATTCAAATAGTTAACGGTTGTTCTCTTCGCCAGTGAATAAATTAAAACAAATTATTATTTAATTTAAATTTTTATTTTTTCTGAAATAATTTTAATAATAATACATGTATTAAAAATTTATATTTATATTTGTATGTTTGTATATTTTAATTTTTATATATTTTATAAAATGTATGAAATATGTCATCAAAAAAAGTTATATTCAATATTACATTTAAAAACTTAATGCACTTTGTATAGTTCTCAGATAAATATAATGTACACAGTAATGTTGAAATCAACAATTAGATCCATTTATGATCAATTATTTTTTATTATGAATTCAGTTGCACTTTTGACCGAAAATAATATGTAATGAGAAGGTTTAAAGAGAAAGCCAACAACCGTTTAAAGATCGAGTGAACTCGCAGGTTTAGTGGAGCTGCAGCAATGCAGTTAGTTATGTAATAACTTATATACGATGGTTCTCTATCTTTTTCTAATTTACAGCCAGTAATTTCAAGACTTGTAAGAGGTCGGATCCGAAATTATCAGAATGCGTTGCAAATGCTTCCAAAAACGTAACTCTTATGCTTGCCAAAGGTAAATATATGAATTATTTTTTATTAGAACGTCATGCTATAAATTATAAAATCTTAAGAAGCATTAGAAAACGAATTGTACGCAGATGTAACACAGTGCGTATAAAGATAAATGTATAAAGATAAATTGAGATGTGTAAAGATAAAAAAGTGATATAAAACGTGTTGATCTTGACAATATTTTTTTACAGTTTTCCGGTTTTCCTACGCATTTTCTGCGATTAATGAAGACTATGTAACGTTGAATAACTTATTAGAATACATTAAATCCATAAACGTAGTTCTTAGAATAGCTACGTCAAACCGATCACAGTTTATTCACAAGATGTGAATAGTGATTTTTTTGCAATGTCTTTGTTGTACATTCATTAATTATTGTAAAGATTTTAAAGATTAAAATTCATAAATTTTTACTTAAGATTATCTTGAATAATTTTTATTTTTAGTACTTACGTGATTCTGTGATTAGTTAATGACATTTCTAAGATACACAAACAACACTTAAGATGATCTTAAATATAAGATTTGATTATGAATATTGGCCCAAGTTTAATTGTTTTAACATTTTAAAAAATTATAGAAGTGCCAGTAATTTGTGCGTCACACACCCACTATTATTATGTAAATAATATACACCGCTTATTAAAAATAGCTAATCTCTTATAGGCTCTAAAATGTGAATTTAATGTATAGATTTATTACAAATAAAAATTTGGCACTGACCACTTGCACATTAATAGATTCTCTTTTCAAAATATCAGCGAGACGATGTTATTATTGATATAAAATTAAGTTTTTTTTCTAGAAAATCTCTACAATTCTTAATCTAATAAGCCATTATTACTTTCTATCTTAATGAACTTTGCGAATGAAAAGAAAATTGCTCGTTTATTTCTTATATGTATATGTGGTAAAAATAATTAAATAAATATATTTAAGAAAAATATGTAGATGCACATTATACAGAATAATAATAATTCAATATACATACATTATGTACAAAACTGCGAATATAAAATTTATTTTTACACGCACATATACAAAATAGATTATTTAAAACAAACTACTTATAAACTGTTATCCTTGAAATATATACTACACTATATATCATTTATATCTCACCAAAAATGTTCCAAGCGAAAGTTATATGAGTGTACGGGGACAAATAATAGTAAAATTAAATTAAAAGAGACAAATAATTGTAAAATTAATTTATATATACATAATATAAAATTTCTTGTGAATTGTTAACTTTTTAATAATTGCGTCTTTAATACTTTTATGCGCAGAATAATATTGATATTATACAATTTTTGTTTGAAATATTTTTTGTTAATATATATATTTTAAGGAATAATAGTTTGTAACACTTTTTCAAAGCTTAACTCTATACATTATATTCTTATAAGTCATAACTTTTATGTGTTTTAAGAAATCTTGGTAATCTAATAATAATGGTTAACCATAACGGTTATTTTCTAACTACACTATTGCCTCAGCTGGTTATAAGGCATTCATAAAATCTTGCGTCTATAAAATTCAAATTACTTTTACGTGCATGGAAATTAAACATGAACGTTTTATCTTTCACTGTGGCTGTAACATTTCTTAATGCAAAGAGTATTTATTGTTTTATCAAAATAGGATATGTCATGGTGGATTAACGATGCGTAATATGGCATATCTGATCACATACACATACACACATACACACACACACACACACACACACACAAAATTGCATATCATATAATTGCATAGATTAATTTTTAGAATAAGCTTATGCATTTGCAGATTTTACTATTTTTATTGGTAATTCATGTAATTTATAATTACATTGAGCAGAATTTCGTCGAAATAATAAAATAACTGCCTTTTAATAGGCAACAGACAATAATAAACATTGATAATAAACCGCAATACGTTAACAAAGTTATAACTTTTGGTTAAAATATTTTAAATATTACACAATTTTTTATGTTTAATAATTTGCCTTTTTTAAAATTTCCTTTTTTTATTCTGGAAATATCATTTATGGCAGTTGTATAAATTTTGTACATTGTATAGAGGAAATACAAGATGTATTAAAATGAGATCTACATTGAATTTTCATATTGAATGCCTAAATGTTATAATTTTTATTTAGGTCTGAAGAGTTTTAAAATTTTGCCTCTTGAGCCACTAGCGGTTGACAGCATAAAAATCGGTGAATCTGAGGATTCGGTATCGCTTAAACAAGAATATTGGAATATTAAGGTACATGGATTGACGAAAGATGGAGATAAACTGCGAGTTTTCAATTACAAGTATGTATTGTTTAAAAAATTAGTTTTTTATTTAATTTTTATATTTAAAAATACAGTGTTAATTATATATAATTTAAATATCAGATTATATAATTAATACATTAGTTATACAAGATTAACCAAAATATCGGTCACTGTTTTCTTTAGAATAGACTGGGACAAGTTAATATTTAGCTGGGAAACTTTTAATTCTCAAGTGGATTTTGTTGCTGATTACAAACTCAGTGGCAGGATTTTAATACTGTCACTTCAAGGAGAAGGCAAATGTAATATATCTATGCGTAAGTATTATAATGTATGCGATATTATTATTTTTGTTTTAGATGTACTTTAGATAATCTACAATTTGTGCTACTTTTTAGTTCTATTTGAATTCTATTCTATTTACAATTTTACATATGTAAAATTTTACGTGTGTGTGTGTGTGTGTGTGTGTGTGTGTGTGTGTGTGTGTGTGTGTGTGTGTGTGTGTGTGTGTGTGTGTGTGTGTGTGTGTGTGTGTGTGTGTGTGTGTGTGTGTGTGTGTGTGTGTGTGTGTGTGAGAGAGAGAGAGAGAGAGAGTTATAAGTATTCTAATTTTCTTTAAAAAATTTTTTTCTTATTACATGTTATGTATAATATTGTAAATAGAGAGAGAGAGAGAGAGAGAGAGAGAGAGAGAGAGAGAGAGAGAGATTATTCTTATTTTAAATTCTGATATCTAAAAACAATTTTAATGAAACATTTTTTATGGAACATCTGCAATGTCAATATATCTTTTTTTATTTTATTCCAGATGATTTGAGGACGACACACGTTGCGTATTTTGAAAAGTTTGAAAGGGATGGTGAAATTTATATGAGAACGAAGAAATATATTGTCAAATTCTTTCCCAAACACGTAGACCTACAATTCAATAATCTGTTCAGTGGAGATCAAATTTTAGGTATTATTATTTAGTTAAATCGTATTTAATTAATATTTTTGGTAAAGTAATTATTTGACAAGATGTATATTTTTTCTATTATACATGCATTTTGTATAAATGTATTTTTATTCAAATACAAATACAAAAACTAATAATTTTATTTTCTTTTATATTTTTACGTTGAAAAACTAAAATATAATCTTATAAAATGGCGATAAAAGATTTTTGCTTTGGATATTGAAAAATATTAATTTTAATTTCTTAGTCTTAATTTATACTTAGCACTATATAAGTTAATGTTGTAACATAATAGATTATGACTATTTATTTTATTATCTTTTTGTATTAAGTTTTTTACATTTCGCTGATTACAGGTGACCAAATCCAGAAATTCCTCCGGGATAATTCTGAAATAATTTTTAAGGAACTTCAAGGACCTTTTGAAGAAGCTTTTGGATTCGTCTTTGCTAAAATCACCAATGATATTTTCACTCGCGTGCCATTAAACAAACTTTTTAAATAGATAAAATTATTACTTTTTATTATTATTGTTATTTTGCGTTTTATTTTTAAGATAATTGGGTAAAAGTATAACGTACCAAAATTGTATATGTATGCGCAATAGTTTACATGTTAGAATGAACGATTAATAATAATATAAACGGTGTGTGTGTGTATATATATATATATATATATATATATATAATATATATTGTATGAGGAAACACTGAATGAAAAATATATATTATATTAAAATTTTGATCATAATTCTAATTTTACGAAATAATTCTTTGTCAACATTTCGGTTTAATTTTTCTAATAAACAAGCATGAAGAATTTTTTCAAGCATAACATGGCACATAAAATTATAAACAAGATTTTATTGTGTTTTAAAAATTGTTGATTTGTTTGCGAGTCATCAATCAGGCATTATAATTAGTCACGTTGGTTGATAATCGTCAATTATAAACCGAATGCATTTATCAGTAATTTGCAAAAAAAATTTTTATAAAATAATATAATCAAATAATATAATTACAGATTTTTTAAAGTGAATAATATACATAAATGTAACGTGCTTTGTACTTCATACTTTGAAATTCAATCATTATAGTCGAGACTCAAGATAAAATTATATTCAATTATATGAAAAAAATATGCAGAATACATTTTACAAACATCTTACATATTTCAATCGTGTTGTAAACACATTATCTCTACTGCACTTTAAACATAATTCCAGCTCTTAAGTTTACTTTATATTTTATCTATCATTGCATTAGACTTTAAAACACAATAAAAATTCCCATTTATAATTTGATATGTCACATTTGAAAGATTAAATAAAAAATATATAATTTATATTTGTGATGTAATCTAATATATATGCATATAAAAATATGCATATATATTAGATTACATCACAAATAAAATTATATCTTAAAATTTAACACGAATCATAGATACATTTAACTTTAATGATGCGCTAACGAATCCATAAGTCAAAGTACAGAACGTGTAAATAAAAATTCGGGAGTATCTTGAAACGATTACAATATTCCGCGTGTAAATGTCTCATAGAATAAAATAAAGATTTCGCGGAAGCGATATATAGGACGGGATTCATAGACCGATCTTAAGCTCAAGCATTGTCTTAAGTCTAGCTTCGAGCCGACTTGAGACTTACTTAATCAATGAAATAACAGCATTGACGTCTCAAGATCGTGCTTAAGCTGGAACTTGAATAAGATTCGACTATGAATTCCGGCCATAATAACGCTTAAAGTGTTTTTTTTTATACGACGCATATGACGTGCACTAATGCATCATCACGCTGCGTCATTGTTTTCATGCGAGATCATCGCGCTATCAATTATGCGACTCGAGTAAGACGGTACGACGCGTGTCGCTACATATATCAATGTCTCTCAATATTGCAATTACTGACCGACGTGATTAACACGCGCGATTAATGATCTATGAATCGATCCCACGTGTTTTCCAGGTAGCACGAGTAGACAAATACAACTGTATGCGAATAATATTTAACAATTCTTCATATATAGTGAATTAAATGAAGACGCATCTATTTTTCGCTATATTTGTGTCCTACAAAATTATTTTAATTCTTACACGATGAATTCATCAACAAATGTCTGCCTAAAGCATTCTACATGCGTCCTAGTAGGATGCATGTAGAAATGTTTTGGCAGGTATTTAGAGTAACATTTAATCTTCTATTGTTGATTACGATTTGCTAGCATTGGGAACTTAGGGAGAATAATTGTAGCTTTTTCAACCTATTTCCTACGGTATCCACTACAATTATTCTCCCTAAGTTTCTCAATGCTAGCAAGTCGTAATCAACAATAGAAGATTAAATGTTACTCTAAATATCTGCCAAAACATTCCTACATGCATCCTACTAGAATGCACGTAGAATGCTTTTGGCAGACATTTGTTGATGAATTCATTGTACAAGAATTAAAATAATTTTGTAGAACATAAATGTAATGAAAAATACATAGCGTTTTCATTTAATTCACTATGCATGAAGAATTATCAAATATTATTCGCATACAGTTGTATCTGTCTACTCGTGCTATATCTGGGTTTGTTGATGCAGTTTTTCACGCTTTTTTATTGAGAAAAATCGAATTTTTAAAAACCGAAAAAATTGAAAATTTAATTGTAAATTAAATGTTTAATTGCGGACAATAATTCATTCAATAATAATATCTGAGTCAAACATAATACGCGTTATATACACAGAAAAAAAAGTAATCGATTCAATCAAATGTGTAGTGACAGACTGCCAACTACAAATAAACTTAATACAATAATATTTGCTGTTAATGCAAATATAATGTTGATATTGTAATAGCATATATTATTGTATTGAAGATATTTGTAGTTGGCAGCCGGCAACTACACATTTTGTTAAATCAATTATTTTCTTCTCCGTGTACGAAAAAAAATATTTTGCTAAAGTATTAAAATAATTTAAGATACAAATTTGAAAATAATTATATTATATATAGTATATATATATATATATATATATATATATATATATATATAATTTTGTGTACGTATTTTAATACAATATTTTATATACGTATTTAGTTTAACCCTTTACGTTTTTTTGTGTATGACATGGCGTATAAAATTAAATTATAGATGGGATTCTTCTTTTTGTGTACTTTGAATTTTTCGCCAATTTGAATTTTTATTCGTCGTTTCCGGATCCAGAGTGCGGTATAATGCACGAATCGTTAAATCTGATAGTGCAATAATAGGAATCATAATATGTCGATAAAATTATTAATTCATAATTTATTTTAAGTATTAAGTCAATCATGTTCGATTCGTGCTTTGCGGATATCTAATGTTTTAACTATACTTGTGTTACAATGCAAGTAAATAGTCGCGAGTGTTATTATAATTCTTCATTCAAAGCACGAAAGATATGTGAACATCAGTGCAGCCTGCAGCGCCGTACGCCGTGACGGTGGAAATCGTGGAAATTACACGCTCGTTGGCGGCGTGAAGTTGGCCGCGAAATCTCCGAATTCGCTAAGTTCGCTTTGCCATTCGTTTGCCCTGATTCACGAAGTCGCGAGCGAGTCGCTTCCTAATCTGTGATCGTACTGCGTAATCTCTCTTGATCCTATTGGGTGTCTGTGTCAAAGTGCGCTTCGAGTTTGATTAACCTCGGGAGTGCCGTACTAAGTGTGATCGTCGCATTATTTCGGGGATACGCGGCCGGTCAAGGTTAACTGTGTTTTCCCAAGTGCATATGAGAGCTACGAAGGAAAAAGAGATGAGGAGGAGAAGGAAGAGGAAGAGGCTCGGAGAGGCATCGAGCGACAGTGAAGCAGCCACAGGTGAGCGCGTTGTTTATTACTATATTTTTTGTTGTTTACAATAATGGTTTTTTCCTCTGCGACTCTTGCATAGAACATTCAAGCTGCGTTCCGTAAAGCGGATTATATACATGCTTCATTAATTTTTGTTTAATATTTCGGCGAATGATGCATAACGAACGTAACCTTGGTGAACTATTCAACTTACACCATCTGGCGAGAATAAAAATCGGAGCATAAGTCAAATATAGAAAACGTTTTAAGAACTAAACGTCTCTTTATTTATGTTTCGCTGTTCTAATTTACGTTTTCTAGAAAGTTTCGCTTTTGTTTTTTTTTTATGCTCCGATTTTCATTTTTGTTAAAACGTAATACACAGCGCACAAATATACATGCAAAATATATACTCTCGAAATAGTCAAAATAATAATTCAATAAACATTTAGTGTTTAATACCTATTTGTGTATGAAAAGTATAAAATGTTTTATCCTCTAATTAAGTATAATAATTATTTGAATTACTTATATATATAAAGAAACAGAAACAAAAATTAGTGATTTTTTTAATCAAACTGCATAAAAATTTATATTTTTAATAAAATTTTTGGAAATTATAAAATTCTTTTATTAATATTTGTAAAAAGCTTGTTAAAAACTTTAAAAAAATTAAGTGCACATAATAATTGTTTTGGAAGTATTAATTATTTTTTTCTATTGGTGTTTTAAATAAATATTTAATTTAATTTTTGAACGTATTTGTATTTTACAGGATAATGTGAACTACAATGCCACCGCCACATCGCACTGGTGAGTTTTTAAATATTTTTAAAATTCTTAAGGAGGGAGAAAATATATAATAAATTTCAGAAAATTATATTAAATATAACTATTAGGATCTTTATGTATAAATTGTACAATATATATATTGTTTTTCTTTCTTTTTCTCACATGGTAAAGAACAATGTATTGCATGTAGCTGCAAATAAATACTTTACCGACGAGTAATCTTCCACGTTGTTAGTGAAAGGAACTCTCAATAGGTAGTGCTACTTGTCCATTTATCGTCTGTTATTCCATCAGCATGTATGTATGTACTGGACTAAGCCATCAGTCTACATAAAAGTGATCGACAAAAATGAGAGAGATAGAACACGTAGACGGCCACTCTCTATTCAATGCTATAGCATTGAATATCCTCCTCATTTTTGTCACTTTTCTATAGACTGATGGTTCAGTCTGGTATACAAGCTATATGTCGATGTTATTCAATCAGCATCAATCTTATTCAATTATATATCAAAATTGTTAAAAAATTGCTAAAAAAATTTTAATTACATTAATTATTGATACCAAAAATACCTCAAAAAGATAAATCTATTTTTTCACAAATATTGTTATAATATTTAAAAGATAACTGTTAATAGTTATTAATATACAACAAAAATACTTGCATTTAAAATATGAAGATTTCAGAAAATAATTAAATAACATAAAATAATGCTAAAAAGTGAGTAAGAATAAAAATTTATAAAAAATATGTTTGTAAATTATCAAAATGCAGCTGACTTATAAAAATTAGTGCATTGGTATCAATAAATTACTGATAAATGCACTAACTTATATAAGTCTGTTACATTGTCACAAATATAATAAAAGTTTACAATATATATAATATCTGAGAGAAAGATAAATATTTCTATGCTACTGTTATGATCGTTGTTGTTGGTTTTTTTTTTTTTTTTAATTGAATTGTGATTCTGACGAAATTTGTTAACATCTGCACATATTTCATTACACATTTCTATTGTGACAATCTTTAAAAAAATATATATAAAGCGTATATAAAGATACGCTTTTTTAAAAATAATTATATTTCTTCCAGACTCGTTCAAAAATAAATTTCTATTCGTAATAAAATAGATTTTGAGGTGTTATTAAAATTCGTTTATTCATTATATACATATTTGTACACTGAAAAAAAATGTAATTAATTCAATAAGATCTGTAGTTGCAAGTTACCAATTACAGATATACTCAATACAATAATATACGCTGCAATATCAACATTGTACTTGCATTAACAGAAAATATTATTGTATTGATATTATATGTAATTGGCAGCTCGCAACTACATTGCATATGTTATTAACTATATTACTTTTATTTTCTGTGTATGTAAAAACGTTTAAAAAATACAACTTTTGTCATTAGAAAGTACTGCGATATTAATTTGAAAATTATCGAATAGATAGTTATAAATTAGTTAATGAGCTACCGACGGAATATATTACGTAATTAATATTTTACTAACAAGGGAACCTCGCGAACTCGAAAATTCAGATTTTAATGAAACTTGGCATAAATGTAGAGGGGGGTGAATACATGAATTTAGAAATTTTTAGTTGGTGCCCAAAAACGGTTTGAAGGGGTGAAACCACCCTTCAAAGTTGAGATGATTTTTACGGTTTTTTGATATATGTTGTAAATTAAACAAAATATAAAAAAATGTTTCCTATAAAAGTTTTACAGCATAAATACATTTAATTACGTTACTCATTTTTCGGAAAAAAAAGCAAATTATAAAAAATTGTTTTTAATAAATAGCATAGTTAGATAAAGGTATTTATACTGTAAAACTTTTGTATGAAACATTTTTTTATATTTGGTTTAATTTACGAGATATATCGAAAAACCGCAAAAATCGTCTCAACTTTGAAGGGTGATTTTACTCCTTCAAACCGTTTTTGGGCACCAACTGAAAATTCCTAAATTCATGTATTTACCCCCTACATTTATGCCAAGCTTCATTAAAATCTGAATTTTCGAGTTCGCGAAGTTTCCTTGTAAGCCAATTAGTTTGCACATATTTTATCGATTTAACTAGCTTGTATTGTTTCATTCCAAAGAATTTAAAATTTAGGTACGAAAAAATTAAGATATTACACATGAATTTAGAGAAAATTATATTATGTACCTTATGCGATTACCTTAGACGGGATATGTTATTTAACCAACGCTTTATAATCTGTAAAACATAATCAGAAATTAAAGATTACCTCGTCTTTCTGTAGAAAAGTTTTCAATAGGAAATTATATGTGATGAAGACTAAATAACATTCCAAATAAATATCTTAATTTCGCCATTACCTCGATATGTCCGATCAATGCAGTAATTTCTTATTCCCCTTCTCGGCTACACTTGCACCAGGTGAGCTCGTTCGTGCCTTTGCAGCTGCAAATTGAGCAATTCACATGCCGAATCGGTAATGAGCCCATCCGACGTCCGATTTTTCCATTCGGTTGATTTTACCGGCGACAACGGATCTTTCTTTGATAACACCCGTTTTTTCCTTTTCTCTTTTGCTCTCTTCATCTTGTTCGTATTTTTTTTCAATCTTTTTACGCCACGGGTGGTATTAATCAAGAAAAACATCAAAAATTACTTTGCAGGCATTGCCTTATGTATAAGAAATAGGGACGCACACGTGTGATTACTTCTATTTCCGTGAGAAATATGTTCGAATTTAATTGAATTAACTTTATATATATATATATATATATATATTAAAATTTTAAACGTAGATATTGACAATTTTTTTCCGTTAATATTTATTTGTTCTATATATTCAACGTTTTGATAGTGGGATCTTTTCTAATTTTTATTTGTTAAATTGTTAAGAAAACAATCAAATCTTTTTCCGTCTGAAGATTCTTATTTCTCGTGGTGTTTTCTCCTTGGTTTATTTTAAATGGATTCACGTTAAATTATTCATGCACGCATCGCAAACGTAACGCTACAGAAAGATTCTAATAGTAACCGCCTCGTCGTTATCGTCGCAATCGCACTTAGCGATGACGATTTCGCAATGTGCCTCCACGGAAGGCCGGCAACAAACGATTGTCTGCCGCTCTAGGCTACTAAAACGCAGGTGTTTTCCGACGTATGTCGCTACGCAAGGCTGCGAATATATTTTTATGCGTGATTTATCTCTCGCAAGGACATCCTGTTTAGGCCAGATTGCCCCAAAGATAGGATCAAGTTTGCAACGCAAACTTAGATTGTGTGATTACAGAATCAAAAATAGAAACGGGATTATGGTTCTCCCCGACACTTCTCTATAAACTTATTGCACCACTTGAAAAAGTTATTAATCCTTATATTACATGAAAAGAACAGTTTTCTTAAGTATCTAAAAATTTAGCTGGATAAATATCTGAAAATAATTTTGTTAGACTATTAAAATATTCATAAAATACATTCAAGCATGATGGCAGCAATGTAAATGTAATACTGTAAAACATTTAAAATTCTAACAATTAGTTTGAGCATTCTACAGAATTTTGATAGTTTAACAAAATTATTTTCAGATCTGTATCCAGTTAAATTTCTAGATATTTCAGCAAATTCGTTTTTTCCAAGTACTGTTACTTGAAGTATGACACAAGTGAAAAAATTAATAATTGATAAATTTAGAAGCAAACAAAAATTTTATATTCACGTACAACTTACAAAACTTAATCATTTTACATAAGTTTTCTTTTATATTTATTAATGTCTATCAACATTTTGTAGATGAGAATTTAAGAAAAAGTTATTAAAATATTAAATATTGCTATAGAAAACGATCATTTATTCAGTTGCCTGAATTTCGCGCCCACTCTTTGTCAGTTTTTCCGCACACGTTTTTTTCAATCGTACTTCTGCCGAGCGAGAGAACCGCAAGGCTCGTCTTCGCCACACTCACGCATTCTTGCGTTTCTGTAACGCGCGGAATGAAGACGTTGCCGTCACTGATACTCCACGACAGCGTAAAATTGTGCACTTCTGAAGAACAGGTTCGTCACTTTGATTGATTGCTACCGGCCGACCCGCGACCGTGCTATTGAACTCACCGGATCGAAGACACGTTTTATTATAATATATTCTGCGTCGTCAACATTCTGCAAATCCGATTATGCCAATGTCGCTCTCAAGTGTCGCGTATATCCAGGTTAGAGATTATTGTCATTCTCGTTAAGGTGCCGGAACGGACGTTGCGATTATATAGAATTATGACGTTAGAAAGGAGACGTCACGTCCGATCTTCTTCCTGCGGTAAATGAATTTTCGCGTGTCGTTATTTACGCTTGAAAAAGTGCTTTTGGAATCAACTTCTTTTCCTGCTATTTTTTCTAATTTTAAACAAACTATACCCCTATATTAATTAATTCTATGCAAATTCTATACGGAACTATATACAGAGAAAATTTTATATTAAAAAATACTATACGCGATAGTAACCACGGACTATGAGAAGAAATTTCAAAGAATTATAAGTATTGTAAATGGTACCTTGATGAAAAACTGTTAAAATTTTCATAATCTCTTCCTTGGTCCGCGCTTATTATTTACCGTAAGTTTTACTATATAAAATTTTTCCCGCGTACACTGTAAAAAATTTTTGTAAAATTATAATTATAATAGTGGGTAATTTTGAGACCAACTATAATAGTTGTAAATTTTTATGTGTATGTAATTTTGTATGTAAATTTTGCAATAATTTCTTAATTTGTTTTTCTACACTTGTGTATACACCGTAAACAAAGTTATGACATATTAAATTATTTTTACTTGAATACTGCAAAATTATAGACACGAGAAAATTTACAAGTATTATAGTTGGTCTCAAAATTACCCACTATTATAGAAGTAACTGAAGCTAGCAGCCAAACGTCGAACGGCCAGGGCCATATAGGCATTTCCAGGAGGCACCATTCAATCAAACGTTAAAAATTCCCTGGTTATTTTTAACAAACTTTGAAAAATTTGGATAGAGTTTAGTCATTATAATACATAATAGATCATTTGCAACAAGACTTGTAATTTATCAATTGTTATAAATTGTTTTAACTAATTTTTATCGTTTTCCGCGCCCCACGCCTAAACGCAAAATACGATTTCCTCCAAATTTGGCTGGAAATATCTTTCCGTAACGTACAACCGACTGATCGATCATTCGCGAGAGGACGTGCATTTTCCTAATTGTTATAAATATTTTTTAAATTAATTTATATCGTTTTTTGTACCTCACGCCTAAACGCACAGTACGATTTCCTCCAAATTTGGCTGGAATTATTTTTCCCTAACGTACAATCGACTGATTGATCATTCGCGAGAAGACGTGCATTTTCCTAATTGTTATAAATATTTTTTAAATTAATTTTTATCGTTTGGAGCCGTGAAACCGCTTCGTCCTCGTCGTCGGCTCTGAGTGCGGCAAAAAGCGGTAATGTACTTTACAAAAAAAATCGCTGCATTATTCTGGTAATCACCTATGTTTTGCAAAAATGCATTTTCATAAAAAATTTTTATATACGGTTAATTAAGTCGTTCTAGACTTCAAAAAATATTTTTTGGTCAAAATTGGAAGACACCGTTGCTTGTATTTATCTGACTAACGTAATTAACAATTTAAAAAACCACCAAACAATTAATAACGATCGCGAATGAAAATCTCATAACCAGGGAATTTTTAACGTTTGATTTAATGATGTCTTCTGGAATGACGCCTATATGACGTTCGGTCCTGGCTGCTCGGCGTTTGGCTGCTGCCTTTGGCTGCTAGATTCAACTACATCTATTATAGTTGTAATTTTACAAAAATTTTTTACAGTGTAGATATAAAATACAAATATTAACAAAACAACAATAATAAGTCGCAACTCGATTGTCTACTGCCAAATTTGCAATTCTGACTGAATAAATACGTACATATAGAACTTATAACGAATGAGTTTAATTACAAAGACTTCCTATGTCGTACCGTTCGCGAAGTACAGATTATTAACAGCCGGTTGTCGTGAGATTTGTGGTACTCCTTGAACACCCTATATAGTGGTTCAATTTACCCTAATCCTCCTTGGAGCATTCTATAGTCCACCGGCGCGCGACGTGATGACGATCGGAGTTGGCGTTCCGATATCGCGAACGGTTTCGCGGCATCAAGGCCGCCTCCTTACCCGAGATCTTGTCTCGCCTCGATGACTCACGCCTAGCTTGGCCGCGCTGCTTGCTGCCTCGCCACTTCCTTCCACCTTCGAGGTTGCCCGAGAGACCGACCGCGGCCGCCTCCGCCGGCCGCTTCTTGCGCTTAGCTTAGCATACCTTGTAGAGAGACGGCGGCTGTGTGTAGTCCGCCGCGCGGCCACTTTTTTGCCCGGGGAAATGGAGATCGCGGATGGGAAGAGGAAGCATTGCCCAGCATCGCCGCGCGCGGAGGTCCGTTTCTTGCGATACGCCTAACCCTTTAGGCCTGTAGAGCAGTAGTAGTAATGGTAGTAGTAGTGGTGATAGTAATAGTAGTTCCACCCGGAAGACTCGTCCTCCTGAAATTCTACCTCGAGTCGCTGTGGTAGTCCCAGGCGAGATGGTTTCAGGGTGATATTGCTTGACTTCAAAGTAAAGAGGTCGGGTAGACGTTGCGATGAAGCCGAGATGACGATCGATGGCGCGTTTAACCTTTGGCACATAGCCGCATTGTGTTAACGGTTAGTCGAAGACCATTGTGCGATCTGTCCTGTGTATCGTTGAGGAATGAAACGTATTAGTTTGTTTTTCCGTATGACGAAAGAACACATAAAATTGTGCTACGGTAAATAAAAATCCTTATGTAATGTACTCGTAAATTTGGCGCCTTTTAGAAACTCTAGTTAGAACGCGGGAAATAAGAATTCCAATTTTAATTTTACTAATAGTTCTTCTAGCAGTGAGAATCACGATAGACGCCAGTTGCCAACTAAAAATTAAAATTTCGCTAAATAGAGAAAAAGGGAACGGCAATTAGACCGAAGGGCTGAATCTTTATTTCCCATCGCGAGTTATATTAAACGGTATGCCAACATGTCCAACCACCTAGGCACAATCTTACGTTAAGCACAATAGGAGAGCGGACTCGTACTGGCGGATAACGACGACGGTATAGAGAAGGACGCAGAGGAGGACGTATACCCGTCCTCCTCCCGTGCACGTTCATTCGTCATAATGCACGCGCCGCGGTAGGTATAATAGGTACACCCGGAGCTATACAGCGATGCTTAAAGGCATCGCCAATTATCGCTGTGCATCCTTCCGACGAGAAGTCTGTCCATGAAGGCGCATATGCTCTCCCCGTACGTTCCTCCCTTTTACGTTCCCCTTTTTATTTTCTCTCCTCGACCGCGCGTACACCATAGTCCGTCCGCGTCATGATGACGACCGTGCGTATCCATTAATCCGTCCGGTACAGCCGCGTTGCGTGCTCCGGAAGAGGCAGAATGGCCGTCTCTCAATCCTCTCTCTTGTATTCCAAAAATGTATATGATACAGATTGTATCAAAATTAATGTACATATCCGCTGACGCTTCGTACCTTTTGTTTTCGAGGCGCGAGAGCTTAACTTTTAAATCATAAAATTATCGTAATTCAGATAAAACATTTATCTTTTATTGTGGTGTTTACCAAAGGTAGCAAGGTGTACAATACGTCAGACACCTTCAAGTTTCGGCTTTGCAGCACAGGGGATTAGTGAGCTAGCTTGTTATGAATATCTGATGACAAGTTTCAATTTGCTCTCATATGTAGAAATCTGTAAAATATTTCGAAACTACACGGGGAGAATTTTCTCTTAAAATTCATCCTCAAAATCTGGTGATTGTGTGGGATAATGTGTGACCTCGAAGAATTTTACTATACTTTTAGTAAGTTTTACTAAAAAGTATAGCAAAATTCTTCGAGGCGACACATTATCCCACAATTACCGGATTTTGAGGGTGAATTTTAAGAAAAAATTCTCTTTGTGTAGATTAATATTATTTCAAGAATAAATGAGCCTATGTAGTGATTGAGAATAAAAAGTTCGAGGCATAAACGAACGTAATTGATGGGTGTGTCTTTGGACCTCCCGCGATCGTCGAAGAAAGAAAACTGGTGCAGGTGCGCACAGTCCTTTCCGAGAGCCGGTACGGGATTAGAACGGATTATCTTCTCCGGGCGAGCTAATTGGTCGCTTGTACACGCGCGCGGAAGACGATACTCGATCGCCAACGGCACGGTGACACGCACGTGGCAACCGCTCCGCGCCGCTTCCGGCTGCCTGGCGGATGACGCGGTTTATCGTAATAATCGAGTGCACTGATTCGTTGCGATACTCCGGCACGATTACGTCGGGTTGATGTAACTTTCCGGAAAATGTAACGTTATCCGGGCTCATAAAAGTATATCGCAATGTTTTTATTCGGTCTTATTCTCGTAATGAAGAAATTCTAATAGCTTCTTGCAGAAACATTCGAAAGACAGCTGAGAGATTACACCAAGATGGTCCGCAAAAGCTGAAATACATGCATAAACATCATATATTCTGCACCAATTAGTAGAAATTTTTACAATAAAGTTTAATTAAGAAACATTACTTGCTGTAATTAATATTTAATATACTGAATCAATTAACTAAGTTTTAAACTTCTAGTAATTAAAACTGTTTTTATATTGTCCAACAATTTAAGTCTGTTTTACCTAAAAAAAAAGTTCAGGAGAAATTAGAAAAATTCCTTAATATCGCAACATCGATGAAAAAAAAATCAAGCAACAGAGAAAAGTGACTCACATAAAATATTAAATATTGAAAAATCTTTATCTGCGCGATATTCTTTCGAACTCTTTCTAACATTCTTTTCTGTTTTATAATATTATGCTTATAATATTATTGCATATTCATCTCTTTATTAAAAACAAAGACAAGTGTGTAATGTGCAGCCATTTGCAATTACGTGGCAGCGAATCTTCCGCAGTTGCATAGTTATTTCCTATATCCAGTTTTATCAATGTAGATTAATTTCGATTTAAGTTTAACTTACTCTTTATTTTTTTTCCCAGTTCTAAGAACTTGAAAAATGTAAAAACGTAAGTATAAACCGCGACTAAAGTTAATCTACATTGGTGGAAATGGACGTTGATCTCGGATACCACTTTGCCCATTGCAGTCAACTTAAAAGCGATTACGGTGAAGGTATACGCCCGTACCGCTCCAAATTGCAGAGTTTAGCGAAGAGATAATAACAGAGAGCGGATAATCACGGCGTTACGCGCGAATGAGTGATGCCCGAAGGCGAGCACCACGATGAAAATCAGAGTGTCGATAATCAATGATGATCAGCGGCACATGATAACGGATATTGACGAAAGCATGATTCGCGAATAAGTAAACAATGATATTGAACATTTTTCAATCTAACTTTTCTCCTAACTTTGACAATTTTAAAGGTAATTTATTTCTATATAACTATCTGACAGTATTAAAAGAAATATCATCTTTTAAATATAAAAAACAAGATTAATCAAAGATTTGATGCTCGTGCAATGTTTCATTATTTAATTAAAGATTGTATAAAAATCTGAGAATAATCATCTTTTACTTCGTACACATCGAGAGAAAAAAATAGTTGCATTAACCATAATTTATAGTTATTTTTGGCCGTAACAATATTTTTATAGTTAAATTAACAATATAAATTATAGTTAACTTAACACTATATTATTGTTACGATAGCTATAGCATTCGTTCATACAACCATATAAACGTGCCATAATTGTGATTTATGTATGGTAGAATATTTGTATGGTAGAATATGTATGGTAGAAATTATTATAATTTATAGTAAACTTTTTAGTTTATAGTAAAATTTTTACCCTGTTGGGTACAACTATACATATATGATTATTTACACTAACATTATAGCAATAATAACTATAAAAATGATATTTGCAACTATAATTATTTTACTATGCAATTATAGTTGCAAATACTGGACACTTTTCTCTCAGTGCAGCTTCATAGATCGATCAAATTGTCGAAAGTAAACTTTCCGTTAAAATTTGAACTTGGGATTCTCTCTCCATTTGAAGAGCCGAAGAATATTGCGTTTATTTTTCCAATTAGAGGCTAGCGAGTCCAAATAGGCAATCATAGATAATCATTCGACGATCAATGAGCGGCCGAGATTTTCCTACGACAGAGAGAATGCAAATCGCGGCGGTGCTTTCACGTTTCGAATAAATGACGATCGGGTATTTCGGAAGTAACCTTGGACTGTAGCGGCCAATGCGAGCTGTCTCGTTGCGACCGGTTGACCCGCGAGCCAGTACACCTTAAGCCATATACGGCGAGTCACGGTGGCGCTAATAGGAAGTGTATCCTTGCCGGTTGATCCGCTCTCGGCCTCCGTCGGATAATTCCGAATAAAAAGTTCTACCATCTAAGGGAGTCCTAAGGACCCCGCGATCGGCCGCATCCACGGGTTCACGGCGTATCAACTTTGCCGGCCCAAAACAGTCGCCGCGCACCTTAAAATTAGTCATGCACTCGACACCGAAGGACGGTGTCGATGACTCGCGCGAATGTCCGGCCGATTGGACAACAACTTGGCTTCTTTGTGAATCGCCTATTTTTTTTTTTCTGTCTGTCTTTCCCGCTCGCGACGCATTGAGCGACCCGCATCATTTGCTGCCTTTTAGGCGTAGCATTGAGATAATTCCATTTTAAGCTTCTCTGTAGGTTCCGATGACTTTCAGGTAAATGCCGAAAAGCGAAAAAGAGACCAACGAGAGACTCTGCATCGTTACACATGGACATTATGATAATAATTGTAATAAGTGTATATATAGTTAACCAAATGTAAGGAAATATCGCAACGAGAAGAAGGCCTGTTGTGATCCTTGATTAATAAAAATAAAACTAAATCTTGGTATGAAATATTCCAAGACGTGCTCAACGGCCTTCTTACGTTTCCCGAGGTGTCTTTCACTTCACGGCATTTTAGCACGCGCAATCTCAATTTCCCTTTCGCGCGCAGCAGCAGGAAGCGCGCCTGAAACCGCGCCGCCGCGTCGTGCATCGCGGCGCCATTAATTTCCCGCGTAACATCCAGAAACCCGGCGGGAAAACGCTCGTAAAGCGCCGTCTTCCTCCTGCCGCGGCCTCGCTAAAAATCGGACATTCTATATCGTCGTGATGCACCGGGTCGCGGTGCATCATACAAGCGACGCTCGTAACCGACACGCTCAAGTGTTTCCCTTTCTCTCTTTTTCTCTCTCTCTTTTTCCGCTTGCCACGATCTCCGAACCGAGGTAAACATATCCATAATGCAAGACGCGCAACGCACGCCTTGTGAGAAATTGTCGGGGGAAAAGTTGGACACGCGCGCCCTTAACATACGTACGGCGATTAGAGTAAGAACCCCCGGTTCTGCTATTTGGGTGTTGCACCCACAGATATCGCCGGCTATTTATACGGCGACCTTTGCTTTCTTCCACCTGTTCTATTTGAGAGGATCCAAGGTACACGATGGATATGCAATCGCTCGAAAATTGTCTTCCGCGTGCAATTTATCCCTTCTTCGTAAGATTGAAGATTATCGTGCTGCAGATTATTATCAAGCGGGCCTCATTAAACTGTAAGCACAATATTGTTCCATTTTATTCCTATCATTATCTCCCCTACTCTTATTGGTGATGACAGATTGTCCATTAAGTCTACAGAAGTTTCTTCTTATTATTAAGGAAAATTATGAGCTTTATGTTCCCGTTCTCGTTCTCGAGTAATTGGATCAAGATTTCATTATTGAAGAGATTAAGCAGTAGTTTAATCTTATAATCGACACAGAATATTATAATTCACCTACTTTATTTTATTTAAACGTTTAATATTTATTATATCAAAAGTGCATATTATGTGTAATCATCTATTTTTGCGTGCTTAAGCCACGTTTGTTTCCGGGTCAAAAATAATCGACGTTGGTCATACGAACTTTCGACCTGTGGCGTATGCGGGGCAACTAAAATCAGAGCGAGCCGAAAGCAAGGTAAAGCGCAGCTTCGCATTCCACGAAAGCTTACAGAGCTTTCGTAACTTTAGCTCTCACGTATCAAGTTCTGTTCACTATCTTAGTCCGGGAGGAAATATAATATCATCCCTAAGAAGTGAAAATACAAATAATTACGCGAAAAACATTTTGACCTTGCTAAAAGCGATGAGGTACGTAAAATTAAATTACAGGTAATTATAACGAACAAATTGATCTCAAGAAAATGAAGCTATAGTACACGGCAGCGTTTCTCTCTTTTGAAATAAATTCCTTCGTTATATAGGAGCATTTTATTTTCATTATTGGCATCAAGATAACCATCATTATCGATTTCTGGTGGATTACACGCGTCGATACGCGTGTCGAACCTTATATGTTTCTGCAAGGTTGCTGGACCTTTTAAAAAGTGGCACGTCGATACTCGCCCAGACAGAGTTAACACGCCCGCTTTAACTTGTTTTTCATTCCCCCCCCCCCTTTTTTTTGTAATATAATTTCTCTTTCGTGACCCCGAGTTTGCTCATCTTCATTCTAAAAGCGGCGCGCGTCTATTTCGATGTGAATCACATCTCGCTCTTAGGAAAGCATAGTTGCTCTCTGCTGTTCACGTAAATCAAACGATTCTAAAAGTGTTCACGACCACCAAAATGCGAGTCACGCTCGGGAATCGTGCGTTTGCGACAAAATAATGCATGATTCAGATACACTCCGATTCAGATTCTGTAAAAAAAAAAAAAATTATCTAGATGTATAAAACATTTCTTCTGCTAGAAATAAGAATATGAAAGATACGAATCTCGAATCTCTTGCCAGACAATATTAATTACGGTATGGGATTACAATTCGCAAAATTAATATACGTGAGCCTCGTAATTGATGTGAACGTTAAATTAAAATTAACAGATAAAAAAAGAGGTGATTTATTATCATTTCTTTTAAGACTAAAGAAATGTAGCTCATAAATCATGCTAAAAATCGTCATTGTATACAAATCACTAAACATGACTAGCTGTATCCAATCTGCGCGATGTCAAATCTACATAAAAATGGCCTGCGAAGTTTATTCGGCGGATGCTTTAAAGCGAAGCTTAATCGCGCAAAATACAAAAACCGCGCGGTAGGCGTTCGTGTGACGGATTGGCTGGCTCGCAAAAAGTATTTCGAAAAGTCATCATTCGCCCACCGCGTCCGCGTAACGTTACATCGAACTTTTGCACTGTTTTGCAAACAGTTTTTTCTCCGTGTCGCGGATATGTTTATTCATTATATTCGCGAGTTGTTCTCATTACGCCGGCAATCAAATCGCTGGCTCTCGAATTACTCGAGCAGCTCTGGCAATGCCGTGTATCACGATCGACGGAGCAAATTCGAACGGCGCGCTTTATACGGCGCGACACGAGGACTCGTCCCGAAATGGCTTCTTCAAGGCTCCACGCTTCCGCGTGTCCCTCCTTCCTTCTTTTTCTCTCACTATTCTTCCATTGCCGATCCGCTTGTTTTCTTCCGCATTTGCAATTTTCATATTTCTCATACCCACCGCGATAAACATCGCTACAACCTTTTTAAAGCCGGCGCCAACTGGCGAAATCGAAGCCAAAATTGTATTCCAAACATATTAATACGCAAGTTCTGCAATAGTTTTATTTTTTTCAAATTTTTTATATATTTATATATTATATATTCATTTATCTTCAATTTTCAAAGATTTTATATATTATATATTATATAAGATTATATATATATTCTGTATGTAAAGATTTTTGATATAAAATAATTGTATCATTACGTAAAGAGATAATTCTGTCAAATAACAGGGCTCAAAGACGGCCTTTGAATTAAAGAAGTTATTATACTCAGAGGAACTATCGGGTTTCTTGTTAGTTCGATACTGCGCTGGAACGAATGCACTGGAATGCCATTAAATCGGCGACGACATCGTAAGTGTCGCCCACGAGCCAGATTTCCGAACAATACAGCCACGGTGCGGAACGGAAATGCCGCCGCCGCCGCCGCCACCGCGGCACGGGGTTCCGCGTATATAGAGATAGCGGCAACTATATTTATATATCCGGAATATATCCGGGAGATATATATATGTATATATATATATATATAAATATCGCGTCATAAAATCGAGGCGCGCCGCGCCACGCCGCATTCATCGTCAATCAAACCGCACCGCGACTGCGGCATAATTAAATGTAATGCCATACACGGCTATCGGGTTATATCGTTAATAAGCAATCGACGAACCCGGCGGTAGGAAGTCGTCTTTTCGCGGCTCTCCGAACACACGCACGCCTTGAACGAGCATTCAGATAAAAGTCATTACTATTAATTAATGCACTGATCGTCTTGTATACGAGGTGTTCCATATATACCTGGTGTATTTTTAGTTTACGCCTTTTGGACGTAATTGTGAATCTTTTTTTTTTTTAAGTAAATACCAATAGCTTAACATGAAAATAATGTTGTATTTGAGGACACAAAGTTTTTCTGTAGACAATATTGAATATTTTAGTTTGCCACAAATCTAATTGCTAACAGTTCAGTTTCCAATGGCTATATGGTTATTGAAACGTCCTGTACAAATGTACATAATTTCGTGAATGCAATTTAAATGTATAGAGTGATTATAATATAATAGATTAGCAATTCATGGTGAATCCATGTGAAGCTTATTAACTCATTATTTTATTTCTTTACGAATGTTTAATAATTCCTATACAATTATAGCGCTATTGAACGGTTGTTCAATGAAAATCATTTCATGATAAATGATCACTTTCCTAACGTCCCTTTCTCGGATCAACATCAGCCTGATACGCAATAATCGCAATGATCGATTAACATTTGGTAACAAGTGGTCTTTCCTTTTACAACAGTTAAGCGTTCCATCATTTTCAAAAATGTTACGCAACTGTGTCATAATAAATGGATCTTTTTCGCTTTTTAGACCACTTGTAGCGATCGAAAAGAATTTGCATCATTAATACAGCAACAAATGTCAACGTAAAATATCCAATCGCCAAAGTTTGTTAATCTCGTGTGTCACCGATCGTCGGTCGATCTTTCGATCGTGAGACACACGGAAAAGCGATTCAGGCGATCGAGACGTGAACTGAATCACTAAATCGGTCGTCGTCAGAAAGAAAAGTTCTAATCCGCGCGTGGGTTTTGCGGTCCGATCGTTCCCGTTATTACCGATCCCTTGCGACGTATGCAAGCGGCGTTCGCCATTGTTCCGTCCGTCAAGCCTAATTGCACGCATGCGATACTCAACGTCGAAGCTCGGCCCGCTCGCTCGCTACCGGCGGCGATCTCGTGTAATCGCGTGAGCATTTATCGCGCGCGTAGCATTAATCATTTCCAAGCACCTGGCGAGAGTAAATCGCCGCGCGAATTTCGCGACCAGCGTGCGCGCCGGATTATTTAACCCTTTCGCTTTCGTACATGCACTCCCGATCGCATGCTTTTTCTTTCACTTGTAACATGCATATAATTTGTTGTTGTGAAATGTAGTCTCCGTCGTTGTTCTTCCAACTCACGATCGTATATTCTGAGTTATGATTTAAATCTCTTGACAGTATACTTGCCCTCGAGCCAGACTTGACGAGATCACGAGTTTTTCAATGTCCACGTTTCTAATCGCCTGTTTAAGGTTTAAGATTTATATAAATAATATTAATATCTTTTACCATAGTATAATTTCCTGCTTCTCTAATAAATATTTATAGCATTATCTGTATAATAATAATCTTTCATATTCGATTTAATTACTTATAGAAAATTTACATAACATTAAGAAACCTGGCAATTATTATGTTTTAATCATTTTCAAAAATGAGAAACAGTTTATCCGAGGCGAAATTTTAAATTCCTCTCTCGCTGGGTAAAAATTAGTTATTGAAAGGGTTAATTTGTTCACGCGGAATTCCCCTCGGCGGCTCGATTACGGATCAACGTGTGCGGCGTTTCGTTCATCGCTCGCCCGCTCGCTCGCTCAGCGATTTATGTTTATTTAATTTTACGTAATGACGAGGAGAGCGCGAGAGCGCGGTAAACGCCTAGCCGCGTGTCAGCGCCAAAGAAGTCGTGTTGCGCCGAGAGGTGTTTAGTAATGCTCGAGACCAGTTTCTTCCGCCGTGTTTTTCCCCCCTTAACGAGCTCGTGCCCGCGCGAGCGAGAAACGCCATTCGTGGACGGTAAGCTCGGCGGACGTCGGGCTCGTTTCGCGTCCAACTAAACTTAATCGCACCACGGAATATTTCAGTAGCGACTCCGTGCGGCGCGACTTAGATCATTAGCCGCGCAACATAAAATAGCAATTTTATTCACGTCAGTTAATAAAATTATTATTTCGTGATTAATGGCACACGCTGCCGATTGGCCGACGATTAGCTCGGAACAGGTATGTCCAGGTATATCCAGTCCAACTTGTAATTTAAAAGCGGAAGAAAGAAAACGCTTCCGGATTTATGGCTGCAATAATCTCAACAAGAGTTTAAATTGTTCGGTATAATTCGGAAAATGCATCTTCTCTTTTCTCAAAGCATTGACTTTGCTCTTCTATCCGTGATCGGATCTTTTCTCGAGATAGCTCTGAAGTCCCATGCGGTATTTTATACATAGTTTATTTCACACGGAAACCCCGTGAATTAATGTTAATAAGAAAATACTTTCTCCGTGCGCGAGCCAATTTCGCGAAAGCCGGCGGATTCATCCATCTTTGAATTAAGAAAGAACCGCAGAACCTGCGCGGCGGCTCCCTTTTGCATTACGCGGCAAGGAGCTCTTTAGCAGCTCGTTGTCCGAGTGTCTGAGAAGACACTCCCGGCGCGCTTCCACTTCAGACAGACACCGACCGCGCCATTAACTTCTCATTAGCCGGCCAGTGTCTTTGTCTTTCCCGATTTCATTCGCCGACGCGAGAGCATTGTGTGTACCACAAGTTTTTCATTGCGTTCATTAAGATTAAAAATTTTGTTATAAGAACTCTAGAAGTGAAAACTCGTCGCGAAAATGTTCTTTGAACATTCCTGAACAGGCGTCTTTAAGATTCTTAGCAATACTTGTGTTCAGTGTCACACGAGACCATTAAAATTGAAAATAAAAATTAATGCGGCGATCTTTTATTTCTCAAATGAAAGGTTGTAACCTTCCGTGAGAGAAAATTGTCATCTTTTAACGTGGCGTTTTCATAAAAAGTTCTAGGTAACTCATTTAAAAGATTCTGAAAATCAAGAGTACTATTTTTTTTTTCACTGTTAAAGTGTTTGAGGAAGGAAATTAAAGCTTTACGTCAATTATATATCTGCTGACTTTTACAGAGACGATCATGCATATGACATTTATATCTAAGGTATAACAGAATCGATACAGCGCACAGAGCAAACATTTCTCATTAACTTTATCGTCGGTTTGATTTACGCGAGGAAAGCCCGCGTCTAGGCTCTCTCGACTATTAAAGTAGCATTATTCCATCGTTACATCTGTCCGTGCATTTCAATCTTCGCGCGCGTGCACATATTATTATATCGTAATCAATTTTAACGACCCCGCCGTCTCGCTCCACGTGCACCGTAAATCCTATCTCGCGCTCGCGACGAATGCGGATCCCCGATGAAGGATCGTTACGTCCTTACGACGACGGGGCGCGCGTGATCTCGAACGATAACCATTCGTCTCGCGCGCCGAAAACAAGGACCGTCCACCTCTCGTCCTCCCTCTTCTCTCCCTCTCGTATGCGGCGAAGAAAACGCGACGCGCTCGATAAAATTCGTATTCGCGGGGTTATTTCTTGCGGGCTCATACCCGCATGATTCATGCAAGGTGAGAGCGTCGAGGAGGAAAGGGTTTAAGTGTACCCGGTTATACGTTGCCCGCGTGCCGGTGGGCGTACGCAATCCTTTTGCGGATCTTCGTGGTGCAAGGACCTTCAAGGTTGCCCTGCTGCTGTTATTTCGATCGATATGGCATGCACGTAACCTACTCTCTAAGCCTCATCCTTCGGGACCTGTCGTCGACGGCCCTGGGAACAACGCTCAAACTGATGGCCTAGAATTCCCCCCCTTTACCTCTTCCTTCTCCGTCTCGAGAATTCCACTCGCAATAAAATTGTGACCTTAGCAATTTTATATTAATTACGTATAACGTAAATCAACATAGAAAATAGAAAAATAATTCTATCAAGATCGGTTTTTTAAAGATTTTGTTAAATACTTTTATATTTAAATGCCGCACGGGGCTTCGTTAAAAGGATAATAACGCGGCAACGTAATGAAATCTGTAAAAGAAGCGTGCGCTTTTTGTAGCGTTGTGCATGCTTCCACGATATAATCTGTCGGTCTCTGTCCTCGATAGTGTTCCTGGATCTTTTATATATCCTCACTTTACTTCCCTTTCACTGCCTCTTACTTCACCTGGGCATCACACGGGGCTCACCCGAGACTGATGAACGTGCATATCGCGCGCGACGACGCGCCGCGAAGCAGGTTGTATTTTGGTAAGGATAATTAAGACACAGTCCGCCGCGACAACGGACACGCAGCGAACATGTTTTTCCCCCCGTACGATGACTAATGATTCGTCGCGCCTTTTGTGGGATGATAAAGAGCAAATGCATCCCCGTGGCATTTTATTGAGACAATTGCGGCCTACTTTTTGCGCGCCGGCTCTGCCGTAGGGAATATAACCGATTGCATGACCAGTCGTAAATTAATTGCAGCGCTAAAACGAAATTGCTTAGTAAATTATTGTTATCGTTAACAACGATCACACACGACGCTGCGGCTGCCTCGTCGGTCTATTTCGGTTACGCTTTATACCCTTGCACCTCGTCGAGAGAGCGATTATTGCTTATTAACGAAGCGACCGGTCGCCAGCAGAGAGGCCATTCGAAGCGCGCCGTGATTGCATTTAATCGACATTTAATGGATCCGGAGAAGCGACCGTCGCGAATGAGATACACCCAGCAGTCAGGAGAAAAATCATTTTATCGATCGCTCTGTTATTCTGTCGCGTGGACGCACCCAGCACTCGTAGTATAGAGTGCTGTTCCTGGAACAGGGAATTATATTAAAACGTAACGAAAGAGTTCAATAGCGTGATGGATCTTCTTTGTAAATTCTGATTACGCCGATTACAAGTCTAATTACAACGTCGTTTTTTAATTTAAATATTTTTAATTCTCGTAAAAAAAAAACACTTGAAAAATGATTAAGTAGTTCAGTCAAGCATTGAGAAAGAAACACCCTGGTCGACCATTAAACACAATAAAATTAATTAATTTACAAAAAAAGATCCCATGCCGACTCTTACTGGCAATTTCGCTTTATACTCATTAAATTTATTTCGTACACTGAGAAGAAGTTGTTAATTTGTACTAATTTTTCAATTTAATTAAATTTCTTTAATTCAAGCATTTATATATTTCACTCAAATATATAAATACTTGAATTAAAATTAAGTATTTCGTGTATTTAAGTTAAACGTATAAATACTTGAAGTAAAGAAATTTAATTAAGTTGAAGAATTTAGTCGAGCTAACAACATTTTTTTCACAGTGTAGAGCCTTTAATTGAACTGTTAATTAATAATTGTAAGGTTTCAAAATATCCTTATTAAATTTCTTATATAGTTGTGCATTCTCTTTCTCTTTCCTTCTTCGAAGAAGCCTCGACTCTTTTTTTTTTATATTGTCGAATCGCTATTTTCCCAGGGAGTCCCCGCAACGGACCCCGCGATTTTTCGCGATGCTCGATGAGGAAAGGTGCCGCGAAGATGCAAATCGCACACGGCCGAGCGGCCGTATCGCGTCCCGTTCCCGCGGCGATTTGCATATTCCATGCTTTTCGATATCTGTCCGAGCCGGTGTACCACATCTCGCGTTTCGAGGTAAGTATTACACTCTCATAGCGGCGAAACGTAACCAGGTCCAGCGGTGCCATTTTCCCACCGATATCTGCCCATCGCGGCTCGGATGCTCTCGCGATGCAACGCGATTTTCCGACGTGCGCGTCTGCGCGCGTTTTTCCTTCGCTTTATTATTTTTTTTTTTTCCCCACGCGAGGAACGTGCGTTGGCGAATAATTTCTAAATTCCCCGTCCTAAATTTACCGCGCTAACGACAAATTTCCACACGCGAGATTTCCCGCGCGGCGCCCTAATGACGATTTCGCACGCGAGATTTTCTACGCGCCAATGACGATTTTCTATGCACTCTTTTTCGCACGGCGATTGTCGATGAGAAAAAAAACTGGCTCCGCGCAATACATATATGTATAAAACACGCGTGATTCCGCACGCGAGTAACAATCGCGCTAATGCCAACGCGGCACGCTACACATTTTTCCGGCGAAATTTTCCGAGCGGCGAATTTTTCCGGCGATCTCACCTTCGGCGAAAGGGTCGCCGGGTGCTAAAAGAGCGCGCGTCGTCTGTTCACGAGTGCTAAGAGCGAACCGGAGCAAAGTCAACGACCGGCTGTTAATCGACTTTACATGATAATAGGCCGAAGCAAATCGTGCCACGGTTGCCTCCTCTAGAAAGTTCGATTCGTGTGCAGGAAAGTCGATTACTCCGTGAGACAAGAGGTTGCTCGAAGACCTACGACGCTCCGATATAGAGTCCCTTTTAAGCTTGGACTTGCCGCAACGAGCTCCGGAACGAAGGAACGCGAGCGTGTCCCGCGTTCTCCAGTCTTCTAATCCCCTCGGTATCGAACCTTTATTTATTAGCCGCGCCGTTCCACCATCCTCTGACCTATTTTCACTTGAGATATAATCGTTCTCTATTAAGGTTATCCATTCTAATGCTTTTACTTTCTATACTTCATTTTTTTAAGCTTTTATTTCTGAATTGTGCATTTCTAGGATTCAGAAAAATGAACAAACGTGTGAATAAATTTTTGCAATGTATTTTTTTTAATTGTTCTGTCAATTATAAAAAAAATTAATTTAAAAATTTCGCATGCGTTTCATGAGCGTAAGTAAATTTTATCGGTAAAGAATTATTTATGCAAATGCAAGCCCCGCGAGAGATTCTTTCCCTTATTTTCTCGCTTCTGACGTCATAAGACAAGACTCTTAACTCCAAGAAGGTATCTCGTAAACATCGCATAAGGAATAAATTTGTAAATTAAGGGGCAGCTATACTAAGTGGATTGCCTCTCTCGAGTACGTGAAGCACGTATTTCAGTAATTTCGCAACGCCGTTGTACTCTCGTGTCACGGAAAATATGATTTTTATTGTCAGAGATATGCCTTTTTCTGAAACAAGTAACACAACCGCGCGTTGACAACGTGCTTTTCATTAGCATCGCGAAATTGCTAGACCATTTAAGTATCGCTGGGTCTCGTGCTGTACAGCACAAAGTTTATTGCACCCATAGAAATAAATAAAAGAATGGTTTTTAAGTACACAAAAAATGAGAGAGTAATGAGAATCATTTATCTAAAATTTCATAATAATTCAATAAAATTAATAATAACTATTAAGTGTAGATTTTTGAACAATATTATTAATTTTGAACGATTTAATCGATTTTGTTAAAATCGATCAAACACTATATTGGCAAATTGAAATGTATTAATTTTTTCAGTTGAAAATGTTCATCATATTAATGAAGTTGTACAAAGTGTAAATGAGAGGGAAGGCCATAATACTAACTTTATCTCTAATATTCCCTTAAGATTATTATGACAGAAAGTTTTGTGCGCGTAGTTCTGAGCCGCAAGAGAGCGAGCTGAGAACTTTGGTGTTTGGAGTCGATCTCCGCTGGTATTCCAGTCGTTACTGGACCGTGGTGAGCACCAGGCATCAGGTGGGCGTAGGTAGTACCTACGCACTCTCAGGGAGAACCCGGAGGCACCTGCGTGCCGCCCACGAGGCAACCAAGGCACTTCGGGCAAAAGCGTCCCGGACAGCCGTTGCCCATTCGATTCGATTAGCCGGCGAGCGATGAAGATCTTAATGTTATTCGCCGCGTAATCGCCCATCTGAAATCTCCGCTTCTCGACGGAGAGATAGATAAATGGGAAAACACACGCTTGCGCGCGCGCACAAATAATGAAGCTTCCGTATATACACCGTGGCAGATGGCTCGTGGAAGATCCCAACTGCCATTTTCTACATCCGTCCTTCGAAAGAGTGCGATTAAAATGCGATCGTCATGAATCACTCCGGGCTATTATTACAACGATACGGACACGTCGATTTTATGTACTCTTCGGTTTATTTATTTTTATAATTCCTAAATCTCCATGAATCGTCTCACACGCGCCACGTCCGAGCTTCTGAATCCAAGAGGAAGTGTTTCGCAGGCTTGATTAACCATGAGAGAAAAAAAGAACAATCGTTACGTCGATAAATCCAACTTTCGAAATACGTGCGTATACTCATAATGACTACACAGGAAGCGATATTAAAGAGATTAGACTTTGCGTGTGGCTTTCGTGATTTTAGACGAATTGCCGTCGGCTTTGGTTTTTTACGTACTCCTTTTAAATTCTTCTTGTGACCATTATTGCCGAGAACGCCTTTCCTATCAAATTTGATGAATGTGCGCGCGCGATCGGCTACTTAAGGAAAAAAAAATCATAGATTTCTCTTCTTAATGAAGTTCCACGCGAACACAAAATAAACATCGTTCAGAGACTTATGTACTCTTCTAATTTCACACTTTCCCATTTCTATTGATCATTTCGACAAAATTCCGCTTTGCAAATATCCTTCACAAAACTAACGACAATTCTTTCACATATCTCTTAAATTATTGTATTTTATTAATACTTACATCGTTATAAAGACATCATTATAAAAACTTAAAAATCTTTAACTGCCTGCTGTAATAAATAAATTTTATTACATTTCGCTTTAATTATTTTTATTTTAAATAAATAATTTTTTTACTGTATGAAGCATTTCTTATTTTAATATGCTATCTATTATTTTAGAAAAGCTAATTGATTTAATATTACGAATATTCGATATAAACCATAATCGTTCCAAGAATCATTTTTCTAGCCAAGATTCAACCGTGTTATTTTCGTGTTATTTCTGCACTATAAATCGTGAATCATAGCCTATGTGATAGCTTTTGAATCGTAAATCACGGCTACATATTTTAAGGCATTTTACTAATCATATCATTATTCGCTTTATTATCTACGTTACGTAAGTCTGAGAATCTTTATCTAAATAAACAAAAGAGCGATAAACGTACCACTTCATTCACGTGGGCTAAAAGTCATCAGCAAAAAAAAAAACGCGATTACGCCATTTCCCGAAATCGCAAGTGTTGAAGTATTCTCGTGTCCGCGACCACTCACATCCATTAAAAAAATGTTTAAAATGTCCTATTAATATGTGCCTCGTATTCCACACACGGTCTGCCTGTTTCGCCCACCTCTGATTATTTATCGGATAACTAATCGTATAAATTTGATCATATTGAGGCGACATCATTTGCGCATGGCGTACCACGCGTTACATTCGTTGCTTACCGCAGATGCATATATGACACAACGAGAGAGAGAGAGAGAGAGAGAGAGAGAGAGAGAGAGAGAGAGAGAGAGAGAGAGAGAGAGAGGAGAGAGAGAGAGAGAGAGAGAGAGAGAGAGAGAGAGAGAGAGAGAGAGAGAGAGACGTAGCGTGACAAATCAATTCAGACAATATTATGATAGTATATATATCCTCTTCTATATATAAATATATATCTGTACGTACTATAAATATACTTTTCGTATTTGCATAAATATCTGTACGAGTATCAGTAATTAAAATACGCGTACATTATTAATCTTATCGCATTCTATCAGTGAAATCCTTTAGCAAATATTTGTTTCACAGAGGAAAACTCACAAAAGATAATGAAATTGACACCGATTAATCTCGTTTCTCTTTAATATATATACTTTTTTTCTCACGCGAATGATATACTTGCCATGTATATTTTTTACCGTAGCACAACATTTTACGATACATTTTACTGCGCGTCCTTCGAGGGCACAAGGATCTTTTTTCCACGTCTTATTTTTATACAAAATGTAACGCGCGTCGTGCCCTAAGATGGGACGCAGCTCTCGAGCCATTCTTTCTTGTTGCGAATTAAGATTTGCTCGCGCGTCGTCACGTAAATAATTCTCCTTACGGCGAGATGCATGCGCCGGCGAGTGCTTATGCGTGAGTGGCGCGTTCTATTTATACGCAATCCGCGTGTCCGCCAGCAATAAAATCGTGGCGCAAATTCGGATGAGGTAAGGTCATCAGCGTGAGAGCGTGGGAGTACTTTCACCGCGACGTAAACGTTATTACGGCCAAAGCGAAAAACGCGAAAGACATAACACCAAAGGCGTGTTGGCCTCAGCTAAGAGTAGTGCCCGTTAAAATTCCACGCGTTGACAAATCGCGTGTCCCCACTCCGGTAACGACAAAGCGCGCGGTATACCCGGTCTATCGACGTTAATCACGATCGAACAGCTGAACCGGTACCAGTGTTATCGCTTGCAGTCAGTCGTCCGTTTTTTCTGCCCGATCTCGTTTCTACACATATTTGCCCGTTAAATCTTCTGTCTCCACCTGGACTTTACGACTATCATATCTATTTGTTACATAATATTTATGGTTGGCATAAAATTCGCCATAAAGTTGTTATGCTCCGGCGCAACGTTTGCAATTGAATTCCTGATATAAAAAAATTACGAATATTATCGAAAGTAAATGTATCCCCCCCCCCGTTCATGTATCAAATGCCTTTTCTTTTAAAGTCAAAAAATGAGACGTAAGTTTAAACATGACTTTTACGCGGCACCAAAATTTAATGATCCTCGGTTCGTTAATAACGTAACATGATTGCCAATTAGCATCAATAAGACTTATGTATAAATGGCAAATTATGAAACTACTTGCGTGGAAATGACATATAACATAACGTAAAGATTTATCACTGGTAATTAGCAAATATTTGGATAATTACGATACACATATGAATATTGAATAATAATTTCAATTAATTTGCAATAATTTTATTTACACATGTATCATTACAACTATTATGGCTTCTAATGGTTTAGCTTCATGTTCGGATAGGTATACATTTGATTTAAATTTTTAGACGAATATCAGAAGGCTTTTCTCCATTATCTCGAATATTTTCGTTTTTTTTTTTCTTTTTTTTCCGATGAGAATCAAAATCGCTCCGAATGAACGAAAAGGAAGAACCTCTCGTTGACCAGAGAAAATACGTACGAGCACTCTCGCGGCTTTTATGCTAATACCTATAAACTCCGACCCAATCGTCGCTGTTATTATCGAGGCTACTACGGTCGATCGTAAATCTCTCGCACGACGGCTGGACGTTTCAAAAATGGCTCCTTCCGAGATTCGCGCGCACTCGAACTCGAAGAGAGGCGTGTGTGCATGCTGATCCGCACACACACACCGCTCGTATACACCATTGTTGGTACTCTCGAGGAGAGCCGTCTCACCATATGCGGCAAGGCCGCCCGTCCGTGTGGTACTGGACCTCATAACGGGCTCCGCCGTACTCTCTCGCCGTTATCGTGGAAAAAATCCGGAAAATACGACCGATTTTTTTGTTGTGCTCCTTGCAAAGATTTAAAGTCCTATTTCGCAATATATCATTGTGTATAAATTATAAAATATAAGTAGATATCTAATAGTAGAGATAGAATTTATGCGAGGAAGATATGATTACGGAAAACGATGATAATTTCATTAAATTTATTATGTCTAGTCTTCTGTTTTATCAGTGAAGTTGCACAGCTCGACTGAAAGATCAAATCAAAGGAGAAAGAATTAAAATAGACAATAAATGATGTTTTTTGTTAAGGCCTTTTATTAATCTTTTTATATAGTTTTTGGTCAATTTATAACTGTTCGTAGATAAAATAATGTAACATAGGCAACGTTGCATATAATAATAATAGCAATTAATCTTCATTATCCTCTTGATGATAATAATCATAATAATAATAATACTAATAGTAATCGTCGTCGTCATAGCGATAGCTGCAATAATCATATTAATATTGGGATAATCGTCGATATTGCTTAATCGTTAAACGCACGGCCATGAAATCGCTGGGGGGGGGGGGGGGTTACAAAAGCTTAAGACTAAGGATTAGCCGTCCGGCGCCTAAGATACTGCGCGCTGTAACGAGGAAACGAGTAATATTTCTCTTACTATCGAATCGCCCTGATACGCTATTACGATGCTGTGACTCTTAAGAAAAGCGAAACTCAGCCGAGCGCAATTTTCGCGAAAATGCAGGGACCATTTCGAATCAAACGTCACCGGATCGATCGTGTCGTATTGCATTATCGAATATCGAATATGCGCGAGTACTCGAGATCTTACTGCGACGCCACATTGCTCCATCCTGCAATTTTTCAATATAAAGAATGTAACTTTTCCCAATATATGGATATCATTCTTTTTTATTTGTTGTTCCACGCGTATTGTTCCATACGTATTCTATTTCTCAGGATTAGGAAAATAACGATAATATCGCTTATCAAAGAATTGATGCCTTCATGCAAATTAAGAAAAATATAAATGTTTTTGTGGGCAAAAGCTGCGACGCAAAGATCTTACGACGTACGCGCGCATCCGATATAAATGTCCGGGTACCTTTGACTTTCGCTGAGAATGATATTCGCTGAGAACGGTATTCAGTATATTTAACCCTTCAATGACGGATACTCAATTCTCCGTACGAAAACGCGAAGAATTTTCATGGGATATGTGCACGCCACATAACAACACCGACACACCTGCATTATTATTTAAGCGACTTTTGATTCTCGCAATACACCGTCCGAAGTATTATTTTCCGCGCACTACGCTAGCATCCTACGTATCGAGAAGACCAAATATAAAAATACGTATTCTTATACCTTTCGCTAAACTAACGAGGCGCAACAAATAACCCCGTATTAATCGCGGGCGAAGATTATCGAAGGATTAAGTCGGTTTAACTTAGCAGAACGTATTTTATACTTAGAGAACGAAGATATGCTTCTAACAACGCATTCATTATATTTACAGAAGATGGAACGCCTTGTCCGCGCAGCACCGAACTCCAGGTCGCAGGTAAGCCCGCCGTGTGTTCCCTCGGACAATCCGTTTACGCGTATGTGTGTACATTTACCGGACATCACCGCGAGCCCTTTCAAAGCGAAGTACTAAGTGGTACAACACAATGGCCATTTACAGACTAGAGATCAATTTAATATAATTACAAGCCAGGGATAAAAAGATTTGTTTCGCCGAAAAAAAAAAAAAGTTCACGGAGATATATTTACAAGTAATGCTTCGGCTCGCGTATATACGCGCGCATGGAAAACACGTTAGCGTCGTTCATGCGCGTAAGACACACGCATATAGGAAATCGCTCGAATTCCGAATAAGGCAAGACGGCTCGAATCCGTCGCGGCTAATCCCCGCTCTGCGTGTCGGCGGGATACTCGCCTCAATTCTCGCGCATTTCCTACGGTGATCGATACTGTAACGTACGTCTATAGCAGACGATTAGAGAAGACTTTCCTGAAGGATCCGGCGGCGGAAACGAACGGGAGAAAAGACCGACAACATCATCGTCCGAATATCGGAGACACCCTCGCTACTCGCGGTCGTCGCTACATGACCGTCTAACTAGTACACACTGTCTAACTAGTGATACTAAAAAATATCCATCTTCCAGGCTATTCGTCGACAAAATAAACTTTTTTTTTTCCTCTCCGCTTTAGTCCGTTACTAAGACACTTGGTAAAAAACTTGGCGCTACGCTTGCGTTTGGTATAAAAAACAGTTAAACACTGGAATGGCATTCGTCCGACGACACACGTCGCTATCTACACAATGCAGTCTGCTTCACATTAGGCGATGACGGGGAGATGGGGAAGGGGAAGGGAGGGGGATCGTTTGATTTTTCATTTAAATCTCTTTTATTCGATCTTCAATGTCTAATCAATTCCTTCTCATCTGTCTCTCTTGTTCTCCTTTACTTTTCCTTCTCTTTCAGTGAGCTCGTTAACGTGTAATAAATCATCTTTGATAAATATATCCAATAAACTATATAATTCTTTAAATAAAAATGATTAGGCGCTGATATCAGGAACGATAAAAACAATTGAGTGTGCAATTGTTACAAGTTTTTTCGACGATTGTTAAATTTAAAATTTTTCGATTATGTAATCTTGAAAATCGACATCGTCAATCTTTAAAATACTCCTCTTTTGCTTCGTTAGAATTCAAAAAATTATGTTTCGATGTATACTCTCAACGATAATTCTTAACAGTAAATTTTTGTTTGAAGAAGATTTTACATGATAATTTAAAGATAACCGTTTTAAGGCCAATAATCGATAAGCATACGAGATGTAATTAAATGATTGAAATTCAATTGGGAAGTCATTAACGTAAGCCTCGCTATAGCGTTAATTGCCCACTTTTGATTCCACATTGATCAACTGAAAACTCGTTCGCAGGACGAATTTCCAACTCGTTCAACTTTCATTCTGTTTCTGTCTTTCTCTTTTTCATTGTCTATCGTAAACATTTCATACTTCAGCACCATCTAAGCACCACCCCGATACGTGACTACTAAGAACTACTAACTGATTGACCCCGTACCGTTAAGGCCCGTTAAGTTACTCTCTGGTCGGACGTCTTCGATCTGCGATAATAGTTGTTGAAGGTATAGGCGAAGAGCAGAAATAGAAAGCAATTCTAAGCATTGTCGACATCTCGAGCGCAAAAATATAATTATCTAAATGACAAAAAGGCATTTAATGTTTTCAAAAGTTTAAACCTCAAAATATTGGAGAACTCGTAAAAATCTAGATTCACAAACTTTTGAAATCTCAATTGTCCGATTTGAATAAATTAAAATTTTTACTGCTTAAGTCAAAACTTTACAGAATTTTATTTTTATTGAGCTTGAAAAAGTAATTATATATCAAATATAATTTAAATCGATTATCTAATTTATAAAATTTAAATCGAATATGACGTACGTAATTGGATGTACAATCAAATATAATTTAAAATCTGTTTTCATATTCTATTTTTAATACTAATCAAAGGTATTTCGTAATACGTTGTAAAAATAAAAATTTTATTCCAATAATCAGCATGCAATAAAATTCAGTCCTCATCATTCCATTTTTTTTCTTTGCTTATACAAATCTATAAGATATAAGAGCTTTGCATCTCTCGAATATCTTTTCATTCTACTACTTCAAACTATAAAATCCTTCAGCTACAAAATATTTTTATCCTCGTTGTGATCCAAAACGTCCGACCTCATTTATCAAATCAAATCAAGAATCAAGCACGGCGAGAAGCGTAATTATTTACGCGCGCGCTTGACTACCCTTATTGACGTCAGCACCTACTCGATCAGTCTAACTTAACCTAACGCGCAAAGGCTACCTGGGCTATTGCGATCCTCGTGGCCGAAGGGGAAGAACCACCCTCAAACACTGTCCGACGCAACAGACATCGGTCTCTTGTAAGAGAGGGCACGAGGTACCGGTATCCTCGAGCATCCTTCCTGGGGTTTCGGATCCTTTCTTGGGGTGACCGATACATGAACGTCCTGGGGCACTGTCATCGTCCCGTTACTATCCACCCACACTTTGGCAAAGTCCATGTCCGCGGTACCATCGGTCGAGGTGGTCTGGTAGTCTCTCAGAAGACCCTGCAGCTTTTGCACCATTTGACGCTCATCCTTCAAGTCGCCCAGTTTCTGCAGGATCTGGTCAAGCAGTGGATTCGTCGTTTTAGTAGGTGACGATTGGAGGGAAGCTGTGCCCATGGGGGTCCGGATTCTCCTGCCGTTTCTATCGTATTGGACACTAAAATTCGGGCTTGGCCGGGATTGTAGACTTTGTCTACCTGGACTCTTCCGTGAGAAGCTCGGCGTCGTGGTGCACGTGACCGGCGTGGATTTCGGATCCAAGAAGGTATCTGTCTGGATGCTGGCCCGCCGCCTAGTCTGTCGACCGTTCCACGTGGCGCTACTGCCGACTGGCGCTTGGGAGAACTTGGATGCGCTTATTGGCGACAACGCCTTGCTGATACTTCCAGTCGGCGTTGACTTTCGTAGCGTCCCGTAGCTTCCGTTGACCTTGTTGCGAATCGAACCTCCGCGGTTCAGTGGGCTACCTTCCGGGCTGGAATTGCTGTCTTTAGGCGTCTTGCTACCAGACGACGTCTTAGATAAGTTACTGTTCTCTCGCGCGATGGAACCGGCACGGGGAGTTCTGTCACCTGTCGATGAGGACGTCGCGCTCCTGGACGGGGATGAGACTCGTAAGGGACTCGCCAGTCTGTCCTTCCGGACTACCTTGCGCAGTCCGGTCTCGATGCTGTCAGTCTCCACGCCAGATCTTTCCTCGGGTTCCGCTTTTGGAGGTTGCTCTGAAACAGGCAAAGGAAAGACGCGTGTTTACGCTGGATATCCGAAATTATAATCTGTGATTAATTAACTCATTTGTTGATCCAACAATTTCAAGTTATGTTACAATTAGAATAGATAAAAAGTAATATTGAAACGTTCACGGAAGATACAATTTTCCGATACAATTGTCAAATACTTTAAAATTATCTTTCTGATACATAAAAGAGTAAAAAAGTATATAATTTGATATACAAATATATTAAATATAATTGTATAATTAATTAATTATTTTAGCAAGTGCTATACAAATGTAGATGTAGTACGAAATCAGTTTCTTTATATATTTCCTGGCAGTTATGTTGATATTTTTATTATTACGTAATGCGTATTATATAATAATGATAAAATGTATACGTATCTTCGTAATTGCTCTTTATTATCATAAATTTATTACGAAAATTAATAAATTCGACAGAACTCATTAATTATAGCTGCAGCTTGAAAAAATGCTTCTGTTTCTATCATTTAAAACAGGAAACTATGAATTACATAAGTAAAGTTACACAATTTTGTAATTAGCATTTCAACCTTGTCGTTTCCGTGTAGCAATCCATCAGCGTGTCATTATAACGACATTTTCGATGATAAATGAACGCGCATTACAATCGTATTCGGAACTGAGCCGATTTTTTTTTTTTTTATTATCGAGAGGTATCAACTTTCACAAACACAGTTCAGAATCTGAAAAATATCAAATCTCTCCATTTAGCACATTTAACATAAACAAGGTAAAAGAGCAAACCCTGACACAATTCAGAATATTCGTCCTCTCAATTTGCATCGACAAAAACCACGCACCTGCGAAACAAATATAAAATCCAAGGCAAATAAAATCTTTTATCGGGACTTCCAAGAATGGTTATCATAAATGTTCTACTGCTTTATGTAATGCGAGCTTGGGATTTTCTACATAATTCTTACGTAACACCTTATTTAAAATTTTATATAGATGTCACCGTTATGTTCCATTGACTTCACATAATTTGCGATGCTTATATAATTTTCATGATATATATGTGTATTTAGCGTTATTGATATTAATGTTAAGACCATTAATATCATTTGAGCGTAGGTTACATAGAGTCCTTATTATCAATTGCATGAATATTTTCATCTATTACTGAAAGAGAAACAACGTTAAATAGAATTGCATTGCAATTTTTTCCACACAAAATTTTCCGTAGGAAATTGGACTTGTCCATCAAAATTTATATCGTGATATGTTGCTTTATTAAATCAGATTAGAATCAACTTTCGTATGTTTCTTATGAAGTGATGTCACCACGTCGCATTTCGTCCCACATTTCATTTTCGCACGCACCCACGTCTAAACTACAGAGAAAGTCCATTCTTCGCCGAAGAAGAAAAATTAGATTTTTAAATTCATGTATCGATGCCATGCGAGAATGGCGTCGATTCCATCAGAACAAACGTACAAATAGGAAAATAGTAATCATGGGAAATGGCGATCACCTTCTTTGCTGAGTTAGAAAGAAAGAAACGACATTTCGAAATAGGATCCGTCGAATGTTGAATTTAAGCTTTATTAGAGTTTGAAAAAATCAATCAGATTCTCGATAATACATTGCGCTTTTTAATCCGATCGGTAAACCGAATTCAAAAACGTTCGCATAAATATTAACCCGTTTAGTTGTTGAGCTACAGTGGGCGTACGTACATTCGTACTTGTAATTAAAATCCAAGAATCGAAAATCTATTTCGAGATCTCGTCCTAGTTACACGGTGCTGGTCAAACTGGATTCAACCTTCATCGATCTAAGGAATCCTTGGAACTTGTTATTAAAATTACGTAAATAAATTACTAATTGAATTTGTTGAAGAAACTTGCGTTCACGTTCATGCTAAACGCAGTTTTAATGTTTGGTTCGATATTATGACATCTGTTCGATATTGTATAAGATGTTTATAACATATAAGAAAGTAAGTACATAATTTACGGAGATTTATGATGTATAACCAGAAAATTATGTATTTCGTTTAAATACTTCATCTGTATCATTCGATCTACAATTTTATTTTCACAAAAAGAAATTCAATTCTAAGAACGAACTTATCTTTCATCTGCGAAAAACTCCACTGGTAAAATGGTCAGAAAATATTGACTTTTTAAATGTTTTTTTACTATCCTACTAGTGAAGTTTTTCGTAGATGAAAGATAAGTTTATTCTTAGAGAGAGAGAATTAAAAATACAAAGTGGCTAATTTTTCTTGTTGCATTACCTTTTTTTTACTAAATAAATGATTGAATTGTTGAAATAAATTACCAATTAAAGAATGCGTATTAGTAAAGAAAAATAACGTAACAAGAAAAATTAGCCTTGTATTTTTATCTCATCCAGGAACTGTCGCAAAATAACTTCGTGTTACGTTGAATATTGTCAGATGACGGCGACACGCTCAGAAACGTTGGAACGAATCCGGTGAAATCGTGAAATTCTTTTTGCTACCTTAAAAAATTGCACATCGTTACCGGACCCCATTCTCAATAATACTTGATGTACGATGTGACGAATGAGCATTCCTTAAAATCAACTCATAAGATACTTTTTTATAACTTCCAATCTTTTTGATTTTGATTTCTATTAATAAGATTTAATTTACAAGGTTTACAAGGTTGAAAATATATATATATATATACCTGTAGTAAGTGATTATTGAATCCCACTTAACTGGATGGCAATAATTATATAAATTTTTAAAGCGATCTTCCAACATAATCAATTTAATTCTTGAAGCGTACACGAAAAGGATTTTGTAGTTATATATGATCTTAATATATTTTCACGGTTGTCTCGCCTACCTGTCTTAATCGCCGCGATTTTGTTTTTACTCTCGGTGCCAAGGAGAAGTTCTCTCGCCCGAGTGAACGCGGATCTCCTTCGAAACCGAAGCGAAACGCTTGGTATGCGAACGTGCTGACGTGCATCAGGGTGCACATCGCATGCATATCTCTTGCCGTTAAAACAAGTCAACTGCCTCGATGCACGTTTTTGGAAAACATACGCATATGCGCGGTCTAGCGCCGTCGCATAAATTAGAGATACCGATGTAAATGAACGAGTCATCGGAGGTCGCCCCTGGCAGTTTCGCGTAAATCCCAATAAAATCCCGCAGGAATGACTGATCCGTACAGTTATTTGGACTTAGCGAACCCATGGACCTGAGGCTCAGTATACACCGCGGATATTTGCATACATTTACACATCATATATTCTCATAAACACATGTTTTTGAGTGATAGCGTAATAAACACTTCAAGAAAAGTGGAATTAAGATACGATCTAATCTAAATAATAAGAAAACTAGAGATAACTAGACCTATGTATATATATGTGTTTGATAGGAAACAAGACAGCGACAGCTAAAGCCTATATTTATGTGCATATCTTAATTTTTTTTTAAATTCAATTTCAAGATATTTTACTTGCCTACAGAACTCCTCTGAACGATCCTTTTATTTCTCGCAAAATGTAACGCGAAAGTTTATCTCGATCGTATCGAGACCGAAAATAGACTAAGACGATATGATATGTGAGAGAGTCAATTTTAATTTTAAAATAAATTATTAACGGTTGGTTGATCCAACTTTTTGGGAAACCTATCAGGTAAATATGTGTATGTCTTTATTTATTTAATAAAAAAAATGAAGACAGATTTGCTTATCTGATAGGTGAGTTTACCAAGAAGTTGGAACGACCGGCCCTATATTCTGTAAAAAATTATTTATATACAAAAGAATCATGTACGTGAAAGAGGAAATATAAATAACGTAAATAAAAGAGAAAATAAATATAAAATATATAAATGTATAAAAAATATGTATGTTTTTATATACAGAATTTCAAATTACGATCTTTAAATTATATGTATAAGGTAGTTTTTTGCAATTATTTAAATAAATTCTACTTGTTTGCAAAGTATCATAACACATTATAATAATGAATTATAATCATGAATTATAATAATGAATTAGAACCTGAAAAATATACTTCATGAAAATCTTAAAGGAATTTCGAGACGCAGTTATAAACTTATTACAAACACGCAATTTCAAGTCAAAAACAAACATCCCGTTATATACGTCGTCACGTTTTGAATTATAAGTTTAATAAGTTTTTCCTTTTAAAAAGTTGTTGTTTTCACGTCACTCTACGTGAATAGCGTCCAGGTCACCGGGTTAAGTTAGAGCCGTCCCCAAGTCCGGGCGATTTGCCACGAGGAAAAGCGTCCGGACGATCGAAGCGGGTCGCGGCTGGCCGCGACGGATTTTTTTTTCTTTTTTCCACTTGCGGCAATGCGTCAACCGCGTCAAGTGAGTCGAGTGAGTGCCCCGAGTACACGAACGCTCGCTCAGCTCGCGTGTGTTCAAGGCGAGAGTGTTATCGAGGATCGACCGGCGGCGATTGTTCCCGAGGACAGGTTGTTGGAAGATCGCCCACGCTCCGAGCGATCCCTCGCATAATCGGCGGTCGTAGCACCGGCTAAATGTCAGCCCGGCCCAGCCCGGGACGCACGGTTTTATAACGCCGTTCTGCGCGCCCGTGTACTTTGAATATTAATCGTTCGCAGGGTGGTCCGAATGTGTCGGGGTCGGGCGCCCGTGGACGATTTGTAGAGAGAGCCCGAGGTAATTTGACGGTGTCCTCGCGTGTGTGTTCGAGCATACGCGCGAGACACGATTCACGAGCCACTATCGAATATCGCGTCCGAGGTCTTTGTCATGTTCACGATTGACAGGGCGATCTCGATGAATCGATATAAAAGGCCCGCCCGGTCCCACGTCAACGGCGCGCGTGTAATTAATGCCGGGACGTACGTACGTTCAAACAGCGAAACGTCGTACGTGTGCGTGGATTCGTATAAATTCTCAATAATTTGCGCACATTGTATGTAAATCGCGTGGGATTTATGCGACAGTTCGATCGAGCTAGGGAGATGCAAACTAGACTTTCATCGCGCGGGGTCGTAAGATAGCCTTTACCGGCTCATTTAAGCGTACGTACGGGCCAACGGGATTCTCGGATCTTTACATCAATTTCTGCTTGTCAACGAATTATTTCTTCCCTAGTTGAAAACACGACGTCAACAAATTGTTTTGAATCGTGAGAAAATATGCCCACGAACCACGAGATCGCGTTTGCATATCGGGCTGCTGTCTGCTTAAATAGACGCATCGTTATATTTATGAATGGCTTTAGCAAAAGGTTATGAGAGAGATAAGTTAAAGAAATAAATAAAGTAGTACAAATCCTTCCATTGTGACTGTGGCATTGCCCAATTAGAAAACAGCCTGGCACAGTTTGAGTGCACAAAAGAGAATCGATCAATTTCCAAGATTCTTTATCTTCAACGTGTTTTTTTTCCCCCTTCGTACAAAGCAAAACTTTCTCCGCGCGTATTACACATCTTTGTCTTTTTTCTTGACAAAGGAAATTTATCTACCGTCTATCTCTACCGTCGCGTAAAGCGGCCTTTGCGAGCGAATTAATTCGTCGTTGTCGATATACCCGCGAGATCGACGAGGCGGAGATAAACGTCGCGCGCGGCCGAGTATTAAATTCCGCGCGCGCGCGATCTCGTTCTCTCTATTTTCGCGTACAAAGCAGCTCCTTCGCTCATCCGCCGCCTAATCGAGTTTAATCTCTCGATTCGCGTCGGTCGAGTTTTTTTTCTCCGTCCCTCGCCCCGACACGCGACATCGCCTCCTCGTCCGTCGCACAATGCGCGTTTGTTCGTCGAGCGCGGCGCGCATCCACGTTTTCTCCTTCTTTCTCTCTCTCTCTCTCTTCCCGTTTTTTTCTCTCTCCTCTTTTTTGTCCCTCCACACTCTTATTAATTTCGATGACTCGCTCGGTTGATGACGGCGAGTGCACGTCCAAACCGCCGGGCACTCGAGACTGATCACCGTATTCACTCGGAACAGCGAAAACGAACGTCGCGAGACCTTATCAATCTCCCCCGAGAACAGAAACGATCCATTTTATCATTGATATAAGACGGTGGTCGTGTCTCGGATATTACATAAAAGGACGAATGTTTTACTTTCGCCGTTGCGAAACACGCGGGGGGAAGGGGGGATTTCCGATTAAATCCCGCGCGAGACGCGATAACGAGAGAATATATGTGTAATACCGGCGTCCACTTACTTTGACAATCGGCAACCGTGGGCGAGCCCTGCGTGCTGGCGGAATTCCCGTTGGCGGTGGACGACTGGACGGCACCGAGGCTACGATAGCCCTCGTCGGACACCTCGCTGCAATTGTCCGAGTGCTCTCCGTCACCGTGCGGTGACTTCTGGGTGTTCGCCGTGGTGTCTTTGCCGAACGGCGTCTCGAGGGCCGGCTGCTCCTCCTTGCTCGGCGTCGGGCTGCGGCTGCCGCTCGAGTCCTCGCTGCACTTGTAGCTGTAGATGGTAGGCTCGTACTTCGGCGTGTCGTCCCTTTCGACGGCCCGGCGTGCCACGCCGCCCTCCACGACGTATCGCTTCGTGAACTCGCCCGGCACCTTCAGGCCGCACTCCTGAACGGGGTTTAAAAAAGGAAAATCCCGTTGTACTCTTTTTCTCCTCCGGCATGCACTCATTATCATAAGGTCTCGCGAAATCATAGAAACTAATGTAATTAAAGGCAATTCCAAAATGGTGCCGCAAAAAGAGTTCAAAGTCGTCGAGGTACATTCGAAATTTAAAATGTTTACATTCAGGTTTCTCCCGAAATATTTTCCCTCGCGGCGCAAAAGATAAAACTTACCCGACTGTTTTCCTGCGGTTTGCCGTGATACGTCGGCGAGCGCGCCTCCTCGTTGGCATTTCTCCTGGACGACTCCGTGCTCTTCCGCGGTGTCGGGCTTCTCGATCTCAGATTCGCCCTGGGCGTCGGCGACCTTGATCTCTGTTTCGCCAAGTCGGCCTGGTGATTCGGGCTCGCCAGCAATTTCCTGTGAGGCGTGGGACTTCTCGAGCGCTTCTTCTGCTCGTCGCACGGCTGCTGCTGATGTTGTTGTTGATGTTGTTGTTGCTTGCTGCCGGTTGTCGGCCGGTGAGGTGTGGGCGATCGCGAGCGATTGCTGGAAATGCTTCTGGGTGGTGCGTGCAGCTGCGCCGATTGTAGATTCTGCACCGAGCCGACGCTCGACGCGGAACTCCGTCGGGTTCTCGGAGGTGATGATCTGACGGCGAAACAAACCAACGGCCGGGCGTTAACGGCGGAATTGATGTCGGTCGTTACCCGGGGTCGCGCTGACCCGGGAATTTTCAGTTTCCGCGATGGCGACGAAATGTCACGACGGTGTATAGCGCGTCGCCCGCGCGGACTTATAAGATAAGATCGGGAAGATTTATAGGAAAAATCGCGCTAGCGTAGGTAAACTCACTTCGCACTTATCTCTCGCAAGAGATATGACACAATATACGGTGTAGTCTCTGCTTTCACGAGAAAAAAAAAAGGCTATTTCTCTTTTATGCAAATCTAATGCACTTATGAACGGTACTGTAAGCCGCATAATGTATGCATAACGCGTGTTTATGCATCCACGTATTTTACTACCCTATAGTACGCGGAGTGACTTGCGACAGAATGTCGATAGTTCAGGCAGCGTAGCCAATGCAACATCGGATTTACAAACTGGATGGTATTTACACTCAAAATGTAGATAGGCAATAATCATGGTCGTATATGATTAGCATTGAATATAAAATAAAAAGTATTGGTTTCAAAGGAATAAAAATTTTGTTATTTAAATTAGCCTTGAAAATATTAGCGCAAGATGGATATGGCTAAAAATAAATTTTTAACGGCTCGTAACTTGAAAAATACATTAATAAATAAACGTATAATTAAAAACGAAACGTAAAAGGATCATAAAAAGAACTGCACACACTCACCGTTCGTAATGCACCTGCGCGTTGCCCAGATCGAAGGATCCACCAGCTTTTTGAATGAGCTTCGCCGAGATCATCGAGCGATGTGCTTAAAAAAAAAAAAAAAAAAAAAAAACTCGTCGTTAGCTCGTTAGGATAGAAGCTCATGTAGCGAGGATAGAGCTTGATAAAACAGCCGCGGTATACTCACAGTTTCTGCATCGACATGGATCGTGTTTTTCCAAATAGTGGCTGAGGGTATCCCATCCACCGCCGACACGCACCATCACGTGGCTACGCAAAACCCGGACGTAGATCGTGACCTTGGTGTCGCCGATTCGATACTTGCCCTCAGCCACATGGATCATCGGAAACTGTGTCGGGCACGTGCACTCCTCCACGATATCGCGAACCTGCAAGCAAGAAATAATCGCTGGCTTGTAATGTCAGATAATATTTTATATGTGCGTATAAAGGATTAATGTAATATATACATTATAATATACAAATTTTATTACTTCTTTAACTCTTTTCAAAATATTTATAACATTAAAATGTGCGACGTCTTGTTTTTTTTTTGTTTTTTTTTTAGTATTTTCTTTCGACTCAAATATAACAATCTCCGGAAATCTTGACGCGAACCATAGCTTATTATTTTCAGCGTTGCATTCTTTCTCTCTGTCTACACTTCACAAATATATTCTTTAATAATTAAAAAAAAAAGAAAATAGTATGATCGATGTATTTTTAGATTCGATCACAAACCACAAACGCGGTAAAAATATATCAGCTAAATTTGTCTTGTCTTTCCCCGAAACAAACGCAATCTTCTTCTCCGTTGCATTGTTTCACGAAGAGAAATACCGCCGAACCGAAAGGGGAGAGAATATAGAATGCCTCCGATAATTAGTAGGAACGAAACGAAATTCTCGGAAGTCGTACCAGGATGGGTTCCAGTGGACGTCCGTCGTTTCGTTAACAAGGCCGCGAAGAGCAGGTAAAACCGCTCGGCTTCGTCTTTCGAGTCGCTTTCAGCGGCGGCGGTCGCTCGCTGAATCACGTTGAACAAAAACGTAAGAGTCGCTCGTGTAAGATCAATTACCAGCCCGGGAAACCTTGCTTTTCCTCACGAGAAAGTCGCTCCCGCTCGCGGCGTAATGAAGGAAAGGTCGCGCGTCGCGATTTTGTTGGCCAGTTCGCACGTTGTGAACATGAATGTCAGTTTATTCACGTAACACGAATAATACTCTAAAGTCGTAACTACTTGTCATCGATTTTTTTCTTCCATTTAAATCGATATATTTATGTGAAAATTTACAGAATAAAATATCCTTTAGAATCTTTACCAATACCTTTGCATTAAGAATCATCAATTTCCCAAGTTTTTTTACCATTCGCAGTGCCTAATTTCTTAAGAAATTAATTGAATTCATTAATACGCTTGACACTCGAAAGTCCCGTCAAGTGACAAATTCCAAAAAGGGCGGGTTATTTACTTGAACCAGCACTGCGAGAGGGATCGTTTTCACAGGCATTTCGTAAACGCTCGAATTAGAAAGCAGAGAAAATTGCGCGCATTAAAGTTCCCCAATTCTTCAACATTAAAAGAGCGTCCCTTATTATGAAACGAGCTCGTTTCACCTCTCCGACACAAATGCGAGGAAAAAGAGACGCGCGCGACTTCTCTTCCCCTATATCGGGCGAAAACTTTCGAAACGTCAAGTTCGAGTTGGCGATTTCAATTGGAAGGAAGAGATATGCAAGACATGCAAGATGCGAATCTCTTTATCGCCGAATAATAAAATTAAATGGTTCCTATAAAAAATTGCGCAAAAAAAAATGCGCAATCATGGCGCGTCTTAGCATTTGCAGTCGTTACGAGGATTGCGTAGTCTCATTTAATTTTCACGGAATAATTGCACATTTCGCGTAATACATTTCGTGTTTTATGGCTTAATTGAGAAACCAAAAAAAATTCCAATTTAATTCAGAAGGTTTCTGATTGGTCAAATCAAGATATAAAGAAAATTAGTCGGATGTATTCGTCAAGTGAAGAAAAATAAAACTACATGGAAGCATTAAAAAAGAGAAACGTATTCTAAAAACTCGTTACTTATATCCTGAATCTTTTTAATGGAAATTAATTGCATTTTTAAGCAGCGAAATAAGTTTTAAATTTAATTTTCGTGAAGATACATAAACATGCTGTCGACTATATTATAATGTTCTAAATTTTATTAAGATTTTAAAACAAGAATGTATTTGAGACAAATGTTTGAGGCGTCGATTATGACATTATTAGAAATCGCATTTGAAGCCCAATTTTAAACAATACACGCCGGCAGAAATAGAATTCTTCATGTATGTCGACAGTAATTTTTTTTACATATATGTATAACGACACCGGCTGTAACGTAAGAGAGTTGGAGAAACACCTGGTAGCGTACACGCGAGACCTCCTTCCGCTGACCGATTCAATTCCTCAACACCGACCGACGTCCCCGTTGGCGTCGCTCACGATTTATTGTCCCGCGTGTTGTAGATACACGCCCGAGATCGACGTACCGATCGCGATACCCGCGACTCCTTTTCACCCCTCCCGCGTTATCGATCGGATCGGCCGATAAAGCCGGCTGATCGATCGATTCCTCGAGCGTGGTGTCGCAGAATGACGCGCCGCCCGGCGTGTGTGCAGGAGCTTTCGCTTCATATTGATCGCCGCGCGGCCGGGCCGGCGGTATCGCGGTCGCCAATCTCGCGCCGATATACACACGCGAAATACGGGCGTCGTGTCCTTGGGCATTCACGAGGTGGCCACCCACCGTACTCCCCTCCCCCGCCCCCACCCCCACCGACGTCCCTGACGTAATCATTTATCAATGAGCGCGCCGCCGCGCGTCGATATTCCCCGCCGGAAGTGATCATTAGCAAAGGGAGTATCGATGATCGCCGATCGGTGAGATCGGCAGTTTATCGGCGCTTTTATTCGCGCATGCGCTTATCGAGTCATCGAGGCCGCGATTTACGACGTCGAGGGTGTTTCCGTTTGTTGTGTTCCTTGACCCGGCAGCCGGTGGCACCGACACGGTGTGCCGTCTCATTATTATTTTTGCACGTCCCGATGAGGAATCGCCTAAACGTGCTCGGCAATCGGTTATGTTTATCGCGGGGAAGTGAATCGCGAGGAGTGCTACCTCCTTAGATTTTCTACGGATATAGCTGCGCTGCTCCTTGGAAGCTGAGAAATATTTTTCCTTGCTGCCCTTAACTCACCGCGCCTTTTCTTTTTCTAACGGCGTAACCAATTATTCTATAACTCGTTTTGCGGGAGAATTCGACTCGGTTTTTGGAAATAATTTCTCAATTTTCAGCGTTTTTTACAAGATTTATTAAATTTCCGATTCACTTTGACATTCGTACATCAGCAATCGAGTTTATGTAATCGATGATTCGCCTCAGCCGACCGAGCCGACCGATTTTGAATCGTTTCTCTATGATTCGAAGATCGAAATTTTCTCTAACAACGAACAGTAAATCGACCACGCTATCGATCACTCTCCCTTATCGTCGAGTCGGATCACCTTAAATATACAGGATGTCTATGGGAGATCCGATCTAACTTCAAGAACGTGTTTTACTGGTTCCCAAGATCGACCCAGATCCAAGCATCATGTACACGTCCGCATTTACAATCAGTTACGACTGTTTGAAATCCAACATTTACGTGTCAGACAAATTGTTCGGAATAGTTGGGAAACCGCGTCCACGTCCGCTTTATACACGCTTCAATCCCTTCCAGGAATTCCGATGAGCAAGATCGTTGATATATTCAAGAGAAAAAAAAAAACCAATATCGAGACCGTCGGCGAATTTCGCCGTAGAATGTTAATTTACCATAGAAAATTTCGACCGGCCAGAAATGTCATTGTACGACAGCCGAATCTGCGCCGAGCTGTCTCATACTTCCAATTAACACGTTCTCAACGAATTTCTTGGTAAGAGCTTAGACACACGCCTCGCGTGTCACCCGATTTCAGACTCGTGTTCAGCGACATGCTTTTGACACTCGTGGCAATAAAAAAATTATTTATCGACACCGCGTCGTTCCGCTCGCGCAATAAAACGCACGGCTTCGCCGTGTGAAATTCCTGGTCACGGACCACTGGGGAGCGAGCACGTGGCCAGAACCACATCGCGTTTTCCTCCACCGCGAGTGCCAGTGACACTTTTCCAGCGGACGATTTATACGGGCCGCGCGATAAATTAACAAGCGTATTGGTAATAAGCGACCGTCGCGGGCGGGAATTTTCTCGATGACGTAAGGTGACGCGATTTTTTTTTTTTTTTTCTTTTACCCGTCTCGTATCTCGAGGTGTTAAATAATCCATCCGCGGAACGTTACGTCGCGCCGAATGCAAATATGTACGCGGCGAGAAGATATAATAATATCCGTAGTTGTGACATACGTCGCACACGACCGCGCAGCTGCAAGTTTTATGGAGAAATTGTCGTATCATGTGGAACGTAAGTAGATTTGAAAACAAACGGTATATATTTAGTATTAAAATGTCGATACTGATAATGTATTTCTGTGACTTGGTTACAAAATGATGACATATATTATATAAAAATGATATATCGGCCAAAAAATGATCCCGATTTAAATTATCATTTTTTTTCTTAGATGAACGTTCTCAGAAATTTCAGCATGTAAAACTACATTAAGTTGTCATATTAACAAGTTTATTACCTCGTCTACCTCGTAATTATCATAAAAAGTCGATCGATTTCGTCCCTCGGATCTCGCGTGGCCTCGAATTGTTATGCATTAAAAATCCCGCGCGTGTCTCCGTTAATAGCAAGCGCCCTATCTCGCAAGTCTGATACCAATCACGATTGACAAATTGACGCGTTACATAAGACGGAATTGAAAATCTCGGTGCTTGGGCGAGATTGTTTTTTTTTTTTTCATGGAAGGAAACAACTCGGCGGCTCGGTAAATCATCGATTCGTTCGGCCGAACGAGCGTCCCATTGCGAATTCCGAGGGCGTTCCGGCTGACGTCGACTGCGAGCTTCCACTTACGTCACGTTGTCTCTCCTTCCAAATATTTAATCAGGTCGCGGAGTCAGTTAACGAATCCAGTCGCATCGCGTAGCAACCGTACCGCTCGATAATTAATAAGCTTTGTTTGTGCCGTGAGCCGTGGACGTGGTTTGATTACTTCTCATGAGAACGTCAGAAAAACGTCAAAATCTGAAATTACGATTGTTCGAACTTAATTGCATTTGGCATAAACTACGTGTTATTTTTCATAAACTTACAAACAAGCTAATACAATACATCAGTCCAATTGAATTTTCTTCTTAAAAACCCGCAATGGAATTACAGGCAATCGTTTTTTATTAACGTTACTTGTAACGTAAAAGAAAAATGGGGATAATTAGACAATGAGACAGCCAAACGTGAGTATGTCTGGCGCCTTTAGCGCAACGCAACACGCAGTAGCTTTGAGCGGCCGAGAAACACGAAAGGATATCGAACCACGTCACTATGAACTACTGGAGTAGTGAAGTAGTTGGACAATTCACAACGACTACCAGCCGGTTTACATATAAACAAACGTAGAGAACGATTTGCAATTAAGAGCGCACGTTAACGGCGCAGGATTTCGTCGGCTTTACGATGTACGCCTTGTCGCAACCAATCGTTGACTCGACCCTAATGGCACACTGCAGGGCTCGGCCGCGCAGATTTATTTACTCCGCCGATTGCGTTATCGTTCTGCACCGGCCGTCGAGGAGAACCCGTTTCCGAACGCTATTTTAAGAATCAATTACACGAGGTATTAACTCGACGTCATTCGCGTATCATTAACGCGTCGCATTAATTGCGCGGTGGATCGAAACCGGAGGAAGGAACAGAGTCGTCTTTTATATAGAGGAACGAATCGCCGATATATCAGAACTAAGAAATAGCCTATAAACTTTGCCTATATATAGCATGTTGCATCCGATAAACGAAATTGCTTAAAAGTTCGGATGGCGTACGATTTTTTTTACGCTGAGAGATATTTCAACAAAATTCCTTCGAATTACAATCGCTCGATTCCCAAGCGTACTGAAATTTTATACTTTCAGAAATTTCTTAATAAGCCGTAGAATTCATAATCCGTGAAATGAAATGTGAAGGAAAGAGAAAAGCGTACGATGTATTATACTTTGAAAAGAAAACGCAATGCGTACGTGTTAACATATAATCGCGTCTTTCTCATGAGTTTATGCGTTTAGAAAGAAACTTTATGACAAAGAATTTCTACTTTGACTGCATTGACGAGTCTCTCACGAGTCCGTCTCAACAAATGGGTAAATTATCGTTAAATGTTATTGAAACGGACATATGGCGACGTGCGGCTATAGTTTGCGTAACGTATAATCCTTCGTTTATTACGGAATAACGAAAGTATCAATGACGATAATGTAACCGGTTCAACGTCGGTTTTCTAATAGCCGTTAATGCATGTTAGTCTGGCGACAGGCGAAATTTATGGCGTTTATCAAGCGGATCCGGCTCGTTGTCTTTTCAGTCGGCAAATATGTTACGGCAGCGAGACTAATGGGTGACATTAGCGACGATAACAAACACCAAAAATCGATCGCGAAGAAATATCGATTAATTATATACTTAATTGCATCGCGATCTCGAATTATTAGACGGCAATTTTCCAATTGTATTGATAATCGTAAGGGATTGGATGTAGGACACATTCGCCATCTTCGGCCGACCTCTTTCGCCGTCCTCGACCGTTTTGCGACAGGCCAATTGTCTACGAGCTACTGAGTTTGTAGGCTACGCGTTTCCGGTTTGCGAATACGCTTATAGCTCGAATTAAACCACGCGATTTCATTCCCGTTTTGCAAAAGTGACGCATCGATTCTTTAATATGCAGCTTTCCATTTCCTTTGCTGACCACGTCCTTTCTTACTTATTTCACAAAGACAACCGTTAATCTTTTAAGTTTCAAACCTTACTCATGATTTCTTATAAAATTTTAATAAAGATATATCCACACTTAATGCTTAACAGTTTCAATTTGATTAATCTTATAGATCTGTAAATTTTATCATGTTCGAGATTTATATGTAAACCATAAATCTTCATATTTCCAATTCATTGAATTTTTATTCTTAGAAATTGCAATATGGAGCAATGTAGAACTATGGATATCTAGTGGACGATTGGAAACCAATAGATTGATTTTACGGATCGTAGAATTTCCTCTACATTACCCAAATAACCCGTCACAAATTTGTCGTCAGACAATGCTCCGCCACTGGCGAATTTTCAGAAATTTAGCATTCTTGTTAATTATTTGTCAAATTTATAATTAATTTTTCTGAAATATTTTTCACATTGTTAAAATACCTCTTCCAAAAACTAACTCAAAAGACACAAAATTACACCAATGATTATTATTAAATAATGAATTATCGCCTATTTTCAATCAGCTCACAAGCCCTTCAATTTGCAATCGCTTATGACTACAAAGCAACATTGGAAGAAGCGATAGTTTTCTCAGCTCGTTGTGACCAATGTTGATGTTGAACAAACGCGAATTGGGATACATCTTTTCGTACATCTGTACATACGTACATATCGCATGGGACAAATTGTATGGCGCATTGCAGGTGAACGGACAGAATGAATGGTTATGATGCTATAATGCAAGGCCGTCACGGCTTACGTAACACGACTCAACCTAGCGATACGGAATACGGATTAGTATCAGTATATTCGTTTAGAGAGAACGACAAGCTAGAGAAGGACAGAAAGAGAGAAAGGGGGGAGATCGGGCAGGAATTGTATCACCCACGCGTATCGAGATTTGTTGGTCGGTTGCGAAAATTTTTGCGGATAATCGTATCGCTCTATACGCAAAATTACCTCGCGATGCACGCTCCGAGCGATAAAAAATGTGCTGATTCTCGTAAAGCAACTTTCTCGCGCGCGCACGCAAATCGGATGCAGATAGAGATCTTTGCGCGCATAGCGCGCGCACTAATGAATTGCACGTAGTGCGTTTGGAGTTAAGGCGATAACGGGATTTGGTTAAATCTGGCTTAGGCAAGAATCGTAGCGATAATTACGATTATCATTGTATATCGTTTACACAAAATTACATTTCGCAATTAAGCTATTAAAAAAACAACACTGCCGCGCAACTTTTTCATTCTCTCGCCTCTCCCCACTTCAACATGTCACACTAATTCACCGGGAATTAGTATTGTACTTAACATCCCATAATGAAGTATCGAATTATTGAAAAATATAAATTGCCACTAAATGTTCACTAAACCAGTGTGAACAAATTGCCAGTTAAATCGACCGCTTCCCTTTGGCATTTAGACAGTTTATGTAGATAATATAGATAATAAGATGTAGAAATATTTTAACGTAGATGTAAGTCTAATCGTCCTACAGCAACAATCGGTCAATTATAATAATTCATACTGCCCATGCATATTTATTTAGATGCCCACCGGGCTCCCTCGTGCACAGCTGTGCACGCTATTGTAAATGCGATTTCCATTATATAAGATTTTCGTTACCGATCCATAAATAATCCGCGCCGGCGAAATCCCGCCTGCCGAATTGTACTCCTGTGGCGCATACCTAACGAGTTAATTCGAATCGCTCGCGTGTCTGCGACACAAGCGATCGCGCGCGTTATTTACGTTCATTAATTTATACATATAGTATATCGTAACTTTATGTTATCGCGGTTTAATGAACAGCAGCGGCCACGCCGTTTAATTACTCCACGTGTTACATGTCGGGTCTCGTAAGCGCCACCGTCGTACGCATATTAAAAATCGACGTAAACGGTAACATATCGCAATTACAATTCTCAATACTCTTTTCTTGTTCTATAAGATTCTCGAGAAGGGGTGTCTACAAAGTTTCAATCAGTTATTAATTACGCGATGTAAGAAAGCCCAGGGAATCCGACGAGGGGAAAAAGAGTGATGACTCCTCAAGGAACATGTCTCTCTTCCTTCCTGCCCGCAGCACATCGATGACTTTCTAATATCCGACGGCGAATCCGCGTGACGCATCGAAGAGCCTACGGGGGAGGGGGAGGCCACGGCGAATTAAAAAGTCGCGCGGCAGGTGCACTTCCTGTGATGAAACGCGCGAAGGAGCCGACCGCGGTAAATCCTTTCCCTAATTGACGACCATTAAATCTCTTCACGGCGATCGATCAACCGTCCTACATACACGCGCGGCCGTTTCTTTGTGACACTGATACGCTTCGCGTGTAACGCCCTGACGACCGAGCAAAAGGCACAGCCGGTTTCAATCGATGCACTTGCGGTATATACGCCTTGACGAACGCAGACAATCGCACCGTACTGGTAAGTACCGGGAGGTTTATGCCGATTTTATTACGTTGTCAGAGAGACGCGCGCGCAGCCCCATTGACATACATTATTTCTTATGTCATCGAGGATTCTTGTGTCATCGAACGTTGCTCGATGGGGAGGGAAGCAGAGAGATCGAGAGTCCGTGATAGAATTGACAACAAAGGTCTCTCGGTAAATTACGCAAAACAATTTTTTCACAAAACGGCACTTACATTGAAAGAAGTGTCCTTTCTTCGCGCTTGACGCATAGAAAGGATGTTTCTTTCGACAAGTAATTGTGGCTTTCCAAGGTGATATTGCGACGGATAGACGGAAAACGGAATAAGCGTCGTGAATAGATTATTCTCCGCCAAGCGGAAAGCCAGAAGAACGGGTTTCGAAACTCGGAAAAGGTTAATACGGCGAGCACGTTTCCTCGATGCGCAAAATAAATCACTAATTACCGGAGGGTGTCTTCTTTTAGCGCAATTAATTTATAGACTTTGCATAATTGCCGGCTGCCGAGGTAGGATCGTATATTTCCCAAGACAAGCGGAATTATCCCCGATTTTACATCAGACATACTTTATCGGCATGCGATATTAATAATCCTTGTTTATTACCGTGTATTGATGTTAACTAAATGTTAGATACAAAGATTAATTTGTCTTGATCGTTTTAGAATGACTTACAGCTAGTCTTGATTAAATAGCTTTGATCGGCAATACTAATAATCCTTTCATAAATTAAAGCGCCGTTTTATCATAACCGGAGAAAAAATATTTAAACAATTTAAACATTCCACACAAATCTACCTATAAAAATAAACTCATTTTATCCCCGATTATTTTCATCTCTGTTTATCGTTGAGATTTAATAAAAAAAAAACTTTACAAATAATAAGTAAAATTTTGCAAAACATATTAATAAGAAATAAGCTATATGTAATATGCATCCTAAGTGTGTGTGTACATATTTCAAGATACAATATACGCTGCAATTTTCGCTGATCGAAAGGAGTGAGAAAAGGAGTGATTATCCGGAATTTGCATCCCACAGGCGCGCGTGCTCTCTCCCCCGCGGGAGGAGACTCGCTCCTGCGCGGGAAGAGAATAATTCACCGACAAGATCAGGAGATCGGCCGTCTCGGGCTGCGTAGATTGCGACGTGGATTGCGCGGCATGCGCCGTCAGTATGCAGCCGCATTTGAGAGGACAAGAACGTTGAACGCGGTGGAGGAGGAGGCACGCGCGCGCGCTGAGGTCACGCGAATGTAGACCTCGAAGACGATGATGGAGGAGAAGAAGCGGATGCAGGAGGAAAGTTCCTCGCGGTGCCCCGGCGGCGGCGACGGCGGCGGGATTAATTTTCCTCGCGTTGTTATGTTAATAGATACGTCGACACGCGGAAGTATTGCCGAGAATATACGAAAGGTTGCGCGCGGAACAAACGAGAAGTGTCCCGCGGCCTTTTAATGCGCTTGTCAGCGACGTTACTGCGCTTGAACTGCCATCGATTTTACAATGTTACGCGCCCGCGAAGAAAGTTGCCACGGATCGAATGTACAGGGTGTCCCGAGCCTATCCTTCGAGTGATGAGAAATTCGCTTCCCATGCAAGACTATCACAATTGCAGTTATTTCCCCCACGAGTGTATTAATTTTTTTTCTCCCCATCGAATAGATAAACAGATTATTTTTCTAGTTAATTGTAAAAATTCAACTACATTTAACTTGTAAGATACACTTGATATGTAAACTCATAAATTCTACATGTTATGAAGTTTTTTTTTTAATGAAATATATTTTTTTATGAATAAAAGAGTTCAGACCGAATTTGCTGGTTATATATTGATACATATCTACATACATAGGTACATGTTACAGACAGACATTGGAATGATATAGACATAGGGGATATAGTTCCGCGAGATATGCCGGAACTCTTCGTGAATGCGATCACTGGAGCGTAATGCAAAAGACTTAATTGCGTGGACTTAGAGCAACAGACAGTTGGAATACGCGGAATTGAAGTTTGGCGACTGAGAGAAATACAGTGGTATGCGAATACATGAGTAAAACGTGAAAGCTGACAGGCTTATTTCTATTGACGTGATATAACAATGTTAGCTCTATCATTATCTAGAATTTAAAAAACTAATGTGTAAAATTCTCTGATGTATTATCATCGGTTAGAACTTTTCGACTTTTGTTACTTCTGCGCGCGTGCGCGAGAATAAGATCAAAAAATATATTTTTTCTTCTAAGTATATACTAATTACCAATTAAATAAATGCTTTGTGAGCCAATTGAAATCAATTTATCTTAATCGTGTAGCTTGAACGGCGATGTATTCGTTTTGAAAATTCATTACAAATGCACGTCAAGGATATGATCAGCGGGGTGTCAAGAATGATCGAAGTTGCATCACTGCTTATCGCTTCTTTGCGTCTTATTTGCAAACACGAAAGACTCGAAACTCGATCAAGCCGAGTCAACTTTTATAATCGCGGCGTATTGCCGTGTCATATACGAGAGTAACGCGTGCAAGCGAAAGTGGCGGAAATTTCATTTATCTCTCGCCATTGCAAGCTGACCTACAACTCGAGGAAACTCGAGTGTCCCCGCGGTCGTTTAAAAATCACTCCAGTTGTTGCTATTAATACACACCAGGTTCAGTTAAACCTGCACTTTCTAGATAAAACTGTAGAGTAGAGCCAATTTTAGAAGGAGACTTAACTTTATAAGAGAGTGAAGTAACAGATTTTCTTCTAATAAATAGAAAAACTCACATTACAGAAAATTGTCATTAGCATTACGTTGCTTGTATAATGTTATTACTTATAAGAAACATTAAAAAGATTTAAATACATATAATTAAAATATCGTTTCTCATTTTTATTATACGTTATAAATAGATGAAATATAAATATATAATCGCTCTTTATTGTTCATCTCTTTGACACCACTAATTAATTTTACTAATAAATGTCAATTCATCTTTGTCGTCCAGTAATTCGATAACTTGTTAAAATCGATTCTCAAAGGAGTGAAGGAGGCAGCTGCTTAAAAGTCACTATTCATAGCCGGTCTTTCTGCCTACACAATGACTACGGAAAAATCATCTCCATCGTGGCCCGCGGGCGTTTCGAAGAGAATTGATCTCGATAAACATTAATCAACACATTGAGGTGCAATGACCAAGAGTATCGGACTGGTGACTCAAACAAGGTTACATCACAAATATTGACTCCGTGACTGGTCAGAAGAGGCTTAAGAAGGAATTCAAAACTCGATTGTCGGGTCACTTCCTAATCACGGCATCTGCCCTCGATATGATATATAAGTCGTTCCACATGCAGGTTATGAGTTCTGGATCTAGATGATCGACGAGAATTCGAATAGAAAGATTGATGATAGTAATGAAATTCATAAAAAAACAAAATCATAGCTGCCTAGATATGGAATTAGATAACAGATTAGAGAGTTAAATAACGGCGAAATAATTTAACATCTGTTATCTATGTGTGTCTGTGTGCGAAGAATTTTTTTTTTTATTAATAACTGAAATTGTTTAAGTAAATTATTTATCGAGGAAGCTGTATGATTTATGGATTTCTTCTCAAAGCTACAGTTTGTCTCTAAAGTTGACTCTTGACGTTATTTAATATATCTCCTCGTGTGCGGCTCCTTAACTGCAGAAGTGCACCTCCATTTATATGAACTTTTTTTCCCCCCCGGAATGATATCCTGCAGCTTCCGCATATATGACACTTCTTCCTGAAACGCTGTGTATAGATGTATACACGGCGGAGAAAGTGATGGAACCGCCGGACGAGATACTGATCGCTATCTTGGCATTATCATCGTCGACCGATCTTCCCAGGATCGTGCGCGCGCGGGGGAGGGCTCTCGTGGGAAAAGAGGAGTGTGATCCACGAGACGAGATTTGTTTCAGCGATACTGGATCTTGATCGCGAGAATAGAGTCCGATCGAGAGTCGCGAAGGTATTTCGTGCTTTTTTTTTGTTCGACGCTGAAGGATATCGGGCGAAAGTAAGAATGTCGTTTTATTCTCGTCTAGCTTGTCCCCCCAGCTTCTTTTCACTGTCCACGAGACATAATTTATTAACGATCGATTATAGCTTCACTTGCCAGAAAGCTAACATCTTACACGCTCTCTGATAAAGATCAGTTAACATCGGCAATACTATTCGTTTAACTCTTAAATATATACTTAGGTAGATAAGGAGATTAAGGAGAGATGTAGAAGAATTTAGCTGTAAAAAGAATTTAATAATTAATATAGCAAAATCAGAAATAAATACTTCTACCGATACGGATCTATTTAATCTAATTGACTTCTTATGCAAATGGCAGATTTATATACTATTACAAATTGGATTCGAATAAGCTCGTTGAAGAGATTATTATAACTGCCTATCTATATCTGCAAATAAGATGAAACCTGTAATATTTGTAAGACACTTAACGTAAGTTTCACATCCTGACAAATTCATCAAGGTATCTCTTCCAAACAAAAAAAAATCGCACTCTTTATGCATTCGCGAAAATGTTCCGACGCAAATAAGGCCTTAAATAATTCTACAAATAAATTTCCCCCCCGGGTGAACAACACGTTGTAACCGCGCACATTGTAATTCATCAAGATTTATGGCAGTATCGATCGTTGATCGTCTATTACACTCGCGATACATTGTCTCGTTTCCGACTTTTGCCCCATACGTAATCCAGAATGTGAAACTGGCGCGTATGGGTGAAATTTATATCTCGAAAACTCGCTCTATAAAGCGGGCGCGGCGTTGCGTTTGCCGAGGGTCGATTTAGAGGCAGTTACACGATCAAGGAAATCATCTAATGAAACGCCGGGGAATATTTCAACCTATCGCCACGCTCACTCCGTAATTGATGGACGCACTTACCGCGGATAATGTAAGACAACATTCGTAACGCCCCGATGGTAATAATAAAATTAATCTCTCACCAAGTCCTTATCCATTGAGAGAAACATCGGAAACTCTCACAGATTATTCTTATATACAAAACATTTCTGAAAGGTCCAAAATAAGCTAATCAATTTTGAAATATGTTCCATCATTGCAAATGAAGTAATTGAAAATAATTTTTATTGCGCATTCCTATATCTTAAATTAATTTATTGTAATTTTTCTTTAAATAATAAAACAACTTTTACATAAGAAGCTTTCAATTAGATAAAATAAAATAAAAAGTGAGAAGTCTTAGCAATAATCTAGCAGTAGGTCAGGATTTGTCTTATCATTATAATTATTTTGTTCAAAAATCGTGAACATTAAAATGACCTCAATTAACTCAGAATGCGTCCGTGAACTGGGACAGGAGTGATGTTAAAATTACATATTTACGCACAATCACAAATGAAGAAAGAGTACGTCCATGATTGAGGACACTGGCAGCAGGAAGGGTTAATTAGGGGGTCAATTAGGTCTCCCGCAATTTTGTTCTGCCTTAGGCAAACGCTCGCGATTTACGCGTCATGCGATACGAATATGCACATGGCAATGTCTTGTATTCGATATCTATTAAATTTCTCCACATTATTGTCGCGGAATAAGGAAAACTCTCTTTTACAGAACGTCGAACGTAAAAAAAAAAAGAACAGAAAAAATATAAACTGAAAGTTTCATTAAGAAATTACTGTATCTCAAAGTACCTAGTTTTGTCAACGGATACAGTTTATAGTTTAAGTAGAAGGTGTGACCGTCTTACATCGATATCAATTTATGTACACGAAATACCGTCGTAAAAGCCGTCTATCTTTAAAAAGACGAGCTCGTACCTTTTACACGTGTCTTTTTGTACTCCCACGCCCGTCGTCGGTTTTTAGATAAGGACGGTCAGCGTTCCGACCGGGACGACCATTTTCGTTTAACGACGTCATGCCCGGCATTGACAGTTCGCTGAGGGCCCATCGCGCGGTCAGGGACAAGCGTGGATTTCACTTATCTCGTAAATTCTGAATGTTTTCGAAATATACGCATATCACTATCGCCACGGTCGTCGGCCGACCGATATGGTACACTTATGATGAAATCGATACCAGCCACACAAAAATATCATTCGTAATACTAGTTACGTCATGCGTTATTATCGTTTGTTGCAAGATACACTTTATTTTTCAAGATGTTATTCCTTGGGCTGCCCGAAGCTAGTCCAAAGATATTAATAATTGTCAACTAATGAAGGTAATGTCGCTGAAGTGACAACCCACGCTCGTTCCACGATAATCTATCGTTCGCTAAAGCAAATCGGAGTACAACGCGCCGGCTTAAAATGTCCCAACTGTGTAATTGCACAACTAGCAACGTGTACAGGGGGGGAAAAAAAAGGGGAGGAAAAGAATTCGAAAGGTGATTGCAAATGGGAAAGAAAACAGTTACGTGGGCGGTCCGCGCCGTCGTGTCCGCGCGACTCTTTAATAATCGCCTCGATTTGTCAGTGCGCCGATTCTAATTACGAGTTCCTCCTCCTCTACGGCCATTGTGCTGCTCTCTTTTCCCTTTCGGAAGCTCGTTCCCCCGGTTGTTTCCAGTGTGTCGCGGCTAAATTAAAAAATACCGCAGAGAGAACCGCGCGCGCCAATCGCACGTCGCCGTAGGCGCGTATTGAGTTATTCGACCGAGAAGCGCGCGTCGAACGAAATTTTTGCACGCTCACACGGCTGCGCGAGCGGCGATAAATTATCACTGGCGAATTTCAGTTAACGATTCACGTTAGGTAATCGGCGATATGGCGTTGCAATAAACCCCGGCGTAAACTCAAACTGAAATATTGCGGTTCGCGAACAGACGGAAAAGAATGTGTCCCGCTGATGCGGTTGTATGTGAATATAAGTAGCGCGCGAGAATATTTTTCCTCTCTAATATGATATATTAATCTCAATTAATAAATAAGAAACAAATAAATTAGAAAGAGCCGGGTTATTTACGCGCGCGCGTAAGAGGAATAAGGACCGCGCGAAGCGTCAGGATTACCCTCACCTCTTCGAGAGAGCACATAATCGCCCTTAAAGAGATTAACCCGCTGTTTCAACATTCTAATTAAAAACGTTTCAACAACGCGAGAGACCCCTTCCCCGAAAGAACGCTCGGTACTTCTCGAGGCGCTTCACGCTTCTCGACGATCTCGGCGGAACACACCCCTGGAGCGCCAATTAGCCCTGACGAAACAGAATGTAGTGTCGTCGGATCTCACGGCGTCGCGCGCGCGCGTGAAAGGAAGAGGCGAAAAAAAAAAGAAACGTGTGAGATATGGCTACGCCGTGGGCAAGTTGAAGCGGCGGCGATTCTTCAACGCACACACGCGCCGCACACACGGCGCGGCAGGTGAATTCCGGGGGAATTGCGACGCTCTGTGGGCGCAGCTTTTAACGGGCGGGCGGGCGTCCCGGCGCGGAGCGGCGCGCGGCGTCGACGCCGCGCGCCGGCGTCCCGGCAATCAATACGCGCGCGAGACGACGACGACGACGACGACCCGACGTCCCGCAGAGCTCTCTCAGCTGTTCCATCCAGCACGGCGGCGGCGGCTGACGGCCAGCACGCCGCGCTTTTTCGTCTCACGATATTATTAGTTTATTTTCCCGAGACGTGCGATTCCGCAAACGTTTCACGGTAATTGAAAGGTTCCCCGTAGGAAAACGCACGAAGTCGTCCCCGTCGCTTCACGAGAGCTACGGCTCGTCACGCCCTTTATGCAGCGATCGCGCGCTCTTGCCTGCATCCCGGGCCCTGCTGCAGAGTCCGCCGGCCTTATTACGCGTCGAGGCGAAAACGTAATTAAGTCCAGTGGTGGTAAAATAGGATCTACGAAATTGGCCTGCAATCTGCCACGATATTTCGCAATTTTGTAGATTTAGCGTTGTTACCAGTCGCGTATTAAAAATGCAATTCTAAATTGCGCCGCGTAAGCTCAGACGGAAGTTAAATTTAAACGTATCTGTATCGGGTTCACATTGGAAAATAGCACTAGCTATGCAGGAGCAATTCGACAAGTAAAGATTCCAAAAATACTCTACATTAGTTTTACATGCATATGCATAGATATAAAAATATTTTGAAAAAATTATTTTTTTAAATTTGCGAGGATTGTGCGAGTTATTCCTACGATTGTGTGTGTTTAACGGAATTCGCGACTTCCGGTCGATACGCTCGTCGTATCAGCATAGTGCTTCGAGATAATTGACGTCGTTTAGAAGCACTTGAAGTGCACTGGAAATAACTGGGAATAACCTACATGCGCCGCGATAGAGAAGACCGTGCGAGATGCCGACGTCTCAGGATCCCCGAAGAATTTCCGACGAGGTTATTGGGGCGTGCACCCCCAAATTTTCTTTGATCTCTCCCTTCCGCGCAGAGCTTGATTATTGACGTATCGATTTGACGATAGCACGGCTCCCGTGTAAATTTGGGTGACCTGTGCACGGCCGCGGAAGGAATCATCCATCCGGAATTATCCTACCGGTACGACATGCCAGGTTTTGACCCAAAATAATAAAACGAATTCGACAGAATGTTAAGGTATTTTATAATTTAATAATAAGTAGGAGTTAAAATGAACAAATGAATATATCAACTGTTTGAATTCTAATAACATGTACATGTATATGTAACTTAGCGCGGGATATGTTAAAACACTGGAAAATAGAGGAGATAGTCCAGAAATCATAGTTTAAACGTTCGCAATTACTTTCACGTTGATATTTCGACCCCATGTTTCACTAGAATCAAAATCCCTCACGGCTCCCTCGAGGTTGCCTCACCCTTCCTAGCGGTCGCGTTCTGCAGTTTGTTGGCCAATGTTAACTGATCGGCTCGATGATCAGCCGCTTGTTCTGTTTACATCCTCGATTCACGGATGTCGCAGCCTAGAAACGATTGTGTTCATCTACGTCACGCGGCCGCGTATAATTACCGACCGGCCCCGAAGTGCGGCCGATCCCGGTATTAAATTTCTAAGCTATTTCTTCATCCCTCTCTGTGTTCCTCTCTCTCTCTCTCTCCTTCCCTCCCTCTCTCCTTCTCTTTCTGTTTAATTCGCGCTCGGCAAACAATGATTAGCTAAGCGTCAGACCGCAGGCAGACCTTGCGCGGCTCCAGCAGCCTTCTCTCCCGAGACAACATCTCAGGCTAATTGTACGTAATAACCGACACGAAGACTCGAAGAGCTCAACACCATTTATGGTATTCCCTGCGAAGGCGCGAACGGATTCCTCTCTCGTTCTCTCGGACAAATAGTAACTCTTTCTATCGGAGCGCAAATAAATCGCACGATGATCGATCGCGTCGTCGGCGAGAATTCGGCATAACAACCAAAAAAATTAATAGGGGAAAAAGACACTCGACTCGGTGTCGGACAAATTTGCTCAGTGATTCGACATCAGTTATTTTTAGCGAAACGAAATTTGATTCACAAGTTATTGACTGTTAGACTCTTGCACTTTACACAGTATTTTCATTATGGACAAATTTGAGATTATAAAGTATATATGTATTCTCGATTACATTACACTTCATTTATTTTCGAACATGGACGATTGTGCGAATATCATACGTGTGTGAATGACGTGTATACAAATATAAAATACGCGGTAACTTTGGAGTCAAACCTGAATCATACCTTCTTGGGATACACGTAATTCTCAATAATGAGAATTCTTAATAAGTAGAATCCGAAGAAAATTACGTGATAATCATAAGCACAATAACCCTGCTAATTATATCAAGAAAGAATTTATCAATAAAAATATTATAATACAGAATAAAAATACATAAACTTTTAAACAGTAAAATAATAACTAAAGATAGTATTGCGCAGCAATAATAAAATAATAAATTTTATTTTATTTGCATTATTAAAAAGTGCACAAAATATATGTAGGTTAATAAAATTAATATAACAATTACGCAAAGCTAAAATAAAATAAAACATTTGACATATTAATAAAAAATCGTATACTTTTTATTTATAAAAATTGATTTCTTTCATATATATATAAATCAATAATAAAAATAAAAATATCTCGATAGAAATGCTCTAAATTGAAAGCGAAAGCTTTTCCAAAGTGAAAATATGGAGCAGAAAATGGGAACAAAAATTGGCGATAATCCAATGTGGTTTCCAGGTAAAAAGAAACGACATACATGTCGTTCGAAATTTCACAAAAGTGCGCTTATCGCCAAACATGAATCACGATGTCACATATTACACTGAAACGAACGAAAAGGTCGACGAATCAATATTATTTTTTGATAATGAAACAAGATCCAATAATGTGTACACTAAATAATCTGAATTATGAAAAGCAAGGTTGAGTTCAAAAGGAAGAAAATAACATGAAGACACGAATATCGTGACGGTAAATAAAGGATCCCGTCCTCTGAGGTAACTTCGTCGACTTTGCTCTTGAACTTGATACGAAATGGGCTAACGGCGATCAATACGAGCTTTCGGCGCTTGCGAGGCGAAGCTCGGTCTGGCACGGGTGGCGGTAACTTCTCAGAAAACTCGCAATAGAATTTACCCCATGCGTCTCGCGAAATATTTACCTTTATGGGTTTTTTTTCCTAAACTACTATCTATTTACGATGCTGTACGTAGAAGAATGTTTTAGTTCTTTTAATTTTTTTTTTCATTGAGTTAAATCTAATTGCAAAAAGTAATTATGCTAAATCTTTGTAGGGAATAATGAACGTAATTAAATATATTATATTTACAATAAAAAATTTATATATAAATTTTATATATTATACATATATGGCGTATCCAATTTTAGATCAATAAACAGTTTCAAGTGAAGAGATAAAAATAAAAAATGAAGAATAGAGAGATGAGTATGCGAAGGTCAAGAATTCCAATATATATTTTGCAGGCAACTGTACAATACGGGAATTCTCATCGCAGTGATTAAAGACGCGTGTTGAAAAATCCAGACTCATTAAAGTGACGCGAACGGAAAAGTCACGGTGTGCAAACTGGTGGCGCGGCTGTTCCGCGGGATAAAAAGATACGATTGCGTATATAAATTTAAGAGAAAAAAAAAGTCCGTCTTCTCGCGCGCTGCGAATCCGCTTCCGTGATAAGCGAACGTGCCGGCGGCAACGGCAACGCGCGCGCGGTTTCGCGTTGCGCCATTTACGGGCAACCGCCCGTCGCGGGAACGCGAAACACACGCGCGCCGTGGTATAGAATTGCACAGTTTACCTCGGCTATCGATTAGATTCAGCCTTGTTAAACGCGCTATCTTATCGTAGGCCCCAGGAGGCCGTGGAACGCCGAGCCATCGCCGCCGAGTCATTGTGAATCATGGAAATCACCCCGCAAGTTCCGCAACCCGAGGTTCCGCAAATGCGACGTTAGGATTTGCCACTCTTATTTCTGGAGGACAGCCATAAATTGTAACGCGATTTTAAACGGTGCGAAACTCAAATGGACGCTGGTAATAAAAACAAAAGCAAAACTACAATCATAAATAAAAGTATTATATAAACGTTTCATGGATTTTATTTTTATCATAAAAATATGAATAAAATAAAAAATTATACATAAGTTTTGAGTGAGAAATAAAAACTTTATTGATTTTTGTGTGAATAATATCAGGAAAAATTGTTGTCATGTATATTTTATTGAAATTATTCTTAGCGACAGAGTTATTCGACGCATAGTAATTTATCGTTAAGCTTGATGCAAGAGCTCTCGCGCAAATATCTCGTCCTGCAAGTCCCTCCGTAGAGTTATCATGACAATTTCGCGATTATCGCTTCTCGAACGCGATTAGACGAGTTGCGACCGCGAGGTTGTTTATATCAAATACGGCTAACAAAGTCGTAACGCTCGCTCGATAAGATAATACGCGTGACAAGAGCGAGCCTAATCGATGGCCGGCGTAAAACACGCTCTTACTCCACCGGCTCTCCACTCGTTTTCTTCTCTCCTTCTTCCCTTGAATCATCCGCCGCCGCGTCGCCGCGAGGAAAGGCTTTAAATGCAAAAGCGAAGACGCTTCGGAGAATGCACCTTCGCGTCTCGTCGTGTCTCGCGGCGCGAAGAGAGATTAGATTAATTATCAATAAAGCGGCGGGTCGCCGCTTTGAACGCTCCGACACTTGACACGAGACGACGTAATCGTCCGTTTCGATTCAATCGCGATTCACCACCGTCCCGAGCTCCACGGCCCGAGCTTGCTCTAACGAGCAAGATCCGTTGCGCGATGTAAAAGTGTTAATTCTTAGCGATTAAAAAGGCGACGCGACGACGGGGAGAAATTGTAATTGAAATCAATTTCGTGTCAAACTATTTCAAGTTGAATGGTTTTTTTAAGTCCATCGATCCTTTTCTCCTTGTCCTCCGTGCTACTTCGATAATAAAAGAAAAAATCAAAAAGGCAGGAAAAGATTTCGTTGCGTGACTCGAAATTCGTTTTACTCGCGACAATGGAGAGAGAACCCACCACGTCCGTGCCTCCGGCATATATTTTGTTACTTTCGCAGCTAGAAACGCGGTAAATATTTCTGCTAATTACGGGGCCGACAAAGCGGCCTTTAGCTCGCCTCTACTTTATTGGAATCGAGGGGGCAACGCTTTCACAGTGCATTACTACTTGCAGCCGGCGCGCGCGCGCGCGGCCTCCCCGCGGCGCAAAGTGAAATTTATCCGACGGTATCGGCGACCGATCGCGAAAATCGACGCACAATACGCCCGAACGGCGGCCGTAATGACGCTCCCACGAGATTTACGGCGGTAACACGCGCCTCGGTCCTACCACGTTGCGACATGGGCAGCACCGCTGGCGTATCGCAGCGCTTATCCACTAGGGGTGTTAATGATATTACGATACTAAGGTATCGATGTCGCCCCGATATCCTCCTTGCCGCTCGGCACGTTGAACGCTACGTGTAATTACTTTCGTCAATATCGTCGGTATCAACGGAGATTGTGCGACGTGATTATTCGTATATCGTATAATGTTCTAAGAACACCGTACTGCCGTGCGCTTTCTCGAAGCGTATCATTTGTTTGTAGACAAAGTGATAATAATTCTCTTATCAAGAGAATTATCATCACTTTGTATTGTTACGTTTCATGAAACATATATATGTATGTGTATATGTTTCATTGAAAATTAATTTCCTCCTTACATTCCGCCACTTTTAATGCTAAAAAAAAAACCCCCCCTGGTATCTTCTCTGAAGATACTTTCTAAATTAATAAAGTGATATCGTTATGTAAAGCTATAATGTCCCTTGTACTAATGAATGTGAAATTTGTGATTTAATGCAAATTCCACTGTAATAACGTGAGAGAAACATTGGCATTCTCGAACGTTCGATTCCAATGCGCCGCATTCTCCGCGTTATTTTCTCTCTACGTATGATTTTGTACTTCGCACAATCTTCAAGTACGACAGAGATATCTCTTTGTGTTTTCGTAAAAAGAATAGATTTATAACAGCAAGAGCAGATTTATCGTAACATTCTCTACGATTACGTCGAAATTTTCTTTCGATAGATAAAGCGCTCGTAAACCTTTCCCTCCATCCAGGTACATACGCCACGAGCGTTTGGTGCCACGACGTCGCGGGAAAGCGTCCTGGAATTCCTGTATGCGGCTAAGCCGCGACGTTATCGCCCGCCGCGGCGCTGTAAGCCCTGGGGAAGGAATTATTCCGCTCCGTGAAATGCCGCGATTTAGCCTCGCAAACACGTATGCCGGTCGCGTGTATCGCCGTCGGTAATCGCCGCTTGTAAGACATACTCGCGAATCGGCTAATCCGACGTTTTTAGCTGATACAAGCCGGTTTTTCGACCGAACATTGTTATTATTATTATTATTATCATTATTATATATTGCACTGCTCTTTAATGGTAAAAGTAATACGAGGCGATAATAATCACATCGAAAATCACATAATAATTGAACATATAATTTATTAGATAGCTCGATAATAATTTACCAGTCGAATTACAAGTTAAAATTGTTATAAATATAAATGCATGACAAGTTCAAATGTTACATTCAATTTTTTAATGTTTCTCTCTTCTCTGATACGGCGTGTAGTAAACGATCGAAGCTATTGTCTAAGGTGAGGCCATAGTTCTTCCTAAATTTCGTCATTTCGGAGGGAAGAGGGAGGATAGGTCCTCTTTAGCTACGTCACTGCTTGGCCGTATCGTGATGTCTAGGACGGAAGTGTATAGAAGATACGGAGTGTCGACAGGTCCGCGAAGTATAGAGAATATTATGTTTCCATCGCCGGGGAGAGTGGTGTCGGCCGATGTGTCGCGTTCTCCGCCAGCGGCAGTTGCAATTAACGCCGAAGAAGAAATGGCGTTATCGCGACGCCGCCGGGCCGTCAGCGTGATTCGCGTGCACGACGGGACATTTAACGCGTCGTGCGCGCGTCATTATTGCTCGTTAATTTATAACAAGCGATCGACAATAAAATCTCGAATAGGTCGCGCGAATAGGTGAGAACGACTTAGCCCTATCTTTGCCAAGACACGTACGCGAAAAAAGGAAAAATTAAAGAAGTAAGGGATAAGGTAACAATTCTAATTATTGAAGATAAAATAATTTTCATTAATTCGTGTAAATTTAATGTAAACATTTTAAAAGGTTGTTAATATCAGTGTATAATAAGAAGTAAATTTTGTAATTTTAAAGAAAAATTATCTAAACCAATTGTGAATTTTGAAAAAATATTTAAAAATATTTATAAATTCCAATTGTGGTCAATATAATTGAAATATATGTCAATGTAAATTAATACACGTTAATGTACATTTTTCAAGTATGTCATATGTCTAATGTGTTTAAATACAATCTACAAAAATTACTAGAATTTCAAGAAATTATTAAATAAGTATAAGAAAGTTTCACATTGCAATAATTGTAAAAAGATTTCTGCTCTTTTATTAACACATGTATATCTGTCTTAAAATATTTAGTTTTACAAATTTGATCCATAATTATCTAAAATAATTTGACCTAAAATAATTTGAAAAGTTGACTCATTTTCTTAGCCAACAACCGCGATTTTTTTTACCATTTTTGACGCGACACATCGCGTTGTTGCAAAAATTAACAATCAAAAAGAATTGTTATCAACATTATAATCTTGTAGCAAGATTGTAATCTTAAAGCAATGTAAAATTTATTAAATATATATGACAATCACGTTTGTATTGCACAATTGCGCTAAATTGCAAAGACCGTATTCTTCTTTTTATTATCCTTCACAATACCTCAAAGTATAATACTGGATCTTTTGCGGTACCTGATACCCCGAAAGAGCAAACTATCGACACTCCATTAAACTTAAGCACCGTGACGTCCCTTCTCTTATTTCCGATCGCGCGCGATATTCACGGCTCGGCGTCGGTGGGTTAGGACCGCCATAAATACATCCGGATGGACCGCAGGGTCGCGAGTTATATTCATAGCCACGGCACGTTACGGTCGTCGTTGGCGATGATACGCGACGAGAGAGACGCGCGGATTCGAATACGCTCAAAGCCGGTCGGGATTTCATCGGAACCCGGTCACCGGAATCGGCGCCGTGAATCGTCGAGGGACTTTCAGGCTACCGAGGAGGGATTCCGAGAAGCGTCGCAAGTACGGCGATCGTTATTTCGAAGCGGTGCATCCTTTGAGAATAAAAGAGCTCAAATCTTTACAGAACGTTCTCGAGACTGATCCGTTCAAAATTTATGCGGGAAAACGAACTAAAATTTAAAAAAAAGAATTCAGTTTCTTACGAACGCTGACTTCTCTCATCGCGCGCGTATACTTCCATTCGGGGCGTGAAGGGTTCCGTCAACGTAGAACCGTAGAAACACGTCATCCCTCGCGCTGAGACTCGCACGTGGTATGTATATGTATGTATTCCAAGTACCAAGATCATATTTTCACTCACCAGCTCGTGGAGAGTCTTGAGATCGTTCGTGACGATCTGCGGCTGCGGCCCGTATATGAGGCAGGGCTGCTCCTCCTCGTACTCGTCATCGGTCTCCTCGTTGCCGGCGCCGTTTGCCGCTTTGTTCTCGGCGGCGATCTCGCGGTCGATCTGCCTCTCCATCTGCACGAGCAACGGCGCGAGCATGCCGAACTTGGCGCCGCGACGCGCCACCTCCAGCAGGCATAGTATTACGTGCCGCTCGTTCTTACGCATTATCAGATCCTCGGTCTCGAAGAGCAGGCACTCGATGATGCCGAGGCTGTTGCGGCACCAGTCGATGAAGTTCGAGACGTTGTCGCGGGCGAAGAAGGTGCCGGCCTTGGCGTTCGGCAGGTAGGGAACGTCGCCCACCTGGCTCATCGGCAGCGCCAGGGACGTTATCGAGCGTGTCATCGGCATCTTGCGGGCCTGACGGCGGGCCACGTAGTCCGTCGCGTATTTCCGCACGTTGTTCGCATGCTGGAAGCAGAAAAACAGGTCACTTTGTCATCTCCCGAGAGCGCGGGGGCGATAGAGACGTGACGGGTGGTGGAAAGACGAACCGCGTTTTGCTCGTTTTAAAGCGGCCTAAGCAAAACGTGATACTCTTCAATTTTCCAAGTATTCCTCGAGGTGAATTGTTCCCCTCTCCAATAGGATTATTGTCTCAAATCAAGCGGGTATTTCTATCTATACTTTCACAATGTCGTAATTTAGGGCGCCCTAGATCGCGAAATGCTCGCGAGGTAAACACGTGACACATATGTGCGCGTCAATGTTTCGCGACGCCTATAACGAATGTCGATATTTTATTTCTGTCGCCTGGAGTGTACGCGCGTAGAACGTACGCGATATTTCATTTCACGCTATTCAACACTTTCCCATACGTACGCGTCGTCCTCTCTTACATCGCGCGCGCGCGCACACGTACGCATTATTCAAATGCGAGACTTGACGCGGCATCAAAATCCTGGATTTAGCGCGACCATTGAAACGGCAGATGGCATCTGATGACCGTCATCCCCCGAGAAAAAAGCACTTAATGCAATATCACGTTATTGATTTAGATGAGCGAGAGAGAGAGAACCGCTAAAGACAGATACGGGATGCGCGCGCCCTTGTATGTCAAATATCAACGCCCTTACATGTCAAGTATCAACGGGGAAATGACGATGATGGACAGAAAAGAATTTCGATCGTGGCTCGCAAAATGAATTAAACAAAAGGGGCATGAAATAAAAATAATCGATTTTTCAAACAATCCTACAGGTATTTGATTAGTAATTTTTTTTTTTAATATTACAACTTTTACATAACGACAAGTTTGCTATTATTTTTCCAGCTAGATTTGAACAACATGAAAGAAAAGGCAATTAGTAGCTGTAACCGAGCTTCTAGTTTCGTGTTTCGCCGGAACACTTTTTGTTTTCCTTGCCTCCAATTTGATTACGATCATCGTATATGTCACTATAGCAATAGCATTATTTCGTCCCTTTAATCTCTTTTCCGTTTGCTCAACGCTCGGTTTCCGCCGAACATCTGCTCAAACGACTATATGTCAGCAAACTGGGTGCTCGTTTTAATGACAGTTCGTTGAACCTCTACGCTGCTCAAACAGAGTTGACGCGAGATGAGTTGACTCGTCGAGAGGTATTCGGGTTACGTTGGAAAAAGACGCGATCACGACCTGGAACAGTCGACTGCTAGAAAGTCCCCGACTTGTTTAAACAAAATCGTATTTCGCCCGTCCAAACAACGCGCCTTGCGTGCAGCGTGCGCCCGTTCACGTGCGCTGCATCAGGTTTCGATGTCACGTTCGGTTAATCCCCAGTTACCAATGATTCTTACATTTTACACACAATCATAGTTTTATAAAGTTTTATGAAGTTATTAAATAATATATAAAAATTTGCTAATTTAATTATTAATTAATTAATGCATTGTAATTAACATACATATTTACGAGATATAATTACCTTACAAATTTTAAATTTTACTTTCTACACTACTTGTATTTATAACTTCTTCGTCCCTCCCCCGCCCCCTAAAATACAAATCGATAAATAATTCTCTGTGGGGATAAAAAACTTCAAACATCAAACTTCATTTTTTTTTCTTCCTTTTTAACTGCGTTATAAAGTTCTCGCGTTGATGCGTTGAGTCGATGGCTAATCCAATGTTCATCCTTAACACGGGATCGAAATCAAGTCTTCTCCGAATGACTCTCCGGTTGAGACAGGATCATGACGCGCAATTTACAGACACGTTTTAGGGGTCTTCGAGAAAACGTATTTCTCGTCTGCACGTGAACGCCATTAGATCGCGAAGCTGTTTACGCGCCCGCTCCTCGACGCACACTCGTAAAAATCACATCTAACGGCATCCGGTTGTGTTTCATCGGCCTGTCTCGATATCTCTCCCGAGGGATAATATAGAGATTAGGCGAGTCCGCCAACGGCAGTTACAACTGAACGCGAGCGACGGCGATAATGACGACTCAACGGTCAGACCGTTTTGTCGAGGACTCTTAAAACTGCTGTAGCGAGAACGTTCGTCAGAGTTAGAGAGATGTATGAACTCGAGAATGAAAGCGGTACGAATGCATTTTTTTATCACTTCAATTAAAACGTGTGTGTATCTAGAAAGTGAAAGAGTTAAAATATACTGAAAACTTTGACGATAAAAGAAACCACTTTCTAAAATAAGAAGCACCATTTTTGTCATTTGTCTATCTGCAGTCTTTAATCACACAACGCTGAGAAATTGACGAAAAATATGGGCAGACAATTGATGAAAAAAATTTAATCTCAAGTAAAAATAAAGCGATAACATTCAATTACTAAATACTATTTAAAAAAATGATTTTTATTAATTGTCCTAAATTAAGGCTCTTTGATTGATACTAGATACAAAATACTTTTCTTTTAATTGGAACATTAATCCAGTCTCGAGTTTTTCGATGATGCGTTGAGCGTCACTGGTGAGAGGAAGAGTCGCACTTATAAAAGACGAGAAGTGGCGCATATGGTAATACGGTTGGCAGATGAGGCGACGGCAGGATGTCGCATTACATGGCCCCTGACCCTCCTCGGTATCGTCGTCGCCCACCACGGACCAATATGCCTAATGAAAATGGCTGCTGCACATTCTACGTTTGTAAATTGGAACGGTTTGCGAGGCGTTTCATTGCGCTCGAGGGGGAGGGGGAGGGGAACGCGTACGAGTTAAGCGTGCAACGCTGCACGGCGTGGAAGGAAACCAATGAGACGTAACCAACGAGAGCGCAAGTAAACCATTACTCATAACCCCGTAACTTAATTTAGTCTCCGGGGGCCAGGCTTACGCGATAAACCGTTGCGAAAATTTATGGCTGTTCATGGCGCTGCGAAATGAAGCTGCGAGAGCGTTATCGGAAGCGCGAGCACGCGCAGCGTGATCTAATCCGATTAAAATTGTTGAACGTTGTTGCGCTAAATAGACGCCGTGATAACGAAGCTACTTGACCATTACGTAAACAATTACCATGAAATTGCGTACCGTAAAATTGTTAACGACTGCAATTATTACGATTTATTGCAACCACCTAAGATTATAAACGCTTACTTCTCATGTCTAAAAAATAAACGAAAATTTGATAACATTCGTCATTTAAATGCAGATCGGTACTCGTTACGCGTAATTATATAGAAACCAACGGTATTAAGCGAAAACATGCGTCGTCGAGAGGACAAAGTGCACGCCCCGCGCGCGCAATTGACACACGCGTACAGTTTAGATCCCTGGGCAAAGCTAATTACTTTTCAGCGGGCCGTTCTTAACTGTGACGAAATTCCTTGCCCGGCAAAAGCGCCAAGAGATTCCCCGCTAGGATTGTTCGCGATCCTGCCGTTCCTGCGCGCCGGAGGTTAATAAACCTCGACCGTTTGTATTCCCAACAGTAAGACCTCGGCCCGGCACAAAAGCGCCGTGAATCATCGCGTGTTCTACACGCGCGCCATAAGACGCCTTCCAAAGCGTCGCACGCGCGCGAATAAGTATGTAAAGTCGTACGAACGTGCCTTTAGCGATTCTTTATGCGGTCGCAGCCAATGACACGCCGCGAGGTATTGTACTTTCCAGGAAGTGATTCGCGTGCCGTCGTTCAAGATCAGAAATGACAGATCGATATTAAAGAGTTTCGCAATGAGCATTCACGATTTTAGAAAAACGGTCCTCGGTAAAAGAAAAGAGAAGGAAGACAAATGTATCTCGCAAATAAAAATAATCTTGATTGATTCATACTTGCTGAAATATTGATGAATACAATGAACAAAGAACATTATATATTGCCGACTAGACTAGCCAAATTTATTAATTGTTGTTACATAACGTTTGTTACATAACACAACGTTTCGATCTTAGTTTTAGGTCCTTTTCCAGTGTACAAAAATTAATGCAGATTTTCCATCCGTAGTATTAAACTAATGCGGTTCAAGTTATTTAGCGAACGTCAACATTAAAACGAAGAAAAATTATCTAGTCTAGTCGACAACGTGTGATGTTCTTTGTTAAAAATTTCATTGACGATAAGAGTACAATGAAGTTCTAACAATTGCCTATCACATAAATTCCATTGGCGTTATGAGACAAGGCAAATATCCCCTTTCCTGATCACCCTGAATTACTTAATAGACACTTTATTGTCGATTAACTGATGACCGATAGCGAGGGAGAAATGTCTACCGCTATCGTCCCGACGAATTATCCCCTTATCGCCCACGCGATAATTTATCTAACAGTTATTTAGCAGAAAGTTATTTCGAAATGTAGTCGAAACGCATCCGGACTTTTAAATTGTATTAGAATTATTACATGTATTAAACACTAATCGAAACAACTAATGTTGTTTTAAGAATAGTTATTGCAATAATCTTTTATAACATTTGATATGTAATTTCGAAAAATTATTTTTTTATATAAATACATATAATACATATGATACTATATTTACGTACTTAGAAGTTTATTATTTACATAAATTCACTTTGCTCCGTTAATGCCTTCCGCCCCTTGAAAAGGGAAAACGTTCTGCCGCCTATGAAGCCGATCTATACTGAAAAGGTACAATGAACCTTTGAGACCACGAGCAGTTACGTTCGCGTCGACATTGGCATTAAAATGCGTCGGGACTATAAAAGCAATCTCCGAAGGTCCTAGACCGCCCGTCGCGTCTTGCGACTGTCGGCGTCGTCGTGGCGTTGTGGCGCCCGCTCGATTTTTCGCTCGGTTATTTCAGTCCGGTGTTTTTACGACGCATCTCCCTTGCACCGCATTTCGGGAACGCGGGCTGTGCGGGCGCAAAAGGGGGCACGGTATATATTTAGGCATGAAGTTGAAAAAGACCACCCCCGTGCACTCATCTCCGGTTCCGAGGGATTATGAAAAAAGGAAACATCCGGTCCGCTGAGACAAAAGGAGTCGTCGACGCGTCCCCGGCTGTTTTCGTTGCTCGCACACGGACGCACATCGATGTGCATCGGTGAACTCTATTCCTTCAATGTGTTCCCAGTGAAATTAAAAGATTTTTTAGAGATATTTTTGGGGAAACGCAAACCCTCTGTTATTAAACTCTTGAATCTCCGCAAAGATTTATCGTATTGATTCATTACTCGGTGTAATTTAGACGTTTATATTAACTTTCTACATTATTTATTTCATATCTTAACCCTACATTGCTATCGTATGAGCCAAGCGCTCAGTTCACATTTAATTTTTTTAATTACACAAACCTATATGAGATAAAAATTAAATCTGAAACTTTCTGACTTTTCATTGACAATTTCTAGGGTATATTTGTATAATTGTTTTCTTAATTTTGTTTTGTATAAAAACCTTGAAAATATTTATTTGTCGAACGAGAGTAATAGAAGGTTAAATTGTACACGTTATTTTTTGTGTCATACATTTTTTAATTATCGTATAAATCTAATATCAATACGAGAAGAATAATTTCGAGATCAAAGTATAATACCTATATTTATAGTAACCTTATGTAAGCTTGTGCGACTGGTGGTCCTTTATGCTACCGGCGTTTCCGAGCATAAACAAGCTAGATAAAGGACTAGGAACTCTCAATAGAAATGCTAATAGACGGCGGCAGGAAACGCTCTTGACCTCGCGTGTGTAATGGCGTTTCCTTGGTGTGAAATGCGCAGAAACGAACGCGCGCCAGTCAGCGACGCACTTCGTTTTACGACTGATCTACCGAAAAGGATAATCAGTTTACAAGGACACGCAAGTGCGCACCGCGCGTGACATGTAGGGGATAATACGCGATTCACCTTCGTATGTACACCACGGACGTGTGAAAACAGATTCTAACTTACTCCAGACAGATTGAAGTTTGCCGTCCTACTTCTCGCGCAATTAACAATTCTATTCTAAGCCTCAGAAGTCGCGCGCACTTTCTCTTAAAAAAAAAAGAAAGAAAGAAAAAAATAAACATTAGACCGCGCGCAAGAAGAATGAGAATTGTCTCGTCAGTCTACAATTATAAAACTACCGAGAAAATTATTGTTTCGCGGGAATTTATTTCGCAGAAATAAAAAGAGAGACGTTACATCGATTCCAAAACCGTCCGATCCGATTCCACGCTTTTCTACATCGCGACATCGCAGAATGACAGCAATCGTCATTCCATTTACGCCATAATTCTATGGCGGAATCGAGTTTCATCAGCTTTCCACTCGATTTCAATTAACTGCAAGAAATTTCAAGGTTGCCGACCTCGATCCCGCTTCCTTCTAATACCTTCATCCATCAACGTTACGATTACGCTGCACATTTAGATTTTCACCCCGATCAAACCCATTTCAAATCTAAATTTCTCATAATTTAATTGTGGTTAAAACAATCTAAAACATAAACTTTCTTTGCAAGTTTCTCTGTCAATTAGTGCTAGACAATTTCTTTGACCTCAGATGAGCTACAAATATATTCTAATATGAAGTTACTCCTGCCCACAATTAAAATGTTAAAATTGTTAAAATCTTTCGGAACTTCCTGAAGGTTTAAAGAAGTTGAAATTACTTTAACGAGGTAAGTTCATAACACCCAGGAAGGATCGGTGTTATAAAGAATCACATTGATCGATTGCTCGTGTGCGACATAAGATTGCCGGTCGGATTTGCATTCATCATAGCGCGATCGATAACGCCAACTCATTGGAGGGAAATCGTCGATCCCGTTCGCATTTAATCATAGCGCTTCAGATCACTGATAGATATGCCGATAAACTCGGCTAACGAGCGACTCGTCGCCGAGAGGTAACCCGTTCTGCCACGCGCGTCAGAAAAGTCGACGGACAATCGTCTCGTCGGGAAAGCCGGGCTCGTAACTCTTCCGTTAATTGGCTCATTAATGCGGCCAGCTTCCTCGGATCCCCGGGATCGACCCCGATCGCGCGCGATCTCGACTTTAACGCGTTTGACCATCGATCCGGTTAGCCTATTAATTTATCCAAGTAAGTGGTCCATTAAACCTGACACTGTCACTTCCAAATTGAACTGAAAATATCACACTCGCGACGCGACTTTTTTTTAATACGAGAAATAGTGTGATTACAGAATATAATTACGAATAAAAATAATTATTGAACCAATGACGATTCATTACTGCTTGTAAAATCATACAGCACATTATCTCAAATTGCACCATATTGTCTCCAATATTTATTTTTCACAGTAAAAGCAACAAACATATCAATTTATTTAGCGTCAAAAATATAAGTGACGTGCATAATATATTTTTAAAAGAAATTTTAGTACCCTTTAAATTATAGGCAGTCTTAAGCTTACTACCCACTTTGATTAAACCGCCTCGCTTAAATAAGCTTTAAAGTCTGCAAGGGACAAGCATGAGCCCGACGTGGCGTCCGCCATAAATTCTAATTCCGAATGAGAGAGAGGAACAAGCGAAAAAAGTAGATGGCAACAATTGCGTTAATTAATCGCGCACGCTGTGCATTCCTGGAATTCCGCGGCATAATCTGGATAAGAAGAAGGCCATTCTTCTTCCTTATCTTTACATATATAAAGATATAGTTATGGAATTATCTAAACGACGTCACGATTGGCACGAAACGATATCGACTTGATGTCCTTGCGCGAAATGCACGAGGTAATCTTCGAACTGCGCACCACGAATATGCATTATTTTAAAAATAGCACGTAGAATATACTGCTCTTAGAAATAAAAATTTTAACGTCTAGTATTTTATAGAAAAAAAGACACGGGACGGAGCGATCGATTATTTTCACTGAACGTTTCTGGCATAGTTGAAGCTTAATATTTTTGGATCAATATTGCGCATGATGGCATAGCGCTCGCAGTTAGTGCCAGTCGATTTCTATATAAGGCTCACGATCAGGATCCCCGGTATTTGTCATTTCCGACAGGAAAGGCCGCGCGCCGCGCCGTCGCGCCTTCTGGCTCCTTTCGCTTTCGGGATATCGCGCGATTGTGATTAATATGGATTGCCTGTCGACCTTTAACCATATGACAAGTGCCATTCTCGAATTTGCTTTGAAAAACGTTTCCTCGTGCTACTTCATATCGAAGGTCTCTTTCTGCACACGACAGAACTCATCGAGTCGTCAGATTTATTTTTGGGTGATTTAATGACATATATATTTTCAATTAATTGCAGCATTGTAAATTAATCAATTTCATTATTGCAATAATGTAAATTAATTGCGATATAAATTATTTGACAGTAAATGTATTACTTATTTTTCATATATTTAATTTTTATTCAACAATTTTTCAACAACCTATAAACATCATATTAAAATTTTAATCCATAAATATACTATAGCCCTCAATAATTGTTACTATAATTGGAAATTTCGTTGTTATAAGTATATCAGTGTTGCACAAAATATTTTGATTTTTAATTAGAAAAAAAGTTAAAATAAAGGATCAAGATAAAAAATAATTTTCTTAAATTAACGTTAATTAATATCGCAAAAGTAACAACTACATGAACAACATTGTCGTGCATTGCAAGAGAAGACGTTATTAAAAGATATGCAAACAAAGAATTTAGCCAATTCATTCACAAGTTTAAACGCTTCTCAAATCCATCGCTGCGTATCGCCTACGGTAAACCGCGATGCATATTGCGTATTTGCAATACGTGCATACGTGGGCGCCTGCGAGCCTCCCCCGCCGTAAACAAGGTTGCAAAAAAATCGCAGTCTGCAAAAATTTACTGCGATAAAAAAAAAGAGTAGGACAGGGTAGAAGAGAAGCCCCCAGAAGTGCCAGTATCGAGAGCATTAGGATTTCTTATCGCTCCTCGTCGTGCGCACCTATTATATTTCCCCGTCTCGCCACTCGTCACGGCTCGTAAAGTCGATACATGCAAAAGCACTGCTCCCTCCCTCCCTCCCCCCCACCCTCGCTGCCGACTGCTGCAACCCAATCTACCCCCTGCCACAGGTAGGAAATTCCAGTACCTCACTTCGAGATCCGCCATAATCCTTAGGCTCGATTCAGGCTAAAGTGCTTCGCGTCTACTACAAGTCGAACGTGTCTGATGCCGAATCTTCGGACTTACCGTTCGCTTTTCGACCGTCACCTAATTGCGAAATTTCAATTAAATTTAAACTGTACAGTGCACCACGCAATCGCGAGCATTAAAGAAAATCTCCTCTCTCTCTCTCTTTAATAAATTCTTCTGTAATCTCTCGTTTCTTTTGATACCCGGTAACTGTCATACACATGTACGAATTAGTATTGATAGCTTGAGCCTAAACGTTAACGTAAAGATTGCCTCACCGCGGCCTGAATCGGGCTTTAGGCGTTACGCGTATTCGATGCACCGGTGCACACTTTCTCCGAGTTGGCACACAGGGAGCGCACGCATGCACCGCGAGCGAGCCGCCGCGGTTTTATCGTCCTCTGCCTACTCTAAATACTTTCCCGGCATAAATTTACAACGACGACGATGGCGGCGCGCCGTCGCTAATAACGAGCGGCCGCGGTCCGGCCCCGATATCCCCCCTCGGCATTTATACGAGCGTCGCCGATCGGATACCCGTCGCGGGGCCCGACGGTTATTATACGGGCGTACGCGATGGGCCCGTGGCGATGAATGGAGCTCGTTTCGTTTCTCGAGAGTGGCGAATCGTCGCCGGTAGATCAGTGAAAGTCGAGACGCGGGCACCGATTCCGCGCGCACACCGGATCGCGATTGATCGGGCGCGGTATCGTTCCAGGAACCATCACCCGTGGGATCTCCGACCGGGAGATGAGATGACGGTGACAAAAGTCGTTGGGAATCCACCAGCGTCACTTGGCAAACACACAAAATTGCAATTAGCGGATCGCACAATGCCGCGTTGCGTCTGCATGACGGCTCCTTTTTGCCTTCTCGCGTTTCCGAGTAATGAATCAGCCGATAATATACTCGTTTTATCGCCCCGGCGCACTTATCTCGAGGCCCCGCGGATTGCGTTACGAACGCCGCGAATTTACTCAACCACCGTCTGGCACGTCGCGATCGCCGCGCGGCCGCATTAATCAGGTAATTAAACCATTACTCATTGTGTCCCGTATCCTTTCTTTCCTGTTAAACGCTCCAATTTGCCGTGCCCTTAATGACTCGTTAAAGTTGCTTTAATAATACCCGAGCTAATAAGCTGACCGTGTACACCGTCGACAGCCGATCGGTCACGCTATATACGAATGACTACTCTATCCGCCGCTGCATGTCGAGCGGCAACGGTCGTGTGGGAGATACAGGTTGTACGCACGTAAGTTTTCGTTTTCTTTTCCCCTCTCCTTTTTTTTTTTTTGTTTCGACACCGCGCGTCAATAAGAGCCGGGGAGTGATTTTAGCATACAGGTTTTACTCGTTGCCGCTTATTGACGAAAAAGTAACACGCGCGTGCTGTCACGTGCATAATTTCTACTTTACTTAAGTAGACATCTATATTCGCCGTTACTTGTCTCGCGGAAAAGTACATTTTTACGATAAGCATAAAATCGAAAAGGAGAAAGAGGGTTTTATTATTATTAAATTACTTTTAAATTATGGTTCTTATTTTGATATTAAATCTCTTTAATTATTTAATGAGAAAGAATGAATTATTTCAGGTTTCCAAATAATCGTAGAATTAACGGAACTTGCTTTATAATCCGCGCGAATTTTTATTATCGGAATAACAGTACACTGACAAAAAAGGATACACTAATAACAAATTTCATATAAAGTTAATATTTCAAACAAATAAACGTTTTCTAAATTATAGAAAATTTACTTATTTGAAATGAATATTATTTATTTTTTTATAAAATTTGTTATTAGTACCATTCAAATAACTATGCATTTGAATCAAGTATCCTTTTCTGTGTAATATTCATAACATTTAATTATATTTAATAAGGACGTGGAAAAAACGCTGGAGAAATGAAAGAGTTTTTTAAAGGCACACTTTACTCTCCGTTCTTCCCAGTCGCGAGTTCAATTATAATTCACGCCACGCAGGACGAAGAGTTTCCGCTGGACGTCACCCGCATCCTTCTTCCTGCTTGTCGTGATGCACACGTGCAGCTTTTATGCGTCTTCAGCGCGTGCCGCGTACGTTTGTAAATGACGCCAGCGTTTCCAACAGAAAACTTTATAACCGAATTCAAAGAGCTGATACAGCGCGACCGAGGTTTTCCTCGCACTTTTAGCTCTAAACCATCGCGCTTGTAACACCGATACCGCTAATATTTATTATTCATACCTAAAGATTTACAACTCATATCACAGCTTCGAGTAACAACTCGTTGCAAAATCCTCGCTAAGGGACGCGTATCTCTAAAGGAATCACGTCGCTAATGTACGCGGCCGTACTTTCGCGTTTACCCCGCATAGGCGGATGTTTACGAACCGGTGAGAAAATAAACGCGGAACGAGCGGGAGAGCCGTGACAACCGTGCTCTAAGATTGAGGTCAATGGGTATATCTCGATTGCGAGGGAGAATTTTTGCGACGGCGATAAAGCCGCGCGATAAGGATCGCCTCGTTACGAGCGCTGCACGGCGAGCGCTAAACCGCACGGACAATCGTGCTTCCGCGATATAGCTGCAAGTTGACAAGCAAACGATTGTGACACACCGCACTCACTTTGCATAGCGCGACGCCCGTGTCCAGTCTGTCCATGAAATTGTCAAGATTGATCCTGAGCTCCGGATACAGGGCGTTCAGCCACTCCGCCAGGTCCTCCTTCATTGCTATCAGGTACTCCTCCGAGGACTTGAACGGCCTGTACGACCTCCCTTCCAGTAGCACCGACATGATTTTAACGATTCGAAAACTGAAAGCAAACATTAAAAGTTATATTAAGCTGTAAGTAAATTTATAAATTATATCCAAAAATTTTTTGGAATCTATATGTTGAGTTTATATTTAGAAAATTACTTTCTTAATTTTTGTTCTTTTGTTCTCTTTTCTCTCTTTATTTAGATATTACGAATTCTGAGCGGATAAGGTTTTGAATATTTTTAAATTATCAACTTGTGTTTTTGTTTTAAAATTAAAATATTACACGAACAAAGTATACCTTATTATATTTATACCGTTTCGTATCTGCAAGCTTTCAATCTTTTTTCTTACTTTAAACTTTACGTTTTTTCACCTCCGCTTGTTTAGAGTGTTCGGCCAGAACTGACAAGATTTAGATCGCAACAAAGGGCTTCCGCACCTTTTTCAGACCCATGTTCTTTGAAACCTAATGGACCAAATGGGATCCCTTACTGGCTATTCACAGAAAGTGAGAAACCTTTCAGCACAATTTTCGGATTTCTTAAATTCCTAAAATCTTTGAAATAGCATCGATTTTTCTTCTTTCTTTTTTTAACTTTTCAATCGATCATACTGATTATTTTTCTTATTTGCATTTTCTTATTAATTTCTTGTTTTCAATCAATTTTTCGTAAATTACTTTTTCTATCCATTGTACTTCTCTCTTTTTATTCAATACTTAACTATGTGCATATTCTAAAAAATAACAGTGTATTAAAAAAATTAAATCTATACACATCAATTTATTCAGTTGCATTTATATGTTGTATTAAACTTACGATCCATTCGATCGTTGTATTAAACTTACGATTATGCATTCAGTTAAATTTTTACAATTTTTCAACTCTTGAAATATCCCGGATCATGATCAATGATTATTAATCGTTCTGACGAAAGCTACGTACGGTGTGCCGCTAACGGGGCCCCGATTCGTTTTCTCACGCGATATTTCTACGTCCAGATACCGTTGCGTATGCAAATCCGCGGGCGTTATTTCGCAGATGCGAGAGGCAGATTATAAACATCCGATGAATAAAAAACGCGGAGCTCCGCCAGACAATGGACCACTCCGGGTGTCTGTTGACAATGGCGCGGTCATCCCTGCGATATTTCCCCCCTATACCCGTCGTACAACCACCCTATACTGTATATATGTCCTGTTGCATTCCCCCCTGTCATGATACTCCCCAGGATGAAGTCACGGGACACAGATTAACCGAAAACTTAGGTAAACTCTGTCTGCGAACTTTAGATTTATTCGTGTTTTGCTTGAAACCTCCCAAAATTTTTGTACTTAAAACGAGATAAATATTCATTCGGACGGAGAAAGAAAAAACAAAAATGTACAAAGAATGTAAACAACACGAACAGGTTGCAATTTTTGCTGTTGAGGCATGTAACTTGAATTATTTGTATGCGTATTAAAATTTTCTTTTCATCGGAACAACATAGTATTTAAAAATTAAAACATAATAAAATATAAATAAGGATGAATTAAATCAATCTGAAAATACTAAAATGCCTATGCGAGCTGCCACTGTTGTTGGTGCATAAAAAAGGAAGGTTTCATTATCAGCAACTAGCCCATTTTGTTAATTAATCGGATATTATTTACAAGGAACGGTTTTGCTCAAGTATCTAAAATCATAAATTCGATTTCGTGAATAACGGAAAGTACGCGAACGTATGTAAAGTAGGTTGTTCGTTCGGAAATAAACGTGCGATTAAACAACGGGAGGAAAAAACATATTGAAAGAGTGTCATCAAGACTTAAAGAGGACAACATAGCTAAAGCTTTGTCTCCTTTCAATAAATCTATACGAAGGCCGATTTGTGTTATCCCTTTGGCTAATATTAAGTATTTATTTCCGAGCGGACAACCTACTTTGCGCACGTTCCGTTGTCCATCGAGTCATTCAGTTTCCCGCTACGCTTTCCCGCACGGCGGTCGCGTGTATAAATCACCATCAGCAGCATTGTGTGCAACTCGTCGAGTAATGCACCGGTAATATCGGGAGCTCGCAGTGTCGCAAGTGAACTCATTGTAAGACATGGTTGCACCGACACCTCAGCGACTGAATACCGTCGCGTCGCGGGATGACGTGACATTTCGGCGCGCTCGAGTTTCGCTGAATGGAAATCTCGGCGGCGCGAACGGGACTTTGCTATTTGATAAATAAGCCTACGCCGCGCGTCGCGGCGGATTAATGAGCAGACACTCCACGCGTAGTCGAATGAGCACGGGACGGATTAATGCGTCTGGCTGTGCCGCGTCGGATTCAAGAGGAAGTTCGTGACAAGCGCGCGGGGATCGGCGACCGCCAATAAATTTCAAGAATGTTGCGTGTCGATCTGCGTGAACGGGCGGAAGGTCGATTTCCGCGATGCGGTTAAAACGCTGAAAATCGGTGTCGTTTCCGCATTTAGCATCGAGCTAATTCTCCACGCTTATTAGCTTACGCACGCGTTGCTCTCTTTGGAGACGTTTAGCGCAACGTGTAAAGAGGTATAACCTTTCTTTTTAATCCCTTCAACAATTCTGAGGTCATTGACTGGCGCGCGAAATTAAATATTCCCTCCTCGCTTCATAAACATCCTAATTTTCCAACCACCGGCATGCGGCGACCGGGGAGGATAATCGTGGGAAGTGATCCGTCGCAGACGCGCCGCCGGCATTATATCCGACTGCGACAAAACACACCATTCATGGGACCCCCACAAAACCTCGTTTCCACGCGGTCTAGACCACCCTTAGACTCGGCGAATCGTCCGTCAGGAAACTGATCAAAGTCAACTTGGGATTCGTTTCCGAGACCGAAAGATCGTCTTTCAGCAGCGTATATTACACACAGATTATTTTAAGCGAAAGTTAAACTGGGAACTTGGTCCGGAATTCAGAGTTAAAGAATAAAATATGCCGTCGCTTAACTTTAGAACCATAGAAGGAAATATCGTCTTCAATTTTTAGAAGCAACCCACAAATGAAGACAGACTCGACGACTTTGGAGCCGGCACTTCTCATCCCTGCGCGTTCGAGCCTATAATTTATTAACGTCTGCAGCATTATGCGAAGGACGACGGAGAGAGAGAGGTAGAAGGGGGAGAGGGGGGAGAGGGGGGAATGAACAAGGATAGGCGGACATGAGAAAGGGATTAGCGCTTAAAGGGGACGCGGGAGCGGATCGTAAAGGAGTGAGACAGAGAAGAGGGGCGGAAGAGGGAGAGGAAGGGGATTTGTTCGCCGGCAGCTAAGAATCGCGCGGGATTACGATTTACGAAAGGTGACTGCGAAATGTCATCATATCGCGTTTCCCGCGATACGACGCACGCGCTCTCCGTGGTTTCGCGCGCGTCTCGCCTCCGGCGGCAACACGCCCCACGTCGTCGGCGCCACGCGCATACTGCGTCGGGTGCGTTATTATGCGCGCAACGATTGAAAATGCCAAAGTTTAAGTCGATGGAGGCGATACACGTGAATGGAGAGATGAATAAAGAGCTCTGATCCGCGGAAACGGCTCTCGTCTGGAACGAGCAGCTTGAGTAATGCTTTATCGCGCGCCTTCCCCCTACGGCGTGATAGTTTACGATACACGCTTATCTCGTATCCGTAGAATTCTTTATCCAGATACGCTACATATGTGATAAAATGCACGCTCATAACGGGCAGCATAATGCAGTCTATACAATCTGACAATTTCAGTGAACAAAGCACATTTTTGGGTATGATTAATGTTTCTAAATTTTAGAAAAAAAATTAGGTTTTTTTTTTCTTCCCAAAAAGAAAAAGACTGCGATAATAAAATACAAGTGTCCCAATTTTCTGGAAAAAAAATTGAGAGGAAACCCTTTTTTTTTTCGAAAGATATGATCCGTAATGACAGCGGACTTTATTGATGAATTTCTTATTTTAGAGTTCTTAAATGTGAAAGAAATCTTGAAATTACAGAGAGAACAATAACAAAAACATCTTAAAAGAAAAAAAAATACGCAAGGGAATCGTTCTTCTTTTTTTTTTAATTTCTGAATATTTTTCCGGACTGAGAACACCATGTGTAAGAATTGCAAAGTTATATTGTGTTACAAAGTAAAAAATAAATTAAAAATGCCCGACGATGTATATGGTAGGTGAGAAACGAGCGAGCGGGTGTGGGCGACTGGTGGCCAATTTACAGGCTAATTTGTGGCGTTTTATCGCCATCCGCGAGAGGCGCAGGCGGTGCAGTTGCTGAATCACAGCGGGGTTGTTGCGGGCGTGTAAAACGTCGTCGCACTTCACGGAGTTCGCCGTTCGCCTTCATAAATGTCGGCGCAGCGCCGAGGAATCTATTAGGGATGCGCGCGGATGCACCGTGGAATTTAAATCCTTAAACACGCGCGATTCACTCGCTATCTTCCGCAGCCAAGGCAGCGTTCGGGGGGAATTGATAGCGTCCTCCTTTATTTCGCAGAGTGTCTAACGGGATTTCGCGTGATTCCTACGCGCGATTCCACGCGATAAATAATCGACTACTCTGCGAGTACTAAATAGCCTAAGAGCGCGCGTTTTCATTTTGTCGTCAAAGTAACACAGACGTCGATTATCAATGTTAACGACCGTCCAGCCGATGGTACTTTATTTACGAGCCTGTAACTAGCTTTGCGATTACCCGCGATATTACTATCCGCATAATCAACAAAATTTGTTTTTTTTCCCTTTTAAGATGAATTTAGAAATTCCGTTATGCCGGATACAAATAAAATCTCCGTTTCTGAAATTGCAGCCCCGTTTTGCTTGAAACTTGAAACTGGAAGTCCGAAACTCGAAACCAAGTTTCACTGAAAATGGAATACGGAATTATAGAGCGTTGAAATAACATTTTCAGATTACGTATCGAGAAAAAGAATTGTTGAAAAAATAAAATAAAATACAAGAGAATATATTTAGATCGATGTGGTAAGGAGAGCTTGATTTCCCCTCAAGCTTCCGCGGGAGGGATACGATCGCGCGCTCCTGTACTCATCTGCATACGCGGGGCTCCTCGTGACAGCGCGTAGACACGACGTGATGCACCGTTACGTCACAGTGCCTTTAGAATACGCTCACGTATGTAAACTTACGTACGCGCTTTCATAGGGAACAACCGTGGAGTGCGATATCCGTAGGGCAAGCGACTTCTTAATATTCCGTCCCTTGCAGTACACGCCGCTCAATGGAATAATAAGGAGCCGACTGTGGAGCTCGGCTGGAAACCACCTCTCTCTCTCTCTCTCTCTCTCAGCGTATGTACCGTCTCTGCGCGAACAATGAAGTCGGGTTCAACGAAAAAGAGGCGCAAAGCTGGGAAAACGCATGAGCGACGTGCGCCGTGGCGCGGGGAACCTCCGCTCTCCGTTCACGCGAGTCAAATCTTTCGAAACGTCCGCTTCCGCCGATCGTGTCGCCGCATAGCAACGGGCATGATGAGGCGGGTGAATAGAATTAAAGGCCGAACCGGATTAAATGAAAGAAAAAAAAAAATATATATATATACATTGAAACGTCCTCGCGAGTCGTCCGGCGACTTAATTCCGACCGCTTTTCAACTCGCTTTATCATTTTTTATGTGTCGTCCAGCGATGCTCGCGGACGCTCGCACACGTATGCACACAATTCCGATCCCTACGGCTTACTTTGCCAACTCTCCTAATCGCCAGGAAGCAGTTACTCTTACACTGTATTACTATAATTTCTATGGGGCGGAGGGGGAAAACCGAGGGGAAGCGCGCGCGCGAGATAATCCGATTCATCCTTCTCCCCCTCATTCATCGCCGATTACGGTAAATATTATGCAGCATTAGTTATGTAAACAGTAATCGTGTAATACAATATTCGCGTGAACGGTGACGTTTTGCAGAATCGTACACGGAGAGAATTTTCTCTTAAAAATTACCCTGAAAATCGTGATAATTGTAGGATAACGTAAACCTTGAAGAATTTTACTACACTTTTGACAAAATTTACTAAAACTTTGCCACATTTTATTAAAATTTTACTAAATTTTAGTAAATTTTATTTAAAATATAGTAAAATTTTTCAAGGTTTACGTTGTCTCACGATTACCACGATTTTCAGGGTAATTTTTAAGAGAAAATTCTCTCCGTGTAAGATACATACATACGTAGTATTCTTTTTTCACAAATCCACGTCAGGATTTCGTCTCGAGTAAGACTTTTATAAGTTATTTATTACGAGCAATTTCTGATGCTTTATTACCACGCGTCCCGATGATATTTCACATTAGATCCTTTATAATCTCGCAATTTATAAGTAAGCACTGCGTGCGATATATATATATATATACGTATGTGAGACGTGAGAGGCGTACGCGCGCGAGTGTTGCGCTCGATCGGCCGCCGCTGGCCGCGCAATTTAATCGCGCGCGGGCGCGTTAAAGTAATGTTACGTTATACGCGAGCAATGCGACGACAACATTCTTGCGTCGTACCAAAGATAGCACCGATATATTATTAAGGGGAAACAAGATCGCGATAAATTGAAAGTCTCGCTGCGTCGTAATTATGGCGATGGCCGGTGTGATAATTTTGCGAAAGGTAAATATAGAAAACGAAATTCGCCCGGGAATATAATGCCCGTTTCACGCAGGCGCAATGAGGCGCGCCGCGTAATTAACGATCGTTTACTCTTTTACAGTCCATTTAATGTTGCCCCCCCCCCCTTCTTTTTTTCTTCTCGCCGGCTAGTCGTCCCGCGAATAGGATTATTCGTTTCGTTTCCGATAAATTTCCATCGGTGCAGAAGTCTAAAACGTTTCCCGTATATGAATAACGAGACGCGAATAACGGACGACGGGAAAACTGTTCCCTGCATTTCCGTCATAAAGACAACACGTAGTAAGAACGCGATCTGCATAATAGAGAAGTCCGAGAGGTCCGTCGATCTTGTCACAGACCTGGCAAACTTTCCTAATTAGATACAAGTAGGCCGATAAACATCTTTACGAACACGTCTCCTTTATGCATATTCCGTTCCTCCATTATTCATAAAATATTACGAATATTATCTCTCCGCTCTGCGCGCTAAGATATGCACAGAATTTTGCGCAATACGGCATAACGACTTTCGAAATGCATCATCGTATAAGACACTTTTTTTTTTTTTTCAGGATGCACTTATCGCCGGGAACTGTAACGCTCCGCGCTTTTATCGCGTCGTAAACATCCTACAATTATATCTAGGTGCTATTTCTTCGTGTACCAAGGGGACGGTACACGCAGGAGGAAACGCGAGGTGCAGCGCAACCGTAACGATTACACCGCGGGATAGAGGAGGCTCAGATTCGAGAGATATCATCGTCGCCGAGATATTAAGAGGCCCACTCACGCGCGTAAGCACGACGGCGTTTCTTTGTCCGGGGGAGAGACTGTTTGTCTTAAAAATTCCCTTCTAGTATAACGATGTTTAAGAGAGTACAAACATAATCCGGTACAACACTCGCGCGCGAGGCGATACGCAGCGGCCGACTGTCTCCAAGACAAACACGACCACAAACTGGTAAGGCCGGCATCATTTACGCCTTCCTGTTCCAAAGTTTAAGCGTTTCTGGGCACGAGAATTATATTTAGACCTTTAGACAAAAAAAAAAGAAAGAAAAATCGGTAGTAGCTACGGTGAAATCTTCGAAAAGCAAGCTGTCGAGTCTAATAACGAGCGACATCGCAGCGTCGCGTTCAACGGACGGCAGTCGCCGATGGGCGCTGCATATCCGGGAAAAACCGGATATGGTAAGCCGGCGCCTGTTTCCCTCTCGCGCGCAAAGCGCATCGAGTTACGCGACGCGTAATTGCGCTCGAACGCGCACCGATACCGGCGGCCAATAAACGATCCGACGTCGGCGTGCGCTCGTAACGCCTAACGATTTCATTCATTTCGCGGCGCGACGAAATGAACCTGTTCTCAACGACGACGACGACGAGCTCTCGACTACGCCCGCGAATGCAAATCCGCGTCGCGCATGGTCGCGCATGATGGCCCGCGTTGCAACGGCCAACGAGAGAAACACGATATCGCGGATACTTATACGCGGCGCGGCCCGATAACGTCCGGCTCCGTAGTCGTTTATCATTACGCGCCGGCCCGTAAAGTTACCTTCGAGCGCGCCGAGATTGATCACCTCTCCCGCCACGGCCGCACGGACTTATTTGCCCTCCCCCATGCATCTTTCGCGCGTCTGCTCCTTTTTCCCTCTCTCCTTCCGCGGAGGTGGTTCACTTCCATAACCGACGCGGTTATTGACGGAATCGCGTCCGGAGACCCTGAAGATTCCGCGAGCGAGTTTCACCTTCGCGAAAAGGGGAAGTCCCACCACCGATCGGGGGACCCTGAAGCTTTTCGACTCCAAATCCGGCCGCAAAGGAAGCGATCCGAAGCGAGCGAGGACGAGAAAGAAAGAAAGAGGTATTCGTTTCAAAATCAGTGCGAGGCACTCCTCGCTTCTCTACTCTGACATCATAATTTCTCCACCCGAGGCACCTCCTCTACGTGCTTCCTTTCGAAACTAGCGGCTCGGTTTTCGTCATAATCTCTCCCCCCTCCTCCCCCCCCCATCCCTCTCCCTCCGCCTCCCTCGCAAAAATTACACGCTTCTTGATTGCTCTAAGGATCGTGCTGTCATCGTGCGGAATATCAGAACGCACTTGAAATCCAACTTAATCCGATGCACGCGAGCGCGGCACGTCTCTCGGCCAAACGCATCTCGACAGCATTGCATAGCCCGCGATATATGTACGTGCAACTGATTTTCCGGCGATGCCGCGCCGTTGACAGCCGTTCATTAATCGTGATGTTCGGTATATACGCTGCAATCTGCCGGCCGGCGCGGCGTTCAGCGCTAAGCGAGAGACGGGATTACCGGAGAGACAGAGAGAGAAAGAGAGAGAGAGAGAGATGTTTCGGCCGCGTTATCGCCGCGCTTTTTTTTAACGATGTTAAACCTCTACAAACCGCGTAAGGGCCGCGTGTTTCTCCGCGAGATAAATCCGACGTTCGTTTCTCTCTCTCTCTCTTTTCTATATCCGCGCGCTGATTTGTTGCATCAACGCCGGCGTGGCGGGGCCACGTACATTTTAGCGATTTTACGATTGGCGTTTATTCCCGATACACAGACGCGACACGAGATAAAGCCGGCTTTCGAGTCAGCTCTCTGGTTAGTTAATCATTTTCCAAATGTGTCAGCCGGTAATTAGACTCCGTGTTTTCGCGTGCGTTCATCGTCCAGCGTTTCATCGTCCCGTCGTCTTTATCAGCATTAATTAATTCTGCATTACACGTTTTATTTAATGCTCAACTTCTATTTGGGAGACGCGCGCGGAGATTACAGCGCAATTCCGTTAAACAATTTCGAGAGGTAGTAATCAATTTCCCGTTACGTGCAACGGAGAAGTCGCTGAAACGTTCGCCGACGCGAGTGTCTGCGATAATGTCCGGAAAGTTGGATAAACAAACTAATATAACGTCGCCTACCCTTCGTTACGCTCGATCGCTCGATGTTGCCGAAATCGTTATCCATTCCCCCCCTCCTCCTCCCCCTGTTTTCGATCCTCGCGCGAAACTCGTTTGCGCGAGGCGATCGACGCGCGCGCCGAGCGAAACACTATAAATATTTATTCCGGGTAATTATTCGCTCTTTTTTTTTTTCCTTTTGGCGAGCCTCGTCCTTTCGTACCGGGGACACGCTCGCATTAGCGAGCGTGATAAGTTGCATGTCCGGTCGCGGCAACGCGCGCATCCTCTCCGCACCACCGCGCTCCTTCTCCGGAGGCTACGCCGCCGAAGCGAGCGAGACTGGACGGCGAAGCAGGGAACGCGCGCGGCTGGCTCGCTGCCCCCCTCGGAAGAAAATCTTATGAATGAGCGGGTTCCCCCATTCACTTTTAACCGGAGAACAGCCGTAACGAGCGGCACGGTTGCTCCGAAGTGCCGCGAAGTGCTCGCGCGGCACGCGGAGGATCCGCCGGCAATTCGCCTGCGATGCCGGCTTTCGTGGAATAGCAAGTGGATTATCGTGGAATCTTCGTCGGGCTGAATGTGATTTAAGTTCTGGGCGACGCGTGACAACGTCACTCACCCGGCTTATCGCGTACTCAAAGCGCGAAAGTCGAATTCGTACGCCTGAATTTGTTCTCGTTAAGCGGGCGTAGTGTATTAACGTAAAAAAAAAAAAATTTGACAGACGTTAAGACAACGCGATATTGAAATATCGAAATTTTCACGGCAATATTAGGATTTTAGTATCGAACGATTCCTTTCTAAATTTCTTGGAGTGAAAATACTGTCACTGCAATTTTTCGAGTGATTTTCCACTCGAAGGGTTAAAATTCTAATCAGAGTTTAGAATTCACTCTAAACTCTGACAGAGTGAATTCTAACTTTTATTGGAATGGAAAATCTTATTGGTGTGGAAAATCACTTGAGAAATTGTAGTGGCAGTATTTTCACTCAAAGAAATTTAGGGTAGTACCTCTGTGAGAAATGTTATTGAAATCAAATTCATATTATTTTTCTGCTGAAACTGCAATATTTCTCTTATATGTGGCAGACAGCCACAAAAATTATGCCGAGGCGCAAGGTGCAATATCTAGCTTGCACGGCACGATTGATAAGGCTCGGGCGTAAGTTCAATGCCGTTCAATAGTAATACGCGGGCATCATCAGCCATGCGTCGCTTATTATGCACCACGCCCGCGTTTATTACTTATTGTCGGACGGGAGTATCTCGTTTGCGCACCGCGCGTTCGAGGGGCCGACCATCTAGCGCGACAAAACACTTTGTCCCCGTCCACTTATCTCGATCGTCTTCGCTCGCAGGATTGCACGCCTCCAGCGAGTAATTGCGTCGGCAATTCAATCGCCGCGAAATTATCGCGCCATTACTCGCGCGAGCCGTCCCGCGGGCGAGAGTACACTCGTCAACCGCGATCTAACTCCGTCGATCTGGATCGATAACTTTTCCAAATCTCCGATCCCGCTGGTTTCGTTTTATATTCTGCAATTTATCCTGGTACGTATAATTGATGTAATTGCACGTGGAAATCATTGGAAGTACGGTCAACATATTTTTGTTTCTTATAACAGAGTTTCGTTTCTCTTTGGAAAAGTCATGGGATTTGAGAATTACGTACTGCTCTACAATTTAGTCGATCTATTTCCACACATTGTATCACGTGGAATTATTTAACGCAAGGAAAGTCACGCGATTCGTAATTCCAATTGCATTAACTACTTCTAATTAAGTTCGTGCGATGCAACGTTTCCTTCCAACGATTAGAACAATGACGCTATCTACGTAAAAGTTTTAATGACTGATTGAGTAAACGCAATACGGAGAGTACTGTGGGAATGATATAAAATTTCGATTACTTATAATTAATCATTGTCCACCTACCGCGAATAATTAGTTATATTACCGTATTGCAGTCACAATTACTCATAATTGATTAAATGATTACGGAGCAGAGCCTCCTTACGATCGTACGAACAATGAAACTTTCTCTGTAGAAGCGACTCTAACGGGTGATTAAGTAGCCAGAATGGGAAGGTATAATAATATAGCATGAAATTGTATAAAATAAGACTTTAATCAATTATTGCCTATTACGGACCTACAGAGGAATTAGTATACTACATGGCACTATGGGCCGGTTGTTTCAACTTCTTGGTAAACTTATTACCCATCACGCAAATGTCTCTGTCTTTATTTATTTAAGAAAAAAAACGAAGATGGACAACATGATAGGTAAGTTTATCAAGAAGTTGAAACAATTGGTCCTATATTGACCCTATTAATACACTGAAAAAAAAGTAATACGTTCAATAAGATATGTAATTGCGGGCTGCTAACTACAGATATACTCAATACAATAATATATGCTATTGCAGTATCAACATTGTACCTGCATTAATAGCAAATATTATTGCATTGAGTATTTTATGTAGTTGGCAGCCCGCAATTATACATGTTATTGGCTATGTTACTTTTTTTTCTGTGTATAAATATTAAATATTATATATATGCCATTATGTTACATATACACATATCTGTCTGTGTGTGTGTGTACACATGTATAGAATTAATATAAATGCATCTAATTTTATGATAATTTCACATATACAACTGCAATACTTTCCAAGGAATTTACCTCGCGCGAATTTACCTCATTGCTGGAGATTATCTTATTTGCACGATTATTATCTGGAATATCCATTTCAATCAAGTCAAAATCTAACATTGACATATCGCGTGCCATGTATCCTTATCAGTGTCATTGAATGAGAAAACTCGCTCAATGAGTCATCTTTGCAGTGCAACAGATGCATCAGTTATTTATGTCCTGCCGCAGTCGAAATGCTCCATTTTCCCGTATAAATGGTCTAATTACAGGGTGTGTCGCAAGGAATGTCATGTCACAATTTTACTTACACGGTCATATTTATATATGATCGATCCAATTGCAGATATACACACATACGATTTTACTATATTATGCATAACGTCACAGGGAGAAGCGAATTCTCTTCTAGAAATTCCAAGTGTCAGAATTTACATAAAACGCAAACCAGCAATTTATCTAATAAATATCCAAAGATTTTAAAGATCATTAGAAAGATCTTCTCACGTAAAAATTATTTTTGCAATATTTTTTTTTTAATTCTTGAATCCATCGAAAAATTTAATGCTACAAATACATGTATAACTTGGAGAATAAATTATAAATTTGAATATAAAAGTTATACATTTAACATACGTAATTACCATCGAAATATAAAAGGTACTTAATACGATATTCTGTCTCACGCGTATAATGAATCTTTCAACGCGCGGAGAAAAAGGCTCGGAACACATGCGAATCACAAATGCACCTGCTTATTAATTCAAGTGCCGAGCGTTTCGCCTTCAACGTCAATCGAGATGACGTACCTCGATTTCCTTCGATTCGCGCGACTCGATCGATTAATACCTATCCAATATCTCGATCGCTATCGTTCTCGGCACACATTGCAAAAGCACACGATTGCAATGGCATGTTAGCGTAACGAGTGAGAAAACGAGTGAGGAGTACTTACGCTTGCCTCGCGAATCCAGGGGTGGAGGGTGTCTCTCCCGAATCTCTCACCAGCACCGAAAATCACCTGTACGGAGCGCGGCGAGTCGCCGATCTCTCTCGCACGCGCGCGCGCGCGCGCGCGTACCGATCAGCTCGTTTTACGCGGCAGCGCGACGGATCTCTCGCTCATCGAGCGGAAAATCGCGTGTCCGTCGGCGCCGGTGGACTTTTCGGCGACATACGCGGATTTACACGCTCTCGCGCCGGGAAATGCGTCGCTCGCGGTGAGGAGGCTCACTCGGAGGTAGACGATATATCAAAGATAGGCGAAACGATCGCTAGGCCATTCGGAGACGGAGAGGAGTCCTCGGTGCGTGTCGCTCGCTATCTCTCCTCTTCTCGCTCTTCCTCCCGCCGTTTCGTCGTGGCTGCGGTGTCGAAGCGCGTTGTCGTTACGGTCTTACGTCTCGCGGGGTACGCGCGAACCCCATGCTCGCACTCGTCGCGTCCCAATCAGAGACTGAGGCGCCTAGAGACAGGCCGCCCGTATAAATGCGCCGCAGCGCAAGCGGTCGAAGAAGTGCCGCGGGTTGAAAGGAGGAGGGAGAGATCGGAGTCGGTCCGCGGAGCACCGCGAGGGGTCACTACGGATTGGAGAACGCGTTATCTCGTCGATACGCGCAAGGATCGTATATGTAAACGTATTGTCCTTCGCCCGCGTGAATATGCCTCGTCTCTCCTTAATAAAATTTAGATTTGCAGACCTTTATTTTAATCTTTCGTATAAAATCTGTTTTTTTTTTGTATTTTATTTAAACTAATGCAAAATCGAATTATACGTTTTTTTTCCTTCCAGCAGAGACACAGAGAAGTCTTTCTCTCTCTCTCTTTCTCTCTCTCTTTCTCTCTCTCTCTCTCTTGTCTTGCAATTTTTGATTGCTTGTTGTTTATAATGACGATTATTTTCTGTTATTCTGTTTATGTCTCGTTGATTACCGACAAAAATCTCCGTCCTTATGTGGCCGTCGATAAGCACGTGCTTGTACAATGGAACCCTGCCGCTACAATCTAATCGACTTTGGGTAACAATGGTTTATGCGTATTTTTATAAAATTTATATTTATGAGCGTTTTTTGTGCAAGGATAGAATTTTTATGAAATAATGAAACTAGCGTAGCTAATTAAAATCAACTGTATGCAAAAATAAGATACATTGTTATTGTTCAACGTACATGTACGATTATGAATGTATTTGACAATTAAATTAATTATGATAATAATAAAAAACGATAGCTGAAAATTTAAATAAAAAGTAAAACAGACATAAAGTAAGTTTATTATGAATAAAAATTTTTTAACAACTTTATATCGCGGAAAACATTTCATGTAGCAACATATATTAATTAAATAATTAACAAGTCAATTACGATAAAAACAATGGTAGGCAAATTGAACAATTAACTAAAAATTTGAATTCTTAGTATAAAATATGTCTTAGTAACAACATTATCTTTTTAGTCGCAGATATGTATCACGAAAAACACTTTATCTTATATAACAATTTATAATTTAATATTTTTATAGATAGATAGATAGATATATATATTATTTTTTACGTATAAAATGTTTATAAGTTTTATATATATATATATATATATATATATATATATATATGCATATTTACACGTGAATAAAATTACTGCAAGTCTATAGAATTGTACGAGTTTTCTACTTGATCAGCAGGTGCGATTGCATGGGAGGGGAGATATTTATGGTGAATTGCTATGGAAACCCATGTGTGAAACTCCAACAGGCCTCAAAAACTTCAATGAACTTAGCTTTCTACGCGTTTATTAGCTCTTAAACTTTTAGGTTACATTATTTTAATATAATAATAAGCGGAAAAGAATATCGCAGCTGTGTGTGTGTGTGTGTGTACGATGAATGGAATTATTCACGAGAAAGATAAGAAAAAAAAGCGAATTCCGTCGTGTGGGAAAGTGTGCTCCGCTGAAAGTACGAAGTGCAGGAAATCCCTGTTGAAGCTAAAGCAGCAAGAATACTTGATGGAAAAGAGCCTCGCCAACTTGATGGAGAACATGAAACTGGAACCAGAAGTTCTACGACCCGTTTTGCATAATATGAGTGACATCTCGAAAAACAGGTACGTAGTGAAAAACGAATCAGTCGATTTTAGATTGCGTTATGCATATCAAGTCCGCGCGGCAGGTCCGTTCTACGGCGGACTTTAACTTCAACTATATTTTTAAAGGGAGACTTTTTTGGATAGTATAAAGAAACCCTTGAAGGAAATAATTAAGGAACTGCAATCGGTGCAATCGGTCACAAATTGTCCCAAACAGATCCAGAAGTTAGGTGAATCTTCACTCATCCTCTACTGAAAAGTGCTACTTTCGTATTACTTTTGTATTATAGAATTTTTTTCACTAGATAGTACCAGTATTGTGTGACATTTAAATTATATTATTTATATAAAATTATTATACATTTTTAGTTGTACAGCGATCTCTATATGTATTTAAAATTTTAATTTGTCTTAACGATTAAAAGATTTGATATTTAAAAGAAAAGAATAATCGTTTATTTAGATACGAATGCATACAAACAACGGCTCGAGAGATTGTCGCAAAAAATTCGGGACTTTCAGGAGTCCTCTCAACTACAGGCTGCAACTTTGTCGCAGGAGCAAACTGCCCTCGAATCTGAATTACGCGAATTTGAATCGAATTTGCATAAGTATGAGAATGCAACCGGTAGTATCGGCAAACCAACGTCCGCCGCATCTTCTAACAAGGAAAATAAAAAGTGTTATGATTATAAGGAGATCGAGGACTTCCACGAGTTAATTGCTAAAACAGGTACCGCGTACACATTTGCATGCGCCTGCGTTGGCAATTAAAATGCGCAATAAAATATAATTTATGACAGTTGGTTGTTACTTTATAACACGTAATATATTTGCGTTAAATATCGCCTAATTAAATGTTTATAATAATCCAATCAAATGATAAACCATAAATAATAAACCATGCTCTCTACTCTCAAGTTTATATCCTTAAACTTTATTAAATACACACTTCATAAAACTTTTCTGCCATAATTTTGTTTTTATAAATTTTTGTTTATTATACATCTATAAAAACGAATTTAAAAAATGAATATGCAGTACGTTCTAAAATAGTCACGTTACAGGCCATACTGATAACTGGAGCGACGGTGATCATCTCCTATTTCTGAAAATGAGAAAAAAGTGCAGCAACATTCCTGCTCTTGTGACTGCCATTCGAGTCAAATGTCCGGATCTAACAGCGGAGACTATAGTGAATCACGAGGCTTGGTACAAGGTTTATCTGAGCCTGCGTGAAAAGCAACGATCGAGCGTCAAAGAATGGCGCAAACAAAAAGAAACGGAGAAGATGAAGATGAAAAATCGCGAGGATGAAACCGGAGCCAAAACCACGGAAGAGATTTCACGAGAGGAAAGAAATTCCAATATCACAAAAGATCTTTCGACTTGCGTGAAGGATAAATGCGAAGGGAGAATAACGAAGACTGGCAACTCTGATGATATCAGTAATCAGAAGAAGGAATTAATAAGACAGTGGAAAACAGAAAAAGAGCGTAAACGTTTGATGGACGAGGAGCAGTTGAAGATTCTGATGAAGTCGAAGCTTGCCGCGCAAGAAAAACGTAAAAGGGAAAGATTGAAAAGACTTCGGGAAGTTTTGGGGGAGCGTTGTGAGAGAAAATCGATGGTAGTTCCTTCCGAAACTTCGAAAAACGATTCGAGAACAGGACCGAAGTATAATCCGATGTTGATTAAAGCTTTTAGGTACCGGTATCGATTGATTATTTCTTTTCAAAACTGCATAAAAGTATACTTTTATTATTTTATATATAACAACACATGTTAGATAATAAAACGTGTAATAAGAAAAATATAAAGTTTTGTTAATCTTTGCAAATCTGCAACTTATTTTATAACTCTAAAAAATATATTAATATTTTAATAAGTAATAGACTTAAATATTTTCATATATATAGCTTACGTTAAATTTTAAAAATAATTATAAAATTTAAATTTTTTTCAAAAACGCAGGCAGCAAGATGCAGAATATACAAGAAGACAAAAGAATTTGATAGCGAAACAAAGATTGATTAAAAATCAAACGGTAAAAATTGCAAGATCACAAATATCGACAAAGCAAGATCACTCCACTCTGTTGAATTCGACTGAAGTGTGGAGAGAAAAATGCAGGAAGCATGATCCTAACACGAGGGAGCCAAAGAAGTTGCAGTATATCAAAGACGTTCCACGTTTGTACGTTTCTTAAGAGAAGGAATGTTTCTTTTTACATAATTAATTTATACCCATACATTTCATTTTTTACAGACATATCCATTGGAGAAACAAGGAATCGATGGAGATTAAGGATGCTCTGTCGTTTTCTTGAGGTTGAAGATTTTTTCCTGACTAAAGTTCCTTCATATTTTGACGAAGAAGGCAATAAAAAAAAATACACAAAACATATTGATATATACTTATATTTATTTTTCTTTACGAACGCACTTTTTTGTTTTTTTTTAGACGATGAACATAATAAGTTATGAGTAAAGTTATGAGCGTTGACTTTATCCAGGACCACCGTTTCGCATATATTCGGCTTTACAATTATAAACCGCGATTCTCTTTCTGTTTATTTTCGTAACTTTTGTTTTATTTCCAGGAATCAAGACGGAATAAAAGATAAAGAGAAGGAGAGACGATTCTGTCAACGGATAGTCGTCTCGGATAATTTCAACTCTCAACGACATTTTACTCAAATATATATAATATACTTTCTATCAATCTTTTTCTGTTCGTTAATTCGAGATATTCCTTCGTTAGATTAGACCAAATACAAAAACACATAGGTAATATAATATATATAATATGCTATAATACAAAAGAGTGTCTTGTATCGCGCCGAATATGATAGCTCGACGACAGTTTGACGACAGTCTGCCCGCAATAGTTTTAAATTCCTCTTTAGTAATTATCACTATTATTATTATAATTGTTTACATATCGCGGGATAATCCTACACGGCGCGATACGGTGACACCTCTCACTCTGTGAGAATACGCGCAAATATCCTAAAATGTACTCTTTTTTATTTCTCGCTTTAGTGCATTTGTATTTATACTCTTTATTTATTTATACGTAGAAATATAACTATTTAGAATTTATTAATGCATACTCAGGAGTTTGTTTTATTACAACGAACGATAAATTGTATTTAACATATACTCTGTTTCATTCACGCTCTCTCAATTGATAATATATATGTCATTGCAATGGCTGCCGCGATTTCTTTTTTTATCACTAACCTTTCCGAAACCCAAAGGATAAATGTACATATGTGAATATTTGTACAGCAAAGCCTCCCTTCTGTCCTTTATAATGTATCATTAACATTTGTGTTTCCTTAGTCAACAGTAAAGTCCACGTGTACTGCGCTGTCCCTCATCTCAGCAGACTAGTTCTTGCTGCTAATTTTTTTCCCTATTAGTGTTAATTCCGCCATCCTCTCTTTTTACAACTTTTTTTACACTGCCGCACTTGCTTCTTTTTACGATTAAAAACTTTCTCGAATACGAAAATCGACTAGACGATCAGCGAGAATACGTACATATCTCTTTTTTTTTTTAACAAACGAAAAGGTATCTTCTGGGAAAACTTATGAGAAAATATTTTAAAGTCAAAAATAATTATGTAAGTTCCATGTAAAATTATGTAAGTTTCATGTAAGTTCCAGTAAAATAAAAATTTGTAAGCCTCTTTAGTAAACGAAATAAAATGTTTAAGTTAATCTAATCGTATTTACAGACAATATAAAAAAAAGCAGTCGGCGAAAAAAGAAAAAGAAAACTTCTGAGAGGGTTTGGAGAACGCATGAGTTATTGATAAATTTTATTAGAATCTTTACATTCGTGAATTATTTACAGATATAATTGCATATGTATATATATATACTATATGTATATGTATAATCATAGCTATGCGATTTCGGAAAGAAAGACTTCCTCGAATTTTCGTGACAATACTGAAGAGGCTAACTTCGGAGAGAACTGCTACCAAAGCCGCGCGAGAGCATACAGTATTTTTGAAGTTTTTGGCTCTTATGTTGTCCATAAAAAGAGAACTCTTTCATTGTGATTATAGAAACGTACAGTAGAAAAATGTATGAAAGAACTAGTAATCTTCAATCGTTACGGAATTTGCTTTAGAAATTGTTTTGATAGTTGACGAGTGAACTAATAAATTTTTAATTTATTTTTTCTTTATGTAATACAACTCGGCGCAAAGTACACCATTAAATTATCAGTCTGTAAGAAATATTCTCACAGATTTTACCATATTTATGGACAGATGTTATTATCAAAGTAAAAAAATACTAGAGACTCGATTAATTTGATTTTCTCTCAAAGCTTGCTTTGATAAATTTTCCGATTAAAATGAATATCTGATTAATAAATTATTCCTCCCGATATATATTTTCTGAAAGAGAACTGTACGCGTTGGGAAATAAGTTCTCGCTTAAACTCTAGCATTGCACGCTTCGAGGACGGTACAAATTCAAAAACAAGACCTCACGTTTCGCACCATGTGATGACTTGCTGTGTGACAACAAAATAGTGATAGATGTAATGACATATAAGCTAGAGAAATTTTCAATTTAGATAATCACAGTATTCGTAAAACAAAAATTATAATAATTTAATGTCACGTAAGAAAAATGTTAATATTTTTACAGAACGTTAAAATTATAACATTTTTCGTAAAGATACTTATATACACAATAATTGCAAATATCTTCACAATTGTTGTGAATATAAAGAAATTTCTTGCACAGTTTAATACCTAACGAACTAGTATCGCACTAATTAGAAAATCAGGCATTTAAGTTATTATGTGCACGTATCACCGATCATGGTGCAGTTATAAAAAAAAAAAAAGTTAGTCTCTCCGCAATCAAGCCTCTAACTGATTCGCCGATTGATAAATAATAATGAGATATTTATATATATAACGAGGCAAAGCGAATTAACTCATATAAAACTATTTGATACATTATAAAACTAATAAATTAATATTTAATTTATAATATTTTAAAGAGACCTCGAAGTATAGAATACAAATTTTCGAATTTTACTATCGAAATTTTTTATTGCAAAGTTTATGCGACAAGAAAAGCTGATAAGAAATATGCGAACGGTTATAAGAAGCAACAGCAAAGTCACGTGCGCAAAACCAAATTTCTGAAATCGAGAAAATGATTTTACGACGAATGATTTTGTGCGGGATTTGTGCGCGTCGTTTCAACGCGACGATTGCTACATATCACGGTTCACATTTTGCTTTCCCCCGGATAGTCGTCGTTCGTAAAAATCTGGTGTTATGCAGTCTTCTATATAGTATTATTTTTCTATATAGTATTTTTTATCTCGAATTTCTATAAAGAAACGAGACAGGTCATTTTTTTGTTTTCTAAGGATTCAATACGTCTAATAACCGAATTTTACTAATATTTAAACATTAGAAACGCACGTGGCCGAGTACATTCCACAAATAAGTAGATTTCTTTCTATACAGACAGCCATAATTTATCAAAATATTTCATAAAAAGAAAATTAATTCACAAAAGTAGAATAATTTTAACTACTTTTTGTATGAAGAAAGTTAAGTTCCGAGAAATTTTCAGAAAATCAGAAAGATAAAAAAGCGAAAAGCGCGACAATTTTTTTCACAAATAAAATTCTTACGTGCGCTTCCAAAGTCTACGCGCATTCTTAATGCTAAACGAATTCTCATACATGTTTTGCTGCCAGATTTATTGACGTGGTGTAGACAGGTGTACGGTGTCGATAAAGCTCGAGTTTAATCGAAAATTAAGTATGTAAGAGAACATGCGCCTAGATCTTACGTTTGTCAAAAGTTATCAAATCCATAAACAATGCGAAAATTTGCGCATAATCTCTCATGATGAATATAAATGCATAGCTAGGATAAACACTTCCTCGAAAAAGAATAATAAGATAAGCTTATACAAGTCACATGTGGTAGAACTTAATAAATTTAACAAGTACATGTAAATATATCATAATTAAATCATTTTTACATAACGCGCTTGACTTGTATTCGCTGTTTTATATTTATTTTTCTTTGCCAATTACATGTAAAAATTGAAAGCTATAGCTTTTTTTGTTTTTACTAGAGAAAAGTTGAGATGATAAAACTGAACGGATCCCCATGTGATACAAATAATTCTATAGTTCGTTTTCTTTTTAGAAAATAAAAATGTTCATACAAAAATTTAAAATTATATGTAATAAAAATTTCTCCCAGTATAAATTTTCGAGAGGAGAAAGAAAAATTAAAACAATAGATCAGGATTCTCATTTTTCTAAGTGCACATCAGTATCCATTCAATTTTTTTCTCTACGCATTGTGGAAAATATGAAAGATCCATGTAATCGTCATTTACAGCAAGATGTATGCTAATGAATCGTCATTAGCAAATTCCTCGAAGCGTTCACTACAGGAAAAAACGAAAACAGGTTCGAAACAAAAATGGAAGCGTTTGAATCGTCGTCGTTGTCGTCATTTTCGTTTCCAAGCCAGAGAAATGTACGTGATATTAAATATTCAGTATTTTCAATCCCAATACATAGATATCATTTAAACGTTTGAATTTGATTTAATCGGACTATACAATCTATTTCGCGTTTGCACCCAGTCCATAAAAAGAATACCACGAGACTTCGCCTCTCCTTTCATTCTCTTTTTTTGTTGTACGATGCATATCTATGAACTATAAAAAAGATTACTTCTGTTCCACAATGGAAAGAAAGTCAATACAATACAACTCTTGTACAATTCTCAAAGTCACAACTGTTTTTGAATCCAACATTAACGTCCTAATTTTTAAGCACGATAAAAAAATCATACTTTTTGTTTACGTATTTTGTTTACAACAAATCAATATTGTTCTTCAGGTACAATACCAACTGGCTATGGAAACGAAGATGAAAGTTTGCGATTCTAAAACTGTGTTTATTTGTAAGAATTTTGTAAAAAATAACAGCTGCAAAATTTTTTATCACTTTGTATAATTGATAATTAAATATTGGATCCTACAAATAATTTGTGTTAAGAATTCAACTACATCATTTTTAAATAATTATAAGAAACATTGTTAAGATTTTCTTTGATGTTTCTAAATTCCAAAATATAACTCAAATTTTAGAATCGCATTCTTCGGATAGTTCACCACACTTTCAATATTTTTCGCATTTCTTTGTCATCTTACGCCAATAGATCCCGCTTTTAACTTTCGTCGAAAGAATACACACACACTATTGTTTATCTCTATAAGCTTGTATAAAAAAAACGATACCTTTCCGTTTGTTCTTTTCTTTCCTTTTATCGTTTTCGTCGTTTCGTACACCAAGGACGAATGAGTGCATAAAGCAAACTATACTGGGACAACATGAATCCTGAATAAATACTTAATATTACAACAAAATCTTAAGTATTCTTCGTAAATGTCACCGCTATATAGTTTGTAAGAAAATAAGATACTTTACTTGAAGATTTTTATGTACAGATATTACAAACAACGTTTCGTAATGCATAGGCAATGCGTCCTGCTACTTCATTATTATACATACTGCAGAGGAGGATCTATACGAATCCGCCCCCTCGACTTCAATTCGTGTCGTTTGTTCAAATTTTATGAATCTTCAATATTTGGTACTCTGCTTCTAAAAAGCGAGTAATTACCGCTTATATCGATAATACTGACCTAATCTCTAAAATATTCAGATATGCTTGAAAATTTAACATGAAATTGTATGTTGTTTTCTTTAACGTGTTTATTCAAGAATAGTACCATTTTTTTCTGAAAATAAATGTTATACTAAATTTCTAAAAAAATTTCTTTAAAAATTCATGTTTATAATAAATATATTAAATATAATTAAAAACTTAATATAATAATTATAATAAGATGATAGTAGATGTTAATATCAAACAAATTTTAAGCAAATTTTGTTATAAAAAAATTATTCGTTCTCTTAAAAATAATTTATTAATTATAATTTTAGACCATACAATCATATTTACTTTTTATTAAATTTATTGTTGTATCAACATCCTAACGCAGTAATTTATTTTTCTACATTTTTTTTTAATATTGCAAACATGTTAGTATAAATGTTACAGTAGTTATTACAGAAATATGGATCGTATAATTTAAAATTGACAAACATTGAAATAAACGTAGCAAATTTAGACATTTACCTATCTATAAATCGTCGAAATGGACGAATTTAAATATTAATAAGTGAGCATTATCGAAATAAGCAGTGTTTAATTTATTCAAATTCAATTAGAAAAGGAAAGAAGAGGAAGCAGTGACGAATAAAACTGATATCGTTCAAACTGTACATTTTTGTAGTCTTTTCCTCTTCGCGCTAATTTTTTTATCCGTAAAAAGAAATTAATCATTATTATGTGATATTATTTACAGATGAATTTTGTTCGAATGTCATTTATTGTACTTATTCTTCTCGGAGAACTTGGTTCGTATTATTCTCGGATCTTTTATAATTTTTCATCTCATGTCCTTTCAATACACTCAAATAATTAAGAAACTTTCGCTTGTTAATGTATTGAAGGTGTATTTCGAAGGGAAGAAATAAAAGTTAATTTGAACGAACCACGTTTCCGAGCCGGTCACACGAAATATTTAACGAGCTGATCTTGCTAACAACGGCATGGCGGATCGATAAACCTCGCAGACACTCGCCATTTCGGCCAACAATGCGCTAATCCTACCTCAACGTTCGATCGCACTTAAAAATCTCTGGCTATCATTCCTATTAAAGATCTCTTTCTTTCGTTCACATACATTCCCACATAGCAATTATAGTCTCTATGCAGTTTTCTGACGGAACTCTGAGAGAAAGAGTAATTTTGGATGATAAGGGAAAGGGACGACTGCGCTGCAATAGCGTCCAAGTTTTGGCCGCGCGGAATAAGAGTTTTTCCAGCCGACCGATCACACGCGCATACCATCGCAGACATTTATATATATATACACACACACACACAGGATGAGAGATACCACCGCACTCACACTAGGAAGTCAGGATCACTGTAATCCTCGCCGGTGTCGCTGCTGTCGGAGATTCTTCTCCTTTTCTTCTTCTTGTGCTTCCTTACTGACTTGTCCGTCTTGTGCGCGCGGTGCTTCCGGTGCGACTCCCTCGCATCCGGATTAGTATGTATCGTCAGCTTCGGGACCCGTGGCGTCGTTGCTGTTGCCGCCGCTGTTGCCATATGCGGCAGCGAATTTACCGAATTGTTCGGATGCTCCATCGGAGTAGTCAGGTTCGATTGTGGCGGCTAACTGAAATTGCTGCTGGCCAGGTGCAATGACCAACGAGGCGACGTTTCCCATGACGCCACCGTCCGCTATCGTCCTGCCACTGTCAGCCTCAGAATGCGGTATCCTCGCCGCTTGCCGATTCTCCGTACTATGCTTACCGCTATTATCGGCAGCATCGTTGCCGCCATCGTCGTCCGGTTCCTCAGGATCAAATTTGAGCATCAGCTGCTTAAAGTCCAAGTATTCTTTCACAAGCTTCTTCCTGCCGTTCGTGTCCAGCTCCTGACTGACGTTTGTCATACCCTCTCGCAGCCTCTGCAATGTGGCTTTGGGCTCAAAGAGCAGATTGTTCTTGCGATTCACTGCCTTTTCATAGACTTTGGCTGCTTCCGATGGTGAATATTGGCCAATCTTTGCGTCAGAAAAGCCGTAAAGGTCTTTGAGATGTTGCCGAAGCGTTAGTAGAAGCAAAAAGCCTTGACTGGCGGTAATATACTCCCTTAGCAAGGTAGTATCGCTTGGCAACCTAGTCAAAAGAGATTCTTCGTCCTCTTCATCATCTTCTTCGTCCTCCAGAACCGACAACTGGCCGGATTTTGGTTGTCCGTCTGGTCCCATCACTGTTGTTTGTTCTGTCTGCTGTCCCATCGGATGTCCCATCGACTGTTCCATTGGGTGTCCCATCGGTTGTCCTATCGGTTGTCCCATCAGTTGTGCCATCGGCTGTGCCATTGGCTGTGCCATCAGTTGTCCCGATATATGCTTTGAGCTGCCCTCCTTAGGCAACAAAGCCTCTTTAAAAGATTGTACCAAATTTGTTCCAGACATAGAAATAATGATGTCAATGTGATGGATTATGAAGAGTGGTTCATCCTGTACTTGATATGTAAAATAGGCGAGATTGTCCGCCAAGTATAGCATTTGCGACAGACTAGTTTTGGCAGTCTCGTCGAAGTGCTTGAGAAAAGACAACACAATCGCCCGCCTCTGCTGTTTCGTGTTGCGTAGGATCGTATAGAGAAAACCGTTGAGTGCGCCTGGGAACTCACCATCCTTTGCTCGCATGCCTCTCACCGTAATGTCATTCTGCAGAATTTCTTGCAGCCTGTAACTCAACTTGATGCCAAATTGCGATTTCATGTGGATGAAACCAGGATATTTCTTTTCGATATCCTGCAACTGTTTATCCGCGCTATGACTCACAGCTTTCTCGCAGTCGGTGCTCATGCAGATCAGATAGGGCACTATCTGGACGGGATGTACTAGACCCTGCGCCAGGATTAACTGGATAACTTTGAGAGCCGCATGTCGTACATTTATATTAACATGCAAGAAAGACTCAAGGATCTGTTTGATATAGAGCTGGATAACAGTGCTCGCCATACCCGACGACACATCACCCATTTCCTTCAAATTCTCCTGTTTTGACATTTTTGCCCATTCTAAGTCTTGCTTGATCATTCTCTTCTCCTCCTCCTGCAGATATACTTCGATGTTATTAAGTACTTGGATTCTCATATGAACCAATGCGTATTCCGATGTGAGCAAATGATGATAAAGTTCTTGCAGTTCCGGTAACATCATGAACTCGTAATGTCGTATGCAGAGAGAACCAATAGCCGACAGCGTAAAGTGTCGGATATCGTCATTGTCCAAATGTACGAAATAACTGAGTGTCTGGAAAACCTGATCTTTAATGTTCTCCGCTAGACCCTCTATCACCTCTGGATCCATGAAGTTAAAGTGACGCAGCAATAAGCCGACCGTAAAGAGCGCTCGTCGGAAAAACGGTCTGCACCTTATTAGCATGGGATTCGTTGGATCCTTCTCGTAAAACGATTTGTACTCCGTTAAATGTCCATAGTATTTCTTGAAGCAATCTCGTATTAGTTTATAGTTTCGCGTGACGTTATTGACTACAGAGCCCAGACATGACAGACAACTCGCGACCACCGATCTATCATGTTGCAAAATTAACTTCACCGAATCTTCTTCCAACTGTGCTAAAAAAGTCTCACTGGGATGTTCCATCAGAGGCACTACTAATTCAAGCGTGTGTGCAACGCTACTGATGATCTGATAGTCGCCCTGTGTCTGACATTTTAAACTCAGATATGGCTGTAGGGTGATTGCGTGATTGACCAGCAGCCGTGGCCGAATCTTCGCAAACAAATAGAGTGTAGTTAGACAGGCGACTAGTCTCTGTGACGAGCCTTTCTTTTCAGATTTCTCCGAATCTAAATTTGTCTCCTCCAGCCGCAGTACGTTCTCGATCAAACAATCCACGATCTGTTTGCACGCTGTCAGTAAGGCTCGCGGTGGTTCCGTCTGCATCTTTGTGCTGTCGTCCTTATCCTCCTTGGGTTTGAATAAACTTACCAGGAGTTGCTCAAACCACTCGAGCCCCATATCCTTGCTAGCTGCTACGACATCTGTGATATTCATCACTTTTCTCAATAGCGATTCCGAGTCAAGAGTAGGACGCTCTCTCACTGGCGTAAACCACATGTTTTGGAAAACCTCCATGACAAGCTTCCGAATACCTTCTTCGTCGTTTACTCTCCTTATCATCTTTACGCATATTTCTGGGATTTTGGGAAAGTCTGGACATTCCATACAGATATCCTTGAGAATTTTGATAACACGCTTTCGAACGCTTACACCAGTATCCAGAATTCTCGCCGATAGCATATCATAATATTTGTCTATCAATTCAGTTCTACTCAATACAAATTTCCCTACTAAGTCAACCGCTGCCTCCCTCACAGACGTTGAATGATCAAGGAACGAATGTTTCACACCCAGCTGCATATCCACTCTCGCCAACACGCTTGGATCAGCCTCGACAATCATCGTGAGGCATTTCATTGCCTTGGTTCTAATGGCAATTGACGGTTCCGTCAGCACGTGAAGAATTTGCTTCAGATATATATCGAAGCTCTGTGAGAATGGTCTCTTGGACGCGAGATATTGCGAGATTAATTCTGCAGAGCTGTAATCGATGTACGTCTGAAGGATATCCGGTTTCGTTCCTGTGCTGCACGGCCTTATTCTACTGATAATATACTTTTTCTTCTCTTCTATAATTCGGTAAGCTTCCGAATTCTTTTGCTCGTTATTGTCGTTCTCATCTGGATCTTGTTCCTCCAATTCGGACTCGGTATCTTGATCGCTGCTGTGATGCCGATTTTTCTTCTTCCCCCGTTTCTTATGTATCTTCTTACTCGGACTATTTTTCGGCTGACCTACCCGGGACTTCTCCAACGCGCAATCGCGGTACCATTGGGCCAAATAAAAATGACGCGCATATCCGAGAGCCGGATCCTTCGTCCCGTTGACGGCCAGATAATCCAGAAGTACCTTTTGCAGAAACACGGTCCTCTCATCGTCCTCGGTTAGTCCTACGATATCCTTGTCTTTTATCTGATCATAATCCGAGTCCTTTTGTTGCTCGGCTTTGATATCTCGTATGATTTGGTCGATAGTTGATAATTTACACTGCGAATTGACTGCATCCTTGCGCAATCTGGCCGCTACCACGCCAAGATAATCAATGGAGGCTACTCGAAGCGACATATCGGAGCTCTTATTAGAAAAATGTCCCACCAACAGATTTCCGAGAAGACTTAACAGCAACTCAGCAGCGGGCCATTCGGGTTTATTCACCGTCGCTAATAAATCTTGCACAAAATTTTCAAATAACGGTCTATAATCGATCTCTTCGCCTTTGCTACCACATTTATTGAGAAATACCGTTAGAAAATTTCCAGCTATTCTTGTGGCGGTATCGTATCTATTGATAATGAAGACGTCGGCGTCTACATGACTGGGTTGTTTCTTCTCCTTCTCCTCCTCCTCCTTTGTCTTGGAATCTGATAGAACCACCACGCATTGGATAAGTTGCAGAACCAATGCTGTCAACATCTGTATATAATCTTCGGAGTTGAGCCTATACGTGCGTAAACTCCTTTTGCTGCTAGGTAATCTCGCAATTGACGCCAGGATATCGTCCAATAATAATCTCCTATGCTTCTCGTACTTCGTGAATATTACAGTGACGAGTTTTAGTGCGCTCAATTGAAGATCGCTCACCGATTCCACGAAAAATGGTGCGACGCCCAATGATGATGCATGTAAAACACTCGTATCCGTTAGAACCTGTATATTCAACAGCTCAGCCAGTAGACCCACTAGCTCGTGCATTTTATTGTAAACTTGTAGAATACTTTTCTCGCGCACTTCCTTTGTATGCCCGCGCTTTTTCCGTCCGCTAGAATTAAAATTGTCAGTCTTGTTCTTCGTATCTACCTTATATACAGGGTCGAAAGAGGGATAGATCGTGTTTTGTAGTTGAAACTTCATGAAAAGGATTATTCGGTCAATCACATCTTCTAAGTAGACTGTCTTCGGCATGTTGTTGGAAGTCATAATGTGCAGCGCGATTAACGACGCATCTACAGCGCGCTGAACCCGTTCCATCGCCAATTGCATCCATAATCGTCCTTCATCGACATCGTCATCCGGATCTACGAGTGGTGACACCCTCGCGCCATCTCGTATATTCTTTTCCAAGATGTTCAACAATCTCACCAATTTATCGGTAGGTATCGATTCCATGGCGCCCAATGTTTTGAGCTTGGCCGCTTCTGTACAAAGATCATGTAGTTGATACTTGGGAATAAGCATCTCTGGAAGAACTTCGCCGTCGTCCTCCAGATCAGCGTTCGCCGTAATGTCCTCGGTATTCTCAAAAATCGTCTCTATGACAGAGTTAAATCGTTGATACGTATTCGTCTCCATTAATTCCTCCACGCTCAGTTTGGCTAACACAGGCACTAGCTTTTTCTCAATCTTGCGTATTTTTGGTTTTGTGGGCGAGTATGATGAATCTCGTTTATCTTCCTCCTCATCGTCATCCGTTATCCTCTTTCGTCTGCGGCCCTTGTCCTCGCTTTTCCGCCGCTCCGCTTTCTCCTTCTCTCGCTGCACCTGCCGCTCTTTCGCGCGAGCCTTAAAGTACTTGTTATTCTTGCCGATCTCTTCCTCACTCTCGGAGTCAGTTTTTGATGCATCGTCACAATTGGAAATACCCATTTTTGCCGCGCGACTCGGCGATTTCTCTGCAAATGCCGTCAGACTCCTTTGCATAAGCGCTTGATCAGCCAGCGATAATCTATTTAACATAACAATGGGTTCTTTCAGCTTTTCTGATCCAGAAAATTTCATACTCTTCTCCGAATTATTGTTCTGTTGCACATTAGACGCCATACTAGCCGCAGCCGGATCTAAAGTGCTAACCATGTCGGTAGCATGTATATTCGGATAGGACGTAGTCTGAGAAGTCGGTAATAAATGTTGTATCGCATGATCGACGCTTTGCTTCGCGTCAATGTTTTCTATCGGTAGATCAATATCGGAAAGTCCAGCTACTGGATCGAGAAGGAACTGCTGATTTTCCTGAACTGTATTATCGATATCCAATGATTGACCGCTGCCTAATGCATGATGAACTTGTTGAGTCATCATAGAATCGTAAAGATTCTGCTGTATACCTATGGTCGGATGCTGTTGTAGAGGCATGTTGCGGATTGGGGATGTCATGTGCATATTGTGTTGTGGCGTCATACCAGTCATGTTATGCTGAGGTGTCATATTAGTGAGAGATGCCATCGGTGCATTGGGAGAGTTCATGTGGGCCGGCGAGTACATGTTTGGTTGAAGGGTCACGTTCGATAAGGGATTTATACAGTTCGTGTCCTCCTGCATATGCTGGGGCGTTGTCAACGTTCTCGTTTGTTCGGTCATAACGTTGCTCCTTGGCGACGGAGAAGGCACGGCGAAGGGGGACATCTGCGAGATGTCTGCATGATTCTGCGGAGTGATCGGCATCCGCGGATGTTGCGCGTGAGCGATGCCACTGGCCACTGGCGGCGGAAGTACGGATGTCCTAGGTGCCGCAGAATGAGCCGGACTACCTTGGGGCGTTTGCCTGGAGCCCGAAGAGCTCGAATAGGACGGCGAAAAACGGCCGTAGCTCGCCGGCGATTGATTCGCGTGCAGCATAGGCACACCTTGCGGCCAGTTCCTTGGAGAATTGTGCTGGGTTCCTCTGAATACATCAGGGTTTATTTGCAAGATCGCCTTGAGCAATTCAGGCGTGTTTTGCTCATTTTCAAGTGATTGTTCAGTGTTCGGATAATTGTCTTTAAGTTCAATATGTTCTGACGACGTCTGTGACAACGACATTATTAACTGTGGCACGAGATTCTCGTCACGAACGCTTAGCAATATCTGCGCCTCTTCCGCTACTCGTGGATGAAACAACAGCGACTTATTAGTCAGTGTTTGTGGCAGCGGAGTCGGTAGGGGCATTTCAGGCAACAAGTCCGTGAGACTCGCAATACCAGCGAGGGTAGTTATTGGCACACTCGGTACAACCCCATTCATTTTGAGTTTGATTCGTTCTGGCATTACAGCCTGGACAAAAAAAAAAGAAAATGAAAATCAGTTTTGGTGTTCCTAAGCTTCTTTGCTTCGTGGGACAGTACAATGTACTGAGTACTGTGCAGACATGCTATGAGTAATTGCTTACGATATGCAATAAATAAATGTAAATCAACTGAATATATCTAAATGCACTGCTTCCACGAATGTCTAAATAAATTTGTTAAAGTGTTCTCACAACGTATTTTAAGACATACTGACACTAATATTTCACCGTTGAATAGAGCCGCCTCTAAATCCTCTTTGAAGAACACTAGCACTAAAGCAAATATTGGGAACTTAACAAAGTCTCTTCTAAGTTCCCATGTTGCAAACGAAAGTTTCAACCAAATTTTGATGAAGCCCGTGGATCCTCCAATAAACGACCCATGTTTATGTCTTTGTTGTCCTGCAACAAAAATTTAATATATATAATCATTTTTTAATGTATAAGTTTTGTAATATATTATCTTTAAAAAACCAGATATTTAAAAACATAAAAATGAGAAATATCTAAATAAATAAAATTTTCATACACTACAATGAGAATAATACTCATATAAAATACACACATATATAAACAAAAATAATAACTAACCTAAAATGTCTTATAATACATTTACATAATTGAATATTTTCTTATTTAATTATAAACATTAATTATAATTTTTAAAACGTTTGATTTTACATGTGTTTATAAAAATCAAATTTACACTGTTTTCTCAATTATTTTAAGTCTTAAAAATCCAAATCAAATCTCAAGTTTTAAGCTATTGCTATATAAAATTATTATGTATCAAAAAACATGTATTTTATCTTTTACGACGAAAAGGTTTCATATTAAATTGATACAATTTATAAGTAATATTTGTCAGAACACGTCATCACTTCATTAGTATACTCTGAACAGACATTGAAAAATTCTTCCTAGAAAAATATCATCAAGTTAATTTTATTAAAAAATCCTACGTATTTGCATAAAACAACCAGTCGCTGGGCAGAAACGTAACATGATCAGCTGACGCACATGAAATCAAATTGGAATTCTCTGCGACAAACACAAGGAAGCTACACGTGAAGTGCTACATTGACATTACGATATTCATTAATTTAAATCCACTGCTTCCAAGATCATATATCAATATTAATAATTATCACTAGCACAGCATACCCCTTCTCTGAATGAACGTCTACCATCCAAGCCGTGTGACACCGTATCCTCGACCGACCAGGTACAACAACACAAGGGCAGGAGGAGGGGGGGCGAGGGGTAGAGGGGGAGAAGTGCAAGATCCTCCCGCGGACGATGAACGTTGAACTCTGGTGTTGGGCACAGGCGAGACAGAGACAGAAGGAACTCGCCGGGTTCACTCGCGCGGAAAAACACCGTCGCGCGTCGCGGAACGCAACGCCTCGCGGACGCGGCCGCGGTCGCGCCGCGCGACAGCACCGTGCCCGCTCCGCTTACCCCGGGGGAGGGGGGGGGGCCTATTTACGTCGCCGTCCGCTCGCGTCCGCGGCTGGTTTTGGCGGGAGGCCGGGCGCCGTATCGCGGCCCCGCGTCGCTCGCAGCCGCCGGCGGATCCTCAGGCACGTCGTGGCGGCTGGCGGCGTCGACTGGCCCGTCACGAGACTCACCGCGGGGCAGCCTACCGTCGTCCGGGGGATGCTCGCTCAATTGTCATCCGCGGGGGCCACCGCGGTTTGGCCTACTTGGTTGGACGCGTTTCCACGTCGGCCACGGCGGGCCGCGGTCACGACTCGCGAGCACGACACTGCCCTCACACGCGTATCACGCGGCGCCGCACGGGCATCGCCTCGTCGCAGGCGCTGCGTCGCCCCGTAAACCGTATTTATAGTGAGAATGCGAAGAAAACAGACACAAAGGCGTCCATTTTGCTCAGTGGCGAACGAGCGGAAGTGGCGTAGTAGTGGGATATCGCTCTCGGGCCGAGACGCAGGTATTACCGGCGGGGGGGCGCTACGGCGGCGTCGCGCGAGAGAGCCAGCGCGCTCTCCAAGCGGCGACTTCGGTCGCGTTCGCATGTAAACCGATCAGCGTTCGAGGAACCTCTTGCGCGCGCGATTCGGCGGCTCTCCCGCGGTTCGACGCTCGAATCCTCACGAATCAGCGAAAATATTATTTAATATAACCTGGCAGATGTACAGGAAAAGATATGTTTAAATGGTGTAAGCTCCTGTGAACGGAGTCCTTCGACGACGCAGCGGCCAGTGCGTCCACTGCGTGGACACGGCCAATGGAAACGCTGGACGCGCGGTGTCATTGGTCGGCACGCGCCCGCATCGAACACGCGAAGAGTCGTGTGTGAGACGTGAACAAGATCGAACGTGTTTTATCTTGAAATTTCTTTTTAAGTTAACTGATGCAACTAACCATTTTAACATTGCCCATTTATTATACTTTGATCGAAGAGAAGCCTTCCGATTTTGTTCCCTTGAACAAATTAAATTCGATTCAGGGATTAAGGACTTTAGGTAAGAATTAAAAAATGATGACACACGTGCTTGTCGCCAAAATTTATTTATCGAACTCCACATGCCGAAAATTCTGATCAATTTAACGATTCAGCGATCGATTGAAATTCGTGGCAATTATTAAGGTTGGGCGTTTACGCGTAAAATATAAATAATTTACATTGGCTACGTTCAGTGGAGAATGTAGCGGTGGAACTGTTGTAAAGTTCTTTAACACGATTATTGGTTCTTGTCCTCGGTTCCAGTCGGATCTAAATGTATAAACCAATCAAGAGAATTTTACAACAGTCCCACCGCTACATTCTCCGCTGAACGCAGTCTATGCGTTACATATGTCATCTATGTAAACAATAATCTATGGAATATAAAAAGATTCCAATTTTCTAAGAAATAATGAAACTTTCTATTGCATCCTTTCACTTTTGATATTATCTTTCCATCTTGTCAGCATTAAAAAGTTTAATACATTAACAACTTCATAATTTAATTGCTTTTCTCCGTGTTGTACTATTTAATTTATAATACATTTACATTGTGTACTCACGTTGACACAATCTCGAAATTTACGAAGCAACAACCCTCGCAGCAACGTTGCGTGACGTTCATACAAAAATCTGACAGTCGCGCTTTCTGCCGTATCGACGGGGCTCATTTGGAATCTGCGTCGCGGACGAATCGAATTTGCGGCGCGTCGCCGGCAGATCGCGCGGCGCGCGGCGTTTCCGCCGTCTCTCTCTCTCTCTCTCACACTCGCGGCGCCTCCTCCCGTTGGAGCCGCCGCCGCGCCGTGTGTGCGTGCGTGAAAATAAAACCCGGAGCCGAGTGGAAACTCCAAAATGGCGCGACTGCCAAGTGTAAACACCCAGTTTTGATGTCGGTGCGTAGTGTGGAAGCCGTCGTACGCCCGCGTCGATATCCTCTCGCGCCCCGCGCGCCCCGTTTTTCCGTCGCACCGTGGCAACAGGAAATCCCGGCTGAATGTTCACGGTATCCTCGATCGCCCATTCTATTCCAGGTAAAGTAGCCGCGGGTTTTGTTACCGTCGTCCCCGACGATACGTTCCCCGTCGTCCGTTTCGCGTTTCCCTGTCCGGTCGACGCGGCCGGACCCGCGACGAGCCGCGGGATCGCAAACCGCGTGCTCTCCGCGCGGAAAACCCGCAACGGATCTCTCCGGAAAAGGAACGGTCGCTCTCTCCCATGGACTTTCCTCCTCCCCCTCCCCCGCGCGATCTCGCTCGCGTGCACGCGCAATTCAGGCGAGACTGCCAGAGTGGCCTACGTAAATTGCTCCAATTTGTCGTACGGAGTGCAAGGGCAAGCTCTAAAGCGAATTCCGCTTCAATAGAGCAAAATAGATGAGATAATTTTTATATTAGTCGTAGGAGAAGGTATAAAAGTCTAGCTGCTGTTGGTTAGTCTATTGTTCAATAGACTGACATAGACCCAGCGGTAAGAGTTTGTTGTAGAGAGAGTTGATAAGCTGTTATGCGAGCGAAAACAGAATCATTTTCTAGCACTCGATCTTGATTCTAAAGATGGGAGACGAAAAATTGATTCATTATAATCTGACATACTGAGCAGCATTGATGTGGTTAGTTTTCGAGGTCAGTTACATCAGTGATTACCAAACTGTTGTCACTGCTGTACTTAATTGCAAGCTACAAAGTTTTAAGTTTTAACGTAAATTGTATTAAAAAAGAAAAAACGTCCCGCATAGTTGAATATAGATTTTGACAGAAGTCGAAACAGAGCAACAAGATTTTTGAATGTTTGGATTCAAATAATTAGTCGAGCTTTATGTCCAAGTTCTTTAAATTAAGTCTCGTAAAAGAATTTATTTATCATCATATTAATATATATTATTTTGCCCGCAGGGAGTGACCCAAGCAAAATGGCACAGAAGCGCAGTGCTGTCCACATAGGGTGAGTTACAATGCATATTTAAATTTTGCACGAGGTAATTTCCACCTACTTATCCTTAAGTTTATGCATTTACGCATAGGCAAGTTTTTTAAATTCATTAATTGACTAATCGCACTATGCGCAGATACGACGTTATTCTGTTAAAAAACAAAAACTGCATCTATACGCATAATACTATCAAACGATGAATTAAAAAAACTCTACTATCGTATCGTATCTTGAATATAATCTTGTCGCTGCGTCCTAAACACGCAAGTGGAAACTTTATGCCGTTATATTTTTGCGAATGGAGACCCGATGGCGTCAGAGTAAAAGTTTCACAAGAAAAGGCATTTCCACTTCAGCGTGTGTGAGACGGTTGTTCGCTTGAAACAGGTAGAAGCAATTTTTACGCGAACGCGTGCGTTTGCATTTTTCGTATCGAAAAGCCTTCGGGTACAATCACGCGAACGGGGGCGGAAGGGGGAGGGGGACAGGGAGGAGGGGAGGGGACGGGAGAAAAGACGCGAAGGAAAGGCTTCGTTTTGACGACGAACGAAAATAGCCGCTTCGGCGTTAACGATCCGCGGTGAAATTTCGCCGCCGTCGTGCGGTTTACACGCGGCGCGGACTTGGTGTGTCGCGCGCGCGCTTGATTGACGCAGTTCCGAGAAATGATGCGGCCGCCGCCGACGGGATCAGTTACGACGTTCGCCACGCATAACACGGTAGAGGCAATTCACCGCTACCCCGGCTTACAATATACAATGCTGTAACGTGTGCTGCTCGGCCAATGTGCGCGCCGCCGCGTTGCGACATCGCTCAAGAAAACGCTTCGTTATCGTGGGCGCCCCCGCCGCCGCCGTCGCCGCGTTACTTTTACCACGAGCGCGCCGAGGTCTCTTTCTTTCTCGAAAACACTTTTCTGCGCGGCAGGCACGCGAAGCGGGCGCAAATGTCAACCGCCGGCCGTGTGTTGTACCGGCGCCGACCCCTCTCGCCGTGAATTTCCGGACCCTCGCGATCCTTTCGCGCGCGATAACACCGAATACGCCCCCGCTTATATGCTTTCCGTTGCCATTCCCGCGCGTTCCAATTGTATTCTAGCTTTTATCTATTTCTTTCCAGCAAAGGAAATCTTTCCGAAAAAATCGTTTACATTTTTACATTGTTCAGGAATTTAGGGATAATTGAGAGATCGTTTGCGACAGGTTTTTAACCCTAGAAGACAAAGCTGAATGCCTTCACCTTCAAAGGCAAAAGCTGGATGAAATTTCACCTCAAACTTCTCGGGTGTGTTTCATTTTTTTCTGTCAGCAGTAAATTAATAAGCATTTTCTTCGTCTTTTTCTTATGAAGATGATGTATATAAACATGGTACTTTTTGTCAGAGAAATATTGAAAAATTTACTTAAAGCAAAAGAAACACGAAAAGTTGTGGGAGAATGAGCATAGTTTGAATTTCTTTTGGGGTGGTGATAAAGCGTCCCGCATTTGCCTTTTAGGATTAATAATCGGAAGAATTTCGAAGATGAACGCTTATCCTCTCTTGCATCCAATCTAGAACGTCGTCTAATATCTCTCGATATGTTAAAAAGTTCCGGTTCTCCAGCTCTTTGCTCTTGAAATATAATCCCCCCCCCCCCTTGTAAAATTCTCCCGTACGATGGTTTATACATCTGAATCCGAAACTAAGGAGTAAGAATCGAATCAATCGTATCGAAGAATTTTACAAGGCCTATACTTCTTCTGCCGAACGCAGCCAATACAAGGAACGGCGCAGTTCCGAATGAGGAATCTAATTTCAGATTAATATGTCGAATTAAATTAAATCGGGAGAAGCGAAAGAAAGTCGAGTCTAGGAAAAAAAAAAGCCGGGGGGAACTCCCTAAAAATCCGCCGCCGAATATCCCAGCTCGCGAGCGAGCGAGCGAACGAACGGCGGCGATGCATCCCGGTTAAAAGTCGTGGGCTTCGCAACGGTGGCTGTCCCGGGGGCTCTCTGGTGGGAGAAGTGATAGTCCTCACCGGGGTATACCGCAGCAGCACATTATGCGGCTATGGTGGAATCAGTCACTGGCGAGTTGTGGGTGGTGGCTAGTCGGCGACCCATCCGTCCGTCCGTCCGTCCGTACGTCCGTCCGTCCGTCCGTTCATACGTCCATACGTATCCGTGAAACGTGTTCCCGCGTCGCTTTGCCCGCGATCCTTCATCGATCGTGATCCGAGAGACGCAATTCGTCGTTGCCGTCACTCCGGGAGTGTGCGCCGCCGCGAGGAGAGATTTTGGCGCCGAAAGTTGGACGCCTCTGATCGCGCGTGTGTCGTCAAACGTCCGATTGTTTGGCTCTCAGTGAGTTAGGCTGTAATTCTGAGGGAAAGGAAATCGATCGTCTCGGTCAATTTAGGATTTTAACGAGCTGAAGAAACTTGGAAGGAACTATTTATGCCAACGCTATTCCGATATTGAAAATTTAACGCGCGGAGTTTTTCTATCTCGCGACAAGTGCTAAAAATTTTCAAATTATCCGACCGAAAGGGAAACGATTCGCGACCGCCGCCGCACCGCGATGAGAATCCCGGCAGTTAATTTCTAGGGGAATAAAAAAAATCAGCCTTCGTGAACTTTGTGCGTCAGGAATTCTTCCGAGCGGAGGAAACGTACGTGTCACGATACGATTTTGTTGCAACTGAACTCGCTAAGGATTTTTAAAGAGAGAAAGAAAAACGACTAAGAGAAACTTGGCGAATAACCACGGTGTTGCCGAGGAATTTTGTGTCGCGAGGAATTTGACGCATCTGCGTGCGTCTTCTTGCGTTTCTCTCTCGGTCGAGTTGATGTCACGGTGAAATAAATGTAACACGGGATCTGAACTTTTGACGTCAATCGCGAGAAATAAACGTTTTCTGGAGGCCAATCATCGTTTGTCATGTGATCTAGGAAATACGGGGATTTGAGTGTGCACGATTATATTTTTCACATTAGAGCCAAGAACGCATCTTGAATACTTAACGATTTTAGAGAAAATAAAATAGATCGAGGGGTCCCTGCCGCTAAGGAATAAAGGCCGATGGACGCGTGATAGAAGGGCAACAGGACTGGATCTGGATCTGATCACGTAGGAAATTACTCTACAGTCATCTGAGTTTGAAAAATATAAGCTAATTCGCCTCGCTTAACTCGCCGTGCGATCGATCGAATGGCTCTGAACCGAGTTCTTTGGGATAAGTGATCGCGAGAGACGCGTAATACACGAACCGCCTCAGCGATGGCCGTCGCTCCGTGGTACCCGGGAGGCGAAGAGGGAAAGATTAGCGCGATTGTCCCGCGGATCGTACGCGACGGTGCGACGAAAGGAGCGTGCAAAATTCGGCGCGAGTGCAACGACGACGGTCCGACGAGGTCGAGAATCTCGTGACGTTCTCGGACTTCGCGACTTATCCTCAGCCAGGGAAGGAAACTGGGAGACCTTTCTCTGGTACCAGGTCGATTCTGGAGGAGCAGGAGAAAAAAAAAAGAAACAAACAATAGTTAATAGAGCGTAGGCCGGGCGAACTTGCGGCCGGTAAGCGAATAGAGTTCACCACGTGAAAGTGGCTCTAGATTTGACGCTTTCCAAAACCGAAACCTCGCCACCGCACTTCCGTAACGAGCTCTTCTTTAACTTCTCCGTACTTTCTTTCTTGGTCGATTAATCGAGCCGTCGCGTTGACTAGCGAAACACGAGGGAACCCTACCATTACGGAGCAGCGGCTTTTATTCGAATTGCGAAATCCGCGGCGCGCGGGAAAGAAGGTCACTCGCTTGCAACAGCAACGCATCCTCGTGCGCCGACTCTCCACGGTACAAATGGAGTAGATAGAAACAGTGAAATTGGAATTTGTGTGTGCGCGCATACCGAGAAGGGAGACACATCGGAAAGCATTGGAACTTTTTAATCGCCGACAGGACGATTCTAGGAAATACGGAGCAATGCCAGATAGGGGAGTGCTCGTTTTCGCTCATCCGTGTCTTCTTCGAAAAATTGTACAATTCGTGGACCAAGTAGGACGCAGTCTTGAATGATTAATAGAACATTCCGCCGGCAAGGATTTGATATCGTTGGGGAAACAAACACATTTCTCTCATCGATCGTTACGTTAGAAATTTTTAAGAAGGGCGCGCATGTAAAATAAGTGAATATAAAATGATTATAGGGGATAAATTATTAAAATACACCACAACGCGCTCTTTCAAGATCGGTGAAGAAGTACACGAGCGAACGTGAGTGGAATTTAGACACAAAGGCCTTTTCGAAACCCCAAAGTATTCTTGACTATCGCCGAAGAGGGAAACGCGAAGTACAAAACCGCCTCGTTGGTAGACCGATGGTAGATCTACATCTTGCTCCAGGTAACGAGATGACAAGATAATTCGGTGGAAGGCGAGCGCAACATAGTCGAACGAGTTTCTGTATCAGGAACCTCGAAATCGTGCACTCAAGCTATTAAACCGTCAAGATATTTTTTTTTTCCTTATTTCACGAAGACTGAAGCACAAAATGACGAAAATACGACGCGATAGAGAAACAAGGGCGAAAATCGCGTTTTATGGCGATCTTTTCCGTGCAATCAAAACTAAAAGGGACGAATTTAGCGCGTATTTCGTCGTTTCGAAGACTGCATATATATAAAATACTGGCAACGTACGAATTAAAAAAAATACTGTGCGGAAGCTGCGAATGAAAGCAACTTGCGTGGATATCTTAGCGTAATTTATCGTGCAATAAATTTTTGAAAAGATCTCAGATGGAAGTATAAAAGTATCGTTACATGTACAAGAGTGCACCGGGGCAAGTAATCTCGGCGCGATAAGGCGAGACAAGTCGTTGGTAATTTAAAAATAACGTGTGATTAATTCGATGGTGAACGTAAGCGTACGAGCATTTCTGTGAGGAGAGACAAGAGAGTGCGTCAAAGAGTGGATAATCTCGTGGTAACGGGACGACGATTCAAATCGGTAATTTAAGCGCAATACCGATAACGAAGTACAAGAGACGAAGTACAACGACGATCTCCGGGAAACTGCGATAGTGCGTCGACGACTAGAAACTCGCGGCAGAGATATGGCAAGTTAGCGACTCGCCGGGTGACCCTTCCTCAAGTGTGATACACGCTTTATTCCCGGTTTAACCGAGTCGACCGGCCCCGGAAACACCGTCAAAATAGAGTATCCCGGTAGCAGCGGCATGTACGGGGGCGGGTCGGCGGGAAGCGCGGGCTGCTATGGGGTCGGTTTGGGACCGGGCCCCTCGCACTACGCCCCCCCCTCCGCCACGGTGGGGTACCAGTTGGGCCCGCCGCCACCGCCACCCCCGCCCGCCTGTCCCGTCACCGCAGGAAGTCAACTTCTGTCTTACGGACCCGACTTATCGCCCCATCACATCCAGCAGGGCCACACGGAGACGCAGTCGAAGAGACGGAGGTAAAAGGGCCATGTTCACCGTTGCTTTGTCGTTATATTTTTTTCTCTTTCCTCTCTTTAGGACACGTGCGTTTCTGCTCGCACGGTAAATTCTTTAATCTACATATTTCTATATTTATATCTAAAAAATGTACAACTGGGACCGGATGAATTGTTATTTGCATTGTTTTTTTTTTTTTTAACTTTTCAAACGCGGTTTAGACACATACATAAATATGCGATATATAAATTTTTTTATGATGTAGTTATTGTCTTGATAACGTCTTTATGACATTTATCTCTCTCGCACTGTACGCGAGTTTTGATTGCTGCGAGACTTTCGCGAATACAGATTTTAAGACGTACAAACTCTCTACCGTCTTTAATCACACATCTTCAATTAGCGCTCGTCACATTGCAATTCATCAGGAAAGTCATTCTGACGTGGTGCCAACAATTCGCAGAATGCGCTTGTTTCGCAATCGCGCGGAAAAAAGAAAAGGGAGCTCCTTTTGTATTGAAATATATAGATAGTTCGATTATCGACAAATTTTTGATAAAAGGCGGAAAAATATTTAATGGGTGATTTTAAAATTTTGGAAAGAGAAACATATTTTTAATGATATCACTATCGATTAACATATAGAAATCTAAAAAATTGACTAGAAAATTAAGATTATAAAATTGATGTCCCGAAAAAATAAATTAAATTCGAATGAAAACTTCGCTAAAATCAGCATCGTAATTCGATTCTGTTTATAGTATTAATTATGAATATATTGTGTTTGTAGAGCGCTTGTTTATTAAATTAAAAAATACGATCTGTTAGAGACAAGTCAAAAATATCTTTGCTGACAACAGAAATGTTAAAAATGCTAAGTATAGCTTTATGTCGCGTAATTTTATTCCATGTCCGTCATTGTCGCTTATGATTGTTGGTCTTTATACCGATTGTTATTGCAGAATCAGCATATTTTCATCCACATCAGCACGTCGACGGACAGTTCGCATAACGATTTTGTTTTTCTCTGTAACTAACTGACTTGATATTTCAATACACGTATCGAATATGACGCCAGTGGGGGGGGGGGGCAGATTCGACGTATAATAATATCTATGCACAGACTCGCACGTACAGATTACGGTATCTATTTCATTTTTTCTAAATTTTATCTTTTATTCCTCTTCATCGTTTTTAGATAAGAATTTAATTGTGCAAAATATTTTTCTTCGCTCACTTCACGTGAGATATGACGTTTCCGCGAGCCAATTATATTTTCCTCCGTAACTCTAGCCGTAACTTTCCACTTTCGTCTCGGTAATTTCTGCGACGGGGGCGAGAGGGAACCGAGCTATCGAAAATAGCAGCCGACACCGCTTGGGGGGTGAGCGAGCGCGAAGGGGAGCGTCTCTCCCTATTCTCCCGCGTTCGGCCATTATATCTCCGCCTCACTTTCGACGAACCCGATGCAGTCACGCACCATTGATCCCGGGCTTCGTCTCTTGGCGGGTCGGACGTACGCGTGTCACGACATTCCTGCCGTTCTGCCGGTAGTTGGGCCGCGCATTGCCGTGTCCGATTAGTTTGAGCGCACGGCGACGATTCGCGCGGACTCGAGGATTCCGTGGCACGGATGTTTACTCACTTGTTGCTCTCTCCCTCCGGGGAGATGTGCGGCCAAAGTGAGAATTTTCAATAGATTCACACCCCGTCCTCCTGGAACGCGCGACCCGCGAACTGAATTATTTTATTAGATATCAAACCGACGTTGAATTTTTTGTCTTAGAGAGCGTGGCAATAGGAATTCATGAAGCGCCGAGAGAAAACGCGAAAGCAAACGGTTTGCCGGATCTTGTTATATGCGGTTTTCGTTTTAAAATTAAACCAACTGGTATACTAAACTATTAACGAACGTGACATTCTGAGAAGTACGTTCATAACATGATTTATAATTAAAGAGATAACACAGAAAAACATACTTTTTTTTATACGATTACGCTTTTTGCTTAATTTGAACGGGGAGAGAATTTTTTTTTTTTTTTAATTCTTGATTTACCCTCCGACGGAGAAAGCGTTCTATAATAAAGTAATATGATACGATCAAGTCTCGCTTCTCGGCGCGGGCTTGAACTGCATTTTTAATCGCGCCGCTTCCCTGCACCGTGTACACGCACCGGCAGAAATGGTGTCCCGCGACGTTCAGCGCGCGGCGATCACCCACACACGCGAAGCGCCGTACGTGTTACTGGGCGCGCGGAGGAGCCGAGGAGATGGGAGAGGAGCGAAAAAAGTGGGGATCGCGCCGGTGTTGCATCCTTCACCAACGTCGCACGTTGAAGAAGGATAGAGCTAAGATGAGTGAGAAGACGTGATACCGACTCGATGGTGTCCCAATATCCGTTTCACTCGCACTCGATACTAATATCGTCTCTCGCTCGCCAATACCATATTAATTATGTTAAATGTTAGATGAACAAAAAATTAACTTACAATCTATCTTACAAACTACAATTAACTTACAAACTATCAACATTAAATAAATCTAAATGTTAAAATAAAATTTTTATTATCTTTTAAAATTATTATTTACACAATTTTGCACACACTTACTTACAATACAAGAAATTAATCTTATACTCTAAATTTGTAAATGGATAAGAAACTCTTATAGTGAGTCTGAAAATTATCCGTAACGATGGTTATAATTTCACACAAAAATTTGTTACGGGATGAAAAAGAAGCATTATTACGCAATCATAAGTGAATCAATAATTAATTGGGATAAACGTTAATTTTTTTCTTTCTATGTATAACATAATTAATATTTCAATAAAAATTTGTGTTTTTTTAAATTAAATTTTATCACTTTACATAATATAAAGTAATGAATGACATGCTAATAGAATAAATGTCGACGCTTCGTGCACTCGGATAGCCGTCTCTCAAAGAAAAAGGAAAGCACGACGCATCGGTATTGGCGAGCGAGAGACGATATTAGTATCGAGTGCGAGTGAAACGGATATTGGGACACCATCGAGTCGGTATCACGTCTTCTCACTCATCTTAGCTCTATCCTTCTTCAACGTGCGACGTTGGTGAAGGATGCAACACCGGCGCGATCCCCACTTTTTTCGCTCCTCTCCCATCTCCTCGGCTCCTCCGCGCGCCCAGTAACACGTACGGCGCTTCGCGTGTGTGGGTGATCGCCGCGCGCTGAACGTCGCGGGACACCATTTCTGCCGGTGCGTGTAGTCCGCACATAAAAGATTGACACGTGTATCTTGTATAAAAAAAAAAACTTTAGGCGCGCGGCCTTGAATGAAGCGATACACGGGTACAGTCATCGAAACAACGATAACGATAATCTCTCGGAACCATAACAAAACTCGTGGCGAGACGATATTACGAGAAGGATACTCATAATTATAGTCCTAGGCACGTGCGGCATGATAAGACCAGATATCTAAAAATATATTATTGACAAAAATGCCGTGCGTCGCGCGATAGGTGCGAATTTTATCGAATTGCAACGGTGGATTTTTACGCCGTTGGCCGATAAATTTTATTGACAGATAGAGACGGGGATTAATTAGCGAGATTTAAAAAAAAAAAAAACCTTCGTCCGCGTGTATTTAAACGCTACGTAGGCGCTACGCGCCGCCTGCGAGAGATGCGATGGCACATCGGGAGTTTTTGCGATGCAAATGTAATCCAAATAGCATTCGCATAATTGGAACGTATGTTAAAATGATTACCGTGCGCAATTAACGTCGGGAGCGGGCAACGGAGGGGGGGGGGCGTTTGATACGTGCATCCTTGCACGCACACGCCATGCAAAACAAACGGGCGCACGGGCGGCTCGGTGAATCTCAAACCGTGAAGGACAAACTCGGCGCTTTTTATAAAGACGTTATTTAAATTGCATATTGAAAGCCAATTTAAAAATAATGCATAAATAAAACGATATATGCGTCTCTCTTCGAGAGACAATGGAAAATTTTTTCCCCCCTCACGTTTAATCGCTCTTTAAATATTGTTTTTATCTCTCACATTTTCAAGAGAACGAAACTCTAATGAAAACAACTGTAATTGTCAATGAGGATAAAAGATCTCTAACGGATATGTAAATAAAAGTTGGCGCGGCGATTTTTCTCGATCGATTCGCTCACAAAAGCGAGAGAAGTCCCCCGCGCGATGGCCGTACTACTTCCTCGAACGCTAATGAGGTGTTACGCAGCAACGGCGGCGGTGTTGCTGCTGTGCGTTCGATTTGCTCGTCCTCTCGTGCAGGCGCGAGGCGCGACGCACATCGCCGTTCGCCACGGAAGCAAACAAACTGCTGTCGATTGCAGAAGCGCGCGAACTAATGCGAGGAGCTTAGTGCCGCGCGTGCGGATGGTGCACTCACGTGCGGGCGCAGGCACGCGGCAAAACCCGCTCGTCGCGGAATTCGTCACGTAGCGGAGATTTGCGGCCGGCCCGGTCCAACGCAAATCCACGTGACCGATTACCAGATCATTACGTTACGCAATAACATCGTTTCCCGAATGCCGCCGCCGCCGCCCAGAAGACTCGGGCGAGTTGGCGAGCTCCGTCGTGCAAAAAGAAAAGGAGGTGCTATCTGGGCACGTGATCCGTGATGCAACTTGATCCGAAAAGAAATAAAAGTGTTAAGAAAAATTTTTTTTAAACTTGTAAAATATTATTGGTATAAGGGAAACGTGTGATCTCATACGTGCCTTATTATAATTTTAGAACTTCGACATTATCGCGTTGTAAAACGAATTCTGACGTCCGTTCGACTTTTAAGTTAACGAAAATCTAATTGATCGGAATTAGAGTCACATTCGGGCCAAGATTATCGACATCAGCGTGTGACAGAGAAAGAGAGAGAGAGAGAGATCGGCAAGCATATAAATCGCTAGTGATTATCGGCGGCGTTCTATTCGTTCTTGGCCGGGCGTGATATTTTTCCGCACGTTTCTGCTGCATGCAGGAGTCGTTGAACCGGATGGCTTGACGCCGAGGAAAGTGTGTTTTGAGATTGAAGCGCGCGTATTATTTTCATTCATATAATTAAGACCCTGTTAGTAACGCTCTGTACGCGCGGGCCGCGATGCATATTTATGTCATACACGATCGACATGCGCACATTTGGACGCGCGTACGGGGAAACTGATGAATGGTGAACCGAAAGAAAAACAAACTCAACAGCAAGTTGAAATTTTTCATGTTTATTGCGACATTTAATATTTGGCAGAATTCCTCGATTTTCTTATTACTCTCTAAATTTCATAAGGTGAAAATACTGCCACTGTACAATTTTTCGAGGGATTTTCCAATAAGAGTGAAAATTCACTCTATTAGAGGATGAATATCAAGAAATTGACTCTAATAAAATGAACTTTAACTCTTATTAAAGTGGAAAATTACTCGAAAAATTGTAGTGGCAGTATTTTCACTTTATGAAATTTAGAGAGTACATATATAAATAAAGAAAATATAAGAAGATAGAATTATGTGAAATGAGACCTGGAACTCTTTTACTACTGTTTTTTTCTCTTATATTATTTATTATTTTGATATTTATAAGTATTTATGTAAATTTGATTATTACTAGAGAAATACAGATTTAAAAAATGCATTTAAAGATAAATGTCCAGAATGAAAGAAAGCCAAATGGAGGCACAGTCAGTTGTACGCTGCTGTTTGTTGTACGCACAAAAGTACTAAACGACGTGCGCAATTAAGTCGATTTCTCGTTTCCTCTTCCTTATGCGTCGATTCGCGTGACTTTCCGCTCTAAGCGAACCAGCCCGCCTTAGACAATAAGAATTTTCTCAGGCGTGAAAACGGTCGAGTTTCTGATCCGTTCCGTTTCAATGTTACGATGAGACAAAATCGAGCGCGAATCTCTATCGATATCCATAACATCGTCCAATGTCTCTTCCTGGCAGAAAAACTGAAGTAAATGAACATTTTATTTTATATATCTCGATGAAATAAAAGCTTAGGATCTCAGCGAATTAATGCAAAAAATAGTACTATAGCCCAGTGAAATTTAAATTGCAATGAAAACTTAATATGAAAATTTATAAACAGTTTATACACTAGAATTAAGAATCTATAGTATTTTAATTTTAGTATTATATATTAGTGATATGGAAAATCATTTGTGCCATCACGAATCAATCGCGAAAATTAATGGCATCAAGAATCTCTTGCCTTTGGCAACTGCCTTGAATCTAGAGATCTAAAGCAGCAAGATTCAAAATGTAAGGTATCGACAATCTACGATCTATAGAGATCGCCAATTTCACGGGGTCTGAGATATCACGAATCTGTAATATCAAAATAATCAAAATCGAGGATCACTGAAACGCCATGGATTTACCGTGTCAGGGATATACATGGTATCAAAGATCTATGATAATATTCAGGATTCGATGTAACAATGAATTCAAGGCTGCAGATACCAATCGCAATCTCCGATACCAAGAATCTACGTCGACAGAATGCTATGAACGTATACGTAACAAGAGGTATCACAAAGGAGATTAGAAATTGCTCAAGATGAGACCCAAATCTGCAGGGGCTGTTGTTTTAAAATTTCATTACTCGAAAACACTAGTAAAAGCGTATTTCTCTAGTAATAATCACACTAATATCTATAAATAATAAAATAATAAATAATAATACAAGAGAAAGAGTTTCTTGTGTTTATGCATTATAACCGATATAACTTTTAATCAGAGGTACAAAATATAAATTATTTAAGCTGTCAGAAAAATTCTACGACTTTTAGAAAAAAAATTAGGCCTCAAAGGGTTAATGATTCATTACATCCCTCTTCGATATATTCATATATTCGAATTCCCGGTAGATCTATAATCTATAACAATATATTTCCGAAGATTGAAACGGCCGCGTAATGCCTCGGGCATGCAGATCGTCTCGGCGTCAACGAGCGTCCAGCGATGGTGTCTCGTAGGCATCGATCGACTATCTAACGCCTAAGCGGATAGGTGACGTAATTTTTTCATTACAAGAACGGTAATGCCGGCGGCCAGGCTCGCATATTAAGGGGAAAACAGCGTGGCCATTGGTGGGCCTCGCGCACTGCCGCCGCAACGAGGGGCGGTCCATCGTTCTTCGACTCCGCGACTCTTATCCGTTCTCCAGCGACCTTATTGGTCACCACCTCCTCGATCGCTCCTGCCGACCCTCGTCGTCGTCGCCGATCGCCGCGACGATTTTCCACGGCCCGCGATCGATCGCGGATGCATCGTGCTCTTGCACCATACGGTGATATACTTTCTTTCTTTTTCTCCCACATCTTTCCCTTCCGCTTTCTTTGCCCGTTAAAAATACTCGGCGATCCTTCTCCGAATTGGCCGCGTAAAACAGATTTATAAACAGTTATATATATAAAGTAGACTGGTTTATAAAATAAAATTAACAGATTCTTCCGTGTTTTCTGTTTCTGTTGATGGACGTTCGAGTTTATGCTCGTGCAAAATTGAGAAAAATGACACGATTGATTAAGTATTTTATTGATTAATTAAGCACTTCATGGAAATCTGTTTCTTATAAAATTTTTGTTTTATATAATGAAAAAAAAAATTATTATTTATATTTTAACGCTTTAATTAACACTACGATTAAAATAGATATATTTAAAGTCTTCGGCACACGATGCGATTTTTCATGCTAGATCGCATACGAGACATCTTATTACGTGTCCTGATTGGGCTCGAATGATTATATTACACTTTTCCTTGGGGGATATTTGAATATACGCTTAGCGCCGTGTAAAAAAAGTAGTTGTAACACGTGGACCTGAAGGAACGACGAACGTAAATGCAAGAGTATGATCGTGGACGAAAGAGGGTGGGATAGGGGAAGACGAGAGGGTCAAGTCGTGACTTCGGCGCCATACGGAAAAATGCAGAAAGGCGCCACCGTAAACTGGACACGTCACACAAATTCCTCTTCTTTTTCTTCTTCGCGAGAGTATCATGTTACTTTTTCTTCTGGCTGGCTCTTTAAACTCTCAGAAGAAGGGTGCGAAGCTGACGAGCTTAGAAACACGTGCATCTTTATGATGACTAAAGTATCGGTAAATTTTTGCACAATTTAAATTTTTTACGGATTAACACATCTTTCTTTAACACGAATGATAATATAATAATTTAAGTAAAACTTGTATTTTGTTTGAAATAACTAACATAAATAATTTTGTTATTATAAAAAGTGCAGCAAAAGTAGTTTCTTTAGCATTATATTCGACAGATATCGATTCGACTGCAATAATATTAATTAATATAATTTTTCTAATATAATAGTTTTTATTTTTAAATAAATAACTCACGATTCAATATTTCATCTTATTTATTAAATACTCTGTAAATATATGTACTATTATAATATTATAAAATTATCTTAAACGCTCAGATAACATTACCTCATTGTTTTAAAGTATTAAATATTATTATTTATGTTTACAATAATTATGTTCACGTACGAAATTGTGTTAAATATACCAGTATCAATTAGGGCTCAAAAAATTATGCAATAATGCCATTGAGCGTTATGACGAATAGCTCGAACGTTCGCGGACTATCTCATCTCGTTAAATTATTATAATCCATTACATACCTAAACGGAAATGCATCGTGAACCACGTGCACGTATCACAATACTAAGATATACATGTGTCCGTTCTCTCGAGCGACGGTTCGTTATCCCCCGTGCAATATGACTATGTTAAAAGACACGACAGTTTACGACGGTATCTCGATAGCGAAGATAACGATCACCGCGTAGACTTAAGTATCGGCGCTTTTGTTCCCACGGTTTTCGCGACGTATACAAATTATCGGGCGTTCCGGGGCGCGTATACACAGGGAAATAGAGCGGGGGCTGCCCTCCCTTCCCCCCCCCCCGTCCCTCTCCAATTCGCGTTTACGGGGTCTACTTATAATACACATGCAGAGCAAGTAAAACGAGAGAGAAAGGAAGAGAGAAATCCTTTCACCGTAACTGTGCATCGCGCCTGTCCGGTCCTTCAATCGGCGCCGCCGAAATTCCGAACTGGGCTGCCCAAATCGCCTCCATGTCAAGGGTCAAACTACCGTAATGGCAGAGCGGTATCGAAGCCACGTATCTTCTCTCCTGGATTTGCGTCCAGTCTCAGGAACGCAGTTTCCAATGAGTACAGATCTACTCTATTTGTTTAACAACTCTCAAATCCGGAAGAAAAGTTTAATGGAAATTAATCGAAAGATTGCAATTTAATGCATTACTTATTCTGTTGAACTTCATGCAGCATTATAATTATATTGTACATACATATTAAAATAATTCTATAATTAATTATGTATTTTTACTCTTGTGCAATTAGAGAAAAAGGCGTGTAATGCTGAAATTAGTGAGAACGTTTTTCAGAACCGAGAGTTATCGTCTTCGTAATTGTATAAAAGTAATTATAGTATAATTTTCTGACCAACAATCACTAATATTGTATATGTTTCTTGATGTAACACACAATCATAGAATAACGTTGAATATGACATTTAATTATGAATTAATACTTACATTACGCTTCATATAAGAGAATGTTAAATATCCATATATTACATATTTAATAAATGTCTGACGATATAATGATCGAGACTTAACACCTTTTTGTAAAGGTTAAATAGGAGTTAACGCAATCTTAATCATGATTAAGGTAAACCGCTTCAATAAAATACAATTGATCTTTTTTTTTTCCACTACTCTTTCAGTTGTAATTATCGAGATAATGTATTTTAATATCATAGCGTGCATAGGCGTTATTGAGTACAGAAAAACCTCTCATAAATAAATCCCATAGCGGATAGAGTCGCTAAAGCCTACTGCGCTAGATTTTCTATTTGCGAAACACCTATTAAGTCGACGTAATACTGCGCTGCGCATCATTATGCGCTTCATACATCTCCCTGTCACACATTTATCTCTCTCACGCCTTCGGCTACCTTTTTCCCCATAATTTTCACTTTATCGTTGCTCTACCTCATGTACTTTCCGCGATCCAGAAGGCCAGAGCGGGGGAGAGGAATGGAGAGGCGGAGGGAGGATCGCAATTTATAGCTTCATTTTCCTCATTCGTTCGTTTATGACGTAAGTCAAGGATTTTGTACACAAAGCATATATAGATTGAATTAAAATAACACGTTGGATACACCTTATCATGTACTCCATTTAACAGGAAATATTAAAGTATTTTATAGGAAATATTAGCAGGAAATATTACAAATCTGAATGCAATTTAAAGAAAAAAACGAACGAGATGTTAGTATCTTAGATGCGGAAATCGTAGCAAACGTTCACGATCGATCTGCATTCGCGGCCATTTCTTTTTTCCTCTTCTAAAACTTCATCCCTGAGGCTTTGCCCGCCCGCCGCGAATACTTCTCGACGTCGTCGACTTCATCGCTTGCGAAGCACGCATACGCGTCCGTTAAGTCGACGTAATACCGCGGGGCGCATCATTATGTACTCCATAAGTCTCTCCGCGACTCGCCTCCCCTCCTCTCTTTCCCCCTCCTCTCTCCCTCTCTCTCTCTCTTTCTCTCTCTCTGTCTCATTCCTCTCGCTCTCTCGCGAGGAGGAAGAGGAGCAGGAAAAAAGGAACCCGGAGAACGTGGGGACGAAGGGAACCGAGAAGGTTCCCGCGCAGGAAGATGACGGAGAGGGAGACGAAGAGGCAAAAGGGGGGTTTCCCTCAATCCCCTCTCGCGCTCGCGATACCCGGATACACTCGTTGCCAGGCCCTACACCATCCCTACCTCGGGTCCGTTGGGTCCTATGGACTTCGCGACGGGGAAACGAAAGGGGGCGGGGAAGGAGGGAAGGCAGAGAGGCCATATACCGTCTCTCTTCAATGCGACCCGTGCACCGGCGAGCGAGGGATAGGGCGAGACAGTGGGACAGCGGGTGGAAGGGTGCCGGTAAGTAAAGGGGTCTCGCTTTTTCGCTCAGGGTCAGAATCGTACATCACCCGCGCAAGACGCTGTGCACAACACGGACTGACGATCGGCCCGGATTTCTGCGCGGAGTTCTGCTCTCGCAATGAGAGCATAATTTTCTATCGCGCGTTCGATACATCGCGCTCTCCTACGCCGGTAATGAGACGATCGCTGACGGATTTATCGATGCTATCCCTTGCTCGCTCCTCTTCTCTCCCATGCGCCGAAAGCGACTCGTATAAAACGCTCTCGCTTCCGGGCTTCTTCGGCGAATTCAGCGCGATCGATCGATATCGCACGTGATAATCGCACGCCTCGGTTTAGATCTTTTTAAGGATCGAACGTTTACATTGAATTCGATGAATAATTATTTAATATCATATTTTTATACTGCATAATCATACGTTTGTATCATAACCGTCAATTCCATATTATAAAAATTGACGGTTACGAATTAGGAGAGATATCCGGAACTTCTTTACGTCATATATCTGAATTTTTTAATGTAATGTGTCATATAACAGAGTGACAGTCGATTGTTGCTCTTCTCCCTCAAAAAATCTTGTTGATAATTATAGTTTAACGACAGCTTGAATGAGAAAGAATGAATGAATATCGTGTATGAGATTCTCATCGTCACTTACTGTTACGGACGCTCCAGATTAAAGAAGCGGGGTGAGGGAGGGAGAGAAAGGCCGACGACGATCCTGCCGGTGACCAATTTTGGAACGTACGGTCACGTTTGGCAGTCCGGAAGCGATTACACTTTACGTATCGGTGACGCGACGCGCGCGGAATTTCTATTATTTGTTCCTTTCGGGTGCTGAACTCGGCTATCCACAGCCATTTCACAGTCCTTAACGCTGGTATCTAGGATCAGTATCTAGAATACATTCTTTTACTGCTCATTTAACTTAATTTGCTTTCAAGTATCAGTAATTGTTACAAGACAGCGTTCTCTGGAGCGTTCAAATGACGATATAACAAAACCGAAGTACAGTGAATCTAAATTTTTCAAGCGAACGTTAGAATCGTCAATGCTATTCGGAGAACAAAGACTCATCGCTGCGCGGTTTAATGATTATTAATAATAATGCGAATTGCCTTCGATTATTTTGCAGATCTGACGAAGATGATCCGAGTGGCTGTAAATACAGGAGGCTGGACGATGACAATGTCCAGGACAAGGAGAGGTTTGCCAGGTGAGTGTTAGGCTTAATTCGGCAACAAATATTATAATAGAGCGATGATATTATATCATAGTGATGCAGCTATTTAACATTTCAACCGCGCGTTTCCGCCGTTCGATGTATCTTCGATTCAATTTTCGATCCAATTTTACAAATTCTCTGTGCCATTTCCAAGCCAACTACGTTAGTCGGAAATTTACGAAAGTTACCTTCGAAAGCGCGAAACCCTCTTCTCTCTCGACCACCTCTCTTCGGCGTTTGTTAATTCGCCTCACGAAACCCGCGGCTCAATATGTTTCACCGGTACACCCTGTACATACGCCTCCTCCTCCTTCTTCTTCTTCTTCAAGTACGAGAAGGTACATACATACCTACATGATACCGGGCAATGTGAGGAGCCGATAGCGGAATGGGAAGCCCTCGAGGCTGCTCCAGCGTGGGAACATAAGGTACTTATACGCGCGTCGGAGTGCGCGTCCTTCAAGTCCGTGTACAACGAAAGAGACACGGTACTTTGATTCCCTTCCGAGATATTTCGGCTGGCACGGGCATTAAATTCGCCGGACAAAAGCCGGAAAATAATGTACAACGTGAGACGCATAACTTACGTGTAAAATATGGCCGCTCCCCAGACGCCGTGAATAAAAATCTACGTCAAAATCGTCGAGGAATCTTCCACGTCCAGTACATACGATTACGCGGGACGTGTCGTCAGAGACGTTGCGTGTCTCTGCTCAATTATAGATTCCTCGATATATATATATACATTTTTTTTTCTTCAATTAAAATTTTATGACAGATTTAATAAAAAATACTTGATTTTCTAAATATAGTTTTACTTACCGATGTAAACAGAAATATATCACGTTTTTTACATGCTGCACTTCATTAATTAGAAATTTCACCGACACGATCGACTCAAGACGATCGATCTCGATTGATTGACTTATCAATAGACAAAAGGCAAAAAAGGGGTATCGGAGGTTGAGCCTACCGCGTGTAACATTGATCGGTCGTGACTCAGCCCCCTGCTTTGTGTAACGTGACTGTGTATGGCGTTACGTCTCTATTAAGCACCAGGCCCACGGTTGCTTCCCTACCTGATATAATCGTAATGTAAAGCCGATCATAGGTAACGTACCTTCGAAAAACCACGTATAAATGCCATTCTGTGCACACATGTAGCCGTGTCAACTAGAATATGTACCGTCTGATTATTTGCATCCTATTTACGTCTAAAATTAAATAAAATAACGAAATCATAATTTCCACCGAAAGAAATAAAATTATATTGAGTTGTGCGTATCGAAATTATTCGAGAACTATTGAATTTATCACGTGTCGTTCCTTACTTTTCTCATATTAACCAGAAATACAGGAAATTCAAGTTTTAATACACGCTATTATATGTATGGTCGCACTTACATTCGTATAAGTTTCGTGTTTATTTTTTAATCCATGCTGCATTATTATCGTGTACCTGAAAGGCCAATTAGGCATAAAATGTAACAAAGTTACATTCCTCTCCGCAACCGAGATACAATCATCTTTCATTTCACTGAACGAGATTAAATTGCCACCCATATCCTATTTTTCTCTCTCCTTCTCTCTTTCCCTCTCTTTCCCGTTTTACGATTTTTACTCACGTTACTCGCCGTACATACCTGCAAAATGATAGTACGGAATTGCTCGCGAGCAATCCTCGCGTTGCTCGATCTAACTATTTGTTCATAGCGGAGGGTCAGCTAGGAATTTCTCACATCTCGTTAATTTCGTGCACGCGAGAAGAAATTGCATGACTTATCTGATTTACTCCGTACTAAGTACGTACTAAAGTTTATCTTACGTCGTTAGTTGTTTGTTATAACAATCCACTAGCTCTGATATCGTTCAATTGGAGATGCACATATTGTTCGAAACATTTCTTAAAAGTCGTTACTGAATTTACTGAGAGTTTGGAGAAAATTTTACATTTTTGTTCCCCGGCTTGCGAAATCACAACAAAACCAATCAATGAAACAGTTTAATTTTCGGCGACCGCTTAATTTGAATCTAGAAAGTCTCACTTTATTTCAGCCGATTGCGCTCGTCGGGAAAAAGCGCTCTGTTATTTTTTAACGCCGCGGCCAATCTGAAGGCTGACTGCCGATCCGCCATAATAGCAATAACGATATCTTATCCATGGTCTCTCATCGCGTGCCGCTACGGGTGGGTCCGTGGCGGTTCACCTGCAATTCCGTATCCGCGCTGTCGTTTCGCAGGTATATACGGTGCCGCGAAAGAATACGCGGCGGACGCCGCCGCGGCAAAGACCGACCGGCAACATTCTGATGTCGCGCGCTCTTTCTCTCTCCTCATCATCCCCCTTCGTTCCTCTCCCTTTCTCGCCCCTGGTTCTCTCTCTCTCTCTCTCTCTCTCTCTCTCTCTCTCTCTCTCTCTCTCTCTGGAGAACCTCACTTTTAAGTTAATAACGCAATTACTGCCTCCTGCCGCAAGACGCGCGCGTCTCTCCTTGCCGCCTGTCCGTAACTTTTCTCTCTTTCTCTCTTAGACCTCTTCTCGTTTTCCTCTCTTTCCCATCTTTTGCGCTTCCCCATCCTCGCATTTTCTCGGCGTTAATACAGCTGCCGGCACTTTTGGTGCCGTGATAACCACGAAATAATTTTGTCGCATGCCGGTGGTTGCGGAGGAGAGTGGAATCTCTCCTTCTCTTGTGCTTTATTGCCCCTTTTTATTCCCCGTCCTAGCATTTCCTTATTAAAGGATTTTGGAAACGTGATTCTTCATTTTTAATACAGATCGACGCATTAACTTATTGTCGAAATTTCTTCCGTGCTGTATTATTTTTCTAGAAAAGGGAGAAACCATTTAAATGGAATTTGAAAAACTTTTTCAGTTTTTTCGAACATTTTTCTGGGAAAAAATCGGACGTGAATCTGAAATACAAAGTTTCATAGAATAGATTGCCATTAAATACTCGTAAAATTTTCGAGCGATGCAGTATGTCATTTGGGAATATAAGGAACAGGAAATAAAAAGGAAATATGAGAAAGCTATCGGAGAAAGGTTGTGACAACATGGTGCTTGCAATAAATTCGGGCACAGTCATCATTTATAACGCGTGTGTGTCCGACGAACATTGCTCTTTTGCGATTATTCGTTCACGGCAGTAAATATGTTGCGCGGAAATTTATGACTCTACACGCTGCCGTTTCACGCGCGTGATTATAACATCTTCGTCCAGTTTGGGAATGATTTAAGCAACATTCAATATCCATGTGGACACGGACGTTGTGCGTCGTTAACGTTAACGGTTTCGTGCCTGAAATGAAATTGGAGTAAAGATCATTTTACGTTTTTTTTTTAAATCACGATTAACCAACACGTGTCGGTACACAAATTTCGTAATGTAAATTAATTTTTAACATATTATTTTAGTTCCATTTATTCTATCTAGAGAAGTCATCGCTATAAAGTAAAAAAGTTATATGAGAAAAAAGAGAAGGAAGAGAGAGGTAGGTGTTCTCTAAAATTCTAATCACATGTGGCGAACGATCATAATGCCGAGCGAGTTACAAAAGTTTACAGGAAGATGTTAGAATCTCACAGAAATCAGAATCGCCGTAAGGAGGCTCTAAATGGAGGAGAGATTATCTTACATTACAGTGAAAAGCACGTGCCTTAAACGCCGCATAAGGAAGCCAACGGTGCCTCACTATAGAGTGCATGATGCAGATCGTAGCGTAGATTGCTCTCATAGGCCAATTAATTAAAAGTCTTCTTCTATGGTGTAATAAGCCGCGGAACGATTGAACGTACGGGAAAATTACTCTTAGAACGCTAACGAGGGTCGAACTGGATCAATCGGTTCACGAAGACAGCTATCGCGATTCAAATTTACTTAATATTTATTTGGACACAAGCGGAAAGAAATGTATTATCGAACATCATTTTTCTACGAATTGATGCACGTGTGTTTCAAAATCACAAAAAGAAAACTCCGCGGGATTCAATCAAATAATCGAATCAGAATTCCGACTGTACATCGAAAAGAAACGAGATATGCAAACGCGAAATAAGGAAGTTACGCGAAAGTTTATTCCCAATCATGAATAATACGGTTACAGTCAGATTACGCGTAGTATAATGTCCGCTTCTTTATCCGTCTCGGTAACCACAGGACAATGAGAGTATATAACTTTATATCCGTTTGCCATTCCAACGTTTCTCTATCAACGCAAGGGCGTAGCAAATGCGTTGTTTATTTCGTCGATCTTTATTTTGCATATCGATGCAATCTTGTGCAAGGAACACAAATCATAACGATAAACTATACGATTGAGTAACATAATTGAGCACAACTCCGTTTCGCAAGTCCATAAATTTTATGCATACGAGCGTTCGGGAATGTCGAACGTACGGCAAGGTAATGTCATTGGACGATCTTGCGAGCAAACGTAATAAATTGCATTATGAATCACATTATAGAGCGTTACACAATCGCGTTACACGTTCGCGTCCGGTATCTGAGTTAATATCGAAGACGAAGCATGCCGGAAACCGACGTTGTCAGAGTGGCATCCAGAGCAAACTACCTATCGTGGCATCGACCTAGAGCGAGCCTAAAGCAAACCTAAATGCGAGAGGCAATACGACGATAACTCGCTTTCTTCGCGATCGTCTCTCCTCCCCTTGTACATCGGGACGATTTTTTCCCTTTGCGGGGCGCTCCGTATGCTGTATGTGTGCAACGTATGTGTTTCCGAGCCAACATTAGATCACCACGGTATAAAGAGCCGTGTACAGGGTGTACCGATGCTATTCCGACGATCGTGACCGATTTTCTAACAACTGGAGCGGCGTACTGTAATTCCATCGAGGCGACGTCCGATCGATCGTCGCGCTCGAGAATACGGTAGAGTCTAGATTTTGAAGGGAAAACGTGGGAGAGGAAAAGAAATCTAAATATCCCCTAATCTCGTTTCTCACGAGGCTGATTAACGGCGGGGGACGGCGAACGCGAATCGTGTGTCCGCGATATTAAATTCCGTTTTATCTTGCAGTTTTAAGTTCCGCGAGACGTGCACACGTCGCGTTTTAAGCTTAAAATGGAGTCACGGCGGGATAAAGGGATCTATTACTTCAACCTTCAACTAGTATCCTCTTTTTCAAGTAACGTGACCGGTGTCACGGGGTCAGCGTTGACCCCCGGCCTTAGGGATCAGGAACTTTTACCGTGTCGCTCGCCGTAGCATCCGACGACCCCTGTGTATCAAATAGCATGGTAAATGCGGTGTCTCGGCTCATTGTGAATTGTGTCGACGGTATATACAATCTTTTTTGTCGATTAAAAATAGTTCTTTGTATTTTCGTTCCTTATATACTTAAAAAAAAGTATTTGTAACGTTATCTGTCGACGAAAAACATTTCAGTAAATTATTAACAATTCATTGTATTCTAGCAACGTAACGCATTACTCCTTTTATAATTATAATTATGCCGGAGTGAATGTTATTACAAAATTACATCTGTTATACAATTACGTAGCTGTGCAGTTACATAACATAAATAAGTCAGTAAAATTTGAATTTTTGCCATGAAACAGAACAATGTATTTGTAACATTTTTAATGTTCGAGATGTCTTGCTTTAAAAAAAAAGTAATAGCGACTCTTGATCGAAAGAAGTTACCATGTAACCCAGTTGAAAGAAAGTACTGGTTATATCCAAGCAATAAAAATAAAATGTAAAATAAGACATCGTAGAACTGCAAACTATCGCGACTTCGAGATCAAGGAATCAGATCGCAGAGAGTGGCCGTGGTGTGAGGTAGTACCGGGACACCCGGTATGCCCCGGTACACGGAGCTTGGACCCACGGAGCGAGCGGGCAACTTCGGAGCGTCTGACCTCTGACCCAGGAGTTCTTTCCCCGTCCTCCTCTTCACGGATCGCGTTCCTCCCCCTCTATCCCCTCTCGTCTCTTGCCATGCCGCGCGATGCATACTCCGCTTTATACTTGCGCTTTAAGCGCCGTGGCCTCTTTTAAATAGCGGGCCATCCTCGACGTCGTCGAGCGTTACGGATTCCCTTGGTCCTCGAGACGAGACAATAATAACGATAACGATCGCCCGTGCGCGCAGCTCGACGAAAAAAATTGCACCGAATCGTATAATGAGAGACGTGAAAGGCGATTGGCATTGACTTGAATCATGACGGTTTCGCTTTTTCACTGACTTGTTATTTTGCTTTTCTTTCCTTCGACGTTTCGAATTGGTTTTAATAATGAATTATTTTACGAAACTTACTATTAAGAAATAAACAATTCAGACTCTCTATTATTTGATGATAAGAAAATTTTATTTGGAAATTAAGTATACGAATATAAATTTTGGAAAACAGAATCTAGCAGTCTATCTGTGATACTTTCAAGGCCAAGCTGGATAAATTAAAATTGCAAAATAAAATAGAATAACAGATCAAAGAAAAAGTTATGAAATAATCATGACGTAAATTATGTCGAAGCTTTTCGCATACTTTTTGTTACATGATTCGATTAATTTTCCTTGCACGTTATTATCGTTTGAAGAACAATCGCTCGTTCGTAAATATTTTAAATAAATATATAAATATATAAATATTGATTTTTTTTACATTACATGTTATATGAAAACATATTGCTGGACGTTTATGCAATTTTATAAATATTTATGATTAAAATTACTGCTCTTAGTGTAGTTCGAATTTAAATTTAAAATATTTGAATATTTTTGAAAGTTTTAAATTAACAATAGATAGCCAGATAATTAGAAACAAATATACAGTATGTATTTCTCTTGCTATTGCAAGCAAACATACCAATCAAAAGGTCAAGTATTTTATACTTATTGACTATTTCTTATAAATATTATAAATGTTTAAGTCCATCTTTATAAAGCTAATCAATATATCTGAGAATTTATTTACCATTTGATTAGGATTTAAACAGTTAATTTGTACAGAAACTTGCATGCCTAAGTAATAAAATAAAGTTTTTTGCTATTCAAAAACTCTGATTCGATTTCGAATACATTCGGATTTCAATAAATATATAATATATTTGGATATCCAAATCGAGTATATATTAAGAGTTTTAATTAATATTTATTAGAAATTCGAGAAATTAATTTTTAGATATAAATACAGCGAAATACAATAACACGTTTCGCACAGACTACGTCCGCACGACGCAGTCCCATTGAACGGATCAATTTTATTTTTCAATATTTCATATCGTGGCCATCCATGTCGCGGGGAGTAGACGCCGCGAAAAAAAGAGTTAGTGCAAACCAATCAGCATATCGATATCAAATTTTAATCTCGCACCCTGTGTATTCGGGTAGGATATCGACGTTATAGTCTGATCGCGAAACTATCTGTCCATGTCATGAACTGAACAAATTTTTTTATCATCCCGTGAACCGATCTCTTTCCTTATCCATTTCAGGATAGAGAATAGGTAGCGATCAAACTGTCCCGTTCAATAAAGAACTTGTCAGTCGATAACACAATAATTCCTACCAGGAAGTACTTTCTACAATTATTTTATACAGATATATATATGATGATGGATAACAAGCGGAGATAATTATATGTCTATTTTTCGAGTATAATGAATAAAATAGAAGAAAATTTGTGCCTGATCTGGTTAATTGCAAATTATTTATTTTTATTATTGTTATTTACATCTCTTAACGTTGCTGCAGAGCGTTGTAGAAACAGGCAAGAATTGATCGATCGTAACGCTAAACCGGGAGGTTCGGTTCACGAAGTTGACTTCGCGAAATGATTGGTTTCGCGAACGGGACGTAGCGCCGATAGCGAATTAACCGCCGCTCGATTTGCGCATCGGGGAATCGAGCGGGAATCCGGCTTACGTGTTGCGTGCGGATCCGCGCGTATACACGGGGTTCTGCCCTCGCGAAGTTTCTTGGAAAATTGTCGCGAATTAAATGCCATTAAATTTACGATTTGCGCGCCGGCGATTACGCAGCTCGCCGTCGAAGTAAAGGGAGACGTGCCTTGCCGTTACCCGCGGCGGTTACCCTCTGGTAGCGTAATAACAGGGGAGGTCTCAAATTGTGGTCTCGCCCCGATATCCTCCCCCGTCTAGGTGGAGGACTACTCGAGAATTTATCGGACGAATCGATCATGGCGCCAACGACGACCGAGTTAATTTTAGGTAGCTTATGTGAAGTTTTAATTGGAAGCGCGATGGTAAATTGATGCAAAAACTTGAGGCGCTTTCTAATGAGTGCAGATATGATCGGGGGATTCGTTTCTTCACGTGAGATTTAATGAATAACGTTAATTACATTATAGAACGATGAAAACGCTATTAATAATTATTCTTTTACTATTCATGAATAATTATTTAAGCCGAGACGTGGCACGGTGACTCGGCGATATGTTTCACAACCGCGAGTTAAATCCATAACTGGTGCACGTTACGCGAAGCGAGGCCCCGCGCGTATTGTGTACAGGCGCAAGAAGTCAACGCAAATTGAATACCGTATCGCGAGCGTTATTTCACGCTATTTCCTGCGACTCTCGCGATCCCTCGCGTAGAGGGACGCGCAAGAAAACCCCTTGTCTCTACCGGCTGTTCCGCGTTTCAACTTCGTTGTTCGCGCCGTTTTTAGCCGTAGTAGGAGAAACCGCATGCTGGTTCCTTGAACTATGCAATTACCTCGGTTTTGTCTTGCGACTTACTGCAGGGAGAATCATTGCGAGATAGAGCGGCGGCGGCGGAACAAGATGACCGCCTACATCACCGAGCTCTCCGACATGGTGCCGACCTGTTCAGCCCTGGCCCGGAAGCCCGACAAGCTCACGATTCTGAGGATGGCGGTGGCGCACATGAAAGCTCTTAGAGGTGAGTAACTTTCAACATCTTGACGGAATCTTATTTATCTTCCTGGTGAATTTGAAAAGGACCTCGAATTAAGTTTTTCGAGGACTAATATGTTTTAATTAATTAAGTAGATTAGATCTTGAGTTAATTAAATTAATAATCAATTCTTCGACTCGATGTGCTCGCTCGTAAAAAATTGTGAACATTTTCTCCTCGGATAATATTAAATGCATTTTCCTTTTACACAAGTAGAATTTATTCGAGAATGAACTGAGTTGCTACCTGAGTCGGGTTTAATGTCGAAAATTGAAAAAAGTGGAGAAAATTGTTGCTTTCAAAAGATCACTAAGAAATACAAATAACAAGATGTTGAAGAGCCGTCCCGTTATTCGAAGTTCTCTTGCAGATTTTTCGTCGAGAGATGAAAAAATGTCGAGTGTCGATAACTTACAAGCCACTCGTAAGTGTTATAAGCCACTTGAATTTAACTTAAGTCTCTTCTCTGGAACTCGCACGCGCCGCAAAGTTAGCAAATATGATATGGGCAAAAAATAATTCTCTTGTTCTTTCTTTTAGTAAGCCGTTCATTTTTTAAATCAAACTTCCGCAATTACTTTCGAAGAACATAACGAGGGTATAATTTTATATTCGCAGTTTTATATTTTATTTAATCTTTTTTTTTTTATTCCGCTCCCTTTCTCTTTGCATGTTTTATTTGCTATAATTTTATTTCAACTATTTTATGTATGAATGAGAGAGAACAAATCTCTCTCTCTCTCTCTCTCTCGCTCTCTCGCTCTCGCTCTCTTTCTCCTCCGTCTTCTCCGGCCGTCATCGATAAGGAACGGTGCAGTTTTCGACGCGGGACGTGACGATTAAGTTGCAGCAATGTTTAAGTTATCCGGCACGAGCGGCGCAATAACTTGGACGCAACGCGAGATCTCGATGCCCTAACGTGAGGCCGATTAAATTACGGCTGTAGTCGACCCGCCGTATGTTGCTTTACGTTTACCTACGACTATCGATTACGCGGCGAAACACTCGCTCGAATCCCTCCCGGGTCGAGCGACGCGCGAGAACGCGGCTGGATCTCCCGTCTCGACAGAGGCGAGAATTTACGAGCGCTTTTAGGATACTTCCACTGCCGACAGTAAATATCCGCGACCTCCTCGTTAGGCTGGAAACGAAAAGGCCGAAGGTGTTTCGCCAGGTTCGCGCCGAGATTGCAGGTGACTGCACGTATCAAGTCACTTTACCGACATTTATGATACCATTATAATATATGGGAATTTTTATTTGTTAGAGATTACAATTGCTATTATCTTCCCCCAAAAAACTCGAGTCAGTACTGAAATGATTAAATAGATATTAGATATGATTAACAGATAATATAATTCTTATCGATGTTCGTGCGGAAAGAAAAGTGTAGTTGGAAGTCGGCGGAAAGAGCCACGAATTGATGAAGTAAATCATTTCGCACCGAAAATTCTTGTTTGAAAAATATCAAAATGATTTCTCGCGTCAAAAGGAAGAAAATCGATCTTGAATTTTGCCGAAAACCTGAGGAACAAACGTGTTTACGGAATTTCATTTAAATCCCGTTACCAAAGGGGAGAGATGATGGTCAAGACTTCGTGATATAAATACGAAATGCATATTAGGGCTATCTGCATAACTGATTAACGAGGAAATTCCGTGAGGAAGGGCAGGTGGAGGGGGACTAGGGGGGAATAGGGATGCGCCGGAACGATCGTAATGTTGCGGCGGGGTTTCGGTGGCGGTCATATCGAATGCAACGGGCGCGATGTATGCTTCCGGTGGGCACGTTGGGCGGAGTTGTGCGTCCCGTCCCTTCGGGCGGCTGTCCCTTTGGTAGGCTCTGCCGGGGTATCTACCTATCTACCTGAGCCCGAGGGAGGCCTGCGGCCGATGGACGGACGCGTGCTGCGTATTGTGCGTGAACGCGCGCGCGTGTATGCGCGATTCCGCCGTGATTCTACCTAGGTATTGGTGGTGCGTCGCGTTGTTTATAGCCGCTTCTCCTCTTTCCCGACGACGAGGGCCGCTGCATACAAATCGCTCTCTCGCACGGGAGAGGAGGAAACTCTCCGTCTCTCTCTCTCTCTCTCTCTTCTCTCTCTCTCTCTTCTCTCTCACCTGTGAGGAGACAGAGAGGATAATGGAGAAGGAGGCGGAGGAGGTGAAGGAGGACGCTCGTTTACGCGCGCGAACGCCCCATGCGTGTGCTATGTGGAAGAGTATTACGCGGTCGCGACGAGGCATACGTCAGTGCCGGGCACCAACGGATTTTTTACGACCCCGAGACGCCGGGGATAAAAACTGCCAGAAGAGAAGAACCGTTCGACGAGCGTTGATAGGAAAAGGCGGACGCCGTTCTGTCGCAAGAACGTGTCGGTTTTCTTCTTTTTTTTTTTTACGTTCACGGTGCACTCGACGCGGTATAATTTCGTAAATGTTTGAATTTGCTTAAAAATGGATAATCATCAATGTCACATACGCGTTTTGTATTCTTCAATTCTTACTTGGATACTGTATCGCCCGTAAATGTTTAAATTTAATTGAAAACATTTTTAGCCGTTAATTGTTAAAAACTTGACGGTTACGAACTATTAAATGTTAGATAAATGATAATACGAAAAAGCATCCGTGGCAGAAATATTCAATACCACCTATCACAGTTGTTGTTCAACGTTAAAATATAGTGGTGCGTTAGAATGCCTAGAAATGGAAATCAAACAGCTACTAGCGTGACATTGCATACTAAAAATATGGGATAGAACGAGTAGCTTATATATCGATCTCAAGCGAATTTTTTATTGTCCCAATCCATTTTTTGCAGTGCAATCCTTTTTAATTGCATAAATATTCTTATTTCAACGGCAAAATTTCATTTTAAATATTTTGTCAGATTGTTATACATTTGTGAATATTTATTTACGTTTTAAATCTATACACTCTCGGAATATCTCGTATACTATCAGACAAATTGCAACAATTTTCTTTAAATTTAACACAATAATTGTGCGATTATCATTTTTCTGTACACGTTGAGACTTATAAAACAAAACATTGCAGTCTTTTTGGTTCGCGATGCGCGTACGTGCGTTTATGTCTTTTGAATTTCTTGCGCGAACAGGTGATGTGATAGCTAAAAATTTTTTAGTATTATGGATAACCAATGATCGGAAATTGTATGCGGAAAACGTCGAAGTAACAACAGTAACGTTGGACCGGTAGACATATACCAATGTGGAAGAAAGTAATGGTAACGAAGGTCACCCCGGGGGTCTTCCATAGATCTTGTTTGGAAGTCGTTAAAGTACCTCTTCCCGGAATTTCTCCGTATATCGGGGTAAAGATCGCATCGCCGCGCGAGAGAGCCGCTCTTTCTGTCTCGCACTTCTCTCTCTCTCTTTCACTCTCGGGATCCGCCGCCGTCCGCTTTGCAATTCCGATCTTGCACCTCGATAGTTACCTCCGCTGGCGAGGTGCCCCGTCCTCATTTTTGGTACCACACCATGGCGCGCCGCGATCTTCGCGTCTCTCCGGAGGTCAACTTCGGAAAAAGCTATCGAGAGGCGATTTCAATATTCGATAGGACACGACTTGCTTAGGAATTCGCGGAGTGCTCTTCAAGGTTTTGAATCCGCGCTTCAAAAGCTATCGCCTGTTCATCAACGAATTTAATGCCGAATTCTTCCCCTCGAAGACTCAAATCAATAATATTATAAATGCGTTTAGCTTTATTAATACGAGACAACTGAATCTCACACGTTAGAAGTTTGGAAATAAATCGATAAATTTGACAGGCATTTGAAGGTGCATGCAATGAAAGGAATAAGACAGACGTAGTCGCTTTATTGGTTTAAACATGTTGCGTGTGAGGTGCGAACAATATTTAGACGATTTTGCCCTACTAACAACTAATTGACATTATGTTTTCGTCGTTATGTTAATTGTTGGACGAAATGCAGCACTCTGCAAAGAAGTTTATTAGATCTCGATGCAAACAATGCTTGTACGTTATATATACTTGGATACTCTGTAAATTCTATCATCCTATCTTCGAAATGTCAGAGCGAAATGGAATGTGTTGCAGGTACCGGGAATACTGCCACGGACAACGCCTACAAGCCGTCCTTCCTTACGGATCAGGAATTAAAGCACTTGATCCTCGAAGCGGCGGATGGCTTCCTGTTTGTCGTTAGCTGTGACACAGGCAGAATCATCTACGTGTCCGACTCGGTCGCACCGGTGTTGAACTACACTCAGAACGACTGGTACGGTACCAGTCTCTACTCGCAAGTTCATCCCGACGATACCGAGAAGGTGCGGGAGCAGCTTAGCGCGGCGGAGCCGCAGCACGGTGGCCGAGTATTGGACCTCAAGACCGGAACGGTCAAGAAGGAAGGTCAATGTAAGTATGTGCCGCTGACAATAAGTCACAACTGCCCGTTGGAAGATCGATGTAAAAAAGATCCATGTAAATACGTGCCGGTAACAATGATCCGCAATGGCTCTTCGGAAATTAAATGTAAAAATATACAGAAATGTAAGTAAAGAAAAAAAAAACGAATCGATCGATCGTTCAATAATTCTTCAGAGTTTTATCTCATCGAGCTATCTTATTACATTATTATTCCACTGTTAAATTATCTTATTATATATACATTAGACTATTTATTACTAAATCATGTTATTCACGTTTCTTAGAATGCGTTATTAAAGATAACCGATATTTGCATTCTCGGGAAAAATATATTCACGGGATAAAACAATTGCCTTTCTGATTACAGCCTCGATGAGACTATGCATGGGTTCAAGAAGAGGCTTCATCTGCCGCATGAAAGTCGGGAATCTGCAGACCACGGGCGACATGGCAGCGGCACACGGGCTGCATCGTATGAAGCATAGGAATTCCCTGGGACCGCCGGCACGGGACGGCCAGAATTACGCGGTGGTACACTGCACCGGATACATCAAAAATTGGCCACCCACTGGTGAGTTTGACATAGATTTCATCATCTATGCTGAGTTAAGATTGCCGCACGCAAGATTGTTGACGATGTGCCACCACTCTGATTAATGACTTCTTTTTTTTTCCCTCGGGCGTGATCATGGAGAGACGTAGGAAACTTGGACTCAGCATAAAATATTATTTTAAACCGGGAGAGTGAAACCTTCTGCCATCGGAGAGTGCCGTCTATGACAGTCGAAACTTCCATGAACGAAATCTCAGAAAAGTAATGGAACGAGACTCAACTAATTAAAATCCATTGCAGAAATTCTGTTTTTCGAAATTCTAATTGTCATTGGAAGGCACTCTGAGGAATGAGAGAAAGTCATTGTTTTTTATGCGATCTGTCTTTTGTATAAATTTTTTTTTTAATAGTTGATACAATCGACGTTTTTCCATGCGTTTATTTATTGATATTAATAATATATACTCAGTTTTTTTTATTTCCTATACATCCGTTTTTAAATTATTATAATACACACATCGACTTTGTCTCATTTGATCAAAATATTTATCCGAAATATTTTTTGCTGCTATCTTGCTCAATCTTGGGAAATCTCTTTCGCAAATATGATTTTATGATTACAAATCCAATTGCATATCGTGTTGCAATTCAAGAAAAAAAAGTCACAGTACTAATAATAAATCGTAAAATCATACATCTCTATCCATCACTTGGCGTAATTATATTCTACCCCTTGAGCTTCAACTTCGCGGCAATAATATGCTAGGCCCAAACCGTCCAAGTATTTCCTATGTCCGTGAGCGCGACATACAGCGGGCCCCAGCTTTCTATTTTAAAGCGGGGGAGACGTCGCGTCCGAGGAATACGAACGAACCGTTCCTGGAACACGACGGAACAACGCGTATGCCACGTGTGTACTGTAAATTAAGAACCGCCTCGAGTTGCCGTGACTGAATTTTTCGATTCTGCATCTTTCATTAAATATTTCGTATTCATAATTGAACGTGTTATATTTACTTTCGATCCGTTTTAAAGCGCAGAAAAACGATGAATTTGCACATTCAAACGATAAATCTAATTAATTTAAGAAAAAAAAGAATCTTATCAGAAACTTTCCTTACTGCTTATTGTACGTTTTCCGGTCTCTTCGGTGTACTCATTTAACCGCTGAATGGAAAGTCGTCACCATTAAGAATTGTGGCGAGTAGTTCTCGGCTGTTAACATATTTGTTTAATATTCATGATCACGTGCGTAACTCTCTTTGTTCCATCGATAGCTTTGTGACAACCGCTGATTAATTCAATCTTATCGGTTACTTTGAAAAAAAAAAGATACAGCTTCTTGCACACATTAAATGCGATAGAGATGTAATAAATCGCTTTGCAACTTTCGAACCTTAAGACTTATACGCGCAATATCGATTTTTAAAAATAGTATTCTAACATTTTAATATTTTATTGCAACACAAATTTAACACGAACTTATGTGTTTGATGTGTGAAATCAGTATTAGATTTTTAGCAGTAAATTTTAGTATATAAGACGATTTTTTTAAGCCGATCAACGGGAAATCATGGACTGATTCATGATTTTACGCTGTAGGTGATTTTGTTCCCCCATGTGTACCAGGTGTGGGTCTAGGTGACAGAGGCGGTGTTCAAACTGGTCCAGACGGTGTGGTTACGGATGAAAATGCTTCCACGCATTGCTGCCTTGTCGCCATTGGGCGATTGCAGGTCACTAGCACACCAAATAGTAGCGACTTAGCAGGTTCCAATAGCAATAGCGGTAAGTATCGCCCTATTAACGATTTAATTTAAAAATTCCTCAAATTGATATTCGTTTTATTCATATAACAGCACAGACAAAAACTAGTTTCTGTCATAAATCATGTTTCTGATGTTATAGAATTTATATCACGTCACTCTGCAGAAGGTAAATTTACCTTTGTGGATCAAAGAGTCGGTGGAATTTTGGGGTATAGTCCATCGGAACTCTTAGGTCATCCTTGCTACGAATTTTATCATCCGGAAGATCTGACACATATGCGGGAAAGTTTTGAACAAGGTAAAGCTCCATACGTCTTACATTTTTAAATGTTTCGTTAATGTTATTAATCATGTTATTAATTATGGCTCGCTTTTTAGTATTGAAGCTGAAAGGACAAGTTGTGTCTGTGATGTACAGATTTCGAGCTAAAAATCGCGACTGGGTGTGGTTGAGAACGTCAGCATTTGCATTCTTAAATCCGTTCAACGAGGACGTTGAATACATCGTCTTCACAAACACACATGCAAAGTAAGAATTTTATATCTTGTTCTTCTGTTTCGTATGGAAAAAAATATTCACATGTTTATTCCAGATCGTTTCATCCTAGTAGCGACGGTCAAACGGAGAACGAAGCTGTACCTGCGTATGGACAACCTGGTATAGACTATTCCCTTCAAAGACATCCTGCCAGGGATCCACTCTATTCCGCGCATCACATGATGCAACATCCAGCCACTGTAGCTACAGCCAGTAAGACAATTACTACATATTTCCTCTATTATTTCTTGCATATCAAACATCAAATATTAAATACACATCTTCCGCTTCTTCTTCTCTATTTATATGGCCTCGTCTCCGTTTCCGAAGACGATATGACCAGTAGTGCATATACGTCATTTGCAGGTCCGCAACAACCGAGGCCGTCCAGCACACAAAACGTATATCAGAACTATGAGACGACGCAATCACCGATAGCTTATGGGTCACCTGGACAGCAAAGCGCGTCTTCGTCGGTTTTAAGTAGGATTCAGAAGCCGGCAAATACATCTCCAACTCCACAAGGATGGGCAATTGGAAGACAGGTAATTCGCTTAATTCTTCAATTTTTCAGTAGATTTAAAAAGTCATAAATGTTAAAACGTCAATTACGTTTTTTTAACAGCAACCTGTGACAGAAGGTTACCAATACAGTCAATTAAGTCCATCGAGATCACCAAGCGGACCGACGTACACTCAGCTCAGTAGCGGCGCTAGAACACCGGCTACCCAGCAATATCATGCAGTCACAACAGTGCCTAATAATCCTGGTTAGTCTTCCGACGTACTTTGTTTTATTATGTTCTCTAGATGCTATACGAAAATGTAAATAATTAAACGTGCAAATTTGTCATTAGGTATGTGGGGTTGGCAGAGTCAACAGCATCAGACGCAGCAACCGGACGGACAGACCGGCGCTCAGGTGTCCGCACAAGCACAACCACCACATCCTGGACAGGCCGGACCCGGCACACAGCCGCAAGAGTTGTCCGACATGCTGCAGATGTTACAAGATCAGGGCGGCTCGTCCGGTTTCGAGGAACTGAACATGTTCAACACTAATTTCGAGTAGCAACGAGATAGGCGACACGCCTCTGAAAAGCAGCTTCTGCTTTAGAGGAATTCTCTCTCTTCGAGGCTTTCCCCGGTTGTTCGATACCACTTTGGGGATCTGGGCATCGCAATGTGCACCCTCACCGTCAACATCCGGAGAATCGTTCACGAAGAAAGGAGAAGCGCGATTTAACAATTTAGCACCGCATATATAGACTTTATGCAAAAACGATCGCACTGGGATTAGGACAGCCTAGTCTACCGGATTATTTACATATACATACGTATATTATAACCGAGATTTTTGATTCATTGTCATGGGTATCAGATGCTATGGAGTTACGATCGTCGCGACATGCGCTCCATTTGTTTGAGGTAATTATCCAAATAGAGATGAGCATGATTTCGCTGCGAAAATATCATTAAAACATCAAGGGCGACTGTACCTTTATGACGATTATTGATTAGTGCTCGAAATGAATAATACGCACAGATGGGCTATATTTACATTTGGCATAAGCTACTAAATATAAAACAAAGTTTTACATTTATAAATTTTACATTTAAAATTAAATGCGCAACCGATGAAGATGCTAATAACCGATGAATGCTTTCGAATGCTTATAATGATTTAAATGATTGCACTTTAATGAATCTGGAATTAAATTTAAAAAATTAATTCCAATTTTATCAAATCTGCTCGTGGTGGCGGTTCTTCATAAAGTTGATTGAGTAGTGAAGGGCCTGTAGATGAATATTCATGGCCTTATTACATGTATTCTAAACATATGTAAGCATCTGTGCTTATTATACAAATAAATAAAGTGACGTAATTTTAATTTTCATGACAATTTTATCTGAAGTATCATGCGATTCGATAAATATTTAACGAAGAAAAAGAAAAATGAAAATAACAGAAGTGTACTCTAAACAATAAGAAAAAGTATTTTTAAAAAACTTCTCAATCAAAAATCTATACACAAATCACGGTAATTTTAATACCAGCTTATCGTTAGATTTGTAAGGTTAGCTTAATTATTTTAATTTAGATCTTTGTAATTATAAACAGTGCAATCATAAACCAACACGCGACAAAAAATCGTTCGAGACATTGACAATGTACAAAGAAACTGTGTAATCCACCTTTGCTTCTCTGTGCAAGACACCGTTTTTAGATATTCTTAAAGAAAAAAAATATAGATAATGTTACACATACGAATAATTGCATTTATAAGTAACCACGTGTGACTTAGCGCGTTTGTACGTGTTTTAGCAAATTTTGACGAGCACATTGAAACGAAATTGCAGCATATCATGATGAATTGGGAACATTTTTCACTAATATATGGACTATACATATACGCATGATTTTTTTTAATCATCCTACATCGTGACGAGAATAGTACCACCATTTTTGACAATAACTAATATATTGGGCCTGATGCAGGCATCAATATTTATATGCGAATGTTAAGTATGAATTTTGTCTCTATCAAAAAAAAAAAGAGATTACTTCACAAATCCCTTATCCACTGTTACATATTCCTTTGCACAATATCCACGTATTATAGCGCCGCAAGAAAAAAAACGCGATTAATATGATTTAAAGAGCAAAGGATGTTAGAAATGCATACGTATATCATGCAATAAAGCTATAAAAAATATTTTTAGTGTACATATGTATCTTACATTACGCAGAGTGCAAAGAACTTACATTGCTGTAAGGTTTTTAATAATTTTCGTTAGTTGCGTTTCTTTTTATGATTGTAATTAATGATAATAGAAAAAAAGGTAATAAGCAAACAATATATATAGAATTCTTCATAGGGCACAATGAAAAATATAACAAAAATTTTCATTTTATTCTTAAATAAATTTAAAATAATAAATAACATTATAATTTCAGTTTTACGGCTGAAACAACGTCCTTTTTCTTGGACACATTATCTTTTTTAATTTTAATCTTATTTTTTACTTGATCTTGTAACTGCGTAAAAAATGCAGTTGAGGACTTCGCGACTTTGTGCGTAGATTCATTTAATTTTGTAACGTTTTTATCTTTAATTACTTTCTTAAGCAACGCAGCCTTTTCTTTCTTATCCTTGTACTTTTTAGCGATTCCTGATTGCAATTTGTCTTTCTTTTCCATTGCCTGCTGTTTGGCTCGCTGCCTTGACTTCTTTCGTCTTCTCTCGCGCTTCATGTCAGTTTTTGTTCGTTCTGATTTACCAATAAGATCGCCGCGTTGTTTGGCTGGAAATAAGAATTTTAAGAAAAATTAAAAAATAGTATATTATTAGATTAACAATAGCCGTATTAAATATAATATGATAAATACTTTTAATTTCTTCAGGTGCTAATAGAGTAGCATCAGTGGTCGCGACAGGTGCCACCTCTTCCATATTAACTGCAGGCATATTGCTAATGATTTTAATCTCTGGTTTAGCCTAAAACAGAAATCATATTATAAATGTTGAAAACAATTAAGAGTATCACAAAACATAAACATTTTGTAACGAATGTAGAAAAGTATTTATACAAACTGCAAGGATAGCTTTTACTTTAAAACTTCTTTTAAAATAAATAATGCACTTGTTAATAGTCATTCCACTCCAAACATCATTAACCCTTCGTGGTCACGCTTCTGAAAAGTTCTGTACCAATCTCTCTGGGATATAATGGATCCCAGCCCACATTCTTATTTGCCATAATAAGTTTTCATTATTTTAAAAGAAAATATTGAAATAAACTTGAAATATTGTTCTATCTAGTAGTGGATGTAATTTTGATTTTAATATGAGAAAAAAAATCTAATTTTCAAATAATAGCTTAGATACAAAGCTTTTTAGAAATTCTATTGGATGCTAGATGATCACAAAGGGTTAAATATCATATTTATATAAGTTTTCATTTACTTTTAATATAAATTATGAAAAACATTACCATTTTGGGAGTATAATGATAATTAGCTAACGCATCCAATTTGGACATCAGAGAACGCATCATTTGTCGAATTTCATTATGCAACTGTGGCATTACTTCCTTTTCTTCATTATTCTCTGGATCTAATGCTTGCTTTTGTCTTAGGTATTCTTTTTCGTAAATTTGTGATAAACTTTCCTTGCTCTTTTCTTGATCTAGTATCAATTTTTTCTTATATTCCAATGGTGTTTCAACTGGTTTGAATTTCTTCTCGACGTCGTCCCAAACCTTATCCTTAATTCGCTGCTTAATTATATCTTCCAGCTTCATAGTGGTCTCATCGGTGATTACGGGAGCTGGCCTTGTGTTTATATCGACAACCACAAATTCTTCCAGCAAAGAATTCTGTGGTCGACTTGGACCACTCACTTCGCCCTTCAATTGCCATGGCTTCTCACTAATAGCTTCCTCCTCCAGTTGATTAATTCTCATTTGCAGTCTCTCTTGACGAGCCTCCAAAGTAGATTTTGGCTGTAGATCTTCTTTGATCTTTTCTTCCTTATCTTTATTATGATCTGCTTTATTTTCTAAGCTATCTGTCTCATCAGAGTCATTGGTAAGATTAAACCTTACTTTTTTGTTTACCATTTGATCTTCATTATCTTCATCGAGATCTGTTTCTTCGTTCTCTAATCCTTCTTCTTCAGAATCCATAAAACTATCACTATGATCTGAATTTTTGCTTTCGCCAACTCGTTCATTCTCACTTTCAGGACTATCAAAGAAATCTGTGTACTTTAAGTATTTCTTTTCAGCATTATCTCCATCTTCATCTTCAGAAATATCGTTAAATAAATCTAGAGAGTCATCATCAGATCCAGTATTGTCCTCTCCTTGCTTCTCTTTTCTTTCTTCCTTAGTCAAATATTCGTCCAATTCTTGCAACTTGAAAAATTTGTCATCTACAATGGAGGACTTATTACGTTTTTTCTTCTTTGAATTACTTTTAGTTCTTATAACCTCTTCTGAGTCTTTCTCATCAGACATGCCTTCATCTTCTTTGTCTAAATTATCATTTTCAATCTGTACAAGTTCAGGTTTCCTAGAGCTTATTGGGACCATCAGCCTTTCACTTCCAGATAAACTTGTTAAAATCTTACAAAAGTATGCTATCTCGCCTTCATTCTGCAGTTCTAACTGCTGCCAAATTTGCTCCTCATCAAAGCCTTCAGTGACTAATTCTGGTAATGCATTTGTATTTCTATAAAAATTCCCATCTTTACAGGATTGTTCCTTGGTGAAATCATAAACATTTTTGGTAAGAGCTGTTATGTCAACTTTACTTTTCCCACTAAAATTGAAAAAATTATATTCAAAACAAATTTCTCTCATCCTTTCCAGAAAAATAGTTTTAATTTGTTTCAAACTTTTTTGTACCTAATGTATAAATTTTTGTTATGAAATTTATAAAGGTTAAATACTGAAATGTACTATCTTACTTACTTTCTTATTTGTTCCAACCGTTCCAACGATCGAATACTATCAAGTGTAGATATAATATTATTAAGAACGTTGACGTTAGCCATTACATTAACAATAATCTTGTTAAATTAGTATTTTATAAACATTGAAAAATTAAATCCACGTGCACTTATTATAGATATATCTACATAACCATAAACAGCAATTATAAAGTCCATAAACTACAACGTATCGAGCCGTCAAGGCTGTGAAGCTCGTAGCATGAATGGCTCAACCATAGACATGGTTGTTATAGATAGATTGAGTATACCATATATAGTAATGGGCGCCTTCAAGCAGACGGAGCGCTCAGTGATTTTAGTTCTTGTCCATTCTTGTGCCTTTAACCCGGATATCTACAATAGGTGTAGTAAGCCTTATGCCATAAGGAATTAACCAATTATTTTCGATTATTCTTCTCATATTCGATTATAATTGGTCAATTTCTTGGTGGCATAAGGCTTACTACACCTATTGTAGATCCGGTCTTATGTTTTATGATCCAGTGATGTTTTTATTAACTTATATCTTAATTTTTTATTAAAAATATTTGATATTTTTTCTACTAACGCAAAAAAATGTTACATATTTTTAATAATAATGTCCACTGTTTTCAAACTTTAAAATTAATATTTTGCTAAATATTGCAATTTAATACACGGCCTACAATGTCAGCAGGAGTAATGGTATATCCACACAACTTGCATAAGCGCATAAGCATATGCATAAGGAATTCGATTGGTTTATTTTCTTATGTAAGTGCCTGTAGACCAATCAATTTTCTTATGCATATGCTTATGCGCTTATGCAAGTTTGTGTGGATATACCATTACTCCTGCTGACATTGTAAACCTTTGCATAAATGTAAATCTATAAAAATTTTAGTAAGGACCACTCATTGGCAGCAAAATAATTAAGATATAAAACTGTTTGTTTAAATGCATTTGTTTAATTATAAATTTTATTTCCATGACATAAATTGTATTTGATATATTGAAGCAAATATAACCAAAACAGAAGTCAGTTTCAACATTAAATTACGATTCCTTGCTGCGCTCTTGCCAATTCAAAATCTGTTATACAAGAAAAGATAAAAATGAAAGAAAACTGCCTAAAATGAGCGATAAACAAAAGCCCAAGGACCCTGCAGCATATCACAAGCATATCCGATGAAACGTGTTTGCCACGTGGAGTGGGGAAACTCGTTCGCCAGGGGCAGGAGGGGGAAGAGGAAACTCGTTCGTCAGGCGGCAGAGTGGGGGAACCCGTCTTTTGATGGGGTGGGGAACGCGCGTCTGGCGAACGGGAGGGAGAAAGAACGTCGAGGGCGAGTGGAGGAGAAGGGCTGGCGCGTGAAGCGGCCCGAAGCCCGAAGCGAGCGAGGAGCAAGTCCGTGGCCACCGCTGAGGCATTGGCGCAGATCTCGGCTTGGTTTACGCCGGTTCACGCGCGGCGAAAGAGAGAAACGTGAACTCGCCAACGGACGCAGAAGCGAGGCGTGCACGCACGCGCCCGCCGACGTGCGTTTGCTCTTTCGAAGAAGAGAGTACGTTCGAATATTGGGGGAGAAGGAGAGAGAGAAAAAGAACGCGGAAAACTTTTCGCGAGCGAACTGTGCGCGAGTGTACGACAACCGAGAGAGAGAAATTTCGGAGTGCATTTTTTTCTGGTGGATTTTTTCTGGTGATACACACACGCACACACGCACACGAGCACACATACACGGTGATTGCCACGGTGGTTCACCGATCGAGGAGAGAGATCGCCGTTCCGGCTTTCGGATAACTCGCATACGCGCCACACAAGGAAGGAAGGTGTGTATTTACCACCGTATGTAAACCGACGGCTGTGACCGCCGACGATCGCGCAGCGGTCATCGGCTCGTGTACCCCCGCGTTGATCGATCTTCAGGTATCTCGAGGCATGACTCGGGCACGGACGTGCGTGCGTCCGTGGAATCCAAAGTTGCGAAATCGGCGAACGGAGCCGACCGGAACGAGTTTTCGCCCCGCGAGAGCCGGTAGCCGTATAGGTATACATCGTGCCGGAGATGCCCGCTTTGACTCCTACCTCGCGCCGGGAGAAAAATCGTGATGGATCCGCGCGATTGTATCTGTAATCGGCATCCAATTAGAAACCGGTTCGACCGAAATGCCACGTGATTTTATTTATTGCTCCAAAACATGCGACTCGTAGGCAAAGCGAATACAACTGCGGGCTCCGGCAGTAAAGGATTGCTGCTTGGTGTACAATAAATGTCTAAGATAATTGTTGAGGAGGGTATTTAGGTCGCGCGATATACTCTGCGGTGGCAGGTTATCGCCGGTTAGCCATTAATTGATTACGGCATGTTGTTTGTTGCATAGAGAGCTTGGAGCTTTGTTAGTCATCTGTCCCGAATAATGTAATAGTCGAGTGATCGGAAGCTTTTTCAATTATCCCCCCCCTCCCCCACTTGCGACAAACCTCAAAGACCAATCTGCAATGTGCTCTCTGCTGCCTCTGGTTTCTTCCTTCTTGCCTATTACCTTTTTCACCTCTTCGCGCGACTTTATTAACACTGTTCTTGTCTCCTTCCGTTAACTTTTATCTCGCCAATTTCGATAAGTGAAGAAGTAGAGGGGCAAAAAGCAAAGGAGCAAAGAGAGCACATTACAGATTAACCTTAATACATATGTAAACAAACTCAAGAAGAAATTGATTTATGAGCTAAATCTGATAATTTAATTTCGCGCGTTTTATGTTATTTCATTATCTTTTAGAAAAGAGAAAAAGGAGCTTTTCTATCTTCAAAAATATACAATTTTTAATATGTTCGTTGTGTTTAAATCACTGTAAGTATGAATATGACGCGTAATAGGAAATATAATCGTTACTTGAGGCATCAATCGTCATTTATAAACGGATTCCAGATATAATTGGCTGAGGCATGAAGTGATTGTCCATGACGATTTTTCCGTGACAAATGTTGCGATGATTTTAACGCGGAATAATCATCGGGATAATTTGAACAGCGACGCAACGTAATATTTTAACAATTTTCTGCGCCTAATTGATCGATTTAGTTTCGCTTATTTCACGTTTGAATCAGCGTGTCACGTACAACATTACACACACATATCAATGTTCCACGAAATATTTTATAATTTAATTCCAGAGTAAATTTCTAAAATTAGCAGTAATGAAACTAACATTCTTTCCTACAGCTGCATAATAGAGTTTCCTTGAAGCGTTTTATATAAATCATCTCTGACATAATAACCTACCGGCACCTTGCACAGTTTTGTTCGATTTCTAAAGAGCGTATGCAAGAACACGACTTCCGTTTTTCCAGTCACGCTTAATTTTTTTTTGCTCGCAATGTCTTTCTGTCATGGCTACACTGATGAAAAGATACTTACAAATTTATTTGTAGGATATGAATTTAGTTTACTGAAATAAATTTTTATTTAAATGTGGTGAAATGAAATTTTATTCGTAGTATAATAAATGAATCAATTATAAAAATCGATTGTTGTAACTACTCGGTAAATTAACCTATTAGGTTAGGTAAATACATATCTGTCTTTATTTATTTAATAAAAAAATGAAGGCATTTTTTAGATATATAGGGATATTCTTACCTGACAGTAAGTTTATCAAGATTAATTAATTTTTTTATAACCAGTAAATATTGAAAAAAAATGTCAGGAGTTAATATAAAAACAGGAGTCAATATTTGCTTCTAAATATTTCGACTTTTTTTCTTAGTATATGTATATGATAACTGCGAGCATATAAATCATAGCGATGTTGTAAGAATATATTAACAAGCTCTGCCTTGTATTAGCTTTAAAAAAATGTTATTTACCGTTTGGAATTACTCAGTTCATAACTATTCATAATAATACAAATGCTTCTTTTTATGCATATTAAAATTAGTTGTAGAATTGCAGCTACAACAGCGAGCACACAATATTATCCTATCCCGACTTAAAGACAAAAGTAAAAATAAAAAATAAAAATCTTATTTGTCGTGACATGAAATATATTTTAATATTTTTTTTTGACCTACATTTTTCGAATATATCACATTAGACACAAAGAGAAAAATGTCAAAGTATTGAGAACTAAATATTTTGTGTGACATTTTCTTTAATATTTATTTGTTATAAACAAATTTATTTGTGAAAAACGAAATATACGTTTCTATGAAATACATACATTTTTCTTATTAATTGGTTTATTTCTTAGGAATAAAATTTTTGGAGTAAAATATACGTTATTTTCCATAAAAAAAGTTTTAAGTATTTTTCTCCAATAAATGTTTTATTGGAGAAAAATGGAGAGTTTATTTAAATAAGGCGGAATACAAGTTTTATTTCTAGCAAATAAATTATTTATTTTACGCACGCTGTTATCTCTTTAAGTAAGATATATTTTACAGTGATATATTTTAGAAGTATATTTCACGGAATATTTTATAAAAATGTATATTTTATTTTCACAAATAACAATTTTTATAACAGTAAATATCGAAGAAAACGTCACAAGAAATCTTTTGGTTCTCGACATTTTTCTCTCAGTGCGGACATTAAATCGCTCATTAATATTGATACCATCTTCCCGGTCAATTATCGAGGAACTTAATCTTGAGTAGATAAAGTATAAAATATCCGGTAAACATACTTCTGGAAAAGGAAGAATATTTGTCTCCTCGGCCAGACGATATCTCTTACAGGCCGGCGCGACGAGTAGTGGAATCTAGAAAAAAAAATATACCGGTCCGCGAGTTTTCCTTTTCCTCACCTCGAACGAGTTCTCTCGGCGGCGATTATAACGGGTGCGGATCTCGGCTTAGGTGTACGTGAAATTAGAGCGGTACTTCGATCCTTCCACGAACGGTATTCGCGTCGGTATCAACCTCCGGTGTGCGTTCCACGCAAGGAACAATGAGTGATGCAATTGCGAATTGCAGATACTCCGTAGAGGAGAGAAAAAGAGAGGACGTCGTCATATAACGAAACCGTGCACCTGCGTAACTACAACTGATTCATAGAGAGGGGTTTGTAGAGAGAGAGAGAGAGAGAGAGAGAGAGAGAGAGAGAGAGAGAGAGAGAGAGAGAGAGAGAGAGAGAGAGAGAGAGAGAGAGAGAGAGAGAGAGAGGAGAGAAATGAAGGGGAAAGACAGTTAACGAACTCATTGTGTTCTCCCGACTCTTCCGAGTGTAGATTTCGTGGTACATTCGCGAGAATGTTTTGCTTCCCCCTCCCCTAAAAAAAATTGAATACATGAATCTGATTACGGAGGAATGTTAGAAACGATTTGTCTCGCTGCCTCGTACATGATGGGATGTGATTAGTTAGCAAAATTTCCAAATTTGTCACGCGACGTAATAAAGTATACGACTGACTCGAGAATAAATTCAGAGAACGTATTGAAAAACATTTGAGAGTTTAAATCTGAGACACGCGAGAGAGAAAGAGACTCTTAGCCTCAGACTTCGGGTGCTTGTGAAACGTGAGGCTTGAAATTCGAGACTTAAAACTTGCAGGCCGAATGTTAAGAAAAAAAAAAAAACTCCGAGGGGCCGAGACTCGAGTGAGAGAATTAAGGACACGGGGGTTGAAAATTGAAGACCAAAACCATCCCACAGCTGACAGCCAATGCATCAAGATCCGACGGTCGAGAAACGAGAATTGAAAGTCCGAGGGACGCCGAGAGAATATCGCGGGTGTTCGCGACGGGGATTTACACGTTGCATCGCATTTAAACGTCGTCAGACGGTTCTAGACAGATCCCTCCGGGGTGCATCTCCGCGCCCTATAATAAATACGGCGTATAATACCGTAACACTGAATGGATCTTTTTTTTTCGCCAGCGACGCGCATCTCCGCGCCGCGCCGCGCCGATGCTGTAACTCCGTGAGGCGGAAGCTGTGTGTGCGTGCGCGGTGTGGTAGCGTATAATACGCGCGCACTACCGTGCGCGTGTAGTACACGCAACCCAGCGTACGCGTGTGCGTGTTGTTGCGCGCGCGCGTGAACCGCATGCCTGTGTGTTCCGTGGAGTTGCTGGACCGCTCTAGGAGCCTGTACTCGCGCGTCTCCCCTCCCGCCGCGGATCCGGAGGGGCGATCCTTGGCGAGGGACCCATACGACGGGGGGACCCCCGAGACCGGCGGCGCGGTCTCGACTCGGGTTACGCGGTCTTCAAGGCCCACGATCGACTCTCGAGCCACCGCCTTCCGTCAACCGGCGCGATCGGCGCGATTCACCGAGGAAGGAAGGGAAAAAAAAGCCTCTCCCGCTAGCCGCGACCGTCTCACGAGTGTTTCCCGAGGAGAAACTTTGCGGCGACGCGTTTCGAATAGTTACTGTAAAACTAATGAAACGCCGCTTTCGCGCCCCGGTCGTTGCACACAGCCGGGGCGCGTCCTAGTTGCAAATCGCGTCTCACAATGTTGCTTTGGTCATTGAATTTTACGTCGCCGACCCATAAAATTATAGACGTTTAGTTTTACGGCTTGAACGCGGCCATCGCGCGCTTATGTTTCGAGCCTCACGTATACACGTGTGTATACGTTTATGAACGCAAGTTTCAATATCCGCAATTACAATTTTCTGGCACGCTCTACAATTAGATTTTTTTTTTCAAACCTAATATCATTCTCTTCTCGTGCTCACTTTCACATTCCGCGCATATCGAGGATAGTGTGGCCGTGCCGTTCCTACAAAGTTTGCACGCTAGAAGTAAAATTGTTGATAAACACATCGGGTAGAGAAAGAGAGAGAGAGAGAGAGAGAGAGAGAGAGAGAGAGAGAGAGAGACAGGTATCAACGGTATTAATTTTCTTATGTCGAATTCCAGACGCCAGAAAGGTCAAGCGAGCTATCGAGACTACTTTCAACGCGCGCGCTGCAAGCTATCGAGTTATCACTACCGTTCCTCTCTCTTTCCATCCAGCGTTGAAATCGCTATTATATAACGCGCGGTCACCAAGAATTCCGCGTTTGAATTTTTAATTCGTGCAGCACGCACTCTATCTTATCGTCTTTATTTTATTACGAAACCGTCGCGAGAAATACGCTAACTGCCACTTGCACCTACGTCTCGCGGGGAGGGGGCGGGAAGAAGGGGTTTCTCTGTCGCTATTCGTAATTCGACAAAAATCCCTTGCTAATAACAAACGCGGAAGCCGACGGCTCAATTAGCGATACGGCGGTACCGCCGATTAATTAATCAACGGAACGGATCAAGTTCATGTAACTACGCGATTACATAATGAAATAATTCCGAATAGTCGCAACAGCCCGATCGTGGCTGTGTGGTCGAAAGGATAAGCCCGGCGGCAACGACACGGAATTCCGAAGGATTCGAAAGCGACCGTAGTTCCATTAGACGTGCTGCACATTCCAAGAGGCACGATAAACTCGCGCGACCTCGCGAAACGACCATCGATCTCATCGAGACCTGCGCGAGGTTTCCAGGGAATTCAAGCGGTTCGTCGATTTTGCACAATCACTCGGGCGATTAGGCAACCCCAGGTGCGTGCTGGTTGCACACCTTCGTGGCCTCTAATTTTTTTTGTTTTTTTTTTTTTTTTTGTTATTTCCCCGAAGAAAAATCTTTGACATTGACAATTTTATGCAACGGTGGACTTTTGACGGGCTCTGCAATTAATCGGAGGGTAATTACGCAAAGCGTGGAAACGCCATGATGACGACGTCTGACGATTGATTTCGATTGTTTCAAGTATGCCATAATTAGGCGCATAATTAGGAACGATTATCACTTTCCAATTAATTTCTCATGCACGTTAATTAATACGAGTTTCTCGTCGCGAACGAGAGCACGTGAACCAAGAAACTGGCGTATAATTTACGCTTACACACGTGTGGCAGGTATTTAATAATAAATTATATACACGTGAATGCTTTCACCTCTTTGGCAGGCCAAGCCGCAAGCCGTATTTGCGGGGCGTTGTCGAAAAGGAAAAGAATTCGTTTCACGTAACACGTTTACTTCCCGATACGTTATCGTGGCATTTGCGGATTAAGTGAATTTATGACAAATTATCACCGGGTTGTCGGTGCCGTTTTGTATCGGTACGGCTGCGCTTGCATCAACTGCTTGCATCACGAAAAAAAAAAAAAGATAAATTACAGTTACATTTATGCACCGCGATAGTAAAGACTCTATCGCGAAGACAGATCATTTGTTATAACGTTATGAACATCAGAATGGACGTGTAGAATTTCCTCCCAACACACGATCGTTGGATTTAATTTACTCTACGAAATGAGAATTCCAAGGATAAGTTCTCCGAGCACGCTATTGTTGCCTCGTGACCCGCGAGAGAATAATCCATCATCGAGGAGAAATACGTCTCCCATAAATAAATAAAAAAATTCAAGAGATAAGATGCAAGGATTGAATTCGAAATGGGCATAATAATGTCGTCGAGCTGCTTAACGAGCCTGCATAAATTTCCGGTCGAAATCGGAACCGGAAGGATAGCGTCGCACAGATCCCCCAGATCGTCCCCGATAGCGACCCTATCAGGCTAATTAGCGACAGACCCTTCTTCGACGTGACCCTTCGCGCACGACGACGGAATACGGTATGAAGTGGCGGACACGACGACGCTTTATTTGGCTCACGCGACGAGCAGGTTGAAGCCATTCGCCAACACGGCGGTGAATGTAAAGTCCGTCAGAGACACATGCAGGAATGTAGGATGTATTTTTCTTGCCGGCTTTCTAGCCATTCGTGACGTCAAGCCGGGGATCGTTATTCGATGCATTGTAAACTGTCGGGGACGTATGAAGCGCAATGAAAGAGAGAGAGAGAGAGAGAGAGAGAGAGAGAGAGAGATAAAGAAAGAGACGGAAGGATAAGTAAGAAGCTTATTATGCACTTGACAATAATGCGACCGTCGTATTGTTTTTAATGGCACATTCTTTACGCAATCGAAATATGGACGTCCGACGAATGGAGCTCCACACGTTGCGGACAGCAGAATTGGCAGAATATTATGCTCCTTTTGACATTTGATCGCAAAAACTCGCGGCTCCATCGGCAATTTTTTGCACACCCTGCCACTCGCAACGACGGAACCGCATGTGGCTCCCGTCTGGCGCGTCTCGCCATCATAATTAATATCATGTGAAATCATTCATAATTACAACGAGACGCCCACTAATCGGATCCCTCAACGAATTTTGTTTTGCGTTTTTGGTAATTAAAAGCTTCAAACGAAGTGTCTCTGTCAGACACGTGTGGAAATGCGTTTGAAAGTGAAATACGTTCCGAGCCGTGTTTCTGTAAAGCCGCGTTTGATTTACGCGAAGTGCACGTCAGAAAAAGAACCGTGCCCACCGGCGCGATAAATGACCTTAAAAGGTACAGCGAGGGGATGAGTGGGGGGGGGGAGGGGGCAAGGGGACATAGTTATGGCGATGAATAACGTGAGAGAAAACGGTGCGACTGCGGAAGGAGGGAATAACCCACATTCCCGCCGCATTATTTAGCGCTAAATGGGGCCGTCTGAAAAGCGCATTCAATGCAAACGCGCGCGGATGGGAATCGACGCCTCGCAGAGGCCGGCCGCCGCCGCGCGGAGCGACGACGATGAGAATAGGCGGGGAACAGGTGGTTGATACGTGGCGACCTAGGCATAATTAGCGACGCCACGTCGGCGTCGTCGTCGTCGTTGACAAATTGACGAACGGCGACAAACCAAACGACTCCCCGCCCCCCCGCGTGTTTCGCGTGCCACCAATAAAAATAGCGAATTATAAACGCGGCGACACGGCTGACCGCGGCTGGATCGCGCCTGTTGACGCTAATGCATAATTCAGACAATTTATATCGCTGTGCCAGTAACTTAACGGTAACGGCTGCTGCTGTCGATAGGCATAAACCGGGAGTGCTGCAAAACAACACGCCGGGAAAATGACGCTTAAATAAAAAAAAGCTCCGCAATGAAAATGTGTTTAGCATCGTAAGTGGCGGAATGTCTCGCTTCCGTCGCTTTGTGTGATCTCTCCCTATTCGATTTTATCTCGACAAAGGTGTCGAGGCTTTTGTCGTTCCCGAGTAATTAACGTTCGAGAGTTTGTTCTCTGGCGGAGAGAGAGACCTCTCGAGAAGCGAATTGCAAAGTCGTATTTCTTGGTCAATTTAGAAAGTGAACTTCATCTTGATAGAGTTTCAATCTGCGGCTTATACGAGAATACATACAATTTCGAAAATTGGACAGTGTTGCGTCACGTAATAACTAAATGGAGGGAGAAGAGGAGCCTGCGCGTCAATCGCGCGTAGAATCTGCCAGTTGAAGCGAAATGGACTTGTGCGGTTTGTATTTATATACCTCGCATAAAATTATTTATAAATCAATCCTAACGTGATTTATCGTCGAAGCTCCTCTCCTCGACATGCAACGAAAAATGCAATTTGCATTTGCGCGGCTAATTATAATTCATCTCTGGGGAACCAAACGATATCCCAGGATATCGTGATGCGAAACTGAAGCTGATCTCTGAAACCAGAAATCATTACCAAACACGCGTGACGAAGCGCATACACGTAACTGTATCATCCCATAGAATTGTTCGCATGCACGTAAAGCTAACGGTCCCCCGTCCGGATGCATCTCTCATTCTCTCCCTTTCTCTCTTCTGCCGCGGAATGCGCATTGGCGCGTGCAGCCTTCTGCATTTCGTCCGGGAAGAGGGGGGGGGGGAGAGGAAAGATGTGTTGCGAGGGAATTAAGTCGACGGAGCGGAAACTTAAATCGATCGGCTCGTCGAAGCCCGCGTCGATCACCTGCGGTAAATCGCTCGGATTCCTCGCGCCGGGATCGCGCGAGAATGCTTTTCTGCGAACCGGTGAATCGTGCAATCATCAATTGCGAGAAGCGCACGCTGCACAGCGCACAAGCCGAACGAACCGGACGGGCATTAGACGGGCATTTTAACGATTCCTTGATGAGTCTGAAATCGGTTTTATCTCTTAGCGAAAAAAATAAACCATGAACACAGAAGATCGCGCCCCGCTTACAAAGGTGTTTCGATCAACGTGTTGCACAACGACGACACGTAATTCCCCGTAATTTCTATTAATACAATTATCTATAATTTATAACGAAAGCGTGGAGAATTGTTGTTACACCACGGCGTCGATGACTCCGCCGAGCCGTCGACGATTATTTCGACAATCGCGAAAGCGACTAAATCGAAATCGACGGTAAAACAACGTACGTGTACATTTTGAAAGCGACGCTGAGGAAATTATGATGGATGCGTTACCGGGACGGGGCGCGCGTTTGTGTGTTTCTTACTTAATTAATTAAGAAAGCCGCGGGTTGCCGACCTCCGGGCTTAGAGACGTTTATTACGCCCGTTGCTCCCGTACGTACATACATACGTACGTACGTACGTAGATTACACGCGTGTTACGTGCACGGCTTCTCCATCCGGCAGAATCGTTTTTACACGACGATACGATCTTCGTAGTGTGCGCTCGTCACTTTCACCTCCAGCGCGCCTAAGCACCCACACCGCATCGTTCGCAATAACGACGATTATTAACTGTTTTTCTGCGTTTTCCTTCGTACGCCGATATTGCTCATGGAGATTAATCGCCGCGAAAGGGAGAGCGGTGACCGTCCGGACATCCATGACCCGCAGCTGCGCGTATTTTAACGACGGAAATTGCCGGGGGAAAAAAAATCGCGTCTGCGGTACTCATATGCGGTATGGCAAACAGCCTTTCAAATGGAAATAAATTAAAGTGAATTATTGACACTCGTATCCTTGCACATTCTGGAATAAAGTTTCGTCACGCCAATTCGTCGATCGTCAATCTATCACTGATAGATAATATACTTCGTACAATTCGGAAATGTAACTTGTATAAAATGTTACATTTTAGCAAATAGTACATCATATCTGTATATTCCCAATGCTCGAGAGAGGGAGATAGAGAGAGAGAGAATATCTTATTTTAAATCTTACATTAAACTATACTTCATACCAGATAGTAAAGAAGATTACCGAGTAATCTAATCGTCAATGAAATTAGAGCTTTCGATACAGACGGCGCGGCATCATTAGTCTAATGAACGCTTTTAAATTAGAAGCTATTCATAGATAGGCGTGTGAGAAAATATATGCGTTCTTCGTTAGTCCAGATTTCTATTAAGAGAGCGTGTGTTCCGTTAATTTCATGTTCTCCGCTGACTTGCTTCCTTGAACGGAGATGCAATTAAAGTTCAATGAAACGCGACAACGCTACGTCGCGTCGCGCCAAACTCGCATCAATCTTTTTGCGAATTATCGATACAGCCGGCGACATGTATTCGTGGCGTGACTCTTTATTCATCATCCTTTAAGTTATCTGTTTACATTCGGTTCGCGAGTTATTCATATCGCTTAATTTCACGCCCGACGTGCAGCGGCGATTTTGCCCCGATGATGTTCCTTACACGACTCTAAGATGCGAAATATCGAACATTGACGACAAATCGTACAAAGTTTATTCAGTACATAAAATTTACGAGTATAAAAGTGATCCATTTTTTATTTAATACCCTGTTAAACTCGTAGTGTCAAATTTTACTCAATTGAGTCATTTCTAATGATTTCATAGGTTGCCACCGCTTCTACCCAATAAGATTAAATTTATCAAATCAACGAAGGTTAAATTTAAAAGAATCAACGATATATTGAGTAAGTATTTACTCAATATTAGTCAAATTAACTACTTCATTTAGTCAAATTGATCAAATATTGGGTAGGAACAATGGCGACTCAATGGAAATTAACAGTGTAGTATTAAACAATTATAAGATTCTTTATATTATTTTGCAAGTCTTTAAAATTGCAATTAAAAAATGTAGCAGAAAAGGGAAGCCAATAATTTTAGTCATTAAGAAGCTTTCTATATTGAGGAAAAGAATTAAGAAAGTGAGTGTCTGTTCGTTATCTTGAGATAATACGTTAAAATTCATTATGCGTTTTCCTTATTAAATATCTCCAAATCATTCTATTAGAGTTAGATACAGATCTACTCCGAACCTTGCAGCCTACTATCGCACGAGGAATGCGGACAAGCCTCTCCATATTTCATATCATAAATGCCCTAAGGTTATACTTCCCATAACTTTTACGAATATCGCTCGTGGACATACTTATTTCATGCGATGAAACATTAAACCCCCGCCCTGGGGGAGGGAGGGGGGACAATGGGGCGGTAAATATAGCCTCGTCGAACAGGTATTAGAACGGTGCGCGACTCGCATAACGGAGGATGAGGGAAGACGAATGTGACACGTGGGAGTATAAAGGCCATTAAGTCTAAATTTACAAAGGACACCCTGTGTCGGCGCGCGTTTCTCGTGTGTCTCATGTACAAAGCGCTTGAGATACCGCGGCTAGATACCGCGTTGCATTGTGCTTGTACGGCATTTTCGTGAAATAACACCTTCCATTCATGTCGACCGGCTAGCCTCGCCGACCCACCGTCAGTAACCTGTTTCCGTACTACATATCGCGTAACAGCGTATTAGCGTCCTCCCTGGCGTCTCTCATCTTTCGCGTTATCTTCTTCCCGGCTACTTGAACATATTTACAGCGAATTAAAAGGCTTCAATTGTTAATTAATGAAAAAAAAAAAAGTAGATACATCGTGCACTCAAGTGGTCCTTAGCAATGGCTTTCCTCGCAATAAAGAAATTATTGTTAACATTTTCTCGCTCCTCCAACTGAAACGATCTACGGTATAATTTGCGGTATAAAGTTTCTAACGAAAACATAAAATCAAGGACGTGGCGTATATAAGTCATGTAATTGATACAGGCTGCGTCGGGTGCATGCCATCCGTCTTATTAAGAAAAAGAAAAAAAAGAAATATGTTAATCAATTCTGTGCTCATTCCGCTCGTTAAGCATCGGAAAGGTAATTGACCGGTTCAAACTCGAAGCTTCTGATGGAAGAACGGACGGGAACCTTAAATCCCGCAATACTTCGTTGCTCAATGCGTTTCGTGAAAGCTACGAAGATTCTTAACGCCTGCAGGAAACGTTACCAATGATTCATTCACACGCCGCAATGGGTCATCTAGGGAGAAGTCATTCACCGCAGTAATTACAGTTAATCGTCGTCGTAAATTTAAATCGAATAACATTGTGTCCCCTTAACTTTGTATCTCGCGTGCTTACGAAACGCGTCGCACATCTCTTTATAAAGAAGGGAAAAAACAAGAAGAACGAAGGAGAAAAAGTTGCCCTCCCCTTTCCCGCAGTTGTCGTAATATCGCTACTTTTAGAATTTCTAATAGATCATTATTTCAAGCAAAATTACCACACTCGGCAATTAAACAAGAACGGAAAGGACCGCGTGGTACTTTTACGGAATCAACTCCGTAACAGCTGTTATTCTCGTACGTGAGCTATGGCTCACGTTCGAGAATTTTTATTTATTTCTCAGAGATGTAATTGCACATTACGCAACATCTCGAATTAATTGGGTAATAAATTGCTTGCCGGATTAATCCCGTAAGTAAAAATTCCATTCGCAGTATTAGATCCCATTATCTGACCATCCAGTTCAATCCAAAGCCGCGGCAATCGTAAAACGTAAGGAAGATTGCACATTTCATTTTTATACGGCCATCCCCCCCTCCCCCTTTTTCTTAGTCAACGTGGCGACTTTTGCCGGTTTCCATGCAGGAAACGTCGTCGCAAAAGTGCACGTTTCGTGCTGTGCCGTTAAGAACTTGTTCCGCGTGTAATCCGCGTGTTGGGTTTGTGTGTATTAAGCGATTACGTTACCGCATCGTGAAATTAACAAGTTATTAACGCGACGCCGACCAGTCGCCGGTCGGCCGGTGGTGTTTGCACGAAAAAGAAAATCGCTGTTTGCCGCATTTATGTACGTGTTTAATGCATAAATTCTGCTGCATCGTCACCGAAATAACGATGACCAGAACCAAACTTGAAACCTCTAACGACCCCATGGCTTTTAATCTTAGGTGATGCATTCTATATAATATGTAAAATAATAAGAAACGAAATATCATATGAGATATTTAATAGATATTTTTTAATCTATAATAAACAATTTTTTAACGATATTTATAGCATATGCGTTTGTTTTTATGAAATTTTCGCAATACTAATTTCTAATACTAATGTTGGAATTTATTAATGCGTTTCTGACATCACTCGGCCGATGTAAAAATTAATAACTTTAGTTCCTTTGTGGCCTATTTAATTTATGCCTGTTGCACTACGTAAAATAAAAACGAAATATGAGATCAATATGAACATCGTGCTATGGCTCTTTGAAACAATTATCTCTCTTCTTGTTTTTACTGATTACCGTAATAAGTATTTCCTGCATCCAACAGCGGCTGCTTTGTCTCCGCCGCATCTCTATACGCGTAAAATGTGGAGATTGCGGAGTCAGCAATAAACGAGTCGTTGTGCAAATGTTACGGCAATTACGCAGGGATTACCGCGATTTTCTATTGAGGTGATACGTGATAATAGATATGGCGAAGTAGGACAGAACTTCTTGAAAAAGAATAAAAGTTAATTTACAATGTGCTCTTTGCTTCCTTTTTTTGCCTTTTTCTTACTGTTTTTTTATCGCTTCGCGCACTGTTTTGTCGAAATTGACGAGATAAGAGTAAAACAAATTCCGAAAAAGACAAGAAACACGAATGTTGTAAAATAGTGCGCAAAAAAGTTAATAGGAAAAAAGCAAGAAATAAAAAACCAAAGAGCACTTAGATCACCTTTAAAGAATCATGTTATTTCGTAGTGTAAAAAATATTTTATAGTTATGCAGTTAAAATCTCCTACGGACTCCAAGCAAAATATCTTTTTAAATGTTTTTTAAATGTCAATTCAATTATCAACACGTACTTAAAAGATAGTGACTTTTTTGTTTGTTTTATTTAATTTAGCATTATCTTTTTTAAAACCCTACAGTATGTTGTAATCTCATAATCCTGATAGAGCTTAAGAAATAAAAAATTAATCTTCAGTTGCACGCAATATGATGTGATAAAATTACGAGTATATCAGATAATGTATCGATATCAGACCGTAGATGTAATAAACAGATAATATAAAAAATAATATTTTGAATTCTTTGCGCATTTCGTCATCTCTTCATGTTCGAATCTTCGTCGTAAGACAGGTGAAGCGCATTCTTTTAGTTTTACCAACTACTACTTAAAGAGAAAGAATCGTGCAAAGGTTCGCGTTCGTAATGGCGAATGGGACGCCGTCGCGTGCTTGTTTACCGGATATTCAAACCGTCTCTTAATTAGGCGGAATAAAGTAGACTTATTGGGGTCAATTCCAGCCGTGAATTTCATCGGCAGTCAAATTGATAAGTGGAAGATCGTTTCGACCTTGCATGGTGGCGTTACTCACGCACCTTAATGAACGTTGAACAGCAATTAGACACGATTTTGGCGAGAATAAACAAGAATCGTCGTTCAAGAGATCGATCGTATCGATGTGCAATTAATGTACGAAGTATTCCACCGTTAATAAAAGCCCGGATGATGCAATCCTTTCGAAATTAATTAGGACATTATCATGGTCTGAGAATACGTCCGTCAGCACTGTCATATCAATGTAAAGATTTAATTGAAGTCTGTTATAATAAAGAGTACAAAATCGTAATAACGCGCTTAATTATTATAAAAATTCTTATAAATACTGATTTGAACCTTATATATACAAATTTCAATAAAATTTTATCTACAATTGCGTTTAATTTAACTTTTTATTTTATATTATTTTATTTTTATATAAAAATATAACTGCGTTTTTGTATTATTATTTGTTTAACATAAATTTATATATTTTCTCTCGTACATTATACCAATTATCCTTTTTGCTAAGAATTTCGTAGTAACGTGACAACTAAAAAAATGTTCCAATCGTCTGTTCATTGCCGGAGCACGCAAGATAAATATTTAGGGACAGGAGGATGTGTGTGTCGACACAGTCGTCATATCCTTGCGTCTCATAAACATTTGGCCATGGGACAAACGGAAACCGATCGGTGTACCGACAATATTATCGGTAATGTTAAGTCATCGTAAAGATATTTATACAATCTTACGTAATATTTATTTTATGAGATAAAGTCAAACTTTATCTTCTGTCTAATCGACATTTAAGTAATTATAGAACATATAAATCAAACTTCTGCTTGTAAAAACGGAGGGATAGATCATTACTTTGGGAAATTCTAACAAAACACAAGAAAAACGCGTTATATCAAACAGTTTTACAACTTGTCTATGTAAGCGACACAATTCATAAATGCGGTACGCAAAAATTAACCTGCAATTAAATGTTAATATTACTGAAAAAAAAAACATTTGAGATTAATAATGAATAATATTTAATTTGTGTTAGTTTGAATATGGATCAGTTTACTTTACGAAATTTTTAAGATCAGCTTATATACTGAATATTCGTTCTTAAATGTACGTTTCATCTCGGCAATTTTATCTAAATGTGATTGACGGCTTTCTAACAATTTGTCATCACGACTTACCGAAACGACTTCACATTCCAATTCCATGGACCGACATAGATAAAAATCTCGAAATTAATTTCCGAAACCATTAAAGAAAAAAAAGTGAGGCGTACATTCCGCCCGCAAAACGGAATAATCTTCTCGTAAATTATTTGCGACGTCTGAAAATTTATACGGAGATTACAATCGCCATTAAAAACAGATTTCGAGTGTGTCGCGGTGACGACTCAATAGCGACGAATCCCGCTGACGCTCAGCAATTCTGTTGCGCAAATCTGGATTCGGATGAGTATGCAAGTCTCAAGTCGACAACGCACTGCGTTCCGCGATCTAATGGCTGAGTCATTTGAAGCTTTTTCGAACTCTTAGAAAAGCCGCTGGCACGAGCTCACATATGGCTTTGCATCGAGAATTTGTAAGATATTATAGATTCTATAATATAGAACAATAAAGTGAAACATTGAATTCGTTTCGAAGAACGCGAATAGTTTGCACGGAGATAAGTTTTCCTTGACGAAGACACTGAAGCGTCAGCGGGCTTCGACTTGTTAATGTTTGAAAGGAATATCGAACATCAGCAAATCAACTTCATACATCAGCAAATCAACTTCATACAAATCTACAGACAGATATTTGTATTGCAATCGCGCAATCTTTTTCAATTTTTTCTAATAACCTTCGTATGTGTTTTCGCCTAATTATTTCGCGAATAATTGACACAATTACTTACAGTTTTGTTTTAATTCAACCATGAAATATCAGCTGTGATTGTCACGTGTCCGACAGTATTGTGATAAACTATGCAAATACGTTTATGTATGTTACTTTTGTTTTTTTAACGAAACTGTTTTCATCTGGATATCAGAATCTTTTGCGAAGTAAAATTGATCTTTCGGAGCATGAAATAAAACGTCGTGTTTTAGTTTTTTTTTTTTACGAATATTAATTATAATTATATAATTGCGATTCGTGTAAGAATTTTTCAGAATTTTTTAGGCAAGTATGTACACATATATGTTGCTGACATTTCATAAAATGTATTGAAGCACACGTGCTCATAATGAGAAAGATATGTATAGCCATCGTGGAATGTTCAACAAAAGATTATACATTTCACAGGATAATTACGCGTGTGTAATCGTATATTAAAAGATCCTTCTGCACGCGTAGAAAAATGTTTCTCGTTCATCACTATTTCGCTTCCAAGGTGTTATGCATAATCGAAGCGAAGTGGAGATGATTCAACAAGCCTCGTCATTTGCAAAGGAGAAACAACGCGTAATAGAAAAAATATGCACTTTCTGCGCTGCGGCGCAATCCATTCTATTTCAGATACGATTATGGATTACGGAGAATGGATTACGGAATTATACATATGTTATCTTAATATTTAAGGTTTTAATATATATATATATTTTATTACATATCAATGTATATCATTTTACAAGCGCTATTATTATTATTATACATTAATATTTATTATTTTATTACACATAACGGGGCACTAAATAACTCAACACAAATTTAATTCTAACTTTATTATTGCGATTTAACGCAATAGTTAATTGTAGATTGTCGTTTTCAGTCTTTCGCAAAGTTGAATCACACGTGGGACGTTGATGTGAATAGCTTTAACGTCGCAATAAAAATGGTCGAAAAAAATGGTCCCAGTCCATTCTCACAATGTCACAGACCAAATATAGACATGTCGTCACTACGTTTGAACTTCGAAGCTGTTATTGCGTTTATTTTCTTGTATGTACACTCGATACTTGAGAATGTGAATCAGATAGCATGGGTTATCAATAGAGCGGAACATCACGGGACAACGGTAAATGATTACTACGTCACGTATTATTACATTGACAATTCGACGATGAGGTTAACATGTGATTTTAGTTGCTCGACGATTGTTAAAATTACGCATCTGTCTCAGTTATTCCTTTTACGATTACGTTCAAATGAATAGACTGCTCAAATTACCATTATTTTAATCTCTTAAACTTACTCCTAACATGATTTATCCTCCAGAGTTAATAATTAATTACATCTCGAATGTTCATTATCAGGTGTTTAATATAACTCTCTATCGGGCGTCACACTTAAAAACTGGTCTTTAAACAAAACGAGGCACTTCTGGAAATCGGAATCACTTAATTACATAGACGTACTAAATCATGTTTCCGAGCGATTAAATTTCTTCGTTCTCTCGAAATAAGAAGAGGGCGACTGAGTGTCGCTATAAATTCTACACGGTACAGTTGTCATGAAACCCGCTTCTGCTTCGGATACTCGGTTACATACGCGCGGTATGACGATACGGGAATGAATTAATGTTTACCTCGGCTATCAGTGTCAACAGAACGGGCTGGCACTTTCCAGGCAGGACGAGTGCCGATAATAATACGGCTCCGATTTCACCTGGTCCGCTAGTCTTGCAGCTCCTCTCTCGGCTCTTTCGGTGCGTTCACCGTATTTCCGGTGCAATTCTGCGCTTCCTGCCGGCAACAACAATGCCCTTTCGAACAGCATCGGTATCTTCCTCATCGCACACGCGTTCGATTTCTAGAGCGTTTCGAACCGATCGGAAAAAAAAAGTAATTTCAAGCTAAATTTAGAAATGCCGCTGAAATTTTTTGCACACCGGTATTGTTTTGCAGAAAATCGTCTATTCTCAAAGCTACGAAAATATACTCTATTAATTATAAAGCATGTGAATTAAAATATCTTTTATAATTTTAGTTTGTAAATTTTAATAACGTGTAATATTACTTCTCCGTTTCTGCATTGTCGTCATTATTCTGAAAGCTTTTCTAATCGCTTCCTTAATTTAATTTAATTTTGTAGTAATAAATCTTGGCACGTTTCTGATAATACATATCAGTTTTATTTGCTCAGCTTCATTGGCGCAGCTTTGAGTTAACAGAGCCCCACATTATGCGAAGATACCTCCTGGTCAAAAACCCGACCCCACTTCAGCGCAATCGCCGTATTTCCGCTGCGATTTCGCGCTTCCTGCCGCATTGACGGCTCCACGATTAAAGGGTCGGTATTTAATTATCTCGTCGGTAGTATCGATGTTGTCGATTGTCCGTTGGATTATAATTTATTTATAAATTAACGTCGTTGTCCACGACAATTTAGATTCACCTTCCGCAAAAATTCGAAGTTGTAGTAGAGAGACAACTTTTAGAAGCATTGGGAGAAACATGAAATTGGAGAGATTCACACTTTTTCTCAAGACTCATAATTTTCCTTCTTAAAATAAGACAATATTACAGTATGTACGAAGTATTACACAGCTGTGAGAGAAACTTTTTGCAATATAACATTTATTGAGCTTAGATATGTACGCAAATTCAGGGAAGTTTATCCATTCGGTTTAAGTTTACCTAAAAATATTAAATTTGTACCTGTCAATTTCCAAAAGAATTATAATTGAAAAACCATTGAGATATATCAACTATATTTATAAAAAATATTAAAGTTTACGGAAATTACTCAAATTATTTGTTGAAAACCCCAGAATAGGAAAGAGACCCGTCGTAATAAAAGATAGTCTAAGATAATAAAAATATTTCTGAAAATTCCAAAAAGTAAGATGAGGTAAATTGTAAGATGAGGTTCTTGATGATCCACAGGTATCTCAACTCGCGCGTTATTTCGCACGAATTCCTGCTAGAATCAAATTTGAGGCTGCGCTTATCGTCGCGTACGTGTCACTTATAAAACATTCCGTAAGAGGTATCTCCTTTAACGACGTACTCTTTAAAAAGATTAAATTCTATATCCTGGTTGGTTTTATACGCGCGATCGCATCGCCTCGTTCGTTTTATATCTTCGTACATATTTTATATAATCTAATAGTATCTATACTATAATACTTTTTATTGTAATATTATTACAAAATTACGACCAAATAAAATCACATGTAAATAACATTTGGTTAAAAAATTCAAACGAAACGTAATGTATTTTGTAATATCATATATTTTAATAGTTTATTTTTTTATCATATATCTTCGCCACTTCGCAATGCATTAAAAATCAAACTTTGCCGTTACAATTTTCCACAGTCTCAAGTTTAACGATCAATTCTTCTTCTATTAGTTGTTTTTCCTATCTCTCGTTGGAAATTCTTCTCTGGTATGCTCCTACGCCTATGTATTGCCGCACACGTATAAGTGTACTTAGCTTCTGCTACATAAATAAGCCGGCCGACATAACACATGCAATATGTGATAAGAGTCCTGTCAGTGGTCTTCGACTGGTAACTGAATCAGTTGGGTGTCACCGCTCGTTTGCGCCTCACCTCGCGTATTTTGCCGGTGTTTCATCGATTTATCGTGAAAAATCGACGATGCGAATCATACCGCCAAGCGGAAGGACGCGATAAGAGGATATTATCTTGCGTGTGAAAGCACCTCATGGAGCACAATCATCATTACTATCCTGGTAAATACATAACAAGATGAAAAATGTTGTTGTCTCTCCGAACATCTCTCTTGTGTATGTCCTACACACATATTTTTTTTTGTTACATAATTAGCTTGCGTAATGGAAATTGGAACGTTCCTAGTCATTATATACAATTAGCCTCGTGTAGTGTCTAATTGTAATCTAATGTGTGCGCAACGTTAGGGATAATTTCATAATAACCGCACCTGTCTACCGTCTTATCTTCACAGATAAGACAAACCGGGCGGATACTTTGATCTACCATTCGCCTTGATGAACTAATAATCTACTGTCAGAGATGTACATTCAGATTGTCTGGCAGTTAAGTCTTCCGTTGAAACGAAATAATAAGTTACACAAGAAATAAATTACATTAAAATAAATACTTCGATTCAAACTGATATCTCGAGAAACTCGACGTGAACTGTATTAAAATGTCTTGAAATAAAATTTAAAAATGTCTGAATATGCATATTTTTATTCTTTTATAGTTGTAGCAATAGTTGTAGCAGATAATCTAGATCGCTGCTATAATTGCTATAATTATCTGAATGCACGTATGCATTATTAATATAATTATTTTTTTATTAAAATATTACTTTCAAATTCTTAAATATAATTGTTCAGTAATTATTATGTAGCGATAAATCTCAGAAAATAATTTAAACACGAACTATTATGTCAAGATATATAATATGAAAGAGTAAAGAATATCCGAGTTGAGAAAACTAATTTGAAAACAGCGGCGGGAACGGGAAATTATGTTTTTCAAAGTGATTCGTCGAGGCGGCCGGCATCCAATCCCACATGGCTCCAATTACCACGGGGTTAAACAGTTTCGCCATTTCATTCGGGACGTCACCGCCGATGTACTTACACGTTGTATCTATCGCTCGAGCCGCGGGCCCGTGCGAAATGTACTCAACGTAAGAGCATGTGTATCGCCGCGCACGTCACGCTCGAGGAATTCGCGCTTAAGTACACGTGTGTTACATGGCCCGACCGCCGTTAGAAGCACTCGGTGCGCGGGCACCGAACGTCTAAGTGCTCTAATCAAATCCGCCGAGGTGCTACTTGCCATTGCCCTTCCAGGCGTTTCCTTCGCTCGGATCTTTCACAATGCAAATGTTTCGCAACTCTTCGTAAATTCCTATACACGCAGTTCCTTGTTCCACCGTGCCATTAGAGGCACTTGGGTTTTTAATGCCACCGTGTATCCGCCGCTATCGGATACTGTTTATTAAATTTTTTTTTTATACACTCTTGGCAGATTCTCGATATTGTATTATTCATGATCATCAATATAGATACTCGATATCGTATATCTTTGGCGTCATTGACCCGTGATATCATAAATTATCGACGCCATAGATCCTCGCGCGGTTAGGTGGAACCGATAAATCATTGGTGTTATAAATAATCCTTTGGTAGCGCAGGTAGATCGAGGTACCGCTACTTAGCATAGCTCTTCGATCTTGACTACTTGTACCCACGATAATGTATCTTTAAAAATCTTTAATGCCGCAGATTTTCAGTATCTCTATCTCAATATTTCGTATCTTACTCTACGCTTACTGCCTGTCAAGGTGTCTCGCCAAGCGATTGTGATTCTCCAGCTTCCGTTTCTATCAATCAACATGTACGCGCGTCTCCTTCCGCGTTAGCATATCGATACGTGAAAGTGTCACCGCGTCACGTCACGACTCGTTGCGAAAATGTCACGTTTAATCCACTTTCGAAATACTCGTCTCACAGGCGGAACTCGCTTCTGGACGTGACGTCACGTTCGTAAACGCGCGCGCGGCTAGACGAAGTGACATTTAAAAATCTCACGCGCATGTAAACGAATTTCGCCGGCTCGTGAAAGCGTGTCCTTTAATCTGCAATTCACCAAGGCGCGTCCTTGATCCTCCGAGTTATATTACGTTTCTTCGTCCCCCACCTCTCCCTCGCGGAAAGAGCAACCAACACGTCCGCGATTTTCTATTAGCGAATTTTCTAATGCCTTTCTCTAGCAATTGGCAATCGTTAATATCAACTTGAAAGTCGATTAACATTGACACGATTGCGGATTATCTATTGATTCGAGAGAGCCCTCTCATCATTCGCACACGAAGAATTTATTTTCGAAAAAAGAATCGATTAAACACGAATTACTAAGAAACACAATCATTAAATTTACAAATAAAAAATAAAAATGTAGAGACAATAAGTCAGTTATACCATAATTATTTATTAAAAATAATTATGGTATAACTAGTCATATTGTTATTACAAAATAAAATACAAGCTTGCCAGGACGCAAATTTTTGAACCCCAATCCTCAATTCTCAATTTTGTAATTTAACTTTTGGAATAATCTCTGTTAGCGTATCCCAGACTTAATCAAAAGTAGTCCATAAAAAGGTAGAAGATATGCAGACATATATGAGAACGACTCATTTGACAAACTGACGGTTTTTCAAGAGAACATTTGGCGACCCTAGCGTTAAATCGCATGGAGCTATAAATGCACGCACGCACGTGCACACATTAACAATCGTCCTGCACGTGCAGTCGCATACACGCAGCCGTCATAATTGACACTTCAAAGTTGCGCGTGCTTTTTTTTTTCGCCGTACGGACGCCCCCTTTCTGTCGCGCTCGCCGGGCCAATTTACGCTCGTGCTCACGCGTCGTGCTGGCGCGCGTCCTTTTAGAGGTTCGAAAAAATTTACGACAGCGTCTACATAGCATTAGCCGAAGTGACAATAAGCGAGGACAATAATCCCGCCGAGTCACGAACGTCCAGCAAGAAACGAGTCGTTCCTGCCTCGAGTGCTGCACGGCCTTCGTTTGTGCACTTGCTCTTATTTTATCAGATTGTCGCGTATGAAATGTTTGTTTCGCATCAGCATTCTCGGATAACCGTGAAAAGAATTAAATTTATTCTACATTATACGCAATGTCAGAAATTAACAAATCGTAGACAAATATTGTTCTTACGATCGAAGAATAGTCGACTATAATTTGTTCATTTCTTACGATTATTTGTGCATAATGCAAAGTGATCTTTAAGAAGGGCACTTTAAAAATATAAATAAATTGTTTTTATTAATAATCAAAAATATATAAAATGATAAGGAAATACATAAAGATAAATGACTTTTTGAATTATTATAAGGCATGCCCAACTAACCTTTGACATATAATCATTTAACTGTAGGATAGATGATCAATTGATTTTTTCAATTTTTTATTAAACTCTATTGAATATGTTAACACTTTGTTGATTGTTCATTGCAATAATATAGATGAGTTACTTTCAATTAAAAAAAAAAACTATGTCCATCTAACCTGGACTTATCCTGTACGAAATCGTAGCTTTTAATTAAATGTGCTTCATACACGTAGCAAGGCACTTTTTCATATTTTCTAATATTTAAGATTAATTTTATTTCAAAGTAACGTGATCTACAGATTTCTAAAACGGTATAACGCTAATGTTTTCAAGAATTATTCAATTGTTACGAATCTGAATTAAATCGCCATTAATTCTACCGAAATGATAAATTTATTAATTTACTCTCATTAACACTCAAGATATCGCGTAACAGCTACCTTGTTCAGAAACGCGATATTTATAAGGCTCATCATCATAAAGAAGTTAATTCATGGCATGCGGCCGTCCCCACTCGAATTTATCACCTTATTTTTCGAGAAATCATAACTTTCAATATTTACGGTTGTACGCTACTCTCGATTAATTTAATCCACGTAATCCCGTAAATTCGGATTAAGGCTGTCGCGAATATTTTTGCATGCCCGCTTGTGCTGAATGTTGAGTTTCGTACGAGCTTCGATCCGCCGTTTATCTGCTCGCTGCGTAAATACTGCCACTCGTAAAAGTTATCACGTCTCGTTAATCTTCCCGAGAAGGATCGCCGTTGTTTCCTTTCTCCCGCGCGCGAAAAGTCACGGTGCGCTCTCATCCGAATGCAATATACACCACGCTTATGGTATTTCCTATCATCCTATTTTACGATACACGTCTTATCGCATTCTCGTGTAGATATTGAAAAAGACGATACGATGAAATACGATCCCCTCTAACTATTGTCTCTTTAATGATTTGAAATATAAGTTGCTCCTGTCAAGAGCGCTGGATAAGTACAGTTTTCAAAAAAAATGTATTGAATGATTTAAGAAAGATTGTAGACCCAATAAGATGTTGGCACTGTGGTGTATCTTGTTATATTTATTCTTTTAAGACGTTTTATTGTATTTCCGTTAATAATAGAAGGCATACAACAGCTTGAATCTTACGAGGTCAAATTCCATCGAGAGGTCGATAGTTTCTTATCGACGTGGCTATTCAATACATCATAATGAACTGACAATCCAATATTCCAGCGGTCAAATGTTAGTACGTTCTATGTCATAATAATGAACGATCAGATTATTTGTGTATATGTTACAGAAGCTATTTGTGTATATGAATCTTTGTTTCTTGATTTCAATTAAACTATTTACCCCTCCCCCTTGCGAATCAACGTTCAATAACTATCATAATAGATTCCTATCCGTTCGAATTGAAACATGAAATCGATTAATGCAAAACTATTGATGCAATTTTCTTAAAATATGAAAAATTTGCATTATAGATTGCTGAAATTAAGATTTTAAAATTATTAGCTTCTCAATTTTGAGGAAAACAATATTGCTCTATCTAAAATTTATATTTTTTTACTATCTCTTAATAACTAATTTTTGCTGCTTATAATAACAAAAATTCCGAGAAAAAATCTCAATCTCAGTCTTACATTTAAAAAAACTAATTCAACTACTCGTTTTAGAATAGCTTTCAATCAAGATTATATTTTGATTGCATTATTCATCGTTGTTTAATTCCTTATTTGAGCTTGAAAAACTTAGGTAAAAGAAATTTTCAAGCACGTGTTTACTAGAAAGGAAATGTCGGAGATGCTAATCGCGCGCGAGGTTTCATCTGGGGAACATTTATGGCTCTGTTTCCGCCTCACATGTTCTGTGTTTACGGCACGTTTACGTTAATAGAACTGGTTTCCAAAAGCGGATGATTTTCTGTTACAGGGGCGCAGTATGTGCCCGGCGCTGGGCCTAGCGCCGCACCCCAAGAAAGGATCCGTAATCTCGAACACGCCCCTACTTATCCGCCACCGAGAGTCGACAGATACAGGGGCGGTGCGCAGATACAGAAGAGAATGACTCAGAGGGAAGACGTTCTCAAGTTCGAGCAGGGCCGCATCAAGGCCCTGCAAGAAGAACGTCTTCACATCCAGAAGAAGACGTTCACAAAATGGATCAATTCGTTTCTGCTGAAGGTAATAATACGTTTAATTAGATATTAAATAATTAAAGATTTGGCAAGGAAAAATATTTTGCAAGATATAAAAGTTTATAAATATGAAATATCCATATATCTTTCCCATAAAATAATCCTCGTAAATAGTGCTTATTTTTAGTATTCTCTATGTTAATTAGATGCATGATTGGTTCCGATGGATAATAATCTTCTGTAATTACAAATCATCCTTTCGAATTGAATTATATCGGCATTTAATTGACTTTTCAGGCGCGCATGGAGGTGGACGACCTGTTCACCGATCTGGGGGATGGCAAGAAACTGCTCAAACTATTGGAGATCATCTCCGGCGAGCGATTGGCCAAGCCCAACAACGGACGCATGCGAGTTCACAAAATCGAGAACGTGAACAAGTCCCTGGCGTTCCTTCATACCAAGGTAATACATATTCCCGAGAGCATGGTTTGCCTTTTCTCTCTCTTTCTCTCTCTCTCCCGCTCTTTCGGGGTTTCGAGTGTGTGTTTCTCTCGGACGCTGCGCACTCTCGAAAACCTCTCGAGAACGAACGAACGACCAACTGCGCGGTGTTCGGCGCGGTTCCGCGTGTTCAGCGTGCGAACAACTTTGTTCGCCGTGGAATAAATATTAAGGTCCCCCGAAAGAGCTTCCAGGCGAAGTCGAGTGCCGGATAAATTAGCGGGGCAACAAACGGGCCCGTTAGGTCCCGCTCGTAATTCCTCCGTTGAGTCATAGATCGTCGCGTAACGTTATACATTTCGATCGTAAATACGCCGAAGAGATAAATGCACGACGTTAAATTTTTCTCTCAGCACGACCTATATACAGTTTAAATTTAAAGAGTGCCGATGAAAAAAAATGGACACAAGCTATCAGTATTGCGATATTAAATACTGATGTTCAACTCGTCGTGATGATCTAAATAGATTCGTCGATGACTTGCACACGAGTGATCACAAGTATCATCGTATTAACGCGATGAGAGAGAAAAAAAGGTCACACTCGGATGATTAATCTAACAGCGTTCCATCCGTTATTTCCCGTCTCCCTGGTAGCCCACACACGTCAATAGATACGCCGTCGTCTATCGACGAAGCCATAGGAATTCTACTACACTTCTAGATCTGACAGATTAGAGAGCCGCGGGCGGATCGCGTTGCGGGCGGGTTCGCGGACGAAGAGGCGGTCGAAGAAATATGACGTGAGACGCGTCGCTTCCGGTAAGAGAGGATCGGGGCCGGTGATTCCGTGCTGGTCTCATTGGAGGAGAAACCGACCGACGGGCCCCGATACGAACGCCGACGCATCACCTGGCCTGGCGGCGGTGGTCAATGCCTCTCCGCCCGCGCTCGTCTTATCCGGCTTCGAGTTTTACGTCGCTCGCTCTCCGGTTCCGCTCCGGCTCGGCTGGAGTATACGCGGCCGCGCCGGAGTGAAACTATTATGTCATAAGCCACGAGGTATAAGAGGCCATTCACGGGGAGTTTACACTTACCGGGCTTCGCGCCGATGCCCACTGGGAGCGCGGAAGTTCGCTCGGGGAAGGGGGGGAGAGAATATACATCGCGGAGCACGCGGAATGTGCCGCGCGGCGTGTTTGAGTATTTGTTTTAGAATGGCATCATTAACTTCAGACGATTCGTAGATTTTTATGCGAGATAAGGCGAGACCGCGAGCGCGCGATAACGGTAGCCTCGGCAAAGTAACCATTTCCGCGAACTTCGGCTATTCGCGCGATTCGCGGGTGAGGTTTACGGACGGCGCGTAAAGTTAAACGGCACGGATTGCCCGGCATTAATTTTCGATGTGTTATACAACAGCAAAACGATTATTATTCTATTAAGGAACTAATTAGATAGATAAAGAAATAGATGCTCACCGGAGATACAGATCGCGAGATTCCGGTCGTTGCAACGCGCGCGATGCAAACTTTACGTGCTGTTACCGTTCACGGAAACCATATTTCAGCGATGAAATGATCGTAATACTCGGCAGTATATCTTTTTTTTTTTTTCACTGTGCGAGTACGTGTTTCATCGGTACCGCGGGTAATACGAACGGTGATCGTTAGGCATCGTTATGAAGTCGTGCGTTAAATTGTCATGCCAATACAGCAGCCGCGTGCCGATCGCGTGCCGATGAAAAACTCATTGTCCTTCGTATATAAGGTATCGAACATGCGACATCGTTATCTGTTCCGTTCGAAGAGAAAACGTCATTTCGAGAGGGAGAGAGAGAGAGAGACTTTCAGATAATTCACGCATTTTCGAGCGCAATCTGTTGCTCGAATTGTTCTGCGTGGCCGCAGTGCAAAATAAAACTGTCAGTGAATTGATATCTCGAAGAACGATACTGTGATTTTCAACGAAAAAAAAAAAGAGCTGTTACGCCACTGATACGTAATGAAGGCTTAATTTAGGCGCGCCAAAGTCCCTCCACCTTAACGTTACGAGCTGGAAAAAAAGGCTCCCTTTTTTGTCAGATTATTTGTGTGCGCTGGTTCGCATAATTTCGGTGGGCGGAATGCGACTGCATTTGCGAGCAGTGATCCATGGCGTTTGCTAAATAATGCATGACGCCGTTTACCGCCGTGTCTTGACGTCGAAGACCGTCGTGGTAGGATGAGCGGTGCGTGTTTCCGCGGTGCAACTTTTTGCAACTACGATCGGCGAACCGAACGGTACATCGCGCGTTGCGCGCGCGATGCAAAAGACGATTTTCACCGGGTTTCTCGTTTCCTCCATTTGGCGAACGGTGGAAAAGCCACGTTTGGGCATTCGCTTGCCTCTACCTTAACGGTCTTACGCGCGTAAATCTCCCAGCAGCAGAGACGAGCGCTTCTCTATTCGTATAACCGGCAGAAGCCTGACATTTTTATAATCTATCATAAGTTTTGAACCGTCCAATTGCAGCGATAACATAAGTTTCTTCGAGAGATACAAAAACGACTTTATACGTCAAAATACGTCAATGAAATTAATATACACGATAGATCTCCATATCGGATTAATTATAATAATCTAGGTTTTGAAATTATGCTACGTTCTTCCGAGAAAAATTCCAAGTTATAATGGTTACACTTCGAATGAAATATTTTTTTAATTACACTAAAACCCATTTTTAAATTAATTAATTAATCGGAGTACAAGACTTCTGTTGCGCGTTCGTATCTCTAAGACTCGATTCGCCGAAACGTTTTAATTGCCGGCAATAACTCGAGAAGCTCGGCGTCAGATGGTGGCAACCGTTACTCTCTTAGTTCGGCCTTTATATATATCCTCGCGAAAGGAAAGACGTTTACAAAAGCCATTAAATGCGAAAGGATTAAATAAAGGCCGCGCCGGTTGCCACGCCCGGGCTTATGTCAAATTTGGTTCGGCGCATTCGTACGCCGCACGAATCGATCACGGCGCGTCTTATCGCGCGGCTGTCTTTACCGGTGACGATCGTCACCTCCCACCTCGAGATACCTCGAAAAAGGACACGAGTTATTTCTGGCGGATGATACGGTGACGCCGCCCGTTACGAGCAAACATTCCGCGGGCGAGTGCGTACTTCAGCGAATCCTGGATGCTTCGACGCTACCAACGATTTGCTTCCGATATCGAGTTAAACCTAACGACACCAACATCAAACGAAAAACTCATATTCTTCATGAACGACATTAAAACGATTCCAAAAGAGAGCCGAATACTCTGTTTTAAATAAAAATCATTCATTTGGAGCATATCGAAAAAGTATCAATAATCTTTTAAATTTAAGCGCTTTCTCTCTCTCTCTCTCTCTCTCTCTCTCTCTCTCTCTTCCTTTTCCTCTTTCACTTTTCTCTCACGACACTGTTTACATGAAAAATCAAAATCGATTTTTGCGACACGGTAAGTTCGATGAAACACTGTGTTTTCGAGCATCAAAAGTAATCCACGAAGAAGGGTCACGATCTGGCGCGAATTTCTTCCTATCTCACGTACATTGTCGTAATATCGATGCTGTAGTAGGCGAACGTATAAGATAACGATTCAAATAATGACGTCTCGTTATGGCAGAATTAGCCGCATCGTGCCTGTAATGCCTGCATAAGTTTTCCTTCGAGTGAACTTGAGAATTCATATTATGTACCGGCATAAAATCGGTAATGTTCTTTAAATCAATGAGATTCAACGAGATGCAAAGGTGATGTAAGAAAAATAAAAATTAAAAAAAAACGTGCGAATATCAAATAAATTGGCAGTGTACACACATGCATTAACATTACTATTGTAACATAAAACGTGAACCGCATCAAGGACTGCAGAGAATATTGAGAGAATGCTCGATCAGTGTCTGGACATTTATGGCACTTAGCGTCACTTGTCATGTCGCAGAGTACAGAGAGTTGTCTAGAAAGAACGAATATCGAGGAGACGAACGGAGAGAACGCAGAGGATTTGAAATTCTCGAAAGGCCTTGCTAGGATCGCGGCGCCACGGTTCCCGTGTCTCGCCCCGGAGCTCTTTTCAGGCACCCACAGGAATCCAACCCCGAAGTAATTAGGGAGGTATCCGTTGGACGTTCCGAGAAGAGACCATCTGTCTCTATCTCTCTCTCTTTCTTTCTCTTGTGCGAAGTTATTGGCGTGCGTTGCGCGCACGCATATACCCTAAATCCGTTCGAGTAGAAGGAAGAAAGAGAAAAAGCTAAAGAAGAGTAGAAAAAAGCTAAAGAAGAATAGAAAGAAGAAGATAAGCTAGACTCTCTGATTTTCCCTGCTCCTTTTCGGTGCAATTTTCGGCGACCCATAAATCGAAAGGCAGAACAAGAAAATGCAGGTGAGTGCGACAAGGAAGACATGAACCCGATAAGAGTCGAGGAAAAAGAAGACGAGGAAGAAGAAGAACGGGAAAGACAAGAGCGCGGGGTAAGTCGATGGAGGGCGAGGAGGAAGAAGGACGAGAGGTGGAGGTCAGCGACCGGCAGGCAAAACTTGCTAGACCGTCGCGAGGCCTTTGCAGATGTGAAATGAAACCAGACGGCACCGCCATAGAAGAACACAACAAGAGGGAGCACGCGAAGGTACCTATTTAGCTAAAGGGTACGAAGTCTGAGAGAAAGGATGAAGCGAAACGATGGCCATATTGAGAGTGAATCGTGATTTCGATTATCAGTTTTCTTTCGTGGATCGTTACGTTAATATGATTGATCATATTGTATGAACTGATTCTGATTGGTGAACATCTATATTTCTATTAATATCCTCGTTATAATTATGTCCCCGAGCTGAGATATCTTATTTGCGGTGACACTCTATTGTCTGATTTAGACTTCGAACACGTTGCTATTAACCGCAGTTTCCTGCTACCCCTCAGGCTTCATTCTGTTGTATTCTTATGCATGCAGACACGTCGACCTATGCTGATCTTCGCGTGTTAGACAATAGCGTTTAGAACTGTTTAGAGTCCCGACCTCGTCTGAACCGCGTCTTCACCTTGACGAGACGTCTCCATCGCAGTTGAAAGCCAATAGTTACTTAAAAGATAAATACAACAAACCGTCCGGCGTGAAGGAAAAAATAATTTTATTGCGGCATATCTGATTATCGATATAGCAATTATAGCTAATATTTAATTCAGTTATTATATATATATTACATTTTTTCGTAAATTTTTTAAATACAGAATTGAGGTGTACTTGACGAGTTTAAAAAAACGTTTAATCGACTCTTAATTCATTTTCTATTTCGTTGTTTAGTACTACTATATCAATTTGATTAAAATTTTTTTTTCGGAATATTAATATCTCTTGCTTTATATTATCTTTAAGAATCGGTTAGCAAGATTAATCACTGAAAATTTCATTGAACTTTAAATTCTTGCGTATTTTTTGCACGACCCATATCACGTTTTTATTACGATAAAAATTATACGTAACATGAAAATTATACTCAATTATGCGATTGACCGACACGTTGATAGGATGTCCGTTGTAACCCGAGGCATCATCCCATAAAAATTCGCCAAGAAAACTGTTAAACGCAAAGTGTTTTCAGTAGTCGAGAAACGAGACAGTCGATCGATCCTTGCGTGCTAGATAATGGCGCTTGAAAAACAACCGGTCGACCTCCTCTGAAGAATCCTCTCTAAAGTCTTGATCGTGATGGATATTACGAAGAGCATACACATTAATAATGACACGTAGTCGATCACGTAAGAAGTAATAATTCCTACTAAGAAGAAAATTTGATTGATCACTACAAATGTCAATCGGTCATTCTCGTAATGTAAAGCGCACCCGATGTAATTTGTTATTAATGCTAATACGATTATTTATCGTGATCTGGAGAATAGCTACAGAAATTTTTGATCTATATGAATACCTTTATCAAATATAACAACTTTAATTCTTTTTGTTTTGTTAAAAAATTTCTTATCTACTATCACGAGAGAAACGTAGCATGACATAGTACTATATCAGTTCGATAAAATTGGATGAAATAACTCACTGATAGTGAGCATTACAAAAACCGCAGGTGAAAGTACGGCGTGTAAGTAAAACGAGTTCTATTAGAAAATTATTCTGATATGTAATCAGAGTGACGTGACACAACCGAGATGGTTGTATTGAAAAATATCAATGAAAAAATGGATATTGCTATCGCGACGATAAAAGGAGATTGTTGTTTGCCCGATTTAACGCCTTATCGAATAATATGCGTGCACGTATTTAATAACCTGTAGATAGCGTTATCTGTGACTGTCGACCAGAGAAGCGCATTAAAATGGAGCAAGCTGCGACATGATTTCAGTTTCCAGTACGAATGAAATGAAACTTTAGAAATTTTAAATAATTTAAATTATTCAAATTAAGAAGTTCACTGCGACGATAATTTAAAGCGATAGTAATTTTAATGACTTTAAACTGAAAAAGTTAATTTAGATATAGTTATCTTAAATATGTGCAGAGAGAGATTGTATTCATTTTTTTGGAGGTTTACAAAGTGGATTAGATTATTATATCAAATTTACGACTGTATTTCTAGAATTTTTTTATTAAATCACAAAATTTTTTTTTTTAAACTACTAAAACGAGATCACCTAGTATACCTTAGTTTTTTCGGAATAGTCCGCCTGACAGGGTAGGAGAACAAATTAAAACTACGGCGAGGCGATCGCCTAGCGAGGAGAGTAATCGACAGTCAATTATCGCAAATACGTGTTATCGCCGATCAGCGCGTCATGTGCCCGAAGAAGATTTCGATAGCTGGCCTCCTGCCCTTTTATCCGGCAAATTGCGCGTCCAGCGTGAACCCTGCAGCCTTGTCCTTACGTATATCCTCTACGCGCGCGCGCGCGCGTCGTTCCCACAGAATCCAATCCACGCAAATTAAGAGAGCGCCGTTCCGAAGTACCATCCGCAACCCGTGATTACGTTAATTCCGCGTGATGATCCGCGTGGAGTGTATGCACGACACAGGCAGATTTGATTTCGGTTGTTACGCGGCCGTACGCGTACAATTGCGAATAAAAAGAAAAAAAAAACGTAGGGACCTAGTAAGATTGAAAGAACCCAGATCTGGATCGAACTCCTCGTTTCTATATAATTAGGTATTATATAGTTATTATATATTCTCCGAGTATACTTTAATCGACGTACGATTATCGACTTCCGACAGCGATGATTCACAAGAATCATCATCACGGAAGCGCGATGAATCGTGCAAAATCGTTTTCTGCCGCTATTTATGAAATTCCAATGAAACAGAATTAATCGGAAGCACATGACTATCCCATTCCCCGAAATAACGCGTTCGTACAACGCCGCCACATTGTGATAATAAATATTCGCTCCCGCCTTGCATCGTACATCTTCAGGACAAATAAATCTCGTTTTCGGAGCAGTGTGTTTTGTCTTTAAATAACGAAGTGCCAAATGTCGCGCTTCATACAAGGTAAAAGAAAACGTAAATTAACATAATGCTTCTTTTAGATTTTGCGCATGTTAGATTGCAATCAACAATTTTACGTCATCAATTTTAAATTATTAAGAGAAAAGTATTTATGGCTATTTCCCTTGGCTTCACACTCGATAATTCCGAGTTAACTGACCTCGGAACCATTAAACCGATTTACATTGTTATTTTCGAGACAACGTAGATAGTAATTGGCTGAATCTACTGTCGGAGGAAGAAATATAAGACGGACAATTTGTCTTTGCGATTACGTCGCCTCTCCGTTTGATCTTACATTTCGCTCTAGCATATTCCAGGAATTATTATCTGCATACCCTTATCGATAAAGTAAAAGAAATGTGGGAGAGAAACAAAACGACGGCGAAGATCACGAAGAGCTTGAAGACATTGCGGATCTAAAGGGAGATAGATGAATCGATAGATGGAGTGACGTGCGATCGAAACTCCTCTAGAATCCCAGGACGTTCAGCCGCCGGCGGCCATCTCTTTGAGAGATGTTCGACGATCGATATCGCAAATTTGCATATGTTTCGCTTCCTTTTTCTCGTATACGCTGCACGCGGGGCTTCTCACGTTTCTCTTTTAAGCGCCTCGTCGCAGAGAAAACTTTCTACGCGTCCTCGTTCGATCAACATCGACTGCGCCCGCCCGCGGAGTTTCCCCGATTTTATGATTCCAACACCATTACTGTTTCTCTCTCTCTTTCTCTCTTACCTCCCCTCCCTCTGCTAGAAACTGCCCCCGTCGAGCTCTCGTGAGTCTTTACGAGAGGAGCAATGGGACCCCGCAAGCATAAGATACGGTCGTAAAGGCCGGGATCGTCTCTTCTAACGGGGCCCCACCTTGACTACCCCCTCCACCCCCGCAGCATCCCCGCGGCTGCATCGCATTATCCTTCGGCGAACACGTCGCTCAGCCTTGTACTCTATAACCATTCACGGAAAGCGCGAAAGCCGACGGCGTGCACGTGCGCGCTCCGAGACTTGAATGACATCCGAACTCCCCGGCGGCGTATGCTAACGCGAGACACATCCGTCGTCAAGGATGTATCTCGAAGCGGCCGGATGGTGTTCCCTCCCGGTTATTCAATTTGAGAGAAGAAACGTGCAGCTGACTACCCTCGACAGGGCATATGTTGCGGGAGTATTTTTACCGCACGCTACATCTTATCCTGGAAACGAAGCCCAATTAAATATTTGACTATTTCTATTTCCGCTTGGGAATATTCTTAATTACGCGCCTGGACTTTTTTCGCTGCACTTTTGATTTTGATTTTATAATTGGAGTAATTCTGTCACAAGTACGTCACAATTTTGAAGGAAATAAGAATAACAGATAACAATTATAATTAACATAGGTACGAGTACTTTGACTGATTTAATTCCGAGAGGAACAACTTAATTATTCGAACGTTATTAGATTTAGAGCCATCACGAGATTTCTTCGGCAACTCATGCGCCGGCCGATAGAACGCGGGATAGCGACGTAATCGTCTTTTTTTATTACCCCGCGCTTTATTATAGCATAAATCTAACGCCCGGCACATATATCGAAGTCACACGGCGATCTCGTCGGAAACCTCGTTCCGAGAGCTTCATTAACCTACTTAGACGGAGGCGGCCGAGAGTTCCGCGGGATTTATTCCGCGCGTTTTCTCGAAACGGTGACGAAACACACCGAGAATCTCGTGCGGCTGAATGTCGCCGGTTATAAGTTAGGAGCGGGAGTTTCCTTTTTCAGCTGTCATTCCCGCGTGCCTGCGATCGACATTCCGCATCCCTGCCAAGAATGCACGGTCAGCTGCCGTAGGAAAACCGCTACAAGGCCCAACACCAATCTGCCCCGACCCCAGCACTTTCCCGACAGAATTCTTGCGAACAGTTTAAATTCCTAATCCCAAATTCATTATCTCCTTCCACGTTAACCTTATCCTAAAAGATAGGGGCCCGAAACGATGCAGTTAGTTAGGCGTCGCACTGAGGAAAAAAATCGCTTATTTGACTTAATTTTTTAACTTGACGTTCAGTTTAAGAATTTGTGTGTTTTAGGGCCCAATTTGTTGGTTCAACTTATTGATAAATTTTATTGTCAAGTAAATATGTGTCTGTCTTTATTTATTTCAGAAAAAATTAACATAGACACATGCTTACCTGTATAGGTAAGTTTACCAAGAAGTTAGACCAATCGGCCCTTATTATTATTTTAATTAAATAGTATTTTATATATTAAATGTTTTATATGTTAAATGGTGTTTTAAGTTAAATACATAAATATTTGACAATTTTTTTTTTTTTTTCACTTTTCGTGCAATCGAGGCCTACGAAGATTAGGTTGACCTTCCTTTCCTTGGCATTCGTTTACCTGTCTAGAAAATTGACTGGAAAATCACTTTTAGTCGTAAAAGGAGGTACATAAAAGATGACTTTTAGCCCGTTCAAGAGAACAGAGTTTATTGGGACGTGTTCGGAAAAATGAAAAATTTAAATTACACGGAAGGGGAACGAGACGGGAATCTATTGACGAAGGATGGCGAATTTGCTACCGTATCGAATGTAGAGTCAAGTTAACCACGTCGTCTTGCAACGCACGTCGCGTTGCACATTTTCACGATGCAGTTAACTCTGTCTTCGAGGTAGCAGGCACGGTCGAGCGGCGGGTGCATTACCAGTGAATGTACCATACGTAGGAGTCGCATTCCACGGTGAATGCAATTTTAGAATTGCTATCCCCATTCCGTCGACGTTTTGCGGGCCACGGGACTGACCGCGTTACCGCAACCCCTCGCGAAATTAATTCCCGCGAATGTTTCTATTAACTCATATGAAGTGCGCGCCACGCGGATGCGTTCCTCGAACGACGCCGATGAATCCACGGCGAATATTTCTTCCGCGAATAACTGTGAATCGAGAGACGCGCGGAAAGGCTTTTCCGTTCCGCTTCGCTACGGGCAGAAAGTCACGTTCGACTTAAAGACACATACGCGATGACCACGAAGACTATAATCTTCGTGATCGTTGTCATTAATCCCTTATAATTTATTCAGTGGAAATTTCATTGAAGAATATTGTTATTGAAGCAGCATAAGATTTTCATTATCTTGTTGAAATTCTCTCTCTGCCAAGCTCTCTCACATCTAAAGCGGTTTGATTTGGTTGGGACCACCGTGCGCCGGCACTTCGGCGGCGCTGGACCCATGCAACGACCCAGCGCTGCCCGCTTGTGCAAAACGCCCAGCTCGCGCATTATGCAATTATCAATTGAGACTATTATCGTATTTCATCGGCGGCGGGGTCGGGACTCGAAAATTTAATCCACTCGATCGGGCACGCTTCGGCACAATACCTCAATTAGGGGAGCCGCGCGAGAGGTGCTTTAGGCGCTTTAAAATCGCGCGCAAAAAGCGATCGCGGAGAACGGACCCCCTCCCCCCCCCCCTTCCCGACCCTACGATCGGCCGGTCGAGTTATTTAGCGCCGTTGTGCCCATTATCGACGCCGTGTGTCTCCCTGCACGAGTTTTAACCGTACCCCGCATTTTAGCCGACAACGCATAACAGTATCGCGCTCTCCGGCGCATTTTGCTATGCGACCACGGCGCTCATTCATTATTCATGCACCGCTGAAACTCGACTTGCAACGTGAGTGCACGCGCCTCGGCGTAGCGAAAATTCGAAGGTGTATACACGCCCGTCTTAGTGCCCCTCCCCCCTCCTTTAATTCGCCCGTTCTCTTGACTTAACGGATTGCGTTTACGTCATTGTAACGATGAAAAACGCGGCGAATGGGATTCAATGAAAAATATCGATCCCACCATCCACATTTGATTGGTTTAGAAATTGATAAGATTATTAGTTCTGCCATCGCAAATATTGCAAAATGTTTATCTCCGGAATATGTTCGTAATTTTATTGACCTTCCAGTTGCATAAACTGACAATAAGACAAGGACGATGAATGTTGCAACGTCGTAAAACGGGGAATCAATTATTTCATCAAAGGCAGTTTTCTTAACGTCTCGCTCAGTGACTTGTCACGGCTGTGCTATATTTATTCTGCCCGTTTCTCGCTAGATTTCTCAGTCACCCCTTGGCGACGTTTAAAAATACCTCGTGGTTAATTTCGCGAATCGCCATTCACCGGAGTACGACTCCGTCGCGTATGGTGAACGTGATGGAACGTTTAAACGCTCGTGGCAGTTTTCGCCCTGAGTTCTAGATTTAATTTAATCATTCGTTTCATGACGCTCGTCCAGATGCTCTGTGCCGTATGGTATATATATAGATTGTATTAAGATTGAACGTGCACAGTATTACGATGTCGTCGTTCTTATCGTGACATTTTCTAAAGAAATCTTATATTCATATATTTACGATGCGTTTATATTCATATATGCAACAAGCACTTCATTTGCACATTACGATATAAAACATATTCAAATTTCTGCAAATGACGCTTGAATGCGTATTATATTTTATTTCACGCAATTTATATTGTAATAATGCAGCAAGTTTTTTTTTTACGCAGAAGGAATCCAATTGCGCTTCAAAATTAATATTCTGTAATTAACACGCTTCGCTGCGTCGCATGATTACGTCGCGGTGTGGAAAAATAGCTGTACTTGTCTCGGACAAAGTCGCCCGATAATACATATATACTGTACAAAGCTGTTTCAAGAGGAATAATTCTCAAAACAATTTGGCAAAGAAAGGAAATTTATCTCGAAATTTATCCTACATTTTGGATACGATCTTGTTTTCAGAGGCATTTTAGGAGTATTGCATCTTGTAAGAATCTCGCGTGAATTTAATTTGCATTCTGCTGCATTTTGTTCGCGTCCTCTCGAGCTATACTCTGCAACCGCAGGTTGCGCGAGCTTCTGCAGTTTTCGCTCCGGGTTGTATTTCAGCTCGCGATGCACCGTTGAACAGCGGTATCGCTCGCGCCGCGCCGCCGTATCGTTGACATCGCATTAGAATTCCAAAGTTAATGACAAGGAAGGGGGGGGGAAAGTAGGGGCGCACAGCCTGATCAGCTGATCGGGCTGACGACCGTTGCACCGGCGGGCGCGCGTACACGTACATGTCGCACGTCGTTACGTCGGAACGTCGTCGCATTATCGGGTGGATAACGCTCGTAGATATATTATCCGCTCGCTGTTATTACGGACGAGGTGCATAATGCCCTCGGTAGCAGCAAATTGCACGGTGACAGCGACGGGAATACGCTTGCCCCCGCGTTCTCTCGCCACGCGGCTTAGCCTAAGTAGATCATTAGTCGTGGCGTCCTGTCCCGTTATCGCATGCGATGAATCACGCCGGAAGGGATGAACTTTTTTAGGTACGATAAATCGGAGACGACATTCCGCGCGCGCCCGCTCAGCCTAATGTACCTTGTTCGCTATTTGTCTCGCCGGCAGGACTGCCCCCCTCCCCCTGCCACCGTGAAAGAAGCGCATACAAATGCTTCTTTGCGAAGGCATAGGGTATATTCATCATGAGTAACAGTTATCGCCAAGAATGAGACAATGTTTCGGAATGATGGAAAAGTCCGCGGCTGATGAAAAATCAAGAAACGGATAAAAGTTGAACATGTGATTCTTACTAATTATTAAAATTTAACTGGGACATAAGTTCATTGATATCTTTATATCATTAATAAGAGAATAGATAATTAATTACATGAAATATAAATATTAGAAAGGCTCGATCTCTGTGAAAGCTGCACGTGACAAATGTGGCAAGAATTGCAAATGCAAGTTTCTCTTATGCAGAAATATTCAATGCCTTGCTCATATGAGAAACGGGACTGAATTTTTATCGATAATCTAATTAGACTAATTGAGCTCTAAGCGAGCTTTTTGCATTATTTTCTTATCTGCACACGGTCGTTGGTAATATAAAACTCGACATATGGTTCAAGTCCATTTCACGTTTTGCAGCTTGAACCAAAAGAAAATCAAGCTAAAACGATAACCGAGTCCGACTCGGTGGTAGCCGCCCCGCTCGGACATCTGGCAATCGGTTGCCGCGGAATAAGTCGAGATCAGCACGTGGCTGAAGAAGCCCGCGGGAGATGAGGAAGTCCGGTCTGGTCGACCGAGATGACGTTGAGATCCAGCAGCACTCGGCCGGTCTCGATCGGACTCGGCTCGTTAACTACGTCCGCGAGGACGTCGTCGCCGAGCAAAGACGGCCGCGTAACGGTGATGCTACGCGTCCTCTTTGTTTTGGATTCCGCGAGCTGTCAGCCGCCCCGGCTGACAAACGCCATAATTTTCATTTCCCAGCGGCCTTGATAGAACCCCCGGCACACACAAGCGATCGGACTGCATTCCAGCAGCGACAGCAGCCGCCGCGCGCGCGCGGGAAACGTCCGTCGACGGCGGCGTGCGCCGCGATTAGCAATAATAGCGTGGCGAGAAGCGCGAGCAAGACTGTCTCCCGATCCCCGTCGGGATACCACGCGCGACCGACATCGACAACCGAACGAAATCACCGAGTATTAAAACATAATTCGACTCGTCCCTTTCAGTGATCGAACGTGAACTCGTCCCAGAGATTACTGTAACGTCAAATGTATTGTATAACGTGTTGTTGAAGCTTTATTTTTGTGTTTATAGTATATCATTATTACGTCAATTATGATAATGTTATTATTAAATTATGCAAAATTTAATATAAAGCCAATTTTTTTATTATAATGAAAAATCCATTAAACGTTATTATTTTTTTAAGTTTCCACCAATTTCAATTTCAGATGTGTACATAATTAAACTTCATTTCAAAAATATAGTCAAAGTAACATTTTCAATATAACTGAAAAATGCAGACCGCTTAAAAGAAATATTGTGCTTCTTACTTCGAGCGTATTCTAATGACTTTTCTAACATCGCGATATCCAGGTGCTATGAAAAAGACTGCTCTTCGAGGAGGAAGTATCTACAAGAGTGATCTTTACACATGTTTCCCATGTACGAGCCTGCAATTATATCATCAGAGTCTACATCCGCGAGCGTTAAAGCGACCATTAAAAGCACATTGACTATCATCGCAGAATTATTAGCGATCGGCAAACATATAAATGGCGCATACGTCCAATGATCTAACGCTCTACTTTCACCATCGACAAGGGATTATCAATAACGGCCCGGCACTTGTGGTTGTTGCTCGACGTCGATTGGAAGTAACAAATGCTACATTATCAATAAGGCCCTATTATGCCTGAGTGAACCGTAATATAGTGACACGTAGCAATCGGTCGCCACCGGCTGCAGTGAGCGCGAGAAATAATTTTCACTGGCACGACGAGATTCACGAGCGGAATAATCGGGCCATTAATTATGATCTTTGGCGCCAGCATCTTTAGTCTCTTTCCAGTGTCAAGATTAAATTAAAATATATATCTTCGTATAATACATTTACAAGTTACTTTTCATTTCGATATATTACTATTCGATCGATAAACTGCGAGTTGCTTTGCATGCCGATGAGTTGAATTTTATCTGAGAACGTCAATTGCTACATGTTGAAGAACCGAAGACATCGGTCTGTTTAACTCGTGTGCTTTAGAGACTTAATATAACGGCCAGCTTTATGATTTTTGTATGTAATTACGAGACACGAGGTCGCGAAACATGAAAGCAGGCCGTGCGGAGAAAAGAGGCTAAAAAGATTTCTCCGCCCGTTCCGCATGCTCCCCGATCACGCGGAATAAAATGCAATTATTAAATCGCATCGGTTGTAATTCATTATGCGCCGCGGTCGCATAATTACTTCCGCCGAGTCGACGCTCTCAACGGGATTTTACGCGCCACGAAATTAATGGTCCGAAATAAATTTCATAACCGCCGCGCGTCCGTGGCTTAAGTAAAATTAACAGGAATCTCGCGAGAGGCTAGTATTTAAGTACCGATGATGTTGGTATTCGTTTCTCTCGGGCCACGTAGAATGACAACCAATTACCGAACACATCGTGAAGATTTACGCGTCTGACGTAATTATATATATTTTAACGTTTTGGGATTTTTCTTTGCTTTAATGGTTAATTTGTGCCGATTGAAAAATTGACAAACGGATTGGATTTTATTCTGTAGCGTACAAAATCTTTACATTGAAGAAAGTTCAAGGAAGAGAGACCAGCAAGCTACACGCGTTTAATCACTTTAATTAGTGCTACGAAAGACGAGAAGCATCTCTCTCTCTCTCTCTCTCTCTCTCTCTCTCTCTCTCTCTCTCTCTCTCTCTCTCTCTCTTTCTCTCTCTCTCTCTCCTCTCGATGAAACGCCGGCTTTCTCGATGACACTTTACACGATCGTTACAAGGCAGCGCCTTGTTATTCTAGATTACTCAAACCCACGATTACGTCGCGCATATTTTATATTTTTATGAATTACTCATCCGTTTATTAAAACCTGTCATTTACGCAATGTGCGTAATGGTGCGCCGCGACCATGGGGCAATAGATCGGAATGCGAATAATCGTGCGAACGGCACGGAAAAGTCGGATAATTATACGGGTGCATTATTCACTCGCTGATCGATGAGTTTCGCGAAAGAAATTGCGAAATCGCATTGCATAGCATATCATAGAAATAACAAGATCTTAAGTGGAGAAACTTGGAAAAATTACTATGTTGGCAGAAGGCGTCGTGAGAGAAAAAAAAGAAAGTTTAGTTAAAAAAAATTCCGGTATTTCTCACATGTGACATAAATATAAAACATAATTTCATTCACTTTTGGAAAAAAAGTATGAGTATATTATTTATTAGGTACAGTATTAATAGAACCGAATAATTATCACGATCGCCAATGTTTAATTTCTATTGTTAAAATATTTTTGTACAAAAAGTTTTTTATGCCATAAGATTAATACTTTCTTTCAATATCTCTCCCAAGCTCAAAGATTATATTCTTTCTTCCAGGTCCGCCTCGAGAGTATCGGTGCAGAGGACATAGTGGATGGTAATCCCAGATTAATCCTTGGTCTCATATGGACCATAATTCTGAGGTTCCAAATTCAAGAGATCGAAATCGATGTGGACGAAGAAAACGACAGCAGCGAGAAGAAGTCTGCCAAAGATGCTCTGTTACTCTGGTGCCAGAGAAAGACAAATGGCTATCCCGGCGTTAATATCCAGGATTTTACCGGTGAGTTGGAATCTCAGTCTTACATACAATTTAAACATGGCATGAATATTCAAAGTATCCGAATGTCGTAAAGAGAAATTAAAAGAAACCATGTGATATTTATGAATATAGAATATATTTAGTATAATCCTGCGAATCTTCTAAGCCATAAACTTCTCCCTGTACCTTTTCAAGTAATTTTCTTGTAATTTAAAAAAATTACAAGAAAATTGAGAATAATTGTAAAATAAGAATTATTATATATATTTTATACATTACATTTATACAAGTATCTCTTTTATAGAAACTTAAATACATGAAAATATGTGTAAGAGAAATTTAAAATATTTTAAATATTATGTAAATAGGTTCCTGGCGAAACGGACTTGGTTTCAATGCTCTCATACATGCTCACAGACCAGACTTGGTCAATTGGTCAGAATTACAACAAAATAAGAACATCGATAATCTCAATTATGCCTTCGACGTTGCCAATACCGAACTCGGCATACCGCGACTGTTGGATGCAGAAGACGTGGACACAGCCAGACCAGACGAGAAGTCCATTATCACTTATGTTGCATCTTATTATCACACATTCGCCAGGATGAAGAACGAAATAAAGAGCGGCAAAAGAATAGCGAATGTATGACTATTTAAAATTATACAATATGTATAAAACTGAAAATGAAATCATAATTTGGAAATCTAAAAATCTATTGATATAAGAATCCAAATATCTCTTTGATAATATTAAAATTATATCAAAATTAAAGAATCTTAAATTTTAATATATAGTTTTCTAATATAAAAAATTTTTTTTAATCTTAAAATTAAATTAAAAATGTAAAAGTCCACATATTATATTTCTTAATTTAAATATTTTATGGCTTAAAAAGTTACAAATTTAAAAATATATGAATTAAATTAAATATCCAACTACACATCTTAACTTTTTTCCTACTTATAGATTGTTGGCCAGATGATGGACGCCGATAAAATGAAAATCCATTACGAACAGTTAACAACTGACCTGTTGGAATGGATCAAGATGAAAACCGAACTTTTGGAGAGTCGCAGCTTCCCGAACTCCCTCGAAGGTATTCAACGGGAACTCTTAGCCTTCAAGCAATACCGAACAGTGGAGAAACCACCGAAGTATAAGGAACGGTCCGAGATAGAAGCGTTATACTTCCACATAAACACTCGGTTAAAATCTCTGAATCAGCCGGCATTTACTCCGCAAGAAGGCCAGCTAATTCACGATATCGAGAGAAATTGGGTAGAGTTGGAGAGAGCAGAGCATCGCCGTGAGGTCGCCTTGAGGACCGAGTTGCTGCGACAAGAGAGACTCGAGCAACTAAATTACAAGTTTGAGAGGAAGAGCGTGCTCAGGGAAGGTTACTTGAAAGAAATGATTCAGGTTCTGACGGACCCTCGATACGGCAGCAACCTAGCGCAAGTAGATGCTACAGTGAAGAAGCACGAAGCCATCAGTGCTGATATCTTGGCACGCGAAGAGCGCTTCCACGATCTGACAAACATGTCCGAAGAATTAGTGCGGGAAAATTATCATGGTTTAGAGAGAGTCCGCAGTAGAGAACAAGAAGTGTTGCAGAGATGGAAAGAATTGTTGGCTCTGCTGGACCATCATAAATCCAATCTGGTCGCGCTTAGTTCACTAATGACCTTGATGAGAGAAATTGACACAACGCTGGCTTCCATTCAGGAGCTACAACTGAACTTCCAAAGCACTGATGTAGGCCCGCATTTACTCGGGGTTGAAGATTTGCTGCAAAAACACAGCTTGCAGGAACTGCAGGTGACGGCTCTAGGCGAAAGTCAGAGACGGCTCGGCCGACAGGCCGCTCAACACTTGGCACAACCACAAAACAAGGAGGTACCATTACTGCAGCAAAAGTTGGAGTTATTGAATCACGCTTACGATGAACTCGTGGAAAACAGCAAAGAGCGTAAGGCCCGGCTAGAGGACGCCAGAAATTTCTTTCACTTCCTTCAAGATCATGAGGATGAAGAGTCATGGCTGGTGGAGAAACAACGAATATGCAAGGCTGGTATTTCTGCGAAAGATTTGCGGGCCGTGATATCGTTACAACAGAAACATAAAGCTCTGCAAGATGAGACGAAAGTGCGCAGGCCGAAATCTGAACAACTTTGTGATGCTGGCAGAAAGCTGATAGCTGATAATCATCCGTCGGCATTGGAAATACAAAATAGAATAGACTCGTTGCAAGAACATTGGAGGGTTTTGGAAGAACTAGCAGGATTACGAAAGAAGCAGTTGGATGACGCAGCTGAAACGTTCCAATTTTACGCTGATGCGAACGAAGCGGATTCGTGGATGAATGAAAAAATGGCTCTAGTAGCCTCGGAGGATTACGGGGTGGATGAACCGAGCGCTCAGGCCTTGTTGCAAAGGCACAAAGATCTAGAAGGCGAACTAAACGCCTATAAAGGCGATGTGCACTCCTTAAATGCACAGGCAGAGAAACTAATCAAATCCGGCATCTCCACTCTGGAATTGTCCGCTGATCCAGAACCGGTCGCCGAACTTGAACAGGAAGAATGGAGCAAAGAGATCCGATTGGTGCCGCAAGACGAGTGGGTGGACGAAGTGGTCGAGCGACTCGAGCAGAAAACTATTCATGAAGATAGATTAATACCGCAAGTGAAGAGTCTATATCCATTTAATGGTCAGGGCATGCATATGGCGAAAAACGAAATTATGTTTCTGTTGAACAAGACGAATCCCGACTGGTGGAGTGTTAGGAAAGCTGATGGTACGGATGGATTCGTGCCAGCTAATTACGTACGCGAGATCGAGCCAAAGGTCGTGCAAGTGCAAGTACGCAGGCCCGAAAAAGTCAAAGTGACGCAACGGGTGAAGAAAACAAAGATGGTGAAACAGGTGGTGCCGGTCCGACGATTAAAATCTATTAAGTCTACTGTGAAGCCGATCAAGCGAAAGACGGTGAGCGACGGTGATAGCGTGGAAAAGCGACAAAAGAAAATCAACGACACTTACAGCGAGTTACAGGAACTCGCTGTGAAGCGCCACGCGTTACTAGAAGATGCAATCAGGCTTTACGGTTTTTACCGGGAGTGCGACGACTTTGAAAAGTGGATCAAAGACAAAGAGAAGATGTTGAGAGCCGACGATCCTCGTGATAACGTCGAAACAGCGAGAAGAAAGTATGAGAAGTTCCTAACAGATTTGTCGGCTTCTGGAAAACGGGTGGAGGCAATAGACGCAGCAGTAGACGAATTCATCCATCAAGGTCACAGTCAGCTAGACAAAGTTAAAGCCAGACAAAGGCACATTCATCAGCTATGGGATCATTTGAATTGGTTAAAAACACAAAAAGAAAAGAGCTTAGAGGGTGCGTCCAGCGTTGAGTTATTTAACAGAACCTGTGACGAAGCTCACGATTGGATGCTAGAAAAGATCACCCAATTAGATACGGCCGAATTGGGTCCTGACTTGAAGACTGTGCAGGCTCTGCAAAGGAGACACCAACATCTGGAACGAGAATTGGCACCAGTTGAAGAAAAGGTTAAACAATTTCAGCATTTTGTGTCAGATAATAATACAAGAGGATATAATAATAACTCTTGATTTTCTCATACTATTTTATTTTTACAGGTACGAAAAGTGAATTTATTAGGCAATAGTGTTAAGAATTCGTATCCACACGAATGTAACAACGTCAATGTGAGACAAAATGAGATTAAGGATCTGTGGAACAAAGTCCAGACGAAGGCCAAGGAGCGACGGTCTCGTTTAGAAGACGCAGTCGGCCAACAAATATTCATGAATAGTTCGAAGAACTTGATCAACTGGGCGACAGACGTACAAGAAACAATGAAGGCTGAGGAACCAGTAAGAGACGTTGCCACAGCCGAAATACTAAAGAAACAGCACATGGAACTTGGAGAAGAAATACGAACCAAAGAAGATGAGTATGTACCTGCTAGTACTGTATATTTAGACTTTTTAAATTTTTTTAGTAATTTATTATTTAATTTTTTTAGTAATATTTAAAATTTTATTGTTTAAATTTTTTTAGTAATAGCAATGGAGGCGGATAAAATGTCAATTCCAAGGTGTCACCTAAAAAGTTTCCTCTTTGATTCTCGTTAAGTTATTTTATGCTTAATCCGAGCCTCAATATAAATCTTAGATCCAACTCTTAATTTTTTAAAATTAATAACTCTTAAATTTTTTTAATTATTTTGGATTTTTATATTTACATAGTCCCAGGTTCGTAGGCTCTGACACAGTCTCGAAAATATATGTTAGATAACGGTCGGAATCGAATTAAGAACCCTTTAACTATTTCACATGGAGCTATCATTACATTAAAAATTTATAAAAATTTAATATAATAATTTAATAATGAGTTTATTAAAATAATTATTTATGGAATTTCTTTATTATTAAATTAATAAGGAATATGGTTAGTAAAAAATAAGTTTTATCAAATTTTTTTCGAATGTTTACAGATTTCGCGAGGTTGAAGATCTCGGTCGAGAATTATTACGTCGTAATTCAACGTTGACAGATGTACGCGAACGTCTGGACAAGTTAAATGGATTGTATCCAACGGTAACAGCCGATTGGATGGCAAAAGAAGAATGGCTCCGACAATGTCTTGAATTGCAACAATTTAATCGAGAAGCTGACCAAATTGAAGCTACTACCAGTTCTCATGAAGCTTTCCTTGAATTCGTCGACTTAGGCGAATCATTGGACGATGTTGAAGCTCTGTTGAAACAACACGAAAAATTCGAGAACACCCTTCACGCACAAGATGACAGATTAAAAGCATTTAGTGACACCGCGGACAAGTTAATCGCCCAAAATCACTATGATAAAGATTAGTAAGTATTAAAGTAACAATTTGTTTAATATTGATCACTTACAAATAGAAACATAATGTCAAATCTTACAAAATTAAATCAAATTCATAAATTATAATTAAAATCTGTTTTAATTACATTGTTTTTAATTTAAATTTAAATTAAAATATTAGAAAATTTCTATATAAATCTGCTTTGTATCTAGCATCAATGAAAGACGGAACCAAGTATTAGCTCGTCGCGTGGCAGTAAAGGATGCCGCTCAACGTCGAAGAGCAGCCTTAAAAGCATCCGAACACTATCAACAATTCTCAGCAGAAGTGGATGACTTGCGCGATTGGTTGAGCGACAAGATGAAAACTGCAGCCGACGAAAGCTATCGCGATTTAAACAATCTCGAACGTAAACTGCAAAAACATGAAGCGTTTGAACGTGAACTACGAGCTAATGAAGGACAGTTAAGAGCAGTCAACAAGGCGGGCAAGGCACTTATATCAGAAGAAAATTATCGATCAGACGATGTAGGAAAGACTTTGAAAGACTTAAATGATCAATGGGGCCGATTGATAGCATTGTCGCTGGAAAAAGGTCGTAGATTACGACAAGCGGCTTTACAACATGGATACAATCGTACTATGGAAGATGCCAGATTGAAATTAGAAGAGATAGAGAGTTGTTTACAGAGTAAACAAGTAGGCATGGATCTTCGTAGCTGCAAAGAGTTACTAAAAAAACATCAGATCCTTGAGAACGATATGTATCAGTGGGAGCAAAAGGTAGACGATCTTGTAGTCATGGGTCAAGAAATGGCACATGAGGGTCACTTCGATGCGGCGAATATTCTGAGGGCTAGTCAAGCCACCCAGAGAAAGTACGTATAATAATTTCTTCTTCACTTAAATCATATTATTTCTTTTTTTTAACTGATTGCTTAGTGACTAAATTAATTTATTTCAAAATGATCGTGAATATACAAATGATGCACAAAGTTTATTGTATTTGATAGATTCCGTAGCCTGAAAGAACCAGCTAAGAGACGTCGAGAAGCATTGGAAGAGAGCCTACGTTTCCACAAATTCGGCTTTGAGTTAGATGCAGAATTACAGTGGATTAAAGACCACTTGCCTCAAGCATCCTCGACGACGCTCGGACAGAATCTGCATCAGGCCCAAACTTTGCATAAGAAACACAAAAAGCTGGAAGCGGAAATTGTCGGTCATCAGCCTATGATAGATAAGACTCTGGCTTCTGGACAAACGCTCATCGATCAGGCTCATCCGGAGAAAAAAAAGGTAAAAGATTTTTTTGAATTTCAAATAATGATTTTTTTCTCATGGATTCGCATGATGATCGACTGATACGAAACTGGAGTAAGAACTTATAATTTTTGCACAGCTGGAACGTTTCGAAGGGTATTACGTCTACAGAGGTAAAGTAGACACACAAACGCATGGAAAATATTGTTACAAATGTTTATCGCTTTTCTGTATCAATGATAATCGTTAGTAGTCCTGTTAAACATCACGTAATTAACAATTTTTGGTTTTATAGGATATTAACACTCACTGTTTGCGTAGCATAGTTTCTAAAATTACATGAATTATCTTTATATATTACGATTGGTTTTTTATACATGAAAATTTTAGAGATTTTAATGTGCAATTTAAAATTCTATTGTAAAATATAATATCTAATATACGGCATTGTAAAATTATATATATATAGACACACTATATATATATATATATAAATATAAACTACGTAGTAGACATTTTTTATTTTTAATTATATGTTTAATATTGTGTATTGAGAACTGAAAATTTATTCCTTTTTATCTAGGAATATGAATTAAATAAGTATTTAAATATAATCTGTTATATTTATTCATATAATTATCTAACTTATTTTACAGCTTATTTTAAATTAAAAAGAGAGGCGTAATGTTTATTATTTATTTAAAAATATATGATTTATTTAATTTTCATAATTTTAATTACAACAAAGCTTTTTAATTTTATTCTGTTGCTTAATAAACAATTTCAGAAATTATGAGATAAAAGGCGTATGTATTATTGCATGCAGACGCAAACTGATACTTTTGCCACAGTGATGGAACTCTATGCAGCAATGTATCAGTATTATTAATCAGCGATTATTTATTTAATAAATTATTAATTTATATTTGTTTTACGCGAGTAATATGTTCAAAATGTAATGAATTTAGTTGTCAGCAATAAATAATTGATTTTATTAATTTTACTAGATCCAAGAATTGTGCGATGTTCTGGATGATGCTTGGAGAGACTTGCAAGATAAAGCGGGAGAGCGCAGCAGAGCGTTAGACTTATCCTTAAAAGCACAAGAATTCTTTTTCGAAGCTGGCGAAGTCGAGAGTTGGCTCAATGAGAAGAACGATGTACTGAGCTCCACCGATTATGGCAGAGATCGCGATGCCGCCACCAAATTATTGACAAAACACAAAGTATGCATTTTGCAAAGCAAAATAAAAAAGATATTCAAATAATTTATTGTAATATTCAATGTAATTATAATTATTATTGTTAACTATGCTACTGTGATAACCTACATTTGGGTTATAATTGACTTATAATTTACAGGCTGTTGAGCTTGAATTAGATACATACAATGGCATTGTGACAGAAATGGGACATACCGCTTCCACAATGATCAACTCAAAGCATCCAGACAGTAAGGCAATACACAACAAGCAGCAAGCAATTGTTCAACAAATGCGCGCTTTGCAGCGATTAGCTACCGTAAGACAACAACGTTTAATGGAGAGTATGTATCGCCATGAATATTTCCTGGAGAGCAGAGAATTAGAGCAGTGGATCAAAGAGCAAGAACAAGCAGCCGCATCAGAAGACTATGGTCAAGATTACGAACATCTGTTGCTATTGCAAGCAAAATTCAATGATTTCAAGCATAGAATAGAGGCTGGCTCTGAAAGATTCAATCAATGCGAAGAATTAGCCAGAAAACTAATTGCGAATGAGAGCCCTTATATCCAGGACATCGAAAAACGACAAGAACAATTAGGGTAAATCTATAACACATCTTATTTAATAAAGATTTTCTTGTCATTATTTTGATTTCTGTGCTATTTTATTAATTTCTTATTGTTTTGTAGAAAACTTAGTATCTCATCACTTGCATGTAATAAATTAACAAGGTGGTGTCATTGGTTAAATTAATATCATGTAGTATAATATTTCTTGCAATTTACAAATCTATTTGTCTCTATTGTCTATTTTCTTGGTGTTGGGTCACTAACTTTTTTCTGTACACGCATTCAACATAGATCCGACGAAGACGATCCGGTGCTTCAAGTACAAGATAAACAGGCGATAACAAAGTAAGTACACGGTTATTCGAACTAAATCATGTGTATATATGGCGATAAGTTGTCTTATGCTACGATTTAAAACTTATCTATCTTCTACTCTTCTAACTTTCCAGAACTTTTCACAATTTGATACCCTTGAATCTTTATATTCTTCCTTGGACTTTTGTTTTTTGTCTCTTAAAAATTTCAACACTAATTTTTTTTAATATAGAAGTTGTGTATTAACATTAATACAATTATTACTAACTGTATACAGTATTACTGACTGAATGTAGGAAACTTGTATATTTTTTATACTTATTGATATTATAATTATTTACTGTGTATTACAATTAATAAAATTACTTTATGATACATTTTTTCACAGAGAATCATGGCAACACTTGTTAGGTCTCATCCGAAATCGTGAGCAACGATTACAAGCGGCAGGCGAAATTCATCGATTCCATCGTGATGTAGCGGAAGCATTGTCGCGAATACAAGAGAAAAAGGCTGCTTTACCAGAGGATCTTGGTCGCGACTTAAATTCCGTTTTGGCTTTAATCAGACGTCATGAAGGATTTGAGAACGATCTAGTTGCTTTGGAGGCTCAGTTACAGGTTTTAGTTGAGGATGCATCTAGATTACAAGCTCATTATCCGGGTAACAATGCGGTGCACATCGATCAGCAGCAAGAAATCGTTGTTACTCATTGGGAGGATTTGAAAGACAAATCCGCTCATCGAAGGGATCAGTTGCAAGCTAGCTGCGACTTGCAACGATTTCTTACTCAGGTATCAGATTATACTTCTTAACATTTATATTTAACAATTTGTATTATTTTTAATACAAAAAACATTTAGGTAAGAGACCTAATGAATTGGGCAGCTGGACTCCGCGCTACAATGTCAACGGAAGAAAAAGTTCGAGACGCGGCTAGTGCGCAGATCTTGAAGACGGAACACGAAGCTCTGAAAGGGGAAATCGAAGCACGAGAGGATAGCTTCAGCTCGGTGCTCGATCTAGGCGAGGCCATGGTGCAAACCGGTCACTATGCAGCTACAGTAAGTTTATCTGTTACAGATGATAACATTTTGCGTACGAGCATTTGTTATTCACATTGATGTACTTTTCAGGAGGTTGAGGAAAAGTGTAATCAATTGCTGGACGAGCGGCAGAGGCTGCACGCTGCTTGGCAGCAAAAGAAAGTGCACTTAGATCAACTGATCGACTTGCATTTCTTCCTGCGTGACGCCAAACAGCTCGATACCTTGTCTAGTACTCAAGAAGCCGCGCTAAGCGGTGACAACTTCGGAGTTTCGGTCGAAGAGGTAGATGCACAAATGAAAAAACACAACGAATTTGAAAAACTATTGGTCACGCACGAAGAGAAACTAACAGCGCTACAAGAGCACGGGAACAAACTTCTGACTCAGAATCATTTTGACTCACCGACAATCGCCCGACGATTGAATGAAGTCATTCAAAGACGCGAAAGAATTCGTCATCTGTGCGATGCGCGAAGAAGAAGGTTGGAGGCTAGTTTGTTGCATGCACAGTTTGTCAGAGATGTGGGTGAAGCCGAATCTTGGATAGGTGAAAAGCAAAAGAAGTTAGAAGCAGAAGCGTCGAAAGGCGAAGTATCTAGCTTGGAGGACAAAATCAAGAAGCTGCAAAAGCATCAAGCATTCCAAGCAGAGTTGGCAGCGAATCAGAGTAGAATCGAAGAAATTAAAGGTAATTGATTGATTAAATTGCAAATATCACTTAATCCGCAGAATTTGTACTGTAAAGATTAATAATAAATTTATTTACAAAACAGCGAAAGGAGAAACATTATTAGCGCGAAAACATCCGGCGAGTGCAGAAATTCGTCAGCAATTAGAACATTTACATGCGTCCTGGCGAATATTATTGTTAGAGTCTGGAAATCGGGGCAGAGGTTTGGAAGAGGCTCAAGATATTTTGGAATTCAATAATCAAGTAGAGAAAATCGAGGCGTGGATCAGAGATAAGGAAATGATGGTCCAGGCTGGTGATACTGGAAAGGATTATGAGCATTGCTTAAGTCTCCAGAGAAAACTCGATGATGTAGACAGCGATATGCGAGTAGATGATTCTAGGATAAAGTCGATCAATGCTTTGGCAGATAAGCTTATAAAGCAGGTAAAATCATTAGCAAGAAAAAATAAATTAACTATTATACTGAAGTATATTACTCTGAAATATAAACGTATGCTTAATTTTTTTTATTAAAAAATATTTATAATATTTTCTTATATTACGAACAACAGGGTCGTGATAATGAATCAAAAGCAATTCAACAACGACGCGATAATTTTAACAATAAATGGAAAGGTTTGCAAGGTGCACTAAGTACTTACCGCGAAACATTAGCGGGTGCACTAGAAATCCATCTATTTAACCGAGATGTAGACGATACAAACCAAAGAGTTATTGAGAAATCAGTCGCCATGAGCACGAATGACACTGGAAAAGATTTACCCGCTGTCGAACAATTACAAAGAAAGCAAGAGGCTATAGAACGAGACATGACAGCAATAGAAGGCAAACTAAAGGTGAATATTGTATCAATTTCTTTTGTTTAGAATTAACAATTGTAAATTTACCCAACAATTAGGATGATAGTAATAAAATGTTTTACTATCTCTATTTCTATATTTATGATCATTTTTATTTATTATTGTTTTGAATATACTTCGCATATTATAGAATTTTAATAATTGCGAACACTTGCACTTCACATTTTATGTCATAAATATGATTTCAAATATAAAGAAAATTTTATATTTGAATCTTTTGCTTTGTATCTCATTTTAGGAGCATAAGTCAGAAGCGCGAAATTTGTCGCACAAATATCCAGACAAGGGGTCCGAAATAAACGGAATACTGTCCGAACTTCAATCTAACTGGGATGATCTACAACGAGTGACTCGACATCGGCGTGATGCTTTGAATCAAGCGTACACATTGCATAAGTTCCAAGCTGATTTGCATGAATTAGATATTTGGGTGGCAGATACTATTAAACGCATGGATGAATCCGAACCACCGACTACTATATCCGAAGCTGAAGCTGTATTAGAACTGCATCAAGAAAGAAAGGCGGAAATCGATGGTAGACAAGATACATTTAAAGGTTTAAAGGATCACGGTCATAAAATCATATCTATTAATGAGGATGTTAAACATAATCTTGAACATCTGGAAGAACTTAGGCAAACCTTGGGAAATGCTTGGGACAATCGTCGACAGAAATTAACGCAAGCACATCAATTGCAATTGTTTAAGGAACAGGCTGATCAAGCTGACAGCTGGCTAGCAACGAAAGAAGCATTTCTCAACAATGATGATCTCGGCGAATCGCTATCAGGCGTCGAGACGTTGTTGCGTAAGCATGAGGAATTCGAGAAGATGTTGGCATCTCAATTAGGACGTATCGAGGAGCTCGAGAAGTTCGCAAACGAAATTCTATCGCGTGAACACGCGGACGAGAGTATAATAAAGCAGCGACTCGCCTCGGTTTGTACCAGAAGAGACAAACTAAAAAATAATTCAACCGCTAGAAGAAAAAAACTTTTGGAAAGTCATCATTTGCACCAGTTTCTTAGGAACATATATGAAGTGGATGGCTGGCTGCGTCAGAAGCAGCAGGTGGCGAGCGACGAGAATTACAGAGATTCCTCGAATTTGCAAAGTAAGATACAGAAACATGCTGCATTCGAGAGCGAGTTGATGGCAAATAAAGGAAGAATTGCGGCAGTAGTCAACGAAGGTGAAGCGCTTATCGAGGAAAATCATTATGCTTCAAAAGATATACAGGAACGTTTAGACGAGTTAGAGGCAGACTGGAGACACTTGCAAGAGACCAGTGAGCTAAAGAAAAATCGGCTAAATGACGCGTATCAAGCTTTACTATTCGGGCGTAGTTTGGATGAATTCGAGACGTGGATGGACGAAATTGAAACCCAGTTGCAATCAGAGGATCACGGTAAGGATCTCTCAAGCGTAACGAATTTGCTGAAGAGACACACCAATTTGGAAAACGACGTACTTGGTCATAACGAGGCATGCGAATCTATCAAAAACACTGCCGCCGGCTTTCAGAAATCGAATCATTTCTTGAGCGATGAGATTCAAAAGAGAGCGTTGATTACGATCAACAGATATCACGGTCTTCAGGAGCCAATGCAGATACGCAGGGATAATTTGGAAGACGCGAAGTTATTACATCAGTTCGCGAGAGATGTCGAGGACGAATTACGCTGGCTTTCAGAAAAAGAACCGTTAGCCGCGAGCAACGATCTTGGTAGCTCCTTGACCACTGTACAACGATTGCAAAAGAAACATCACGCTTTGGAAGCGGAATTATTATCCAGAGAACCTGTAGTAGCTTCGTTAGTTAGCAGAGCGACTGTGATGATTAGAAGTGGGCATTTTGCAGCGGATAAGATTGAAAAATTAACTAAAAAGTTGCAAGAAGAATTGTCGCATCTTAGAGATCTAGCAAGTGTTAGGAAACTGAGGTTGCTCGATGCTGTAGAATCACAAATGGTAAGAAATTAAATTGCATTTCTATTGATATAAAATTGTTTTAATTATTTTCCTGATAATTTATTATAAACGTTATGTAAAAATAACGTTAATAATTTTAATGATTTAATAATTAATTTTAATTGTAATTTTTAATAATATAAATAGTTTTAATAACTTTTTTATCATTTTTAAAAATTATTTTTTAATACGTGCGCTTTATAGTTTTATGCTGAAGCCGCGGAAGCTGAACAATGGATTAGAGAGAAACATCCACAATTGACGTCATCTGATCATGGCAAGGACGAAGACTCTGTGCAATGTTTGTTGAAGAAGCTTGAAGGCATCGAACGTGACTTGTCTGGTTTCGAAAACACGATAGATAACTTGAAGAAGCTTTCGCGTGGCCTAGTTGAGAGGCATCATTTTGATAGTAAAAATATAGCGCAAAAACAAGCGGATATTGAATTCAAATTTAAAGAACTGCAAAGATTGAAGGAATATCGACTGCAGAGATTATCGGAGAGCGAGAAGTTTTACAAATTTATCAGACAGGCGGATGAAGTAATCGAATGGATTGGGGATCAAACAACGGTAAAGCGCATATAGATAATTATTTAATATTTATATAATTTTGGGATTGCTAAAGTGCCCGTCAAATGACTTGATTGGGGTCGATAATGTAGAGTCATTCGTGCATATCATTAATAAGATTTCGTATGTATTTCTTTTATAGATTCGGAAATTCTTTCCAGAATTAAAGTACATGTATATCATCATATGAACTAGATTTTATAACGAGAATAAACAAAATGTTTTTTAGACTACTCTTTTTCTAATCTATATCTGGATTTGCAGTCATAAAAAGTTATTAAACTAATCTTTTTTTTATCTCTAGAGAAATATGGTTTTATTTTGTACATATATATCATATATTTTGTATACTAAGCAAATATTGTCATCAAGTGACAATTCTACGTACCAAAAATGAATTTTTTTTTTGTTTTTGATATTAAATCGACCGTATTTCCCTAGATTTTGATGCGTACTTTAATTCCGTAAACATGTTTTACAATTCTATAAACCCAATTAAATTAAAAGATTAGTTAAAATAAAAAATGTTGTTAAAACAAACGACTTTAGGATCCCCTTATGAAATTGACATTGAAAGAAAGCTATAATTATTAAATATTATGATTAAAGATCGCCGCATCAGAAGATTACGGTTGTGACGTAGAACATGTAGAACTGCTGATTCAGATATTCGACAATTTCCTAGCTGGTTTAACGACTAGCGAAGGACGTATATCGGCTGTTCTTGATGAAGGACAAAGATTGATAGAGCAGAATAATCCTGAAAAAAGCAAAATACTTCAAAAAATTGACGAAACAAAGCAACAATGGGAGGACTTGAAAGAATTGGCTCACGCTCGACAAGACGCGTTGGCAGGTGCCAAACAGGTTCATATGTTTGACAGGACAGCCGACGAGACTATCGCTTGGATACAAGAGAAAGAAGCGGCTGTCAGCTCGGACGATTATGGCCAAGATTTGGAGGAGAGTCAAGCACTGGTGAGAAAACATCAGGGATTCGAGACTGACTTAGCGGCTGTGAAGGAACAAGTGGAGAGCCTGATGGAAGAAGCATCAAGACTAATCGAGCTTTTCCCGGATGCACGTATACACATCAACGTGAAACATCAAGAGGCGGAAGCAGCCTGGGCCGAGCTACTAGAGCAAGCAGCGCAGAGACGAAACAAACTAGCCCAGGCAGAACAACTGCAGGCCTACTTAGGCGAGTACAGAGAATTGATATCTTGGATAAACGAGATGGTGGCTAAAGTGACAGCGCCTGAATTGGCGCAGGACGTTCCTGGTGCCGAAGCATTGCTTTCCAGGCATAACGAGTACAAATCGGAGATCGATACGCGTGAAGAAGTCTTCGAGAAATTTTATCGAACTGGACAGGAGCTAATCGAGCAGGGACATTTCTTGGCGAAGGAGATTGAGGACAAAATATCAGTATTGCAGCAACGTCAGCAAATTTTGAAGGACACGTGGCAACAGAGGAGACACATTTATGAACAGAACTTGGACACGCAGTTATTCAAAAGGGATGCCGAAACTTTGGAAAATTGGATAATTAACAGGGAACCGATGCTGCATGACGAAAAATTAGGAGACAGCATTTCGCAAGTGGAAGAATTGATAAGGAAACATGAGGACTTTGAGAAGACCATACAAGCGCAAGAAGAAAGATTCAGTGCTCTTAAACGAATAACGATGGTGAGTTTATCGTTAAATACAATAAAGATAAAAATTATTACTATATAATATTGTTGAGAACCTATAATACAATTTAATGTTTAATATTATAAATATTCACAGCTAGAAGAAGCCTTTCGAAAACAGCAAGAGGCAGAAATGGCCGCACGTCAAGCAGAAAAAGAGAGGGTGGAACGCGCGAAAATCGAGGAACGGAAACGTAAAGAGGTACAAAGGATAACCGAGGAGCGGAAACGCGAAGAAGAGCGTAGACGGTTGTTAGACAATTCTCATCGTATGCAACATGATGAACTTAACGGCTCAGTCGACGAACATGAGTCTGCAAATATGTAAGTAAAAAATTAAGATTTAATTTGAAGCTAAGATATTCTAAATAGTAATCTGATGTTTTCACAAATATCTTGATCGCTAGGTTATCTCCGCTAAAAGGTGCTACCGTTTCCGAAACAGTAGAACCTGCGGCCCCTCAGAAGCCATATGGTTTATCGCACATGTTCAGCGAAAAATTAAGACGAGGTATGTAATATTTATGATAATAATAAGTTTCTGTGCTCTTGTCAAGAAAATGTTATAAATTGATTGTGTGATTTTATGTGAATTTCTTTAGCAACTTCGGATATCAAGAGGGCTGAAAGTATGAAAGTAGATACAAAGAAACCAAAACGGACACCAAGCTTCACGACTAGACGAAGAACGCAAAGCTTCCGGAAACTGCAACGAATGGAGAATATGGACTCTCTGCGACCAGTTGAGATTCAAGGTCTTCTTGAGCGAAAGCACGAGCTTCAAAGTGCTGGTAAAAAGGCAGCAGTTCGGTCATGGAAGCAATATTACACCGGTATTCAATCATACACCAAATGAAATAGACGTAAAATATTTTCTCATTAACAAACTTATTTTTATTTCGTGACCGTTTCAGTATTGTGTGGACAACTGCTGTGCTTCTTCAAGGATATAGAAGATTTTAATCTAAGTAAAGCGGCAACTGCCCCGATAACCATTTTCAATGCTACATGCGAGAAAGCAGACGATTACACAAAGAAGAAAAATGTATTTCGGTTGAAATGCACGGACGGTTCGGAATTCTTGTTTTTAGCACCAAGCCACGAAGAAATGGAGGATTGGGTTAATAAAATCTCATTTCATGCGAAATTGCCGCCAAGTTTGCAGCTTTTAAGCTACGATGACTCTCAGAAGGTTTGCAGTAAAAATATTTTTACTTTCTTTAAACTTTCTTTCTCTCTCTCTCTCTCTCTCTCTCTCTCTCTCTCTCTCTCTCTCTCTCTATCTCCAGATATATTACTTTATTTTTTCAAATCTTTAATCTTTTAATTTTAATTATACGAAATTTGAATTATAAAATTAATGTTTTTTTTTTATTCAGATGCAACAGGAAAATTTGCAGAGGTTGCAAAGTTCGAGACTTGAACACGCGGACGACAACGCGTCCACCGGAAGTAGCCGTGCTTCCACACCGGAGATGGAGCGCAAGAACTCTGTGATCAGACGCGACCCCGTCTCGGCAAATCAACACTCGCCGAATTCGGTACAATTAGAATTCCTGCAGATGCATCGGCAAAATCAGCAACGGCGCAACGACGCACAAAACGCCGAAGCATTCCTGGCGTCACAGAGATCAGAACCTCAGACTCAGACGGAATTTCTACAAATGCACAGGCAACAGCAACTACTTGCACAGCAGCAGCAACATCAGCTAATACAACAAGAGCAACTTGCAGCTCAGCGGGATCAATATCAGAATTCCGCGATGCTGGGAACCGATAAACCGCCCATACCGCCACGAGGTGCTCCTCCACCTGTTCCTATGCGAACACCCAGTTCAGAAAATATGATGCAGTACAGGCGCAACGGTATATCTTTTTAAATAAAATTTACATCATTGGTGTCATATATCCAATAATTTAATATAATACTTTTTCTAAGCATTTATATATTATATTTTTATGTCTTTGTGTTTATTGATGAAGAATTATTTGAATGTTATTATGTATATAGATATAGATCATCATTTGCCACAAGGAAGGCCCAACGTTTATCAACGAAGCGCAACATTAAATCATAATGGATCTGGTCAATATCCGTCAAACGAGCAACCAGTATGGCATCGACAAAGCAGTGTGGATCTTCCCCCGCAACATCAAGGTACATTATTATATATATTGTAATATAAGTTAAAAGATTCAAAAGGTTTAGAAAGAGTCTACTCGATATTCATCGACACGTGAACATTCATCGTCATTTTATAGAATTAGCACCTCCATTGCCATCGAGTGCTCCTCCGCCGACTAGAATGGTTCATTGGAATATTCCTCGTGATTCTGGTCAGTCATTACAAAAAAATCACATTCGATAAAAAAATCGATGTGAAGATCGCATGCAGTCATTCTGCATTTATACTTTTGTTTTTATCATTCATCTACTTCCGCATCTTATTGAAATTTTTTGCATTTGACAAATTGCTTGGCAAGGGATGTAAAATGTTAAAGCAATGTAAAGCAATTATAATACATTTATATATATGTATATAAACGTTTAACCGAAACACATAAACATATCTTCTAAAAGATTAATACTAACAGATTTTTGTTGTTTGTTTCATCAGCACTTCAAACATTTTAACTTAATGTTGCATTTGATCAATATGTTTGCACTTTGATTGTCTAACTCCACAATTTATCACAAGATCGATAATATAATAACAATTGTAAATAGCTGTTTATTGTACGATAACCATTTTAGTTATAGATGAATTTTATAATTAAAGTTGCGTCTTGTGCAACAAATTATCAATTTAACGGAATATAAACATTTCTTAATTATATTTTTCGTCTGTTACAGCGTATGGGAATGTTCCAAATGTTAGACAGGTAAATTCCTATTTCTCTAATTATATTAAATAAATATTAAGTTGAATTATATGAATTCTTTGAGAATTATAGAAATTTTCAATTTTTTCAAGATATATGTAGATTTTAAAATATTAAAATTTGATATATCAAATTTTAACATTTTAAAATCTATATATATATATATATATATATATATATAAAATAACCGCGCGACAATCATAAAAAATTTCTTAATATAAATCTCGTTGTCTTTCATGTATAAACCGAACAATGGATTCATGTTCTTTTACAGGGTGTACAACAACAAAACAGTACTTTCACTGGCAGACCGACATCATTGCCGCCTTATGTCGCTCCGCCAGCAGCTCCGCAAACAACTCCTCCGAATATCGCAGTGGTAGATAATAGAAGAGCATCGGAGAGTGGATCAGAAAGCGAGCAAAGCTCGGGTGGCAATCGGAAAGATCGCGATTACAAACGAAGTTCTGTTTTGAGTAATCTATTTGGAAGACGCAAAAAACCCTCTCAATCATAATGCCTTCTAGGAGCTTTTACGAAGCGTGTTTATAATTACCATCTTTACAGTAATTTCTTACACGAATTGTATTTAAACAAAAAATAATCTTACTCGTAAAGCGAACGATAAAGTTCCTTGACTACATCACCGGAGATTTAAATAGCGTGGCACTTTTGCTATACAGTACATAGTAATTTATTATTTTTTTTTTTTAATAGAATATATAGTAATTTTGTTACAATTTGTGCAATGATTTTAATTGTACTTCAATACTTCAAATGCAAACATAAATATGCAGTAAATTTTCGGATATTTACGGTCGAAATCGATCATTGATTATAATCAAAATGTATTTCTACTTATAAATAAAATAATATTCCTACTTATATAGAAAATCAAAAGTCATATCAAAGAGTCAAAAAATATAAATATGAATATCAAAATTTATATTCTTTGAAAATATGGAGCAGTTAAATAACTTCGTAAATTATTCGGAAATATTTATAAATAACATTTGCAAGAGTATCTCTAAAAATTAAAATTAGATTATCAACTGTCATAATCTCACATATTCCATAATTTAAAGAATTTAATTCTTTATTGTTCTTTGATAGTCATTATTGAGAGATTACTATTGATAATTGTTAATATAGATAATACGTTTTAAAGTAATCCCCTTTTACATTAAAATTATTATGAAAATATACAAAAATATACACAATATATACTTATTTTTGTATATTTATTAATAAGTGATAAACATTTAAAAGACTATGACAGTTGATGATGGATTATAAAAATTTTCAGTTATATTGAAAGAAAGAAATATATACACATAGTTTATAGAATTGACTTTTGTACTCAACATTAGTTTCTATTCTAACAACGATAAACTTTGTTATGACTGTAACAATAGTCGAATGTTGAATTTGACGTGCCGAAGACTATGAGAATATCGCAACGAATATACAATGACGTTTTGTAATATAAAAAAAAATTATAATTTCACAAAAGAAAAAAAAGATGACCACTACCGGGTTTATTTGAGATGTACCTGACTTTATGAACGAAGTGTATGATGACTTCTGTTTTCGAAGATTATCTTTTTTCTTCTTTTTCTTTTTAAGTTAAAAATTATCAACAGAGAGACGTTAAAATGCCAGAAGGGTATAATATTTAAGTTGTATATGTCATAATATATGTTGCAAATATTATATATTTGAAAACCCACATGTGGGACCAATGATCTTAATGTATTAAATACCAGAGATAGACATATTTTTTGATGAGGATGAAATATTATATATTCTCGAGCGTTACACCATTTCTTACGATAATGGTGATGTTACGAAATGTAAAGTGTATTTAATACAATATAAAAATTGTGTACTATGCAGGCGTATTACGCTATCATGTAGTTATAGAGAAAAAGACGGAGAAAGAGATCGAAATATAATATTGTAAAAAAAAGAAATTGTGCATTTATTTACAAAACCTGAGTTATATTTATTTGCAACAAGTAAAAAACACATTAACATAAACTATTAATTTATTAATTATTTACGAAAATAAATGAGTACTTTTTATTCGTATTTTCTAAATTTATTTGAAAAAACATAAGAAAAATAATTTTTTAAACATTGTGTGTCTACAGATTGCATAAGATTATTATAATTTTTTACTTATAAATCGAATTATTGTATAGTTTTATTAAAATAAACAATTTTTTTTCGAATACCTTTTTTATAAAATATAAAAACAAAAATATTTTTATTGATAAATGTACGTTATCTATTTTATAATATTCTCAATATTTAAGAAATAAATTCTTTGTGCTAGTATAATTTATTTTTCAACTACTATATTTTTTTCAATCCCTCGATCGATCTTGATTTTTTTAAATTTGTTATCATCCGTACTCGCATTTTGAAGTACTTGCAAGTTCTCATTCTAGCCGCATACGATACGCCAATACGCCATTATGGCGTATTTCGGCGATATGTAAAGTTGTAAACATATCACGTTATATTCAATTATTACTTTCCTGGTTATAAATCATTATAAATATACGCGTTTGACAATGTCTGATGGTAGGTAATATTTTTTTATTAATATTATTATACATAATATTTATTACTATTAAAAATTACGAATAACACATGAGTGATAAAAAGAATGATTTCATACATTTTTCTCAATAAATTATGTATTATACAGACGTAATGGATGTACTATGTATAAATTTTTCTTTTTCAGAGGAAGTAATACGCCGGCGACTACTTATAGACGGTGACGGGACAGGGGACGATCGTAGGATCAACGTGCTATTGAAATCGTTTATAAAATGGATTAATAGTTCCGACGTGGATAACACTTTGCACGAAAGAATGCTTTCGCAATTGGCACAGTGCGAGTTTGCACAGAAAAAGTCTAGACTGGTTTCAAATATGAGTCGAGAGGAATTAAAAAGCTATGAGCAGCTATCGAAGGAAATTGAAATACAAATAGAAAAGGCCAAGGAAGATATAGAGAAAACCAAGGTGGAGTTGCAGGATGCCAAGCGTGTGAGAAAAAATAGAATAGAGTACGACGTATTAGCCAAAGTCATTAATGAACAACCAGACCGATTGGAAACACACATCAAGCTTGATACATTGCAACAAGAGTTAGGTGCTTTAAAGGTTTGAGATGATCTTTTCTGTTAATAAGATCTGTTTCTTTTAGCTGAATTTCTTGTATGATTCATCCTTGTTCTTTCTTTTTACATTGAAGAAAAAGAAAAAAAATGAATTATACAGAAGGTTCAGTTTATAAAAACAAATTTACAGTATACAATAGAATTGGTTATATTTTAAAATCATTTTTTACACACAGGAAAAGTCGGAACAGTTGGAGCACAAGTTAGAAATGCGCCGTAAGCAATTCCATGTTTTAATATCCTCCATACATTCTCTGCAAGGAATGTTGGATGAGGGTGATCAAGAAGTGATGGATGTGAGCCTCGAGAATGGCAGTGGGAACACAAATGTGATGTTACATGACAATTCATAAAGTAAGTTCATATACCAATTGAAAGAAACATACAACAATGTCATTGTTTATTGCAATTACAAGTTTTCCAAATTTCAATAACATGTATGTGTATCAAAAAATTTTTAATTTCAGTTTGCTAGTTTTTGGAACATGTCTAATAGTTAAAGACAATCTAGTACCACGTTTTATTATCTCATCTTCTGTAAACTTTTTTGCACACATGTGTAGATTTTTTATTGAAGAATCCGATATACTATCAGAGTTTCTTTCCGCTATGGAATGCAAATAATTATGGTACAAATCCTTTTGTAGAACCAACAGACTTCTACGTTCTAGCAGCAAACTAAATTCCAATTTTGATTGCTGTTGCTGCAGGAGTAATTGCATTAATGTATGTATTATTCTATAGCATAGTCTTTATTATATATTGCAGCTACCTCTGATGTTTCAAGCCGTCTGTAAAAGTCAAGGAGGGTATGGGAACCACAGCTAATGGTGGTTACAACAGGATAAAAAAGTGGGCCATCCGAGTGTGCCTGGTGAAGACACTATGTTACTACTCAGTACAAACCGACATGTATATATATTCCTGCATTTTCTCTATTCCAATGTAGATAAATATTATACTAATTGTAATTTATACTTTACTAATATACTAATAAAGAAAGAAAACAAGTCCGGCATTCTCTTTCTTTTTTGACATACCATTATGCCTTGTCCAGATAAATATTCATTGATTAAAATATGATTAGGCAGCACTCCTTTTTCAAAGGCATCTAAAGCAGCCACTTTATCAATATATCTCTGAAGCCACTAAAATAGCAGTGTTAATACTTAATGTATTTGTTTCAGAATAATTGTCATAAATGCTGTTGCAGCAAATAAAAAGAAAACCTTTCAGTTCTTCTATCTTAATCAATTTTACGATATTTTACATTTTGGCTACCTACATCAGGAATCTGTTCCGCTATCATTCCCTTGGGATGCGGTATGCCACCCCAATTTTGCAATCTACGGTGACTTAATTGCGTCCATTTAGGCTGAGGTACGCCATTCACGTACTTTATAATCTGTCTCTCTTCCTCCTCGGTAATAAAATTCGGTATGTAACACGCGGTGTCAGGTATCTACGATTTACAAGCGGACTCTTAAGATATAACCTCCGAGTTAAATATGCGAGTAAAAAAAACCGAGAGAAAACCTCTGAAACGACAGCGTTGTGCAACAGGGACTCCTTTTTCTCGGCCATTTTTATAGTTTTCCTAAATTGTAATAATACACGAGCCGTATGTAGAGTACAATCGAGTACAATTTCGCGAATCGATAAGTGTCGATGAACGATATTGTAAACAACTATGACAGTCGAGGTCCGCGTGCACACGTGCACGTGCGTCGGTGCGTGCTATGGGCTTCCTAGAGAGCGGTCATCGCGTCGTTTTAAGGTGTTTTCATTCATCAGCGCCTCTATGTGCACATTGAACTATGTAGTCAAATATCTATGAATCCCGTAGGTAATGTACATGACTTTTTAGATCTCTTCTATGCTGTGGTTACGTTTATTTGGTTCTATTTCATGCTATACCCGTAAATTTTACAATTATGTACATTCATATTTTAAATTTGTTTTATGCAAATTAATGTGCATAATCGTATTCTATAAATGTGCAATACCACATATACATGATATAAAATCAAATAATTGATTGGATAAAAATTCACTCACCGATTGCTGTCGCTGCTCCTGCTGCTGATGCTGCTGCTGCTACTGCTACATTCCTTTTCCGGAATACCGAGTCGCTCCATGGATGCCGCTTTCTGCTGACATCATCCTACTGTTCTCGAACCACATTAATAATAATCGCACATTAATAACGATCGCCCGATACTTTATTCGGCATTCCCGATATTACGGATATTGTAGCACACATATCACACACGAGTAAACCGCGCGCGAGAATTTCACTTGACGCGACCGTTACATTTGAAAAAATACGTGAAAAGGACGGCTCATCTGATTGGCGAAAATCAACATGGCACGAAAGTGGCGTGACGTCACGTAACTGCACGTAACTTCGTGGAAACGCAGGCCGAGGAAAATCGTTCGAATGAAAACTACGCGCCGAGACACAACAAACGGAGATAAATTCGTTTCGAAAATTTCGTATGCTCGCACGACGATTAGTAGCACTTCACTTAATTGGCACTCGCGATATTCTACCAAACGTACTTCGAGCAAACTCTTTGCTCGAACACGTACGCGAACACTTCACACGAAACCGAAGGCAAACGCACGATGCCGCGCTTTACAAATGAATCCGACCTCTGTTACAATCTCAAATAGCTCGCGACGACACTCTCAACAGACTCAACACCGTACCTGCGCACAATGAATTCTGAATACACGAGACACGCACGAAGTCGACAGAACGTCCGATGCGTCCGACCGGCGCTGGAGCGCGGAGCAACATGGCGGCGGCAGCGGCGTACGTGACTCAGCGGTAGTCGGCGCAGGCGCGGCGGTCAACCGCCTAGCAACGCCGAGTGGCGCCGACTAGCGCCGAGTACCGCCGAGTACCGCCGAGTCTGCCTGCCAGCAGTCACGTACGCAACTCCAGCGCCGGTCAGACGTTCTGTCGACTCGCGTGTTCACTTTCGTGCCATGTTGATTTTCGTTTCGGGCAAAGTTTTCGTGTACGCGTATTCGCTCGAGGAGAGTACGCATTCACGTATTTTTTTCAAATGTAACGGTTGCGCCAAGTGAAATTCTCGCGCGCGGTTTACGTTTTACTCGTGTGATATATATTATCTGTAATATCGGGAGTGCCGAATAAAGTATCGGGCGATCGTTATTAATGTGCGATCATTATTAATGTGGTTCGAGAACAGCAGGATGATGTCAGCAGAAAGCGGCATCCATGGGGCGATTCGGTATTCCGGAAAAGGGATGCAGCAGTAGCAGCAGCAATATCAGTATCAGGAGCAGCGACAGCAATCGGTGAGTAAATTTTTATCCAATCAATTATTTGATTTTATATCATGTATATGTGGTATTGCACATTTATAGAACACGATTATGCACATTTGCATAAAACAGATTTAAAATATGAATGCATATAATTGTAAAATTTACGGGTATAGGATGAAACAGAACCAAATAAACGTGGACATAGCATAGAAGAGACCCAAAAAGTCATGCACATTACCTACGGGATTCATAGATATTAGACTAGATAGTTCAATGTCCACATTTTGTGCACATAGAGGCGCTGATGGATGAAAACACCTAAATGAAAACACCTAAAACAACGTGATGACCGCTCTCTGGTTGTAGCCACCGTAAACGTGAAACGTTTGTGTTTTTTTCCGCGGATCACATGGCGTTGGTAAATTACTAACTCCGTTACGCGGATGTCGCGAAACGATACAATACGGAAATCGCTCGCTGACAACCTGTCTTCGTCTACATTTTGGGAAGCGCGAAATTTTAATCGTAAAAATTGCAGTTTTCGCTGCGACAACCGCGGAATACACGTTGCTGAAGTGCTGTACGCTGATCAATAGGGTATTTGCATAAAATCGATTAATAACCAAACTGACATAACTTCTCCCTCCCCGCGGCATGAGTTTGTCGGAAAAATGCCTGCCGAGTTACGTATGCCGGAATAAATCAAACAACAATAACTAAATGTCACTGGAGTAAGTAAAATAAAATAAGCAGATATTGATTAAATGGTTAGTATTAGTAGTTTTATATTAATTGAATAGACTATTTAAGTTTAAAATCATTAATTTGTAAAATAAAAATTATTTATAATTTAACTGTAAAGTAGTGGTGTTTTTTTTTTAATGACGATCTAGGTAGAAGATACGTGATTTATATCCCCGAAGAATAAAATGGCTGATAAAAACATTAAAGTGATTCATCAGGTATAATCAATGATATTCAATATATATATTTAAAATAACAATTTTAATCTTATAGTTAGACTGATTTATATATTTTTTAAATTTGTATTGGGAAAATAATTCGCAGTTTCTTCTGGATCATGATTTTGGAAATACTGCCGAAGCCTTAATTCAAGAAGCTTCAAGAATGGGTTTTCAAAATTTGGAAAATTGTAAATTAGAAAATGTAACAGATCCGTATAATCAATTAATGATATATTACAATACCGGAGATCATTCAACATTTTTTCAAGTAAAGTTTATATAACAGTATTAAATACTTATAAATATTTATAATTATACTGAACCATATTTTTTTAGTTGTGGAATGGTTTGTTTTCTGATAATGTTAAACAATGCGAAGAATACAAAAAGTTAACATTTTATTTACACGTACATTTTGCTGTGCTACCTAAACGTAAATTACACACCGATCGATATAAAGAACATGGTAAAACATGATAAAAGTATTATTATATGTATTATACATAATTTTTTTTGTAACATTTTCCATTTTCATCATAAATTAGATCTAACATCAGAAACAAGCACACTGAGATTGTCTCCAATAGAAGATTGTGCTACAACAGAAAACAATTTTGCTTTAGAAAAATGCAAGCAGGTAATTTTTTTAAGTGTATTATCCAACAAAAGTTATATTTGGTTTATATTTGCTCTTAAATATTTTCTTATATTATTATATTTAATAAAATTTTAAAATTTTTGATGTGATAATTTATATTATATATTTAAAATTAATTATATAATTTAAAAATAATTAATATCTAAGATTGTTAATAACAAACAGAACAATGCCACTGAAATCGAAAAAAATATAAATGACAGTATGAAACAATTTCAAGATTATTTGAGAGGAAATGGCAAGGAATTAGAACATGATACGGAATTACAACTGTTTTACACATTACCGTTTATAGAAGATCTTTACACGGATACTTTTTTCTCCAAAGTGTTAGAACAACATTGGTCGGATGAAATGTCAAAAAATTTAGATTCATTTATTACACGTCATAGACAAGTAAGCAAACTTAATTTAACATTTGTTGAACATTTATATACGACAAAAATATAATTGTAAAAAAAATACTAAATATAAAATATATAAATGATATGAATATTGTAGGATTTGATCAATTTAGACATTTTAGACAATATAAACTCCAATAAAATGCAATCGCAAAATGTAGAACGAGTTCATACGATCATGCCAGCAACAGAAACACTAGCTGTGGAATCGGATGTTACACAAAATAAGACTATAAAGAATAATCTGCCAATTATGCCAAACGATAGAGATATACCTATATTTTTAGAAGACCATGAGGAGCAGTATAATTGTTCTAATAAAATAAGTTTAAAATCAAAGTAAAATATATCTTTTCTTCGATATTTTAGTAAAGAGGTTTAAAAACGTTTGATTTGTACATTACCATTTGTAGGAGTACACAAACGCCTATTACTGGAAGTCAAATTATTGTCAATAATTCACGGGAATATATATTGAATCCGGGAGAGAGCGTTAACAGTTTGTCGAAAATGCACAAGTCAGATAAAATGCTGATTCAATATCATGACTTAGCGTTAACCAAGTCTCATTTATACAGTGTTCGTACAAATTATGAAAAACTAAAAATGAGATTTCACAAATTGCATGCAGACTATCATAAATTGATAGACGTTGCCGGGGAATTAACAACGGCATTGGAGAATTCGGTGAAAGGGCAAAATATCGATGTACAACGAACACTGGAGATCTGCATGAAAATATTTCCAGATTTGTTTAATCAAAATATAAGAGAGAATACGTATGTAAGTAAAAAGGACATAAAAAAGAGAAATAGTGTAATTTTCTATAAACTTATTTTCTTAATAAGCTATTTTTTTCGATAGCCGTCTTTGTTACAACTTGATCGTGTTGATGTAAAATCACCGCCTAAACTTAATGTCGCAACAGTGCCGATATCTCCCAAATTATTAAATTATAAAAAGATCAAGTTGCATTTAATTAATGGAGACGTGAAGACAAAGTTATTGTTATTACAAGCATTACGTTGGGTAACTAAGATGATAGTTTTATAAGCAATGGTATTAGTGAGCCTTGCAAACATCTTATTTATCTTTTTAGAAACTAACGCTCATGCAACCGACAGAACAAGATGAAGTTTTGCACGAATATATAAATCGGGATTTGTTGGGGCTTCATGGACAAATTGCTACCGACGATGGCAAGTCGATTTTACCGTGCCTGCTGACCGCCGGTGAAGCTTACGCTAGGCATCTCTTGCAACAATTTATTGCACGATTGCTGAACACCTTAGCATCCTTCAGATGCGGTAGAGATTATCTGTCGGTCGGATCTACTATCGTAAATGTGGTATGCTTTTACTTGAATCGGCGATGTAACGACGTAACTGTTAATTGTTTTTTGCAAGCATGTAGAAAGAGCTGGAGCATTAATAAAGATTAATAAAAATGATTCTCGATATTCCAGACCTTTGCTTGTCTTGATAATAATTATGCCGACGGAGTGGATCCTTTCGCTTGTGACATGATGGTGGCCATGTTACAGAAATTATCTTTACGTAGACAACAACGGATATATATGATAGAAAGCGGACTGCTCGAATGGTTGATCGATCATTTACACCATAAATGTCGCATCATAAGTTTATATAGGCTCGAATACGCTACCGCACTTTTAATGAATCTATCGTTACATCGGCTAGCACAAGCCAGAGCATCTAAAATATCCTCGTTACTCGTATCTACCTTGCTCATCCTTCTCTCAATAGATCACGCATCCGTGAGTAAAGTCACGCGCGCATTTAATAAAAATATTTGTATTTATTTAGAAAATTTAATATATAAGAGATTTCATGTAAGAGATATTTTTATGTATAAAATTTTTGTAACATTTATTAGTCATTACCGTATGTCAATGGAGCATTAAACAATTTTTTGTGCAATCCTATAATCAATGAGGAGGCAAGAAAAATTAAGCGTTCGAATATATCGGAACATCTTGGAATATCTAATAATCAGAAAACTGCGGAAATAAGGTATATGCTCACACGAAATATAAAAGTTCTGATACCAAGGACAGCAGTTTCTATATACATTAAAATATATTTTTAGACATTTGTAATTATTGTTTATTAAATTGCAAATGTCTGTTTTGATATTTAAAACATTCGTAATATTTAGAATATTCGTAAATATGACTAAGACATAATAGAACTTTTTCTATTTTCTAAATGATAATTTCGATACGATAGAAAGCATCTAGATCTTGTATTGAGAACACAGAGATATGAAAATATTAACACACCGCAGAATGACGAGACCGGAGATGATGATAACGTAAGTACGATTTGAGTACAGAAATACCTTGTGAATATCAATATTACTGAACACTGAATGAATTTGGATACTGAACGTTTTCGTAGGAAGACTTGGATGTATTGGAAAGTGAATTAGACGAAAACGATCCACTGCAAAATTATGTTGGTGAATTAAACGGAGAAACATTGCTTGCAATGTGTTACAGCATCTCTTCAAAAATTTCTCAAGAGACTGTAAACACAGATACGACTCTGCAACAAATATCTACGTTGAATCCTATCGACTTTTACGACATTCAACATAATAATCATGTTTGTAATAAACATCCATCGTATCCTACACTAAGGTATTTATATACAGACTATAATGTATATGCTCTAAAAAGTCTAAAATATTCCGCTTTTCTTATACATAAAATTTACATTGACCTCGATTTATGTTTAATGATACGTACATCATTATATGAAAATTACGTATGCATATTGCTGACTAATTTGAACAATAATAATAACAAAATAATAAATTGATATATTATATGACAGATATAATAACAAAATAAAAAATAACATATCGAAAGAGACTTATATTAAACAAGAAACCTTCGCTAAACTATCAAATTTGTCAGATTTCTCTTTGAAGGTATCCAAATATTCAAATTAAATTCATGATATTACTCTCTTTTTTTTTATTTATGTGATATATCAATTTTAAGGAACAGCAAATTGTTACAAACAACCTAAAAGAATCGTTTTCTTACAAAATTCAAAGTTTTGCAAAAGAATTTGTCGGTTCAGAATCTTCTTTAATTATGAGATGCAAAAAGCAACCATACAGAAAGCAAGAGAAAAATTTAACTGTATTAAAAAATATAGTTTGGCCATTAAACGCGAGCAGAAAGAGCAATCATAATCAATATGAATTTGATTGTGATAATCAATTTAGGGTGGAAGTAAATTCAAGGTTTAGAATAAATAATAATATGCACGATCAATTAAGATTACGAAGATCGGAAAATAGGATTGATACAGGAAAATTGAATGACGGAAAATTCAGAAAAACAGGATTAGAAAAAGTGTCCTCAGAAATGATGAAATCAATTAAGCGAAATTTTTCTGAACAAACAATTCCCAAAGATACAATTTATTTATACGAAAATCGGACTTTGAAGTGCGTTATTAATTAATTAAAATAATTTTAATTAAAATGATTTAATATATAAACTATATAATACAAACATTAATTTAATTTACTTTGTAATTAAGCTTGTAACAAACAAACAAACTTTTTCAATGTAGTTATTTCATTATGTTAATTGATTTTCAGGAACAACAATGAAACTGTAGAGACATCGTCTACGATTCTTGTGTCCGGTCACGAGAATGGTCAAGCAGGTACGTACTTGACATTTCTAACTATCATTTGAATAGTAGCATATTCAGTATACTGCTATCGTTTTGAACTGACTTAAAAATGACGAGCTTGGCACATTAAGAGAATAATTCTACATTCAGTGAAAGCTTTACAACTTTCCCTACATACGCAGAACCTTGGGAAAATTGGAGCACGTAACGAAAGTGATAGAGACCCAGATAAATATTAACTAGTTAGATGACACATTTTAAATTTGTTGAAACTATTTAAAAAATATTGTTTTTTTGTTTTTTTCGTGTTGCTTGATACAATAGTTAAAAATAAATCGTGTCTTTTATTACAAATTAATTGAGCCACATTTTTCCACTATTTATGTTGCATTAGAAGATGAAAATAATCGGAAAGAGAAATCGGAAAATAATTAATTTTCGGAAAATGTGGAATTTTTAAGATGCTTCTAAGCGTCAATATCTCGCTAGCAACTGTGTTTCAATACTGACAAAATTGTTGCCGCGCAGTTTACATAAGATATTAATATAAGAATATAAATTAATAGAAAAATTATATTCAGCACTAAGATCCGCTGCAAACCGAAATAGGCGATCCTAACTTTATATTTAAAATATTTAACTTTATACTATGTATCGATAAATTTAGTAAAATTTATAAATCTAATTTTTACAGAAGCGGAAAAGTTCAGTAGTATAGCATCATTGTGAGTAATATTTTATGCAATCGTTGCAGTTGCAGTGCACTTATCACAGCTTTCGAATATTTATTTTTGAAGCACATGCTTTGTATTATTTGTATATAACTTTGCCATTTTTGTTATTATTTATGTATTTCTATAAATAATGATATTGAATAAATTATATATTTATTATTTTAATGCTTCTATTTATTTCTTAGGTATTACAAATCTATTTAGTAAATTGTTTGTAGGAATAGTAATAACCATAACAGCAATATAGGTAATGATACTTCATGGAAAAATGATTCTGATCTTGCTAAAGAAGAAGAGGCATTTTTGGCTAAGCCTAAATTATCAAGGACACCTCCATGAACATTGCGTCAAAAAATTTTTGAACATTAAAATTATATTATATAATTTTAATATATAAAAATTGTAAATTTAGATATATATGTGTGCGATAATCAAAATATTTTCATTATACGATGCAGTGTATCTAATATAAATAACATACAAATGTAATTTTTGTCAAAAACAGATAAATCAAAAACATAGTATTTGAAAAATAATTACATAAATACTTTTAAATAATTACAAATACTCCTTTAGATAATTTACCGATATTAAATAAATATTATTGCTACTAAGGACATACTTTATGAAAATTACTTATTTTTTATACAAATCAATTTCTTGATTCTTTGAAAGAAGTTTTTAAAGACAAAAAAAATATTTGTAAACAAATAAGCATATTAAGAATATCTTCTTTTTAATACGTAATACGTAGTAGCGTAATACTTATAAACTTTTCAAAACATGTATGAGAAATTGAAAGGAAAATAATATAAATAATCTCCTTTGATCATTTATAAAAGATTGAACAACATTTTTATTTTGTAACAACACATTCAAGAAAGCCTTATTAAAATAGTTATAAAATAAATATATATACAAATATCAAAAATACACATTAATGTGCTATATTCTTTAAATACTTAAATCAAAAGGATAAGTTAATTAAGCATAAATAGGTTTTATAAACATGGGACCACTACTGGTTCTATATCTTCTGATCATAGTGGAACTGTCATCATAACTGCTGCTGCCAGTGTATCCATCAAAATTCGGCGAAGCGGAGTAACCGTTCGCAAAACCGCTCTTACTTCTAATGTAGCTGCTGTCGCTGCCAGCGTAAAGCGGCTCGTCGGAATAAACACGACCGGTGTAACTCGGGTTATTGTCTTTAATTACAATGACTTTTCTGCCACCCTTGCCGTAAGGCATGTAATAGTTATCGCGTTCTCTCGATACGTAAGTCACCTCGCTATTCGGAGCGTAGCGGGACAAGTATTTGGAACCGTATTTATTGGACTTTGTTGAAGAATAGATACCAGGTGCCTTGGAGAAGAGACTGCTCAGTCTGGAGCCTCCTAACACGAACGATGGTACATCGCGATTATAGATCACGTGTCCGGTGTTTCCCCGCGTGTAACGCGTCTCGGATGGAATCGAGTAGACGCCGCTGTACTTGTTGCCTCCTTTCAAGTTCAACGGGTCGTTTTTCTGCTTTCCAAACAAGTATTCGCTAGTCAGACCGCCTGATGAATAAGGCGCGTAGATGTGATCACTTTCGGATCCGCGATATCCTTGTGACCCATTATCAGCAGAGCCTTCGGGATAATTGTCTGGTACCCGGGTTGGCCTGGAGAATCCGAGATAAGCGGGTATTTTTTTACTGCTGCTGCTGCTAGCAGCCGCGTACTGGCCAAAATCGGAGTCTTTATTAATTGAATCGCTCGAATACGCGTTAAAGGTCGATTCCCCGTTATTGTTGGCGCCAATATATCCTCTGAGTGTAGACGTAGCACGATTGGGCGTAGTGTTAGATTCACTAGCGGAATTCCCGTAAATATTGGCATATCCCGCGTACTCATTCCCGTGATCGTTCGCGGAATATCCGTTGTAACTGTTTCCTACGTCACTTCCTCCGATGCCAGCCTGATTGCCGATGTTAATTAACGAGTGACTGCCGACATGGCTGGATAACTTGTGATTGATGTCTCCAGTACCGTAAAAGCTTCCTCCACCGTTTTGATAGCCATCCTTAGATCCCAAGTATCCATTACTAGTAACGGTATTACCGTAATCGTACCCATTGCTATCGCCAGTAAAAGAATAGCCTACAAAGAAATGGTGTTTCGGTTGAAGCGCGATATAATTTATTTCCAATTGCAGATTTCTATTTAATGCTAATGTTCTGAATTCTCAAAGATGTGATTAATCTTCGTCATGCAGTATAAGTCCTTTAGGAAAATATGTAAAAAGCAATACAGTGCAAAAAGCTTCGTGTCAATATACGTACTGTTTAAAGGTGGCTCCGCATTCGCAACTATCATACAACAAATTATCACTGCGCTCTAAAAAGATAATTATTTTGTAAGAAATTATTCGATATATCACCTAATTAAGAGAATGTAAACTGTGTCCGTAATCACAAATTGTTTCAATATAAAACTTTCAGAAGATAAAAAGTAATGTGCACAATTTTTAAATTTAATTTAATAGGACAAAATTTTATAGACAAGACACTTGCACTAATATAAGTTAATAATATGTTTAATAGACACACTTTGAGATTAAATATAATTGAAGAAAATGTTTTTGATTTTTTCAATTTCGTATATTTCTTAAATACCAACAAACAATGCGCGACACTACGCGCGATGTACAATAAATATGCTAAATTATTTTTTGCCTTCTGAAATAGTTAAATATCCCCTACTCGCAGATTGAATCTACTTACTAGAAGCATACTGATTCTCAACGATAACTCAATGTCAAACGAATGAATGAAGAACTAGACACCTTTCTGGTGTCTACTAAAACGGAACTACACACATATTGGCTAGCAAAAGCGCTGTTTTCTGTTTTATACCCCCGGCAGCCCACTCCCTCGCCTTACGAAAAGGTAAAAGCGATCTCGGTGTGCACATACTGATGTGACATTGGTCGGGATCCGACCATACAGAGCGGAGAGAAACGAGTCAACCTGATTTAGCTCTTCGCTTTTACAGGGAAAGCAATGGGTCACCTCTCTGTGCAACTGCATAGTGAACTACGAGACGCAGTATTGTGACCTACCTACCTGCCTAACGCATAAAGAAGTAAATCTAGGAAGGATTGTTGTTCCCCGCCTCTTTACCCGATTACAATAATCAACCATCTTATAATACTCTTTACATCACTATGATTGTGCGACATAGTAACGAATAAACTGTTCTCACAACGGCCTACGAGAACAGATATCTTTCCTCTGTTAATAGTTCACAGTACAACGGTAAGATGCACGTATAATTTACGCGTGATTTATAATATTATTAATTAACTATAGTCTTTTGTAAATTAAAAAAATAATTCACTTTCAATAGGCACTTAAGTTTCCTCAATAACATAGAAAATATGACTGTAATTAATCTCACAAACTAAAAAAAGAATTAAACATTAGGACCAAAATCATTTCCATTTTTTTCATTTTGATTATTTTAATTTTAATTTTTTAATTGTATCATACAAATATATTTTTTCTTTAATACCAAACAAATCTATAAAATTTATTATGCTTAATGAAAAATAATAAAAAACTATTATTAATTATCAGAAATAATTACAATTTCAATTATATAACAATGCATAGTTATAAATGCTTATAATTTTAATAAATATAAAAATTTTATAAATTTATAAATTATACTACTTATATAATTACTATTTATAAATTACTTATCTTATATATTATATATTATACTCTTGTACATTTAATTGTAAACTTATTTATGTTATCAATTTTATTTAATCGTCCACGAATATTGAATTATTTATGGAAATTTTGAGTTGAACTAATTGAAATTCTAAACGATTTTAAAGGTATTTTACATACGTACGTAAACCAACTATCTTACTTGAATAATAATGCTACTATGTAAAAAAGAAAGTTTTTCACCATTCCCTTAAATATAGCAAATCTAATGTGAGAACTTTATTTCTCATGATTTAAAACTTTTACTGTAGAAAGCGTTACATTTCTACTCACAAACGTTTAATTTTCTTTTTATTATTCAGATAATAACATATCAATTATATACATACCTTTTGTATTTAATATTTATGTTATCGTGGTTATTATAATTCGAGAAAAAATTATTATATAAAAACATACATATATATATTTATAATATGTTCATATATATTTACACTAGTTTTTTCTTTTGTAAAATTTTTGTTTGCTATAATTTAAAAAAATAAGTTATACTAAAAAAACAAAAATGATTTTTTAAAATAATTTTTGCATTGCTTCTTTTACAAAAAGTTAGGTATAAAAAATAAAAGAAATTATATATATGATTATAAATGAGCAACTTTTTTTCATTTCTTCAAACTTAATTTTTCGTAAAAAAAACAATGCAAAAATTATCTTTTCAATTAGTTTTTGTCTTTTCAGTATAACTATTATTTATTTTATATCAAATAGAAGTTTTACAAAGAAAAGAAATTAGTATAAACATATATAGACATATTTTATACATATTTATATATGTTTTATATAAAAAATTTTTCCCAGGAAGTCATACAAATAAAGTAAAGTAAAATAAATTTAATAATATTAATTATTTTATTTATTATATCTTAAGTGAAGCACACACGAAAGATACATTAGAAGTAAATCTCGTTTGGAACAATTTGCATGTGTACAATTGCCGGATGTATATGCAGAATTTCAAGTTCGTGCAGCCAGCTCGAAAGTTCATAAACGAAGCAGAAAAAATTACAATCCCTTGCAACTTGTTCACGGAAGTACGGAATAGTACGTTTGCGTCTATAAGTACAACCGTCTGGCGTTTATAGTTTTGCTCGTTGTCCTTCTTAATGCTTTCTACTTTCCGCGCACGCACGTGCGTTCGCATGTATTCATTCAAGCGCACTGATCCTAAGTTAATCAGATGTATTTCAATAGATACTTGGACGGCAATGACCCTGGCAGTTGAATGTAAAATGTCAATGTTTCTATTGTTTTGCATGCGTGCTATATTCAGCGTTAGCATATGGAAAACATTTGAACATAAAAATGTATAATTTCGAATCGCTGAAATGATTCTATATATGTTTGAATGTAATATATTATTAACAATTATATAATTTATAATATATGTATATAAAATTTAAAAAAATATGCACATGATATTAATATATTAATAGAACAGAATTAGGTTTTTTTAAATTTTACTATTTAAATATATACAATAAAAATACAAAATTATGTCAGATGAATATAATTTAAATTGGAATATATAGAATATAATAGAAATTTATTTGTGATATATTGTGTAATACAGAAAAACATGATTGAAAAAAATTATGTGCATTACGCGTCAATGATTCGTTCCATTCCCCTAGCGAGTTTATATAGGATATGTTACATAAACTCGGTAGGGAAATAGAACGAAACATTGAAGCGCAGTATACATATATATTATTAAATTATATATATTATGTTAAGTAAACATATTGAGATGCACATTTATACATATATAAGAATATATGTAGCATATAAATTTATAAATAAAATTTTATTTGCATAAATCTAAAATCTGACGTGCGTAAAGATGTAGATCTAAAAAGTTTCAATTGCGTTGTTACAAGTTAATAAATTGTTTTAATTGATTTAATTATCATTACGTATTATTATTATCGTTATTAGACATGTACTTAAGTTGCGTTTCTTGACGATTAAGAATTGAATAATTTATGACCTCTTAGTAACATCGTGCGAGTATCTGTGTACGTCATAGTGTACAGAAAGTAAAATCGGAATGGAAAGTCGAACGCGATTAATTCCGAGCATGAAAACTCTCTTTAAGTCAATGCAAGTAAAATCTTGACCTTCGGGAAAAAGTAGCTGATGCGATCGTATCTTGAGGCAAACGTACATATACGTGTTTCTAAAGCCGCGGAACTTGTATCTCTCGAGGAGTATCCCGAATTTAACTTGGCGCGCGATATATCGCAAATCCAAAGACACTTTATTCCAAACTGGATACCATCGATAAATTAATATCAAATCTGTTAAAAATTATCGTATTTCTGTGTACTTGCGATATTGTTGGCAAAAATAATTGGTATTTTCTTTTTTTTGCAGCAGCAACAGCAGCAAGGGCGAAAACTTTCGGGAAATTGTCACCTTATCGCGAAAACTACCGATGCTAATTTATCGCGAAACATCGAGATGAAAGTATCGATACGTCGACAGAATCGCGACGTCGGCGTCGTCGGTATCCCGACCTAACATTCCTAACAACCGCCGACATCGCTAGTAAAGTAAAGACAGTTCCGCGTATGAGATGTGAGTGTGAGTTATAGGATCTCACGAAACTTGAGATTCACGAGGCGATCACTCTCTCGTCCGTTCCTCGTATCGCGTCGCTAAAGTGTTCTCGATAAGCGGCGACGATACAGCCGGAGAGCTTGTCATGCCTATCGGTGAGTCACGGAGTTCACGGACGCGTGTGGTTTTTGCCCACGTAGCCGTGCGAGCGAGCGAACGATTGGGCCAATTGACATCTCGACGGCCGTGCGCACGTGCTCGAGAATCTCGACGTTGCGTCACTCGGATAATTTCGCACGCAATGCTGCTCGGCGTGTCGCGCCGGCTTGATCGCTCGAGGCTTTCCAACAATCGCGGCGATATCGTGTCCTTTATCGTATCGTCAATTTACGCTCCTTCCCTTTGCACGAATATGACGACACACTATTACTTTTTACGGAATTAGATGTCTTTCGCGGAAAGGTAGATAGACGTGGGAGCAATCAAAAACATTTATAAACACTACATCTATTCATCACAGTAACATTAATCATCAACGATGAATGATAACGTTTGCACTTGGAATTTTAAAATGATTATTTATTTGTTTTAAGTGATAAACCGATCGAGATAGTGATTCGTCAGAGATGAGGACGGCACGGCACCACGAAAATGCGAGCTCTGTATGATTAGCATGAATCATTTCGACGTTGACTCCTGTACGTTCAAAGAATTCTAGGCTTTTTCAAAAATGAGTCCGAGTGAGTCTCATTGAAAATTATATCTTGTAATTTTTTAAAGCTAAATGCTTTTCAATAGTAGTTATCCTCCTAATCGTACTGACCGATCTTTTTTTTTCCTTTCAGTTAGAATTACTACTGCGGACAGTCTTGACTATCGTTACATACCCATTACAAAAAACAGCGTTAGTTTAGGCATTAAAGCTAGCCACGATGCAAGGATTGCCTTACGGACACATCTTGGTGGTGACTCCAATGTATATGAGGTGAGGCTATCTTGCTTTATATGAATAATAATTACTTTTATTGTCTATACATTTATATAAGGTTACTGCACCAGATTGGACAATCACCAGTAAACAACTGTTTAAGAAAATTTATTAAAATAAGACTTAAAAATAATAAATTGAAAATTAATAAATATTTTTTACATTTAATTTTCATACAGATTTGATTAAAATCTTTTTTTAAGATATAATAAATTGTTTGTATTTGTTTATTGACTGATACGCAGTAATCTCATATATTTTTAAGTAACTCTGAAGAATAGAAATACTTCTTATTATTCTTATAAATATTAATTCTTATTGTTCTAGATTATTATTGGTGGATGGGGAAATACTATGTCGGCAATAAAAAGAAATAATACAGAACCAGATGTAGCAGAAGCAGATACTAGGGACATACTGAATCCTGATGAGATATGTGATATTTTCATACAGTAAGAAAATCACATTTTATTAATAATATGATGTTTTATAATTATATTTTATTTTAAAATAAATTTTAGTGCACAAAACTATGTACAGTTCTTATTTTAATTGACTTTTGCAGATGGTCTTGTGATGGATTATTAAGAGTCATTCGTGAAGATGATTTTGACATGCCGTTTATGTCTTATAAAGACAGAAGCCCCTTTGTCATAAATTATATAGGAGTTAGTACTGCTTGGGGTGCAACTGGAGAATGGATAATTGAAGGTATATTAACTCATTGTTGATTGCTCTAGTTTTTCTTTTAAGGAAATTTCTAAACTGCAATGTAATCAAACTTAAGTGTATTAACGTCCTATACGGATTAATTAAAAATGTGTGTGAGAAAAAACGCGATGGTTTTGATACTTGTATCAGAGTGCCAGTTTACGTCACCCGCTATTAGACAGCAACTAATGGACACATGTCACTTCTGGGTGGACTTCAACGAAGCATTTGGACTACCTCGGAATGCGGTAATGGCTTCCGAGGACGGTTTGTACATCGGTCGGGCGCATCATCAGGGTACAGTGACACCAGGCGGCATACGCGACAACGTCTGCACGGTCGCATGGGGCGGCAATGCTCATGAGAAACGAGAGTTCCAGGTGCTGTGCGGCAAGGACATAAACTGGGTGAAATCTTGGGAAGGTAGTGTGCCTTTGCACGCCTTACCCGCTGGCGAAACTGAGGATGGTTACGCTTTATTCATTGGCAGAGTATTGCACGAAGGTATCTATCACATCGGCAAGATACAACCAAATCATCAAGTGTGTTATATACCGCTGAACGGCCAAGAAATGCCCTATCTGGAATACGAGGTCTTGGTCATACATGACAATTATGGAGTCGAGTGCATCGGAAGGTAAAGTGATAAAGATTTAGAGACACAGTGTATTTATTTTTCCACGAGATGAAATATTTTTACACACTAAAGTTCAATGCTCTATAAAAAAAATTAATCCTCCAAAAAATTTTAATTGGAGCTGTTTGTATTCATGTACGCATCAGTTATTCATAACAACTCAAAGATAATTTATAACGCATCTGTTATGAATACAAAATTTTGCAAATAATATTACTTAATATTATAGAAAAATTTGTTACAGATATTATATATATATCTTTTAGAACGTTTGCAGAAAAATTTATTAAATTTATAATATTAATTATTAAAATTATGTTGAAAACACAATTAGCCAAATAAAATAAAGCAACAAGTAGAAAAGAAAGAAGAAAAAATATAGAGGATAATGAAACATTTATAGCTCAAATTGTGGGAATAAATTATAGATCAATTATATATTCAATATTTTACTAGTGAGATACATATTAATCATTTGTAAATAATTACTTTTAATTTAATTATTAACATTTTAAAAATATATTTCTCGACAATTATTATCTTATAAAATTAGCGTACTTGAAATAATAAACTAGATTAAATCAGCTCAAGCTAAAAAGTACATTAGTGAGTCATAAAAGTGGTCAGAATAGAAAGAAATAATTTGCCAATTAACACCGTTACAAAGAAATACAAGTTTCTTTCAATTCACACCGTTTTATTTTTAATGTAATTTGTATGATATATATATATATATATATATATATATATATATATATATATACCTGAACATAAATTAATTGTAATTTGTAGTCTATTATAATGAGCGCAATTCAAAGACATATTTTTTTATGAATATCGTATAGAAAATTATTATCGCAAATGGTGTTGGTTATTCCATTTCTATATGCAAACAGATTATTATATTTAAACCTAATTATTTATACAGACACTAATTAGCAGATGTAAATAGTCAAACTTAGCTAAAAATTTGTTATTTAGCTAAGAATGCGAAAAAGACCACAGATAAAAGTATATTGTAGTTTATGGTGTGTTGTAGTTATGGTATGTTGTATTGCCAGACTATGTGTTAATATTTAACATTATTAAATTATTGCAAAATTTATTTTTTTAAGTTACTGTTATTTTTAAAGTAGAGAAAGAGAAATACTTATTATTTTAATATTTCATGAAAATATTTTGACATTTTTTGGTTATATTGATTTATAAATACTTTTATTGTATATAAGAGAGACAGAGAGAGAGAGAGAGAGAGAGAGAGAGAGAGAGAGAGAGAGAGAGAGAGAGAGAACGAGAGCGAGCGAAGCTATATTATTACTCTTGTTTAATTTAATGACTACTCAGGGTTTTACAATTAATTCGCAAATGATGGCCAATTTAAGATATAAAACAGAATCCTAATATTTTATCTATGATATTGTGATATGATAATAAACAAATCGACAATGGTATAAACCAAAAAAGGCATATTGATCTAACTCATTCAATGGCGCGTGTTCTACAATATATTAATATTTGTATAGTAGATGTTTTCTTTTGCAGTGACATTTCTTCTTTTTTGTATTATATAGAAACGTTTAAATGTTAGATAAGATATATGCGTTATTACGAGCTGCACAAATCTATCTGAAGAGATTTTTATTAATTGAACCTGCTATTTCAACAAGAGCACAATTCTATCTTCCTATCTCTATTATTTATGTATAAATATACGTAGCTTGTATAATATAACTAATGTAATTAACGGCGTAATGAAAGCGTGATGTAAATTTCCATGAGGCATCGCGGTTGCACTGTAATAACATAATTGATAGCATAGCGAAGTGTTTTTATGAAATTATTACACGCGTGTAATAAATTTATAGAAATTTGACGTGCAACTAGTTTTTGTTTTTTATAACTGAAAGTAGGAGACAGATGCGCAAATATGGTAGCTTTAAACCTCCTTCAAACGCTTAAAAAAAGAAAAACAAAACATTCTACAAAAGGATAGAGGAAGTCTTTCCACATTAATCGTGATTATAGTTATGTTTTAGAGAATGTTTTGCGTAACTTTGATAATGTTGTTGTATATCTTTAAAAAGTATTAGAAAATAGGATAAAATACTATAAAGTCAAAAGCATGCTAAGAACAAAAACGTTTCTAGAATGTTGAAAGTATTAATTTCTCTCTAGATAAAGGTATCTTTGCAAGATACCAGATTCTGTATGTATATACCATAAATGATTACATGTATATTACGCATTGTAATGTTATAGTATTTTGTTACTGTCGTTGTTACGTAATGTAAAAGTATTATGTTCTCTTAATATATTGTAATATAGCAATCGTTTTAATTTATTGAAGAATCGAGAATTCCCAAAACCTCAATGAGCTTTATATACGAAATATAAACATTGTTATGGTGAATTAACAAGACATTCAATTAAAATTTTTGCACTAGCACATCTGATATAAAAACTAAAATTGTGCTACATATAAAAATGCAAATAATTGATAGATAAACAAAATCAAATTGATGACTGATTGATCATTAGTAACAGAATCAAGATACTCTCACAGAAATTTTTATCCAACTGGATGGAATATTCTCTCTATATAATATATGTATAATAATTATATATAATACATATTTTTTATAATATATTTTTATTTATTAAATTCATTAGATTGATATAGGATTATTGCGAAATTACCGATAAAATCTTTTGCGTGTAATATGCTGCGGATGCTCTACCTATAACATTATACGTGTGTTAACGAGTATTTCACGTATCGAAAGTCTTCGGACACGTTTGTATTTGTTAGATTAGATCACGATCGGAACTCCGACCAGACTCCAGTGCCAAACTGGCGTATGTATGTTTGTGGCGACTTTCAAAGGAATGATGCAATAATGTTCGAGAAAAACATTACTGTCACATCACTTACTTGTACATCTCCCCGTTCCCCGGAACTCCGTAATTTCACGATTGTCTATCCTCTTTTTCAGGCGCCTCGTTGCTCTTATCTCACCTCACCATTGTCTTCGCCCTCCGTTTCTTCGCCGTTACCGATGCACAAAATGTCGCTAACACGCGTCTCACGAGACAAACATTTTTCGATCCACTTCTTATTCACGCGCGAACCCGATGATCAGCGCCGGTTTTCGGTTTAATTGTTTAAGCTGATTATCCAACAATTCACGAATTGTCACGGCTGCATCTTTGATCCACTGCTTTACTTCGGTCAATTGTACCTGTTAAAAAAAAAGATAGAACTAAATAAGAGAAAAAACTGCATAATTGTTTTTGGTTCATAAATTTAAGATTTGTTATCTCTTTTTATATTATTTAGCATATATTATTTAGCAATTTAGTAATTATTTTTTATTGATGTTTACTTGACTGTGTTTCATTGAAATTTACTTTTAAACTCGAAATTGAATTTTTTGTCTTCTGTTCACATTTGCTCAGAAAATCAATTGCTACATTAATTTCTGAGAGCGATAATTCTTGGGCCATTCAAAGAAGTCAAGGCGACACAAAACTATAGCAATCGTTATTTAAACGTATTAGGTATATCATAACACAATTTGACAAAATTTATAAAGTATCCTTCAGCGGAATCTTTTTACAAAAATTGAAAATTTCGCCGATTTCGATCCTCAATTTCAATGCAAAGCGTACTATCCCATTTCAAACTTTTTTTTTTTTTTATCACACGCCACTTCGAAATGAGTGAATGTCAGGGAAATGGTGCGATTCTTTAGCACGCGACGAAGTAGAACGGGGCCGGCGATTATGTCGGCGTCTCACAGGAGACTTCTTCAGGAAATATCGCGGAAGAAAAATTTCCATGCTCGCACAACCTCACTGTTTTCAGGGTCGCATACACGTGTCAATGATTTACAACACGGACGACTCGTGTCTCGTGTCTCCACTCTTAACCATTGTTAAACGTGCGAAACACTTGAGAGGTCCTTTACCTTTAGAAGTTTAATGAAGAAAACCATTTTTGGAAATTTTTTAAAATCTGTACGACAGATTTTCATAAGCTTTTGTAGGTTTATTATACATATATTAACTATCTTTAGTAAAAATTTTAAATATATATATATGTATATATATATATATATGTTTATTAATTGCAAACTGACACATTAAACGCGGTGTGCATAATATCTCGACTTTGGATATAATTGAAACAGAAATCCTAAAAAATATTCCTTCATGAATAGTTCAAAAATCTGGAGGGAAAGATGTAAAGAATGTAAGAGATAAATAAACATCGTTAAGAAGCAATGTAACTATTATTTGCAACATTAGAGTTAAAACTTGAAACTGACACATTAAACGCGGCGTGCATGATATCTCGACTTTGGATATATTTGAAATAGAAATCATAAAAAATGTCCCTTCATAAATAATTCTAAAATCCAGAGGAAGAGATGCGAAGAATGTAAGAGATAAATAAATATTTTTAAGAAGCTATGTAACTATTATTTGCAACATTAGAGTTAAAACTTGAAATCGCTTTGTTGGCTTCGTAGATTCGGCCCTGCCCATTCTAACGCAAATATGACGTGTCCTTCGTTTCTGATGTTTCTCGATGTTCTTCCGAATAGCCATCGGAGACGAGATTTTACAAAGCTGACATGTGAAATCGAGTACGAGCAAACGTGCTCGTGTCGATGACTGACATATTGAAGGTGTCGCACGATTTACAACCCTCCTCGCCGGGTAGGGGCGTGTTCCTTCCTTGTGTATAAGACACGTTAAACAAGAAGCTGCTCGTCTGTTGAATCATAAACCGTCGTGTTGCAAGTAAGTATAAACCTTGAGAAAAATCTCAAAATAATTCTACAGTTATTCTCGCGGTAACAAAATTTAAGTCGTAACTACTGGAATTTTTAAAAAGCCAATTTTATGCATAATATTTTTGAACAAAAGAGTTTTGAGTATAATTAATCATTGAAGAATTATCGTGCAACGACAAATTTTCTGAAAAGTATATATATATGTTTTAAATAATCAATATAATTTTTTTAAGACGAAATTTTTATTATTTAGAGCGAGGCCAAGTGAAATAATTGACAATTGCAAGCGACGTATTTTTATCGCTTTCGGAAAGGCGCGGATATACTCGAAATGCGCGGAAACTCATTGTGCCTCCTATTATTGTTCGTCATTCCGACGAAAACCTACATGAGGTCCTGCAAATACTGGTGCAAAATGGATAATCATCGGTACTATTGTTGTCCAAACGGAAAAGGTGATTCCTCATCGGATTCCTCGTCGGAGCACAGTTGGCATTCATTTCTTTTTCCCTGGCTTTGGCTTGGTATCGCCGCCGAGCCGCACTTCGAGCACCCTTGGCACGAGTTCGTGATGAAGTGGACACCGAAAAAGCATTGCCCGCCCTTGAGGGCTCACTGTCCTAGAAGTTACGACTGGTACAAGCCACCTAAACACTGCGACGACGATCATGAATGCGACCAATCGGAAAAGTGTTGTTACGATGTGTGTCTGGAACACAAGACGTGCAAAGATGCGGAATAGACGTTCCTATAATATTTTATCGATAAAAATAGTTGTTACTAATAGGCAAGTAATTTTAGTTAATTTAAGGTATGATAACACGTGAAAACTGTTGCAAATTGTACAGATCGTTCCGTATGTCAATGAATGATAATATCTTGATTGCTACAATAAAAGAAATGAGATACAAAAACATTAAATTTCATATAAATTAAGTTTTCATATATGTATAATTTTTATTCACACTTGACACAATTTTTTAATATATGTTATTTATATTTTTATAGGAAAACAGATTTAAGCAATACAAAATATTGCGTGTAAGGTATATAAAGTTTTAAAACATATATATGTATAGTTAAAGTTAATTTCTTCTAAATTGTTCTAAAGTGTATAATTATTTTAGCATAAGACATTGTCTAATAAAAAAAATAAAAAGTAATTTAAAAATAATGTTGCATTGTTTTTTTTTTACAGAAAATAAAATCTATTTTTCAATTCTTATTAATTTATATATCATTTTGCCTGTATACGAACAGAGAATATATAACATATACTCGCATATTTAATATATATAATTATATATAATTTTTTTATCGAAAATATACATAAAATAATTGTCATATTATAATTAACTTTGTATTATCGGCACTTTGTCAACGTAGCACAGAACGGAACCAAAAACGTCTGCCGCGTTATCCGTCGAAAATATTGGTGGCTACGTAGTTTCGTATACGTTGAGGCGCTGATAAACTGCAGTTCCCGAAACGCGAGCAATGCGAGCATGTCCGCGAACATCTCTCGAGCTCGGGCCTCTCTTTAGCACAGAAGTCGGTAGCAGCAGCATCAGCAGCAGCAGCAGCAGTGGCAAGTAAAATTATCGCGAGAGAAGATGATAGTGACGGTGGCTTCGGTGCGTCAACAGCTCAGTAATTTGGCGCATTCCGGCGGCTCCCACAAAGATCAAGCCGAGAAGTATGTGCGTCGAACGAAACCGAGTCCCGATCCCATTGTTTGTATGTTCACGAGCGAACTGTTCTCTGTTTAGATACCGCTCTACTCTAGATACGATATTATGTTCTTCCGGCGAGGAGCAAGTCGATGCCCTGAAGACGTTTATCGAAGCAAGTACGTTATTTTTATCCCGCTAGAATTTTGCACGGAGAAGCGTCGGATTTATAAACGTCCTTCGAAAAATTTACACGAGACCTGCATGACTTGACACACCGCGGACAGGTTATAAGAGGAGTTCTTTAAAACGCGGGCGCGTGAGAGATGGATTACTCCAATTACAAAATTTATAATTGAACAATACATTGTTTCATCGTAAGATGATATAATACAATATTTGTAATACTTAACGTATGTGAGATGAGATTAGAATACCGATCATAATTTAATGCTACAACACAGATAATTAATGCATTATATTTTGTTAATGTATTTCATGTTTGGAGGAACAATCCTTTTAGATAAATTTTTATTCTAGTTGTGAACGAAAATGTAAGCTTGGTAATCTCAAGACAAGTATTGACCGATGTCAGCAGCCGTTTATTGTTTTTACCTGATGAAATATCAAAGGCTGTTTCACATTATACACTGGACAAGGTAAATTAGTATTTTTAGGTTGATTGTGAAGCAAAAATGAGCTATAATAATTGAAATATTAAAGTTTAGATATTAAATTAAATATTAAATTTTGATTGAAAATTAATGTGATGTTTTATACAGGTTCAACCACGTGTAATCTCGTTTGAAGAACAAGTAGCTAGCATAAGGCAACATTTAGCTGATATTTATGAACGTAATCAGAACTGGCGAGAAGCTGCAAACGTTTTAGTTGGAATACCACTGGAAACAGGACAAAAGTAACATATACATATACATGTCAAGTCCTGTTATAATTTACACATGTGATATTAACAAAATTAATCATTTTAGGCAGTATACAATTGATTACAAACTCGAGACTTATCTCAAAATTGCTAGATTATACTTGGAAGACGATGATCCAGTACAAGCTGAAGCATTCATCAATCGTGCGTCACTTTTACAGGTAATTTCTTTGTTGCTTCTGCCATAAATTTATTTTCTTGTTTTATTTATTTAATTCTTTCTTTATTATTCCTTAGGCTGAGTCTAAAAATGAACAGTTACAAATTTATTATAAAGTGTGCTATGCAAGAGTACTAGATTATAGAAGAAAGTTTATAGAAGCAGCTCAGAGGTACAATGAATTATCATATAGGTCCATCATTCATGAAGATGAACGCATGACTGCTCTTAGAAATGCATTGATTTGCACAGTATTGGCTTCTGCAGGCAAGCAATTGTTCAATTGCACCACGCCCTACTTCTTGAACTGTTGTTCACATTGTTCTTCTTACAGGACAACAGAGAAGTCGGATGTTGGCTACATTGTTCAAAGACGAACGCTGCCAACAACTTCCCGCTTATTCAATTCTCGAAAAAATGTATTTGGATCGTATTATTCGACGTTCTGAGTTGCAAGAATTTGAAGCGTTGTTGCAACCCCATCAGAAAGCATGTACCATCGACGGATTAGGCTCTACTATACTAGATCGTGCCGTTATCGAGCATAATTTATTGTCTGCTAGTAAATTGTACAACAATATCTCGTTTGAAGAATTAGGCGCATTGTTGGATATTCCTCCTACTAAAGCGGAAAAAATTGCCAGCCAAATGATTACCGAAAGCAGAATGAATGGCTATATAGATCAAATCGATTCCATAGTACATTTTGAAAGTAAGTTGCTTTGAGTTATTAACTTTAATACATGGATGTTTTTTTAGCCGAGCGCGTTATTTTTTTTTCTTCCAATGTGAAAAGAAAAAATAAAAATGTCAAAAATTCAGCTAAAAACAGGCTTTACGTGTTGCTCTTCACATAATTAGAAGTTTTAATAAATGTATCTTATTTTTCCTGCTTACAGCACGTGAGACTTTACCTACATGGGACAAACAGATACAATCGCTATGTTATCAAGTGAATCAAATAATCGAAAAAATAGCTCAAACGGAGCCAGAATGGATCGCAAAAGCAATGGATGATCAGATGGTGCATTAATATAGATTTTGTTTAATGGAGAAATGTCAAATATGGAATACGGGAATCATTTACAATATGTACACGACACAGTCAGCCAAAATAGTGAATATTTATATAGCTCATCGTTGAGACACAAATATCATCCAAATTCCATGCACGCTCACTTGATTATTTTTCCACAAAATTTTCCGGGAATATATACGCATTGTTTTTAGAATTTACAGTAATATTGCGTACCTAAACTGTGTTAAATTGGCATTACATCCTTTTAATGTTTTGCAATACCAATTTCACCATTTCGCAATGCTCATTAAAAAATGTAACAAAAAAATTAATCATAATTTTACCATACAAATGAATTCAAATTTACTAAAAAAAATGTTTAACTGTTTATTTGCAGTTGATTTAAATAAGATCATTGTAGATGAGAAAAACAATGTAAGTTCTTCTTGTAAATAAATCACATTCGTACTTCGTATAATTTTCTTTACTGAACCCATACATAATTGATAATAATTATCGAGGAGAAATAAAACCCACTTTTATCCGACAAACAATTATTATTTCCTATATAAAATAAAGCAATGGAATTGTACATAGATGCACAGTACTTCTTTTTTGAAAAAAAATTTGACATATCTATATAAAACTATACATGAAAATTCTGTAAAGGAATATACTTTGGTTAATATCTGAGGCAAACATCAAAATTTAGCCAAACTGGCAGTATATTTCTTAACAAGAAACAGATGCGAAAACACCTGTTCTTTATAATAAGAGAATAGTAGTTTCTAACATTGTAATCTATACAAGTTCATAGAGTTGCATTATTTATATTCGAGAAGGCATCATAATTTATTTTTTATATTATGTATGACGATGTGTGTTAAACAGAAATAATGAAAATACATTTACTATCAATCAATCATATTATTAACACTATTTGGTTGCATAAAAATATGCATCATACATCCTAATCTGGTCCTATCCAGCAAGAGATAAAATTTGTGATTTACAAAGTTCGATACCTAATTGAAACAATGTTGATTATTGATTAACGTTCCATAAAAATATTTTGCATTACTTGAAAATTATAATATTCACACATGTAGTAATATATAATAATAATCGAATACGAAGCACGATACAAAAATATTCTTCATATGGATATTTATACTGTAAAATAAACTGACAAGATTTTTTCATGTTGTAAATATCTTATCTATTATGTTTTTATTAATGTTGATTTTGCTATTGCCTTTTCTCTTTTTCTTCCCTCCCGCCCCTCCATTTTATCTTACTCCAGCATATTATTCCGATTTTTATGGAAAGAATTTCAGTCGACAGGAACTGACAAAAAAATTACGTATGGAACTTTAATACGACTAACAGTACAAACTTATACGCGTAATTGCGATTTTATATTGTTCACAAGAAATATTGTTGATTCATGGTCATGATTGTGTATAATATAGACTAATGTGCTTGTTAACTAATTTCCAATGATATTTTGATGTGGCATCTAGTCAAGGATTAAACTATCTACATATAGATAATACTTTATTTGAAGCATGTACTGTCACGCCGATCTTGTGACACAAAGGTCACAAAATATTTATTCGTATGGGATAAAATTTTGCTTTTTCGTAATAGCATTACTCTTTATATGATACGTATTTAAGCCTGAAGATCTAATGCAACGCCATACTTGTGGCCACCAGAACCAAAGTTCTTCCCGTCAATATTGGTAGAAAGAGTCAAAGTTACACCTGTAAATAAAAACATTTAGTAATTAAGCTATTTTTTAAATATATGTATACACCTCTACAAGATTCATCAACTTAACAACTATATATTGCATAAACTATTATAGACTATTGTGAAGTTGTCACTCTGCCAAAAACTTATTCTCTTCAGTATGACAAGTTATTTATAGAATGTTTTTACCGCAAACAACATCATGTACTTTTTCTCATTAAACTTGCCAAATGTACTATGTCAAGCATTTTCAAATTTATAAATAAAATTATTTACACAAGATTTACGTTGTGCATTTTGCACTAGTAAAGATTTTAAGATATCTTTCTAACGTTCCAATTTTTAAAAGAAAACATTTTTTTTAATTATTACGTACCATCCCGTAGTTTCTGTTGATATCCCAAACCTATTTGAAGATTAGAATTCACTTTGGCTCTAATGCTAGCATCATTGTCAAGATTATACTTTGCACCAATACCAAATTGTGTTACGTTATTACTGGAATTATACGCCAAATTAATTGCTCCCTCCAATTCCGGTTTTATTTTATGGTAAATGGAGCTATTAAATTCGCGGCCGTTATCCCTGAAAAAATTTTTTAAATATTGTATTTAAATGTTACTTGAATAAAAAAATATTTCACAATAGTATATTTTCGTTATTATACTTACACGGCGCTGTGAAGAGTAAAATCAGAAGCCGTAAAGCCAAGAGCAAAGTTGTTCCTTGTAAGTTTGTTCCTCTGTGAATCAAAAGATGCTTGATAGCCAGCCAGCCAGCCTGCAAAATACAGAAAATATTGAATCATAATACTTTTAAGTAATACAATTAACATTTGTCAAATAACAAGCTTACTTTTTTATTCATAAAACATTCCACTTGTTCAGAACAAGAAAATAAATATTTGGAACAAAAGGATGGGCACATAGAAGATTAAAAATCTAAATTGAAACTTTTTTCACCAGTTATCAAAGAGATTAATTAATATTATAAAATTTTAATGCCGATAAGAAATACTGTAATTTGAATGTAATAAATTTACCTTGATAACCCACGACAGCCGAGGCATAAATTAAAGGTCCAGCGGACAAACTAAGATCAAAATCAGCATTTGCAGATACACTTTCATGCTTATAAGTTGTCTTCAGTTTTCCAGTTTTTGAGCTGTAAGTATTAAAATAAGTACAAATAAATCCAAATATTATAAATCATAGACTATTTAAATTTTCAACACTACATGGTATCTTACCCAGTTTGTGGGGAAAAGGTACAGCTGTAACCAACCGTGAGACCATTGAGCAACTTATTGGCAAGAGTGACCTCAGTCCCAAGGGTATTGTCAGTATTCCACTTCTCACTAAACGTCAGTCCATGTTCCTTGAACTTGTACTTGGTTTCCAAGTTACCAAACACTTTTCCCGTGTCCTGATTGGATACACCACCGCAGCAGAACTCTACGTCTGAATTGGTCTTGGTCTTCACATCCAGTTTAAACAGACCAAAGTGATAGCCTTGACCGAACACATCGCGAGCGCTCTTTCCCAGGTCGTTGTACGTTGGAGGAGACATGTTCTGCAATGTCATAAAAATATCTTATTAATGCTATTGTCTGCTCTATTGACGATTATATCTGGCCTAGAACTGATTAAAGAAAGACAGAGAGGGCTCAACAATCATAACAAAATAGTGGTTTAAATTTAATCTCGGATACATATGCCAATAATGTACTCTGTTCTATATGGTAAACGCATATACATGTACATTAATTCATTCAAGGACAAAGAAAAAAAACGTTTACACATACGGACGTGCAGGTTCACTAGGCGACTTGGACCGTGCCACGTCAGAGTTCACGAGTAAAACGGAGGTTCTTTTTGAATCGTAAAAAAAAAACTGAGTCACTGTCACCAAGAGCCTAACGCAAATAATTGACAACGATAACAGGCGTCACGAGATGTAATTCGCAACGCGCGTACGGAACGGAATAGTATTGACCTGTCTTTCGCAAGTATTACATAAGCCCAACCAACCGATACCGTCGTTCCAATCGTTCAGAATTCTAACTTGGAAGTCGCTTCGCACGCCGCCGCACATCGAAGGAACAGCCTTTAATCGTCCGGCAACGCGGTCCCCCTAGAGAAACCCCAATTCGAACGTTCGGCCGGGAAATGCGTCGCGCGAGTCACGGCAAACGACATCACGATCGTGATGCCGGTTTCCCACAACGAGGACCGAGAGAGGACCCGTTTCTCTCCCCGACTCTAGCTTTTCTCTCTCGCGTCCAACACCCTTCGCGGATCGTCCTCGGATCGAATCCCTGCAAGCTCGCGACGCGATGGATCACCCGTTGAGAGGAATAAATACTGTGGCGAGGATATACTTACAATTCCTGGTGGGCACAAGACGGTGAGATGTGCAACTCTTTCACGCGCAACTTCGCGACACGAGAGAGACGAGACAGAGAGGGAGCAGGGGCCAGCCGCCAGGGAGAGAGAGTCCGCGACCCACGGACGGACAGTGGCCGCGCATGCGCGACGACGTTGCGCGTGAAAAAGCGCCCGGCCTATTTCCATGCGATCGAGGCGACGGCGCTTCGCAACGCGCGTTGTTCGACGATTTTTTACGTCCGAATGACAAAATTTAGGAACGTCCAAACCGCGAGCTCCGCGAACTCCACGATCAGGACATAATCAAACTTCGAATTTTCAAACGAACTCGAGCGAGAATTCGTATTCATTGTGAACGAAAAACGCGAGCTCGACTTCGACCTGAAGTCAGTTCCGATAGATCGAACAATTTGAACTATTCAAATCTGCCTTATATGGGATAACTTTTTTCTTATCAACAACTAAGAAAGATTTTATAATAAATAATAACTAAAAATAAGAAAAAAATTAAAGAATATAAATCAAACTTCCCTACTATTTTATTATTACATATACGTATATTGTATATTTAATTTTGCAAATTAGGATTCATAATTGGGACCATTATATAATTCTAATCTATGATTGTAAATATAATTCTAAATTTCATTGATTATAATTTTACAAATTTTTTATAAATAAATTATACAGTCGTTTTAACCTAATATCTTCCTTCCCATGTTAAACAATAAAAAATTAATGACTTTATCCATTGATAATTATTTAGATTTGATAGATCGAACTGTTCAAACAATTCGGATAAATGACAAACTTGGATTAATTCGACCGACAAAGTTGTTTGCAATAAAATTTTTACAATAATAAAATTTTAATCTACGATTATAATAAAAATTTTAATTTAATTAATTATATATAATTAATATTAATATAATTCTAAATTGCATCATTACAATTCACCATTCTTAATCTAATCTTCTTGCATACATGTTGAATGACGAAACATTCATTGAACTTTGTTCTTTGACAAGTTAATCGGAATTTGGTTGAAACTATTTTTCAAACTTTTAAGATTGATTTATAAATGTCGAGTTTTTAATTTCAAGTATTTTTTATATAATTTTGTATTTCACAATTATAAAGTCTGATATAAGTATCGCAATTTGAAGATTGACAACACGCTGTTGAAAATTTATAACCGAGAAATTACGATAAATGACGCACGAGAAAATCGTATTCATAGTGCAGCGGAAAATGGCGGAAGCCTTTAGACCTTTTGTACGTTTAGAGTACCAAAAATATATCAGCCGCGTAGTCGCGACGTTTCCAATCGTAATGCGTCGTGTCTGAAAGCGGCGCAAATTTCGCTAGTCGCCTAGTACGAACTAGATTGTACCATTGCCAGAGCTTACGCGCGATATTTTTAATAAGCCGAGAATATAAAGCGCGCGCCAAGCTCGGTCTGCGACTCAGTTCAAGTACTGGCCATCGATGCGGCATCAGCGTCTCATTATATAAACATGTCACAAGAAGCGGTATGTTCTTAGTAATACTTGGATCAATATCTCTGATTAACTTAATTGAGTTGAGTTCAGTGACACTTCTTGTTAAAGATAACTTTTGATATTTTCTTATTGAGATATATATACAGAAAAAAGATTAAGAACGATGAATCATAGTTATACATTTTGCTGCAAGCAATTTTATCAATGAATCAATCGTCGAATTAATTGGAATTTGACCAACATCGTCCCTTGGATAAATCTATTTTTATCTATTCACAAATGTTTTTACGACTTAAAAATTATATTAGCCTGTGTGCAATTTGTGCAATGTTATTTCAGTTCCAGTGAACATATCCCAAATCCCAACACATGATTTGACACACATCACGATAAAGTCAAGATGATATCAAAATTTGCCTGAGTCTTGATATCAAATTTTAATCAAGTTGACGTCTTGACCTTATCATGATAATCTTAGTTGGGATTAATCTTATTATATTCTCTACATGTTTTAGACAAGTGATGTATCCGCATCGCAAGCGTACAAAGTGCTGCAGAATGATCAGGTTGGCAGGTAAGAAGAAAAAAAAGCAGAATTGATAAATAGTTCAATCTGAAATAAAATATGAGATCGGAAGTCTACTACCTTTAGACAGAGAGGAAGTACTCTCTTAATGAGAGAGACGGTACATTAAGTCGTTCGGGGTAAATTAAACACCTACACTCTCTAAGTTACGATCAGTGAAAAATCATTGAAATCAGTGAAAATACCTTGATTTCAATGGTATACTTAAACTTGTCAATTAGTGAATTAAATACACTAATCTTTCAATGATTATACATTAATTCTGAAGTAAAAATTACTAAAAGCCAGTGGATGCTCACTAAAATTACCACAGTTGTTATAAGTATACCACTGCAAATTAGTGAAAATACACTGATTACAATTTAGAGAGCAGAATTATCGAAATCGGATGAATGAACGAATACACATGATTCATACAGTAATATAAAATAATGATTTAAATCGCTCAAATACAAGATATAAAAAATAGAAAAATTTTAAAACATAGAATAAAGAAAAGAGAGATTTTACAAAAGGATTTTCGAAAGAAATAAATGTGCTGCGACGTGGAAAAGATCATATCGGTTTTTTTTCGCGCGATTGGAGTGCAATTAATTTAACGCACGTATTCTAATCAGATGTTTATACAGAAGAAAATTGCATTCGATACTTGCAGATACATGGTCACGAGCAGAGAATTACAGGCTGGTGAAGAAATCGTTACAGAAATGCCTTTTGTTATCGGGCCGAAAGCATGCACTTATCCCTTGTGCCTCTCCTGCTATACACCTTGGCCACCTGAACCGGATGACAAACCGCTATGTTCCAAGTGCGGATGGCCCGTCTGCGGCCAAGAATGTGAGAATGCTCCGCAACATAAAGATTACGAGTGTCAGGTGAGTGAGGCTCATCTCCATTAAAAAAGTTCTAAACAGTTTCTACCTTAGAATGCCATTTTCGCATTTTTCTCACATTGATACTTTACTTTGATGATAATTCACCCGCATAATTAAGAGTGTTTTTACACTTAAAAAATTTTTTTACATTTTTTTCTACTTTACAGGTCGCAAGATTTTAAAATAAGTGAATTAACATTGTTTTAATGTAAAAAATCTTATTAAACATTATTTTAAACTATCAAAATTTTTATAACAGAACTATACTAAACTTGAATTAGATAAAAATTTAGATAAAAATTTACCCACAGTAGCATTCTAGGAAATAGTCTGTAAATTTACCTTTTAACAAGTGACGATTAAGTTATGGAAACTGCTTTGCAGTACATGATCTCTTTAAATCCATAAAGTTGCAGATAGCAATATACATTTGCTCAATTTGCGCCTGTTCGTTTTTTTTTTTTTTCGATATTGTATTTGGCATATCTAAAGGTCTATTTTCTTCGACAGGTGTTTGCACAAGCCAACGAGAAATTTAACGTAGACGCCGCGTTGAACGGAAACAACGAAAATGGCGTTCCGCAATTAGAATGCATAACACCATTGAGACTATTGTTGGAGTCGGAGAGAAACGTCGAGAGATGGAACAAAGAGGTGAAAGATATGGAGACGCATAATAAGATAAGGTCTCAAAAGGTGCAATGGAAATCAGATCACATCAATATCGTGGATTATTTGAGAAAACGGCTCAAACTCGACAGGTATATTGTTATTCTTTGCTCATATTCCCTGTGACGTAAAACTGCGTTCTTCGAAATGCACATTTCGGATGCAGATTTTCAGAGGAATATATACAAACAATATGCGGTATCTTGGAAATTAATACGTTTGAAGTACGAACAGCGAAAGGGTTCAGCGCACGTGGTCTCTATCCGACAGTCGCTCTGATGAATCACTCGTGTGTCTCGAACACGTCTCACAGCATCTCGCCAGTTGATTACAGGTACATAAACTTGCCCACTTGAACATAATCAAGTAAAAATGTAATTCTTGACAACAATACACAACACTGCAGCTACCACCGGTAAAAAAAAGGTATAAGCGGCAATCTTAAGCAGCAACGATTCTCATTTACTTACTTTACTTGCTACACGCTCGTGAACAGTCCTTCCGCAATTAATTCGCGTGCTGCGCGCGATCCCCCAGGAAATCTCACGCGGTTTATTATGCTGATGAAGATACGCCCTGTATTAAATGAGAATAACAATTATGTACGCGGTTCTTCTTTGCGTCTGCAGGATACGGCTGCGTACCACGCTTAAGATACCCGCGGGCGGTGAACTTTATGCGAGTTACACACACTCGTTACTTCCGACGATGCTACGAAGGGAGCATCTGCTCGAGGGCAAGCACTTTGAGTGCGCGTGCCCGCGATGCTCGGATCCTACGGAGCTGGGCACCCATATGTCCTCGCTGAAATGTAACAAATGCGATAATGGAATTGTCTTACCGTTGGATTCATTAGGTATCGCGATAATTTTTCTTTAGGACTGAAATCGGTACAATTTCATTCATTCAAATTATTACAATCGTGCGATAATAATTCTTATGCTCATTCGCGAATAAATGAAATACAAGAATTGACCAAAATTCTTTACTTACAGTGTCAAAAAGTGAAATTATATCGATTTCACGCAATATTTGGCGATAATATGACATTAACAAAAATTTCAAGCTTACGAAAAAAATAACTACTGGAGTATCTAAAAATTTAGCTAAATATATATAGATCAGAAAATAATTTTATATTGGAATCATCTTACATCTGAATGATCAATTTTTTTTTAGATTCAGAAAGTACATGGAAGTGTACGCACTGTGAATTTTCCACCAGCGGTCGCGCAGTGCGCAAAATTTTCCAGATTATTCAAGCGGAAGTAGACGCCGCTGAATCTATCAGTGGAGCCGACGGAGCCGATGCGATTCACGAAAGGGAAATCGTTATTAAAAAATATCGATCGGTTTTACATCCTCGTCATGCCTTTCTTTCGATGTTAAGGTACGAACCGCACTTACAAATAACTTTAATATAAAAATAATTAATTTTGGCTTAATTGATTTCAATTAACTTCAATCTTTAGAATTTAATTTAACATCGTTTCTCCAAATCTGCAAATAACTGGAAATCTGATAGTACATTAACGAATAGTTTTAATTATTTACATTTTTGCACATTTTTCACATAAAAAAATTCTAAACTGCAAGATATAATATTTCTTAGGCACTCATTAACTCAAATGTACGGTCGGGTCGACGAGTACTTATTGGACGATTTACCGGATGTTGTATTGGAGCATAAAGTCGACATGTGTCGTTTATTGCTTCAAGTATTGGACGTTGTGGAGCCTGGATACAGTCGTGTAAGAGGTATGTACTTCTTAAATATATTACTAATTAAAGGAAAGAGATATAACTTTATTTACCTATTTGGTAGGCATGACGTTGTACGAGTTACACGCACCGTTATTATTTTTGGCGAAAGGTCAGTGGAATGCCGGTGTCATTGACGAGGCCGGACTGAAATCTAAAATGACAGAAGCTGCGAATATCCTAAAAGAGGCGGCTACAATATTAACCTTGGAGTCAACGGAAACATCCGAAGGACAAATAGGACTTGTTGCAAAAGACTCTCTAGTACAACTGGAACAATCTATAAATGATTTATAAATATCTGTAAAATCTCGTTATACAAACATATTATATATTATATTAATAAATACAGTATTTCTCGAGATCTTTTATTACTGGCTACCAATTTCATATAATTATAATATTGTAATTATTTGTTAAGATTATTTATCAAGAAAAATAATTTTATGAAGCAGCTAGAAGAAAAAATTGTATGAAAAATGTTTGTACATTTTTTATTTGCAGGAAGCTATGATAGTAACTGCTAACATAGAAATGTACATTAGAAGAATAAAAAAAGATTTTTTTAAATTATTCTAAATATTCCAAATATGTACACAATTATTCTGATTTCTTGAAAATATTATATATTTCAATAAATTTTAATGTATTATTATTGAATTATTTCCGTATAAAAAATGTCTCAACCGATTCAAATAATAAAGAAAAATGCAATTTTAAGAATATTTCTGATTCTATAATATATGTATAACATGTATGTAATAAAATTACATAAAATTATTCAGCGACATTAATTTTTAACAAGATATTTTGAAAAAATCTAGTAAGTTTTTCCTTCGTCTGTCTTATTTTTTATATATTGTGTATATAACAAATTTAATAAACCAATTAATTAAATGTAGAGCTATTGGGTAGAAATAAAGACATTTGCAACGCTAACGTTGCTAACGCGTATACCATGTTCTGTACATTAGAGATTGCACGCAATGCCACGCGGTGTCTAATAATACAGCACATCGTGTGAGTGCCTGAGGAAGACGGTTCATATTACTGATGTCCGCTTGCTGATACCACTTTACAGGTCGACAATCGCTAACTTGAAGAAAGTAATCTGGAAATATGACGCCCACTGTGAAGTATAAGGTTGCGCATTCGAATAAGCTTGGAAGGTAATTATAATTTAACTCAAATACTGATATGTCCTTCTGCGTAATTTACTAATTGCTGTATAATCAAATTGTGACGCAGTCACGAGACACAGTGTTTATTTGAAAACACTGTCTTATTATTTACACACGTTTTTCCTTATAATTAAAAGTAGTTCTTGTTAAAATTTTTACTAAACAATTTTAATACAACTAAAAATAACAGAAAAAAATAATTAATTCTTTATATATTAATAATTTTATTCTTAAAGTAAATTTAGAATTTTTTTCACTTACAAAATAAATATGTTTGTCTATTGAAATAATTGTGTCTAGTTTTGCATATCTACAATTATTTTTGTAAATTATATCTTTCGTTTATAAGGTATCTCGTGACAACTAAAAACATAGCGCCAGGAGAAGTTATTATTCGAGAGGAACCGATCGCGGTTGGTCCGATGATATACAAAAAGGATTGTTTTTGCTTTGCCTGTATGCGCATGTTGCCAAAAATTGGCGAAGAAAAACACTACATTTGTTCCAGATGTAACTTTGCACCGTTGTGCAGCGTAGCATGTGAGGTAACAAGTCGGAATAATATGTTACATTCAGCAATTCTTAAAGATGTCTGGAAAAGAATTTATCAAGGAATTTGTTATGAAGGAAAGAAGTATTTTTTCGCTAATCTGTGCTAAATAAACTCCAATGATATAGTAACTTCGCTGCTGGTTAAAATAATAAAATTTAAACTTCTGCAAGCAAAATTACTCGTTTAAAATATATGTGATCAGTGGATGCACGAAATTGTGATCATTTATGTTTATTTTTATCAATGTAGATTAATTTTAATCTTGGTTTAAGTTATACTTTATCCTTTTCTAATTTTTAAAACTAGAAAAAAAATAAAAAATAAATTAAATCATTATTAAAGCTAATCTGTATTAATAAAAATAGACATTAAAGAGAACAAAAATAAAGTTTGAGAATCGCTGCGTTACGTAACGTCACGAAATAGTGACTTTCGAAGTAGCACTTCTAATCTCTTTTTTCCTATCTTTGAAGATACGAACGAATCATCACATAAATGAAGAATGCCAAATATTTAAGGATAATCAAGATCTATTGGCGGAAAGCAAAATTGATGCGGCAGGAATTTTACTAGCCTTACGGCTATGGCTAATAAAACACAAGAATCCAGCTGTATGGGAGAAAATAGATCATATGGAAGCTCATTTGGATAAAAGGATTGGTACATCCATTTGGAACGACAGAGAAGTCAATGTTGTAAATGTGAGTTTTGTATAAATCAAATTTTTACATCGTTCATTGACTACAATGACATAACTAAAAAGTCATGATTTTTTTTAGTTATCTGTAAGAAAAAAAATAATTCTAATAAGAATTTAATACACAAGAAGTTAATAATACTTTTATTTTTGTACAATTAATAGATCAAATAGTTACACCAAAATTGCCAAATTTAAAAATAATATTACAAAGTGTTAATAATTCAAATTATTCAAACTGAAAATTTGTTTTTTTCTTTATATAATTGCAGTAAATGAGCGATATTAAATATTCAAACTACCAGTTACCTAAAGAACATGTTAGATAACTACAACAGTCACTGAATAATCATCAGTAAATATTTGTTTAAAAAATATTAAAAATAATAAAGCTTTTAAAAATGCAAATTGATATTTTTAAAAACTAATTTTATACAGATTTCATAAAATACCATTTTTTACCAAAAAATGTAATTAAAATAGCTTATTTTTGTTTATATATTCATTGACTGATATAGTGATTCTACATAAATATTTTTGAGATATTTACCCAAGAGATTTCTTCATATATTCGAAATCATTCAAGATGTTTAGATCCCATTCTGTACATGTATGTGATATAGGTAATCCGAAAGATTCGCATGCCTAATGAGATTGAGCCGCCAAGTACGGAATTAATGCAGAAATTGTGCGGAATTTTGGATGTGAATGCCTTCGAATTGCGATCACCTGACTCTCTTGATGGTCTTGTTCTGCGAGGTTTATACATCGAAGCGACCCTGATGGCTCATGACTGCAGAGGCAACACTCACATTACTGTGGATAACAATTTTCTGTTGACCGTTTATGCGAGCGTAGCGATCAAACAGGACGAAGCTATTCTTTTCAATTATACCTCATCGCTGCTAGTTAGTTAAAAATGCATAAAATATATATTTATAATATTCATATAATAAAATATATAATTATATATTATAGATATATTTAAAAAATCTAACAAAATTAATATTTTGCTTTCTTTATCTGTGCTGACATAATTCAAAATTATTTAACGATTTACTTAAAAAGCTATATCTTTTCATTAAAAACATTTTTCTCTTTTTTTTTCTTCTAAAAGAGACTCTCGTTATATAATAAATAAACTTTCAAAATATTTTCTAATTTTATATACTATTGATATGTTTAACTAGGGTACAGCTGATAGAAAAGATTATCTTCGAAAAGGAAAGTATTTTGAATGCGAATGCTCTCTATGTATAGACCCGTATGAATTGCAGTCACATATGAGTAGTGTACTATGCCCGCGCTGTAAAAAAGGATTTGTAGGTATACAAGATACTTCTATCATCGATCCATATGAGCAAAGTCGATGGCAGTGTCAGGTGTGCAAGAGGACCTATGGTGGTCATCTTATTAGAGCTACATTGAACATATGCAGAACGCTCATCGACGAATGCGAGGACACTGATATAAAAGTTCGCAAAATATAAATCAATATTATATAGATCAAAATTAAACGTATTTAAAGCTTTACATTTTTTTCCCACAATGTTCGCACTTGATATTTTTCAGAAAATAGACAACTTACTTAAGAGATTATCCCGATCGCTGCATACAAATCATTTCCTAATGTTGTCTTTAAAACAGAAGTTATTGACAGCCTGCAGAAAAGAAATAACATCTCCTAATCCTCAAAAAAAGATTATACAAAAAATGTTAGATACGTGTAAGGAAGTCTGTAATGTTTTAGAAATAGTAGAACCTGGCATATCACGTTTAAAAGGTACGAAACGCATTATTGTTTACTTAAACCTTCTGTTCAAATTTCCTAGTATCATATTTTGAATCAATATGATAAGAAAACTATAAAAAGTAAAAAAAATTTCACAGAAAAGATTTTACCTTGACAAATGTGTTAAAGAAAAATTTCTAAATAAAATAATCAAGAAATAAAATACATTTTGAGTCAAGTAAATTCGAACGAAACGGCAGGGTTAATTCTATATACTGCATAATATTTCAATAACATAAATTTAAAATATTCTGAAAAAAGACAATACTTTACAATATTTTATTTTTAAGATTTTAAAGATATTTTTATGATGAGGAAAAGTATTTATCAATATTATAAACACTGATTTCAGGCATAATGTTATACGAGATGCATTTACCTGTAATAATATTGGCAAATCGATCTTATTCCGCGCGTGAAATCTCTTCAACGCAGTTGGCCTGTCAACTGGAAGAGGCAAGGAATCTTCTAAAAAAAGCTCTAACTATGCTTCTTTTGGAACCGCCAACTACGCCAGAAGGAAAATTGGTAAAGAGAGCGCTGGAAGAATTACGAACGTTAAATCAGAATATAAGCGACGTTAAATCTCTACCATCAGAAGAGTCCAAAGCTCATGTGCGTACAATGAGAAAACATCGTAAAAAAATCAAATAATCACATCTTATTCCATCCCAACATATTTTTAAACTGATATTGAAGATAATTTATAATTTTTCTTGTAAAAAAGACAGTATCAAAACAACATATTGCACACACACACACACACACACACACACACACACACACGCGCGCGCGCGCGCGCGCGCGCGCACATATATACACACACTAAATAAACAAAAAAATGTCATCACCCTTTGGTAATTTCTTTTTTATTCCTTAATAATATATAAAAGATAAGTGAACTAATCTTTCAAATATATTTTTTGTGTACAAAAAATCAATATAGTCATAAAAAAATCATAATTGTGTAAAATTTCGAAAAGTAATGTAATTTAATTATTCGTCATTTCAAAAAACAACTTTCTTTAAAAAAATTAACATTAAAATATTTATTAAAATTTAATTATAATCAAATCGCAAAATTTTAATTCAAATCTCTAGTTCAGATATTTTTCAGTCATTAATTATTACTAATAATTCATAATTATATCACATAATATTATATTGCTTTACATTGCACAAAGAGTTTATTATTATTATTATTATTATTATAAAAACGACAGAACATGTATTTGTAATTGTAATGTTATTTCTATATGGATTTAATAAATATATTTATACAAAATTTTAATTTCACACATTAATTTAGAAGCATAAGTAACACTCCGCGGAATTCTAAAATGATATATAATTTACACGTTTTACATAGAAAAAAATGTGCCTGCGCACAACACTAGAAGTTGTAAATTTTCGAAAATTTTCAATTTTATTATTGCATAAAAATATATGTCCAAAAAGATAAAATCACTCACGTTTCACCTTGCGTAATAATTATAGAAATAAGGTACGAATTGTAGCATTATTCACTTGTTTATCACTTCTGTTGTTCAATAACACTATTAGACTTGGCATTATTCAAGCAACTTTCATATGCAAATACTTTTGGAATGTCTTGCCCATAATATATTTTGGTATTGTGTGCCAATGCCTCATACTTCTTGAGCTCTAAGAATTCCTTGGACAAAAGTAGTTTATTTGCCTCAGCTTGCATTTTCATCTGGTAAAATTCGGCATCTGAACGGCTCTTTTGTCTTGCTAAATGCATCTCGTCCTCTATTGCAGCCATTTGTTGCAGAGATTCTTTTTCCATGATCTTTTGATTATACTGAATCTTTGCAACTAGTGCTTCTTTCTCAGCTTCAATGATAGCTTTTTTGCGATCGGTCTCAGCATCTTTCTCTACTAATTTTTGATGTTGAGTGGATATTAACAGTTTCGTTTTTTCTGCTTCCCTAGATAATTTAAAATGTTATGTATGTAAAAATGAATTAATATTTAAAATAGAAATATATATTTAAAAAATTAAATGTAATAAATTAATTAATTATAAAATGTTTACTTACATTAATTCATAGTTTTTCCTTATTGTTTCGGGAATTTTTGGTTTTGTTACTCTTACAGCCTGTATATTAAGACCAGGCGCTAATTCATTTAAATCTCTTTGAAGTGCAGTCTTTAGATTCTCATCGATTTGATCAAACAAATCAATGTATACTTCATGTAATGTATGTATAGAACAAAATTGATTCAACTCATGGTGTATCTTGTTAAAAATTAAAGTGCGATCGTAATCTGCCGTAAAGTTTTTTACCATGTTGTAGACTACGAAAAAATATATATGTTAATATAAATTGTCAAAATGAACAATTATATTAATATTCTTTAAGAAAAAATTTGTTCCACAATTTACCGCTATTTGCATCCAATATATTCACAACTTCTATACGATCAAAATAGATGATAACACCACCACTGGTTCCACATGGCACATTCTTCACTTCATCAGTCTGTAGTGTTACTTGAACTGAACGATACGTGGTCAGAAATGGTATCATCATGTGAAATCCTGGATTGCTCACTTGGGGCAACAATGCGCCACCCTGACAAATATTTATATAATTATCAACAGAAATTATGAAAAATAAGAGAACTTTTTGTTAAAAATAACTCACTCGAAAGTATACTCCTACATGGCCCTCCTCAATACGATGAAGGGAAAAGTTAAATACTATTGCAAAGCACACGAGAAAACAGATTGCTATGATTTTTTGGTCAAACATAGTCGCTCGTTTACAATACGCTGAAAAATACAGAAAAAAAAATGTACGTACATGAGACTGAATACCATATATAGTATCATATATAATAAATATAAAACAGGGCGAATACATGAAATAAATCCCGAGTTTGAGCGGTTTAAAATAACAGTATCACGTAAAATTAGTAATTACGTAACATACGAATATAAAACGGTAATTATATAGCATACAATTAGCAAATCCACCGCTGGCACGATTCCCCAAAATTCAAAACATCGAGAGAGGTTATCTTTTCGGTAATCGCATCGAGCAAGTGTAAATACCTCAATCTAGGACGAAGACCGTTTATTATAAAGTGATAATAGATGTGATTAGAACTGCAGATCACAGCATGGTTAATTTATATTTGCGAAATAAATCCCTCGACATTATTATTTCATCTGATAGCCATTAGTACATTAATTCTCCCGATTTCTTTTTCGATGAAGGTATCGACTTAAGGTAATATCGAAAACAACAATTGCTTTTTTTGCTTAATTTTTTAAAATTATTATTTCCACTAATGTAAATTAACTTTAATCTCAATTTTTAGAATAAAAAAAAGATAAAAACTAAGTTAAACCAAGATCAATGTTAATTTATCGATGAAAATAAATAAAAAGTTAGAATATAAATTAAATATTATAATTGTTGAGAGAATTCGAGTTAGACATATATACTTAATTACCACAAGATTTTTAAATATAGGGTGGAATGCACTGTCTTTTTGAGCAGGTTTAATTTGACGACGATACAATAACTAACAATATTTCAGATAAATACACGCTAATTAAATGTTGGTTCGTTACGACCAGGCTGACGAGAACTGAGTCTGAGCTCAAGATTCGACCGATCGCTTAACCGAGGTATTTTGTTATCAAAATAACCATAACTAAATAATTAGACATGTTTTGTTATATATATTTACGAAATCGAATCAATATTTATTAAAAAATATTGATTCGATTTCGAAATAAAAGTTTAGAATTTACAAAAAAGATATATAATATTTATCAATTTCAAAGCTATTTCTTATAAAGAGCTCAGATGAGACACATACATCATCTGAACACGTGGACGAATAACAAGACAACACGTGATTCCAATGAGACGTATGTACGCTAGCAATGTAATGAAAATAAAAGAGAAAATGACAACACGTAATTCCGAGTCGCTGCATATATAGGGTACTTTCCATTTAGTGACACAAGTCGACACAAGTGTGTCGTTCTATCTTTGTTACTCATTGAACATAAAAAAAGATAGAACGATGCTTGTGTCGACTTGTGTTACTAAATGGAAAGACCCATAGTGATGTGATGAAATAAAAGTGAATATATATTATTTATATGTTTTAATATCTATATATGTTTATAAAACATTTATAAAAATGAAGCTTAATGCTTATAAAAATAACTCGAAAAATAAAAAGCAGAGCATAAATCAAATGTAAAGAGAAAGTGACAGAAAGAATCATAATCGAAACTTAATGCTTTTCTATGTTTGAACTCTTACTTTATTTTCTCTAAAATTTTTTTAAGTATTAATAAATTTAATACAAGAAAATATAAAAAAATTAAAACAATATTTTAAATCCAAATCGAGTAAATCTAAATTAATCGATCGATTTAAATCGATTTTTTCGACTTATCGATAAGTATCGTTTATCTCTTTCTCTCAAACTGTACTTATTTCATTTTAAGTACAGATGGTCTGTTCTTTCTAGCTGCACTGTTGCACTGGTGCAATAAGTTAGAATAAGAAAAAATATACTTGTCTTACTTTAACTTATTGCACCAGTGCAACAGTGCAGCTAGAAAGAACAGACCAAGAAAGTACAGTGTAGTGCAATTTATGTGGAAAAAAAAACAGATCTGACATAAGATAACAAGGTTAGGTTCTCGAAGTCAGTGACGTAAAGTGACGTCGATTTGACAGTGCAACATAAATAATTTAATGGTGTGTTTATGTGTTTAATACTTCTTTCGTGATTTATTTGAAAAAAATGGAAGTCAAAACAAAGAGTGAACATTTGCTAGCTTTGAAAGGTAATTTATCGCGAAGCGAATTATGTTGCTTTGCAATCTTTTAGGCTAGAGACACTATATATTAACTATATAATCATTTTAATGCACGTACAACTAATTATGGCTACCTGGAGGATTCATTATATCTACTAATAAAATTGTAAATTGTTTTCCACAGTAATGAGATTGACACGACCTACCCTAGCGAGTCCTACAGTTGTTACTTGTGATTCTACAGATTTGCCAGGCAATACATTAAACAATGAACTTAAAAACGATTGCACAACATTGCAAGGCATGGAGGCACTTGCTATAGGCCAATTTATGGTACTGCCTCAAAGCTTTGGGTATGTCTTTTGCCTAAGGGTCAATTGTTCCAATTTATCAGAAAGCTTTATCCACTGGGTATTTTTTGTCTGTATTTATTTAAAAAGAAAGATAAAGATAGACACATGTTTACTTAAGTATAAGTAAGTTTATCCAGAGTTGGAGCAATTGACCCTAATAATTTTTATTTACATATATTTGTGACAAGACAGTATTAGAAATTATATTATTTCAGAAATATCTATTTAGGAGAGATATTCTCCAGTTATCTATGTGTTCATAATGGCAGTAATCAAGTGGTAAAAAATGTTACTGTGAAAGTAAGTTTAAATTATAATTTAAGGTTTATTTCCTAAAAGATGCTAATATCTTAATAAGTCATGTATTTTTATAATTGTCATTATTATATTTTTAACCTTGTTGGCTTTTGGATTTTATAGGCTGATTTACAAACAAGTACGCAAGTAATTCCACTCTCTAGCAATAACCTAGAGGGAAAAGAATTAGCACCTGATAGTACAGTGGATGAAGTTATTCACCATGAGGTTAAAGAAATAGGTACACATATGTAAGGATGTTTATAAATTTCTATATAAAAAATTATTCTTATCTTTAAATAAAAAATGGATACTTTTATTATATTTTTAGATTAGTTTGTGAAGTGTCTTATACAAATCAAATTGGACCTCCTCTATCATTCAGGAAATATTTCAAGTTTCAAGTAGTTAAACCACTGGATGTAAAGACCAAATTTTATAATGCAGAGGTAATATTTAAATATATATATTAATCTTATTATATAGAAATATAGTCTTACTATTTATTCTGTTGTATGTTCATAATAATATTTCTTAAAGTCAGATGAGATCTATCTAGAAGCACAAATACAAAATTTAACAGCTGGGCCAATTTGTTTAGAAAAGGTTGCCCTTGAATCATCTCATTTATTTAGTGGTAAGTTCTCACTGATTACAATGTTGACTAAGGATTTTTAATTTTAAACATGTTATATTTTAGTAACTACATTAAATACAAATGACGAGGGAAACTCTATTTATGGAAGTGTAAATCTATTAGATACAGGTTGTAGTAGACAATATCTGTACTGTTTAAAGCCACAATCGAGTTTGTTAAAAGATCTAAAAATGATGCAAAATGCCACAAATATTGGCAAATTGGATATTGTGTGGAGGAGCAATTTAGGAGAAAGAGGAAGATTGCAAACGAGTCAACTGCAGAGAATGGTATGTTGTATTGTTCCTCAACAATTAAGAATATGTATAAAGGTATTAATGTTATTTCAGGCCCCTGAATATGAAGATCTGAGAGTTATTGTAAAGGATATTCCTTTGAAGGCTTATCTTGAAGAACCAGTTAATTGCACATGCCATATAATAAATACATCGTAAGTGCAATTACAAATGCAAAAGTATATAACAAATTATATGTACACAAAATATGTTTTCTTTTGCTTTTTTTGTATAGAGAAAGAAGTATGGAATTATTATTAAGCTTAGAGTCAAATAATTCCATAGCTTGGTGCGGGATGTCTGACATAACAATTGGTACTTTGAAACCTGGAGCTTCCATGGATATACCTCTTTGTTTCATTACACTAGATACAGGCATTATTGTAAGTAAGATTTATTTATAGATTACAGGAAAAATATTAAATTCTTTACTAAATAACATTCTTTTACAGACCATTTCTGGTTTAAAACTTACGGACACATTTCTGAAAAGAGTCTATGACTATGACGATCTAGCACAAATTTTTGTTAATCAATTGGATTAAAAAATATGTATATGTAGCACTTTTATCAACATTTATTATTTATAAAAATTACAGCAAGATATATTGTTATGTAAAAATGAATGTAATGTTAATGGATGTATGTTACAGTTTACTCTTAAAAAAATGACAATGTTTATAAATATTCATCCAGCGATGATATTTTTTCAGTTTCACTGACTGCTCCTACTGCACATGCGAGTAACGTTTGAACGTCTCGCGGTTCGTTACCACCAAAAATATACCCATTGGCCTTATCCACTGCATTCTTCACTTGTAGCAATAACGCCTTGTTAGTAACGTCCAATGGTATGAAACTAACGAGACTGTAGTCTTCGATTATTGATACTAACGCAGCATTGAGTTTCTTGTATCTATAAAATATTACATCTATTTAGAAAATTTTTTTCTCAGTTTTTAATAAGTGTAATTTTATTTAACTTACTTTGCAGTAAAGGGATTTTCATCCAATTGTTCTAAAAGATATTTTAAATCCAGTACTTCGGTGTAAAAATCTACATTAAATGCTAGACGATCACTGAACTTTTTCATCTCGTCAAACTTTGTCATAATATTTACATGAGGCAAACCTATTTGTAACATTACTGTCGTGCAGAGAATTAAAGAGGACAGGTATTTTCCTACAAATTATAATTGCATTAAGAAATAAGCTGTAGTAATATAAATATATAATAGATTTTTTTTTAATTGAACAAATGCACTAATATCTACCAGGATCACTACAGTGATGCGAATCCACAAGATGTACACTGCATAATCTCACTAAATTCTGGTTTAAATTTTCCGCTATCTGACTCATCGACTTATGATGCGTATATAATTCAACCTATCACATTAACAACATATTATATGACACTGTCAGATATTAAATATATAGAAAAGAATAATTTTCTTAAGAAAAACAACTCACTTGACCGGGACAGTCAAAGATAAGATAGTGATCCTTTAAATTTAAAACTTTTGCAATAAGCCATTTGACATTGGTTTCTAAGAATTCCATACAGTAAACTAAGGCTCCATTTGGTCCAAGTCCAAAATGTGTCATAACTTCCTCATGTTTAATCAATTCAGATATATCTGCTGCTGGAGTGTACTCCATATTTTCATTTGCTGGATCTAAAATGTAGCAATTGTTTGCATATATTTAATTAGAAAAGAAAAACAATGAAATATTGAAATAACATTTTTATATACCAATATTAATAACAGCTACTTTTCTTCCAATGGACTCCAAAAATTTGGACATTGCATTGCAATATGTTGTTTTTCCACTACCAGGTGGGCCAATGACAAGCTGACCAAAAATTAAACTCATGATGATCCAATTGACATTACATTACCATGGTTTTATTTGATTTATAGCAGCAACAATGGATTTCAAAGTCACCAGGTTATAATTTTTTAGTGCTATTGACAGCAATAACGGTTTCTCAATGTTAATTTGTTGTGCTATGTATCTGGCAGCTACATGAACATCATTGTTGTCGCTGCCAAAAATAGTCCTGGCAATTTTAATTAAATAAATAACATATAATAATCAAATCATTATACGTACATGATAATTATTATATTATTGTAACAATGTTACTGATATGATTACAATGCTACTTACTTTATTGTAAACACATCGTTACTATAACCATTAATAGCGGATTCACGATTTATTGTCAACAATGTTCCAAACTTTTTAAAGTGCGTTACGATCAACAGAGTTCGGTTGCTGTAAAAACAGAAACGTGAAAACGCGGATAAATAAAAATTATTCAATAAGGAACATTATGAAAAGCTATTGAGTGTTATTATTTACACAAAAGTACGAGATCAGATATGCTATAGAAATTAGAAAAACAGGCTGAGAAAATTTCTTTGATCTCATTATCTGACAAGCGTCAGCAAAAAAAAATGTGTACAGATCATTGTACCTGTAGGGTTTTAAAACGATATCAGTGTGATGATCACCATTCGTAACGATACCACAGGTATGTTCACTCATATTTCTTTCGCATTATCAAACCAAAACTTCCAAGTCTTGCCATAACCTGCTCCGATTTTACGATGACAAATGCATGTGTGATGATGCCGCAGAAAGCGCCCTCGATCGGATACATATGGCAAGTATAGGCCTGTTCTTTTTCGCTGCACTGGTGCAATAAGTTAAAATGAGAAAAAATATATTGTTCTTACTCTAACCTGTTGCACCAGTGCAGCGAAAAAGAACAAGTTATATGTAAAACTCGATTCACCCCCAATTTATTCGATCCGATCGCAACACGCGCGAAATGGATTTACCACAGATTAATAGATTATTAGTCTGTGGATTTACTCAGATTGTTTAATTCCTAGTTATAATTTATATTTAAAGAGATTATAAAATCTTTTTTACTTGTTTATATGAAATATTCTTCTATTTAAAATAACACAATTTAAAAAAATTATTTTTTGTCTTTTCTATTAATAAATTAAAACTGTATAGAAGAAATGAAAAATATTTTACCTTTCGCCGCGCTTAGTTTCATTCATTTAAGAATCGCATAGTTGACGAAATAAAAAAACAAGTTGTGTATAATTATACGAAAACCCTTTTGATATAACACCGCGACATGCGAGTGCCACAGATTCGCGAGGAAAAAATAATTTAGGATCTAGAAACAGCCTGACTTCAAGTAGATTTTATTGAAATATATAAGGAATCTGTACCAGACAGAACTAAAATTACCGTTAAATTTGGTACTACCGGGGTTCACGTTATCGTATATGCCTGCGTAATCACTGCGTTATCGTTTCGTCTTTTTTTTTAAATCTCCCTTTTTCTCTTTTCTTATCTTATAAGTAGTTTGAATATAAGTACAGAAACAATATCGAAGGTACGCGCACAGTCTATTTTGAAGTTCTAAAGCTAAGAAAAGGATTCTTTTGTCTCTTTCTCTATACTTATATTACTTGCAATTTTACGTTTATAACTAAAGGAATAGGGAGGAGGAATTTCCGTTTCTCTTTATCTATGTACAATTGATAATTCAAAGATTTATGTAAGCCATCCTTCTCACGTGCTCCGCCCGCTATGGCGAAACGTACAGGTTTCGTTCAGCTATGTACAATTTTTCTTTTTACAGGAAATGCTTTCCATATGTATATATATATATTTCGTATATGTATATATATATATGTATGTATATATAAACCTATATACATACAAGTGGTTTACATTACACAACAATTGAAATGTGTACCGCAATCTTTTCCGCATTGATAATCGCAACGAATGTGTCAATCTAATCGCAAATTAATCGTTGAAAAAAAATGCGTATATTTAGATCTATTTTCTTTTATCATTTGTCTTCCAAGAAAAGTTAAAACTTGTTTTTGTAAAATTTCATTAAAATTTTGTCAAATTTCAATGTACGGTCGCGTTAGGATGTAGTTATCTGATGCGATCATCGTGTTAGAATTACGTGCAGGAAGTAATCGTACCGGGTACCGAACACGTTCTCAAATGAGATACATATTTCACATGTACATCTAATTACAAACTACACTAAAAATGTAGAAACCTAAAAATTTTCGTATTAGTTATAATAAATAAGCAACGTATATATTTAAATTTAACATGTATGTATGCATATTAAATATATATTAAATCTTACATATTTAATATATATTTAATTCAAGAAACTTTGTTCCTTTTTTTTTAACATAAACATGCTCACAGCAGGCGTTCAAGTGCGCTGTCATCTTCCGCTTCATCAAACAACCGCACTGCGTTTTAACAATGCCGTACGTGCTTAATACATGCGACAGGGAAGCAAAGACATCAATGTAATTTCGCAGTTTCCGTTGCTAAATACACGAGAAAGAAGAAAGAATAAGAGCATTTGCTGTGAGAAAAACGCTTGTTAGAATAAATTTTCTTCTTAACTACTTTGTAATAATAAGAAAAATTTATATCGTGATTGTAAGTGCGCACAAAATGTATTTGTACAGCATCGCTAAAACGAGGTAACAGTATACAGAGCAACGAGTAAGCTTGAATATGATCAGATTTGGATTGTTGTACTGATTTCGAATGTTAAACATTCAAGACGCGTTTTTGTCATCAAAGGTGGCGTCTGTTTGGTGCTTGATGATGAAAAATCTACAAATAAAATAGATTCACTAAGAGATATGCAATGATCTCGCGGGATTCACAATCGATATACGCGGGACGTTCTACACTAAATAAAAATACTTAATTATATACGACGTAAGAATAACACAAAATCGAATGAAGCAGTCGACGGAAATGCATTTGTTATCAAATGTGTATCGCGAATTAATTAAAGTGAAATCGAGAAAATGCCTCACCATTGAAATACTGTGCGTAATTGTATCCTCCTCCAAATCAAACATATTCTGCCATTTTAAATAAACGATAAAAATTTTTACATACATTCGAAATCTAATTTACACATTTTTTCGCGATACTCTATTTCCCACAGCACATAGCAAAAGTTCATCGATGAATAGGATACAACATCGTCGAAAACACGATGAAAACTATCTTTTTTTTTTTCAAAATAACTCGAAACGTCTCCCCCTCAATTGCTGCCGCGAAGCAGTTTCAATCTTCTAAAAAAGAATTAGAAAAATACTTTTTTTAAGATATATCTCGTATATCTAATATATCCCGTAGTGTAAAAATGAAAGTTAAAAAAATTTTACTTTATAGCATTCTCTTAGCGTTCTAAGACAAGCAAATAATAAAACAACTAGAAGATACAGTATCCTCCAATGTTTTCCAGATCTTCAGCACGTGATTAAAACCTACCAAGCTTTTTAAAATATACCGTGATAGCAAGTATGATGTATATTCGATAATGAACTTATCATACCGACATCGTCTAGTTTTTACAATTTACATAGAATCGCACATCTTAACACACTGATGAATTTTCAGTTTGAAAAAAAAATTCGCGGATTCTCATATTGTGAATTCTGATCTTGATTTCAATATCTATTCGATGTTCTAGAGACTATAGTGATTCAAAATAGTACAGATCTTTGCGCGATCCCTAATTACTTTCGTGATTTTCATCACGATACTATGTAATATCTTCAGCCATCACTAGAAAAGTCTAACTTGCTTGGTATCATGATTACACCCTCGTCTTAATATTCGTGACGAGTAAAAATAATTTATATTTACACATTGATTCAATACAGCTCATAGATGCAGGACCGTCAAGAACAATGAATATTGTTCTTGAAGCTCAAAGAGTTTCTTTAGGATCCCTTTCTCGAAAGAAACCCTTTTCAGTCTTGCATTCCCTGATGGTAACGGTCTTCAAATTAACAGTAACGTCTGTAATAAACACTTGATCCGCTACGGGGTTCCTCGTATGCCAATAATCCGTGCCGGGATTCATGAGTGGAACGTAGATCTCTGACTTCGAAATCTCAGTCTGCTTGATATTCGAATTATTGTTATTATTGATGTTACTATTATTGTTATTATTGTTATTATTACTATTATTATGATTAGGGCTGTGGTGTCCGTTCACGACAGTAGATAACCTATTGTTATTGGTATAAGAGTCTGTGGGGCTGGGTGATTTGTGACCATTCGCTTTCTCAGCAGTGACTGCGCCATTCGATTTGTCCTGTTTCTGCTCCGTCAACTGTTTCTTCTTCGTTGCGACTTGCTCCAAAGGTGTATCTATTTGAGGAGACAGCGGTGCCGGCGGTGCACGTGGAAGAGAAGGCGGCGGACCGTGAGGTACATCAGCTTCAGGACGCTTTTTGTCTTGTACTGCCGGCGCCGGCGTTGTCGGTACTGCCGGCAGAGGTTCCTCCGGTGTCGACTTCACGCTGGAAGATGATGGCCTCCTTTGATTTTGACCATTGGCTTTGTGACTCTGTAACGTATAAAATATCTTGCTTTTGTATCGCGAACGCTAAAATGCTATTACTGGTTCATTTTTTAACTATTTTTCTTTTGAATACTATGTGTCCGTCAGCGACACGCACATTCTTCTGTAATCTCTAAAAGTAGATTGCAATTCGTGAGTTACATCATAAATTTTAAAGTCTGCAATTAAATATTTAATGCAACATTAGTAGCATAAAAAAATTATACTTATAAATTTTTAATTGTTCATAAATATGTACAAAAAATTAATTTTTTTCATTACATAATTTTAGTAGCGTTCGACATGACAATGATTTATCGTACAATGATAGAACTTACGTGATAAGACGGATTTGCGGGGTTGTTTTTCAAAGGCAATAACCGAGGAACTTTGCTCGGAGGTGGGCTACCACTGCCACTACTAGGACTACTCGTAATTGTCACGCCAATCTTGCCAGATTGGCTAAGAACTTCCGCTTTCCTTTTCATACGTTCTTTTCTAGGCAATAGGGGAAGGTCCATACTGCTGTTTGAACTATCAGAATCGACAACGCTGAACGTCGATGCCAATTCTGGGGTTGGAGACTCATGACTGTCCAAGGAACTTGGGAGTGTGTCCTCGTCAGGGGCTACTGGATTTAAACGAGACGCTGAAGTACTGCCCGTCGTCGATTCATCCTGACTATCTTCGCCTACCCTTTCGTCCCCGCCAGGCTCCTCATCGACAACAAGATTAGACAGTTGTTCCTAAAAATAAGGATGGTTCTCGATTAAGTTGTGTGCAAAAAAAAAACGCATCTCCATTCCAACTTTATGATCCTGTTAACTCTTTAAGTTACGACTATTTTACAAAATGAAGAAAGATTTTATGAACAGCTATATCAAGCGAAGAACATAAAGTTCGCTGAGATACTAAGCTATTAAAGTGATTCAGTGTAATGCGGAAGTGATAAATGGTCTCTTGAGTTATCTTCGTAACCCAAAAGCAAGATATACTATATACTATATACGATCATATTATTTATAACAAAAAAATAAATATCTAAAAATAGAATATTTTGTATTTCAAAAACATATAACAAATCTTTTTTTTTAATTACATATTTGACGATGATTCTTTTGCAGTTTGTATCTAATAAATTTGTTACAAATAATTAATGTTCAATCGAATGTAACGAATAAAATTTACATAAAACATCATTACAAACTAATATAAAAAAATATAGGAAATTTACAACACTGATTTAATCAATATTATAAATTTTCGCGTAACTTATCAAAATCAATATCCAACAATTTATTCAGAGTAGATAAATATTTATACAAAGCATATAGCTTGTTCTTACGTTGTATCGAGTATCCCTTCGCCTCGGTCTTCTGGTGGACACTACTTCTGACCCTTTTTGGCTCTCCTCGTACAATTCGATTAATCTGATGTCCAAGATATTTTCTTCCGGCTCCCATGTGTTATATCTGAAAGACAAGAGAAATGTACAATCTCAATCACCGGAAATTGTACAAATTTCAATCTACTGACAAATCTCCGATTTTTTACTCACTTTTTGCTCCAACCTTTCCATTTGACAAAGTATTCGACCTTGCCCTAAAAAGAAGAAAAGACAATTAATTTAATGTGGTTTTCAATGTACAACATAAGCAAATGTATTTTAAAATTGCAATGTTTTGAATAAATGACTGAGAGATTAAACTGGATCGCTCCTCGATAAAAACTCATTATTCAGATATTCGGTTATAGATCGAAATATAAGAGAATGAAGAGAATTTATTGAATTTTGTTTAATACAATTACATCGACAAAAATGATAAGCGTCACTGCGTTGAACGACACAAGAGGAAGCGTGCACGAGTTGTCGTTTCATTATTCTCAATTATCGCGACATCACCACGCGTGGATATTGTGTCCAGGAGAATTTGCAAATTGTTATATTTTTAAAAACACGGAGTAAAACGTGGGATATTCCGTGTGGTATTCGTGTAAAATATGAATAAATATAAAATAGCGATAGTGGAGAAAAATTTAAAAAAATTATGCATCTTTAATCACAGGAATGTGAGAGCTTTCGAGCGGCGGAAAATAACATTTTTCTAATGCACGTTTTTGCAAACATCGCAAACATCTCGTGTTTTACGTCGATCTCTATGGCTCTTTTCGTGCATCCGCCACCAACGCGACGCGTAATCGCGCATTAATAACTTTCACATTTGCCCGTAATGAGATCTACCATTATCCCGTACCAGCTACGCATCAACGGAATCACGCCGTTGCGTCCACGTGTTGCGCACACCAGACAGATCACTATCAATAAAATCTGCCAATCAGTAGCCGACTCGCCTATCAGTACGCGTAATTACAGGCCATCGTAGGCGCGATAATTAATTCGACGCGCCGTTACAACGTGTCGAGCGTCTCATACAATCTTTCACATGTTTTGTCAATCGTCACACGGACAGATCAAACGACTGGATCGGTGAAAGCTCGATTCGCCGTCGATCAGAGTTAAGCTAGACTAAGACAAATGCACAAGATGAACGAGAGAAGTAGATTCCATTCATTTATTGTATATTTATTATGTATTCCAAGATTAATGAATTTTCTTTTAACGACATGCATTGCAACAAAATTTTGGTAATAGTTGCCAAATGTTGAGGGAAATAATGTCAATATTTGGTCAATATAATTAAAAATACTTTTTATATTTTTCGAAATATTTAGTAAGTATTATGTATAAATATGTACATATAAATTTAATTTTTTTCAATATAAGAGAGATAAAACTACAAAAAAGAACAGGACAGCTGATCATCATTCATTAAGAAAAATGATGAAAAAATTGAGGTATAATCCAGTAACAAATATTAAGTTTAGTAATTTAGTGTAGAATAAGTAATGTAGCCACAGATAGTATTATTGATTGTTACATTACTGACCAGTGATTGTTTGAGAAACAATAATTTCAATTTCAAAGCAGCTAGAGAGATATTTCACAGTTCGTATATGAATATTGGAACAATGATTAATATAATACAACAGTAATAATTACTCGAATAACCAACAATTATGATATGTGAACATTTGGGGTGCGGTCCACCTGACGCTATAAACGCTTTGAAGCATTTTATTGACCAATTGGAACAAAGAATTTTATGAATTGATCAATCAAAAAATGCTTCGAAGCCTTTGTAGCATCAAGTGGATCTTAGTCTTAGAAATCGCTCACGCCTTGAATATAATATAATATGTATAAAAATTCATACGTTAAAACGCAAAGTTTTAACATATAATTAAAAAAAGGATTAAAACCGTAATTTAATTTTAAATGTAAAATAAAAAATTTTTAATTAATTGTTATAATCATTTTCTGTCTAATCTTTTTACTTTCTGTATTTATTCAAAGTAAAAGAAATCTCAAATTAAATGTAGCTTTTAATCAGAACTTTTTAATTGTCCGAAACATTTCATGTAACGCTTTAGAGTTTAAAATATTTTAGATTCCTTTCGAAAAAAAATGACAAAGAATTAGCATTATTTATTATTTGTTTTTCGATAAAATCTAATTTCTGATTTTTGCTTTAAATGCTACAATAATATTCATCTCTGTGATACTTTAATTGAAAGATTAACTTTCAATAAAGATTAACTTTAATCTCAGTTTGATTCCCTCTTTATTTTTTTCTAATTTTCTTAAAATTAGAAAAAGATAAATTGTAACTTAAACCGAGAACAAAGTTAATCCATATTGGTAGAAGTAGTTTAACCTGCTTATCTGAAATGTTGGATGTTCAAGCTTCATTATTATTAAATTCATTATTATTTCTATGATCCCAAGATTTTTTTTCTGAAAAGCTCAGTAATGCATTGCGTTTATAAACATCTCGCTTATAAAATTAACGATGTTTGATTATTTGATTGCTTAGTTTCGCGTAAGCATTTACGTAGATATTTTTCAGTAGAGAGATTACTCTTGTAAAATTCGTTTCAATGTACATTCGCAGCGGATGTTATCGCTGCAAATAATCAACACTTGTATAATTGCAATTTACTCGGTCGTATATATATTTTGTAAATAGCATTTACAAATTCGTGTAGAGGTACAACGATTTTTTGTGTTCGTAAAAGATACTTAAGTGGGAATTCACCCATGATTTGTTTTCTTTTATTCCGTTTCAGACCATCTGAAGTGCATTTGCGAGCAGAATTTATTCGTACCGAGAAGAATAAAAAAATGTTTACGATTTTGCATTATCTTTAAATATTATAAATTCTAAATATCGTGCACTGATATACGCATTGGCTTTTATTTCTGTTTGATTTTTTCTTCTTTTTTACAATCATTATCTATGCAAAAAATGTTAAAATTTTTCGACGTAACAATATGGCACGCTTTCAAGTTTGTAAAGTTAAAAAATCATTATCTTGATACAAGAAAGTAAAAAAAACCATTAATCGACTAGATAGAAACATCTAAAATCAATCAAATTAAAATAATCGATCAAAAATCGTGTGTTAAATCATCACTTTAGAAAACGCAGTTTTAAGGAAAACATTTATTAGCCTTATTTTCAATCGTTTACTATATTTAATATAAATTCTACCGCTCATAAATTTCCACATAAAAAAATACTTTGCCCCCCCCCCCAAAAAAAGAGTTTTATTTCTGTTTAACTTTTACAGTGGAGTTTTTGATTGGAATCCGACGAATCGCGACCAAGTTATTTGACTGGTCGATTTCTAATTTTCAATTCGTAATTCTCAATTTTCAGCGGATCCAGTACAGATGATCCTGTCAGTTGTGATGTCCTCGCGTTCCCAAAACCGATGAAAATACGAGAGAAAGAGAGAAGGCGGGAGCAGGAGTCCCCTCGCTCTGGGGCGCTGGAAAACGAGAAATTTTCGAATTGCGTCTCGTGGCCGCAAAGCACGGTCGATAGCACGACCGGCCGGCTATGTCGTCGGCGTTCCGTGGGCAGCAGAGCTCACCCATTGGCGGTGGGCCAATGACAGAAACGGCACGCCGCTGCCCGATCGCGATGCACAGGCGTGACAGTTGGAAAACAATGACACGCGCGATACGTCGCGGCGCGAACGAAGCCCTACGAATGAAACTGGCGGACGACCACGACGACGTGATCGACGTGATAACGCGGAGAGAGAGAGAGAGAGAAAGAGAGAGAACAGGTCGTTCCCTTCGCGCGGGGACGGCGCGCCGTTACCCGATATATCGTTACGTGTCGATAGGCGTAACAATCGTGTCATCGATTCACGGGTAGAAAATGCGCTTTATGACGATATTCTATGCGCGTCGAATCGCCTCGGGAGCTTCATTTTCGCGAGCTTAAAATCGAAAAATCGCCCAGCAGGATAATTTAAACCGCACCGAAGAAAGACTTCATGGAGACTCGAATGAAAAATTCTTTCTAGAATCTTTCTTCCAAGTCTCGATGCGAAATCGACGACCGTTTTAGCTCCAATCCACAATTCGAGTTACCGGACCTGCGCATTTTTCTCGTCATTTCGAAAATAGAGTCGATGTTATCCTTTTAATTATTTTCGAAGGACACGGGGGATACCCTGAACATCGGCCCCGCCGACTGTAGCTGTAACTGCAACGATTCGAGCGCTCGGGGAATCACGCGGCACGACAAGCGTGTCGTCACGTTCGACAGAACCGCAAAGGGTTAGGAGACTATTCCGCATTGCCTCACGACATCGTTGCGCCCGACGTGCTCGTCGTCGTTGTCGCCGTCGTCGTCCTCCTCCTCGCGATCTATTACGGGTGGCGTGAAAAACGGGGACAATTTACGCAACGTGTTTTTCGCGAGGAGTTTTACTACTCCGCGTTCGCGGAGTACATCTCGTAGGAGCCGCCACCGGTTGCTACCAGCTGATCGCCAGCCAGCCACGCCACACGGCGAGGGGAGCCTTTCTCCTATCCGTCAACGAGCCCACCGTTGTCCGCCTCCGGGAACTCCCGTTAACCAGAAATCGTGCGATCAGAATGCGTGGTCGGGGGGGAAGGATACCTCCTTCCTTCTTTTTCCCAACGGCTCCATAATAGAAGCGCGACCGCATGCATTCGATGCATTCAAAAATCAACGAAGCCTACGACAACGAACGAACGAAGTATCTTCCCACATCGTATTATACTTACGTTACGCGCTTGGTTAGCGCTTCGCATCGCCTTTGAGGCACTTAGGCGGTGCCTAATATGTAGCGTATTCAATCGTGAGATACGTGGCAAAAATGATTAACGACAAAAGTAATGATAATCGTAGTTGCCGCCGAGATCCGTCTCGCGCGCCAGAAACGAGTCACCTTTCGAGGAAAGTTCTATTCGCTTTTTACTCCCTCTCTCTCTCTTTCTCCTTTCTCGCAGGCTTCATTTCACGTTTGAAATAACGGACGGGATGTTTCGAAAGAGACACGCCGTTATTATTCTTCCCGTCAGGAACGTGTCGCAACGTAATGGGGATGCGGAGAGAAGAGGGGGGGGGGGAGGGGAGGGAACGCGGAATCGCGGTTTTGTTAACGAGAGCGAATCGATAATCTCACCGATGGATGGCAAAACCACCGGTGGATCGCGGCGACGATCGATGCGCCCGTGTTCCTCGCGCGATTCGACAAGTTCGCACACAACGCGAACAGCATTGTGTGTACCACGTAGTGGGGAGAGAGGGGAGAGAAAGAGAGAGGAGCCTGCCGTACCTGCCGGCGCATAATGTCCGATATCGCGGAGCCGTAAGTAAGCGTCGTGGAAGAAGCGGCAGCCGCGCGAGGCCGGCCGTCAGTGCGAAAGAAAGACGAAGAGAAAAGTAAAAAAAAAAAAAGAGATAAGAAAAAGTACGCGGTAGGAGGAGGAAGAGGAGAGGGAGGGGAAGGGAGAGATAGAGGGGCGGTAACAGCGCGCCGACAGATTCCACCTGGTGGCGCCATCTGAACGCGGCCGCGGGCGATACTAACCCGCTTTTCCCTCTTCTTGGTGATCCGCTCCGCGGCGTAGACTCTGTCACCCAGCTCCATGGCTCGACGGCGACGGCGACGGCGGCGGGGAGGTGATGCGTCCTTTAAACCTGACGTCCTGGACCGTCCTCGTTCGGCCTGTGGCTGCGTATCTCGCGCGGTGGCCCGCGTAACACCATATGTAAACCGGCGCGACAAACCGGCGGCGGCGACGGCGGCGGCGACGGCGACAGCGACGACGGCAGGCGGATCGATCACAGACACGCGCTCATGTATACGCGCGGCGAACGCGCGGGTGCGCGCGCGTGGTGCGAAAAGCCGAAGGTGAACGCTGCGCGAGGAGGAGGCACGTGCGCCGCCGTCGCAAGTTGCGTCGCGCGACGACTCGACGACGATCGTCCTCCGGTCCGATCGATCCCGGCGGCGGACACCGACATGCGCTGCGTGCGCCCGGGACGACGACGTGCGAGACACGTGCGCGATCACCACGTGGCGCGATCGTGTACAACGTATTTGTTTGCCTCGCGTGGCGATTCGATCAATTTATTCGCGTCTGTTGGCTCGCGTCGCGCATCGTCGGCCAATGACAACACGCGTGTCGTATCAGTCGCGGTGGTGGCGACAACGATATTTGGCATCGCCCGCGTCAACCGCTGCTGCTCCCCTTTCTTCCTCCGTCGCCGCGAAGGCGGTGGCGAATCGTTTTACAAACGGGGTACTATTTCAGCGGCGTGACAGAGGGAGCGGAGCGGGAGACGGTTGCGCGCAATGTTTTTCGAAAAGCCAGTAGTTAACGGTAGTGGTGGCGAGATCGGCGTGAGATTCCCGCGTCCCATCGGAAAACGGGGGCCGAACAGTGGCAGCCGGCGAGCGATTGCAGTTTCGCACGCGATGCATACACAGTGGTGCGGCCCTCCTTTTTTTCTTCTTCTCTTTCCTTCTTTTCTTTTATTTGATGGCGGCGACGACAAAAACGATGATGACGATGGCCGTGGTGCGCGGGCGCGCGAGCATCAGCGATGGGCTACCGGCGGCGTGTAGCGTGGCGTGGCGCACGTTTTTCCTCCTCCTCGTCGTCGTCGTAGTCGTAGTAGTAGTAGTCGTCGTCGTCGTCGTCGTCGTCGTACGTTTGCTTGTCGCTGCTGCCGCCCGTCGTCCGTCGCTTGCAATCGCCGTGCCGTTCGGGCGAGATCGGGCCGCTCGTTCGTCCCGTGACGTCAGCGACTCCCCCTCACGTCGTAAACACCAAACATGGCCGTCGTACGGATATACGCTGGTCGAGTGCGTCCCAAGCTGAGCGCGTAAACTGGCCGGAATACGGGCTGCCGCGGGCCGCGGCTATGCGCAGGTAACGCGCAATGGCACTCGCGGGCCCCGCGACGTACTCGCGTATGCTACGGCTCGCGAACGTCCGTGCACCGGAGCGATCGACTCGTGGCGTCTATCGCACTCTGCGGATCGAGGCCGACTAGAGACGAGGTCTGCCAAACACCCCTCGCAAGCCTAGTGGACTCGCCCGATCCGTTCGAGGAGAGGCAAGGAGAGGGGGATAGAGAGGCAGAGAGAGAGAGAGAGCGGGTGGCAGGGGAGGGGAGAAGCTCTCAACGGTACGTGCGGCGTGAGCGCGACGAGGACGGTGGCCGAGGAGAGGGGAGGGAGTTGGGAGAGAAAGGGACGGAACGAGAGCGCGATTGAGTTGACCGAGGACGAGGGAGAGGAGGCGGCGAGGAGCCGAGGGAGAGGAAGAGTAAGCGTAAGTGGAGGTAGGGAAGAGAGACAGCGCGACCAGGAGCACCGTCCTCGGAACAAGAAAGCCGTCTGCCTGCCTGCCTGCCCTGTTTGCTTGTCCGCTAGCCTGCCTGCCTGCCTGCCTGCCTGCCTGCCTGCCTGCCTGCCTGCCTGCCTGCCTGCCTGCCAGCCAGCCAGCCAGCGAGCCAGCCAACCAGCCAGCCACCCCAAGTTCCCTTCTAGGTACGTGTACGTATGCGCGCGTTTGTGTGCGAGGGCAGGCGGTGCGACGTTGCCAAGTCTGTCGCATCGATAGCACCGCACCGCAAATGTCACTGTGGCCTATCCGCCGCAACGATGCTCGCGAATTCGTACGCGTCAGCGCCGACGGCGGCGGTTTGCGATTTTCCAACTTCGGCGACGAATCGAAATCGATCGATCGACAACGACGCTCGCTCGCTCTCTTTCCCTTTCCGTCAGATGTGCGCGCGCGCGCGCGTCTCTGTTCCACTCTTTGGCGGCCTCGCGCCGCACCGTACAGTCGGTACAGTACACCGTATACGCGTATTCTCGCGCCTACAACATCCGACAACGCCGCATCCTCCTGCGACGTTCTGTCACGCACACGTATACACACACTCGTTGCACTCGACGCGCGCACACCAGCGCGCACGGCGGTTCGTAGTAAGGCGCCCCCGTGTACTCCCCCCCCGCGCGCGGGTAGCTCCAACTACTCCGACGTTCGAAAAAAAAACGAGCGAAAGCGAGCGCGCCGTTTCACAGGTCACGAGAGCGACACGCAACGTAACGCACACCGAACACTCCCGGTCCGACCACTTTTCTATCCTGTCCCCGTGTGCCGAGAGAGAGAAACGCGTGCTGCCTCAACGGATCCCGAAACGAGAGTGTCCTCCGCTGCGCCGACGGGCGCACAGAGAGAGCGCGCGCGAACGGGACGGAAAGCGCCCGCCGCCCGGGTGCGAGCGAGACGCCGCGCTAAGCGGGTAGGGCGGGGGGATATGGGGAACCGTCTTCTCCGTCCTCGGCGCAAATAGCGGGATAAAAAACTCCCGGCGCGAGCGTCCGATTGGCCGAGCCCGCGAGGCGCCACCGACGTCCCGGTCCCCACTCCCTGCCAACGGCCAATCGCCGCCTGGCACGGCCTACTCCGGTTTCCCTCGACGCGTCGCGAAGGCGGGCATTACCGACGAACCCATCGGTCGCGTTCGGGCTCTCCCTCTCCCCTCCCCATTCTCCCCCCCGGATCATTGGCGTTGTGTAAAGTCTCTCTCTCCGGTGTTTCTCTCGACGAGAGAGTCGCTCCCCCTCTCCACGCGCCCGAGGAGAGAGAGACGACGGTAGAGAGAAGCTTCCTCCCGCGTCCCCCTTCCTCGCCCCTCTCGCACTTCCCCTGACGCAGGAAAACCCGAATAGCAGAGCGCGGCTACCGAGAGAGGTTCTCTCTCTCTCTCTCCCTCTCTCTCTCTCTCTCTTCATCGCCGAACGACCGTGTAAAGCCGTACGAGACGCGAAGCGTGTCTACCGGCCGCGAAGGGCGGGCACATAGACGAGGGACGCGCACGGGCGACGGGGGGGACGGTATATAGCCGCGTGTGTATATAGGCGTACAAGACGCACACATGTGAACGCGTACACATGGATCGCGTTGCGCCGCGCCGTCGTCGTCGTCGTCGTCGTCGTCGTTGTCGTCGTCGTCGTCGTCGCCGTCGCCGCTGCCGCCACCGCCGCCACTGCCGCCGCCGCACGTCCTCTCCCCGTGCGCAGTCCCACGTCGGTGGCCGACCACCGCGCCGTCGGTATTGAAATATCCTGGCCCTGGAGAGCCAAGTAGCCGTGCGACGATGCCGCGCTTCTTTCCACGACCAGTACATCGCGCGCGCGATTCTCCTCTCCCGTAATACTACTCTCGCTCTATTCATTGTTTCGTTCTCTCTTTCCCTCTTTCCCTCCCTCTCTCCCATCGTCCGTGCGCCTCTTCCCTTTTCTCATTCTCTTTGTATTGATACCTTTTCCGACTCCCGCGCCGCTGATCTCGCAGCCCTCTCTCTCTCTCTCCCCCCAGCCCTTTCTCGCCCTTCGCGTATTCGCTCTCGCGTGTCATCTCTCCGTCGCTCCCGTTTTCGTTCGTGCTCGCCCGCGTACCCCCTTTCGGGGTTCCATTCCGCTTCTCTTCCCTCGTGCGTTTCCCCCTATGTCAGCCCCTCCGCCCGCTCCACCTACTCGGGCGCTCCCTCCGGCACGAGACTCGCCTCCCTTTGGAGCGCAATCAATCGCCGTGCACGAAACGCTGCGCAACCCCGCGAGCGATGCGTAAATTGGAAAGCGACACACGCGTTTCTCGCACTTTCGGCCGCTGTGTGTCGAACACGCGCGCGCGCGCGCGCTGCACCGAATTGCGCAACCCCGGAATCTACGCGCGGAGTCAGATCCACGTAGATGGCGTGTCGTTTGTACACAAGTGTACGCGCGATTGTCCCCCTTCCCTCCTTGCCCCTCCTTCGTCCGGGCCGGTCGACGGCGTTCCCCTTTGTTCCTCGACGACGTCGACGCCCGTCGTCGTCGCCGCCGCCGCCGCCGTCGCGCACGTCATTAATCGCGACTTTTTTACTACGCCTCGCCTACTTCACCTCGTGCCTATCACGATGTTCCATTCTATTACAGATAATAGGTTTACATAGATGCGTCACAATCAAATACGTAATCCTAAATGTTACAATAAGCGTACAGATTGTGAGAAATAGATACTCTCAATCGAATCCGATATGTTCAGAGTTACATGTTTAAACTCGAATTACTACGAAGTATCGGTTGAATGGTTAATCAACTATCAGATCATAATCAGATCATTAGACGATTTTCATGCATGGAACCAGTAATGTAGGAGATACACAAGTACCTTATAAAATATATCTCATTCTCTACGAAAAATTGAAAATATGCAATGCAATGCGATTGCAATTAGTAATTATTAATGGGCTATACTCCTCAGTTCGCAAAAGGCGTAAAATAACAACGTAACCGATGTTAAAATATTGTATGTACGCCGTACTCCCAATTTATTTAGTTATTCTATTTATTAATTATCGCCATATTTTTTGCAGTGTGATTTGTCTGATTTGTTTATCTTGTTTAAGTCACGGAAAGGGAATTAAATCTGGGCATTGTTATTTATATTAATCTGACAAGCGTAAAAATGCGTAAAATATGATATCATTAAGTGAATATTTCTCAAATATTTACTTTGTTCAGAACAGTCAATTAAACGCAGCTATGTTAAAAAAATTTTTTAACATAAGCATACAAATGGACGTAGAAAAGGAAACGGAATGTAATGAATTTGTCGATATCTCGATTATCGAAAAAAAGAGGCTTGTTTCATGGTTGTTTAGATCTTAAAGTTATTTCGTATAACTAACAAAACGTGAATTTATTATTGAACAAAATTTTCCGATAATTAAAAGCACAGGATGAAAAATTACACTGCGATTACGCGGGAATAAAAAGACAATTCGGAATTCAATAGCTGTCTCATAATAATACGGGAATTGATTACAATATTAATTCAAACTTGCTCCGTAATCTAACGTATACGCGTCTCGATATGCCCGATAATGCTTGTATACGATAATAAAAGTGTCGTGCAATTATTTTCCCAAAAATAAAAGATGTAATAAAAAATGTGAATGAAACTACCACATCACTTTTTATCATGAAAAACACGTCACTATGTCTTGTACAGGAGAAACCACTGTGATAATTAATGCTAATTAAATATAACTATTTGTTAGGTTGAAGATTTTTTATTTCTCCATCAAACTTTTGCATTAAATAAAGTTTATAGGAAAAAAAATGACTAAAATTCTTCTCTTTTGCTGGAAAGAACACATACTGAAAGCCGGCAATTTTTTTCGCTTCAGTTTCACTGAAATTTTATTGTCGATCTCGCTTGTGGCGAGTCTTTTGCGTGATACACTTACAGTTATAACTTATTACCCAATCGAAGTTTATTCAAAGAAATTTATCGGTACCCATTAGATTTCCTACATGTTGCTTTTCTCTTACTCTTCTCGTAAGCCGAGCTCGTCTGTCGGAAGAAAATGCGGGAGAATGCAGCTGAAACGAAACGGATCCAAGATGCGCGACGCGTTTTAAAAAGTTAATGGAAAAAAAATGGCAAAATAATCATCCTCGTGCGAATCGATATTGTTTAAAAGCCATGTGCGGTGCAAACACACGCCACAAAGGCTACGCATTCGTGGCTGAGAGCGAGAAGGCCCTGACACGCTTCTTCTACGAGCGATGTCGATGGCGCGCGCGTTGCCATGCTGGGAGCAGCGGCTCGTGCCCTGCTTCGCGCGCCGGCTCTCACCAAAAGTGGCCATTTAATATCTCGGGAACGACGCGAGGTATCGAGATGAAACCTTCGCCGGACGATTCTCTACCGTTTGTCATGCTTACTTATTTGACCGCCGACCCGATCGCGCCAACAGTTTCCGCGTGAGACGCGTTACGAGGTTAGCGTCCCGGCGAACTGGACGCATGCGCCTTACCGAGTTGCGACTGGCCTTTTTTCTCGATTTTTCGTCTAATAAGTCCTGACGGACGAGAGAGGCTTCGGGAATTGCGACACGCGTGTATTCGGAGTATTAAGGTGTTAAACGACGTATGCGCGTTCGTCGTTATTCGCGCACGACGGAATGATATGGCGTCGGAAAAATGTCTTCGATGACAGTCAAGGGGTGCACGCGCAAACGATTCGCGCAGAAGTTTTTCATGATTAGAAATTAACATGAAATTAATAACCTTTGTAGAATAATTATGAATTTTAGTTTATATACTATATTAAAAACATATTCCGATATTCCAGAAAGCTTTCATTTAGTTTCTCGTTCCTCGAACATTCGTTTTTTGACAGTCGCTTATGCGAAAAACAAAAGCTGATGGGAGGAGGGGGGAGACCAACGAGTTTCGCTGCGTCCGAGACGCATCGAAATGTTGCATTTGGGAGCTGTTGCGAGTCGATTCGAGCGTGCTTTTTATATTTGACGGGGCTCTGCGGGCGAGCAAATGATTTTCCAAATGATCTTTCCCCGTTGGGGAGGCAATATCTACTCATATATACCAGGACGACACCATTCTTGGCATAACGAGGCACACGGGATGATTATTTGCTCGTCGGACTGTACCAGTACCAGCTACACGAGCTGATCGAAGAGAAATAAACGAAACTCGCCGACAGCTTCAACCGCTTCAACCTATGCTTTTCTAACGAATTATCGATTTATCGTCAGATCCTTCTCGCTCTTGCACGAATCCGTGCTTTCACGTCGCGGCCGGGAGATGTGTGTCGGATGATTCTATGCAGTCGCAAAACTTTCATCGATGCGCGCATTGCGAAATTACGCGGCCTTCGCCGCGCGCGACAAACGTAAAAAGTAACCCCTGATAAAGATAATCGGGCAAATGGATCGCCGCGCGACCAAGCGAAAGATAAAGCCAAGGCGAGAATTATCATTCTTTAGATATCCGCTGTCGACCGTCATTTTACCATAACGCTCGCAATTGTTCTTAAAAGCAACCTCCGTTACAATCAATAAAGTGATATTACATAGAAACTTTTCAGACAATATATATGTCTACGATCGGAATCTAAAACATTGTCTTTAAGATGCCATTAAGACGTCTTTTAAACATGTTTTTATAGTATTTTTAAGTTTCGATTTTGTCCCGACATCACGTTATTTGGATTTGTTTTATACACGGAGAAAATTTTATAATAAAAATTACTATGTAAGATAGTAACCTAACCTAACCATAGATTATAAGAAGAAATTTCAGAGAATTGTACCATAAATTATACCATAATACTATGTAATTTGTTGTGTAATTTGATGAAAAACATAGTAAAAATTTTCATAATTTCTTCCTTGATTCGCGCTTACTATTTAGCATAGTATTTTTAATATGGTATATTTTTACTATAAAATTTTCTCCGTGTATATCTACATTCATCGGATTGTAAAGAATCTTTCGTGAAGAATGTAGTGATCTTTATCGGTTGCCCTGTTTGAAAACTCACTATAGAAATACGTTGATAATTTTCAGTGAATCATCAAATTACTAAGCGCGCTTTAATATTTTCTCAATCGAACCCGATCTTTCATATAAATATGTTAATTCACACATGATAAAATTGTTAGTTTGAATTTTACGAAATTCTCGAAGATAATATCCTCACAGTTGAAATCCATTTTTCACTTGTTGTCTAACAATTTAAGCAAAAGATTTAAACGAATTGTACGATCGAATTGTTGAAACAGTTCGAAAAATAGAAACGTTCGAAGTTTCAGGACCGCTCAGACAACCCGAACTAAACCAATAGCCAATTAAGAAAACATTTGATCGAAAATGGAATGTATTTCATCACAAATAGGAATAACCAGCTTTTATTTGTTCTGTTATTTAAAATAGATATATATTTAATACACATTCTTGTTGTGCGTCTGTTATCAGAATATCCTTTGTTCCTTGGAATATATATCCTCTAATTTACAGCCTGAAAAAATCCATGCAAATTGTAGATTCGATCAAAGAGTTCGAGTTATTTGGAAATAATTATTAATTGTTTAATAAGTAAGATTAAAGTGACAATTCAAATTTGATTACATATCTGACAAATCGTTTATACTTATCGTAAATATGAATTATTCGTGATATTAGAAATAAATATCAATGACTAACTTTATATTTGAAAATCACTAATGGAAGAAAATACTAAGAGAAAATACTAATAATATTAGAAATGACGGATAAATATATTAAATACTTTTCACTTGATTAATAGTCAAATGAATCTGTATGTTCGTCCATCCTACGAACGAAATTCTTCCGATTCAACCACGTTTTCTGAATCGGAAATTATCTTGGGTACAATGAATTATTGAAAAATACAGTCCATGTACACTTTTGTATATTGTAATGGTATAACATTCATGAAGCTGTGACTGTACTATTATAATAAGTTAAATAATGTCACGAATACGCCAAAAGGGAATGCAAAAGCAAGAGGGAGGAAATACAAAAGCTTTAGTGATTCCACGCGATAAATTATGAGGACCAATGATGCAATTACGATCGCGTAGAGATGAGACGGGGCGAGAGCGACCGATGCGCGCTGTCACATATACATACATACATATTCGAGATACTTCTCTGCAGATTCGAGATATTTCCCTATCCATGGATCTCGCTGGGCACGATGCGGTCCAGCAACGTGGGCATTAGCATGCGGCTCTGACCGGCGTATACACCGGCATTTGTAGGCTCGGTTATCGTCCCTGCCCTCGGGCCGTATCGGCACTCCGAGGAGGGACCACATTCACCGAACGAGTATACTCCGTGCTTCTCTGCTCTCTTTCGCTCCTTCTCGCTTCGTCTCTCCGCTCTTCCCTTCTTTGTTCCGAGCGTTCCGAGCGGGATACCTTATTGCCCTTTGGACGAGCTGTTTCCTCTGTTCCTTTCGCGAAGAGTTGTGCGCGAGAAATCAAGGATGTCCTGATGTATAGACGAATTGGGAATAAATAAAGCGCACGGGGGGATGACGAGACGTTTAGTGTTTTCGGTTACGGTCATCGACACCTTTTTCGGTATTGCCCTGGTAGTTGATAGTGACTAATAGCAGTATCGAAATATGTTTTAAAACTTTTGTAAAAAAACACATGCCAATTTGCTGCTAAACAATTCGATATAAAATTGTGTAGTATAGTTATATAATGATGTAAAAAAAGCGCAATTTGACGCACAATTCATGAAGATAATTATCTTCTAATGTTAATATTTAATTTTATTAAATAATTTTGTTATTGGGTGTTGATATAATTACAATTCTACTATGGAATATATGATAAAGATGTCTTCCTATACAGTGGAAAAAGTGGAACAAAAGTGGAACTAATTAGAGGCGTTCTTCAATTTTTTAGGAATTTGAATCTGTGTGTAAGGAAAACTGTAAATGGTTCCGTTTTCTTCCGCTTTACGCTTTTCCATTGCACGGGAAAACATTCTATAGAGACATACAAAACTCAAGTTAATGTATTATTCGCAAAATGCGTAAAATTCTGATCGTATCTCATAGTGATGGCGAACTTTTCCTGTGTCAACAGTAAAACTAGTTAACGGTATATTTGAACTGAGTTGTGATTCATTAAAAAATGCCCGAAGTTTTGTTATTCCAGGGAGCTTTGGATGTTCCCGAGAAACTGAGATGTTCAAAGAACTAGTATATATTATATTTGAGAGTGCGGACAAACATCTCCAACAAATAATACATTGTAAATAAGTTAAAGAAATTATGAAAGCTGGTTATAATTGGGTCTAGACTTAAGAGCCTATAGACATTCCCTTCCGACTTTCTTTTGCAGAAAAGGTTTAATTTCGAGTTTTCATGTTTCAAAGATAAAATATTAATATTTCAATCAATGTGTGGATCTAAATTGCAATCACGCTGTGCGACTACTAATGCGGGTTTCAAACTTTAAACCTTAAAAAAAGACTTTTTTTAATCGCGTTAGTTAGAGCTTTTCGATTGACAGATTCGATCTAATTTTCGCAAATTTTTTGTTCTCCCAAATTGGAGCTTTTTAAATCAGAAAGTCCAATATTTCGTTTTTGTAATATTTATCGTCTTAAGCGCAGTATGGTGTACGCTTACCAGGTTCAGTAGTAGGCTAATAAATCTAGTAATAATTTGAGTTTTTCCATGTGTCGAACATACACAAAAAAGTTATAAAATTTCATACAAAATATAAAAATGTTTATATTTATCTTTAGGTTTATATTTTCTATAAAATTTATTTCTTTATTCTTTGAAAAACCGGACAAAACTAAATAATTACCAGACTTGGTGTATCGAATACCATCTATTAGCATTCCGTCCTCTATTAAGAATGTATTTGGACTTGATTCGACAAGCTAAATTCAAACGAAATTTCTACTTAGGTACGGTCTTAAAATAAGAATACCGGCCGAAATTTCACCATTTTGTACAATATTTTTAGAAGGTATAATTTAGACCGCAAGCATCTTCGGATTAAGAAGGGATATTCGGCATTGCAAAAATAAAAAAAAAACTGCAGATTATAGATTAGATAAACTTAATAACGAAACAATTTTTTATTGTGATAATTGAAATTATTTTATTATAGAGATAAAGACAGCCCCTGAGAAAAAAAACAGTACAGATATTTGTAAACGAATATTATCTAAACTGCAGTATAAAGATATTGAAAAAACATTTCGAGCAAAAGTTTCACGGTTTCGATAGTAAATTATGAAGATAGAAAGATATTGCAAAAAATGTGAGTGGTAAAGGTTTTAAAAATATATACTTTTTAACGTAAGAATATCTTCATAAACACTTATAAAAATGTAATATTGGACAGTATTAATTACTGGCCAATTTAATAATGCTCAGTATTACATTTTTATAAGGAAAGTGCTATCGACACCATGAAACTTTTATTCAAAATATTTTTTCGCATCTCTAATTCTTTAGATAATATTCGCTTATAAATACATGTACCGTTTTTTTTTTCAAGAGCCTGTTCAAAATCGTTTATTATTAGGTATTTGTCTAATTTATAATTCTGCAAAGTTATAAATTTTTTGAATTTTTACGTTGCTGCATGTTCCTTGTTAGAATTCGACCAGCATGGTCCTTTTACCGCTCCGGCCGACGCTCGAGCTTAATGGCGAAGTCTGACACGTACCTCGGGCACAATGTTGATTCACATACGGCACGTACGCCACGTGTACGTGTACGTATACATGTGCGCGCGCGCGCGCGCACGTCTGTAATGCGGCCGCCCGCGGCTCCGCGTCGTCGCGTTATCGGGCCTGTCTTATCGCGCGGACTCGCCTCACGGCGTTTAAGTACGTTTTGCTGCAACGAACGCGACGATTCTCCGTACAGTCCGCGCGGAATCCTAAAAAAGAAGGCATTCAACGGGCTTTAGCGAGCTGTTCTCCGGAAAGCGTTATATGCGATGACTATTGACGACGTTCTCTTCAAAAAGTTAACAAATGTTATTCGAAGCAGAAGATTTTAGCGAAACTTTTGTTACTCGGATTGAAAGTTTATCTTCGATTTAATCATTCTTTCTTCAGCACGTTAATTCATCGAAACTTGTTATAATTTGTATTTTCCCGTTGCTTACATTACATGAGAAATCATAACATGAATAGAAGTATCTATATGAATAGAAGTCTTTACTAAGCATTGCTATTCAGTGGTTCATCTAGTAAAGATAAGAATCGGAAAAAGGTAGAAAATGCAAATGGCCCTATTGTAAACCGTGCGCGTTATGAAGTACAACAAAGTATATATTTCGAATGTTCAATCCTGAAAGATTTTCTTAGAAAAAATAAATACGTATATATATATAAAGCAATGACAAAATATTAATAAAATAATTTTCCGTCTGTCAATATTTAATATAAGTATACCAATAATGACGCCTCACACCGGGCAATAGTCTAGTAATGAAATCTCGACGTATCCCTCATTCGCATCGTATCAATTAACGAACCATGTACCACCAAATATTGTTAACAACTAGAACCTAGAAGACCCTGGGATATACAAGGATCATGCGGTTTATTCTCATTTTCATTTTGCACCCGCGGGTAGCGACCTGCTTGTTTGGGATCGGGGGCCCAACCGGCTGGGACCTACCATTTTGTTAGCTTAGCAGATCGATACGTTTCTTCCCTCGGAACTCATCTGCGCGCAATAGACCTAGAGTGAAGTAACGCTTCTTTTCTTTGCCGGCTGATTCCTAATCTTTTTTAACCTTCTTCACCTTATCCTTCCGTTAGCATTCTGTTGGCATGCTGTAAGAAGTCTAAGAACACGTGACGCGATCTGCATTGTAAACCTTTTTCTACCGATTGTTAAGTGAACGATACCTTTTGACAGTATCATGTTGCTTTTCTGTCAATTTTGATGTCCTTGTCGCGCTTCAGATTGAGAAACAGAAATTGTTCGATATCTAAGAAATCTAAGAACGTGACGAGTCTTGCATTGTTAGACTTTTTGAACCGACTATATGAATAAATATCCTATGACAACAATTCTCCGTCAATTTTGACGTCTTTGTTTCGTTTAACGGTTCAGTTTGAGAAACGGAAATTGTTCGAGAAATCATATTATAATGACGATATTTGACACACGTTTGCGTAGTTATCAAATATTTAGTGATAGTATACAAAATAAGTATAATCATATATCTCGTTCTTTTCGATGTATAATATGCCCGAACTCAAGCGTGACACAATATTCGATATTTCAACAATATTTGTACAGTAGCAAGTTGTTAATAGTATCTTCAGTCGTCATTAAACTCTATTCGAGTAAAAAAACTCGACATTTTCCAAAAAACACACAGACACATCGAAATTCGTCGCGTAGGCGAGGCCGAAAATCCGATTCCGCGCGTTCGCTATAACTCGACTCCCGCCGGTGCGATCGCGATGAAATTTTAATGGTAGAGCTGCGAAATGGTGTAGAATGGTATGCAAAAGGAGCGAAGTCGCTATCACGCCTAGAACCCGAGATATAAATTGGCAGTTTTTCGTCTGCGCGCGAGGAGTCGAAATCGCGTACCACGCCGCGCATGCTGCCTGCCTCTCTCAAGCGAGTGGAACTTTCCACGACGCGAGACCCGACGACCTCGGCCTCGGTATCGATATCTTGAGGTGAGATCATTGATCCGATGATTCCTCCCTCCGCCTACCATCATCCCGGAGTTACGCATCAAAATTTGACAATTATCGTTATGGCGTTTCCGAAAACGCGAGGATTAGCGGTGGCGCTCGATTGCCAGGCCTCGCCCGAAGATCAATAGCGATTGACGGCGTAAAAGTACGATTTCGCTAAACAAGCAGCGATTTTGACAAACATTTCGCCGTGTCGTTATTCTGCGAGAATTTTGTGAGCGGGAGTTAATCTATTTGCTACGGAATACTTCTCGCTACGAGACGTGCGCTTAATTAAATATAAAATATTATGTATTCGATACTAAAATAACTTTGAAACGTACGCTTCTTAAGCACAATGTATGAATTTAAGAGCGCGTTCCGTGATAGGCAGCGTTTCTCGTTAACTCTTACGATTGTGTGTATTATTGCACGATGTCTATTACATCGATAGCCTTTTTTGTTTTTGGCTCATCGTTGACAATATATGTTAATAGTAATGTTAATAACAGAATCTTTTATAAAAATATGTGAATAAATGAGTTTGCAGTAATCGTCGTAACAATCTTTTATAGGAAGTAATTGCGAAATCTAATAAATAGAAGAGAAAAAGAGAGCCGAGAGCGAATGAGTTATGAGACAACCCGGGAATATTGACTAGAAAAATATATTCATATCTTTCCATATATTCGTGTCACATGAATATGAAAATATGACTGCTGATGCAACGAATTCGCGCGCTCTGGTAAAACGTTGCTTCATTCATTTTTCTGCGTGCTTTTATTCGCAACGTTATAATTGTTATTCTTGAAACACCTTTCCTTAATATATATATTATTTTTCTAAATAAAGACAGAAAGAGTGGGAAGTATTTGAATATAGAGATTTTGCGAAATATCAACGAATTCATCGTAAAATATAGAGGAAATATCCAAATACGCCGGAGTATAAATTTTACTGATATTACACGTCTATTCTTCTAATTTTCTCCATTCTTCTTTTTTTCTTTCCTACCTTCCACGCACTATATTAAGCGCAAAAAATGCAATATAATCTAATGGAAAATACAAAGCGTACTACAAAGAATATTCGAAATTTTCGGAGATTTTATAGATCGCGGATAACAAATTCATTGGATATCCTCGTGAAGAACATGTGCATTTAAAGACAAAAGTGCACAAGAACTGATATCATCATTTTCATCACAACTTCGATGGCGCGTTACGGAGTTGATGATATGAAACCGAGATGACAGATGATCTCGTCAACACAATCGGTACTGTAAATAACAAATCATCCATGAAGTATGTTCGCCTTCCCATCGAAGTCATTACGCGTATAATTGAACAAAGTGCAACTTTTTTGTGTTTATATGGCCGTAGTTTAAAAATAAACACAGGAAAATCGAATGATTCGTTCTCATAGATCGATAATTGCACGGTCTTGACTGCACATAAACGTTCTTCTCTGATAGTTTCTCATCATCTTTCTTTGAGACATTCGCACATGTTGGATGAACTTCTACATCGAAATTTTTGTATCCTATCTTATACATACTTTGACTTGACAAAATTAACATTTATAATGCGAAAGAGATACGCGCTGATCGTGCAGGAACGGAGTGTTTGCGAGTAATTGACTTTAACGAGAGTGCTGCACTTCGGCGAAATTAATGCTCGAAGTTTACGATCTGCCGCTGATATTTTCACGATTTTTTGGAAACAACGATAACTACGGGTTATCTATTACATTCGTTAACCGTTTAATAGTTTCAGTGTGTTGTTGACACGATCTCTTGATTGTTAATTGCGTTATTCTTGCAAAATTATCCGAATTATCAGTGATATAGTAGAAACTCCAATAATTTCATAAAAGCATTCGAATATTTCACTGGGGCAGCAACTTAACGCCTTTATATACTTAAACATATTTAAAGAGTTAAAGTGATAGCAGTTTTATGAGTATCTTATGAGTGTAATAACAGCGAGAAGATAAAATTGTTTATGATATCAATAGGAAGTTAGAAGAAAGATAAACGCTCGATTCCTTTGAATTAAACAGACGAGTCATCAGGAATTATTGTTTTCAAATTGTGAATGTTTCAACATATTTACATAATAAACAATCGCGATTGTGAAGTTGGTCATATAGTCATCAGTTCTTAATTCACACCTACAAGTGAAATTTCTGGAATATTCGAACGTCCTCGACAGCAGAAGAATTCTCAGTTGATCGACGCGCTGTACCATTCGCGATACTCTTTTCCGCGGATGAAAAGAAGAAAAAGGGAACCCTTTCGAGGACCAGGGCAGAATCAGCGTTGCAAAATCAGAAGTTCACCACGACACGAGAAAGAGAGGAAAACCAAAACCAAGAGGGAGAAAGAGAAAGAGAGAGAAAGAGAGAGAGAGAGAGAGGGGGGGGGAGAGGAGAGACGAGGAATTTCCCCTCGTGTGCTAGACCACCCCTGCCGATAATTCCCGTCACCATAGAAACACCCCCGAGGCGTCCCCGCGTGCCAAGCCACCCCCGCACCGCACAAACACCACCGCCGCTCTCTCGGTCTTCTCGGCACTCACCCCCGCCCTCTAGCCCCCTCGCCTTCCTCCCTCCTCGCTACTTCTTCCACCCCGAATCCCCTACCGAAGCCCCCCTTCGCGCGAGTCCACCAGGAACCCAGTATCGATCCGCGGACGAGTTCGAGGTTCTACGTATTCTACGGGGAGTGCTACTGACAACGAGATCGTCTGCTATCACTCTCGCGCTTTCTCTCTCTCTCTCTCTCTTTTTCTGCCCTTCTCTTTCTCGTTCTCTTTCCATTTCTCGCGCATTCGAAACCCAGCGCCTCGTTCCACTCGGTTTCTCCTCGGTTACTCCCCTTTCCCTGGCTCTCACATCACCGTCAGTTTCTCCACGTCTCCCTATTCGCTATTAAAAATCACGCTTTATTGGACCGCGGCCTGTTCTCGCTATCATTCGCCGTTTACACGAGACTTGGTTACATTGGCCGACCTTGCTCATTAATGTGGAGAGCTTCCTACGATCCGAGTATAAAGCTCACGCTGCAAGGTTGGTTCCTTCCGCTGGTATACAAATACACAGTCGTACCGTTGTGTATGAAAAGTGCACCCTGAAATTAATTTACCATCACGTCAAAAGAGTTATAGAGGATGTAAAATTCTACAGCACGCAGCACGAAACTTTGAATATCAATCTAAAAGTTTACGAATAATTATTTAGTCGCACGCTACAGGTCTGAGTCTCGAATTTTGCAACCAATAGATATCAAAGTTTAACTTTTAACCAATTGTAATTCAGAGAGAGAGAGAGAGAGAGAGAGAGAGAGAGAGAGAGAGAGAGAGAGAGAGAGAGTGAGAGAGAAAACGAATGTGCGCGTTTCTGCGACCATCATGCGCATCGAAATACCTATTTCCCAAAATATCTCGCGCGTTCTATTTTTGCAATGCCAAGCATGAAATAACATATTTAGTATTTGGTAAGTCGCGAATTTTGTCTCGTCGGAGCGAGATATTAAAGAGAAACGACAACGTATGTGTCTCCTCTGGCATCTAAATAATTTTTATCGCTCAATTGTCACGACAAAACCGCGAACGGACACCACACGGGGGGGGGGATTTTCTGCGCGATCTTTTCGATGCTATATCGAAGTACATGTCAAACAAAAAGCATCGAATTATTGAGACCGTTTAGCGTGGGTATATGGCGAATCCGCGCGTCATTTCGTTTCAACACGACCTGTCCTTTTCATTCCCTATTCAGCGATCGCGGTCGATATACCATCGTGTTTTCCAGACATCGCGTCGGTCGTGACTTCGGTCCCGGCTCTCTCGGCTGCGTCGTAAGCCACGAGGTGCGCGGCGTAATAAGGTCTAACCTCCCCTACCTCCCGCTTTTCCCACCTCCTCCCTCACCTCCTCCTCATCTTGTCGGATCCCTCTCGTCGGTGCCGCGCAGCGCGGCGGCGGCGGCTCGTTGCTCTCGTTCTATTTCGCACATACACACGAACGCTCCGTGCCTCCTACTTTCCTCTCTTTTCCTCGCTCGCTCGCATCTCTCTCTGGCTAGCGGAATTCTAACGGAGCGGCCGCGGTCGTCGCTCGTTGTTGCGTTTGGTGCAGATTCAAGGACTTTCTCGGCCGCACGCGCGCGAGGCCTCTCGCGAAAATTCGCTCGCCGAAAATGACGTGTTTGCGAAATGCCGGTGAATAGCATTCCTTAGGTAACTCTTAAGGGAAAACCGGCGAAGAGGATTTTGGTTTCATTAGAGATCAGCGGTTCTCTGACGTTCGCACATTTGGCGGATAATGATAAAAGAATCTCTTTGTTGAGCGATGGGCTACATCGCGGTCTTGCGATAACGCAACGAGCTGATAGTGGAATATACAAGCACACCTTGAACTACAACTATACTTTATTATATATTCAAACATCTAATAATTTTACAAATACCATTTGCGATATAATATGTACCAATATTCTCGTTTACATTTTGATTACTCTGTTACATATGAATGTATTTCAAAGGGCGAATTTCATTGGATAACGCAGAAGTTGCATAGACTCTGTTCGAGAATTTCACATCATTCCCCGCGAAACGAGTCTGATCATACAAATTTCGCAAACTTCAACTCTATCTGTGTACACTTTGGCAGAGTGTCCTATACTGTCCTAAGAATTCTAAAGGGGTGAGTATACCGTGTCACGTACGTTGAAAGTGCAGCGCGCGGAAAGTTTAGGCAACAACGCGCGACGCGTCGTGCAAGAACGGTGCGAGAGGAGAGGGCAGCCAAGCAGGCAGGCAGGCAGGCAGGCAGCTTTACGATATTCCACGAGTCTCAGCGTCAGTGGGCAACGTTGGCGCTTTCATACACTGGCACGCACACGGAGATGGGCGCGCGCGCGCGCGCGAGCGCGCAACTCGGTGTATTATCTGTCTGCTGCTACGCCAAGAGAGCGCGAGACCTTCGGCTCTTTTGCCAGCCCTCTCGGCTCTCTCTCGTATTACGTTCGCTTCTCTGTTTCACTTTGCTCGTATTGGTCGTCTCTTTCCCTCTCTCTGTCTCCCTTTCTCTCTCTCTCTTCCTCGCCGCTTCGCCAGTTTCCTTCTCTCTAGTCCGCGTCTCTTTCCCCTTCCCTTCGTCTCGCTTCCTCTCGTTCTTGCGTTTCGCTGTACGTAAGTCTCTCTCTTTCTCTCTCTCTCTCTCTCTTTCTTCGTCATTTATATGTATATGTACGCGCGGAGGCTCTGGAATAATCTTGCAGATGAACTTCGTAATATGCCTATCATACAAAGTAGTTTCCGCTGAAAAATTGCAGGAAATATTCCTGAAAACGTTTTGAATAATCAATTTTGTTTGTTTCGATTTCGTTATTCACATGCACCGGAGGAATTGTCGACAGGGAAAATCCGTATTTGCTTTTGTTTACATAGTAGTAACGAGCGACAATTAGTTTATTGCGTAACGGATTCTTTGATTAATTTCCTTCTATAGGAGGCACACGAACTATTTGTGTATACTCTTATTATATAGCATAGCTCTATTTATGTCATCAAACTGCTCACAGTCTATTAATAAACCGCATCTATCTCTTTCTCTCATTCTCTCGCATTCTCCGTTGCGATTAACTTTGCCGGTTTTACTTGAACGAAGTTACTCAACAGAAATGTAAAATATTTATATCTCTTTTCTTTTATTCTTCAAAATGTACGTATATTTTGATATGCTATTATTATTTTTATATATTACTCTTTCGTAAACAAACGCGTTTGCACACATGCATACACTTTCTTCATTTTCTCTCTCTCTCTCTTCAGTACTTTTTCTCCGACCGGCACTTCATCAGCCACGATAAAGAAACTCTTGTTTCCGTCTCGCTTGTCCGCCCGACCGTCTCCCTCGCTTTCACCGCGTACGACGCGATGCGATGAGCTCCGTTTGTTGCAGGATTCACGGGCCGAGCGCTGGCGTGCAGAGAGCGACGACGGAGCTGGGCGCCGGAGGCTTCTGGCACGAATATCTCTAAACGCGAAGAGACTCGCGGGGACTCGCGACTAATATTCGTGTGTGTATAATAACCGCTGCTCATTAGATATGCGAGGTGTGCGGCTAACCGCGCGAAGAAAGTTTAACCGAGCCACTAAACGCGATCCGAGATCCGAACTTTGTACTTTTATTTTTAGCAGCGCTTCTTAGAGCGAAGGGTCGCATTTCCGTGCGAAATACTTTAATCGACCCACTGATCTTGTCAATAACGAACTCTAAAATCTTTTACGTCCTATTAGCCGGACCTGGGAACCTTCATATTCTTTCTCTCAAATCGATCTGTATGGCCTTATTACGCAGAGTGCTTTGAATCAACTTTTCTGGCTTAGGATAATTTTTTTTAATTGTGTAAGATCAAGTAATGTTTTATTTAGGGATAAAGGATTTTTTTCCAAAATATTTTCAAGCTGTTCTGATTTGGAGTAAAACGTTTCTTTTATTAAGAAAGATTCACGAGATACACTGTTATTTCCATTAAGTTACCATTGTTCCTATTCTGTATTTGGTTAATTTGACTAATATTGAGTAAGTACTTACTCAATATATCGTTGATTTATTAAATTTAACTTTCGTGTATTTATTAAATAAATTTAACCTTCCTATTGGGTAAGAGCATTTAACCTTCCTATTAAGTGGCGACCTATTAAATCGTAAAAAATAACTCAAATTAAATAAAATTTGACACTACGAGTTGAACAGTGTAGACATCTCGAAATAAATAAATTTTGTTAATTAATAATTTTATCTGATTTTATTATGAAGCATTTTCAAGCGGCTTTCTTCACTTAAAATTCCAGATTTTTTTTAATTTTGAAAAATCAAGAAAATATTTCAATGAATTTTGTCTAGAATGAGATTTGCACTCGTTTTACAATGGACTTTTTTTACAAGGTATTATTATATTTGTGTAGGGCCATAACAATCTGATATCTTGTGTGATGAAATCTACAAATAATCTGCGAATATGATTGCATCTTTTCTCACATATACAGAAATATCTCGCACTTTTATATACTTCGCGAACGTTTCGAGTTTAGCGTTTTTCATAATAGGAATACGTGCAAAATTCGGCAAGCAGCAGGAATTCTCAACACATCCCGAATTATTTTATCATGAATTCTAAAAATAGATATGAATGCCTATAAATACTTCACGATTGTATCCTGCTTCGAAAGTTTTTTAACGCTGAATAAATAGTGTCTAATTATTTCTAGATACATTGAATGAGGTTATAAATACGCGATAAATTATATATGTATCTAGTCAATTGATTAATATACAGTTGTTAATCTCATTTGTTGGACAACGATATTGATCCTTGATACTGCGACATATGTACAATAATAACTATATTGGAATTTCATATAAATGCGAGGACTCTATTATTTATTAATTAGCATTCGTATTCTCATTCATTTGTAGATAGCATGAATTAAGTAAGTATCCTTAACTGTACGCGAATGCCACCGCCTTCAAGAAAATGCGGAGATGACTTGCATACGACTGTCGCGTGACTGCGTTAAGTTACTGTATTTTTAGCACATAACGCCTTTCCATTAGATAATTCCTACGAGTTTTATTATTCTCGAGGCTATCTGAATAACAAGAGTCGGACGGCAAGAGATGTTTAAATTAAGAAGAGAATCGATCGACTTTATGAAGAAACTATTAGGATGACAAGAAGAAATATCTCGAGCGGGAGTTTCAGACACAATCGCCTATCGTGGAAAATTAAAATTGCGATAGAAAATTGTTTTTGGGGTGCCTGCTTCTTAACACGTCCTCATGATGGATCCAATGACTGTATGTTCGAGAAAATTACACAGATTTATGTGCAAACATATAATGCTAAAGGTTATAACTTAAGAGATAGATAAGCATAATAAGAATTACGTCTAATAATCTTTTCATAATCCGAAATATACGAAATACTTTCAACAACGCACGCATTTATTTCTTATATCTGCTATCATGATTTGCTTCAGTCATGTATAGAAATACCGCAATGCATTAATCTTCAAAGGATAGGGAGAAAAATCTATTTTTTAAAATCTTACAATTTTTTCTTGAGTAAATTTTTATTATAATTGTATTCCTTAATTCAAAATATGATATTTCAGCGTTACTATAGTGATTTTCTGTTACAATGATAATGCCGATGTTCAAAATTCAACCGATTTTTCAAAAATAATACAAGATTTTATAAGAAATTTTTGAGTTCTCTGATTTTAAGCTGATATCAAAGTTTTTAAATAATAGATCCAATATGACTTGATAAAAGAACAATTAATAAATTTTTACGAGACTAAAAACACGCGCACACGTACATATTGTGTGAAAGTTTTTATTATATAAAATACTTGTGTAATGACAGTAGAACGATATACTGACACTGTGATTATATAAGAGTTATAAAAGAAAGGTCCTAAAGTGTTTTTGTTTTTGCTTTGTAGGTTTTTTAGTTGCTGGAAATCTGGCAGAACAAGTGCTAAGAATAGGCATAAAAATTACGACCTTATATACAACATAAAAAATAAATTAGCGCCACTATTGTAATGTTTCGTCCTGTGGAGATTAAAATGCATTGAAATTCCATTACTATTTTAATATAAAAACAATATTGTAAATTCTATAAGTTAGTTTAGAATAATATTATAAATTATATAATATTATAATAATATAAATTCTATATTTAGTTAGCAAAATTATAATTGGAAAATATATGTTTCAAAAAAGACTGATCATGCAGCGAAGACGTTCGGCGAGCGAGACGAGATCACTCGCGGATTCTCGGAAAAATGAGAACTCGACTAACGATGGTTGTCCGGGAGAAGATCAGACGATCAGAGAGAAAACCCACCAAGCCGATCCCACTAATCCCACGGGAACGATTCGTCATGATCGTCTGTCGGTCGTCTGGTTGGTTGAGTCGGCATGGAAAGCCATTGTTACGCTCCTATGAGTGGCACCCGGCGGTCGTCTTTCCTTCTTTCCCTCTCTCTCTTTCTCACTCCTTCTTTCTCTCTCTTTCGGCTACGGCTCCCCCATCGCAAAGCAGCGAGCGAGACGGAGAGAACGGGCGAAGGAAAAGATAGACGGAAAGAGGGAAGATAAGAGGAGAGAGGGATACTTATAATTACCTTAGCTTTTATGTACGCGAGCAAGGGAGATTCCCGCAAGCCCGTCGTTCTTTTTCCAGCTTCCGCGTTCACTCGCTTATCTTCTCGACGTTCCTTCCTTTTTCCTCCCTCTCCTCTCTCCTCACTCTCTTCCACTCCGCCCGCAGCCTCTCGCGCGCGCGGTTTCCCTCTTTTCTTTTCCTTTCCTCGTTTTTTTCTTGCGCTCAACCCTCTTCTTCTCATGGTTGGAGCCAGCGATGCGTTCGCGTACGAGCGCGCGCTGAACGCGTGACGAACGCGAACACGGTAGGGACGGACGGACGGACGGACGGACGGACGGACGGACACGCGCGCATGCATACCGGAAAGCCGAAACGAAGTGCACGCGAGTGAACGAGAGAGTTAAGTGACCCGGCTCGTTCACGTGACCTCCTCATGCAACGAGCCGCACGCTCTTTCCAGCCCTGTAACTCCGCGATTTCTGTCATTTCTCGCGCTTCTTCATCCGCGATTTCGTCCCGCGTCCCCGCTCCCCGCCACGATCTGCATTGGTTTTTTTGTCAATGTATAAAATTCAATTTGTCACGTACGATCGTACGTTTTCAAGCGAGTTTCGCTTCGACGTCCGAATCGCGAGCGCGAAGCGAAAAACAGAATTATATAATGCGTGCGTGTCATTTTACTCGGCGTTCTCTCTCTCTCTCTCTCTCTCTCTCTCTCTTCTTTTTTCAATTTTAATGTGCAACGCTCCGTTATATAACCACCACGGAAGACGCGTTCCGGTGAGTAATCCGGCCGGAGTATCGAATCGCGTTGTTTTAATTACCGCGCGCTCGTGAGTGAGTGACGCCCGGTCTTCGATACGATCGTTGAGGCCGCGCGCGCGGTTTTCCAAGGCTATTTCGTAGGCCTTTCCGTTAAGACGCGGGCTTCCCATCCACCGGCACCGGCATACAACCGGGCATCGTATCGCTTAATGGAATGATGAGACAGACGGGCTGTCTGCGGTTTCGTCGACAGGCAGTCACAGTCCGACTGACTTGGTTCACGAGCCTATACACCGGGGACCACCGGAAGCGGCCCATCACCGCCCCACATTCTCGACTTCCGCTCTCGCGCTCTCTTGCCCGCTCGAATCCCGAGACTTCTTTTTACGTTCTCTTTCTCTCTCTCCTTACCGCCTTTGTCCCTTAAGTAACATTAGCTCTACTGAAGTTACGTAACCGCGCTACGTAAGGCCCTCGGCTGATGGAAATTTGTGTTCAATTATATATCTTATCAATTTTATGAGATTCCGAAAGAAATATCTTATTTGGGAAAATAAGGAAAATTGACGAAACGTCGTTTCTCATTCTTTTTATTATATATGTACGACGTGTCAGATATATTTCAAAGTATTTTCGGAACAGACGCTTCGAGGAATTTCGAGCGCTTCTAAGACGGAAAGTTTCCCACAAGAGATAATGTTGTTAAATATTTTATTTTGACAAATGCTTTTTACGGATTAAATTTCGAGTGTAAACGAATAACGGAGCTTCGCTCTTCGATTGGGCGCGCAAAAACGCTCGTACGATCCCCATTTCCCCGATAAATTTAAATATGGCGGATTAAGAAAAGGAGTGCAGCAAGTACCAAATACGCGAAAACAATTTTCGGTCGGTCTGGAACATCGTGTATAGGGAAGAAAGAAGCGAAATACAGAATACCGGATGCGTATGTACGACGAGGGGCCGCGGCGAGCGAGTCCCGAAAAAATGGCGGCCCACGCGCGCCGGCGACACCCACGTTCGTGCCGCTCGAAAATCTGCGTCTCGACAATGTTATGCGCCCGCGAGAAGCGAGCGTGTCTCTTTTGGAACGTCTCCAGGTGCGGTCGTGCCCGCTCGGTGCCGGCCGTGGCGACGCGGCGCAAAAAACGCTCTCTAATTTGGGAACGCGCGCCACGTTTCGCGCGCGCAACGCCGCCGGGAACAATAAAGTATTTCCCGCGCGTGAAAATAATACTGTCGACTCTGTCTTCGGCGTTTAGCGTAATATTGTCTCCTGTCTTTTGTTTGTCACGCGAGAACGCGGGCATTTCGTTAACGTGACGGTGAACGCGCGAAAACCTCCGTTTCAGTTTGAATTAAGAAAGCATTAGGATCTCCATTATTTGATAAGAGACGATGAGATTTCTCGAAAAAACTCGGTATGTGAAGAGAACATATGTTAATGAATATTTTACATTCTTTAGAGTAATATGTCGCGCATTTTTTAAACATTCAATTTCTACTTTCTAAATCCTAAGAAGACTGAATGATTTTACGTAATCATCGATAACGGCCTCATTTTAGTATTTTTTTTTTTTTTTAATAGAATTTTAAAAGCGATAAAATTCGGGTCTATTCCTTGATTATTAAAATCGTAAGCTTTTCTGCAAACGCCTTGCCTCGTCGGCCCTTTAACTCGAAAGGATCGAGCATCGGCGATTCCGCCGCGTCATCGCGCGGCTTTCGGGCTGGCCGCTCTCTCGCAAATCGCGCGTATTACGGGGATCATTCACTGCGTGCATGATCTATTAAACTTCCCTGCGGTCCGCCTTCCAATCATACGCGAAGTGGCCGTCCTAATGGCGTATTATTCGCAGGTTCGGCCGTTCGTATCGACCGCGATCTCTCTCGGCCGGCGAGCCGCCGGGCGTAAAGATGGCGACGTCGTGGTGGGCGAGATTAACGAGGTGGCCTGGGGTGAAACACCCGAAGGCGAGAGGCCGTGCCGGCACAATAACGTTACCGCTGAGGGAAAGCCTCGCGCGGCAAGCAGGTGTACCTGCCTGCTTGCCTGCCTGCCTGCCTGTCCGCTTGTCTGCCTGGCCTAGCCTGGCCGGCAGCTAACCGGTCGATACCTCGCTCCGATTATAGAGGAGCGGCCGACACTGAATTCTGCATGAGGCTTTTGTTCCGCTCTCTTTCGCCACGGCCAATCGGATTTTCTATTTTCGCGCCCTGCTACCGGGGAGACAATTATTTATCCTAACCTGCCCGACCTATCGCTCTCCCCCACCTCCTCCGTCTCTCTCTCTCTCTCTCTTTCTCTCTTTCTCGCTCTCGCGACGACGGTTTAATCACGGCTATGCGAAAGTTAATTGCGCGCGTAACGCTCTTGGCGCGTGCTGTAAACGGCGTTTTTTTTTTTTTTAACGATACGTCGGCCGGCAAAACGCGCGTGCTGCAACGACGGAAACGATAAAACGTATAAGACTTCAGATTTTTTAATGAGAGACATTTTTTTCTCCCCGTCTCTTTCTCTCAACGCTCCTCTCTTTTTCTCTTCAGAGAAAAAGTGGCAACTTCCAGGGATAAGCGTCTCACAGTTTACTTTTTATTCGATACAATTATGTACCTGTACATGTAATAATCAGACGTGCGATAAAATTATAATTCAAACATTTTGTTCGCGTGAGGTGAAATTCATCAAAACGCTTTAATACATTGTATCTTTTTAAGGCCTCGCGCCATTGTACACATTTCTCCGCACAATGCAAAACAAACTCAGCCATCAGATGATCAATAGTATTGCACAATATTCAAATCTTGCGCAATAACACTGAGCGCCTATCGGAGAATGCCTTAACGAATGAATTATTTGCTGGTCAGCTAAATGTGAAGAAATGTGATGTTAATTGCGCTACTAATAGAAATTTCCATTTATATTAAATAAAACAGATAATACTTATCAGGTACGACGTTTCTGCGACAGATGCAAATATAGCAGTTAAGGAAATCGTACATGCGGTAACGTTTCTTTTTATTGTCATCGCAAGTAAACCGCGTTTATTAAGCATCGTAACATTAATGGCTTGTTAAACATGAGTCATGTCTACACACGTTCAATCTGAAATCGAGGTACACCTGGCATCGCGATCTTTTTATAACGACGGGTCGTATCTTTATTGCGTTGCACTTAATTAACGTGTGAAATATCACTACCACTATTCGCATCTGCGGATGCTGGTTATCAACTGTACAAATTTTGTTCGGTGTCTATTAAACTTTCGTGTTTCTTGTTTCCAAAAATGGATATTGACACTGAGACGCGATCACTTCCACCGCCATTTTAGAAAATAAAATTGCTTTTGGTCGATTAGGAGATACAAATTTAAATTTTCTTAAGTTTTGTGTCGTATTTTAGTTTTTACGAATTGTATTTATTATTTTTTCTGATGTATTAAGTGTCATTAAATTATTAAGTATTAATATTTTATATTAAATGTTAATAATATCAAGCAAATAAGTGATTATTCGTAAATACACATAAGTACATAAGACGACGTAAGGATAAAGACAATAGGAATGCAAAATAGTGATAATTCGATCGTATTCCTGTGATACTTTTCATGCAAGTTAAATCGCGTCGATTTAATCGGTTTTTGCGCGCGCGCGCGAGAGAGAGAGAGAGAGAGATATCTGCAGGATCATCGAACAGCGAGATACCGCAGTGGATTCTGGCGTGCAAACACTTTCGAATGCCGGCAATCAGTGACGTAATCAGATAGCAGCCTGAATATTCATGAGAGCATGCGCTCTGGTGCGCCCGCACATGCTTATTAGCATAACTCGTCCGCTTTTATCCATTAGCCATTAGTCGGGGACTAAATAACCGTGCTACTGCGCTTAACTGCGGTGTCCAATTAATACGGCTAAAGGGATAAAGAATGGTCCCCGGGTCGAGTGCCGACTTTCGCCGGAACGCATAAAATGTGAGAATAAAATGAAGACGCAGACACGCATATAGAATATTTGTATTAAGAATTTTGAGGCGGTACGAGAAAAAAAAACTACTTCGCTTCGACGTATATCGCAAGAGAAAATATATATTATTTCTTACTTTTGATTTTATAATGCGCTATATCGGAGAGAGAAAACGGGAGCTTTAAACGCTTTTTTCTTAAATGTAAACTTACTATATGTAAAGCCTGTATTTATTTATGGTCGTTATTCGAATCCAGTTTCGAAAACGTATCAAATGAAATATTCTAATGAAAGATTTTGCATCTTGAAATCTCGAACAACTCAATCAAACAACATGCAATTTACAATCGTGCCATGTGATTCATATCAAGCAACAAATAATAAATAATAAAAGTTACTTTATATATGATTTGACTCCGTAATTATTCCAGAAATCCTTTTTAATCCTCCTCGTGTTCCTTTACCCACACGATATTCAGGAATTACGGTTGGTTACGTATTAACAATTATAGAATGTGACCGATGGTATTGCATTTTATACGATGCTCCCGATGTTAGTCGCACGAAAACGCGCATTTTATTATCGCAACGGCGATAAGTGGTATGAGAAACGTACGAAAATCCCGTGGCTTTTCATAAATTAATGCCGAGGAGCAGGTCGACGAAGAATTTTGACGAATTGCCAAATGTTGAATTTATACCAGACACCCGCCAGATTGAAATATGTGTTTAATTGCGATTGTATTCATTAATTAAATGCATCGCAACTACCACTCGAGTTAGGATCGATCTGCATGTTGCATATCTGTGATTTTCTGTTCTTAACGAGAAGATTCGAAAGTAACGTTGGTATTTTGATATACTTTTGACATCACGGATAGTCGAGTTAATGTCTAATTAAGAGATGCGATATTTCGTCCCGAAATATGTACCGCATTGCTAATAAACAGTCAATATTCTGTATATTCATTAACTTTTCCATTTATTTATTAGCTCTCATTTTGTATTATTCAACATTGTTCAATCATTTGCAACTGAAAACATGAGATTGAAATTTAATTAAATGATAAAAAATTGAAAGTATCATAAAAGAGCTTGTACAAAGGAGAGAGAGAGAGAGAGAGAGAGAGAGAGAGAGAGAGAGAGAGAGAGAGAGAGAGAGAGAGAGAGAGAGAGAGAGAGAGAGAGAGAGAGAGAGTTATTTTAATTATTAAAAATAATAACAATATAACAATAATCCAAAAATGAACTCTCATTCGTCCTTTCTACTTTAAAAAATAAAAACGAATAAATCGCACGAGACACGTTCAGATGGGAAAATCTCTCGCCGCCGCGTTTAGGCATTAATTAACGCGGCGGATAATTAACCGCGCGAATCGATAATCGTTAATGGTTCGCGCGTAAAAGGAAAAAAAAAGTCGCTCGTCCCTCAATAGTACCGGAGTACGCGAAGAAGGATAATACGCGCGGGGCACGCATCGCTGCCCCGTCCGCTCTGCAGTGACGAACATCAGTCGCGGCGACCTTGTTTTGCGTGTGCGCGTGTATATGCACGGGAGTACGTTGTACGCTCGACGGCAAATCAAGAGTCGGTGCGCGGTGCGCCGTGGTGTGTACGCAAGGTCGCCGGTGTCATTCGCGCGACGAGCCTCGAGCGGAGCTCTCGACGGGCGGGCGACGCGTGTCACGTTGCGCTCCGCGCGTGCCGTATTTATCCTTCGCGATTTGCGACAGGTATCTGGAACCGGTGGACGGATTCTTTGTAGGTATAGAATATAGATACTCCGTTCTTCCATACTCGCGTGTGCGATCTTTGGCGCTCTTGGGGAGCACGAGGGGGACGAATGGAGGAGGCTAATCGTGACGACACCGATTCGCGCGGCGTATATTCCGGAAATTTGACGTGCTCCGTGTTAGTCCTCGAGACTTCCACAAACTTCCCCTTTGGTCATTGCTGGTTGACTTAATTTGAAGGAGGGAGAAGGGAGAAATCCGCGGACATGCTAAATAATTGTTTACTTACGCGATATCGGGGGCGACTACTTGTGCACGGGGGGTCCGCACCGGTTGGCGCACGAACTCACAACGCGACTTGCAATCCAAGGGACGAGTTCACTTCGCGTTAGGTTAGGTTCTTGATAGAGAAATGAACGTGGAGGCCAAGGACGCTCGAGAAGCGATTGATGATCGCACCAAGATTATCGCGCGGCGCTCATAAGCTTCCAGAAATCCAGCGGACGCGATTAATCGTGACGGCATTGATCTGCACGACGCGTATGCCGACAATTTAGCGCGTTTTATTTTCCTCGACACTCCCGAGTCTCGAGGCTTTAACTGCGGGGGTGATGGAGGGGAGGGGGGAAGAAGCTCGCTGGGTTACAAGCTAGCCCGTGAATTTCTGCGTTCGGTAATGTGGACCCCGTCTCGGCATCGGTCGTTTCCCATCGCGTAATCCGACGTAATCGTCGCGGGATCGACGACTTGTCGCGTTGAATAAGCAAGTCGAATCACGACAGTGGCGTGCCAGAAGTGCCAAGAAACTGATCGCTTAATGAAGTGTCGATGCGGAACAAACTTTACTTAATAGCCAGCGGCGCGAATCGATGTCGTCGCGTTTTGACCCGCGGACTTGTGAAGGTTATGGCGGTGCCTTCGTATACGAAGTGTCCCGTACGTGGATGACAAGTACGATTGTCGATCGTCGCGATTTCAGCGCCCGCAGGTTTTGCATTCATCCGCCGTCGAGTACGGAATCGCGTCGCGAGGTGACTCGTCCTTCGAGTTGTCGCGAGCTCTACGCTGTGAACTCCTGCGTCAAGTGGTGTGGGCCCCGTGCCCAGTAGTCGCGATTTGCGATTTCATCAGCGGCGCGTCCGCGGATCTCTCTTTTCTCCCTCGTTAAAAGTAAGTTAATTCGCGATTGAAGGAGCTTCGGAAGTGTCAAAGACTAACAAAAAGCCAGATTTCCGACAAATGTCGGACTAATCGGTGCGTCGTCGTCGTCGGAATTAATCGCGCCCCCCTGAGTTCTGGAGGTTATGGACGCCGCGAGTCGGGTCGACGAAAATCTTGCGCCGCGAGCCATTTTTCGATCGTCTCAATAACAGCATCCTTGCCGCGTTCATCTTTTATCAAGGACGGACCGCGTCGCTCGTCCTTTGGGTTCCGAGCTACACTACGAATTCCTGCGTCAAGTGGTGTGGACCTCCGTGCACAGTAGTCGCGATTCCATCAACGACGCGTCCGCGGATCTCTCTTCTTCCTCGTTAAAAGTTAATTCGCGATTGAAGGAGCTTCGGAAGTGTCAAAGACTAACAAAAAGCCAGATTTCCGACAAATGTCGGACTAATCGGTGCGTCGTCGTCGTCGGAATTAATCGCGCCCCCCTGAGTTCTGGAGGTTATGGACGCCGCGAGTCGGGTCGACGAAAATCTTGCGCCGCGAGTCGTTTTTCGATCGTCTCGATAACAGCATCCTTGCTGCGTTCATCTTTTATGAAGGACAGACCGCGTCGCGAGGTTACTCGTCCTTTGGGTTACAAGCTACACTGCGAATTCCTGCGTCAAGTGGTGTGGACCCCGTGCACCAGTAGTCGTCCCGCTATGGCGTAAGTAAGATATCATTCGGTGCGTCCGCGGATCTCTCCCCCTTTTTGTCTCGTCAAAAGCAAGTTAATTCGCAATTAAAGGAATTTCGGAAGAATGTCAAAGATCAACACGAGACGTGCTACTTGTATTCGGCGTACGTCGCGCGAATCGGTGTCGTCACGATTAATCGCGTCCGTCAGAGTTCTGGAGGTTATGGACGCCGCGCGTCCGTCCGTTGTTTCGATCGTATCGACAATAGCGCGTTACGGTGTTTACCCCTGTACTTCCCATTCGTCTCTACTCCCAAAGAACAGCGATCGCGTCGCGAGGAATGAGAACAGAGGAGCATCGTGCGATTACGACGCGTCGATGCGAAGACAAGTGTAGGACAAGTGTCGCGAGTTTTTGGGTTGCGAGTTTTTGGGTTGCGAGCTACGCTTTAAATTTCGTGCGTCGAGCGGTGCACGGAAATCTCCTTTTCTTCCCGATCGCGTAAACAAAGCACGCGCATCCGCTTGTTTACTCGTTTTCCGCTTCGTTATTCTCGCGTGAGCGCAAGTCGAATCGAGATAATTAGACGTTGCAGAATAATTCAAGCATCGGGAATGCCTCTAGATAGGCCGATTAAGAAGCATCGACCAAACCAAGCCAGATAAAAAAAGCTGCTGCCATTTACAATTGAACTCTTTGCCAGTTGATTTCTCGATATTTCTTCAATTTTTTTCTTGGTGTCCGTTACATTCTAATAATCTGTTCTAATAACGGTTTGATTATTAAAGTCCAAAACTGCCGTACCTCTACGTTAAATTCGATCTCTCGATGCGAAAGGAACGCGGAAGGGAAATTTCCAAAAGTATCGCATGTCGTATCACGGATTCACACTCTTCTAGCGCGTCGCATTGTTTCCACGTTTGGCGTATAAAATCACACGCGTACGTGCCGTTTAATGATATCTCATTCGTTAGAGGCGAAACGTACGCTCGTAAACACCCCGGGAGTGCCGATTAAAACATCGCGCGATGATTGTACCTCGTTAATTAATTCGCGATCGTTATCGGTCGACTTGTATCGCGCGAGCGTGCGCACACGCGCGTGTGCGTGCGCGTAGCGAAATGCGATCAGAGTAGTGAGTGAAGCGTGAGTGAATAACAATACTTACCGAAAGAGAGATTACGATGTTTCGACGAGGTGCTTTGGCATGGTGGCAGCTGCGGTTGCAGGATGGCAACGGCGGTGGCGCGATGGCCGGTAAGTATCGAATATCAGAGTACCAATTGTACGTTTGCGTGATTAACTTTTTTACGTTATCACTCGACATCTCGGTCGCGGTCGACGTTAGCAACGCTGTAATTCGAACTTTGTGTTCTGGTACGTCCATTTCAATAAGCACGCGCGACGCAAACGTAAAACATATTAACGTGATAAAAGGATTTTACACTCGTGTTTGAGAAACAAGAATTTTGCGTGAAAAAAGAAGATTGGTTAAAACAGCTAAAAACTTGGCTGACTCTGCACAAGCAGTTTTCTATGTCAAAATAGCAAAGTTTTTTACAGCTAAAAGAAATTGGTGATTATAACTAATTGCAAATCATATTTGTTGCACCACAGCGTTACGATAGCTAATTTGTTACTACAGCAAAACAACTTTCTGTAAAAATCAATCGAATATATGTTTAAATTAAATTAAATTAAAAATTTTTAACGCGCGAAACGTATTACACTGTAAAAAAATTAGTAAAATTACACAATTTAGTACAACTAAATTTTTTGAAATTGCAAATATAATTTTTCATTTAATATAAAAATATATTTGCAAAGTTAAAGATAAAAATACTAAAAAGTTACATATTTTACTATAAATTATCATTTTTATATTATTTATGTAATTTTATATACTTTTTTTACCGAGTAACTGAGATAGCACATATATTTGCTGTTATAATGAAGGAAATTTGTTTAGCAATTGTCATTGTAGCAAAAAAAAAATGAGCGAATTAATAGTTTATTTATTGATTTTAGACACAATTTTTTCTCTTGACTATCAAATCTCATTAGTTATAAACGTTGAATTCGCGCAGCAAGTTATAGCAATTCTAAATCTTTATTTTTTTCTGTGCGTATGTTTATTTTTATCGATGTAAACTTAATTTTAATTTTACTCGGAATTACTCTTCATTCTTAGAATTTAGAAAAAGATAAATGATAAGTCAAATCGAGAGATTAATCTATATTTGTAGCAATAAATATTAGTAGATTTCACGCGAAAATTCGAAAAGTTCGCCAAGTTTTAATTTTGAAAAATGATTTTGCAGAGGCAGAGTCATTTTTGGGACAGCGGCGATACAGCGATCGGTGAGTGAATACGTTTATAATTTTCTTTGTGATGATTTAATATTATTATTATGAGATTGCAATTATATTTTGTTGTTTCTACTTTCTTGCGAATAGAACACTTGAAAATTATACTTAAAATTTATATTCTTGCCTTTTTATTTAATGATTTGAATTTTATAAAGCGCCGTCTCTGAAATTCTAGACATTTGATTGCAAATAAAATGAATTTGCAATTTTTTTCGAACAGCAATGTTTTATTTGTTTATTTGACATGTGATTTGGTTTACGCTTACAAGATTTCGTCTCCGTGATCTTTTCGCTTTCGAAAATGATATTAGATTTCTCTGAAAATATTCTTCGAGATCTTAAATGCGTCAGATTAGCTTTGTGAAAATTTAATTAACAATTAATATGTATGTCAATGTTGCGTTGATCATTTATAATCACATCTCGTCGATGAGAGCAGATCGTACTCGCGATATCTCTTTTCGCACTTTGGAAGATTTACGGAATAACAGACGGCTAATGAGAGGGCAGAACGCGTTAGGCGAGATATTATTAACTTGCACCGTGAGTGCATAATTATGTAATCACGGAGCTGGTCTGCACGGAGTATGATTAATAAGAAAACCCTGTTTATCGCGATACTGATTGCCTCGTTTATATATCGCGACACTCGAGAACACTTAAAAGAATGGAATCGTGAGTTTAAGCAAATGACCGAAAATGCACGAGAGCTACCACGAAATATCGGAATATCTCGTTTTACATTTCGATTCCTGCGATGATTAAATGTGTTTCAGTTAATTAACAACGCGCGAACGTCGTGCACTGTACGTAATATGAAATATACTATGTAAAGAATAAAATTGTGTATAAAAGATATATGAGCAAGAGAAAGAGCTTCGAGAATAATATTGCTAAATACTTTATTAAAATCATATTGAACTTGTAAAATTATCAATATTAAGCAAAGAATGTTACTTATTGCATCCTCGTAAAATACGCGTATGCGGAAACAACACGGAGAGAATTTTCTCTTATTAAAAATTACCCTGAAAATCGTGGTAATTGTGAGATAATGTGAACCTCGAAGAATTTTACTATACTTTTAACAAAACTTACTAAAATTTTAATAAAACTTGACAAAGTTTTAGTAAATTTTATTAGAAGTATAGTAAAATTTACTAAAATTTTGCCAAATTTTATTAAAATATTAAATTTTGTCAAAAGTAAAGTTCTTCAAGGTTCACGTTGTCTCACAATTACCACAATTTTCAGGTTAATTTTTAAGAGAAAATTCTCTATGAAAAATACGGCATACGACAGTTGTCGGAAACAAATTAGTCAAATAGAGAGAAAGCGGTATACAACATGCTATGTGAAGATCTCCGTATTTTCATTTGCAAAACGCAACTCAGTCTCTGACGTTAGATTTTCCTTTTTGCAATCGCGACGAGACGAATATTTAAACGTTTCTCGATTTCGGCGCCTTCCCCCCCCCCCCCCCCCAACAAATCAGTTCGACTTCGGCATTTTCGCCCGTGTCATCCGGAGAGGGAGAGAAGTAATGCAGCTGGAGAGCTAGCGCGCGCGAGGCGTGGCTTTGAACACGACCCCATAGCGTTTCACCGTACCCCTTTAATTCGGCGTATAACGCGACTCGATAACGACTCGCGGGACTTCTAGCCCACGGGGGGGAAGGCCGTTTTCACGGCGCGGCATTTCCTCCGGGACCGGGATACACGGCACGTGCTGTAGGGATACGCCATATAGGACGCGTATACCTTCGCGCGCGGCCGCTTCGTCAATAACGCCGATGAATATTCAATAACTCCGAATAAACGCCGACGAGAGGGAAATATGTAACTGTCACCGGTTACAACATGTCACTTCGACGTTCGAACCTTCGCGAAATTCGAATGTTTCCTTTTTCCTTTCGAGATTTTCGCGCCGCTCTTTTAGCTGTTGAACAAATGTTTTTGTTACAAAATGGTACAGTATTTGTACTGGTACTTCTAATTGACGACAATCTCACATTCTATGCTTACACTGAGAAAAAATATTGTTGATTTGACAAAATTTTCCAACTAAATTAAAATTTCATTAGTTCAAGAATTTATGCATTTAAGTTAAATGCATAAATTTCAATTAAAGTATTTATATAGTTAATTGAAATATGTAAATATTTGAATAGATAAAATTTAATTCAGTTGGAAAATTTAGTCAAATTAACTTTTTTTTTCTCAGTGTACACATTGAAATAAAATTTCTGAGAATTGATTGGTATATCGAGATATTTATAAATTTATTTTTATACTTTTAAATAATAGTTTTAACAAGTCTTTTTTAAGAGAAAAAGTTATAATTAATAACAAATATTTTAATATTATTCTGCTTTGTAATGCTACAATCGAAATCAGTTTCCTCTTTGCGAAGCTAGCTAAATTTTTTAGCAACCGGGTAGTCATTCTTCCCTTCTCGATTGTCTCATTAAACATCGATGAGTGCCGAAGGGAGAGGTTCTGAACGCTAGGGGTGCCACTTGCCGTCTCGCGGCCCCTCGTGACATTTATTACTGCATTTATTTTCGTGAAATTTATCAATAGCTGAGGTTACCATCAAAAAGTTTCCATCAAACGCTGCTTAATTAGACTTGCTAATTTAAATTTGAACGCGTGTATGATGTTCATACAAAATGTACGGCGGGAAAATAATCACTTAAAAATGTAATTGTAATTAAACATTTGTGTATTTGGAAGAAAAATTAATGTGAGAAGAAAAGCAAACAAGTGAAAGATTTGACTTGAACATATTAATACACGGAGAGAATTTTCTTTTAAAATTTACCCTCAAAATCTGATAATTGTGGGATAATGTGTGACCTCAAGAAATTTTACTATACTTCTTAATAAAATTTACTATACTTTTAGTAAATTTTACTGAAAGTACAATAAATTTTACTATATTTTTAGTAATTTTTAGTAAGCAGTATAGTAAAATTCCTCGAGATCATACATTATTCTACAATTACCAGATTTTAAGGGTAAATTTTCAGAGAAAATTCTCTCCGTGTATAAAATATAATATCGATATTGAATATATTATCAATGAATATAGATTATATTGATAAATAATGATAGCGATAATCATTGATAGGACGTTATAGAAAACTTGTTACAGGTAATAAGTCGACGTGATTTACCGTCATTTTGATGACATTTTCGACAACAGGTAACATTAGTTTACCTGGAATAGCATACCTTAGTGATCGAATTGATAGAAATGCCTGTTTCAGATAACTTAAGAGAATCAGATAAAAAGGTCTAAAATAATCCTAAATAAAGTAGATGTAATGAGTCCCTTGCGATGTCTTAGGATCCTAATTTTAGCACTATTATTATTAAATTGTTTACCAGTTTAATTCGTGATATTTTTTAAGATTGCATTTTAAGACCAATAAAATATTTGGCGTGCAGTTTAAATAATTAGAAAATGTACAAAAAAAAATGTATACGAACAATATTATTAGGCGTTAAGATCTACTTTAAAAAAGACTCACTGTTTTCTTTATTTGCATTATTCACATATCAGTGCAATTTCACTTATTTATTGTTTAGAAAGGAAAAGCAAAAGTTTTTTCTTAATATTTTTCAAATAATTAATGTTAAATTATCTGATACCCTTATATTCAATCAGCGATCGGAGTCGCGGATCGTGAGAGGTTACTTAACCCCGTGACACCATCTGTGCCTGAGTCGATGCCATTACGGTAATTAGGACGTAATTGGGTATAAATTGTGCGGTGGCTTTGGAACGAGCCAGACGGGGAGAGGGCGGGATCTCAGGACGATGGGGGTGGATAGACTAAGTGGAAGAAAGAGCGACGCGATGCGCGTGGATGGTACGCGCGCCCGTGCGTACGCGCGTGCATGCACGCATGCATATGCGTGCACGCGCCACGTAGCGATCTCCGCCTTTAACTCACTCCCTCTCTCTCCCTCTCCTATCATCTCGCTTATTGTTTACCTGCATGTTCTATATTTATATGGTACTAAGGACAGTGCATACCATGGTATTTGTTAATTGCTGTAACCCCAGAGCGTTTATTTTCTTTTCTTCCATAGTTGTTTATAACCATACGTGCCTTGGGTACTTTGAGAAAAATGAGATGAAAATACGCGAAGGAAAACGCATCGAGTTAACTTGTTTTTTTTCCGTATATTTTTCTCAATTTTATTTGTGTCATATTACCCGAAAGTTAACAACAAATATATCTGCGATAGGTGCGTGTAAAATCGTGTACAATTGTCTTGAAAAACGCAAACTCTTTTAGAAAATCAGCCTTTCCATACTTCCTTAGCTTTTACTACTCACTACTTTCCATTTCGTATTCCGTTTCCTGTTGTGCTCTTTTGTGGCGTGTTTTCTCACTGTAGAACGCGCAATTTCCAGGAAAACGTGCATTAAACGGAACGATTCAACAGGTGACACCTTGCTGCACTGCATCGTTGCATCTCGATTACTTCAAGTAGCTAATGCTCTTTGATTCCTTGAAGTCTTGCGAATCTAACAATAAGTATCTATATTTCTCGACATTTTTTATTATACCACGAGAAAGAAAGGTGTAATTAGCAAAAATACAACAAGAACAAATCATTGACGATATGATACGTACGAACAAGTTGAAAATAAAAGATAATTAATGTAACATGTAATGAATTTGCGTTAATTAATTATGCGTTAATGCTGCAAAAAAGTATGCAGGTTTTTTATTTATTTCTATTTAACTGTATTTATACTTTTATTTCTTTTATACGTAATTACTTATTAATTGCTTTGAATTATTTATTACATTGCTATTAATAAATAAAATATATTTGATTTCAAATGATTTAAATAGTCGTTCTACAAATCAATTATATTTATGAGAAAATGAAAAACTAATAATGGATTTTAAATATTTATCTAGTCATTTCGAATATACAATTGAAATCTCTAATTATTTTGAATTGTTATATAATAACTTATATTAATATATATGTGTAATACAATTTATTAAATTAATTTATATGAAAGATTTTCGTGAAGATCTTCGAAAGACTTTAAATGCTTACGAAAAAAGTATACATCTTTTTAACATTTTACGTCATTCTTTGTTTTATATATAGATATAGATAACAATTAAATTGCATTTTGAGACAATATATTGCAATTTAAAAATGATTTAGTTAGTTCTTAGTATACGATGATGATACGCTTTGATCATTTAAAAAACCACTTAAAAATCATCGTGTCTGCGAAAACTAGCTCGCGATATTTATTAGACAGAAATCGTCCACGGAAATTTACTCGATTTACTAGAGCTCGCCCGGGATTCGTCCGATTTCTCATCGCAGCGTAAGTTTTACGACGAGGCGTAAAATGAGTTACTGGCCGGATAACCGAGCAATAAACTTCCGGCCGGACCCCCTACGTGGGCGATCGCGCGAGTTGCTCAGAGGAGAGAGTCAGAGATATTACCGCGACGACGTCGGTGCAAAGATATTTATCATGGCCGCCGTTTTCGGAATCCTTCGTCTTTATTAGTCAAGCCTGTATATTATTATGGTAGGGGATTCTTTTCGTTGGAAATGCTTTTTATTCTTTCTGTTTACTCGTCTTATTGACACTTCAACCTGAGGCCAACATAACTCACAGACGAACTAATTTACGAAGAGAAAGAAATCACTTTTGACATGCAATTTTATTTTTAATTGTGCGCAAAGAAATGAGAATGAAATTATTACATTCTTATAGCGCGTCTTGATAGACTTGATTGAAAGTTAGATTTTTATTTGTATGAATTGACTCTAAAAAAAAAAAAAGAAATTAGTTTTTCCATATGTCGTATACGTATATGCAACAATGTTGTATTTCCTTTGTACTTGTGATTTCGATGAATTTTTTTTGTACATTTTTCTGCGTTTACGTTATTACAGATATCTTTACAAACAGATTTTTATTAACAGCCATAAAAAATATATCAAGTTCTGAAATAACAGATAATTGGAAAGATTACATTGGGAGAGCGAAAGGAAAGATGCATCTTAGAAACGGTAAATTGTATTTTTAAATTATTATAGCTTTTACAAGGTTATATTTAGCACAATTAATTCGTCATATTAATATACAATTGTGTTATGACAAATTTAATGATTTTTTTAAATATTTAGTATTTAAGTTAACATAATTCGATTTGATTATGTTAACAATAGCATGGAGTATAACACAATATTTAAGACATTAATATAATTGTTAACATTAACGCACCGATATTAAAGTTAAAAAATATTATCATTTAAGTTTCAGAATTTTTATAATTTATATTGTGCAACATATTTGTGTACAATTCCATTGTCGCGTTCTGTAAGAAAATTTCTCATTTGCGGATTTTCAACAATCCGTTTGGCAGTTTGCAACTCCATTAACTTTGAAGCTTTGTTTTGGAATTCGGGCGTCACGGATGGTCAAGGTTAAACGTCGTTGTCACGTCGTCTCGTTTACCAGCTCTCGTCATTCTTGATGAATCTCCAAAAGATAAAAAGAGAGAAGAGCATACAGAAAAATAGATAGTATATCGGTGATGGTATTGGTAATCGCCTAAGCGAGAGAGATGCGGAGCACAGCGAGGAAACGAGCGAGAGAACGGAATGTGAGCGGGAGAGACACAGAGTGGGAGAGAAAGAGAGAGGGAGCGAGAGGGGCAAGCAAGAGTGGAAGGGTGAGACGCCCGGAGGGTTCTGTAGTTATGGGAGTCGCTATAGAGCGGAGTAAGCATTGTAAATCAATATCCTGACGGCTGCCGGCGCTTCGAACGCGCCCCGTGCCCCAACATGCCAATACATCGGAACGTGTACCCTCCATCGCTCTGCTGGATACCGGACTACAACTAGGCGGAGATACACCGAGGGGAGGAAGGGGTGTTAGGGAAATTGGGAAAGGTGACGTGTGTCGCTTTCTTGCGACGCGCAAATGCTTCCCCGGGCGTAATCTGTTCCGGCTAATCTCGTGAATCCGTAAAATTAAGCGCGAAAATTACGTTTCCATTTTTCCCGTAGACAAGATCGGTGCGTGTTTCTCATGCGAACTGCACCGTTTCGTTACTGCAATTATTGTTTTTCACTAGATAAAAGTATAAATTGAGATACGCTCAAAATTATGTAATAATACCGTTTTATGTAAAAAGATCGGGTTTCAAATTATCAACTTTTTCCCCGGTGGATCTAGATTGTATTCTACTTTCGGATTAAAAATTGATGCTTACAAATTCACCGATCAGAGATAAAAGAAAATGTTAGCGTGGAGAAAAAAGTAAGTTAAGCGGAAGCGATTAAATTACGTTAATCGTTGTTAAAGATAATAATCAAGCTAAATACGCTTTTTGCGCATCTTTTGGCGCGCACTATTAATTTCCTTTTCATCGAGCGACATTTTAAGCCTCATGATCACCAGTTATTAAATTACCGTAACGCGCCCGCCGCAAGTACGCTCGATTTACATGACGGACCGCGCGCGCGCGCGCTTCACCATGGCCGTAATTTCGCGCGTTAACGGCGATACCATCGAAATCTCCTAACGGCCTTATCAACGTAGGATCTTCGTGCGCGCGCGCAAAGAGAGATCGCTGCTCTCTTTCTTTTTCTCTCGATACGAGCGGCGCGATAAAAATTTTCTTCGCGGCACGCCGCCTCGCTTCCGGGGCCAGGTGCAACCGCTCATATACGGGGCTTCCTGGGTCCAACTCCTGCCGTTCACGTCGCGATCATTACTCGTCCTGGCACGGGTCACAAAATTCGACTCTCTTAAGTCTCGCCGATGCCTCGAGATGAGTATACGATGTTGCTGGCGTCTCGAGGGCAGGTGGAGCTATTTGGAGAACAGCCCACTCGAGGCCCACCGTTCCGTTCCCGTCTCTCTTTCTCTCTTCCTTTCTTGCGTTCGTTCCCCCATCCTCCCCCTCGCCGCTTTATTTTTCCCTTGTTCCTTTTCTTACCGTCTGTCCCTGTCTGCCTCTCTGTTCCCTCTCTGTTCGGCACGTTCTCCTTCGCTCGGCCGATTCATTCGTACGCGGTAGTGCCGCAAGCTCGGCAACGCCGGGACCGGGCGACGAGGAAGGACCATCTGGTCCTATATATCCTCGCGCCAGCTGCGATGATCCTGTCGACGGCTTTCAAAAATATACGGAGGCCGTGCTGAATTAGCCGGTGGAAAAGCATGACTCGATAATCGCCTGTCTTTTCATTTTCACTGAACTCTTTTACGGAACCGTTTTCTTTTTTATTATTATTAAAAGCAACGCCAACATGTATCGCTACCGAAATGCTTCTTTTTTCGTGTAGGTACATTCATTTCCAAGTATATTTTAGCTATTTGAAATTTATATGATGCGACCATTCATATGTAATAGCAAGATATCGTTAGAGGTTGATATCTCGCTGTTTTAAAATTGTCATAATTGTCAGCTAAGCGAGTTAGTTACTCAATGAAAGATATCATGCATTTATTTACGCAATTCAGCGTCGCTGTTATGAACACAGCGTGAACGAACGCGTTCTCAGTAGATGCCTAATTTTCCATTATTCATATTCCAGGTTGTGATACTTATCGTGTATTCTAATACGCACGTTATCCTCCAGCGTGGTTTATAATAATCTGTTCAAGGGGTATAAAAACGGATGATCGGATTAATAAATATTGGTTCGTTGCAAGGTGCCGGCGTTAATCGACGAAATACGAACCGTTCGGGACAGGTCGAGATTCACTCGCGAGGGGCACGACCCCGGCATCCATTTTGAAAGGCACGCACCTTATCTGCCGACTTGTGTCACGATTGCCTCGTGCTGTATCGTAGATAACGGCGCGTGTTCGCGCTCGATCTCTGCTGCAGAAATACGCTCTGGGGGCCCCCACTAGAAAACCCGCACGGCAAGGCTTATCAGTGATCAAGGACGCGGGCCGTGCAAGCCGCGGCCGGCTACCGACGATCGACAAATACGTTCCTCTCGGCGATAAGAGAGTCATTAGCGGTGCATGCCGATTACCTTTGGACTCCCCCTTATCGTTAGCGATATAAGCCTCTCCGTCACTTTTACAATCGTGCCTTCACGAATCCTAACAATAAATCGAGCTGCGCTGTCGTGCAATTAGATAACTGGCGCGCAAACCGACAGCGATTTTAAGTTTTCAATTTTTAAGAGTTATGTTCCAACAAATAAACAACTGGGGCAACGAGTGAAATGTGAAAACGTAGAACGCGAGTTGGAGTTTCGGTATTTAGAGTTTGATTTTGAATTAAAGAAAGAGCTGCATAAATAGATGAGATCGTTTTGGCGATTCTGGTTTGAGAGGTGAAGCGGGAAGATATTTTTAAGCCTGTTATGAAAATTTTTTGTAAGATTAAAAGTATAATTTGCAGACCAGCGTTCTTTTTACGTTTTCCTGATGCTGCTCAATATATTCGCACATTAACATACGTTCCGCTCGGAGTAATGAAACAAATTTTATGCCGGGTAGTCTATTATTAATCATCGTTTGCACGGGCAGGTATTATAATAGCTATTGTGATTGTCGAAGGTCGGTCGCTATAGATATAAATTTCTCGTTCGCCAGTTGCGATATCTCGTTAGCGATTTCCAGTTGACGCTATTATTACGGGCGAGTTTTGTTGTTCTAGGTATTGAATTTGCAATTCTTTCAGTCCTTTCACGTTTCGAGTTGCACCGCGAGAGAGTCCCGAGGCCTCTCGTTTTTAAGTCGTTACAGATGATCTTGGTAGACGACGATCAAGGCAACAAACAAAAAAAAAAACCCCCCGAGTGAGCTACGCGTTTTCCCAGCTTCGCGTGTCCCCTTGCTTTTATTCTAGTCTCGGGGCGCTCGTAGGCGCTAGTATGATGGATGCGCTATCGCGCGTCTTAGAGCCGCGACCTGCTAATGATTATCGCGCACTAGCTACGACCCTCGTTTCCCCTTTTTTGTGTCACTGTCGTCTCGCCTGCCACGACGCCTCCGTTCGCTGGATTAATCAACCTCGAGCTAAAACCGACCGAGAGAAGAGCGGGATGCGATGATCGCGAGTTTGTACTGTTGACGGGAGGGAGAGAGATAACCGACGATGAGGAGGCGGCAACGAAAAAAACAGCTAAAAGTGAGAGGAAGCGAGAGAAAGAAAGAGAGAAGAGAAAGAGAGGGGGGGGGGAGACTCGTGCTTCAAGGCGATTTGCTATTTTAACTAGCACGATGTCTGCGTGGAGTCTAGATTATTTGATCGAAATTCCAGGGCTTAGAGAAGACGTTGAAAATGCGCGTCAGAAATAAATAACAGATCACATTGGATCGATATATAAATTTCATTTTATTTATAATTTAATTAAAAGATTGATACTATCGTAAAAACGTATTTCGAATTGTTAACCAAATAGATATTATTAAAGACAAATCGGAGGCTTATAGCAATGTGCTTGTCACGTGAAACAATATTGAAGCGTGGAGAAAAAAAAATTGAAAAAGATTGCGCGTCGTGTTGCGCTTTAAAGTATAAAAATTTATCGATATAGTGATTATTATTGTTGCAGATCCGATAGTTGGTTTCATTCAAAACTTGTGCGCGCGATGAATTTTCACGAGATATCTCATACCATGTTTATATCGTTTCGCGTCAAACATGCGTTTTTTCCGTCACGTAAAATGCAGGGAAATTTTCGTGCGAATGGCAACTGTTGAGTTTTTAATTTGTATAGAATGCGTCCGATACGTGCGGACATCGAGTGCAGCAAGTCGTTGAAAAAAAAAAAAAATCAAGTTAGCTTTTATATGGTGCCGTACAATGTGTGTTACATCACGTGGAAGGGTGTGTGAACGTGCGATAAACGAAAGCAATGCGTTTACAAATGTCATTGAAAACAAGCAAAGTTGATCGTTTTCTCTAATTCTTTCAATTTACCTTGTTACTTTCTTTTTTTCTCTTATTATATGTTAGTTAAAGGAATTTCTGCGCTCCTTGGATATCGTCGAATTAACTTTCATTAATTGTAATCTCAGCAAAAATTCATCGATGCAGAAATGACAACGGGTGAAAGATACCTTTATCTCACTAATTAAAGGAACGTTGAGTGAACTTTTCAATCTGCGTAGAAGGAACCTTCCGCGAAGGTCAAACCCGCCACCTGTTGCTCGATCAAGCAAAAGTCACGCATGAAAGGAGATTAAGTCTTTTCTATAGTGTGGTCTTACAAGATGGTTATAATTGTTTTAGAAATGCGTTGCGGACAACTTTTTTTATGCTTCCTTTATAAAAATAATAAATCTTTTACAGAGACTATTATCCTTAAAATCTCGGCTTGTGCCTCTTTTCTACTTTGATGAATAAATAACTGCAATAAAAAGCCACCGCAGTGTGCGAATAATTGAGCACTTAACAGCGTTTTCTATTTTTTTTTGTCGCTACATTTTGATAAAAAAAAATCCTATTCTATTGTCGAAGAGTTAGTTGATAAAATCTGGCAAATCTTAATTAAATTTTTCTATTATTTCTGGTACTTCACAAGGATGCGCTTTCTCGGATAACAGAAAGACCACTGCAGACTGACCGTGTGCCAGGATTAACCACGTAGACGTAACTTTCCAGGAAACTATTACGATAGAGAACCGGGTACCGTAGCCTAAATTGCTGCGTTCGTGGCTCCAGAGGCGATCGATCGTATCTATGGCATGGTACGCCGCTGCGGCCTTGCTTGGGTATATTACACTCACATTCAAGAGGGACTGAGAAACCGGCACGAAAACAGAGCGCGACATAGTCGGCACGTGCCTTTTCGCATATTATTGTTACCGTAATTATTATTAATAATTTTGCTCTCGTGTCTACGAATGCGATTGTTAATGCAAGCGTCTTTAAGTTATTTCTTGTTAACAAATTATAAAGAAGATATAATTTAATAAATTATAACTTTTCTCTATTTTTTTGGTAATCGTCTTTTTAAAAGATTTGACATAAAAATTGTAACAGGTTTTGCTTGTTTTAAAACACAAACATTCAGTTATATAATTGTCCGCGTTTTGTTGTTTCATAATTTAAGAAAAAGCTTTTTTTGATAAAAGCTTTTGAAAACGAGCATAGAATGATTAAAAAGATCGATGTCCTATGTCAGTTTTTTTGTAAGTCGGTAACTGAAAAGAGAATGGATGGGAGAATGTGTTGGCCGAGTACGGCGATGCGACAATTTAATTTTCAAATGGCCCTTTGGTCTTTTTTCCTCACGGAAATCCATGTTCTGCATTCCATGTCGAGATATATATACGATATATTCATCGATATATAATATATATATATATTTTTTAAACTAGTAATTCTGAAAATATGTTTTACTTGATTTTCGTTGAAGGATAAGGTGGATTTTTTTTCCTTTGAGTCTAACAATCTATTTGCCAGAGATAAATTTTAGCTTGTATTACGATCGCCGATAGATATTTAACACCTGTCGTTAACGCTCGTAAGTTCACGTTAGCAAACAATATATTTGTCTATTATAAAATACCGCGATCGTAAACACACATGCGATTTAACGCGACCGATGTTCGCACACCTGATTATTAGTAGCCGATAAATCGAGTGCGTAACGTTAAACGCATCTATTAAGATTTCCTTGGCGAATAATCCGTCCGTTGAGTACTCCGCACCTGTCGCATCTATCCGTAATCGATGTGCCATCCGTATGACTAATAAACTATCGAAATTACCAGGACATATGGCCGACGAATAAAAGGCACTACTGAAATATACTCTTTCGCGCGGTAGCAGCAGCAGCAGCAAAGAAAATAGTATACGCGGTACGGGTATGAGGACGAGGAGCGTAACCTCTAATTTCCATCGGGCGGTGCACGCACTTATTAACGAAACCACTGTGTCTCGAGCCGGACGAGCGACGAGCGAGTTTGCCCACTACTTTTTTGCCCGATAAATACCGCCGCCGCCTATCGGAGATGCTGCGCGCGAGACGCGTCCTTAGAATTTGCTTTATGATCCCGCGCGCGATCCCATTACCGCGTTTTATTGGGCACAAGTACACAGTCGACTTCTACTCTTCTTCCTCATATATTATCTTCCTCCTTTATTTTTTTATTTACCGAGACGCATCGCGGCTACGCCTGATTGCCTTGGAAAACGGGTTATTCGCTCATCAATTATTACTCGCGAAATTGTATCTTGCGATAAAAGCTTCCTGCTATACAATTGAAAGGTTGTCATCTAACTCTTTAACAAGAATTAAAGTAGCTTTGTGTCGTAAAAAGAATTAATTATCTTTTTCTTTTCTGTTTCGTATAGGTAACGTTTCACCTAGCAAAATATTTCGCATATTTATTTAGCTACGCTTTCGTTGAATCCCGTGTCGCTCGTCTACTATACGAACATAGCTGCGAAATAGACGGTTCCGCCTTGCGCAATACTCGAAATTGGTATACGGTTGAAAGACCGGTGATTCCCCAGCGCATTAATTTTATTCCGCGCAGGCCGATCGTGTTCGCGCTTCAACACACACTCGAAATTCGCTCTATAATTTGACCATTTCGAGACTTTATACGAGATATATATCCAGCGGGGCCCTCCCGTAACCCTCCCCTCACCCCCGGGGACCGTTTTCCCTCTTCCCCCTTTTTTCCACGAACACAATGAACGCGGACGAACCCGGCAGCTGCCTCCGGGTGACACGCGCCAATGACGCACGGTCGCAGCTTGTACACGCGAACGCGGGCTTTTCCATTCGGTATACGCTGCACCTCCCGGGCTCTCGTTCTCGAATTCTTACGTTCATTCCGATTAGCTGTTTTCGCTGCGTGCGCGTCAAGTATAAATACATAAGATATCAGATATACGGCATTAGATATGCAGCGCAATGGCATACGCATAAGCAAAATCTTTGACCTCGGCAAGCGACCTGGAGAGAGGCGCATATACGGAGTCGTATTATAACGTGGATTATAACTCTTCCCTTCCTAATCTTACCTTGTGCGCGGAAGATCCAGCGAATGTATCACGCGTCTGAACATTGTAAGCTACTAAAATGAGAAGCCTCGTTTTTTAAACGATACTAGAATTAGTTTTATATAACTTTTAAATATAATTTTGCGTAATATATTTTATACTTCGCGTACCTTTTCGAGAGAATATTATTTTATCGCTTGAAATATATTTCTACCCTCATATTTTTACTTCGAGTGTCTCTGGGTTTCTTTTTCTTACTTAAAAAAATATATATATGAGCTGTCAATAATAATTTGTCTTAAATAAAAGAGGTTTTAATTTTTTTTCACAAAGTTTCGCAACCCAAATGCAGCTGTTACCGATTTCGCTAGGTATTTTCCGACTAGAAGTTTTTTCGTGGCACGGGCCAAGAATTTACTTGTTGTGGATCCTCAGGTAGTCACACGCACACACGTGTACGTACGTGGAGAGATATTAGACGCTTCGGCACGGGCCCAAAGTTACAATAGTGGGGCATCACAAGGGTGAAGGGGAATACCTATGTAGAACTCGGATATCGCAGCGAAGGGTGTCACGGGCAAGGAAAGTTGGTCGAGTGAATTTAAATCGAGTGAGACTTGTGTACATACAAATCCACACGTGAAATCTATTCGTTAAAATATGCGTCGACGAAAACAAATTCCTCGAGATACAAAAATTTTGTGACTCTTTACTTCTAACGCTCTCTCTCTCCTTGGTATAGAAATCATGGTGACAACACTTGCGATGTTATGCGTTATCTTTTTAATACCCGGCGCAAAATATTTTGACGATTACGCTGCTCGCGTTAAAACTCTAAAATCTGTTCCAATTGTGGCGAAGAACGGGTTTAATTAATGAAAACATTTTCGATTCTCAGTCACGTAAAATTTTACAACTATTCGTGTTTCGCGGTTAACGTTAGCTAAAGAAAAATTGATCTTCCAATTGTTCAAGAAATACACACGTATCATTGAGCGTGGGTTGCTCCGAGACATTTTGCGTCTCGCTTACTCGGGCCCGACACCGCACGGACGAGCGAGTATGCGAAATTCGCGCGTTTATTTATTCACAATCGCGCGCCGAGAGGGACACACACTCCGGCGGAGTGCTTTAACGATTTTTTTTTTTTTTAATATGACTAGCCGCCGCTCCTTGCGGTACCAGTCGGGCGACATTATGCTGGCTAGATGTGCCCGAGGATAGGATTACTCAGCGACACCGGAGACTCGTGAAAACCGAGCATAAGGCCTCTAAAAGTCCTCGCCTCGCGAGGGACCGTGACGATTGCGCGTGTGGCGCGCAGCGCGGCGTCGCGTCTCGCAGAATCACACGCCGCGCGCGCGGCGCCTCGTCGCAGTAAAACCGACCGACTCGTGAATGTTATCTCCTCTTTTCGCTTTCCTCCTTTGTTGGCGACGACGTTACGTTAGGTTTACCGCTCGTGTACTCGCGGCTCAACTATTTCCTCGAACATGGCCGCGCGTTCGCAGCTTTCTCTATCGGGTCTTCGATCTCTCGGGTTCTTTTCCCGTTCAAGTGCAATACACCTTTGTGCAAGTCGGCTATACCACGTGAGGTACATTAGCACAGATATGTATCTCCGCGGCAAAGCACAACCCGTCCGTTTTCTTACATTTGCATTATTTATGAGTGATATTTAATCGCGCGTTTTGCCGAAGGCGATAGAGCATGAAAATTCTCCGGCGGACGTAAACACGCGGCCAAAGATCGCGGATCTTACCGAGATCCTTTTTTGATCGCGTTCTTGCCTCCTCGAAATAGACAGCCAGTAAAATACATATCGTTGCTTCTCGATGCACGGCGGGACAGCGTGCGGAATTGTGCGTGTTACCTCACATCTCGAGCCGCGAATCTGTCGTTTGGAAGAGAGAAAAAAAAATTATACGATCGCTATAAATATATGCGCGCGGCAGAAAATATCGGTGATCAACTGTCGAAGAATTCACGACAGAGTCTCTTTTAGCGCGTCTGAAACGTACTCGAAATGTGACCTCGCTTACCCGTGTGTGTGGACCCCACTTAACCAATCGCCCGGCGATACCCTCTCCGTCTCCCTTTCTCTCTCTTTCCCTTTCATCTTTCTCCGTTGCTGCAGCCCCACCCGGTATATTTCGTCGGCTCTTTCTCTCCCGCGCCAGCGCGGCAGTATTCTCATTCATTTGCCGTCCCTGTCGATCTCTCTGTCTTCTCTCCGCACGCCTTTCTCTCTCTCTCTCTCTCCCCCTTTCTCCCTCTCTCCCTCTATCTATCTCTTTCTCTCGCGCGCTCTACGGCCGTCCTTCTACCAACGTCCCTGCCACTTCGTCCCTGCCACCCTCCCCCTCCTGCATTCCGAGGCGCGAGCGTCGCGAGGAGCCGTCTCTATTTAGTAAGCGGTAAATCAGAGCAATTCGCCTCTTTGACTAACGATAGCAACTTGGAGCAGCGCCCTATCACGTTCCACAAAATCGATCCAGTTTGTGCAACGTTTATTTTTCCCCTGTAGCTTGCTATATTTAAATGCGAATCTACATGCGGAGATAACACGATTAAAAAAGAGATAGTAGAGTAATAATTATTATTGAATTGGTTTATTTTTGTAAATGTAAATCATCATTGAGGTTCACAATTAACTTGCCAAAGCAATATTAAAAATTCTTGAAATGTTGCATTATGTTTAATTGTAAGATAATATATAATTATGATGTGCAAATTATTATATTTACTATCCAATATTTTGGGCAAAAGATAACGAATAATGAAAATAGATTATTATGTATCATGTCCGTAATATTTAAATTAGTATAATTGATCCTTTAACCAGGTGAAGAGAGACAAGGAGCTAGGTTAAAAAAAATCGTTTTGAAGGTAAAAAGACTGATACTGATCCAATTTCCCTAAGGATATATATTACAAATCGCAAAGGGTTAACAACTGTTTTGGACATTGAAAATTGTCTGCTGATAATTGTTTTCATAGCAGACCTAAAGGCGGAGAAAACTCTTTCTAATCTTTTTCACGGGTCAATGTATCTTGCGTAGGTGTATCGACACACCCTATTGTGCCCCGAAACACCAGTCATGCGGCTTGCCGAGAAAGAGAGACCGTCTCGATCCTCTCATCCATTCATCAGGGGTGGAACCACCCTCGTCCCTTCCAACGAATCCAACGAATGCGTGATCGCTGTCACAAATAAGTCGCGTTGCGCTCTGTGAAAGCGCTCCGTTTTTCCCGCGTGCTGTATTTTTCTTTCCCCACGAGTTTTTCATGCACCTTGAATAGTTTACTTGACATTTAGTTTACTTAAATAAGAGAGTAAACAACTCTCACATCTCTACTGTCTTTGGACGCACAACGGAAGATAGTAATCGTACGTACACTGACCAAAAAATGCAATATATCCAAATAAGACATGTAGTTGCGGGCTGCCAATTACAGATATACTCAATGCAATAATATAAGCTATTGCAGTATCAACATTGTACTTGCATTAACAGTAAATATTATTGTATTGAGTATTTTATGTAGTTAGTAGCCCGCACTTACATATGTTATTGGCTTATTACTTTTTTTTCTGTATACGCGTGATATAATAATGAATTAAGTAACTGTAATCTGTCCTGGTAGAAACTATACGGGAGAGTTGTAACTATTAAATTACATATTATGACACCTAATATTTGATTAGTATTAAGAAATTGATCGTTCTGGAGATGAATAATTTAATGTAGATAAATCGCCGTTTAATGTAAAATTCGCGCTGTTATCGGTTAGATCGAGATAATTGTTTCTCAACTGAATAGATGCGAATTTTTGTCATGCAGCTTAGAAAACGCATACCACTTTAACGATTGTGCTAACTTTACGAATTTGCTTACGTTTTCAACTTTTTTTTTTGTTCGCTCGGAATGTTGTAATGCTATTTCATTCATTTCACACGGTAGCCCATAATCTCCGTCGAACCAGTTTTTCCTTCCTGAAAAAAAAGGGAAGTTTCGTTTTTCTGCCCTCTAACGCGAACGCCACTAATGCCGGCAACCATTAATTAGACCTACTGACCATTGTGGCGATGAGAATGGCGATGACGTGGCAATCTTTTCTCGCAGTGAAGAGGATGGGCTAAGAGAACGAAAGGAAGAGACAGAGAAAGATGCAAGTAGCTTTCGTGAGACGTCGAGAGTGCGAAAAAGTTGAATAAACCCCATGTAACTTTCGTTTTTTAAATTCAAACTGTCATTACAACTGTTAAATTGTTGTAATTTGTCAGACATTCGCAGTTTCATACGCAATCTTAATAATTTTACGGAGTACACATGTAACAGAAACACAATTATGGATAGTTGTGACATCCCAATTATTTATTATATTATTAATAAAAAATAGATGACTGAATATCATCTGTCGAGTATTGCGTTGTCTCTTCCGTCTAATTGCCTGATAATTTCGCAAATTTAATGTTTCATGTATACTTGATCTCGAATAGCTCCGACATTTTTGTTACTTTTTTTTGCGTGCTAAATTAAATAAGTATTACTTATATAACTTATATATCACGAGGGGCTGTAGCAATGCGCGAAAACAAGAAAGGGGCACGGACGTGTATGCGTATGTGTGTGTTAAAAGGGAATATGTTGGCGGAAGGCGCGAGGCTCCATTTTGACGGCAGCGTCGCGATGCGCGTCTCCGGCGGGGAGTCGATACTAAAGAGTCGCAGATAACCAAGGATCATCGATCGTAGGCCCGTAATTAGATACCCGGGGATCGGCACCCGCGGAGCCCGAGATCGGCGGTATCCTTATCCGTCGGTTGCGACGGTATAATTGGTCTCGTTTACAATTGCCGCCGTAATAGCCGTATACTGGCGGTTCATCTTCCCTCGGACGGACGTCGTCCTCTCGCGCTCCGCTCGTCCAGCCGCGCGGCAACGCGACGCGATGCGACCGACGAGGAAGAAGGAAGTGCAATCTGCGATCGTGATGCTTGATAGCGCGTGACGAAATGACGTCATAATCCATAGTCGCGACTACGCGATTCATAGTTGCGCGCTTCGCGCATCGTGCCAGATGGCATAACGGTGCGCCGTTCCCGTTTGCTCGCCCTCGTAACTCGCGATTCTCCTCGCGGCCTTGTCCCCGAGGCTGTTGATTAGTGCTGAGGAAAATTCGCGGTTCGCCATAATAATCCAATATCTAATTGTCCAATAAAATAAGATGTTTGAATGAATTATACCTAATAGCTGCGTAAACGACGTCTAATATTATTTGAGTCTCTTGGAACCATTCTTGTCAAATTCTAATTTTCTTCATTTAAACGATAATAATAAATACGAAAAACTAAATTGACACGTGGTAACACGTTTAATCATAGAGAAAACGTCTTATTTGGTCGCAGCTGGACTTTAGTATTTAATAATCTTTATGTGAATTTATATACAATTTCTAGATCTGTAAATTAGACTGACGACTATTTTCAATATTGAAATGTGGCCCTAAACAAAAGTTTAAATAACAAATTGATATTAATTTAATAATACTTATGCTAATATACATAAGCATATTTAAACAGTGCAACGACTTTATGGCGGAAAATATTTAGGATTTTTCGCCATTAAAGCGCCATTTTTCGAATAGGCAGCTAATGTTCTCGTGTGTCGGAGATTCATGCGTCCATTTAATTCTGGCGATATTAAAAATGATTTTTTATAGTATCGAATTATACAGTGTTTACGAAGCGTTTAGGAGAAGCGGGGATTGATGTTTATCGTAATAAACAAATTATCGCGGACAAGCGGTGCACGAAGAGACAAAACCGAACTCTTCAGAGAAAGAGCAATGTTGATAATCGAGCAAGTAGCGCTAGGTATATTATTGTAAAGAGGTATTTTTCTTTTTAAAATTATTTTTGTACAGAATATGACTGAATAATTATATTGATTACACTATGCGATATTTCATCTTGCAACATTAAATTGAATAGAGTCAGACTGATCAGAGTAGTTTATTTTTATCAAATCTAGAAATCTAAAAATAATTTAAAAATAAAATTCCGCGAATCAATTAAGAAAACAAGAAATAAAATTATCGCTGATTGTTTTTATGTCCATATGAATAAGCATATAACTTACGTTATTTTAGAAAATTATAAGAATTTATCATTTCCTTATTATTCTATATTTCCTAAATCTGTTCTTGCACTGCAAGTTATTCCATTTCACATTATTCATTAAACAATTTTTTGAACGTCAATGTTCTCCCTTGCTTTTCTAGACAACCTCGCAAAATAAACGAAATTACCGATAGTTGTATTCAGTTAACGCCTTAAACGTCGCGTAATTGCCCACAAGATATTCTCTGCGTTTAAAAGTTGGAGAGATTCCCAGTCAGCTTCTTTGGCATGCGGCTATCGTGTCGTGCACTTCTTCCTATCGGAGTTGGGTGACCAGAAACGTGAGTAGTGATGGAAACGGTAGCAAGAGACCGTCGGCGACCGCAGGAACAGTCGAGGTTCGTATCTAAAAGGACGAGGAACCAAGGACAAGGAACGGGAGAGCATTTAGCTAAGCATGCGACTAGTTTTTGTCGCGTAACTGCGAAAGGCAGAAAGAGGAATGGGTAGAGAGGAAGGGAAAGAAGAGAGAGGGAGAGAGAAAGAGAAAGAGACATCTCATCGCCAGGTGGCAAGTGCACTCTCTCAGAACCTGCGCCGTACGTGCTGAAGATCTTTCCGTGATACAAATTTAACGAGGCCGCGGGAATATCGGATTTATAGCGTGCGCGCATGGCCATTACACTATGTCGTGTGGCCCTTCCTCCCTTCTCCTTAAATCGCGTTCAGATCTGTTTAAGACGTTGTCAGTCTGATAAGTCTAAATAAACGTATGTATGACATACAAAGAAGTAGATATCCGCACAATGCCAGCGTTGTTATTCGATGTTTCTTGTGTCGATAGATAACTATAACTAGTTTTCATCTATCTTATAATTTTATCTTTATTTGAAGTGACAGTTAATTTAACTTGTATATCAAACATCCGCGGACAATGTTGCTTTTTTCAAAATAGGACTTTGGAAATAAGTAGCTATATTTCTTTGATCAGATTACACGAGGAAACGTGTTATATGTAAAATATATCAGCTAGATGAAAGAGAAGGGGGGGGGAGGAGAGACGCAATTTATGCTTAATAAAATAGGTACATTTACCACATTTTTTACATATTAAATTCATATTTTTTACGTATTTTTTTGCAAGACATTGTTCATTCATTTTTAAGATTTATTTTCGTTTTCTAAACGAATAATACGCATTATATTATCAATTCTCTTATATTATTCAGAAAGTGATAATATAAACGAGATTAATATAGACTTCGTGGAGAACGCATTGCACTTCCGTGAATTGGATTTCCGTGTTTTCGAGTTATGTATTCTCCATTTATATTCTTTATCACATATTCTTCTTGAGCTATAGAACTATTTGAGAAACAAAGGAATATCGATCGTTTACATCTGACCTTTCGCGTTTAAACCAGGTTGACGGAATTACGTGGGTTATACATGCAACAGGACAAGATTTAATATCAATTTTAATCTACGTAGTTTATTTGCCGGCATATAAATAAACGAAAATACGGAGAGAAAGATTCATCCTGTCCGAAAGCCGTGCGTGCGTGCGTGCGCGCGCGCATCGGTGTGCCAAGCGCGGCGAAATAAATTCTCGCGATTGGTCATAACGCAGCGAACGTTATGTCGACACGCGACGTTGCGAAGTACGAAATGGACCGGCGTGCGGGGCCATTTTCCGAAATAACGGCCGACGCGCTAGATCTTGAAATTACGGCCTTGGCCGTAAATCGGTGGGCGCGGTGACGCGTGCGAGTATCGTATGGCCCGCCATCACAATTTCGCGCGGACGTTAATCGTAGTCGTTGTCCCAGGCAGTTGAAATATACCGTCGGGCGGGTTATACAAACGAGGCCGAGGACGTGTGTCGGATGTTCCCGATGAACCGGCCGTTGAGATTCCATGGAGTGGCGCGATGTGGTCGATCGCGTTTATCGGTTGTCGAGGTGGTATATGGCTGTATAAACTGCTATATCACGGGCATCAATTATTTATTTCGGACTCGTTGGATTATTTTCCACATTATGTCGTGTGAAAATCGCCGCGTGGTATCCATTTTACGAAGGATGTCATAAGTACTGTGGCACGAATCACCTTTCGGTACCTCAGCAAAAATCCCTGATTCTTCGTGGACAAAAAAAAATGGAGTAAGACGTACAATTTGACGCGCGGCTTCCTCCTCGTGCCGCGACTGGATTATTGATTTTTCTTATGCAGCTATCGCTGCGCTTCGTACAGCACACATTCTATGAGATGCAAGAGTCTCAAGGAAAATAAGAGATACGGCTATCGAGTTCTAAGTCGAATTTAATTTCCTTTCGTCTTCTGTCGGGCATATCTTTGGTAATACTTGTTAATTCTTTTTAGGTTTGCATATCTTTAAATAAAATCTGATACATAACTATTTTATCTATTAAACAATAATAATACATTTGCAAGAATGCATAGAAATATTTAGAAATGTAGGAACACAATAAGATTTCAATAATTATGCAATTAACATTCAACTCAGCGTGTATATTTATTTATTTATAAATTGATTAATTATTGTTGCACCGTTTGTTTCTTATTTACATGTGTACAGAGTTTGTACAGTTTTTTTAAACAAGTGTTTTATAGTAATTTTTCGTTTTCTTATTTTACGCAACGTGAGAACTGCGATTTATCTCGCCAAAGATACCGACGATTTTAGAGTTCGTTAGATTCCCCTCGTTACGGAAGTAAGATGATACAAAGCTGCAGGATGCGGTATTTGGCTTTGCCTCGTCTGTTATTTTATTCTTCGGCTTGTTATTCAAGTCAGGGTCCACCTCCTGGCGTGGCGGTAATACTCATTGTAGGATAAATAGTTGGCGATTTTCGTTCTTGCTGCAAAAGGGTCGTATAGAATGATGGTTAACAGAGCAAAGATCGTTTTTGCCTAAAAATGAAATCTAAAAGAAGGCCTTTTTTTCTTTTACATTCTTTATTTTATTTATTTAAGTGCAGGAATTGAGAGCTCCGTGAATTTATTGCTGGCTTATTTTCCATTTGCGCTCCATTCGGCACGAAAAAGCCGACTTTGTGACGTTACCCGAATCGTATTGTATATTACTAATTTCTCTCACAGAAATTTCTCCCAATGTTCAATAATAAGTGTTTATAACTTTGAAAATATTGGGATAATATTAAAGTTTTATATTTAAAATCGTTCGGAGTACTGTCTTAAGATGTTATCAACAAATTACGGAGTCGTATTAGCATCTTAAAAATATTACTTTAGATTATTTTGAAATAAGAATCGACTATGAATGCTGATCTTAACGTAACATTGATATAACGATTTAAAGAAAAATGTCAACATTACACGATCTATATACGTCTTGTTGTCACGTTCGCTGAATTGACGCACGAGACAACACAAGGTGATCATTATCCCGAAATTGCCATTGACGGTACTTTTAATGAGCTTTTTTTTGCATGCTACAATTACGAACAGCGGGATGGATATCATAATAGCCACCCGGCGTGTTTCTACGGACCTTTTGTGACTTCCGTCCTCCGAGGCATTTCTTCTCCCTCTTTTCCTGTCCCTGATGCCTTTTCGTGCCGAATGTATGTTCGCCGAAGTTCTCCAGTGTCTTTGTGGATACCATCGAGAACCGATTGACTAGAGATTTATGACTCTCCGCCATCTTTGACCCTTTCGACGGCGTATCGTATTCGAAAGCCATAATCTTTATACGTATAAAGTTATCCTACATTTTTAGAATTTTAAATTTTTATTAATAAAATGTCACATGTGCACTGATTTATATCACGAATGTGAAATTGATAACGTCGCACAAAAGAAAAAAAATCTTTGTTGGTTAAAAATAAAAGTAGAAGATTTTCTTTAATTTCATTTCTGCATCAGTATATATTTTCTTTAGTATATATACTCGTTTAAAAAAACAATTATATTTGTTTAAAGGTCAATATAGTATAGTTTCATAAGTTTTTGAACCTGTAACTCTTCGATAAAAAACTTTGAAAATACAAAATGCTTAATTATATGTCGACTTATACATAGTTGTATTTCCGGTTTATCTACGGAGTTCATGCATTTTATTCCTTTTCTATGATTATCTTTTATATAAATTTCCCGCATCTTATTTTATATTTTGTTTTTAATAATATCGAATTTATATATGTATAAATAAGCAGATACTAATGTGAAGTTGAACAGGTTTATTAGTATTGATATATTTTACGGCCTCAAATCATCTAGCATGGTGAAGATGTTGTCATCTTAATCATTAATCACTAACGCTGAGGGGGCGCATATTATCGCTTATCTCGGCGTTCTTCCTTACGTTACCGTTTGTTTAATGTTTGCGCATTCCTGCTATTTATCTGTTTATCCCTCTCGCTCTGTCTTCCCCGGCGGACGATGAGGTTTAGCTCTGTAAGCCGTAACTCCTCTCCACGGTAGGCCTCTCCTTCCCCTTTCGGTACTCCATCCTACCCGGTTTCCGTCCTCTTCGTCGCTTCTCCTCATCTCCTGCCGCTGCTGCCTGCCTTCCCCGACTCGGAACTTCCAGGAAGGCTTCAGAAGGAGCGACGCGGAGAGGCGCGCAGAAAGCGCGACGTAATAACCCCTACGGTTCCTCTCCTCCTCGTATGTACGTTATACACAATAGCGCCGGCACTCACGAAAGTTATCCACGACGTTGCGGGGATCTCACCACCGACCTGCGACCTTCGTTATTCAGGTGGCATCCGCGCCACCGGGGGATATCGAGTCCCCCGGCTCTTGTAAACTACGCATTGGTAAAAGTAGCATTATTTGTGCACTTTCGTCCGTGTGGGAGACTACTCCGGTAAAAACACGGAGGGATTAGTTAAGCGAGGGTGAAGTAAGCCTATAATTTGTAAACGTCCTTTAACAGAAGTCCTTTAACATGAAAGCGTACATAAAACGAGCCTTGCAAATTATGGATTTACCTTGTCTTATACGTGGAAGGCTTTTTCTATTTTTAGGGGTATGCAATTGTGACTATATATATATACTTTTTTTAAAAACTTGCACAGCTGTAGTTAAGAATAACAATCAGCATATTGCAGACGAGATATTTTAGTGAGACATATGCTTCAAGTGAATGAAATATTTATGCATATTAAACGTTGTTGTCTGCCAATAGTACGTCAAATTAATATTTATAATTTATACAGTTAATTTCTACCGGGAGAAACAATTGATTCGCGTCAACTTGATCTGGTTGTTTCTTGTTTTCGCGTAAATTCAAAAACCGGTTTTATATTCATTTGACTGTTCGTCGATTTTGCGTGAAAGTTGCGCAAATCCCGGTTCCTATATCGTAACATATATATAATAATCTTTCATATATTATTACACAATGTTTAAACGTGCTTACCTGTTTATCGCGTTTAGTATTTTATCTAAATACTCGAGACATCGTCGTACAAGTTTCTATCGCATAAAACTACGATTAAGATATACGCTTCGAAGCGAGGAAGAGAGTAGTTTCAATCATCTACGTCTCCTTTCGATACGTTAAGTGCAGAAAGTATATTCGCGTAGATATAATAATTTCTAGTGCGTCTGTTAAATAACGAAAAAATAAACTGGACAAGTAGGAATAGAAATCGCTCAAATTTCAGAGACAAACTTTGGAAAATAGTCACCTTATTGTGGCAATCGTAAATTCTACACTTGGAATTGGAGCGTGAATGTTTTATAAAATATAAACGTACGTGAAAAAGATAATTTTAATTTTATGAGCTTTAAAAGATAAGCTTTTCGCAACGCAAAAGGACAAACTCGTTTAAGGAAGCAATGAGGAGAAACACCTGGGTGATTCTCCGAAAGATCACCGAAGAACACCGAGCAGCTATCAAGGGGATAGCCGATAGTTCGCGAGATATATCGGTTTGGTCGGTGTCCCCTTCGGAGGATAAAATTCCTCGAGAGCCTCTTACTTATTCACCGTTTAGCTGGGTCGAAGCCGCGGCCGTAGTCGGAAGGATCGCGGCACAGATGACAGTATCTCGTCGATTCGCATGAGTGCGCGCCCGCGCGACGTATGGTGCTTCTCGGTGAAAACGCTACTACGTGAAACGAACGTGACGGTGTTTCGTTCCGCCGATACGTCGCCTCTAATCTGCGATCTTTCGCAGCTATGTAAAACGCGCGCGCGCGGAGAATCCAGCTATCCGCTCGTGCATCCGCCGTAAGAGGAACGGGAAATCGCTCGGCCGATATGTATCCGATGTGGCGCGATGAACAAAAGAGGAAATGGTAAAATCGGGGGAAATATTACGGTCGCGCACGCAATTAATCGCGGGGAGAATCGCGGAGTTATTTGGGCGAATGATTACACGATCTCATAAAAGTAGAAAGTATAAGACAAAAGAATCGGCTATGCGACAGCTCGTTTCCAAGATAAATGCGCTTTCGCCGCTCGATCGTTCAAACTAATATTTATTTTATGCTAAAACATTAGCACGGGCATTCCTGGAATACTCCATTTCGCATTTTTATGGGGAAAACCGTGAACCATCCTTTCGATCTCGAATTGAAACATCAAACGGCATATCCGGTCGTTATATCCGGTCAATATATTTCTCTCGCGGAACGTTACTTCAGTTCCATCGAGCGGAATTGTACTTAATCGTAAAACCTGATCGATAAATCTTGTCGGATTGAATTGACCGTACGTATTACATTCCAATTAAAGTTTTTATCTTGCTTTCGTGATATGCGGTACATGTGATAAATGTTTAGGTTTCTTTTAAATAATTATATTTGTATATATAGGAAGCTGTAAATATCACAGAACTGGAAGAAGTATGATTTAAGACTGTAGTTTTTTTTTAAACTACGGTTAAAAAACAAATTCATGTTTAATCAAGAAATATATACATAAATTGTACGGCATATCGTGCATTTAATCTTAAATTGCAATATACGGAATGCAATAATTTTACAGCAAAAGCGATATCTCTCTTTACCGCGTCGCGTATTTGCTCGAAGTGTGTTTGTGCTTTAATATTAACGTGTAAAACATTATACGCGACAAGAATTGAACGATATATTTCATATCTAATTGTCTAAACACTCGATACTTGCATAATCGGGGAAAGAAGTCTGGAGTCACAACTGTTTGCGAGGGGATTTCGATACGGTGACATCGGGGATTTGGCCACGTCCTTTGCCCACGTTTACGCGCGTATAAATGCGACCGTGACGAGTCCCCTGCACACGCGTATACGTACGTGTACGCGTAACGCACACGTTCGCGGCATCACGAGCGTCGCCCGTGGAGACACGCGTGCGTATTTCGTTGAGCCAAGGCGAGGTTAGCACGTCCGAATGAATGCATGTGTGTGTGTGTGCGTGTATGTGTATATGTGTATACATATTTACGAACAGAGAGAGAGAGAGAGAAAGAGAAGGAAAGAGAAATGAGAGGAGTGTTAGTAAGAATGGAGTGAGAGGATACGAATGATGAAATGCAACGCGAGCGAAAGAGAACGAGAGTAGGCGAACGTCAGATATGTCCGACGAGGACAGAACTAGTCGGGAATAAAGAAATAGAGAAGGGGGAGAAATGTGCGAGAGGGAGACAAATTTATTCGACGAAACGCGGAACGGAGAAAGAGAGGAGAGCACTCTACCTGAACGACAGAAACCGTCCCCGAAGAGGATGGCGAACGCAGGAAAGTGACGAGGGAAGAAATACAGAGAAATACTTTGGCGCAAGAAAAACAGAGAAACGTACTCAGCGAAAGAAAAATGCAGCGCGACAGCGAGAGAGAGAGAGAGAGAGAGAGCACGAAGAGCACGATTAATAAAAAGATATGCGGTTTTTTAAAGTTACTCGTCGTAGCGTTTTTGCGGACGGAGTGAATTTAGAAGAGAGAAAGTATAAGAAAATACACGTCACGAAGACAAAGACGTACGATAAATCCGCGCTATTATCCCTAGTCGACAAAGAAGGAGCGCATGATGCGCGCGTGATCTTTCTCTCTCTCTCCTCTCTCTCTTTCTCCGTTTAAACAAAGATGAAGCGAAAGGGATGGGATCGAGTGGAACGAAATAGAGAACAAGTGAGCGAGGGAAAAGGAGCATCACGCTGACCCTCTGCTGCGGGAAGAGGACGACCGCAGGCAGACTGCCACGAATCTCGAAGGAGGGAACCGATCCGACGACGGGAGTGGAACCCGACGGTGGTACGACCCTCGGTTCTTTCGGCGACAGCGGTGCGACAAGGACGGCGAAAACGGGAGAATAGCTGTTACGGCAGGAGGTCTATGCCAGAGTATCCCCGAGGTTGGGCGGCGGAGGAGAAGGAGGAGATGAAGGAGGCGGCGGAGGAGAGAAGAAGGAGAAATCGGACTCGCATGGGAGGGGGAGGGCGCGCACACACAGCGACCGCAAGGTGAGACGAGGAGCGATCGTATGCCGGTGGAACGAAGACGTCGATGAGAAGAGATCTCTCCCTCGCTCCTTCTCCGCGTTTACGACCGCGCGGCGGTGAGGTCGCGATGAGGCCGAGAGAAGAGGAGGCTGTGCACGACGAGCGGCGCGCGTGAGGGATCGTTCGATTTGGAGAGGGGCACGGCGGGGTTTTAACGGAGTGCGGACCAAGGGGCGATGGGGGTTCAGAGGGAGGGGGGGGGGCATGCTTATCGGATCGTAGCATCGTGAGGCTCGCACGTACGACCGCAACACTGAGGGATCGAGAAACCGAACGACGACGCTCCGACTTTGCGAGCACTCGTGCGGCACAGTTCTCTCTCTTCTGCTCTTTCATATTCTGCTCTTTCTCTCCACTAGACATCATTGTTGACTCCGTATCTGATTGCCGTAGATATGCTTGTAGTCAAATATGTCGACATCGGTGATCGGAAAGTTTCCTCGCGCTTGTCTCCGTTTTGAAGTTTGCGTTTCGTAAAGATCGAGCGTAATTTGGAATAAGTAATTGATTTAGTAGATAAATAAATAGATAAATTTGATAGCTGTTGTTTATTATCGCTTGGACGTGCATAGACGCGTTCTGCGATATTACTAACAGCGTCTACTTTAAGCCGAATTTTCTGAATAAAAACTTTTTACGAAAATTGTTTTTTAACAAAACACTCACGCGAAACAATCATCTTTATACTGTAAATATTTTGATTTTATTTTGCAAAGTGCATGCGCCCTTAAAAAAAGAATACACTGGCAGTGTCGAGCAATGATTTATTTTACGTTATTAAAAAACAACATTGGTTTTATTTTCCAATAAGTTGTCTCTTGATAACAAACAGCTAAAATTGTTAAAATCCACAAATTGTTAAAATATTTCTTGTATCTTTTATGAAATTACTTACGTCGCGGATTGATCTTAGTAATCAATGAAATAAAGTTTTGTGCCCAATTTTAACCGCTTTATATTTTAACATTTTTGTCTTAATGTTTTGTTAAATATTACACTGCGTCTCATAATCAATTGAAATCAATTGAGTATGCCTTCCAAAACTCGTTCCGTACGCTGACGTTTTTTTTTCTTATTTATCCGAGAAAAATAAATGGTCATTAATCGTCGTTTTCCCGTTATTTTGCACGTTGCGAAGGACGAAATCGCCGCGACTTTAATCTACAATAAATCAGCAACTCGTATTAGCGTGTACTTATGCCTCAAGTCTTTACAATCTATTGCCTCTGCTTGATAGATCGACTACGGACACTCGTGTAATCTTAACTCGACGCACATACACATGTATGCCACATGCGCATACATATGTTAAAGTTTTACACGACGTGCATACCCGCGCGTGTGGACATGTGGACAGAAGCGATCTAAGATAAAAGTAGACGTAGAACACGAGTGGCAGTCGTATGATTTATCTGGTCGACAGCTTGCGCGCGAGATTTCGAGTTCTTCGGAATTTCCGGTGCCATTTACAGGGAAACATCGGTGTCCAGACGAGAGCGGACAAGGGTGACGGAAAATCGATCGACCGGAATGATCGACTCGATGGGACAAATCGCTTTCTTTCTGAATTGTTTATTTTGCGTCAACGATATTTATGGTTTCGACGTTTCGGTGATTTATAATGTGAGATTATTTGCGATGTTTTTGTGTTAAATATCCGTTGCGACGAATGAGCTAAATTGGAAGATCTGCAGAAATCATTCGTCGCAGATGAGTTTACTACAATTTGGTTTTTAGCATCGAACTAATGTATAGATGATAAATGCAGAAAGAAGAGCCCTCAAAATTTTTCTTTACATTCTTATATTAATTTTTACGCGATAAACTATTGTACTCGGTTTAAATACTTTTTATCGGGCTTAAATTGATAAGAAGAACCTTCGAAATTTACGATTACAGATTGCGAGGCTAGCAATTGTGCGTTTTCTGCGGAACGTTGTCCTACCCAATATTCAACTGGTCACCTGTTGATCGCGAAACATACGAGTTACCCTGTGTATCGGAAATAAAAACAAATTTGATGCTTCCGGCTCTTCGAGCTCTTTCCCGTAAGATACGTTAAAAGATATGCATGTCAGTCCCCCCCCCCACACACACACACGAGGATATTTTTTCACGTCTCAAATCGTGCGAGTTAACTTAAGTATATATTTAAACGAGTTCGAGAAAGTCAAAGACACGCCATATAATATGTCAATCAGTATCTAAATATCATAAAGATCATTTCGAATAACTGAATTGATCAGAAATTAATATTGTCAATTGGAGAGCATTTTTATCTCGCGGCCTCAAGTACATTTCTTCTTAATGACGAATATATTTATAAAAGGAATTCGATGAGATGATACTAAATATTTAAATTACTCTTTTCCAAGTATTCTTTTGTAGTCTAAAATTTCTATATACTTATTGTCTCGAGATCGCATATGTTTACAATTATGAGTATACAAGTTTCGAAAAATAACATTTCGATCACTTGTACGTAAAACAGATACCTAGCAGATTCCACGGAGAGTTGTCCTCTTTCTTCGGAATTAAGAACATTGTAAGAAAGTCTCGCACGCTTTAATTACCATTCAGGCCGGAGGGCCGGAGGGAGGCCTGGCTCATGCAAGTATAATTTCCTCCCGAGCCTCGCACTATACTCTCGAATCATTCCTCGCCCTCCCCGCCTCTTTCTCTCCTACGTCTGTCCTTAGACCGGCGTTCAAAAGGTATGATCGTATACATCTCGCCGAACAAAGATTATGTAGATACCGAAGAAAACAACGCTCGCGTTTAATCGCTCATAACGTTTACATACGTACAAGCAACAAACGTACGTATCAAGCAAATTCGTTCGACGTAACACATGTGCGTTATCGACATGTTATTTAACGGGGATAAAAATAGCGCGAACTGCTAAAAGAAAGACGTTATTACGCGCGAATCGTGCACGTAAATGTCTCTATATTAGACGCGCTTCTTTATCCGTGTGAAAAGAAGCGATCGTGTGAGTGAACGTTCGTATTTTTCGCTTGGCATGTAATCATACAATGACGGCAGGAGATCGTGCGTTAAAAGCAACACGCAATGAACCGCGCTCATTAATGTTGGAAAGTAAGCACCCGCGTACTTGCTCTTCCGCGATTTTATAATAAATCTCGTTACGTAAACGCGTTCGGCGGCGGTGGCGCATCGACGGTGCTGTGCGTGAAAACATTTCGTACGTTCGCCGCCGCAGCTTATTGCCAAATAGCATGATTAATTTTGTAGAAAGCAACACAATTGAGTTTCACTTCGCTCGCTACTTCGCGCCGTATCGGCACTTTTCGTTTGTGAGAATTGAGATTGACCACTAAATTTACTTACCTTCTATTATCGACGCGTGCAATTAAGCAATTAAGCAACCAATTAAGAGAGAACGAAAGAATTCGATTTGGTTTTACTGCCCCGAGCTGCGCTGTGTATATAATTACATCATCTTGCGTTAAAGCAAATGTATAACGTAACAGAAATATTGACAATTATGTGTATTGTTTGTGATAAAATTCAAAGTAAACGAAAGCGGAGGGAGAAACGTGTGGAAAGGAGATTTTATATTGATTCTCGCGGTTATTCAATCAATTTACGATCGTTTGAATTCCCGAATTTTTATACCGATAGTTGAGGGAATTAAAGGAACATGGTACGCATGTCACGTCAAAAATAACTGATATTTAAGTAATCTAGATCTAGAGGAAAACATTTCTCAATTGCATCGGCAGATCGTGACCGTAATGATACGCGCGCATACACCGGCGAGAAACTTTTGCACGCGACTGCACTCGCACTTATTGAATCAATTGCGACCGGTGCTCGCCTGCTGGGATAGGCGTGGCTTTTCTCCAGAAAAGCGGTATTACTTATTTAAATTATCATTTGTGAGCGATACCCCCTCGTCCACCGCGAGCGGGCATGCCATATCCGGAGATGCAGCCAAGTGTGGCGTCAGCCTTAACGCGCCCGTCGCTGCGTGCGTCGTCGATGATGCGTGAAATCATCACGCGGTTAAATTTGCCTATGACCACCGTCTGAGCTTACACGTTACAGGCGTTGTTTCAGAGAAGCGTTATCATCCGAAGGATGGCCGCCCGTGAAAAAAAAAAAAACAACGAGCATCAAATCTTCCGCGAAAGACCGTTACGTCATCGTCTCATCTTTGTTTCATAAATTCATGTAAGTAAACGATAACACTTCCCGACAAATCACTGTGTGCAATGAATCACGTCTAAAGTTATCAGCAACGCAACTTTGGCCTCCACATCCGCGGATAGCTCGCTCGCCGTATGAATCCGATTGATCTAAATACCCGAAAAATATATATATATATTTTTTTTTATAACAATCACACCTTATTCCTCTCCGAAAGTCACACTACGAGTCTTTCCGCGAACGCGTCGCCTTGAGGGACTCGACCGGAAAACAGTCGGAATTATAACTGGAAACGGATACGGATAATTTCCTTCGTAATTGCTCCATTATTACGCGGAGTGAATTACAACGTAACGCGGTCGCTTACGAACGCGCGATGAATATTTTTCTCCTCGCGATCCGTATACGCTCGCGATTCATATACGACCGCGTACAAAGTTAATTGACGCGGAAAGATAAGATCGCCGCGAAACTCTGCACATTCGGCCTTCCCTCCATTCTTCGTAGGCGTGTCTCGCAATCGCACAATTTATTTAAATTATCACTCACGGCGGTGGACGGTAGCTCTTTGAGTGAGGGCGAACGGCGATTAATTAATCTCCTCCGCCGTACACACGGATGGCGGAAATTATCGACGCGAATAAAAGCGGGCGAAACGATTGCATTAATATCAGAGAGCGCATACAATATTACCAATATCGGGACAATAATTTTGCCGATGGTCGAATATCGAGCAAAGTCCTACAAAATAGCGCGACGTAATTAATTCCTTAAGATGTATTGGTTACGTGTTGCATGTGTAACTTCCCGAATTATTATAGGGTGCGGTTCTGTCGCGTACACACTTGTATAAATGACAACGAGTTGAGAATACTCGTACGTAGCAGCCCGCTATATGTAATAAATTCTCGCTTATACGGGGGATAACAATAATTAGCGAATAATAATTATTTTTTAATCAATTAGAAACTGGAACTTTGTATCTCTGCCGCAATATGGGCTATCATTCGCGAATGGTAATGTAAATAAATGATACGTCTAGGAGCCACGCCCATCGTAGACGATGCGCAACCCCTCTCGGCGATCTTATCGCAGCTGCAAACGCGAGCGCAGCCGAAAGGAAATAAATCGACTGCCTGCGGTTCGGTGCACGATGCTCGTGCGCTAAACGCTTCATTTAACAGTTAAACGTTAAGCATTGTAAACAACAGCGTGACATCGACATTTTATCATTGTCCATGCAATATACTTGTTTTTCTATGCATTTTGTATACTGCGCGGTTTGTTCTACGGACGCGTTTAGCGTAACAAACGTGTCACGGGGATTAATCGCTCGGTGTACGTTATTAATAGGAGTTTGTAACTTTCACACGTAACTTAAATACTCTCTGCCGTTTCAGCGGGCGGGGAGGAACTTTGAGTGTGTTTACGTACGTAAAGATTGAAATTAATACATTTTTAATCATGAGAAATCTATGCCAAGATTTGCTATTTTTAATAATTTAGAACATGGAATTTTGTTAATAATCATTAATAATTAACGCAATACATATTTATAAAAGTGTACAAATGAAAATGATAATTATGAAAGTTGAAAATTTTAAACTATAAAAATTAATGTTATAACACTAATTAAAATTTCAAATAAATAAGAAAATGCATTTCTGTTATTAAAAAAAATATGTGATATTTGATTCGTGTTTATATGATTAATTCCGAATGTCTTGTTAGGTGAGTATTTTAGATATAACAATAATTACATAAAATTATGAATATATATATTAGAGTTAAGAAACTTATTGTTAGATAAAACGATGTGAGCTTGTCTGTCAAGAAACTTGCGATGGATTTGGGAGAACAATTTGCGATGAAAGAATTTGCCATTTTCAAGGGCCTGCAAGTTGTTTCTAAGAAATGAGCCGGTCAAGGCTCAATTTTTCTTCAGACTTTCTTCCGCACGGGTTGTTAAACCGTCAAAGTGCCAATTTAATGGAGTAGTCGGACGATCTCTATTACGTACCTACGTAGTCTCATACAGCGAAAGTACACGATGACGATGCGAATCGAGGCTGGCCCGCTGCCAACGAGAATTCCAGAGGGTTCAGCCTCTTCGACCCTACTCGCTCCCTATCCGCCCTCTTTCTGCCTTTTTGCTTCTCGTTGTCGATTTTTCGCGGTGCGGTGAATATCGAGAACGCGCACAAGTCCGGTACATGTTGTTTCGAGGTGTTTTAATTTCGAATGGTAATTATATTCTGCATTATATTTATAATTATAATTGGATTATCACTGGGTGATTTATTTTAAAGAATCAGCTCTAATATTGATTAGAAATGACATGATGATACTTATTCGTTATGCAAGCGTTTTATTATAGCTTTTCAAGAAGGTTCCGCGAGCACAAGATAATAGACGACAAAAACGGCTCCTAAAAATCGTCTATTTCCGCTAATATAAGGTACGACACTGTCATTGTGCATAAATCGGCCCGCATTTATGCACGCACGCGTCGCTATTACATTTGCGCGACGAAGGGTCGCACCTGTAACCGAAATTTATACTAGGGGAGCGTAAGTACCAGCATGCGTATACCAGGCAACTTGTACTTTTGCGGTGACGAGTGCATTTGAACGTTGATTACTCGAGGAGAACGTTGATTACAAACATTGTTTGTCGCCTCGAATGTTAAAGCGCGCGAATCAGACAGCGGAAAAATGGACCAAAAGTTAATTGTTGCTACAATCAGGGACGATGCCAGGTTTGTGGATGGCGCAGAAGAACTCGGAGAGAGAGAGAGAGAGAGAGGGGAAAAGCGGAAAACAGAGAAAGTGAAAATGGAAGTGCCATTGGGTGGATTTCAAAACGATCTCGCTGAATCAAATTGGACTGCACGGAATTGGCGGTGATTTAAATTGGCTGCCCTCTCGACCTGCCGTTTAACCCATTTACGACGGCACAATCGTGAATAGGCCTTCTGTCTTTTTCCTCCCCCCGCCTCTTTCACTTTCTCTTCCTTCCTGTGCCTTCGGTATACCTCACCGCCACTCCTACTACGCCTCATCCTCCTCGCTGTTTTCCTGCACCGGTTTCAGCTCATAGGGCCGTCCACTTGTCCGAACTTCGTTGTCTGTCAGTCGCATTTATCCTCTTTGTGGCGCGGTTCGATCGGACTTTTAAAAGCTACAGAGACGGGGCACGATCGGTGGCCGGTCGACAGCAGAAGGGCGGAGAGGGTTGACTGCTTTTTCGGATCAAAGGGGACTCACACTCACGAAGTAATCCGGATCGCGTTTTGCCTTCGTCGTTAGACCTGTTGAGTTTTAATGTACGCATGAGCTATTATTATTGAAAGCCTGCACTGAATGAAACGCTTCTCAATGACCCTTCGAGTTTGTCAGCGGAAAGCTATTGTTCTGCGAATCGGAAACGTTACGATGATTTTTAATGTTCTTTTATTTTTTCAAATTAGCATAATTAAGCAGCGTTAACGTAATCTTAGGTTTTCAAAATTTATAATGTATATTATATGTTAGTATGGTAGAAGTCGGATGAGAACCAAGTATTTAACTTTTTATTCGGTTGTACATTTGAGTTATGCCAACAATAACATGAGATTTGCTAGATTTTCAGTACTACAGTCTATACGTGGAAGGCCTATGTGTATATAACATTTACATATATTCTACAATATTTTTTTTTATTTTGAATAAATACATAACTTTATAATAAAATATACTGTGTTTTTTCAATTAAAATAAATTTTTTAACTTTATTTTTGTATGGTGGTCATATCATGTATTATCACCCTTATTTCTTTTTGATTTATGCAGTGTCACTTACACGTTTTTATAAATAATATTTGATATAATAATTACGTCATAATTTTGATTCTAGAATTTCATGGAGAACACTTTGATGTGTATGTAATCGTTGAATTTCCAATTTAAAATGTTGATTATTAACAAAATTATTGTATAAAATGTAATGGGTGGCTTTCAAATCGTAATGCAGCTACTGCATCGCGCAAACCGCTTACACGGTCAGTAAATTGATAATAAGTCCATTCCGAGGCTGAAATAATCGGCTATCGGATCTCTTTTCGTTCTTTTAATTGAATGTTTCGGATACGGAGGCTCGATCACGCGGGAAAAAAAATTAAGTTACAGTACAACACTCTTCCGAGTGTAAAAGGTTCTGCTACCGGCGTACAGCCATTTTGACGCATTGTGCGCATACTGGCGCGTTATGTGTTCCTCAGGTGTTGAATGCAAACGAAAAGTACGATTATCACGGAACGAATCTTGAAAGCATCACGCATCTATGTGTTTTCACAAATTACACGCACCGCGCCGCTGAATCGTCCTTCACATGGAAACGCGACAATTAGTTCCAGTAATAAATAATAAAGAAAAAAGTGTTCACCGGCAAACGCTATCTTCATTTTTTTTTCGGCTACAAAATGCGCGACGCGAATTTTCCATGAACGACAGAGAATTTCATTAAATCACCGAAATCCATCCAATATACGCGGGCCAAATTGATATAACTATGTTTCAGTACATCAAACTCAATTTCAAGCTCCCGATAGAGTTCGTTTAACGAGATTCTAATTAATTGACCAACATGTAGGAATCTATATACACGAGTCGCGCGCGCGGTATGTACACAGTTCTGCGCTCTAAGAATAGAGAGCCATTGATTTCCGGGCGCGGAGCTAAGCGCGCCGCGACGTCGGCTTTCGCACGCACCGAACAATCGATTCCCGAACGACGACATTACGGCGATGGCCAATTACGCCGCGCGACGCGCGTCAATTATGGATGGTAACGGGAAATCGACTTTTACTCCCGGCGTTAGTGGACGGTGTAGACGAGGGCGATTAAACCTCGCTCTTCGGCGTCTTGTCGCTTTACCTTTAGGAGTTAGCGTTCCGCGCGAGGGTTTTACACGCCTCGCGCGCAATTCTCCCCCCCCCCCCTCTCTCTCGCCGGACCGATAAGAATAACAGGGATGACACCGTTGTTCCGAGCGTACTGAAGGCCGTTAATGTCCGGTGTCCGAATCCACGGGGAATCGATATTAATGACGTACCTCGTTTAGCGCGATCGATTCACTTGACAGACGCGGCGGAACGACTTCAGGCGCAATTTTTTTTTTTTGCAGTTCGGACAACTTAGGTGTGAAGATGTGAGAAAAAGTTTCCGGGTCTTTTTTTGTATTTGTAACATTTTACTTTATATTTTATATTTTTATTTAATTGAGATGAATTTTCGCATATTTCTGTGGAAAAAGGATAGCTTTGCTGTCGCACTCTTTTTATATGTAGAACGGAACGGACTTTGATATAATCATTCTCATTTATCTCTTTTGCATTACGTTCCTCATTGTACGATAATCTGAGAGGTGCATTTTTCATAATGAAATATTCAGTCATATCGCAGAATATATTCGTGAATATATTTTCGCGATCGGAAGCGATTAATCATTATCTATATATACGATATGAAAAAATTTGATTAAGTTAATATGTTCTACTTTATATGGCGTTTTTATTCCATTTGATTACTATTTGCGATGTACATGATTTTTCTGAGTTTGAAGAAAATTTGAAATAGATAAATTTACAAAGTTTAGTTATTTTTAATATGATATTTCGTTATTATAAATTATTAAAATATTATTTTACGTCTTTTTGACTTTTCTCTTTTGTTATTACAAGTTTATATTATAAATAACTTATTTTTATTAAATTACGATAATTATTTTTGGAAAATATTAATAACGATTTGTTTTTAATATTAAAATATTATAAATATAATGAAGGGAGAGATAAATGTACAGCAAAATGGAAAGCGTTTGCGTTTTCAAGATAGAGATTGGAAATGGCATCCTTTACATGGATGCCATTTGAGGAATCCGCGCGGATTTTCTGCATGTCGCGCCGTCGTGAAAATTGAATCGAAGGTGCGTTAATTAAGTGCAGGCCGCAAAAAAAGGCAGGTAATTTTGTTATCTAACGCGAGGCCGACCGGCCGACGCTTCTGACAGGCATCGACTGTCGATCCTCTCTCGGCATGGCCGTTACGTTTACGGGCCGTTGATTGCGCAAATGGAATTAAAGCCCATTTGCTGAGCCCATTTGCTGCCAATTACGGAACGTTGTGACGCAAACGGCCACGGGCGGCTTTGTAACGTCAACGTGACGTGCGGACGGACCGCGAAACAGCGCTGTTATTCGGAGGGTGGGGGAAGGGGGAGGAGAAAAAAACAGCGATAACACCCTCGATTCTATTGTCACGATGTTGCGATACGTGTCTGTGCGATTAAAAGGTAAAAAAAATGGAGAGAAGAGGGGGAAGAAGCGTGACGTTGATGCATGTTGACGCACAAGCCGGATCGATTTAACAATCTAATTAATCGAGGCATATAGTATATCGATTGTCCGTCTGTCCACAGGTGAATTATGCGATATGATATTGCAGATTAAGATAGAAACGCACTTTGTTCGATTCAAGCGCCGGTTATTCGTTCTCTCTCCCCTCCCTCTCTCTTTCTCTCTTGTTTTTGCAATAATAATTCTCTACGAAGCGATTCTTTGTCATGCGTTATGTTCATTCGCTGCCAGTTTTACAGTTCGTCGCAGTTTTTTGCGAGTTCGACAAAACTTGTCGTTACGCCACCGAAGTGCCTCATCGTGAAACCGCGTGTGCGTCACTGCAATTCATTACGACGGACGCGGCAGTGGCGTTTCCGCTTATTGTGTTTCTCGTATCCTCCACTCTATCGCGTTCGCAGCGTAGAACATCGAAATTTTTCTTTTTACCTTCGCCGGAGGTTAACGCCGCTTCGATTTATAAGCTTGACCCTAGTCATTTCGCACATGACACTATTAAGAAACACATCATCCTCTCTATCGATCCATGATCTTCAAACGTGACACGAGAGATCAACACTACAATATCAAATACGACTGTTTAATTTATTATACACAATTTTAATTAAAAATTGTACAAAATAAAGTTGAAATGTATTTTGTATTAAAATATCAAGTTGAAAAATCGGACTTTTATACAAAAATTGCCAACGGGGGAAAAAACATTTTTTTCAAGATAAGCATCCTAATTTATAATCCAGATAATCAAGATAATGTAAAAACGACGCCGCGTACGAAATATACGTACGGTTCGCGAAAGAAGAGACTAAATTTCGTCGACGAGATGGTACGAGCGCGGAGCGCTAACAAAATGTTGAACATTGCGCGCGCATATATTTTCGAAAGGGTCGCGTCATCGTTGGCACAGTTTTGAATGTAGCCCGTAGAATTTTATTTAGCCGCTATACCATCGATATATCGCTCTCGCTCGCGGTTCGCGCGTGCGTTCGTTACGCCAGGGAGATAATTGCGCGCTAATTTAGGTCCCGCGTGTGACGGGGAGAGTATGGAAGACCGGGGGCGCGCAGTAGTCGTTTAATGGAATTAGTAAGGCACTCGGGCGTGCGGGAGGGTGCTGCTCAAATAGAAACTAAACCCCGAGCTCCATGGTATTTCGATCTGTTTTGTCTCCGCATCCACCCTCGGTGTCCCCGGTAATCAATCTTGCCTCTTTGTCGGGGCTCTCCTGCCCCGCGAGATCTCTCTCTGTTTTCTCGATCTGCCTATTCCTCTTTCGCCACTTTTAATTGGTATTGTCTGCTGTGGCGCAAATCGCTATCTCGGAACGGAAAGGCGCGCGCGGTAATGAATATTGCGTTTTAAACGACGTGTATATATCACATAGATCGCGGCAAAATCGCATTGAAAAGCATCGCTTTTTCTACGCGCAACTCTGATATTAACTTTTGTCCTTTTATTGAATAAATTGTAACACGCGGCGCTTTTTTATAAAGCGCACATATAGCCGCGCAAATATTCTCCGTCATTTTAATACTCTGGGCGATAACTACGATAGACATAGAAATTAATTAACGTTTAAATAATAGCACTTAATTTCATTTTGTCGCAATTGTGTGACTGCGCTCGTATTTTTCAAGCTTGAATAATTTTTTTATTTTATTGATGTTGTAATATTGTAAATGACGAGTTGCATTCTGACGATATGCGATTTTGTTTCGGAGACAACAATTTTGTCGAACATGTCGCATTTTGATCGAGCAAATTAGCGCCGATTTAATGTTCGTGTCGTCGACGCTAGATTATGCAGATGCGATTTCGGACGATGATATCGTCATCGGTTAATCGATGATGGCACACGAGGAAACGATAAACGTGGCGAAATCTAGAGCGTCTTTTTTCAATCGCGTTTCGCTCCGTACGTACGGTCCTCTTAAGTGGGTCAGGCGTGTGACCTGACTTGTATACGTACATGGTCGTGCATGGCGAGAGGCGATGCACAAACCTATACACGTGCCTTGAAGTGAACCTTGAAATATGCTCACGACGTAGTGCTGCGCGTTTCATTTGAATGAAAAGCATATTGCGGCTATCACAAAATCGATTTGAGTCGATCGTCTCGCCAAGCTTATGGCGTGTAACGCTGACAATATGAATATGAAATTATTTATTTATTGAGAAACATTTTACCTATATATACCGCTTTTACATGTAGCTTTGCACTATTGTGAAACCTGCGATATATGTCGAACTACACATTTTTTTTACTTCGTATATAGCAAAACTGCGTTTGCTATTATATTTTTATTAGCATTGTTGCGATGGATGACATGTTTGTTTTTAAAAGCTAAAAGCCGTTGACACACGGCTTTTCATGCGTGAAAGCTGATAACAATAGTTATGTGAATGTTTGGTGTCCAACTATATTATGAAGTATTAATTGAATTGTTGCATATGACATGTCGGTTTTATGTAAACAGTTTTTAAATAACATTTCTGAGAAAAAACATATATAACAAACAAAAGTGATATCCTTCGCATTACTCAATGCAGACTTTTTGCATCAGATGTTTTTATGATATTCGACTTGAAAATAAAATTCTTTCAATTTTTCATAAAAATCAAATATCTTATACGAATTGCGACATATTTTTGTAAATTCATGTTATTTCGAAATAATTATATGGATAATATCGATGTTAAAAGATATATTTATTCTATAGAAACGTTCCGTTTTCAATTTTCTGAATGTGACATTTTATATGCAACGTATTAATAGAAGATATATAATTATATCTTATTATTACATCATTTACGAGCTTTCACGGGACACGCTCGATCAGAAATTTATGAGAGATTCAGAAGAATTTTTCTGTGATCGCGAATTCAGATATCAGATTCCGTTTTACAGGATGAATGCAGCCAATTTTTCTCACACGTCCGCATTTATTCTCATCCTGAAGTTTGAAGGATATATATATATATATATCTTTATGCAGCAGTCTTCGCCACGCGTATAGCTATGCGCGCGTACGTTGGCGCGCACGTAAGTGCAGCGGAATGCTCCTTCGAGACATAGCTGGCAATGTGCATTCGAAGCATATACAAATCCGCACGTCTAGGAATACGCGCGTGCGTGTGGCAGTGCAGCACGCCGGGCTACGCTCACTTACACAGGCAATTATGCGCATACACACGCACGCGTATACACACACCGCTCGCGCGCGGTTCGTTGTGCAGGTATGTGGCAAGCGCAAGGTCGTGTCGGGGTTGGGAATTCGGACCATGAAGGGTTCCCATCCCTTCGTGCTGCGCCAGAATTCTGACACCGCTCGCGCCTGGAGGGAGACCCCAGCTCCGCGGAGAGTGGGAGAGACGCAGGGAGAAAGGAAGGGACGCGAGAGAGCGGGGGTATGTCCTCTCGCTTCATTCCGAGGCTATCCTTCGGGAATACCTACCGGGTGGTCTCGAGTAAGTGCGTCGAACGGCGAGAAGTATGGTTTAAAAATGGGGAAACGGGAGGTTTCCGAAAAAGAAAATGACGCAGAAAGAAATAATCTATTTGTTTGAAAATTAATAACAAATGTGCAGTCAACGGGGGAAAAATGGAACACTGACCATTTATTATTTATTTTATTTATGAATAAATAATAATTTTATTAAATAACAATTTGATTGACAATAAGTATGACAGTTCGACAAGTATTACTTTTTAGCTAATTATATGTAACGTATATGCTACCTTTCAATTAGAGATATTAATTTTGTGGAATGAGATTAATTAAAAAAATAATCTTAAGCTTTAAACAGGATCGTATAGTAGTTTATTGGTCACCCGTTATACATGCCGACCGATCTGTTCGCGTAATATTATAGTCCGGTGAGCAGTAATCTGGGTTACGCCTTCCCCTCGATTCATAAGAACCGCGTATTCGAGTGGGAGAGAGCGTGATTTCTCTGCTTCTCTTTTTCTGGCTCTTGGCGCACCAAGAGCTTTTCTTTCTCTCTTCTTCTCTTCTTTCACCAGCACAATTTCTATCGTCCTTCCTTTCTTTTCCTCGTTTTCACCTTTGTCCCCCTTTACCCTCCTCTCTTCATATTTCTCTTCTGCTTAAAGGCACGATCGATTATCTCGTAAACTAGATAATCGATAGTATGGGAATCGCGAAATACTTCAAAATGCGAATGCAAACAAAAGAATAATAATAAAAATGTGATTAATTAAACTTAAATATAATTTATAATTTTATACGTGTATATTTAAAGGGGAATGTTTTTACATCATTTTAAATGTGTGTGTATATATATATATTAACGAATGTCAATGCTATATTATTAATATGGGAATATCTAAATAAAGTTTTGCATATAGAGAGAGATATCTCTTATTTCGATAAAATTAATTGAAATAATTTCTTGCAATTTTGATAAAAACAATAAGCCGGAAATATCGCTTTTGACGAAAAGCTTCGATACGTCTGTCTTGTGAAGCTTAATTATACCGCATCTCGCGAGAACAATGACATCTGTTTCTGCCAACTCGGATATCGCGGTACCACGCGCGCCAAATTAAAAACGATTTTATTGACAGCGGCGACATCCCCTCGGCGAGAGAGGCGCAGCGAATGCCCGAGCTTTGGATCCCGTCCATATACGTCGGGCGCAAGGGACTCCTGTCCCTTTTCTTCCCTTCTTTCATTATGAGCGAAAAAAATTACCATTTCACCGGAATTCAAATTCGATCCGCGTATTATTCGATAGCGACATCGCAATGTCGACTACTAGGACGCTAAATCCATCTGTTTTTTTGTCCGTATCACTGCACCAGAAACTTCACAGTGCGTCCATTTATCCTGTATTCTCTCTTACCCCCTCGCGCACTTGCTCCATTCCACTACCTTCTCGCGTTAAGTATGTACGTGCCAGATATATTCGTCTCTCACTCCTCTAGCCCCCCTTTTCCATTCAGGAGGGATTAAGTACCCGTGCGCGTACAACGAGAAAGGCCGGATGCATCCGGCCAGAGTGAGAGAGGAAAGAGAGAAAGAGAAAGAATGAGAGAGGGAGAGAGAGAGAGGAGAGGTAGGGTCGAGGATATACGGATTGAGGACTCGTGAGAAAGAGAGAGAAAGATGAAGAAAGAGAAGGAGGAAGAGTGAGAGTTCTCCGAGAAAGTCCGGACCGAGTGAAAGAGGGAAAAGGAGGTTGTCGGGATCGAGGGGGAAACGAGGGAGTGAGGGGAAGGCAGAGAAGGGAGAGGGAGAGCGCGAAAGAATCGTCGGCTCACTGTGGGAATTTGTAATTGCGCGTTCTTCTGCGCAGAGGGGACGATCGAAACGAAGAGGAAGAGGGGGAAGGGGTGGATTTTGGGTTTAGAACAGGGATGCGCCGGGAATGAGATGATCATCTGGGGCGCGAGGATAATAATCGCCTCGTATCTCGTCGGGACATTCGTATCAGAAAGCTTAATGAGACGTGACACGCTTCTTTCTACACGCTCGTCGCTCTTCTCCTCGCATAATCTCGGTGTAAAAAAAATTTCACCGTGGGGAGGAACTTCGTTTACGCGAGTCGTATGAAAGGTGCGGTGAATTCTTTTCTTTCATCGATCTCTCGAGCGTGCGATCTCTCGAACGTCCATAGACGTTGATCGGTCTCGATTTACAATTTTTATTTGAAAAGCACGCGAGAGAATCCCCGAGTAAGGAAATAGTAACGCTAATTGCGTTGAAGAGTACAACGACCTGATGAAAGTAGACTACGGGTTCTCGTGTATACGCGTTTCAATTAATCTTACGCGGGATATATAAATCACCGATCTTATGAATAGCCATTAGTTGCCCTGAATTAACTCTCGTGATTGAACGATGTAGAAATACGAATCCCGACACAAATACAATGTTTCGAGATATTAAATCTTAAGTATATGTTCAATTTTTTAAATATAATTAACTCACTTAATTCTAACGAGCACGGAAAAAAAATTACTCTCAAATTGAAACTTATGTATTTAAATTAACACGATCCTTGTTTCGTATATAAGCAACAATATGTAATCTTCTTAGAAGAATTTGAAAATCTTGAATTTCAAGATATAGTCTTATTTCAATACTATAAGTATTATTTTAAAAATATGATGTAATTGATTTGATAATTTTATTCTAAGAAAATTATATAATCTTCGATTTAAACATGTAGTATTTTCTATCCAATATTTTTCTCTTCCATTCAAGAAAATTATTCTTAAATAACAAGAATATTATTTTCTTGGTTAAACTATATAAAATTTTGAAATAAATCTTCATTCAAGTAAATCTTTTTGATTTAACGCGATATAATCTCATTTCAAGATTTTTGTTTTGAAACTGGAGATATTGTCAAAACAAGAATACTCTTTTTTTCTGTGAGCATTCTATTTATAATTGTTAATGTTCAAGAAAAAATTACATACAGTTGTTAAAAATTACGAATGCCCTATCGTGTTAAAACGTGTATCGTTTATATTAATTTTTTCTAATTGACGATGATAAATGTTGAAAAGTAACGCTTTATCAATCAAAAGGGTTTAAACCCCCATATACTCGCTTCTGCTACTCTTGCTCTTTAACAATCGATCGTGAATCGACTGTGAATCGAGTTACATAGATCGGCGATCTTTCCCCTCTCACCTCGGATAACAGACGATTTAATGCCGGCGCAGAAAACCGACAATGATCGGGCAACATGTTAAAACCGCTTGTTTAATCCATATATTTTTCATAAGCCATTCTCGCGCATTATTGTGTGTAAATATACACGGGGTAATACTTTCTCGCGTCTTTCTCGCGGACGTTTGTGACTCCCAACTCGCGCCGCGGCGTTAATAAATCTCTCTTGCTGAGGAGAGAGAAAGAGAAAAAGAGAGACGAACCGGACGTCTCGCCGAGAAGGAGGAACGCGGAGGAAGAAACGAGCGTAGAGAAAGAGCGACGCAGCGGATACACGCCACCGCACACGAAGGGGCGCAACCAGGCAGCGGCATCGTTTACGTTCGTTCGATCGGTTCATTAACGTCTGCCGCGGTTCCGCGGCGTGCCTCGCAAACCTACGCGATCCGTGGCATCGCAAACCGCCGAGATTTCGAGATATAAAGAGACGAGGGTAATCAATGGTGGGACAGCGATTACATGCCGCGGATGCTCGGGTATATCTCGTTGCTTCACGATTGCCAAGTGCGTACGGTATGATAACAATGAATATGTATAATCTACATTACATATATATAGCACAGTGATAGGCGACGCGATTGTAAGGAATAACGATGTGATTATTGTGATTATGTGCATGGAAGGAATGATTTTGCTGAATTATCTATAAATTTAGCTATATATAGATTTAAAAATAATTTTGTTGAATCATCAAAATAATTATAGAACGTTCGACACACTGTTAAATTTGTAGTGTTGAATTATACTTAATTTGTGTTATTTTTAATTATTCCTGTAGTTTATTCCTCTACTCAATTTAATTAAAACGATGCAGTTAAATTTGCTTCATATTTAGTTTATTATTTTCTAAGCGTATACTGACTTAATATAGATGTTGGCTATTTTGAAAAGCAATTCAACGATAGAAATGTGTTGATTTTTTAACATGTGTTAAAATAATAAATTGGTATACACATGGAGGTTAAAAATGTTATTTAATTCAAGAAATTAGCTTAAATATGGTTTTTTAATATTTAAAAATGAAGTATGGTAATAAATACTGCAAAAAGTTTTGATATTTTAGCAACTTCGAGCTCAGCTCGAGTGTCATACTTAATTATTTTGACTCAAAAAAAAAATTATTTATAGATTTTGCTAAAATTTTTATATACTTCAAAATACAGCAAAACCGTATATGACCTAAAAAAATAGGTACTTAAAAAAATTTTATCATAATGTGCACTTTATACTTATATGTATATTTTTCAATAATTGGATCACTCAAAATATCTTATTAGAAAAGAAAATTTTTTTGTCTAGAAACTTTTTTATCCAGCAAACGTGCATAAATATATATATGAACAACCTGTTTTCTAGGTTTAATTAAGCTTCATAATTACGTGAAAGTAATAATTGTAATTAATAAACTTTTTTCTATTGTAGCGCAGTTCAGTTTTGTATGCAGGTTTGTATAGCCAATGTATAGCAAATACGTAACTTGCTACTAAAATCAATCGAAACATTGGTCTAAAATTTCAACAAAATATATTTGTTACAACGTACTTTTCATAATCTATTATCAAAGATAATTTGATATGCATTAATAGCTTTGATTTTACAGCAAAGAAAAGAAATATATATATTCTAGCTTTTAAATATATATTTTTTAGCTGATGTACGTACTTATTTATAAATATTAATTGAGATACGAGATATTAAGATATGATTATTTTTTAATATATTTTTCAAAATAAAATAATTTTTTAATTTTATACATATAACTAACACACAATATTTTACAATTAGACGAAAAATGAATTCAACAAAACATACATTTGCTTTTGAATTATTTTTAGAATAAAAGAAATCAGATAAAGAGAGTATTTTAAACTCTATTCGAGGCTCGAATATGTAAACTGATGAAAGAGGACATCCGAAACATATCATAATATGGCAGCGAGTGAATTAACATTTTTCTCGATGTCTTATCAACGGCAGTCGTTTGATTTCTCGCGATGCAGGCGTGCCGATCATAACTTCCGAGCACTATCATGCGAGGCAGGCGGCAATAATAAGCCGCTTTACGCTATGCCTGTTACGCGACCGGGTATGCATATGAATGAGGTCTCAATGAACGCACCCATCGAGGAGGGACGAAGGAGCAGGTTTCGAGGCATCTCGGTGATTACGTATTTACGGCGAATCTTGACCGCGTATCCTCCGGAGAAGGGAATCCTGAGAGAGTAACGAGTGCCATAAGGTCGCCTGGAGGCGGACGGCAACCGCTGTAAAATTATGTGGAATGACGGGCGAGACGACACGTTCTTGTAGGATCGTCGGTGCAAACGCGAGGGGACTTAGAGGTCTCATTTTCAGTTTTAACAGAGCGTCGAGATAAAGGCTTTAGGATGCACTTGTGGACGCCTGCGTTCAATTATAGGAGCCGTTCAATTATATTTTTGAATAAACAATGATTTCATTTTCCCGAATCTGATTATATTTTAACAAATTTATCAACCACGCGCTGCTATATTAATCGCGCGATTCTTTGAAAATAACTTTTATTATTTGTTACCGTGTGAAGTATAATTCGTTCGATATCACTGTTTTAGCCAATTTTATTCGTGAGAAAGCTTGAAGAGAATCCTCCTAATCTTCTTTCTATTTTTTTTTTCTTTTACCTTGTCGAAAGGGGATTGGCAGATCGTGGGGAAATTCGCAGATTCGAGTGTGAGTGACATGTGTCAGGAGGTAGCGTCGAAGCTGGTGTACCCCTCGGGACCGGGGACTGAAAGTTAGGCCACTTTTTCTGCTGGTTACACACAGGCGGGAGAGACACAGTTACCCCGGTGTACCGTATTGTTATCGTTCTAATACCGATCGAATGTGTTTCTTCTCGCCGGCGCCGACGCAGGTGGGAATAGATACGATTTCGGTACACAATGTCGCGTAATTGCAAGCCGACGGGCGCTGAGAACTCGTCGCTTCCCATCGTACCCATCCTCACGATCGCGACACACGATAATACTGCAAGTCTTACGTTTTACAGGTGTAAAATTCAAAGGTGTAATCCGCAACTCCGATTAAAACTAAGTACGCCGTTCATACTCCGCATCGTTAAATGACTTCTCTTTGGAATATTTTAACATTTGAACTTATGATTAAGCATTGAACCTAGAACTGTACGTTAAAATCGTTTATCGTGACTAGTAGCTATTAGAACAACAAACAGTGATAAATATCTATTGTATAAATACCCTGTAACTGTAGGATTTATTTCAATTTAAAGGAAGAAAATAAAAGTAAAATTTTTGCAAGCTTTTAAATGCCTTATAATTATGACTAAAATATTTGATTCATAAATGAGATCACTAATATATAATAATTTATGTTAAAGCGCGCTCAAATAATATATAGTTGCGTAAGTTAATTGTGTGTGGTAAAATGCCATTAAAGGAAATAATGGGAGCGCGTATCTCAGGTGGTTAAACCAGATTTCATGTCCCGGGCCATCAATGAGTACGCACCATTGTAAATCTCGGGACCCTTCGAACAAACCCTCGCTGGCGACAAATAAATACAAGTGGCCTAGGGGTTGGCCTCCCTCGCGGTAACATCGCGCGTCGACATCGGTAAGACGATTTGTAAAAAGAGGAAGAGGAAGCAGTTCGCTTTACAGCACCTTATTAGGATCCGTTTCCTCTTTCTTTCTTTCGGAAAGTTTTCTCTTTCCCAAACGGACTCTCATTAAATTTAACGAGCCGATATGTGTCGCCATCCGGAAATCTATATTTGTTCGAATGCGCAGCCAAAGTTAAGATCCCCGTTTCTTGAACTCGCAAAATATCGCGTCTATTTTATCTGTGTCTCGGTGATGGCATCGACCTTTCCTAGCTATATCACATTCGCGAATATATCCCGATAATCTAATTATTTCCGTTTGAGAAAAACCTAGCTCGGGATAAGCTACGCTGTCAGTTGGAGGGACTTCATTTTGGATTGTTTGAAAAATTTATATTCTCTCGATCAATTCTTACTACGGTTGTAGTATTTTGATCTACACTTTGAGAAAAGCATGATTGTGTTCAAAAGCTTTGGGGAGATATTTATCGCCCTATCATCGATATCGGCGGCATCTCTTTCAAATTGTATATCTTTATTTTATTGTTCTATTTTGGATATAATTTATCTTTTGGAATACAATATTGTTTTTCATACACAGTACGTATCTCAATTCACGGTTTGTATATAAATGGAAAAAATAATTTACGATTTTTTAATATTATATTCTAATTTAAGCCGAGATATGTAATATCACAAATTAAATTGACGAGCAATACAACAATAATGACGCTCTTGAGACACAGTAAAGAATTTTGCTCGTCAATTTAATTTATGATAATTGTTCGATATTTCTTTAATTTTCAATCAATGCGTTTGTAACTTTATGGCGCTACCGTGGGTCACCCGGTAGATTACCGTTCTCATGTCAATACGGTTATCGGACTATTCGAAGATAATAGACCATTCGATGAGTCGACTCAAGTAGACGTGCGGGAGGCTTCACTGGCGTCGAATTTTTTCCTGATATTTTATACGAAAAGGACATGATTTTTAAATTAGAAAAAAATTGCCTATATAAAAGCGACATTAATTTGCAACGAGTTATTTACATATTTTTACTTAACTGAAAGGGGGAGGGATATTGAAATATAAAATGGCAAATATATCCAAGATCCTCTTTAACGTATCACGTTAATTGTATTTGTCAAATATTCCACGGACGCGTGTACGTGCGTCTTTTCGAAGGAGGAATACTCTAGTGATTTGAAATCAGTTTCTCTGATTAGCAAGGACACGCGGTAATGTCATTGTTCAATCGACGATCCGTCGATCGCAATTCCTACAAGATACCATTACGCTTCGAATAACATTTCTGTTGCAAGCGCGAATTAAAAAACTGCCGTGTTCTCTCGGATGAATATTTATAACACGCGTGCATCATGCGCGCGTACCGTATTTACGACACGTCCGCGCTAGAAATATGGTTCAAAGTGTCACGTGCGTGTACGTTTCAGTGACAACTATAAATACTCCGTCCGTTGCGAGATTTGCCGTAATTTAGCTCGGGCTCGCCGTAGCGTTATATCCCTGTGGATAATAATAATTGCGCGCGCGAATATCATTGCGGAAAAACGTCGGCGGAAAACGGACATGGTGACGCGCTGCGTCACGCGCGGCCGGCAAGCCGCCGCGGAGATCTCGTGGTGTGCTGTATGATATGACGCGTCCGCATCGGCAGCATCGTCGATCGTTTTCGACGTTCCTCGAATTATCGCGTTGGCTATCGGCGAGAAAAATAATTTATCGCGCTTTCGCCGGGGACACGCGGTGCAACCAACGTCAATCATCCTCGACGCTCTGGGACCTGGCTTTACGAGCGACGTTGAGACCCTTTCTCTCTCTCTCTCTCTCTCTCTCTTTCGTCTCACTTCCACTTTATTTTTTCCTCTCTATTTCTCACTCTCCCGCTCTCCGTTTCTCTCTCTCTCTCTCTCTGAATCTCTCGTCGGCGAGTTAAATTATCACGAGTCTCAAAACCCTAACCGCGAAGCCTCTCGCTATAGAGTCGACGCAAAGAGTCGATAGTGTCGAGCACGTAGGAAGCCGATGGACGTTGCGGCGTCCCGGGGTCGAAGGTGGCCGGTGGCTCTGCCGCGAGTGGAGGTAATGTACGAAAGCAATAACTCGTTTCCCACCGCGAAACCTGTATAATAGATGCCAATGTCAGGTCCCCGGCGGGAACCCGGACTGGCAGCGGACGGCGCGCCGATCTCGTGCCGGCAATGACGATCGTCTTTTACCTTCTGGCGAGTGCAATGTCAATTATGCGCTTAATAATTACGCGAGTCATTTAGTGCGGATGTATACGTGCGCATTCGCGTCCCTTGACGAACGACGCGTGGATCGTACGCGCGGTGTCCGAAAGACAGTCATATGGCTTACGTGTATTTAGGCTTAGATTTGCAGTACAAAAAGAAATAAATAGAATAACTCAAATACAGGCCTAACGACCTAAGGAAAAACTTTTTTTTCTAGAGTTACACTTTTTTTTAACAGCCTTGAATAATCATTCGATAATTGTTTCTTTAATATTTGTAATCGTAACTAGGTGAATTTCTGTGACTTCCGAAAAAGGATTTAAAATCGCGAAGCGACGCTTTAAAGGTGCGTTCGCGAAAGAGCGTACCGGTAACGCGAGTTCAGCGTCATCCGTGGCGCGGAGCAAACAATGCAACTTGCTCGCGGCGCAGCTTGTCGGGCGCAGATCGTATGTACGCCACGGGCGTTTACGTAATTGCGATTACGTGTCCTCGCCATAAGCGCAATCTCAATGCAGGCGTATCTGTGGTTCAGTATACGTCGGCTCGGCTGTTTTGCTCCTCCGACCGCGCGCGTGTACGCACGGGCCACGTGTGTGCGTAAGCGTATACGCACGTGAGACGTGCGTCGTTTGACGTGCGCCATTAGTTACAGAATTTTCTACGGTCGCTGGGTCTACCGGCCACGCCGCATAATGGCGTATGCAAACCGAATGGATAAAAAAAACCGGTTCAGCAACGCACGAAAGTCTCGTGGCCGAGACGAGACATATATATATCGACTCTTCGAGATTCCACTTATGCTGACCCGCCGGACGGCCCTTTTCTCTTTTCTTTCGTTTTTTTTCCCTCGCCGCTTTCCTCGTTTCCGTTTCGCGCTACCGACGGTTCTCTTCCTCACCTCCTTTCCTCCCCTCCCACCCCTCAACCGCCTACACGACGCATGTAACACTGCGATGCTTTATTTTTTGGTTACGACCGGATGTCACTGACGCTGTTTTCTCGAGGGATTCCCGCAGGATTATCTCCACGTTTCGTATCAACGTGGAGCTGTAGCAATGGATGTTGTGATGCTAGAGGTGACGACGTTTAAATGTAATTGAAAATCTGATTTCAAGAAACTTCAAGAATTGGCCTCGTTTTTTATGAATAACATAACATTTTTTTAATAATATAATTGCAGTAATTTTATTATAAAATATATATTTAATTTTGCAAGTCTTAATATTGATACATACACACAGAGAATAAACAAAATAATACGTGAATACTTGAAAAATATACATATAATACACAACTTATTTTATATAATAAAAGAATGGTTCATTGTTTTTGCAAATAATACAGGTGTTATCTTTATTTAGAATAAGATTATACAATGTTTAAGTTAATTATCAGTACAATGTTATATCATTCTTCTAGGATACTTTTCAAGATATTGGAGAATTCCTTAAAAATGTTAAGGAGAAAATTTGTTTTTCACTCTGCCTTTCAAAACCTTTTCTCACAACTCGATGATATTTAAATTACGCTGGTAAAAAAAAATGTCAAAGTTTTAAAGAACAATCAACAGTTTTAGAAAATAATGTAAAAAAAAAAACAAATGTGTTTTCCTCTAACATCACTTATATCAGTTGAGAAATGTATAATAATACAAAAGAATAGTACAAAATTTTATTATGGTAACATTGTATGACTTTGTTCCAACAAGGATGGAATCTGTATTGAAGACAAATATAGTAAATTAATTTGCTATTAATAAAAAAGGTAGTGTACTTTTCAGATATTCACATTATCTGGTTCATTGTTAGTAATATATACTTATATAAAAATGGAAAATGCGGTAAGAATGGATAAAACTTCAGAGCAATCCATCTCACTCTTTCTGTCACGGCGTATACGCAAAACGCTGTAGTACAAGCGAAGTAAGAATTAGTCGATAATTTTCCACTTCCAATAGAAGGATAATTACGAAGACAATCTTTGCATCGTTTGGATATTTGTATGTGACAGGTTTTAATGGAATATTCGAAATATTAAAGCGCTACGCAACATTATCATGTTATATGTCTCTATTCGCAAATTAGTGGCACCATCTTAGATACGTTCACGATAAATCGCGTCTGTGAAATTGCGATTTTAAGAGTCAGGTCACCCACCTCGTCTTTCTTCATCTATTCAGTAGGCTCTAGATATATCTATAGGATACCGCGAGGAGTCCCGACGCAACTTCAAAAGAAAGCATACATTATCATCTGGGAGTTCGCCAAGAAAATCGGTCTTTGCCTGGCACGTATATAAGTTCGCTCTGGTATACAACTAGACAATATGCGAGGGCACAATCTTCAGCTTGCCACACGCAAGCACAACGTCGTCGTAACTGGAAATTTTCGTAAATTAACGCTACCGTTATTCACACCCTCGCCGGTCAGCTGAGCTCATAAATAACGTGAAACGGTTGTTCACGGGTCTTAATTTGCGTTAGAACGTGTTGATTTCCGCGTTGCTTGTCAGACGCATTAATCTATCCGTACGAACGTTCCGCTGAGATTATTTGCCACGGCGTATTTAACATCCGCATTATTCGTGCCGGTTTATATCATTTCCGAAACAAGGTGAGAGGAATTATTAAATTTAATTTTTCTCACAAACAAGAGAATAACACGATAAAATACGGTGTACACTTTGCCAGATTCAGTAGCATCGGTGATCCGAAAGACAAGCGTCGAACCAGCATGGAAATTCGAGGGGATACACCGGCGGGTTCTAGAATATACATATATTCCACGCGGATCGTGTTTCCATTCATGTCTCGCGTGTCGCTTTCATTAATTTTAATGGCGAATTCGACTTCCCTCTTTCTGTCTTCTTCGTCGATAATTCTATAGGTCGCTCGGTGTCTGCGGCTAGAGTAGAATACGTTGCTACGTGCGGACATCGTTATATAGATTTTTGTTATTAAATCCATCAGAATTTGCCGGGACATGAAATAAAAAGGCATTAGTGTTGAATTTGTGCTTTACTTTTTATTATAATAGTATCCAGTTAAGTATATGTCGACTGATGCTCCTGAAACGTTTTCGTAGAAAGCAATATCAAAATAACAATTTTTCATTACACAATACTACATACAGGCATTTTCCATTACCGTAATAACTAATAAGTTAAGTGAAGAGATTACAACAATACAGGGTGTACAGAAATTTACTAACTGAAATGTTATAGCAAGAAAGTTGTTAAAAAATTAAGTAAAATAGTTATTTGAAACAGTAATTTTTGAGACGTAAGGATTTAAAATATTTAAAGTAATCGTGTCATAAATTATGTTTATACAGTCGCATATCCGTGAGTCGCGCGTGCAATAGAATTAATAATCGCATGTGATGGATGACAGTTCAAACGTAATCTTTCAAAAACTATTTTTAGAAATGAAAATTTACACGCTATCTTACTTAATTAGCTATTTTATTTTATTTTCCCAGAACTTTCTTGCTATTTTGATTCTTAAATTACATCTCGTATAATGAGTTATAAAACTTGATTAAATTTTCGAATTCTTTGAATAGTGTGAAGTTAAATGCGATCTATAATTATTTGTAAATTATATTACTTGAACCCCAATAGATCACAGCTTGCGTGTCACACACGTCGTATCCGTATAAACCTACGCGTGACGTCTGACAATGTAATTCATCTTACACGCAAGATACCGGTGCATAACGAGCTGAAGAAATATCGCCCAATGAGAGGCAGGACGAAGCGTCCAGGCCTCCCGATGCGGCCCGGTTACATTCCCGGGCGCATTCCGTCTACGCCTATGGCGTGATGCCGTCCGTCCCCACAGGAGAGGAAGTTTGTATATCGGCGCGAGATAATCGCAACCGCGCTCCAGTTGATTAAAGACAGGCGGACGTACGCGCGCGGGTAAGGCGAGACCGCGCGCAAGCGAGGATGTCCTTATTTCCGCGGCAGGAAATCGCCCGGACCAACGAATGAGCTTGGTAGAAAAAGAGAGAGAGAGAGAGAAAGAGAGAGGACTTATCTTATCCAGCACGTTCGACTACCGGCTCGAACTGCCGCGCCTACCGGCTCTTTTATTGCCCGACTTTCTCGACTCCTCGGTTGACTACAATATGGTGACCGGTCTCTCCTACCGATGTGCATCGTCTCGCGCGAGCGAGAGCGACGGATTTCTTCGTGCCTGGATTTCTACGCGAGAACGAACAGAATTTCTTTCACGGAGAACTGTATGTGAACCGCTAAATTGATTACCACATGCGGAAAATAAGGAATACTCGATAATATGGGAGTGGAAATGTAATTTTAGATAATATAGATTTTAAAAACATTAGACATTAGGAAACATTTATTTTAAAACATTTAAAAGAAACGAATTTGCCTTATACCTGAAAGAACTCTTTTTTTATACAATGATGAATTTAGATTTTTGAGATGCTTAAGTGTAGATGTCTTGTAGTATTTATTAATCGGGGAACAACTTGTTTAATTGTTTTAAAGCGTTTTTATATTTCTTTATTAAGAGCTAGACATTTTGTATTGTATGAATCTTATAGATCCAATATTTGTTTATATATTAGAAATTGTACAACGCACAATCCCCGGTATTTCAATTTGTCGATATTAATAATTAAAAAGTGGATGTAATAATTCACTGAATTTTCCCCGATAGAGCTTTGCAACTACTAGACTACTGGTTTTGCGCTTGGCGATTATTATTTATTTTGCATATTCGCGAAACGAATGACCGACGCGGGATGCAGAGAAGAAATTAATTTTTCCCCATTGACGCGCGCTGGAAAAGGTTAACAGCGTTCGCCCGTAATTGATTCGACGTTCGTCGATCGCAAATCGACTTTCACTCGCGAGTGCTTTTCAGCGTCAGGTATCGTCACAGTATCGGCAAACGAACGAACGAATTGCGCGCGCAAGAGAGAGAGAGAGAGAGAGAAAGAGGGCAGTGCCGTATCGGGTAACGCGCCGCGTAGTGCAAAATCTCGCTCGTTATCGTTGCTGCTAAATAACAATAATGCCGATGGAACGTCACGCCTACGAGTGCTTATCTCGTTCAACAAACCGTCGCACGCGCGTTTGCCTTGAGCAAACTGCCTCTACTACGTTCCGTTGATAGCACGGAATAGTAGACAGTAGAGCAACAGTAATATAGAGAAATGTTATTACCTCACCTAACAATTCCCTCCCGTGTTTTCCTCGCGAACCTTTCTACTTACCGCAATTTCCGCACCTACGTTTCTGCCCGCGCAAATGATAGTTTGTAATTGGAGCTCTAATTAGTGGTGTAATTCTAACTTGCGAACTGTGTAAAATAGGAGGGAAATGAGAAAATGTATATTAATAAACATATTAATAATAACGTATAATAATATATGATAAAGAGCAGCAATAATAAAATAAATAATGACAGATGAACATTATTTGTCATTATTATTAATATCGTTGATTAATATTAATTTAAGATAGTATTACTTATTAATAATGAATAATATTTTAATTTTTTATTATCGTCGAAGTATAAACTTTAAATAACTTTATAAAAATTTTCTTTCTTTATAAAAATGTCAATAGAATTAAGAAAATCTTGTTAAGAAAATCTCATAATTTAGGTCTGTATCATTTTATTGCCACAATAAGTGAATTCCACAACATTGGCAAATGACAAATCGGAATATTATTCAGCAACAAAATGTGTTTATTATCACTTGTTCATGTGACACAACAAATTGAGAAACAAAATTGTATAAAGATCGTTTATTTTTAGACGTATCTTTCGTAATATGAGAAATTGTAGGCGATTGATAATAGTCGGGTTAAATAAATTGTCGAAATGCGTAATTTATTTATCGCAATACCGCCGATGTCTTGTCCGCATAAGAAGCGCTTCCGGGCGATCGATAAGTCCACGTACTAGAAAATTGCGCGCGAACACGAATATATATTCTCTCCTCCTTCACCTTATCGACTTGACGCTTTCGTATCCATACTTGTTTGAGCGAAATACGGTACTGACATTAAATATTACATTTGTAACCGCAATCTTTTTCATTGGTTGAGTGCTTTGTCGTCCGATAGAGGACAAAACATTTATACTTATCGACAGTATCTCAAGTGTGCAGCGCGCGAACGGAATTGCGATCTTTCTGTAGCCACGATATTCATACTTTTTATCTAGATTCCAGTAATAATTCTATCAACATTGTATACATATATTGGAGTCAAACTTCTTAGTGGTATAAACGTATTACAAAACTGTTAAATTTTTTATTACGAATATTAGAATTATTTTATTAAGGAACGAGAAAACGTGAGTCTTTATTTTAGTTTTTTGTTAATTTTTATCTTTATATTTATTTTGTGACATTACAATTTATTATATAATGTTCTCCGAACTACGCTTATACATTATATAATAAATTGTAATGTTCATATATAGAATTTTTTTATTTTATTATATATAGAACTTTATCATATATAGAAAATATATATATAAATATAATATATAATTACACATGAAATTTAGCACAAGCACTAAAATCTGTTATAGTCATCGATCTTCTCGATTTTAATTTTGTCATACACTTTATGGTCTTTCATATTTATTATTATTATTATATAATCTAAGTTTAAAATAAAACACACTTGAAATAAAAAGAAACAGTTAAAAAATGAAAAACTGTTTATATAAAAAAAGTCATGTGATTATCTGGATTTATCGAGTGTAATAACTTGCGTTTACACACACAAATAGCTGAACATGAAATCAAAAAAATAATTGTGCTTATCGTGGCGGCACCTTGTTTCACAACTTCGGTATCTACTCTGAGAATAATTAAAGCTTTCTCGTAAAAGAATTTACATTTATCAGCAGGGACCGAACGTTACTCTATGCGACATTGTATAATATCTTTGTCTCTGCATCACTCTAATAGTAAGTAATAATGAAGTTTTTATTACACCTTTCTTGGCTTCTTTGAGTTTTGCTATAAAATTATTTATAATTTTGTTTTTAATCTAATAAACAGATTTTGTGCGATGTGTGTGTAGGGTGAGCGATGTTTGGATTTACATCTCGCTCGGAATTAAATTGAAAAATGTGTTTCTGTCGGCTGGGTAATATCTGTCTCTATAGTCCGCCGTAGTACAGATCGAAGCTACTCCCTGTCAGAATGAATTCTCTACTCTTTTTTTTTGGTTGCTGAATATGAATTTATTTGACACGCGATGTGCACCCGCGAATGTTCGGTTTTGCTACAGTTTGAGCGCGGCTGCATAAATTTCGTCCGATACCGGCGCGAAAAACAGTGATAAAACGCAATATCGACGTTACAGGTTACGACTGCCGCGGTCGCATAATGAATTATTACGCGAAATTATTACGGGCGATGCCCGCGAAAGAGATCTCGAAATAACGTGTTATTGTGACCTCGATCGTATTCAATCGCGGCATGCGTTTCGGCGTGCTCGTCGCTCGCTTGGCTCGTCGCCCGATTCTCGATCTTCGATCTTCTCGCCGCCACAGCCGTTGAACGTTGTTGCGCCTTTGCTACTGTGGATATACATATATGCCGCATGTCAGACCGCTCGTAGACGATATGTCTTCGGACGGCGATAACAAGCCGAGCTTTCTAGCTCTGAGAAGCGTGCAATGTGTTCGTATTATCTTGAGATTAATCCTCGCTACGGGACGTCTATATAGGAGAATTCTTTTTCCTCACATTTCCGGAACGTCTATAGATCTTCGATTATCATCCGTAATGTACAGTAGACATCCCATTAGGTCGCCGTATGTAAAATCGATTTTATATAACCAACGATTCTGCACATGTAATAACTCCCGATAAAACAGATGTAAGAAAAGAAGGTAATAAACGGTGAAATGAAACGAATATATCTCGCGCGTGGAAAATTAGAAAAGAACAAATAGTGTAACGTATATTTTAATGATATTATTTACATTATATAACAATTATTAATGTTATTCATATTATTACTACATTATTGTGTCAAATTCATCGTGTACTGGGGATAGTACGTCTGTCTCCTTCGCAATGGTCAGGATTAATAGAATCTATGGGGAGAAAGGCTTACAATGATCTCGATTGTACCACCCGAGAGCGAGTCTCGCAAAGGCGATACGTAATTAAGATTCGCCGAGGAACGCGCGCTCGGTAATCGACCGTAATCGCGGCGCGATGCTTGATTAGGACGATAATTAGCGGCGCTTCTCCGATTACACGCACACGCGGTGGATGCTTCTTTAACTCTTCGCTCTGGACCTCCACGGAGGAGGAGGAGGGGGAGGGTGGAGGGGGACACCATCGATGCGGCGCGGTGTCGCCGCCGCGGAAAGGGGGCCGGGGTATCGCGTGACTCCGGGCCCCGGGGAATCCCTCGATCGGGGAACCAATAAAAGGGGAGGCCCCCGACCATATTTAAGGCTAACCGGATTCATTAGAATAAGGAACGAGGGGATCGCACGATCTGCTGTGCGCGCCGTGGCCGTACGTGGTGCGAACCGGAGAAAGGGTCTTCGGTTCCCCGCTTCGGTTGGGTGCCTACCGGGTTGTACTCGCGCGCCTACGCGCAGTACATTCGGTGGCGTGTCGTCGTGTCAGACATGTTGAACGATGACGGACCTTTCTTAGAAACGGTGGACTTTGCTTTTGTCTTTTTTTTTTGGACAGCCGGGGACTCGGCGAATGAATAGTAGAACGAGATATGTAGGAGGATCGTTCGTTACATTTTAACGTCGAATCTTGCTCTATCGACGAACGGTTATGTGGTTCGTCAATAAAAAAAGAGTTATACTATGTATTGAGAGAAAGATGTGTCGCGTGCCGCGAAATATATCGACTCTTTGGCAAAGTTAGTCATAACAGTTAATAATAACAATAATAACAAGTTCAACTAATCAGTATTTAATTTGTATTATATTTACGTGTTATTTAATATTTGTTATTTGTTTTTGTTATTCGATACTTATTTTTCATGAATTTCTGTGCAGTGCACGTGTATGGGATATGCAGGGAAAATTGTAAATATTGAGTATAAATCAATAATTTTACACACAAGTTTGTAATACAAAAGGGAGAACAAAAAACATCTCGCACGTAATTTTTTTTTTCAAAATCTCAGTTTATTTAAGCAGAGTTCTCTCGGCATAACTCTCTCGGGTATCGATCGCCAGCTGACTGTTTAATTCTTTACTCGATTTAGAATACCGAAATATATTTGTCATATCCGGTGCGGTGCAGCAATCGGTGCTGCGCTATATTGTTCTTCATTTAGACGTAAGAAGGACACGTAACTCGATTAACCATCCAGCACCGCCGCAACTTAGTCCTTGCGGAATCGATTAAGTGCTGGCCGACCTAAGGCCGACGTATCATACGACGCGTTCGAACGAAACCCGAATCGGGGGTGGCATCCCCCCCCTGTTCCTCCAATCAGCAGCGCGCACGAAAGCGCGGCGTCGTTTCGTATACCAGCCTAGCGTCCTACTCCTCTGATCCCTCGCCAAGGATTCTATTGTCCTTGGCGATCTTCGCTTCACGAGCGAGGCTCTCCCGGGCCGCGTATCCTTCTAACCCGGCGTATCCTCTTCCTCCTATCGCGTGTCGAGAGGTGATGCCTTTCTCCTCTTATTGCCGCTCAGGCTGCCTCTGACTCCTGACCGCTCGTTCCCTACGCAGGAGCAGAAATCCTCTCGTGGTATCCTGGTAAATATTGGCACGTGGTAACGCGAGGAGCGAGTTCGAAACTGTTCCAAAGCCGGTTGGGCTCACGAAGGTCTACTCGGCGGCGCGCGAGTGAGTGAGAGGGAGGGGCGAGAGAAGCACCTGTTATCCTGCGCCAAGACGACTCCGTCGCGCTTGTCGGGGTTTCCGGATCGATATTGCTTAACGCCACATGTAAAGTTATTAAATACGGCCGAACCGCGACGCGAATCATTTGCCTTTCGTTTTGCATTGCCACCCAATGCCTCCCAATAATCGGCGAATGAAATTTTGGGTTTTGTTCCTTTCATATTTTACTTTGGGAATTTAATAATTTGTACAATTTGTCTTAACAATTTCCATACATTTATAACTAATTAATAGTATATTCACTAAACAACACTACGAGTATTTTAAATATTGCATGAAAAAAATCGCATTTGTTGTACTTGTTGAATTATATACATATTAATATTTTCTTGATTTAGATTGCCGTGCAAAAAGACATGTATAGATTCTGCATAGAAAATTTCAGGATTCGCAGAATCTCAAGTAGTGGCGCACTTCATTTAACTATCGGGGATGGTCAAATCTTCGTTATTTGGTTCGCAATAATTAAGGGTGCTTTGGCGAGTAAGGTTAACGAGCTGCTAACGAGCAGTCGCGAACAGAACGATTATCATAATCAATGGCGTATGAGAATAATGGATGATTTCTTGTTTTAATAATCATGTTTTTTTTATCAAATTATGAATATTAAACAGATTTTATTACAGTTGATTCCTTATTCTAAATAAATATCTAAGTCTTTTCGCTGCTTAAAGCAATAATTTTAATAATCAGCGATTTATATTTTCTAACGTTATGTTTTATCTACTAAAATAAAATTATAAAATAACATCAAATTATGTTATGCATAAATTAAGGAATATAATTGTAAACAAGAGTTTTGTTACACATATATATAATTGACATTATTTATATTGTATGCAAAGTGAAAAATTAGGAAAAGTATATCTGAAAAACTCAGAGGCTTTTATCATATTAATAAAATTTATGTTTAATTCATTAAAATTACTCGAATGTGGAGGATGTACGGAGAAAGATCACATATATCTCCGTTAATACATTAAGAATATGGCGTGATGAATATCAGGATTAACATGGGGTCACATATATCAGTGAAGTACTTACAAGTGCTTTCCCTTCCAATGTTGGTCGTTGTTTGAAGTGCCTTGCGGAGAGACCACCACTAACACTCTTCACTCTCATAAAGCCTGGAACTTGTCCCTTTTTTCCAAAGGAAAACCGCGATCCTCAGCGTTGTGCGGTTTTAATGAGTCTCGTACATCCAGCTGCTCTCTAGACTCAATGGCGTAACCTTGAATGGGTGCTTCTCTGCTTCTCTAAAGACATTTTTGTGCGTTGCAGAAAATTCTGTTTGTCAATGCGGAACATTACTGTAACAGTTTTGTTGATTAATTAACCTACGGACGAATAATTTTCAGAAGATTCGCGTCACGGATAGATGAACAATATGGCAACGAGCATTAAACGCTTTCACAGTTACAACGTCATGTATACATATACCTTTCTTTGCAGAATCCCTTCTTTCTCGTTAGTCATCATTTCTGCAATTTTTCAATATTTACGCGCCCTATCGTAATCTATGCTCCGGAGAAGACCTCAGATGGCGCGGGCAACGAGAACAAAGTAGCTTCGTTAAATGCAAATCGCTTCTGGAAGCGATCCAACAAAGAATATAAAGGATGTACGAGAGTAAAAGGCATGGCTGGTGATATTTCCGCTTGACAGATTCAGGCGTCGTTTTCGAGACGCGATCATCGATCGCTGTTCAGTTTCGCCCGAATGTAAATTGTTTTACGATTAATGCCGAGATGTAAATACCAAAGTTATGCACGAGATAGAAACGTTCACATTATTGTAACATAATTAAAACGTACGTTTTTTTTTTATTACCATACATATTTAGATACTTTCATTTGTTGTAATCGCGCACCATTTGTTTTTCTTGTTTTTTGTTTCAATTGTTTATATGTCCGCGCTTTAAATGCGAAAAACATTATCGAGACAGAGGCGGTGTAAAAGTAAGAGATGAAAATGGGGATGGCATAAGCGCCGGCGCCAAACCATTCAGTCGATAAACATCGAGTCGAGCATCCTGTGTGCGGGTTGTCGGACCATTTTTTCGACCGCCGTAAAGCCCAGTGATGTAAAAAGCAACAGGGGTGACGCCAGGGTTGAATGACGATGAAGTCGTGAAGGATGAACGGGCGGGTATCTATTAGGGTTTCTAAGCGCAATGAAGTTACCCTGACACTTTGTGGCCATCAGATAGACAATCTAAAAAAGCAATATGTAATATTAATGATTATGCATTTTGTAAGAAAAGTTAATACATTCTGAAGAACGACTTTATCTTAAAAGGAATTGTTGATATATATAAGGAGGTAATTAAGGAGAAGCCAAAGAAAACTTAAAATGTATAATTAATAAGCTTGTGACATTATTTCTAATTTCGACTGAAAATCCGAGATATTTGGATAACGAAATCGTTCTTGTTTCGTGTTTTTTTTTTTTTCATTTATTAAGTGCAATTTAGAACGGAAAAAATAGAATGACCGAAATGCGATTTCGAACATTCTGAACAGTTCGTGCAAACTTGACTTTTTCTTAGAAATTGACTTATTTCTTAGGCTCACGTCAAAAATGGTAATGGCACTGCGGTGACCAGAATGTACCTACATTCTAAGTCCATATGGTGACGCGAGCGTCATCCCTTTTCTTTCTGTTTTGGGACCGTAACGTTTGCCAGTAAGTTTTATCGAGGATTCCAAGCGTGTCCGTCGAGTAAACCGAGCAATTTAACTCGCCGTAGCAAGCAAACGTGTGGAATTACCTGTATTTTCCTTCACATATATTGCTCGTTTCGCACGGCATAAGACGCTTCTTTCTCTCGATACTCGCTTTAAACCGCTTACTGGTCAATCCCTCGATCGGCGGTTATACTCTGGATTTTTGGAGTCTTAAATTCTGTTTTTAAAGGCGATTTATGTAAGATTTGTTTGTATTTAATATTACGAATAGGAATTTATCTATAGAATGATATATATTTTACGCAGCATTTCCTATAATAAATGTACAATGTTGAACAAAGATATTGGCACGCTGCTATAAAATGGTCTCTATATTTCTAAAGACAGTGGCAGTAAAATATTAACTTTTTGTATTTGTAAAACTTGTAGAGATTAATGTAAATGAATGCAATTACAAGAAAGAATTAAAAACATTTAATCTTTGGATAATGTTATAATACAATGCATCGTATTTTATTAAACAAGAAGAGGCCAAGAAGTCCCGATGTTCATACCACTTTTCATCATTTAAGTTAATTTTTTAACAGAGTTGCAAGAAATAATAGTGACAACTCTATCTTTAATTGAATTATCTTTTTAAACGTATTATTATAAAATATAAAGTATATAAGAGAAAACTTTTTACAAAAATAATATGCTTGCTGTTATTTTCTTTGAAAATATTATTTTATAGCAACTGCAACCGTGCGCCGCGCCAATACTTTGGTTCAGCACTGTGTACCGTGTATATACTGTGTGTGTGTATATAGATTGCAATATTTATTTTTTTGAGCGATGTTACCCTACCTTCCCGTGAAAATTTAAAATACCAGAAGCGTGACAACGGTAATATTTTCTAAAGCTTTCGTAAGACGAATTTCCAATTAGTTGCGTCTAAAATGTACGTTGATAAAGCCTAAATTGTTTCGCATTTACAGTGGGTACATATCGTCATCATTTTGCCTGGTCCTCGTGCAATCCGGAAATTAGTTGTTAGTCGCTAACGATGGTTGAGAGCGGGGGTTAACAAGGGAATTTAGTGAGTTTCCCTACGCAGAAGCGATGACGGGAGGCGGCAGGCGGTGACGCCGATGCGGAACCGAAATAACTGAGATTTATTTCGCGAGGGGGTTCCGGGACCGTTGCGGCGTTAAACGGTATCCACACATACATAAACACACGCGCTCGTGGCGGACGCCTTCCTAGCGCCGCATATCTTCGCGGTGCAACGCGCCGCGCAATAGGCCTGATTTATCGCGCGGCTGAAAGTAGCTCCTATACCTTCTAACCGATCGAGAGAATTAACTCTACGCGGTTCATCACGACGCGGATTATGGATCTGAATCGCGGGTGTCGTTGCCACACAATTCATCGCGCATAATGGAGATTTTCCCCAATGGATTTTCCCCTTCCAACGATATCCATATATTTTTTTCTTCTCCTTAGCCGGCAATTTCGCTTTCGGCGAAGAATCGGGATTCGGATGATCGGCGCGCGCGAACGCACCGGGAGTGCGCCGCGTGCCTCACCGGGGCATTCGAGGTTGCGAATTGTGGGCGTCCGGGGGAACCGAGGGAAGGGTCCCCGTGAAAGGGCCCCCGCGCGCGGTTGGAGTGGGACGACGTGTGGGACGGTACCTGCGGTACCTGCGAAGGTGGTACGGAGGCCAACAGTTAGCGCCAGACGGTCAAAAACTCACCGGACCGGCTGCCACCGCGTGTGTCAGAGCCTTTCCTCTTTTTCTGCCCGTCGCTCGTCGCTTTTGCGCCCCGCGCGGCGTTATATATCGGGAAGGCTCATTCATCCTGGCCTTTACCTTCGAGCGCCGTGCGTACACGCGCTCGGAGAAGGCGCGACCGCGAACTAAAAACTATCGCCCGTCGGACTCCCGCCTGTCGACTTCCCAGATATATTGGGGTCATTTCCGTCGTTATTATCGTGCGCGCGACAAGCGAGATATTATTGTGCTGGCCGACGTGTGTTTTTTTTTCCCCCTCGGCCCGATAAATCGGGTTTACGATTAACTAAATTACGAGCAAATGTTACGAGGGATGTTTTAATTCCCCTAGCCCCGGGGATCATCGGTGTTCAATTATGAATAAATCAATGGATTATTATTTTCATACATATCGTTAATTACTCCCTATGTTAAGGATATTCACATGTTTGTATGATTCATATTAATTATTGTGTGATTAACATGATAATAATACGGACTCGTGTATGCGTCGCGGCGCGTAAAGTTAAGGCCGTGCAGAGTTTATCGTACTAAGAGATATGGATATAGATATTTGTTAATTTAATTCAAGGTGTTTGAAGCGGCAGAAATCCCAAATTAAATTTGGCTTTCAATCAGAATCTTTTAACTGTCAGGCCGGTTCAAATTTAGACTAGTCCGTAACTTAAAAATATCCCAGCGCCCTTGTTCGAGGTAAATGACCAAGGGTCGGCGATATCTGTCACTTGTTTTTCGATAGACTCTGAACTTTCACTTCGGACGCTGTAACAATATTCACTTCCGCGAAAAGTTTAAATCTGTTTGTCTCAACTGTTCGGTACGTCCAAGCCTTATTATTATTCAGATGTCCTGCGGGACCTCTTTGTCAAGCCTCGTACATTACTGAACTTTCCGGAAAACCGTACTTACAAAGTTAGCCTTTTCCGCGCCGCTCCGATTGCCTAGTTTCGCGCAATCAATTATGTACGGAGGAGATCTTTCGCAGTTTTGATTCGCACTCGCGTCGGGTGTTACGGCAGCGACGAATCAACACTTAATAACATATAAATTCCGATTTATTCGGTTGTACATGTAATAGCGTTTATTAATTCGTATGAGACAAGTATAAACTTGTGTTTGTTAAGCTATTTAAATGTAAATTTAATCAGCTGTGAAAGTTCGTTCTCTCCTCATTTCAATCGATCCGCCGGAAATGCATTCGCAAACAAATATCTATTTTTCTAGTTCTGTGTTTACGCTGAATGATAACGCTAAACGTGGTTATTCTCAATCGGAAATAATTGTAAATATTTTTTTCTATACAATATATTGGAAAGTAAAAAAAGACAAGTAAATTAAAAGATAAATAAAGTCAAGCAAAAGAAAGGGAAACTTAAATGGACAAGTTCAACGCCAAAAACGAGACAAACGAAAATATGAGTCCAAGTTTCTTCAGTCATTCGGCGAATTAATTTCGGCGAGTACTCAAGCCTCAAGATGAAAGGATACAGAAGAGTATCCTCACGGTGACATTGTAACCGGCCGAAAAAAAAGCCTTCTTTGTGTTCGTGGAGCCGACACGCGGGGAGAGAAAAAAGCGAGAGGAAGGTGGAACGTAGGGGTAGGGAGAATGGGGCGAAGCGACAGGAAGAGCTAGGCTCCCTTTCCTCTCGTGATTCTCCACGAATTTGCATGCGGGGCCGCCTTGGACCGGTCGAGATATCGATTCGCAGGTGGCTGCCCAGGGGGATCGCTTACAATACGATTTATTACGGGGGACCACCTGCTCGTAGAAATCTCAATCGCGCTGCCTGCCGCCATCGCCGGGCAATGACGGATGCGCTTCCTCTGCGCTTCCCACGGATCTTCATTAAGGCCTTTCCCGGATCTTCGCGCGTCCTGCAAGGCCAGCTTCTCTGAATCACGCGCGCGTGATTCTTTGTCGGGAAGTTAGTTTGATCTGAAATTCATTTAAATTACCTCGTTTTCTATTATAGATTGCTCCCGATAGTCCCTTTGGACAATCCTTAACGGTTGTCAGCTGAACGAGAACGAGAACTGCCTTACTTTGTTAAAAAATTAAAAATAAATAATTTAAATTGTCTTTCTTACGGAAGTGCAACTTTTAAATGTATTTAGAATCGAGATTTGCAAAAAACATCATTGAGATAAGGCGAGCTTTATGATCGTTGAAAGTCATGAAGAACAATTGAGATAGCTGATTGATTTTATTATCTTATACCCTCCGGACATGGTAAATAGTATGATATTATAAATCGAACGGGTGGGGTGAGAAGTAGCTCTGGTTTACTGCACGCTCTGTGTACAATGTCGTTTTTTAGGATTTTACGATTATTGGATTCTCTCTCTGGAGGAAACAATTTATTTTCAAAGTTCGGCCGTAGCACTTGTCGCTAATGGCTAATTTGACTTTGACCCCGAGCATCTACCCAGAACTCTGTCTTTCCGGGATGATCGAAGATTCAAAATATGTAACTTTACTTTTAAGACCCGATAATTTAATTATAGTAAGTTAGTCGTAAGTTTCTTGTACGAAAATATACTCTCTAAATTGCAGTCAATGAAAAATCACTAAAATCAGTGAAAATACACTGATTTCAGTGGCATACTTATAATTTGTCAATCAGTGAAATAAATACACTGATCTTACAGTGGATTATACACTAATTCTGATGTAAAAGTCACTAAAAGTCAGTGAATAATCACTAATTATCACAGTTATAAGTGTACTACTGCAAATCAGTGAAAATACACTGCAGACTGCAATTTAGAGAGTAAAAGGACACATAAAAGATGCACTCGACGTTTCCGTTCGCTTTGTTCATTCATAATTGTAATTTCTGCACTGTAACAAATGCTCGCAGCATTTCTTGCAGCGGGTGAATCTTCACGAATCTTCGATCGTCAGAAAAACCTCGTAACGATGAGAAAGAGAAACATTTTTCTCGAAGGGACCTCGCGAGGGAAAGGAGATGGCGAACAGCTCAACAAAGCGAGTAACCGGTAACATCGGCGTGAACTCGCGGGGCGGTACCAGCGGACGTCAGGAGGCTGCAACAACTTCCTCTCTCCCCCCTCCTTTTTTTTTTTACGTCGCATCGAACGCAGACACGGACAAATCGATATCGTTACTCGGCGTGGTGCAGCGAGTTTCGCGTTTTCCTACCGACCCCGCGCGCGCTCTCTCTCTCTCTCTCTCTCTCTTTCTCTCTCGGGGTCACTGACACCCCGGCGACTGCCGTTTGATAAAATTGCAACCGCCGCCGGAAATCTCGTCGTCGGCCGCGCGACCACGTCAAAAATACCGTAAACCGATACCGCGAGCCGGTCTTCGCGCTTCGGTCTCAAGCGTTTTTTCCGCGTTTTCGTCCCCTCGGGCGTCTTCACCTCTCCCAACACGTACGCGAATTTCCGCGAGTACAGCGTGTATTTTTTTTTTCATGCGCGCTGATCGAGTCGCGTAACCGTTCCGTTCGTTCGCTTGTTCGTTCATTGTTCGCCGTGCGAGCCGTCGCGTCGTCGAAAATAGGTCACGAATCGCGCACGCTGCGAATTTCTTTGTCGATGAGTATCGATCGCGGCCGCGATATATGCGCTTTTTTAGTATATCGTCGGGAATTATTTTCCCGTTTCGCGAGGTACAGCTCGGACAGACGTTCACGGGCGACAGGGCGACGTTCTCGCGAAAATGGGGCCGTTAAAGTTGAAGCGGATCTCTCGAATGAACGGAAAGACCGTGTAATATTTTCAGTTTCGTATTAATTTTTCAAAGCGGCGTTCTTATTATATGATATTTGCTTCAAAGTTCAATCACTCGTTTATGTCTATTTAGAGCGGCATGCGGCAGTAACTTTAATTCGATATGAAATTAAAACATTACGTACGTGATATCTTAATAATGGGGTGCTAATTATTCGTAATTTCCACGTATACTTTGGAAATCTCACTCTTCTTAATCTAATTAATTTTTCAGGAAAATATAAAAGGAATAAAGGAATTAAAACTTACACTTTTATTCGTCGTTCTAAAATTGGCTGTCATATATTTTTAAATCTCACAAGAAATCATACATATAGTATATAAAATTTTTGATGCAACTCTAGGCCACTTTGCTGCATCTATTTATTTACTCTACTTTGATTTACATTTAAATCTTCAATTTTCATATACTATCTCTCCTAGTTTATTCATCTTTTTTTAATTCTCATATCGAACGTCGCGTTTATTTCACGTATTTGCTCGAATGTTTAAAGAAAAGGTCGTACATCCGGCGACAATTACGTGCAATTTTTGACACACGTATTCCATCCTAATTATTGCCATGCGACCTTTTATCACGTTAATTAGATCACTGATAATCCTCGGTCTCGACGGAATTATTATTCGCTCGCGAAACGCTTCGCGATGCAAGAATAGGGGAAGGGAGGGGGGGAGGGAGGGGGGTGGGAGGAAGCTGTGCAGACGGCCGACCTTAATCAGCCATCCGCAGCCCGTAGGACCCAGTCGATCGTACGAAGCTTCCGACGACTTCTTGTCGTTCCTGCGATCTTGCTCTAGCACAGGCCCTCTCCTCGTTTCTACCGTGTACACGGTAGAGAGAGCGTGACTCTCTCCCGCGTGGCAGCACCGGTTTGGTCTTAACGATCCCACGAGGAGGAGGTCGCCTGCTCGCGCGCGCTCCTTTTCCAGCCACCCCGCTTCCATCCTCCCTACCGCCGGAGTAGACCTCCACTGTCGCCACGTCGGACTCGTGCGTCCTCTCTCTCTCTCTCTCTCTCGGCTCATAACGGCGTGCACGCGACACTACGTCCGTCGTACGTTGTGCTTTATCGGATCCGGCCTCACATCCACGTCAGACTGTCTTAATTCCGCGACATAATATCGGCATTAAGATACGATCTCGGGGAATTCGGACTCGTGACGATGTGTTACGAGAAATCGACGATTATCTATGTCAGCTAGCGCAACGATAAATAACGGCCGATAAAAATGATACAGCTGCCTTACGTTATTTACGATGAAAAATTGGGCCTGTCGATCGCTATGTAACATCAATTTTAATCCCTGTTTCCAGATATCGACATCTAGTACAGCCCTCTCCCACCCGTCCTCGCTCCTTTCCTCTTTGTCCCTACTGCGCGCGTATATGTATGCGCGCGTATCCGTGTTGGCGCATGCACTCTGTGCGGTTTACAGTTGGTAACGAGGAGGTAACTCGCCACGATGATGGGACAGTTGGAACGGCCCCGCGCGCTCTCTCGCCCGTCGCGACGGTGTAATTTTCTCTCCCGGCTGTTTCTCTCCGCCGCGCTGTTTCGCGCGACGCCTAGCCCGCGTTATGCTCGCCTGATACCATGGGCAGCCGGACGCAGACGTGCAAGATGGCACGCCCAGCTGTCGCCACGCAGACGCCGTCGACGCTGGCAGCCGCCACGGCAACAGGATCGCATATACCGGGCCATGGTGTCCCGTCGTGGTGTGTACTTTTGCGATCACACACGGCCTTGCTATCGCGAGTGACGCCGCTAGCGCTGGCATGGCCAGCTAATAATAGTGATAATGCCGCCGCGCGCGCACTCGCGCGCAGCGCCGGGCGATACCGCGCCTCCGTGGAGAGGCACTCTGCGGCCTCGCGACGACGACGGTGTGCGTCGAAAAATCGATTTTTCGCGCGACACCGCGATCGTCCAGCGATTCCAGTTTAATCGATCCGAAGTCCAGTTTCTCGACTATCGGAAATTGCCGAGTTCTAGAAAAATGATTATGTTGGGGGAAAAGAGTATTAACACGTAAAGAACCGAGGTAGCCCGCGAGGTTTTTCTTTCACATGAAGCAACCAAGAAATATTTGCTGGCCGTAAGAATTGATTATGCCTGTGTCAAAGATGTAATTTCAATACTAGAATTATTGACGATTAATTTTTACTATTTTAATATATTATTTGCATATTCTTTTTTGAAAAGAAAGAGAAAAAATAGATTAATTAATTAATATTGTCATAGGAATCGTAAAAAATATGCACCGAAAAATGCACTGTCATAATTAAAAAGAATTGCCTACAGTTATTGTGACTATCTTGGTAATTTTATTGTTCAAAAAATCATAGTGCGTCTCTTTGGTCTCTTTATATTATAGTGGTATTTATGAAACATGCAGAAAATTTGTTAAGTCCTGTTACAAATATGCATCTGACAATTGGAGAAGCAATTCAGATTGTCATTGATTTCGATCATTAATGTTGCGGTGTGTACTACAGATTTTCATGGCGTTACGTGAAACTTTAAAGCCCGACGTGATTATGTGTTAATTAATAAATGATAAGAATTATTGGGCTAGACATTTCTTTATTCTTTTTCAATGTGCGGTATGTTTTCTAAATATTTCTCGAGATTATTAATTACTGTACATTTATTCTTACATTTTATATATTCTTTTGTCCAGGTTATATCTGATATCATAAACATTATTTCTTTATTTGATCTTATAACGGATATTTATAAACATATATACAACGTTCACGAAGTTTTTTAGTCATTCTCAATGACTTATATTAACTAATTGAATTCAGTTCAGTTTTATTTATATCATATACATCATTTATATCATATACATATATATCATATACAGTAGGTGAGTAAAATGAATGTGACACACTTGACATTATTTAAATTCCAAAATTAATATTTATCTGTTGGACGTTGCGGAAATAGGAAAGGAACTTGCTTTCGAATAAGGAAAGTGGTGCAGAAAAAAATATACAGTCGTATTAAAAGAAAAGTATTTTGTTCGCCAACTATGAAGCCAGAACTCCTCTTCGAGAGACTCTAGTCTCTATCTATAGAGTTTCGGCTGAATCGTTAAATCTATCGTCCAACTTGTCTCCGCAAGTCCGCACTTATGCTAATTGGAAAGCTTCCATCGCGAGCTTGCCTCTGTCCTTCTTTGGTGCATTCGACCGTTCGATTTTTCCTTTGTTCGCGGTCCTCCTCGATTCCCCCTTTCAGTGCAAAACGCCACTTCTCCGCAGACCTCGATGTCGCATCGCGTCGCCGCCGTGCAATTTACATCTCTGTGGCATGCATATTTTCGCGATATGTAAATCGTTTCTTCCCGTTGTTGCCGTTGCAACAGCGGCGTTGTTCCACGCTTCGGCGGGTTTGCATAATTGAGATGACGGACGGACGAATCTTCGGCTTTCGCGTGTCGACGCGTCTCGTTTTTTCTATCGCGATCGAGACTCGAAAGACGCGCGAGATAAATAAGAAAGGAGAGCGACGATGAAAATTTAATAGGTGCAGGGAGAGACTGCGAATAAAATTTCGCCATCATTAGATATATACAGAGGGAAAGAGAGACGGTGCTGCGCTTTCGTTAATTTCCACGATATTTGTGATGCGACATTAACCGTATGAGTGTCCGTTCGAGCAGGATGCTGTGTTCATATTTTATATCGAAAAACCCTGTCGAGTCGCGACGTGGAATTGACGGTACACAAGCGTATCGAAAATCCGTCAAAAAGATTGTGAATACGTCTTGCGAGCAGATGGCTGATAATTTGCGGATCACAATTTTTCGACTGTATCGATGGAATATGTATGCACATTTATTTTAACTTTAGTACACGTATTATCAAGCTGCCTGTTTGCGAGAGGATATTCATTCGAATAGCAATTCCGACAGTTTTATAAATAGATACGTGATTGCGCAAAACTGCGTAATGATGATTATGAGGGTACTCGCAATTCAATATATGTATCTTGATTTTGAGATCACAAATTTTCCATTTCTTCGTATTTATTTCCTCCGTAGTATTGCGGGATAAAAAAGCTAAGCGATCGCGCGTGTGCACGTTCCGACGCGATGTTAGATCGTCGACGTACACCGAGATGTCTTCATCGCGGCGACCGGCGGCATCCCGCCTGCCTGCTCATAGTATTTGCATCATGCAATCGCCGCGCAGCTGCGCGTCTGCATAATGTATCTGCCGAGTTGCGTAATAAAGCAGCGAAATTGCGAGAACGAAGAATGCCGTGTCGAACGGCGATTGGGAGGAACGACCGAAAATGGCGGTCGTGTGCCGTCGTTGAATTCTAGAAACTATGAGGGCTCGGCCCTCGTTCCTGCCACGCCGATTGGCCGATTCGTCCTTGGTTCTCGCAGGGGGTCGAAGGCATTTCCTGCCGTGCCGGAGAAGCGTCGCCATCCTGTGGTGAGCGTCGAAAGCACGGAAGGCCCCACGCAAGCGAATTATTCATCAAACCCACCCTCCGCGCCTGACTCTTCATCCTCCTCCTCGAACTACCCCTATTTCGGGGCTGAGGGGTTGGTAATTTCTGGCAAGAGCGCGATTTTATCGGCCGCGAATACGCAAGGGTTGACTTGCGAAAAAGCTCACGGGGGATGACCGATGGCACTGCTTGTTCCTCGAAGAGAGAAACCTTTACAATTTAAAAATAAAATGATAAACTTGTAAAAGTCAACATTCGTTTGTGTTGCGGGCTTTCTGTCTTGCTTAAATAAAAGGCTTGAAAACCATTTTGTCTGAATTCTATATGTATTCGAAATTTTTTTTTTTATTATCTTTAATATCGCAAAACGATAATGTAAAATTCACTATTTTTGCAATAAAAATTTAGAAATAATGAAAATTTATTTTTATATTGGCAATATCGTTTGCAATGTTATATGATTTAACCGCATTCGTAACTTATTCGATAATGAGACTTTCAAAGATCTTTCGCAAATTCTGTTAAGATTTTAAAAATTCCTGAAATGATAATAAATTCTTCCAAATATCTTTGGGAGACTATAAGATAGTTGTTTAACATTTTTCTCTTAAATAGGTATGAAAAACTATAGGCTGTATAATTATTCTCGTCAGTGGCCATACATAATTCATGTTGAAGTGCTATTGAATTAACGCGAGATGTTCACAGTGTTTGTAAGCTCAGTCTATGTAAAAACAATGTGATTTCAAGGCACTTTCTCTCTTAAAAAAAAAAACAAGAATAACATTACTGCAAATAACAATGCATTCGAAAGAATCTAAGTACTTTCTCATCCTTTAAAAGAGAAATTAATCTTTATTTAGTAAATGTTAAAAGAATGGGATTAAAATTACGAAATTTTCTTGCAGAAAATCTATCTTTATTAAACTTTAAGGAATTGTTTTGCGAGGTTGTTTATTTTAGTTGGTTTTTTTAAATTATATTTTATTTATAAATGCCATTGGGTTATATCAATTGTGTTATATCGTGCTATATATGTAGAGAAGTTTAACTAACTTAATTTAAATAGACAGAAATGAAAAATAAAGATTCGCAGAAGATAATAATCTATATATAATAAGTTTTATTGCACAAGAATAAGAGCTAACATAAGTGAATTTAGTTTTTTTTATTTCTTCACACAATATTATAATTTAAGTAGGAAGAAAAAAAACGCCTGAAAGAAAATATTTCAGTTCACTCGTTATTTCCAATTTGATCTCCACACTGAAATTTCTCACGTTTATTCTAATTAATCGACATAATTAAATGCAAAATATATGCAGTTTATATATATATATATATATATATATATATATATATATATATATATATATGTTATTGTACTAAATATATACAATGCTATTAGGAGTATCATGATTTTAAGGAATTATTAAAGAAGTATTTATAAAGCTCATTAAAGACTCTTTAAGAGTTTATTAGAAGCTATTTAAAGATAATTTTTTGCTTTTTCTCCTAAATATTAATGATTAAGAAAGTGATTATATATTACAAAAAATAAAAAATTCTGAAATTTTATTGATACATGTATGCCTGTAAAACATTCAATCTTGCAAGTTTGATCCGATAATAATCAGGACCCGACTTATAATTTGGGATCGTCACGGTTTTGGATCGCGCAGAATGCTGCCACCATACAATTATGCCATATTGAACTACGCGTCCGACCACGTGCGCGCACACATCCGATGACGCAACATGTATGCAATGACGTAACGGCGGACGCGCGCGAGCGCGCGCGCGAGAAAGAGAGAAAGAGAGCGAAGGAACGTGTGCGACATCGAGTCCAAGTAACGACGAGTATAACGACAACAACGACGGCACGACGAACGCCGCGGGCTGCGCTTGCGTGCGCCCTCGTTCTCTCCTTTCATGCACACACGCCCACACGGACGCACTTGGGGTCGCGCCCGCGCGCGCGTCCGTCGTCTTTCACGCTCCTCGCCACCCTTGCACCGTCTCCGGGATACCGTCTCCCGTCTCGCGGAAGCGCCCCGTCCTCGTATCGCCCTCGCGTGTGCACACACAATCGTCGCACTCCACCTCGTTGTTCCATTGCGCTGTCGATCGTCGGGGACAGCTGCGCGACGACCGTGACTGTCCGTGAAGTGTGCGTTGTTCAGCCCTTGTGTGTTGTCACGTGACGACGACGACGGCGACGGCGACGGCAACGAACGGAAGACACCTAAACTCTCCCGAAGTCTCGAAGGGGTAGAGGAGAACCTTCTCCTTGTCCTCGCGAACCACCGCGCACTGTGTTCAAGCTCACCGTCGACTTTTCGGGGACGGGACTTTTATTCGGCCGAGGGCAGCGTCGGGACGGCGTAAATACGCGGCGAGATCGATAAGGGAACACGGAGGGAGCGCGGGAGGCTCTCCCGCCCGTGCGTTTCGCCCGTGCCCGCCGTTCATGGGGAAAAGTGGGTCGACCTACCGCACGTTGATGGAAGGTGAGTGTCTCCCGTCCCTCTCTCTCTCTCTCTCTCTCTCCTTACGTCACCGCGCCGCGTTATCGGCCCGGTGCGGATAGTCGCGTTATTATCGCGCGGCGGGGAAAACGGCTGCGGCGCCGCGTACGGCGTGGCAACGAAGGTAGCGGGCGCGAGCGTGGGCTTAAACTCCGAGGTGAGAGAGGAGAGAGACTCTCCGCTCCCGTACAGGTGTGTGCCAACGTGTGCGCTTTTCGATTGGGGAGGTGCGTGCGCGTCACCGCGGCGAATTCCGAGCAGCGCGCGCCAGTAGGGGCGCGATTCACTCGAGGTAGGGTCAATTAAACGTAATAATTACGGAGTAATCGAGGCGCGCGATGACGTTAAGAGAAGCTCGCGATAAGCAGCTGTCACTCCTTCGAGAGATTCTCCTCCGGATGTCGCGAACGGTCATCATTCCCCCAGCCTCATCATCGAGTGACGCGTCGTCGCGCGTCGTAAACGAGAGTGTTGATCCCCGTGATCGATTTCGGTTAGGCGTGTAAGAATCTGCGCGCGGCTGATGGTATCCGATAGCGTTTACTTCCAGGGGTAATTTCCTGACGGAAATATCCCAGGCGGAGATGCGTGTCGCGCGATAGCGCGAGCTTAAGTCCAGGCGAGATTTAATCTTCGCCTCGTAATGTTTGCCTCGTAATGTTGTATCGTGCGCGCGCGCACGTCTGTACTGGAAATAGTAGACGTATGTGAATGTTAATACGCAGCCTTGGACGTATCCACCGTCGACGGAACGGCACGCACATAGGGACGGGCATAGGCTTTCGTAATGGCATTTAATCAATATCGAAGCGTTGTTTCAAAGTCACCGCCAGTGCCCCCGCACACGTCCATGCGCATCACCCCGCGGCAACGAAGGAAATAACGAAGGCCGAGCAACTTCAGTTTACAATATTTAATATAACCTCGTATCGTGAGGTTTAATATTCCATAGTCGAAAGTTATGTATTTGAACATCAATTGTGATTTATTATTATCTCGTTCTAGTACTTTTAATCGAACGTCCAGTCAAGCTGCTCGAATCGTTATATTTTGTCGTCCGTACAAGAAATAGCACAAAAAAAAGAGCATCGAAATGGTGAAAGTACACACACAGTTACATTTGATAAATGCGGTCGTTTCCGACAATGCGCATGTGCGGCGAAAAGTGTAACAAGTAGTCGAGCATTCATAACTCCAGCTCAGGCGTTTGACCGAGTTTCCGCTCGTTACAACGTAATTTCATTTCTTTCGTTTGAATTTAAAATAAATAAACATTTACCGGTACACTAAATTAATACAATAATTAATTAGAGGAAGTAAATACATTAATCAATTAAATGTAAAATGAATGCATTAATGTAGCTCTCTCTCTCTCTCTTTCTCTCTATTGCTCTCTCCGATGCTTCAACAGCCTGTTTTAGATGCAAGCAACTGTACAAAAATAATGCTCATGATGATTGCAATCGTGACGATTACAATTGCTTCCTCGTTGCGCCGTCGATCGCGGTTCGATAGACGCGATCGGAAATCTCTCCGCCGGCCGATAACTCGACCGCGTAAAAAACTTCTACCGCGTGCGCAGATGATAGAGAAATGTGAAATAATTTATTACGCCGGTAGAGGTCTGCGATTACAAGCCGCGACGATCCACGGTCGCGTCGCGCGGATGCAGATTAGAAAGCGTCGATCGCGGGTGCGGTGCGCGCGAGGTCGTCGACGTGACTTGGAAATGACGACAACAATAGGAGGACACTCGATACGATCTCCCGTTCCCAGAGATGTTACACGCCGTCGTTAATTTCATATCTGATCGCGATACGACATAATGCACGACGCACGCGTGGCGGCGGGATAAATCATACACTTGGATAAATCGATATCCGTAACGCCGTGACTTCGATCGGAGAGAAGGAGGAATAAGTGATCTTCGTGCGCCCGAGATATATTTGAACAAGGCGGTCGTCCGTGTAATCATTTAACGCGGCGATCGATGAACTGGTCTAGTAATTTGCGTCGCGCGACAATTTCGCGGTGCTCGTAAACATAATGAAAGCGCGACGCGCGCGGACTCGTAAAACAAGCAGGAGGGCGGCAATATGTAGGTTGGGACTATGGCGAAGCCGTGGCTAAATATAGAGAGAGCGCTTTTACGGTGCGCGCGGTCGTGCCGGATCGCGAGGATCCGAACGATCCGACGGACCCCGATGGCCTTTACTCGATCGGAGGCTTCGCTCTCATTAAGGCCAGCGCGAGCGTCGTGCAATCAAATTCCCGATGTGATTTCGCAGCGCGAGATACGGGATCACCGCGCCGCGCCGGTGCGATTCCGCGAAGCCGAGGTGCATGGTCCCCTGGTATTCGCGCGTAGTCGTCCCCGCCAACGTGGGGGGGATTAAAGGAATACGAGATCTGCTGGAAATCAGCTTTATCAAATGTTGCAAAAATGTCGACGAACTTAATTAAATTGAAAACTGTTTGTGTAAGAATTTAATAAGGAAATTCGGAAACTTTAGGAAGCTATCTATTTTTCTTTTTATGGATTTGAGATTCTTCGATTATGTTTGTAAAGGATTATAGTGTATTACGAATTCTGAATATATTTCTGAAACTTTTTTGAATTAATAAAATTCGGAAACTTTAGGAAGTTTTCTATTTTTTTTTAATTGATTTATGATAAATATCTTCGATTATGTTTGTAAAGGATTATAATATATTATAAATTCTGAATATATTTCTGAAACTTTTTTGAATTAATAATAGGAATTTAACGATTCGACCGTCAAATGTTTTAAACATAAAATTAAGATTACCCATTTCGGTCTGCAGCGGCTTTTGATGCTGTGAATATAATTTTTCTATTAATTTAATATTCTCAGCTCATATAAACCGATCATTTTATCAGTCTTGAAATACAGTTATTAGCTAGATACCGATGCTCAGAAGCATCTTTAAGATACCTTTCACGAAAAAATTATTAATTTATTGTGATATTACCTCAGTCATCTTTCTTGAATCATCTATCAATGTATTGATTCTTTTGCGTGAACTTTGATAAAGTAATCTTGTAGAACATGAGGTGGATGATAAAAATGTTGCGAACCAACTTACTAAAATAAAAAAAAAAGCATTCGATTTTTTCTAATTGATTGCCACGTATTGATTGAGCAGCGGACAACGTTTAATCAACGATCCAATTAACTCCATTTTGCGCGAATGTCTTTACAAATTGTCGATAACTTTATCGATTAATAGTAATATCCTTTGTTCCTCAAGCGTGCTGATTCTAGAAATGTTTCTGACCGTGAGTACGTTTCGCTCGACTGGCCATGAAAATCGGAGAGGAAACCAGGAGACCGAGAAAGCGTACCGAGCATCGACTTCAAGGATAAATAATTTCCCTAGAAAATCAACGAAGCATCCTAATAGAAAAGCCGTTTTTTGCTCCGATCTTAGTTGTTCCGCGTTTATCGGAGTCGATTTCTGTTATCTTATCATTCGTGACATATTGCTTAATTTCAAGTTGATCTCGATAAAGAGCTGTGTGGTTTGAGAAGAATTATATCTTATTCGAAAAGGTGGATTTGAAAAGAAAATTTATTTAAAAAGATCGGTTACGTGTTTAGTCGTTTTCGAAATGTTATAATTTACGAATTTACAATTATGTTCGTAATTACTGCTAGATATCGCGGCAGTAATATACCGATTGGCTCCGGCGAAAGAAAAATATCGCCCTTTGTCTATCTTTTTTCGGTCGGACGGTCGCCAAAAGATCGGCCGGTGAGATAAGCGAATCGCCTGTGCTTCCCGATCCGCAACGGATGATCGGCCGGCGAGAAGTGCGTGAAAGGTAACGTAGGCGGGTGGAACTTATTGCGGTGGGTGGGTCACGTCGAGAGATATAGAGAGAGCGTGTGACAGAGATGAACGGCGCGCCGGTGTTCTCTCTGATCGTGCGCGTGACAGAGAGGACGAAGAGCGAGAGCGAGAGGGAAACGATGCACAGGGAGACAAACGATGAAACGGAGCGGAAAGATGCTGCGGCTGGGGGAGCGAGCGAGAAGTACCGAAAGAGCGGTCCTGTTGTCGGCTGTGTGATGAACGACACTCGAATGTGGTTAGGCAAAGTGTGTGCACCTGAGAGAGATAGAACGTCACGCGGGACGTTTTATGTGCGGCGCGTATGAATGTATGTATGTACGTACGTGTGCGTGCATGTGTGCGTGAGGATGATGCGTGCGTGATTGCATGTGAAAACGACGTGATGGTTGGGGAGAGAAGGACGATGAGAAAGCGCACGTGTTGAGGAAGGGAGAGAGCGAGATGGAGAGCAGGAGGACGGGCGAAGGAAGCGTAGAACGCGTTAGGCTGTAAAATGTACTGATGATGGGGGAGAGAGAGAGAGAGAGAGAGAGAGAGGGGAAAGAGAGACGCAGGCACGATGATGGAGTGTCGATAGACAGAGAGATAGAGAGATGATCCCACGAACGCTCGTTGTGCGTGACTGTGAGTCGAAGGAGGGTTGAAATTGAATGGATGGAGAACCACTCGTCTAATTCAGGCGGGGTGAAGAACTTTATACGGTTCCTCGATTTTCCTCGATCAGGACCGGAATTGACGTGATGACTCCATCGCGGTATATGTCTCTAGTTGAAACTTTCGATCTCGATAGCGTGGAACTTGGAATGAATTTATGCTGTAAATAAAATCGGTCGTCTGGAAGTGATAACGGCATTATATTGTGTAAACTTCCCGTGGAAAAGAGGATTAGGGATTGAGAAAGAAAATTCGATCTCTTTTTAACATATTACGATGAGATTGTTGAAGTATTTATTGCCAGTAATGACGACGAAACTGTGTATAATTTTATTTTCAGTGCCTTCAAAGAACATTTTTTCAAGTTATATAATTTTGTATTAAAATTTCTTACAGTGCTTACATTTTACTGTTCGCAGTTATCCAATGAGAGACGAGACTCGCACTTAGAAGAGCACGATGAGAGGTGGTGCTGGTGATGGTGAGGGTCCATCAGTGGTCACCGTTCCCGCTTCGACGTCCCTTAATGTAAGTACATTTTTGTACCATAACTCGATGATTTAAGTGCTTTGAAAGTTACAAAGAATTTTATTGAAAATTCGTTATTTTTGTCATTTTATTTGGATTTTTTTTATTACGTAAGAATTATAAAGATTTATTTTAATATGCTTTTTTTTCTTAATTATTTTTTACCATATTAAAAAGCATTTTTTAATGAAATTTTATTTGACCCATTCCGTGAGTAACTGAGTTTATTCTCGGGAGAATCGATCGACCACGCGAGGTGTCGTGGTATCGCGACTCGGTGCTTTCGCAACCCAATTATCGCTGCCGACTTTATCACTGGTATATGGGCAACCGTCAGTTGAGTAATGAGCGTGGAGAACCGGTGCAACAAGTATCCCAAGAGTCCGGTAGTCGTACACAGGTCACCATCGATCCTGTTCGATTAAGCGTCTGGCTCGATCAATAGTGCATTTCTAAAACTATAATTTCCATCTCCCTTTTTTTTTTTGTTTCATCGATTCTTACTTTTTATACACACCGAGGCAAACCGTTTTGTATCTCGGCCATCTATTAACGGAATTTGCTTTTCTAAAAATTGTGTGAAATACATTTAAGCGCTCACAAACGCGTCCGTTCTGATACTGATTGACAATAAGTAGATGTTTATAAGTATATACGTTTTATATGTTTAGTTTATTATTAGTTAGTTTTATTATGTACACGACGAAAGCACGTCTGTTTGACGTTAATGATTGAACTGATTTCGCGTAATCAAGATCACCCGCCACGTTCTCAGGGGTGGGATTAATGCGGGGCGGTCTATGGGGTGAAGCGAAATGCAGGGCAACTAGTTCGAAAGGGAAGTGACTCCGGGGACAATGCGCGTCTTCATTACCATGGCACCTCATATTATTTTATCATACTGTTGCGCCGTAGGGTGTAAATACCTAGGGTGTAAATTAATTCAAATTACAAGATCAGTATACAGCTCTACAAAGCCGATATCGAAGAATGAGAGGAAAAAGAAGGGAGGATATTTGATACATATGTAATATATGTACAAATGATTATGATATATAAATGTTTATATAACGTATGGAATAGAGCGCAAAATAAAATAGCGAAAATGTATTTTTATATAAAATATTTTCCCACACACAAAGTATAGTTTCGAAATATTGAATTCGTTATGAACGCTAATAATCTAGATACGAAAACTGGTGTAATGGCAATAAAGTGGCAATAATCGGCCGCCACGCTATTTGTACGTGCTATCGATAAGGGCCATTAAGTCGGGCGACGTGAAGAATCGAAGTAGTCAGACGTTACTAAAAGTAACCTTCATGGAGTGTACCCCGCTAAAATATTCAGCGGGGAGCTGGCTACCCGGGAGATTATATCGGACCTCTTCGGCGCCTCTTCACGGGAAACAGTACCATAAATCATGTATGCCAGTCGCTTTCCGCCATGTAAATTTATCGATTCCATGCGAGCCTTTCAATTTCAGGAGACGACGCCGTCGACGTCATGGCGTCGTTTACGCGTGACGAATTTCTCTCTCTCTCTCTCTCGTGCTTTACGACGCTTTGATTACGTCAAACGCTTCTATGAGCTTAACAGCCCTCATAACAATTTTCCTCTGTGATTGAGTCCGCGCGACGTTACGCGCGAGTCAACTGCCGCGTACTCGCGACTCCATAAAGGTTCCAGGTACCTGTGCCATTTTACGATCGCGCACGTAGTGTTGTTCTAAGCCGCTATATATCGGGACCGTCCGGGACTAGTTACTAATTGGCTTTAAGTACTACGTAAGGCCGTGACGTTGCGGCACGTTCCTCGGAGATGGAGATGTCGGTCGACCGAAGGACAGTTATTTCAGCATTCGCTGCGCCGGCAATGGCATTTACGGAGAGCATCCGCCGAACTGGTTTTCTCCGGTAGGCTTTCGATAATGCGACAAGCGGCACTCGTTTTGCGGAAAGTTACTGCGGGTAGAAATACCGCGGGCGATTTCTTCGCGACCGATGCGACACTTGAGGACGATCAAAGGATTTATGATTGTACAATAAAAATATGAGCTGAATTCTTTTTTTTTTTTTTCGATTGGAGAATTGTATACTACGATTAGAAGTTTGTGGGGCTAAACGTTGGTCTTATTCCTTGAAGTCATTAATCTACTAATTAATCAATTTAGACAATAATATTTTTTTTCATCTAAACTAAAAAGTACATTTTTTACAAATAATTTTAAAATTATGTCTACGTTGATGACAGGGAACACCTTCCGAGATATTCAAAGGCGTTTTTGTGCTAATTATGTTTCACAGCTTATAACCGAGGACAGTATGAGCGACGACGTATTCGAAATGGACGACGATCGCTCTTCCACCGTTGTTTCTGGAGGCCTCACACCCGCAACCATAGAGCGACCCCTCGAGAAGACACCCTCACCAACCGGATATCGCGATTATAAGCCACCTGCCGAGGTGCTCGGTAACAACTACAGCACGACTTTCAAGACAACGAGCGACTTCGACAGCGTAAAAAGCGCCTTAAAGAGGGACCAGCAGAGAGAAGATAATTTCGCGCACAAGGTACTTTATTTAACATGATTCCTCACAGAAATGTGGCGTAATGTTTTGTGCATTATAAATCCAAAAGGTTTCATTTATAATTAAAGGTTTCATAAATACACATTAAGAAATAAGTTTTCTTGCACAGAAAAAAGGGTCTTGTTGAATTAATTGGAAACCTGGTAGGTTCAACCAAAGTCTAGACTCCCTTTTTTTTCAGTGTATAAAGTAATTTTTTTCCGTGATAAAATAAATCATATATCTCAAGGTGAAAATGCGCAATTCGGCAGCAAAACGACTCGCCGTCGTCGATCGGTAGATCACCACGCTTCCGAGATGCAATGGGATTAACCTTGCCTTCCGTGCCAAGGACAAGCCGGCCTCCTCTCCCTCGGCAAACCCGGTGGAATAATGATCGGGAATGCCAGAGGTGGTAGCCGTGGTACGGCCTCCGAGACGATTCCCTCGTCCTTCATCTCGCATCTTCGTTCTTTCCACCACCTCCGAGATCTCTTCCTCCGTCCTTCTCCATCTCGCCTCGTCACTTTTCGTCCTTCTCCTTCGCCTTGTTCGCGAGCGTGCGAGCGTTCGCGTCACGAGCTTCCAACTCGTCGTAAGATTCCTCTGTCTTCGCCGCCTTCTTATCTGCTCCTTCGTCGTCTTCATTCGCATCCGGTGGAACGCGATTGTGGATAAATTTACGCGCGTTAGATAACACACCCGTGGCGTTCCAAGCATCGTCTTGGTTATGACCGACAGAATTATCTCCTTGAATTGCGTTAGCATTTCTGTATTCGTTCTTACTTTTTCCTCAAAAGCCACAGCGCTCTCGGATATGTACTTACGTACATCTTTCGCTTTGTAATTTTGATATCATGAATAAGGAATGCAAGTAGCTGAATATAGTAGCGCGATAATAAGAGAATATACAACTATTATCAATACATAACGTGGTGAAGGAGAAAGCAAAAACGTTATACATTTGTAACCCAACTTTGGGTTATTCTAGAATTATTATTAAGGATAAATCAAAATGCCTAATATTTTTATGACACAGTCTTCGAATTTGGATTCGTCCCTGACAATCCTTATTAATAATTGATAATTTTATATGCGTTACGTGCGACGAATATATTCGCGACAGACGAGCACCAAGTCGCCAAGAACCATCCGAGCTAAATTCTCGATCGGTTTCAGCTCGGATCAACCGGGAGTGATAACGTTTCGCGAGAGACAGGCGCTAAATATAGGACGCGATCGGGCACACGTCCTCCCGGTTGCACTTTTCCGCGCGTGACATTTAACTTTATGTTATGAACCGTACGCGCGACAACTCACCGCGCAATAAAGTAGAAACCCAGAAGTCATCGAGCATTTTTTTTTGCCGGTCGCCCCGCTGCAATTAAGGAGATGGTTTTTCTCTCTCTCTCGTGACTACTCGGCGTGCGGGACGGGAAGGAAGCGTGCGGAAAGGGGGGTCCAGAAAGAGAGAGAGAGGGATAGAGGGGCGGCGGGCTTGAATAAGCTACTACACGGGGGGACCAAGTAAAACCGGTAGGGGGTCTACCATCTCTCGAGCCGGTTCTTGCCTTGCACTTTCTTCGGCCGTCCGGGCACCTCGTCAGTACTCACTTCGTACCGCCTATAAAGGATAATTGAAGACCCCAGCGCAGCAACCAGCTTGATTTTTGCAGATTCTTCCGCGGGAAGGGGAAGATAAATATCGAATTAAGGGGAGAGAGGAGAGAAGCCGGCGTAGTCTTTCCCCTCTTTTTCTCCCACCCACGTGCGTTTACATCGGTGTTCCTGGCGTTCAACGGCCTCGATTAAGTATGTACGTTCGTCTTCGATCTTTTTCGCACGTCCTGATAAAATCCGGCGGAGGCTTTAGTGAAAAATCTCACGCACGCGTGTGTATTATTCGGTGTTTTCCACGACGAGCGAAAATGCGGTGGATCCGACGAGGTCGGGATTAATTTTCCGAGGCGTGCGTATTTCTCTTCCCCCCCTCTCTCTCTCTTTCTCTCTCTCTCTCTCTCTCTCTCTTTTTTCACGATGCGGCACACACGCGCTTGGTCGAAACTCGGCTAGACAACAACGCACCGCACACTGACCTCAACGGCGGTCGTGCATCTGGCGGGCTCGCGCAGTCGCATACCAATTGAGTTAGCGGCCGTGTGGTAATGCAGAAAGACGGCGGGAGGACGAAGCGGCGAGACCAACGGCATGTACACACATAGAGAGACACGGTGGCATTCCGTTTGTGGGGTGAGCTACTACTACGCCAGAGCCGATTTCCGGCTTTACCCTCGGGCTCGCGTATCGACGGCGTGCAATGAGGAGTAACCGTTAAAACCATAATCCTTTCGATCGAGAGACCTAGCCGCGCCGAAAGTAGAATCGCAAGAGCCGTGAATTTTACTCCGATTCCGGGACACGGGATCAAAAATTTTGTCTTAAGACGATGCAAAATCTTTCAGTTGGTCTCGAGCAAAAAAAAAAGACTCTCAAAGGAATTTTACAACTTTATTTTTCTTTCGTCGTGAACGAAGCGGACAATGATGAGCGAAAGCGAGGAGGACGAAGCTGTTGCTGGGCCGAGGAGCGACCGCATCCACCGCGAGAAATCGCGAAACGTCCTTCGCGGTTTTCTCCACGGTCGCCCCGAGGGAGATGCGCGATCTTTTCGCGTACGGGACCACGTTTGCTCGTTAGATCTCGTGTCGGTCGTGACGCAGCCGCTGCGAACCGTCCCCGGAAACGGCGCGACGGATTCCTCGATAAGAGAGGACTCACGTTTGCAGATACGCAGCCGCGATTATAGTAATTTGCGGACGATAACCTCGACGATAAGACGGAGAGACAATGTAAAGTTCCTGCGGATGACACTTGAACCGCCCTTTGGAATGTTCATCGGAAAATTTCACGTTTCCCCAAGATGTTGATCGATGATACCTCTTGCCTCGGGGAATAATGGATGACTTCTCCGGCTGAAGATCGCAGCACACGAGAAGCGGCGGTGGGACTTAAACTAGCAAGTGCATCGATCGAACGGGCTCGTTCTCAAGATCAGCAAATCGGATCGTGGGAAATTGCTTTTGTGTAATGAGTTTTTAGAATCAACCCCATCATGCAGAATTGTCTAATAAATTTGAGGAAAGAAATTGATAATATTAGAGGAATATTATATAAAGTAAATCCCGTAAGGTTTTCAAAATGTCTTTTATGTATCCGAAGTAAGTTGAAACGAGAGAAACGTTATGTATTAAGTAAATTTGCAAGAATAAGCTTTTTCGGAAAACAATAACCTCGTCAATTGTTACCTTCTTCGATTTCTACATTTTTATCGATGAATATCGAAATACTATATAATTTTTAGGTGTATTGATCCGATATCAATCGAGTCAATAATAATATTGATATCGAGTTTGTCAAACCTAATAGTTCGAAAGTTATAAATTATTCGAACTAGAATTTTGCGTGTCAAACGAGAAGCGATAAGTATATTCGCTTCTGCCTTACCATTATAATCACAACGGTTATATTTCGACGACAGATATTTCCTGTTATTTCGAACGGAATGAAATAGTGACGAATTTCCATTTCTCCCTCTCGCCAATTCGTGGCAAATAAATATTTCTTTCGCTTTATGATCTCACCTTGCTCAAAGCGAGAGAACAAATTGGCTCTTTAATAGCGCGCGAATGTTTAACGTAATTCCAAACTTTGTAAATGGACTCCCTTTCTCTCTCTCTCTCTCTCTCTCTTTTTCTCTCTCTCTTTCTGTTTCCTTTAATGGCGCCGAGTTTGTCCCGTTTGCAAGGAACGCGCGCGGCGGTACTCCCGATCGCACGGACTCGAGTTCATTTTGTGCTTGGCTGATTCAATCCCGTTCGGTAATAATCTAACCACCCGCAGCTGTTACATCGGGGAACAGCGAGCCTCTATTAAACAAGCGCTCGACGACCGCGACGGCGCGGCTCGAGTTATTTTTATCGCGCGCGGCGCGTTGTCTACTCGTGAGATTTCTCGACGTCAAAGAAGGAAGAGGAACTTGCGTCGCCGGTATCTAGTACTGTTACGCGCTACGCAATATTTGAAGGGGTAAAGTAAAAAAAAAAAGGAGAAAATGTTCTCTTACCACGGCGATGATACTTGGCGAGACTTGTATCGAAACAGTATGTTGACGTGGTTGCTGCAAGCAGTAACTTTTTTGCCTTCGAAAAAGATCGTAACTTTTTTTTAAAACATTAGCGATATTACTTTCGGTAATAGAGTTTTATTATATTTAAAACGATAACGAGACGATAACCGGATAAGAACAAAAGGAATTTTACGACGTTACGTCGAAAGTAATTTTTATATTAGAGAAGGTATAGGTAAAATCTTGAAATTGTGAAGTAAGATTATGGCAAATTTGTGCGCAACATTTCAGGATAAATGTTTACTCAGTTAGTGTCCTCGTTATCCAAGGAAAATTTTAAAGGTGGTATTAAAAGTTTCATACTTTGAAATACTTAGATATTATACTGCAAATTGTAAAGCAATGTTACACTATATAACGGTAAGGATTTTATAACAACACGCAGCTTTTATACAGAGTTGCACCGCGTAAAAGTATATGTGACAAATAACGCACGGTTCTCATGAGAATTTTCGTTACTGTATTTTTAATACTTGTGTCGGATCTCGATCTTTCATTTACGTACGAAATTTACAACAAAAGTTTTCGAAATTGCGTAAAAGGTGATTATCGAAATAAAATTGCCGCAGCGCGAGAATTAGCGAGCTTTGGTTTCCACGAGAATTAAATAATAAATGCGAATGGCAGATGACGTCGTGAAATTAAAACGGATTATAATGGACGGGCATATGTGCGACGTGTATATGTGCGTACGTGCAACGATGCGTGTCCATCGCCTCTCGTCGCGTCATCGCCGAGCGACCACCATGCACGCGCACCTCGCAAACGGCTCGGTTCATTGCAGCGTACTCTGAAACCGATCCACGATCACGCAGCTCGTATTCGTAATCGCAAAATACCGTTGAGGCTTTTAATACCGTAACCAAGCACCAGCAACGGATAACCGCGCGCGAAATCGCTTTGACAGCGGATCGCCACGTGATCTATCGCAATTTTCACGTGCGTATACCGACAGTTACTTTTCTCCCCCCAACACGTGTGGAAGGAGTGCTATCTGTTCAGTCGGATTTGAAAGTTCTGGAATAGAATATGTCGAACTTTACGATTTTCTCTCTCTCATAAATAGAAGAATATTTTTAGGAAAACGCCTTTCTATTTATGGGAATTCGTAAAATTGCAAAAATTTCCTTAATACGTGGAATGCATAACGCGTCTAAATATCTGAAAATAGAGCGCAGCCAATATCACGTTTTTGCGATACGGAAATAGAAAAGTTTGCGAACTATTTTAATAATGGATTCATATATAGCTGCTGCTAAAATTTTAATTGCAATCGATCTATTTCCGGTTAAAAAATTATCACCCGTCTATCGAATGCAAATAACGAATAGATTTGCATACATCAATTTCTTTACACTTGCGTGCCAGTGAGCGCGACATTAGCGCTTGCATCGATTGTCTGATCGATCTATATGCATCGCTACGTGGCGCATTGATGCTCAAGGCAAAACACCTCGGGCAATCCACGCTCGCGTTTATCGGTCGTATCGCCATCGTCTCCTCTGTTTCATTCGCGCGTCTCTCTCTTCTTCTACCTCGTCGGCGATTAGCATACGAATGTACACGACCTTGTTGCGCCATTGGACGTCGCGACAACACGAAAACCGGCATTGTCTGAGAGCCGCTGAATATGAAGATGCGAACGATCCAGTCTTGGAGAAGCCTTTAGGTTTCGCACCAGGGAAAACCCATGGCAATAGTAACTATGGTAATCCATGGTATATCAGTAATGTCGTTATTTATCACCGAAAGAAAAAACGTTGCTGACAATAGACTTTTAAGATATTTTCCTTGTTTATTTAACCAAGTATTAATGCAACTTTTTTTTTATTGTTATTTTCAAAATAATTTTTTTTGAACTTTTACATATTTTTTATATATTTTTTGCGTGCGAGAAGAATGTTCTCTATTTTTCTCTAGCTCTCTCGAATTCCCTCGCGAATATTCTACTTTCCGTGTAAATACTGTATCGAATATTCTTCTGACTTTATCAGGCTGTACCTCTCCCCCCACCCTCCCCCCCTTATCCCCGTGTTTTTCCGTCACAGTAGATTTCGCGCAGCCAGAACGCGAAACGTAAAATCATTCCCCAGCCTGGAGTTGCCGCATTCCACGTCGCCTGCTTTTGTCTCCTTCTCGCGCGTCTCGCGTTCTCTGAATTTCCCTCCTCGCGAGCATTTCCTTCGCGGCAGGGGTTTCCGGTCGTCGCCTGAAACGGTGCAATCCCGCCGACAGATCTTTATCCGTTGACAAGCCTCTCCCGAACCATTTATCGGGAAGATGTGGAAGACTTCGTAACTGCACGCAGACTGCGAACGGCACGTGTATCTCTCCGTAAAATACTCTGTCGCGGCGAGAGACACGCGCGTGGGACAGCTTGTTCTTTTTTCACGTTTACCTCGCCATTTAACGTTCGCGTTCTTCTAAAGACCGGTGCTTATCGAGGCACCGCTGCGTACACGACGCCTCTTTTGCACACCGTGTCGCGCACGTTCAGTTTTCTCTCTCTCTTTTTTTTTTACGATCTCCAAGTGCGTCGCCGTTAAATGCGCGCGTAACGCGATATCTCATGTGTTCTCGAATGCGAATGCCGTGCCGCGATGCGCATGTATATGCACGCGCGCATATGCACTGCACGCAACACGATCGCACGTGCACGCGCTCGACGCGCGCGAGCGCCTCGATGCAAATCGCATTGCGACCCGTATCCAATACGTGGCGTGTATTATGGCGTTCGCCCGTTAACAAGCGTCTCCTTTTCGAGTGCTGGGATTCCCCGAAGGACTGGCGTCGTGTGTTTGAGTAAAAGAATGAAAAGTTTAGACTCAATGAAGATATTCTACTCTCTAAATTTCCTAGAACTTAGATATGTTCAATTTTCACTCTTTTAGAGTAATGTTTCACTCTAGGAAATTTAGAGAGTAAGTAATTATATCTTTTTCCCATAATCTGTGTATATCTTTTATAATCTTTTGTAATCTTGTATAATTGTGCATTTTTTATGGCAAATATTTTACAAAGAATACATTCGTACTTTCGTATCTCGTGAAAATACTTTTTATTGACCGAGTAACACAATGCGAAGAGCGCGCCATCGCGCTTACGACAAACGTTCGGTTGAGGGTCACATCAGGGATGGTCCTCCACTTTATTGGAAACCGCGCGCAGGATATGGACTCGTTCGGCAGGATCCGAGTACCGTCGGTACGGCCTGCGAATCCCGCAACATCTCACCCGTAAATTTTTACGGCTTGTCTTCATGGTACGTCGGTTTTTACGATCGCACTTTTATGACGACTCGATAATCGATCGCATACCCAGCTTTACACTTCGCGATTACGACTTATATTCAACTTGACAATAAGAAGAGCCAATAGGTATTATTAATAATTGATAGCCTCGCAAAAGGTCGAAAGATATAAGACGGCTTAGCCGATGGTTATGTTGATGTAATTTATGATCTTATAATTATAGTACCGTATTTCCTTTGGTGTTTTATCTTCCGTATAGAATCCCGAAGTAATTCAACTTTTATTGTAACACACACGAATAATCACATTAAAGGTAAAGCTATGTAATAAGTAAGAGAGAGAAAATCTTTGGTTTAATTAATTTCTTTGATATATTGTAGTAATGCGATACAGATAAATCTTGATTGTAACGAATACGGAAGCAAGAAATTGTTGAGATTTAAGAAACAATGATCGCACTGATTACATGAATTCGGCAATGATCCCAGTGGCTGAGTCAAAGTTCGTAGTAAGAAGTGAAACGGTCCGATTTTATGGTCGTCGATAAATTCTCCGCCACTGATAAAGATAGACAAAGTCCGTTTGATCTCGCACTCTTGTTTGAATAGCTAAAACTTGATCGGTCTTTTATATAAGCGCTTAGCATCGACATCGCTATAATAATTAAAATTATTAAAATTATCAAATTTTTTATGACTGTTTAATTGTGATTTTTAATTTCTTTGATGGAAGTATAAAAATAGTTTTTACGTAATGATAAAAAATCTTTTAACGAACTAAACTTTAGAAGAGGAAATATAGACACTAGATAGGAATCTAGGAAATAGATTTATCATATTATTAATTATGTAATCTGTAACATTCTCTTTGATTTTTAAATAGTGATACTTTTTAAAATTTAATACCAAAAGTTAGTACCAAAATAGTTAATACTTAAAAGCATTTGTTATAACAATTTTTTTACATTTTATTTTTACGCCTTTACGTTTTACTTTCAAGAATTTGTTTACGACAAAAATCCTTCGCCCATCCGGCTCACAGTACAACAGCCTGTAAAAAGCGTTTTCGCGCAACGCAATTGTCGCACAACGAAATCCTCTCCTGCTCGCAGTGAGCTTTTAACGTTCGCTCACCCACTGCGATTACCGGCAATTAATTGAAACGCGCGGCGGCGGCGACAACCATCTACAAAGAAACAACGGGGTTCCATCGAGGGTGAAGGAAATGGGGAGAACACAGAGGTAGATTACAATAGCGGAGAGAGAGAGAGAGAGAGAGAGAGAGAGAGAGAGAACGATGGGGGAGGGAAAGAGAGAGCAAACGGGAGGAGGGGGATTACGCAGGAGGGAGCGAGAGAGAAACACGGAATAGGGAGGGCAGTGAATTAAGTTTCTCCGCCCCCTGAGGCCGACACATTCGCCGACACTCGTCACGACCACCCCCTGAGGGTACCGCGAATCTTTCAATGGAAATTTTGTCGCGAAGGGAACGCCGCGCCGCCTCGAGGTGCCCGGGAACTACAAATCCACGGCGACACGGTTTTAAAGATCTTCCCGTTCGGAAAGCGAGATTCTGAAAGTCGACTCGAATCGTGGCGGCCCCCGCCGTTTCGCGTGTTTTTACGTCTTCTTCGCCGTATCTCATTTGCCATTCTTCCCGCATTTTTCATTCGCGCTTCGCCGCGTGCCTCGCGCTGTTTCACGAATACCAATCGCAATCTCGAAACGATAAGTTCCGTTTCTCGCCGACGTTGTTTCCGATAAGGCGGGAGATGAAGAAAGTTTTCCCGCAATGAGAAATTGAATGTGTCAAGATTGCGTTCCTCTTTTTTTCTCGTTTTTTTTTTTTTTTTGCAAGACAGTCGCGATTATTATTTATAGGTTTAATAATCTTTCTCTTCTAGACATGCCGAGACTCTCGCGGTTCCGGTAAACTTTTTATCTTTTTGGTTTAGTGTCATGCACTACGTTATGTTTTGTTTTTTATTCATTCGATTACTTTAAAAGAGAATTTATCCCCGAGCGTAACGCGAATACCATCAATAATAATGGCTCTCTAAATTTTGGACGCGGCGAATCGACTGTACAAATCCGAGGAAATCACGCGACACGACACGCGAATGTCAGGTCCAAAATGATATCCCCGGCGTGCCCACAAAAAGTACATTTATATTTCAATATCTAGGCGATACGCGGGGCATTTCTCTCTCTCTCTCTCTTCCTGTCTCTCTGTTTCGCCGGCAGTAAAACAGCGAACGATGCGCAGGGGTGTCAAGAGCGTTTGTGTTATTTAACCACTTATTACCCGCTCGCTGACGTTTTACGAGGAAGGGACAACAATCCTGCGCCTCCACTGCCAGGATAATGGAGGCGCACCTGCCAGGCCGGTAGGTACACCATGGCACAGCCGTACCTGCGTTATTGCAACCCTGTTCTTTGTCCCGTCGTTAGCGATGGCATTGATATTCTCGCGAGTGCGGCGCGATGCGAAACACTCGAAGCGCACGTATCAATCTCCTGCCAGAACCGCCATTGTCTGACGACGATGGTGGGCCCTGGCGCGGGACAACAAGTGAGAGAGATCGTTTCTGCTGGTTCCTTCTTTCTTTTCGTTATATATTATCTGCCACAAAGTTGTTATATTCCTCCCGTTTCGCAACACGTACGCTTTCCTACATTTTAGCCGGGATATTCACAGGTGTTGTATTATAAATCGCGCACGGAAAGAACAGTTTTGAAGTGTTGAAAAATTTTGTTTGATACAGATCTGAAAATAATTCTGATAACCTATAAAAATAATTGTGAAGCACGTGTAAGCATGATGAGTTCTAACAAGTTAACAGTTTGAATGGCTCATAATAAGTTTTTTCAGATTTGTATTCAAATCTTTAGACATTTTAGTAAAATCGTTCTTTTCGCGCGAGTAGATAACGAATATATCATGAATTTAAAAAAGTAAGGATAAAATTTTTTTTTATATCTTACGAGATGGGATAAAGTATGTGAAGTCTGCATTAAATTCTGTCGTAAAAAACTTGATCAAATCGCGAGAGGTATTACACGGAAAGAACGATTTTGATAAAGTATTCAAAAGTTTAGCTATATAGATACAGCATGACGATAATGCTGTGAAAAGTTTTGATGTTCTTACAATCAGCTTGACTGTCCTACATGATTACTTTGATAGTCAAACAAACAAAAAGTTATTTCTAAATCCGTATCTGTAATTTAGCAAAATCTTGCCGTGACGTTTCCGATTTAATATTCACATCAAGTTCGATATCGAGTGGGCGTGCTCACTTAAACAAATCCCCATTTCGTTTGTCGTCGAGAACAATGTTGATAGCATTATCGATCAGTTTTAAACAAGCGTTTCTCTCAATTTCGAGCCAATGCGAGTTGATATTGGATGGAAGGACCGTCTCCAGTGCGTTGCTACGCTCGATCGCTTATCGTCGCAATCGGCTTCGACATTGCTACTGATTGCGCGAACTGCCGTGGTTTATTACGACTGATGCATTCGATACACTATCACCATATTGTTTCCCTTCCTCTCCCTCTCTGTTTCTCTCGTACATTGGTACTATAGTCAATGGACGTGCAAAACAATCTCAAAATAGAACCGTGATTGCGCTCGGGGAAGCGCACCGATTTGACTAGAGCTAGAAAATGGAGGATAGCTCCTTGTAATTGAGTTCACGAACGCTCTTTTGTATTTCTGTTTGTTCTCGCCTACGCCAAAATGCAAAATGCAATTGGAGAAATATTTACTGCCCGCAAAAAAATGGACGGTGTACGTGCGGACAGATTCAATTTTCTTTAATTAAAAAATAAACCTTTGAAGAAATGTTCACCGCAGTCCGTGCAAAAAAAATATATATAAAAATACGGAAACGGAAGGATACACGAATTTTTTAAAATAAAATATAAATTGCATTTCTTGTTTTTCTACAACTTTTTCGCAACAATTAAGTAGAACGTTTCTGTCGTTAAAGTTTAATCCAGCGTCTATTCGCGTGTGCTTGCAGACAATCCTTCTCGGTGATAGCGGAGTCGGCAAGACCTCGTTATTGGTCCAGTTCGATACCGGAAGATTCCAGCCGGGAAACTTCGCGGCCACCGTGGGTATCGGTTTTACGGTAAGTAATACTGCACCGAGATATTTAATTAAAGCTTTCCAGCTCGATGAAACCGTGGAATGCAATGAAGACCCCTCAGTATTATTTTTCGAAGTTAAATTCAGAGCCTTCTATCTGCATTTAATTTTTATCTGCACCTCTTTTTTTTTTTTTTATTCGCTCTCGCAGTCCTATTACTGACCTGCCATCTTGGCCAGCTTGTAATTATTTTCAAGTCAATATTTAACATTTATATCGTATATTAAAGTTCTAATTATTTTTAGTAATCCACATATTAAACGTGTTTTTTAACGAAAAATTTAAAATAAAAGAAGGAATACCGGTATACGAGCTGGAAGGTATTAATGTGAACGTTTGTAGTTACATGTTCTTTGTCTGGTAGATTAATAATTGCTCGATACCAACACGTATCGAGCAGAATTACAATGTCGCCATACGTATCAACGTCTGACAATGTGAGCAACGTGTTTACGCACGAGTCCAATGGCCATGAGATGCATTCATATGCATTCTATGAAAACTTGATTGTCTCTGTGCGTTGTAACACGTTATAACGCGTAACAACGACTTGAAAGATTCCCAAATGCCCATAACAATATATATATATATAGTATCCAAATAAATAGTTGAAAGACAAAAGGAAATCTTAACACGATAATTAATTGATTTTTTAAATTGAATCAATTTAATTTTATTAATTTTTATGCGTGTGAAACCGAAATTCTTCTTATAAACTATAAGAAAACTATTGTCTACGATAAATTCTAATTACTTTAAGTGATTACATATTTTATTATCCGGGTTGTATCACGAATGCGAATTTTGTCTAACAGTGAGATATCGTCCGACGATATTTAGAGAGAGATTCTTAAGGCTGAGTTATATGCGTTTGTCTTTGAGTTCTTAACTTAAAGTAAACCTCGCATGAGCCGACAAGAACCAAAGGTAAACGTGCACCACTTGCGAGTCCTTGTCTGTATCTCGCCGCAGGTAACGTTGCCACTTTTATGCCTCAAACACCGGCGATACATCATGCGCTACCATACTCGCTCCATGAGCGGCTTAGCGATCCTCGCGAAGGTGAGGGAAGAAGAAGGCGTCGATGCCGTTCTCCGCATATACTGCAGACACCATGTAGATTCTGCACGCGTGCGTGTAAAACGTTGGCGTCGTTCACCGTCGCGGCGTCAAATGAATATTTATCGCATCCCCTTCAATCTTCCTGTCAGGAAGAAATTCGATTTATGATTACGTCACCGATTTGAAAAAGAGATAGAGAGAGAGAGAGAAAGAACGAGGAACCTCGCGGGGCTGTGCCGGTGAGAGAGCCATTTGCATTTGATATTTTCGCAGCCGGGCCGACGATTATCGGGTGGCACCAGCCTCGAAAAAGAGTCGTTCGAGCGAGGTAGGGGCTCCTCCCTTCTTTTTTTTATTCACCACTCGATTCCCCGATTACCCTCACGAGCTTTCACGAGTCACCGAAAAGATGAAGAGAGAGACAAAAAAAAAGGAGGGAGAAAAAGAGAGAAGGTGGAGGGAGCCGACAGGTCGGCGGGATTTACAGAGGCGTTTGTATTGAGGTTTTCAGGTGGTTGGTTCACCCGCCTTTGATAGAAACGCCAGCAGAGAGAGTCTTTGTGACTATATGCAATTACGGGGGAGGAAGCGCGTCGGTAGCGGCCGACTTGTGGAATCGTCCGGGGAGCCAGCTTCTGTCCGCGACCTTGACATTTATCAAGCGCACAGCACACGCGCCTGTCGGTCCGCGATCACTCATAATGCTTCATCGTCTCGACTCGATTATCCGAAAAATTGAACGCCACACGTCCACGCGAAGCGTCCCTCGTCGCGGCGGGAAGGCGCATTCCGCGCGAAAAGTGTGTTGTCCCTCTGTAAAAGAAAAGTTACGCTACGAAAGGATTTTCCGAATACAACGTTATTACATACGCAAGGGATTTGTATTCTTCGCCCGCTGAGGATCTCCGCCGCAGAATCGCGAAGCATAGAACGTCGCGTTGAATGTTGACCCGTTGATGATCACGGGGCATCGAGAGTCGCTGCACTTTCCAGTTACGGGAACACGTCTCTCGTGCCTCCTACTCCTCTTTCTCCTCCTCCTCCCCCTTTCGCGCTCGCACGCCACCGGCCGACCGTCGTTTCGCTAACAGTTTGTCGAGAAAGTTGAAATTGCTCTATCAAAACGATCGTCCCGCTGCGAATTTCTCCGGTAGCGCGAGAGAGTCTACTCTTAGACGGGCATGAAAGTTTCATTTCATTACGAGCCGTGGAAACGTCGCGCCGCCGACAGCCGCCGTACGGACGACTCGGAGAAATCGCACGCGCGATTTTCCCTCCCGAGAAAATAGTAATTAATATATTCGATTTAAAAAGCCCACGGGCGCGGGCTGAAACTGATCGCGCGAGTCGCGTTTCGCGCTGGTCGGAATAAAAGTATAACACCTGCGAACGAACTCGACGATATTGCTTACAATTATCTCTATGTTTATCGAGCTTTGGCGCAAATGGGATCGTTCTCTTCTCTCTCTCTCTCTTTCTCTCTTTTACATGCAGTTATACAAATTTTTTTATAAGTGGCTTTACGCAGTTGTATTTTAAGCCTATTACAGTTTACAAATGAGTACTCGCATAGGGATACACAGTTATGCGTGTATCTGTTTTAATTTAATATCTAATATGTGCTTTATAACAGCTTTAGCTTTGTGGAATGATCTTGTTATAAGAAAGGCAGAGGAAAGAAGGATAGAAGAGAGAGAGAGAGAGAAGTTGAATGTGTGTCCCGTAATCAGTACGGGAGTGTCTCTTTCTACAAATTTAATCCTCCCTGAAGAGGAGTCAATGGTCAGAGCTAATTAATTACTGCGAATTCCAGCTCAAGTTAAAGACCGTTATAGTTTATCAGCATCCACCCAACGAGAAAGAATCCGTACAGTGCTAATTAAACGCTTACGCGTACCGAACGTCCATCTTGTTAATTAATCTCGGCTCGGTCAATTAAGTTTATCTCACGAAGTCTCAACATTGTCTTTAATATGCACCGTGTACGGGCGTTATTACTTATAAATACGCACGAATACGCGATCATGCCTGTTAATTAGCTGCGCCTCGGCGGTGCCGAACGCTTGATAAAAATATTAATCGATGCATATCGGTCAGATGTGGGCACATGAAAATAATTAGTGTTGCGCTCGATTTTGGAATTAATCGGCTCTGCGCGATTCTCATTACGTAATTACGTCTGCATTTGATGATTATCCGCGATTGATGTGAATCTCGTTGAGTACGTATCGATAACGAATTTTATTCTATTACGTCATTTGCGTATTATTTAGCAGTTTGTGGACGAAAAAATTAAAATTTTCAATTTTTACATTTTGTTAAAATTTTGATTAACATCGCCACTTTAATCTCATTTTTATTTCCTGTTCTTCAAGAGCATATATATGAAATTCATCATAAATGTAGAGGAGAAATCAAATGAAAAAGTCGCAGCGTCTATGCGCTTTGCAATGACAGAGAGTAAAATGGATCGTGATCACATTCAAGCTTGCCAGCGCATAAAGCAGAGAATGTGGGAAAATGTTATACCGATCTTTGACAAGACTCCGCAAAGAGAAGACAAAGCATATGCTGGCGTCCGTTCTGCACATTGAGACCCTTAAAGCAAAAAGCTAAGAGAATCGAGGAGTTGCGAGCAGAGGGATGAATAAAGGAAGCTGAAGGAAGTCGTACGCGTGATATTGAAAAAAAAGCGATAGCCTCCTTTTAGATGCAAAGAATTGTAAGACGCCTCGGAGATATCTAAAGTGAGACCGTAGAAAGACTCGAATACGAATTAAGGATATATTTCCATTAACCAAATATTAAGTTCAATTTTTGAGATAGCAGGAATTTTGTTGTGAAAGGGATATATAGGAGTAACAAACGAATATTTGCAGTTATTTAAAACGAATGAAAATTCGATCACGGTTCATTGGGAATGAAACTATCGGAATGTACGGAAATGAATGGCAAAGATATGTCTGTCTGTTTTTTTCAAACGTATAATCCGTTTATTTCTAGACATCCGATTCCCAATACACTGTAGTTCGATTTTTTTTTTTAATGATCGTAAATATTCATTTCTTACTTTTTAAAAGAATAATTCGATTAGACAGTTTTTTCAATGTATTTACATCTTGTTATTTATTGAGAAAATGTACAACTTGTCTAATTCTCAAAGTAATTATATAGTTAGTTTGCTGATTATATTACTTTTGCGATTATTTAGTAACTGACCTCCATATATATTTTTTAGGTGTAGGTAAAATGATACGTTTAGATAAAGATACGATATAAATCAGAAAGGCGATTCCGGTAATATCGATTATGCATGGAAATTTACGTTTTATAACTTTCTTGATATCAATTCTACGGCATAATGTCAAGTTGCGTCGATAATCAACATTTCCGCGCGAAATAAGGAGTGAAAGGCGGGAGTAAAAGTAAGACTGATTATAATTTTAAGAGACGAGCAAGATGGAAGTAAGCGTACGTTTTCTTTCTCTCTCTTTCTCTCTCTCCTTTCTCTTTCTCGTCCTCTCTTTCTCTTTCTTTATTGTGTGCAACCGGAATATCGAGGGTTAAAGCAACGAGGGGAAGGTGAGCAATAAATCACTCGGGCCGACAGTGCCGAGTTAGGCTGCGCCACGTGACGAAGCAGATTCGGTCCTTCTGCTCCTTTTCCTTGCCTCAAGTTCCTCTCCTCGCCTCTCGAAGGAAAGTCCCGAGGCGAAACCGTACCGATTTCCAAGATATTTATCAAATTGCTTTGCGTATACTTAGAGATATCAATTTTGCCGTACTCGTTAAAGTTTTCTCATTTTTCATCGAACACTTAAAAGAGAGAGTGGCGCTGCGAATGGAAATAATTTTTCATCGTGTACTGTTTAGTATGTTATATTATACACAGAATATATAATGCGATGAGAGTAAGAGAAGAGGCGAGAGGTAAAATACCTGTTTAAAAGTCTATTTATCTACACGGAGAGAATTTTCTCTTAAAATTTATCCTCAAAATCTGGTAATCATGAGAGAATGTGTGACCTCGAGGAATTTTACTATACTTTTTAGTAAAATTTACTAAAAGTATAGTAAGTTTTACTAAAAAATATAGTAAAATTGCACGAGGTCACACATTATCTTACAGTCACCAGATTTTGAGGGTAAATTTTAAGAGAAAATTCTCTCCGTGTAAAAACCTGTTCATTTATGACGCTAAATATGAGGGGACCCTTATACAAGTTACTACGTAATCTAAAGTAACTGCAACGTGCGCGGTCCTATCCTAGCCCCTTTTCTGAATTCTCCCAGTAACGAAGTTTATACTGGGCCGAGACAGTACTTGCACGGAGATCGAAGGAAATTTTCAATTCGCTTTACGACATCGTGGCGATATGATTATGGAGCGAGTCGAGGATCGCTCGCATGCTCGGCGACGGTCGTAAAGAAGATTTTAATTACACGCAACCTCTCTTCTCTCTCGCCGATCTGTTTCAGCCGAGCTGCACCTGCGGGTCTCTCCGCGTTACGATCGCGCGCGCGTCGGCATTTACGATGGGGGAAAAACGATACGAATCGTGCGCGCGGCGCGAGAAAAGCGAGAGGGAAGAGAGGGAGACGTGCGTCGGGAGTTCACGTCGTGTGACGCGTGCTCGCCGCGCTTAATTAGATCGGACGTTGATTAACTGCGCTCGTGACATGTCAATAAAATCATTCCGAATAACAAAATCCCCGGCACGATTATGAAGAGTCGCGTCAAATGGATATCGAAACCATGGAGTAACCACGCGTGGAATTTTCACCCCGGCGGGGAGAAATATCTGTGTGCGCTCCTCCGCTGGGAAGGGTGTGCTCGTTACGACAGCGACGACCACTCGTTTCATGTCGTTTCGTGCGGTCGGAATAATTCACTCCGCGCGTTTAATCGCGACCGTACGTACAAAGAGCGATACATTCGTCCACCTCGTGTCCGAATTTCACGGATTAATTGCATCCCGTCTCATTATTCTCCGGATTCGTAATAATCCGTCTCGGTTGCCGCTATGCGCGGATGAATCCGCTGTGGTCAGATTTATCGTCGATGTACGTACATACGCGCGTTTCTGGTCGGCGATGTTTACCCTCCGCTTGATCCGCTTCCGCTCCCGGATCCGGCTGCGCGGATCTATTTCTCTCGCAACGTATACGGCGCGAGGCGGATCTTTGCCGTTCGCTTTCTCCTACGCGATGGCTCCAAAGCGCGATTTATCGGCGGTGTCTCTCCTCACTGCGGTGGCTTCCCGGAGCGCTTCTGCTGCAAGAGAAAGAGAGAGAGAGAGAGAGAAGGATCGTCGAAGTATTCAAACGCGCGTGGTTTGCGTAGTCAGTGAGGATTCCGTCGAGACGATTCCGGACGGTGCCCGGTGTTGCTCGAATCGTTTCGGATCTTTTGCTCGTGCATGTATACCAGCGGTATACGAAAGAGGCTTGGACGTTATTCTGGTCACGAACTCGGACCTCCCCCCCCCCTCCCTCTCCTCTTCTCGCTCTCCGTTCTTCTTGCTCCACTCCGCCTCTTCGCTCGTGTTCCTCCACTTCTTCTTCTTCTTCTTCTTCTTCCGCTGATGCTGCCTCGTCGTAAAGCTTCCTTGCGCCGCTTATCAATATGTATGCCGATTATTTGCTTCGTCGAAATATCGATGCGCGTCGAGAAAAACTTCCCGACTTGTCTATCCGTTGCTACTTCATCGCTGAACGAGCGGCTGTTTAAGAAAAGAAGGATAATGAAATGAAAGAGGGAGAAAGAAGGAGAAGAAACCCGCCGGATTCGGGGCGATCGAAGTGTCGGGTTCGAGTTTTCTTGGAAGGATTAATGTCTTGTTTACGGTTGATTTGGTAACGAGGCGCGGCACTTTTGAACAATGCCGCACGGTCTGTAACGTGTCTACGTCTCGTTTTAAGGAGGGGGATACGCGAATTGCAATTTTTTTTTTTGAGACAAGGTGATTATTGCATTCAACGTAATCCCTCGAAGGCCAGTGTCGGTCGCCCGATGCAGACAGAGCATTTCGCGTACGCATTTCTCATCGGTTTTCTTATCGGCGCGATCATTTAGCTTCCCATAAATCAACGCGAATATAGCGAATTCGCGCGAATGCCCGCCGGTCGGCGATATCGAATTACTCTCTCAGGCGGCGCGGGCGCGATAAATTGCACCAGGGATTAATACCACATCTGCCTGTTGCTCCGCTCCGTGTAATCTAATCGAGGCCGAATGTAAACTACATTCGCCGGAAGATCGCGCGGGTCCGTACACGCGCGACGCGGCCGCGCACGGGCGTCGCGGCAACATTTGTCGTTGATTATTGGTTTTCGATATTGTTGCCGCTGTGTGTACGCGCGCGCGCGCGCGTGTTTCCGAAGCGTGTCAACCGCGCGCTTTCCCTCGAAAATAATCGGCCACGTGCGGCCGCACGGTCGGATCGATTAGAGGGATTAAATTAGTGCCGCGTGTGTTGCTCGAGGCGCGGTTCTGTTGTTTGACGTGCGATTTCGTCGCGCAATGCACACGAATTTCCGCGCATGTTTGCAGATTGCCCTCCTCCCCCCCGCCAGTCGATGTTTGATCGAAGTTAATATTTCACTTTGACCTCTCGCACGCCATTCGCTATTGCGCGCTTTGTTTTTTACGGGAGAATGTTCGTTTTTCCAGCATTGATAGGAAAACGAGCGGATTTTTGATCGCGAGCGATCGCGAAAGCTCCTTTTTTTCTCCTTTTTCTCCTTTTTCCTCGTTAAACTCATCGAATGCCTCTCGTTTATGACATAGTTTCCGCTGTGGTCTCTACGTGCTTATATTCGTCGGCTTTGGCTCCCCTTCTCGGCTCTCGTTTAAAGTTCTCATTTAAAATCCCGTTACGTGTGTTTACCTTTCATTATCGCGCGGCTGGACGACCGCGAGAAGATGATTGTGCAAACCGGAGGCGACTGTTCAGGCGACTGTTTCGAAGGCGACTTCCTCCCACTCCGTCGGATCCTACGGGTTCACGCGTAAGGCCCATCTCGCTGTCCTATCCCCTCGCTCGGACCAACGATGAAAAGGTCAGGCGTGAACAGTCGGCACGGCCCACGCCCTTAAATACTTTGTACTTCTGCCATTTTGAAAGCCGAGCGAGAAAGGAGAGACCGAGCGGGAATGGAAGATCCCGTGCGCGGGTCCCGTGTCAGAAAGACATCTGACATCTGCCGACAAGGGGTTGGCACAAACGAAGTCATCTGACCGCTCGCGGTGTGCAAATAGCCGCTCTCTCTCTTTCTCTCTCTCTTTCTCTTTTATTTCCCTTCCCGCGTCCCCTCTTCCTCTCGCTAAGAAAAAAGTGGCTTCGCTCGTTCCCCCTCGTATCCCCGTCGTGATAAAGCAACACACTTTCGTTTATATGGCTGGAGGGCGCCCCTATATGTTTTCCGCATCCTGAGTTCCATGTTGTTAGGGACGTGGAAGGGGACGGGATCTCGGTGGGGAACTCTTTCGGTAGCGATGGATTGAAGTCGGCCGTGATAGACCGGTCACAAATACAATTGTGCTCTAATGACAATAACGTCCGTTAATGAAGTTTCAGTTTTTCTGCGAGACCATCGCATTGCTTCTTTGTTGAAAGCGAAAATTTTTTTAGTAGCGGAGGCCAACGTATCGCGTCGCGTTTACAACTGGTTTTCTCTGGTTTGCCGTTTTATTATTTTAACACCGACCAGTTGTGTGCAGCTAGTGCAGCGGTTGGCATTTAGTTAACCTTTCGTTCGTTGAAATCAACAACCTTCAGTCTATCGTGTCGACTAATACGCCACGTCGACGTATCGCGCGTTCTACCCTGCCGGATTTATGCCTTATTAATTTTTTTTAGCTGATGACACTGTCTTGTCTTTTCATACGCATTACTGCGTCATTGCTATCGCTAACCGGGGGTTGAGCTAATAAACTCCGGCCTCCGGGATTCCCCTCGCAGTGGGATGCCCGACTTTGCCCACTTCGTTTCTTTTCTCTGTGCGTGTACCTGTGTGTGCATCTGTGTGATGCACGTATATTTAAACACCTACACATATATGACAAAAAGAAGAGTCGGAGAGAAAGGGGAAGAAAAAGCGCGTATATTAAAAGCCCTGATGGCGTATCCCCCGTGGACACGTTTACTGAGATTTCCGTGACAAAAATTCGAAGCTGCATAAGCTGCTTAATAACTTAAATTAAAACATATAACAATAGAATGACGACAAGAGAAGAAAAACGTAATGAGAAAGATGCTATTTAATTTTCTTCTAAATAAAATGAGAAAGAAAGGTGAAAACACAAAAAGGTTCACTTGTAAGTCTACATAGGACGTGAAGATATATGAAGACGCTAATCAAAGCCTAATTAATCGTTTTAACTGGCATTTAATAATCTTAATTACACACGGTGAATAATGACGTACCTGACGCGAGATACGGTTATTCGCTTCGTAACAAATGGAAGTAAAAAGAGCGAGGGATTTAATGATGGAAATGTCAGGTTGCGTATTGCGTGCGGTAGATTGATGCAAGACGTACAAAACCGGAGCGATCTAGGGGCTGTCAAATGCATAATTTGCGAAACTGCGAGGTTCTGCTTAATGCAGAAATTAAGTCATGGAAATTTGCGGCGCGCAATGCGCCGCCAAGTTGTTAGTTGCACCCAGGTGGAAAAGTCGAACTTATGCCGGATCTCACAAACGGCGCGATACCGTACCAATTAAAAATGACGAGTAATATCAGTACTGACCGTCAGTACCTCGTCAATCATCGGCATAATACTGGCACACTACAAACTCCCAGTGTTAGCTACCAACTTGCTCAAGAATTATGCCGACGGTCGGCAGGGTACTGGTTTAGTATTGGCACAATACAGACTTCGAGTGTTGGTTATCAACCTACTCAGAAGTTATGCCGAGAGCTGGCGCGGTACTGGCTTAGTACTGACATAGAATAGACTTCGAGCATTGATTATCATCTGTTAGGAATTGCATCGAGACCCGAGACGTTGATATTACGATATATAAAAGATTATTTTTAAGTTCATAAAAGTATAAGAATATATTAAGAGGTTTTATCACTCCACAGTGATAAGACCTTTAAATATATTCTTATACTTTTATAAACTTAAAAATAATCCTGTAAAATTATTTTTAAAAAATTTAAAATACTTTGCCAGAGGAGTACTTGAGCAAATTTATAAGTACATTTGGTTAGTTCGTGTATATAATAAGTCGTTCCTAATTTAGTTGCATTCTGTTTATGTATATATATGTTTTGTTTACTCGCGCGAATGTTGATCGAAAGCGGGCTTAAATAATCGATTATATCGACTCACCAAGCGGTGCTGCCACCGCATCGATCAACAATCGCTACTTGTCGGGTGGATTCTCGCTTCTCCTGTAACTTCGTTACAGCAAGAGGGGATAGACTCATTCCAACAGTCCACGAGAACGGTCGGAATCGCACCACGATCATAGCGCGTGTTCTTGGATTTTGCTTGCTCCACTTTCCTACGCATGTGCTTAATTTTCCTGCTTGCACTTCTACTTGTTCTGATTTGCGCCTGCATTCTGGACGTAGCCGAACAATCTTCCAGGTGTCCCCACGTGCCGGACACGGGATCTCCTGCAGCGGCGGAAGGACGAGGGCGGAGCGGCAACGTGCGGCGAGTCGAATACCTTTACATGGTTTTCTCTTCTCTTACTTGCATGATCAAACGCTTTCGCTTTTTCTCATCACTTCGCGCCACTCGCGTTTATTCTCGCACGCTACTCGCGGAGAGCTCAAACCCTCGGGGTGCTCTTCTCTTTACCGATCATATACAGTCCACCAAATTGACCAAATCGCCTTTTCGCCACCCGGGAGACGGTACGGAATCGCCCCCCCCCCTCCCGACCAAACAAAAAATTTCTTATTATTTTAACAAAAAACACAGATAAATAAATAATAGTTAGCTCAACCAGCAATTTTACTTAAAATAATTAGCTTTTGTAATGTAGCTGAAAATTCTAATTAAATAACAAAGAAGAATCGAGTAAGTCATTATTTAACTGTTCAATTTTTTGTTGATTGGTTTTTTATTTCATTAATATTTTTAAAAGTATTTATGCAACATTCTAGGGAAGATTGTAGCAAAATTAAATAGTAAATTGAACTATAAGCGAAAAAGAAGAAATGAAGTTATATTAAATAAAAATCAATTTTAAGGACAAATAAATAAATTTTGTCCAAATTTTTTTAAATTATAAGAATAAAAGTCTTCAAATTAGGAAAAATATAGTGTCATAAAATTACGTGAATATAAATTTTAGATTTAAAGAAGAGCACCTCTGCAGTCCCGTACTTATTTGCTCATTTGTACTTCTCTTATAACTTTTCTTTTTTTTGTATCTTGATTTTTTCTGTCCGAAGTAAAACCTGTATCATTGTTTCTTTTAGAAACAGAGGAAGTCACTGATACGTTATCATCACTACATGATGTATCTGATGTATCTGAAATTAAAGGCATTAGATTTTTATTTTATTTCTATTAATTTAAAGTTTCAACTCAAATTAAGTAATAATTTTGAAACAATTAATTTTAAATATCATAAATTCACATTATTAGTAATTTTAAAGAGGAATAAAGATATTATTTTTGTTACGATACCATAACATTCACTTTCGGATTTTGATCCTTCTCTCAAATTTTTTGTTAGGTCCTCTATTGCTAAATTTTTGGAAGATTCAGAACCAGACTTTGCGTTCGGACTTTTGGTAGCTATCATTAATTTATTAATGATTTTAACAAAAACATAATATTATTAAATTGTTTAAATTATTTCTGATATTACAAATGCTATAAAATTTTGCATTTTATTTACTTTGCACTTCTCTTAAATTTAATTGAAAGGCAGGAATAGCTTCTAAAACTTCTTTAGTTTCATTTTCTCGCAGTATTATTGGTATTTCAGATTGGTCAGCATTATCTTTTTTCTTGCTATTTTTGTCGTCTGAGCATATATATATATATATATATATATATATATATATACAATTTTATAAAAATATTAAATATAAAATTGTAATACAAACCATGTGGTTTTAGGCAGAATATTACAGATGTATATCTCCGAGTGTTTACGTCGAGATACGCTAGTGTAAGGGGAGCTTCTTAAGCTTGCATTGTCGAATGTTGTTAGGTGAAAACGCGGCGAGGAGTAAGGAGAATACCGGAGATTGGCATCCGATAGTATTGGTTTCTCGAAGCATTTGAACCTAATTTCTATTGGCGCGTTTGAAGCGGGCTTAATGTTAGTAGGACAGTACAAGAGCCCGTTCGCTTGCTATGCTTCATTGCCATTGTACTGGACGCTGTTTGGGACATCGCGTGCAATAATTGTCGGACTTAAGGATGTATGTATTAATACACGCGCCTGACCTGACATTACGTAGCAATACGACGCATAATTGCCGACCCTATCGTCACGATGCGTACGACAATTGCCGGCTGTGTGTATGAGTAATCGCCTTGAGATAATAAATTAAAGCTTGTATAAATAGAGTTGCATAAACGTGGCTGCAGCTGTCGAGGTGCCCTATAAATTTCAGTCTCTATCTGTTTATGAACGAGTTGCATGTGGAGTCGGTAGGTAGATTTGCATTGTAAAGTGTAAGCAAAATTTAGCAGTAAGCTACAGTTCAGTGTTTACATGCAAGTTGAGTTTGAAAGTGGAATTAATGGAGATTTTCTGATTATTAATATCGGATTTATTTTATTAATAATTTATTATGTTTATAAACGGTATATTAGACGATACTTTAAATAAAGTTGTTATTTACAATCTCTACATGGAGAAAATTTTATAATAAAAATTGCTATGTACGATAGTTATAAGTCACGAGCTATAAAAAGAAATTTCAGAGAATTATACCGTAAGTAGTGTAACTATTATGGTAAATTGATGAATGAAAACCATAGTAAAAATTTTTATAATTTCTTCCTTGGTCCGCGCTTATTATTTTCTCTAGTAATTTTTATTATAAAATTCTATCCGTGTACGCATAATTCAACATTTATTAGTACAGTTGCATATTTAATCTATTTATAAAATAAATTTATAGTTGCAATAGGATTTATTTCTTTGTCAACAATATAACATTGCATTATTTAACAAACGTTGTTAGTCATCATCTTGTAATCAGCGGACCGTTCTCAATAAACAAAAGGTGGTCAAATCCGACAAGAACAAAAGAATCACTGCATACGTATCCACTACGAATGTGTGCGTACTGCGGAAAGGGAGATCATCCTATTTACAGATGCCCTGCGTACTTGGAGTTAGAAGTGGACAAGCGTATAATCGAAGCCAAGTCGCGTAGATTATGCCTAAATTACTTGAGGGTTGCATCTCATCAGGCTAAGCAATGTGGTTCAGGAGCTTGTAAAAAGTGCAGTAAACGTCATAACACATTGCTTCATTTGGACTAAGGCGCCAAGCAATCTGAATCAGATACGAAAACAACTACTCCGGATGAGAAATAAGCAGTACCTACAAGTGTAAATCACGCGACAGTCAGCCGTGATAGACAGGTAATCCTTGCGACAGCAATAGTTAACGTTCTAGATGCAAGAGGCATGCAAAGGCCTTGTCGAGCATTACTGGATAACGGATCTCAATCTTGTTTTATCACAAGCAAGTGTGTTAAAAAATTGGGTATCAAAATATATCCTACAAATATACCAATCTTCGGCGTGGGTGAATTGTCAACACAAACGCGAAGGCTAGCAAAGGTGACACTGCAGTCAAGAATCAGCGGTTTTCAAACCAATCTCGATTGTCTAATAGTTGAGAGAATAACTCAAGCTCTTCCAGTTAATCATCTCAATGTTCGTGAATTACAGATTCCAGATGGAATTACATTGGCAGATCCTGACTTCAATTGTCCATCGGACGTGGATCTACTGCTCGGCGCGGAAATCTTCCCGGATTTGCTGTGCATCGGAAATATTAAGCTATCAAACGATCAACCGGTCTGGCAGAAAACATTGCTTGGATCGATTGTTTCCGGCAACTTTATGAGTCAAGAGCAGCCTAGAAGTGCCACGATATGCAATTTATCGATCAATGAGTAGCAGCTCAATTCAAATTTATCACGCAAATTGAGCGAACAGAGAGGCAGAATACACGAACGCCTGAAGAACGCATTTGCGAAGGACATTTTGCGCAGACCTATGAGCGCAACTCAGAAGGTAGAGTCATTGTAACTCTACCAACAAGACCAGAGATACTACAGCAACTAGGTGAGTCAAGGAATATAGCACTCAGCAGATTCAAGATGTTAGAGCGAAAGCTCAATCGACAACCTGAGTTGAAAAGAGAGTATGTTGCCTTTATACACGAATATTTGAGCTTGCGGCATATGAGAGAGCTTCAATCGGATACAGCATCAATTCGGGCCGCAGGAGCGCATTATTATCTGCCTCATCACTGCGTGATAAAGGATACGAGCAGTACCACATGACTCAGAGTCGTTTTCGACGCATTAAGTCAGACAACAAGTGGAACTTTGCTAAACGACGCATTAATGGTTGGCCCAGTTTTACAGCAAGAACTATTCTGTATACTTCTTCGATTTAGAAGCTTTGAGTACGCCTTGACAGCAGATATTGCCAAGATGTATAGGCAGGTGGTGGTAAATGAGGCTCAAATTCCACTACAGCGCATTCTATGGCGAGATCAATCCACAGAAGACATACGAGTTGTTGACATTAACATACGGAATGGCACCGGCTTCATTTTTGGCCACGAAGACAATTCGAGCTCCATGGATTCTGCGACGCAAGCGAGCGGGCATACGGGGCCTGCATTTATGTACGAAGTATTGCTTTGAATGGATTCATTAAAACGCATTTGCTGTGCTCCAAATCTCGAATCGCTCCTGTCAGAGCAATTTCAATCCCACGACTGGAATTATGTGGAGCGGAACTGCTTGCGCAACTCATGGATAAGGTCAAACATGCATTGGAGATCGACATTAAGAAATGCTACTATTGGATAGATTCTTTAATAGTGCTACATTGGATAAAGGCTACTAATAAAAGGTTACCTGTCTTTGTAGCACACAGAGTCGGCGAAGTACAAGAATTGAGCGCCGTCGGCAATTGGAATCACGTAGGAACCAAAGAAAATCCAGCCGACTTAGTATCGAGAGGCGTAAATCCACAAGAATTGGCTAATTCACAACTATGGTGGAGCGGATCTGTATGGATGCAGCAAGATATTATCATCCATCCCCCTTTGGAAGCTATCTACGTAGAAGAGAGTCAGTTAGGCGAGACTGATAAATCAGCAGTCATATCGATGCCTATACAAACAAATATAGACCCCTTTGACAAATTCTCAAGTTTCAATAAGTTGCTGAGAGTCACTGCTAGGTGCATACGCTTTGCACGTGTTTGTAAAAGGGAACATAAGTCTAAAGCCTCAGATCCATTATCAAGCGAAGAGTTGGAATACGCTAGAAAAAGCCTCATTCGGAAAGAGCAACGAGCAGCTTTCGGTCAAGAATTGAGGGCTCTGAAAAACCGCGTTGAGATTTCATCTACAAGCAGCATAAGAGCAATAGCTCCTTTCTTTGATAAAGGTGGCATCTTGCGGGTCGGTGGTAGATTAAAGCATTCGGAACTTCAGCCTGATACTAAACATCCGATCTTACTACCTCATCACGCAAGACTAACGGAGTTAGTCATTCAACATGAGCACAAGAAGAATTTTCATTCTGGACTTGAAGCAACTCTCGCCGCTATACGACTGCGGTACTGGCCGATTAAGGCGCGCGGTACTATCAAAAGATTGCTTCGCCAATGCATCACTTGTTTCAAGAATCGACCCCGCATGTCAGAACAAATCATGGGCAACCTTCCATCGCACAGAGTGACGATCACGAGGCCATTCAACAATACTGGCATTGACTTTTGCGGGCCAATATATGTCCGTGAAGGAAAACGCAAAAACAGCAAGCATGTTAAAACATACATTGCAGTCTTTGTATGTATGTCCACGAAGGCTACACTTAGAGGTCGTGTTCGATTTAGGCATAGAAGCTTTTCTCAATGCTCTCAAGCGATTCATCGGTCGCAGAGGAAAGCCGAGTAATATTATCTCAGATAATGGCAAAAACTTCGTCGGAGCCGATTGCGAATTGGAAGACCTCAGGAAGCTCTTCAACCAGGAGGAGCATCAGATAATCGCAAGATAATTGATACAACGGCCAACGGAGGAATAAAATGGCATTTTATTCCACCTCGCTCACCGCATTTCGGCGGCCTGTGGGAGGCTACTGTTAAAGTCTTCAAAAATCATTTCTACAAAGTAGCGTCACAAGCAGCTCTAACGTTCGAAGAGACCTCCACGCTTGTTACGCAAATAGAGGCGATTCTTAATTCGAGACCATTATGCTACTCTCTCATCAGACCCTAACGATCTGAATTATTTGTCTTTAGGTCATTTTCTAATAGACAGCTCGCTAATCTCATATCCTGAACCAGACATAACGCAGGTCCAAGTAAATCAACTGTCGAGATGGCAACGATTGGAACAAATACGCCAACACTTTTGGAAGCGCTGGTCATGTATACGCTCGAGTATTTGTCGCAATTGCAGAGGCGTTTGAAATGGCATGTTAATCGTGGTGAGCAACTCAAAGTTGGTCAGCTGGTACTATGCAAGGAGGATGGATTACCGCCCTTAAAATGGGTACTCGGCAGAGTACAGGAAATCTACCCCGGCGACGATCATGTCATCAGGACTGCGGTTGTTAAGACAGCTAAAGGAAATTTTAAAAGACTTGCTGTAAAATTAAGCATACTACCTATTGAGTATTCAACGAACATTGTAGAGACAGATATTTCTTAAGTTATATACTATTACCAGTTCTTGTTAATTGATACATTAAGGTTGATATCCACAAGATATCAAGGCGTGCGGTATGTTAGTGTAATATATACATTAAGTAATTTTGATCACATTAATTTTGTTCGGTTTCATATATAGTTAACTTTTGTCTTCAAATGCTTTGACGCTTGTCATATAGGTGGAGTTAGTTCGGTTTGGTTCGTTGACCGAGTAAGTACGCGTGCGGACTTTGTATTTTATGTATCCGAAACTTTAATACACAAATTAATAAAAATCAAATTTACAACTGTTCAATTAATACGTGCCAAGCACCGGTTCTCTCATGAGGACACAACAAACGTGTACGTAATTTTTATATAAATATTATCTTTAAGATTTTAATGTAATATATTTTAAGCAATAGGAATAATGTCAAATTCGAGCCGAAACAAGATCTTAGTGTGTAAGATCTGATACTGTAAATTCTAGCTCTTGGTGAGAAAATTGAAGATTTATTTTTATCGTGATTTTTTTCTATTGCGGATCGGAGAAAATAATTTCTACGATGGCGACACGCTTACAGCTCAGAGTTAGCTCGTTAATATTACCGCGCGAGTAAATTGAGGGTTTATTTCATTCGTCGACCATGGCAGACAACCACCTTGGTTATTAACGACTAAAGTACAAATGTATCGGGTACGCACGACGGAGAATTAGGAGTGATTAGAGGTTGACGTGATCTATTCCCGTTGGTATCTGTCTTATTAAACAACGCGTGTTTAATAAGCTTGGCCCAGTGTATGATAAATGCGACCAATTTGCAACAATATGCTGTGAGAGAAACTATGAACTGAACTTCAATGTTTGCGGTAAACGAACGCGTATAACATATACCTGTAGTCTGATTAATTTTTATAATGCCACAAAGAGACCATATTAACTTTGTACCATTAATAATGAATAGTGTTAATGTTCCAGATGTGTTTCTGCCAAGAAATATTTCAGGAATTATTTTTCACTATATCATAATAAACATCGCCATAATAAACCCCGCCCGGCGCGAATCCGCAGCCTGTGACGGGGGAGGGACGCTGCTATCCGTGGCAGCGAATCTACCACGTCACAGCGTATAACAATATATTGTAGAATAAATAACAGCTAATACATTTATTCCTTTTATTATTAGCGATTTATTTCTATTAATTTTCAATTCATATTAAAACAATTTATAAAATTTACAAAAGATTACACATCTATACAATTACAAATCATGTCACGCAAAGAGAGAAAGAGAGAGAACCTTTCGAAAATATATTCGAATCCTAACAATCCTTAAATAATGTTCACTTTGTAATGACGGATTGCAATAATTGAAACGAAATTGTACACATTCGTACGATTATGATTGCCATTATTGATATTCAGCTATGCAGCTCATTTATTTAACGAGAAAATACAGCTATTGATTGTAAATACCGCAACATATATAATTCATGCTCTGCTAATGACATTGCTTTCGGAAAATGATGACCAATATTGTCGCAGTCAGACAAATTCCGTCATAATTTTTATCAAAAATAGTTTCTTTTTTATGGGTGATATTTCAACCTACAAATATTTGCAAAGTAAATGAAACGCAAAACTGGCTATTAACTTTCTACGAAATTTATATATGAAATATCTAAAAACTCAAGAGCTGTTCAAATATTTTTCAAATCGGACGAAAAATATATCGAATTCGAATAATATACTTTTATTAAAAATACGCTTGTCGAGAATAATACGTATATGAACACAAAATGTTTAATTATTCTATTAATAGAATAAATGGCTAACATTTAACAGATAATAACAAATGAGTCATTTCTTTATGTAGGATCGGGACTTTTTTAATTTCAATATAAATTGAAACGTATTTTTCGCATGTATGCCAACAAACGGCATACATTTAATTAATCAATATCTGAAGTAACGCTTGGACAGAGCGGGATAGCGGGGCGCCGAACGAACGGAGATCTTGAACCCTCGTAAATGCGATAGATCGGCGCGACGGAAATCTTGCCGAGTGTGGTATTCACACTCTTCCGGAGCGGAGATCTTGAGCGCGTACGACGAAGGTTTCGCGGATCGCAAGAGGGTGTCGCGACCGCGAGCCACCGCTATCACGCGCGTCACCAACACTATGATTGATCGTGAGTTATCACAAATAATTGTTTTAAATTAGAATTTAAATCGTCCGATAGACAGAGAATGCACGGATGCACCGCGAAACAATACGTGTTATTGTTTGCGATAAGAAATATTGAGCGGGTGCTCAAGAGAGGCAGAAGCGCACGACTGACTTGCGGGCGAACGCTTACACGAAAATCCCGGCGAACCGGCGGGATCGTAGTACAAGCTTATTGGCTAAGAGCGATCAGTCGACAGCTTTTCACGTGTTCGCACCCGGGAAGCGCTGGCTCGAGGCACGCGCATCTCGCATGTCAAGCAACAGCTGATCGCAGCGGCTCGACACCGAAGGCTCGCCCGATACGAGCAATAGAATCACGAATATCAAATTTAAAATGTTAGGTGCGCAACTTAATTCTTGTCTTTTTCATAAAATATACACAGAACACTTATTCAAAAAAAAAATCATGGACCATCTTATCTAAATTGTGAGAGAAAGATAGTCATAATATTTATTTAAAAAATAGAAAAGGAAGTAAAACATATAGTTACATATTACAATTTACATATCTTTTATGTGTCTAACGTTAATTGTGACAGCTCAATTATAATTTATTCGACTTTGTGGAAATTTTTAATGAACACTTGATAAACTTTGCAGGCAGTCAAAAGTGAAACGTAATGTAATATCCACAATATTATTATTTCAAATAGTATACGCACCTAAACTACAGTAATTATCGATTTTTTTTTAATAATACAAGAATTTAATATTATAAGAACATATTATTTAGCAGTTGTTTGAGAAATTATAGCATTGGCCATCTTCATATGGTTATTATACTCTAATTTATTCTAGTACTAATCTAACTAATAGTGAAGAAATTTTTCTTTCTTTTTAAAAAATAGATAAATGAATAAAAATTTTACATTTGCAATATAATCGATGACAATTTAAACATCTTTAAATATTTAGAAAATTGCCAAAAATATTTTTTTGGAAGCCTGCTTTAGTTGTAATCACAGATTCTATTATACGAGCTAGTACCAGGTGGTCCACAAGATTCCTATTGAAAAAACTAATCGAAGCATCTCAGGTGTTTCTAAGAACGCGAAACGAGTTGTCTAAATAAAGGGTCGATTCATCCCTATGTGGTGATTTATCTTATCTACGATACCTCACGATACATTATCCACACTGAGAAAAAAATTTCTTTTAATCAAGAAAATGCATTTTCCTGAAATAGAATTCTTTGATGCAAACAAATATTTTTTTACAGCAACAAAACAATGTATGCTAGCAAATAAATATTTTATTCTTTTAAGTAAATCATTTCGTACATTTTTGATTTTGTTCCTCTAAGTAATGATTTAATGACATCAATAGGTATCATTATTAAACTGAAATAAATCATTTCTTTGTAATAAGAAAACCGAGTTTCTTAAATGTATTTAAAGAAATTTTTTTCTCAGTGCATGAAATTGCTAGATAAAATACGCGAAGCGATAAATTTTTTCTTTTTCTTTTCATCATTATTTAACTACTGTTGAATAATGTTACATCGTACATGTTGTGTCGTTATTAAAATAATACGAGCATACTTGTTTTACAATTATTTATTGAAACATTTATAACGTGCAAATATCGTTCTCGATGATAAATTAATAACTAATTTCTCCTTAATTACGGATTTACGACTGCAGATAATGCATTAATCATCATGCTACGCAGCACGCTTAATCTCCCATGAAAGCCAATAAACCGCGATTCCGCGAGGATCGATGGAGAAACGTACGTGCGTGCGTGCTAATCGTGTCAAGTACGCAGTGATCGCAAGGTCGAAGCCTAACCGATCGCGTGACAATGACGTGCGGGATCGATCAAAGGAGCTCTCCTCTCATACCTGTCATTTTCTGACCACTCTTGAGAGGCACTTGACATCTTCAAAAGATCGATCTCAAGAGGACTTACCATCTACCGAAATGGTCGAAGCTTTGCTGAAATGGCTGTGACAATCCTTTCGGCTATTTTTTTCTATCATCCGTCGTTCGATTTTTCAAGGGTTCTTACAGATTATCCCTGGTTATTTTCCTCACCTCGTCTTTATGTTTGAATAAACAAGAAAAATCTGAGTAATTGATTTTATACAGTTCTTTTGGTATATGTATTTTGAATGGATATAGTTTTCTCTCTGCAGGGATTATTTTGGGATAAAGATCTCTCGAATTGTATTTTACCTCTATTTTCGACCTCAATTAAATCTTTTACATTTCTTAAAAATACTTTAAACATTCAAGATCTCTTGGAATATATTTGTCTAATTTACTACAATAAGATCTATGAAAATTTTTTAAAAGTTTTGTGTTAAAATTCCCTTTTAGCTTCAAAATAAGAAACTTTTCGATTATATCATTTTGAAATACAGAGCAAGAACTCAAAAGATCTAATTGAGATTGGAAGTAGAATTAAAATTTTGTGCTACACGCGGCTCATGACAAATCAATTTAAACATTTTTATTTGAAGATAAAAATCTTTGCGTTTTAGTATTAAAAAACTTATAATAAAAAAATAATGTAGTTCAAGTAGTTACTTTAGTTTTAAGTCATTTAACATTAGAATCGCAACAAGTTTCTTCTTCTCGTTACTTCGGTATCATCATTATGCATCGCATAACAAAAACATGAATTCGCGAGATCATAAGAATCATCGCGAAATACTTGCATCCGGAGTAATCCAGATGGAAATAAATTGAAGATGGAATCGTAAAGTTTACCGATACCCACAGCATACCCTCAACTACAGCTATAACAACTCGGGTTTACCGCCTGAAAAAAAAAAGAAATCCGGTTTCATTGTCGCCTCGAGGCCGTCTGAAGAATAGGGCCCGGGGTATCTTCCCGCCGCTGCAAAACCACCCCGATATCTCATAATCCTCGTCAGTCCCTTCCCCTTCGAGGTATCATTTTCTCAAAATCCATGTCACGAGGTTACGATAATCCAGATATCACGGCGCGGTCGCAAACTCGTTGCGACTCGAGATTCCTCTCGCCAAGAGTCTCTCTCCCTTCTCCCTCTTCCCCCCCCCCCGTTTGTCCCGCGGCGCTCATCGATCTACATCGATCGCTTGTCCCGATCCCGGCGTGTCCTGCCGTGTGCGATTCCGTGCAGGCCGCCCGCGGGATCCAAAACCTGTTGCCACGAGGCGCCCGGTGTGGCGCGTGCGCTCGCGAGGATGCGTCGGGACGGGACGAAAGGGATGAACGGGGCGGGGGGGAGGCGGGAAGGGATGAATCGCACGCGTGTCGTCATGGGAACGTGAGCGGTTCCTGGCTGGCGAGCGCAGAGACTGCCGAGACACTCTTGTTGCCTGCGTGGGTGAGCGGCGGAACGGGTGCGGAGACGGAATCTCTCCCTCCCCTTCCCCTGCCTCCCCCCCCCGGAGGGACGTCAGGTGCCCGGCGCGAGCTATAGGGGGGGTAGGGAACCCCCCCGTCGCACACAGAGCGCCGACAGTTTCCCCGAACTGTCGAAGTCGGCAGTTCCCGAACTCGCGCTCGTTCCGCGGCACCTCTCGCGGACTCTCGCGCGAGGCCGAAGGGGCATCTCGGTTCCTCGATTCTTCCGCGAGTGACACGCTGCTCATGGCCCCAATCGTAGATTTCATTCGTTGATTAGCCGACGCCGAAAGTTCCCGCGCTTTTCTTTCTCGCCGATGTATCGAGGTATTTGTTGGATAGTCGGCGTAAGTTAATTGTCGTGTCATCAGTCCTCTTCTCGTTTGTTGTTATAACATAGTGCCATATTGTAGATGTGTGATGTTAACTATGTTCTATAGCCAAATACGGATCCATGTAATTAAATCACTGTTAGACGCTTATTTATGTCATCTACTTAAAAATTTTACATATCGAATTTAATCAGGTACTTCGAATGAACATATTGATATTTGTATTAAAATTTTTTTATTTTTGTATTTGTACTATGAATTTAAATTTGTATTCAAATTCGATTTTTTTTTTAGAGTTATGCACTTTTAGGTATTTAGCATTGCTTTATTCTTCGACGGTGCGTTACCTTAATTGTTTCGAGCAATATGCATATAATCCTTTCGATGCTGAACATCATATTTTCTCCACATATTTATACAAATAACGCAATTGTATCGTAATAGACTTGCGATGATACATAACAATGATTGATGAGAGGCTATGTTATGCTTATATCATCTTCTATGGAATAATGCAGAGCCAAGGCGAATCGAGAGGCGGAATTGCTTGCGATAAGATTTATACGGTAATGTGGAATATAACGGAGGATATTCGTTGCGAACGCCCACAACGCCGGAAGGAACGGGAAGAACGGGCATATTTTTACATTTGCAAAGCGACATTGAGTTTCGCGTGTTCTTGACGCCCGCCTAGTTAGTTTCGAGTTCGAGGTCGACACATCCGTTTTACACATCGCGGGAGTCGTAGCGATAAATCCCCTCCGTGTAATTACAGGCTGCCGAACTAGCTGCTGAATGTCAGGCGCGAGCCTCAGTTTTTATCGGTCAATTTCACTCGATCGATGTACTCGACAGTCTCAGTTGCCGAAAGTTTAAGACACTCTCTCGAAAAGCTTTCAGAGCAGAAACACTCCGCTGCGTTGCGAGGCACCGACTATCTTGTTTTCCCCGACCTAACGATGCTAATCCTGACTAATTGTCTTTCGTGTGGATCAAAGTACGCTCGCGATGAGAGCTTTCCTCAAACCTTTTGTCGTCATTAATGATCTCATAATTTTGAGAAAGGGTAACTGGCAGAAATTATAGCAAAACTGAAATCACATTCCTTTCCACGTGTATTATTGTAAATATTAAATTAAATAGGCAAAATATGTTTGTATGTTGAATCTACACGGAGAGAATTGTCTCTTAAAATTTATCCTCAAAATCTGGTAATTGTGGAATAATATATGACCTCGAGGAAATTTGCTATATTTTTTAGTAAATTTTACTATACTTTTAGTAAATTTTACTATACTTTTAGTAAATTTTACTAAAAAGTATAGTAAAATTCCTCGAGGTCACATTATCCCTCAATTATCCGATTTTGAGGGTAAATTTTAAGAGAAAATTCTCTCCGTGTACAAGAATTGCCCTTATTATATCACAGGTTGATTTACATAACAATTTTTGTTGTTGAGAGAGAAACGCAACTAATAAAACTTAGAGAGAAACATATATCTCGAAAAGATATACAGATAAATATTGACGGATCATCTTTGTTTGATTCGTGGAAATATTGAAAATTCTCTAGATTATTCTTTCTCTGATTTCACGCGAATGGAGCTGTCGTTTGGAATCTTATAAAAGATAGATGATTTGATTAAATTTGACGTGTCGGATGCCAACGGATGTGCTACGCGACGAAGCGTGCATTTTTTTCTTTTATCCAATACGATTCTCTAATTCTATATATTCGTTCTATCAAAATCTAATTTCTCTAATTTGCGGACAGATTGTAATCATAACTGATTCAATTGTCGAATAATTCCTATCAACTCGGCTCCCTAGGGTCGCGACAACATCGTTGAATTCACGGATTAGTTATTATTTCACCGTTCACCGAGTAGGACAACTATGCCACCGGAAATTGTACGAAGCAGGTGATAGATAGCTGTTACGATGCGCGATACTCAATGTTTACCTTGATAATCGGAGTACGTATTCGGAGTTTGCAGGATAATGCTGCAGACGTCGGCGCTTTGAGATTCAATATCGAACGTGCACAACAATTAAAATTTGTCTACGTGTCGCAAATGCTTTTGCATCGTAATATCAGGAGTTAAAGTTTCGGAATAATGAAGATTCAGTCATTAATTACATATTGTTATACAATAATTAATTTTGCAGTAGATTGTTGTAGTTGTGCATCACGCTGTGCGAAATGCAAATTATATACGCGAACGTTTACGATTTAATCATGTTGTCATTGCGCCAATCAGTTATACATCTTTAAAGATATAATCAAGAAATATATCGGCGGAATTTGTTGCGTGCGTCGACGTATCGATGTTATCGATATTATTTAGGATGACAATTTTTTTAAAGACGATAAGTATCTTCTCGATTCGATTCGCGTCTCAGCGCTGTGCAATAACTTCAGTTAAATTAAAGAGAGAGAAAGAGAGAGAGAGAGAGAGAGAGAGAGAGAGAGAGAGAGAGAGAGAAAATGAGGAACTTGAAAATTTCATGCGCAACATTTTTATCGGATTTACGGCGACATCCAATTTAATGTTTAAAACTTAAAAAAAAGTTAAAAAGATGCCAAGTGCACGTGCCGATAGAACGCAAAAAATTACAAGTAGTTCGCATCTATAATCTTTCTGAAAAAAAGTAATAGCATGACAAAGTTGCGCTAACTAAAAACTTATATATAAATAAATATATATATATATATATATATATATAATATCATTTAAATCAATTCAAATGGCACATGTATCTATGTATTTTTGTTCAAAGACATTGCTATTTTAACCTGAACGATAATATTCTTTACGACTCAAAGGTCAAAAATATTTAGCGCCAAGAAACTTAGCTAGGGCTTAAAATATCTCATTACAACATGGATGTTATTTACTTATTCTCGGCGCGAGTCACGACCGCGTCTCTTGATCACTCTTACGGTGGATGAACAAAAGAATGACGAGATGTAACTCGTGCGCGCGGCTCTCACCGTTGAAAACAGTACAGGATGAACTTTGGGCGAATTACCATTTCATTAGCAACTTAATTAGTCAAGTGGGATAGAAGTATTGACATGAGTGGTTAAGCACTGGGTCGTGAGATTCGTGAGACAGTATCAGGGTCTGTCGATCGACACCAGAACGATGCGATCACTTCTCCGGAAGTAATTGAGGCGATGTGTGGAAAGAGAGGTGAGTCAGTTTATTACACACAGAGACCACATTGACCTAGAATCGTCGGATGTCCTCATTACTAATCCCCTGGCCGATTTGTGATCGATTCTATCTACGAGGCTCGAAGTGTTCGTACTTAGTTTCCGTACTGGCAATGGCAGGTGAATCTTTGCGGAAGTAATCTTCGGAAGGAGAAATAGATAACAAAATTATATTCTTAAATTGTGAGAAGATTTTTATTTTGTTAATGAGATTTTGAAGCGTGGCCACAAAAATGTAACAATATGAGGAATTAAAAATTGGAAAAATGTCGTGTTGACGGCTCCCGTGAGTTTCGACAAACATTTTACATCTTTCAGAGACGTCGCGCTTCAAAAATTATCCTCGAGGATAATCTACGTATTATAAAATTGGCTCGCACAAAATTAAACACCTGTGTCCCCTATCTTCGATTTCCAGTAATCTCACGATAATTAGCAAAGTGCAACGGGAATAGAAAATGATCTATCGTACATAGTATTCCGAACATCGTTTAAATTATATATATGGGGCTTATAACAAAGAGAACTAAATAAAAATATTGTTTATTCATAAATTTAACAAAATATGCACATACGCTAAACGCGATAAATTATAACTGCACGGGCAGAAGCGCTAATTTTCCCCAAGAAGTAATCGCTAATGTATGCGAAACTCCAACAGATATTACTAGGTTATGGATTATTACTGTAAGCCGGCACTCGGAAGTTATTAAATCGGGATTAGCGTATTCCGCTGAGTGCAAACGGAATTCTCGCACGATCAGCGCGCGAAGAGGCGCATAACTTCATGGCGTCCGTCGCTGTGGAACGTTTGTCACGGCACGTTACGCGGCAGGCTGTATCTTTTTATCCGTTACGTACTCGAGGATGTAAAATCAGGGTGAAAAGAAATCACAAATCTTGATGGATCGCTGCGACTTTCCGCGATTTGTCACCGATATACTCGATGTTCCGCGAGCGAAAGTAACAAATTGTAATTGGTAACTTGTAATTTCAGAGCGTTGCAATTACTCTTGATATCTTTTTGAATTTTCTAAATAACTATTTTTGTCCAATCACGTTGTTTGACGATTATCATACTTAAACTGGGATCAATCATACGTTGTTTAAAATAAGATTATTTATTTGTAGGATATCATTTATTTATTCACACGGAATTTTAAGATAAGAAAGAAAATTATTGAGAGATTTACTGTACGTAAATCTTGAGAATGAATCGTCACATGACTGTTGCAAAACAGTCGTCGTATATACGCGAGTTCTTCTTGCGCTAGAAAATAACGCTCATAACCCAAACAGCATGAGTGTCACGTGTCTCGGATACGTTTTAAATACGAGAATGTTACACTCCCTGATGGGACAGGCCGAGATGGAAAAAAAAAGACGTGCGACCACGTGCAATTGCGGTAAACAGTTAGGGGAAATTGTAATGTAAATCGTGACATTTCGCGCTGTTTGTGAAGGCCCTGCAACTCCGCGGAAGATAAACAGTTCGCCTTAACGGCCGAACTTTGTCGCTTGCAAATTCGCAGAATCGACGACACTTCACCGGGAGTAAAAGTTTCGCTAAATCGCGTGTTCTCGGATTTATTTGCATTTTCGAAATGGCAAATATTTTTCTCGCTTGAAAATTGCGCTCCACGCTGGTCGTAACATTTGTTCAGCGACATTTCCCCCGGTGAAGAGATCTAACACCAAAATTCAACACTTAATCTGTATAAAACCGAAGATACGTTATCTGATATCTTCGCGATAAAAATCTCCAATTATATACATTTCACATTTCTCTTTCTTTTTACGCTTCTCATCAAGTTTCTCGTGACTTTTTCTCCCTTTCGCCGACGTAATTCTCGCGGAATGGGGGCATGTCGTGAACGCGAATATTTTTTCCCTCCCGGGCAAAACGGAAACTTTGCCGCGCCACGGTTGACGCGTTAATTATCGCTCGTGCTTTTCCCTCTTAGATGTGACTGTACTCCGAACGGGAAAAAGAGACCGTCCTCGCGTCATAGAGACCGCACTTCCTGGTTCTTTCTTCTTTCTTCGAGATGAAAGGGCTTCGATCTTAACGTGCCTTCCAGGCGTTGGGTATCCAAGGGGGGATGAGATTACCGACACGGTCGCCGATCTCGCCGTGTACGCATCGCTGTCCCTTATCATCACCTTCTAGAGAATCTGTTTCAGCTCGACCATTTTTCAGGCCGCCTCCGCGCAAACATTTTATCCCGCAGGGATCGCGATCAATGTAAGAACGCGGGGATCGGGAGGTGAATAATCGCGGAGCTGACCCCTCGAGCTGCCGCTACTAGTCGGTCGATTGTCAAAATTTATAGCCGGTTATCGCCGCCTTTGGCTACCCGCCATGATTTTGGCGACCGTGGTTATTTTTCTAAAACATGGGACGACCCGGATGCGGATTTATTTGCGAATACGTTGGAAAGGTATTCGGGGTTTTGTTGATTGACAATGGAAAAAAAAAAAAAAAAAAAAAAACGACGGTATTTTTAAAAAACCACCGTGGGATGCAAGGCACCCGCGCGTCACGATATTCGCGACATTATTACGAACTTTGTTAAACGCACGAAACTATTTATCAAATAAATGGCCGGAGGTTTATTTTGCTGTAAGCCTCTGCTTTCGTAACGGATACAATAACTACGTCATCCGTACATAGCCGGCGGAAGCTACAGATTTTTTGCGCTCGCACAAAAAGACAGCTATATATACATATAGGTATATAAAATATATTTATTGGAAGACGAAAGTGCTCTCAGCACCGCACAAAGCGCTTTGCGGAGAAAGATAGAAAGTTAAAATAACGAAACGAATGTTTTCGAATTGAATCTGAAAAATCGATTTATATATACAGAATGTCAAAGAAATATTCTTTACTTACTTTTTCGGAAGTTGAAAAAATATTTGGACTTTCCCCAACGTAAATAAAAACTTTGTACAGGTGCACATCAACATACAAGAAATATTTAACATTTATTATCACAACCCGAGTTTATATTTCGACAAATCCGATATACAAACTAGATTATTTACGCGCTCGTGATATTACATAACCACGTTAACAGTTGAATTAAGCAGGAAACTACAGTTACTTTTCCAATTTTTCTCTTTATTAATTAACCTTTAAGTAGATAAGTAGTTTATTAATATATTACGTCATAGTTGACTTTAGTTACGCCTTTACAAAAAAATGTAAAAAATGGAACTTTAACAACAGGTATAAATCGTTACCTACTTAAAAGTATAAAATATTTAAGGAATTATGCTCGGAAAGTGACCATTCCACTAACCCACTTAAAGATTAATGGAATTTTCGATAATGTGGCTATAACAGAAAAACTTTTATTACTTAAATTAAATTAATTGAAAGATCAATCGTCATTTAGACGAAATTATTTTGTAATGAGCAAAATGTAAAATGTCATTTTAGATTGATATCATTAATCTTGCATATCACAGATCATAGTATTAATTCTCTTGTTATTTAACTCTCTCTCTCTCTTACACACATACATTCTCTTGTACACATGTCAAACGGAATTTGATAGCTCTCAGCAACCTTAATACCGATTAAGGTGTTTGTGGTGCCATGTCCTGTAATTGAAATTAACTTCATACGGGAGAAAGAGACGGCTGCCACAAAGTGATGGGCTCGCGTTTCACTTATTACATAGTGGAATGCCTTTACAAAAGCCGAAATCCGAGACACAACCCAAATTCTCCGTTAGAACCACCAAGCTCTTCGACACGGAGACTACAATGGAAGTATAGCAGGATCGTGAAATATCCGATTTCCGACTTGGAAAATCTCTTTTTATTATTACGCGCAATGTAAACATCGACCGTCGGATACAGCGAGTCGAATCATTAATTTCGGTACGCGTTTTCGCAAGAAATTTCTAAAATCTTGCTACGTAGACAAACGTATACGTGAGAGATGCATTGCTATTTATTCCGAAAGTGAAATGTGTGTTTGTTGAGAATAGAAATTACGCGCGCTCTCCTCGCAAAATTATTGCATTAATCAGTCACCGGGGGAACGGAAGTGTGTGTTTGCTTAAATCGTCGGCAAATGCATGACCCGTCAAATTACGGTGTCCCTCCACGTTGTTACGGCGATCCGGTCTGCCGTGAGAACACCGCGGCACTTATGCTTACGAACATGACCACGTTTCTCGTCTCATCCATCATATAACAATGGTGTTCGCCTCGGGAATCCCGAGCATACACGAGATATATCCCGGGGGGATTTTCGGACGCACGTGTCTCGGAAGTCGGATCGTTTCTATTTCTTTCTCCTCCTCCTTCTCCTCCTCCCCCTCCTCAAGAAAATCTCCGAAGATCCGGTGCATTTGTTTCAAAGAATTTCTTCGGCGATTGAAGAAGCAAATTTCGCATCGATGGTATCCTCAAGGTATTGCAAATCGGTGCCCTTCAGCTTTACGACTCCGATCCCGCATCTCGCGCGCGCGATAGCATCTTGATAAGAGAGGCACCTTGTTTCGTTGCTTGATACGCTCGTCGGGTTCCCGCTCCGTTCCCTTCCATCGATCGCCTTTCGGGTATCGCGATCAGGTAAGCAGATACGAGCGAGCGATTTGAGTTCGCTCCGATGTGTTTTCTCATCGACGTTTTTTGCGAGAGTATCAAGCGATCGTCAAATACGCTCGGTTCGATCGGGACTTTATCGAATGATAAATTCGCCAGGTGAATTTTCAGTATAAACTCTCCGGTTAATGTCATCCGATCGACTTATCTAGGCCTCTGCGCGAATTGCGATTTACCATATAAATTGCAAGAGATCTCCGTCATTTTTATACGTCCAATCCGAGCGGCATCTCATTCCGTAGGCTATAACTTATTTTCACGGAAGAGGTATGAAGCCACGCTCAAACACGCAGAGTCTCGCAAATTCGTATTCTCTCATTCAGCAAGTAATGCGTTTCGCCTTTTTTTTTTTATTATTTATGCCGTTCTTGGTGTGACATTCACGCTTAATCTACTTTAAGGATTATCCGTCTGTTCGTTTTAATGGTAAGATTCTTTGCCGTGATATTTATCAATCATATTGATTTGTACGACGATATTATACTATTTATATTGTTGTAACTAGCGTGGTCGACAGTGTATCAAGAATTCACAAAAACGAATTGACGAAAATTGATTGAGGGGGCATCGTCTGGAGAGATTTCATGTTAATTGAAAAGCAACGCAAAATTTAGGAGATTAATTTAATTTCTCGAGAGAGCATAGCATTTACATAGTAACTTAGGCTATACGTTGAACCGCCGAGGATAGCCTTTTTGGACCGGCGACGGCTGGTGAATACGACCGTAGGAAATCGACTTTTGCTCGTGCGATGCTCGAACAATGGGCAATAAAGGCGATAAGAGTTAATTTCATCGGCCGGCGCGCGCTGGAGCAAGTGGCCACTCGAGCCGCGTGTAGTCGTCAGTTTGTGGCCGAGTCCCGGAGGGAAGAGAAGAGGCCGGCATGCGCCACCGTTCGCGTACGGCATCAGTCGCGCGTAACGCAGGAAATGCGTTAATCCGTCCGTTCTCTCTAGCGGTGGTCGTTTGTCGGAAAGCGGACGCAGCGGGGAACGCCCGAGAGGATTCGCGAGAGGAATAAATCGCGACCGAGGTAGAACGAGATCGCCGAAATTCTCTCATTCAAGTATAAACTTTAATTGGCATAAGCGTCTGCTGGTGAGATGTGATATTTTGTCTCTCACCCCTTTTTTTTCACGGTATAACGTAACAACTCTATAGACTCTTCCGGTTCATAATGGCTCTGTAAATAATTGATAATTTTTTATATTCGGCGCGAAGATGACTACTACTGATGTGAAGGCAGATTTTAATCTTGCCAGTTGACACGTGAAGTAATTGACGCGCGGTTATGATTCGGCGTGTTTTCAAAAGATAATCCTTGCTGCGATGTGTATTTAAAATATTGTTTTTACGTGATATATGATGATCGTCCTGAATAAAGAAAACATATTTATACGGCAATATTTTTCGTATGAGCAAATAAATAAATGCACCGATGTTTATCCTCGCGCGAGATGGAGGGAAATATTGCATTCATTGTAATTAATCGGATTCCCCTTGATCAATATTTATGGAATCACTACGCGAATAATCGCGTTCGCAGTTATTGATTGATAACCGAATAAATATAATTCAATATAATTGAATCTATTGCATAGCATTATTGCATATATATATGCATAGATTCGCGGATATACTTTTGATGTGAGTGCAAACATTCATCGTGATGTAGCCGCGAATGTACATACGTCCTATTTTGTAATTCACGTGACGCATTTGTTACATCGAATAATAGATGATTTACATTTCGCGGAGGATAAATTTCAGATTTTTTTAACCGCGCTGTCGCGACAATTGCGTATTACTTCCGGTTTGCCCTTCGTATTATCGCCTCGACCGGACAAAGCTGCTGTAAAACTTTGCGCGAAACGTCAAAGCGTGAATCTGCGTTTCTCTGTTTCTCTGTTATTTTTTATTCAAGTTTTTATTTAATTTTTTTATTCAAGTACATCAAATATTAAAGAAAATGACATTTTTTGTGTCTCAAATATCGTGTCACATATTTGGGGGGGGGGAGGATTCGCAATCTATCATTTAAGACAGCGTTATTTAAAAATACCGGATATAGACATCATCTCGCCAGGGCAGGGGCTCCCAGAATTATCCGTCTTAATCTCAATGACATTTTTCGGTCAATTTGAATCTACATATACGTCCTTTGTTCCAACGATTAATCAAATGAGCGGATGTCGACATCGCTCTTACGTAAGATTTAGCAACGTTCGTCAATAATGATTTCGAGTCGTTGTTTTTCCTCGTAAAAGTTCGTTTTTCATTTTCAGCGCGATTCGAGGATTAACCGCAGAGAACGATCTCGTCTATCGTCAAACCGGCTGCGGCGATCATTCGCTCGCAGTGGCGAAGAGAGGAGAAAAAAACGGGGAAAAGCGTTTAAAAAAGTGGTAGGGAGTCAGAGAGAGAGAGAGAGAGGAGTGGAAGAGGGTAGAGCACTTGAACAACGCGTTGCGGCGTCGGGCAAACGCGTTGTTCCTGCGACCGACACATTTTCCGTGCCGATGCACTTACCCTCGCGCACCCTCTCCGCGCGCGTTGCACCCTATACAACGCCGGCGACGATGATCTATCCCTCCGTGCGCTTCCCCACCCTCATTCTGTGTCTCGTCGCACACACACACACACACACACACACACACACCATCTCTACTTCCTTTCGTCCGTCACCCCACTCGTCTACCCTTCGCTCACCTACGAGTGACGACGCCTGCCTCTCGAAATAGTCGCTACAAAGCGATTCACCGTGCATATCGTGCCGCGGACGTGATTGCTGAGCCGCTCTCTCTTTCTTTTTATCCTGGCGTAAAGAGAAAAAAAGCGGCCGGCCGGGAACGAAGATTTCGGCGCGGGCGACGCGAAGATGATTTTTTCGGGGCGGACGAGACGGCGTTCCTCGAGAGATTCTCGCGGCTACGCGGTGTGGTTCGATGTGTCGGCGTGAGTTTTTGTAGCCGACGGTATATTTCCGTTATGATATTACCCGCGTTATCGGAGTTATTGTGCAACGGCAGTATGACAGTGCTTATCGCTCCCGCTGCTTGGATCCCTCTGCTGTTCGCTGTTCGCGCGCGCACCGTCAAGCTCTACCCTCATCGCAGTTCTTGCCTTCCATTCATTTCGACCGCCGTTAATCGGCTTTCGCGGAGAGTGCACTTCTGTATCTGATGAAATATTCGGCGTGTCTGCAGGAATCAAAGGCCAGCTGAGTTTTATCGCAAATATGCGACACGGAGATCGGCGGAGCGGCGATTGTGTCGACGGTGACAATAGACTGCGCGCAGAAGAGATCGTGAAACTGTTTAATGTGCGTGAAATTGTTTTACGTACTTTCTCAGCGATCGTTTCAAGAGAACAATTTAATTTCTCACGTTTTAATCCACTTATTCACCGTCGATCGGCGCGCAAATTGTGTTTTTAATCGAAGATACCGCGTCCGGTGGCACGGACTTTCGTTTTATTTCGATATGTTTCATCTTCGCCGCGCCGTCGATAAAAGTTAGAGTTTCCGAGGATAAAAAAAAAAAACTGTTTCGTAATTCCGTCAGTCGAGAATCGACGAACGTCGAGTGACGACGGAAAGTCGTCGCGGGCTTTTGAGTTCGTTACGCGGTAGCGAATGACAGTCGTCACGAGAACGATCACGGTTCAGCGCGGCCGGAAAGTGAAAAATGATTCCTCGCGATACCTCGTTATAAGCGAGGGCACACGTGGATAACCTGGTGAGCGATGTGCATTACGTGCCGGTGATTGAACATCGCGGCGCCGCCGCCACGCGTATTACGACAGTCTCCCGGGATGAGAGAAGTGGCACTTTATTCATATATTATTCGCCACGAGAGATAGAGGCGTATCGATACACCGATAATCGGACCGATACACGACTGCGCTCACTCGAGCGCTCGCTCGGGATCCTTGTCGGAGATGTGCGCTCGTTAGTCGCTGGGATGGATAAACAGAGGAAGGGAGACACATCGAGAAGGTATCACACATCTCTTTCCGTGCTCTTAACTCTTAACCGGGCAACCTCCTTTCCGATCAAAGTAAAAGCACGCAATCTCCTCCGCGTTAATTATTTCACAGAGAGCACCGTTTGTACTAGAATATAGAGATCCATATGTTTGGGGGACAACGATTGGATGAGCGATAAAAATTTGCGAATCATTGATACACGAAAAAAAAAAAGTATTGTAAACTAGTATCGAGTTATTAAAACTAATGTATTTTGTTTAATGATCATTATTTTATATGTAAACAAGAAATATACATAATCTTTTTTAAAGAATTTTATAATTATTAATATTGTTTAATTTTTCTTATCGAAATATTATATTTTTATTTCAATATTACAATAGTCATCTATAGAACATAATATGATTGTCTTGTTAATTATAGCAAAAAGTTTTAATTCTTAATTTGAAGATGTTATCTTCTGTTTGATATTCTTTCTTTTTAATAATATGAACATTATTGCTAAACGTAGAAGAATATTTTTTTATGAAACTGTACAAAATATTTTAAAAAGCAAATTGTGTCTGTTTGCAGCTCTATAGTCTTATTCCAAAATTTAACATTTTGAAAATAAAAATATTCTCAAAACAGAAATGTTATTTTTTCCTGTATATGCAGACCGAAAGATAGTTCGGGATCGCAAGGAGCTTTTAGCTACTGATTAAGATATTCGATGTAGCGTGATTTTCTCCATGTGAAAAGAATTGTTAATTCATATTGCGAAACGCCATTGCAATTCACGCTATAATGCGCGATGATACACAAAATTTGATTTCTAGGAATGTGCGTATTGGATGCTGATTCTTGATATACGTATAATATATGGGACAGCATTATTCAATAGATGGTTAATGAACCGCAAGCGAAATCAAAACGATCTCTCTCTCTCTCTCTCTCTCTCTCTCTCTCTCTCTCTCTCTCTCTCTCTCTCTCTCATTTACTCTACTCCCGATGAATAGTGGAGGGGTTGTTTGTGTCGTTAATTTCCAACCCGGTTTACGTCGACCGCGGCGCGATGCAGAGTAGGAAGTCTGGGTCGAAACCAGTGATAATCAGAACATGATAAAGGGTGGCTCGCCATACTCTCTGAGTTTATCGCATGCCTCGGGGGTTCAAATGCGTTTAAATTGTCGTGGGTGCGAAAGGGTCCGTACGAGTTATTATCGAGAGTTACGACACGGATGATCCGACGTTGTTTCTCCGATAAAATCTCGGCTTTACGATAGAAGCTCCGTGTGAATGGGGGAGTTTTTGATGGCAGCGATGTCAAGGAACTTGACTGCTTTAATAATCGACAGCTCAGCGAGATGTCGAGATAATTATCGAATTGTGAAACAAATGAGAAAATAATATTCTTAATAAAAAATGTAAATCGTGTGCGATCTATTTAGAGTTTTATTAGAGAATTAAAGTGTGTCGCAGTAGTCAAATAAACTAGAGGTCCATTAGGTGTAACGCGTATCTTTTTCCGTTCGAAAAATTCCGATTGGCGAAATTTCCGTTGCTTCCAATATTTCACTCGTTTTTTCCGCTTGCTTACAAACGATAAACAAGATGCAGCAGCAGCAGCAGCAGAGAAACAAAGAGAGGGAGAGTTGGGGATTCGGTCATCTCCCAATTCTGTCTCGTTCACTTAACGAATTAGCGTTTAATTCCAATTAGCGTGTACGCCGTTGTTGTTACACCGGGACACCTCGCTAGTCTCGCGAGAGTTTCACAATTTATACGGTGACGCTTTACAGGATTTGTCCGTTTAATTCGATTTGCCTCTTCCCTGGACTATCTCTACGGTTGTGTCATTTGTTTGCTCGCGCTGGTCGCCGGATGAACTTTTGTATTTTCTAATTATGTTCCGCTTGCCTTCCCCACCTATTGTCCAGAATTTTCAACGCTGCTCAGTACTCGCTTTTTGCAACGATAAACGTGAAACTGTACCGCAATTTGTCTTGCATTAACCTACTTTCATGTAAGGCAATCGTTCCATTGATCGCTACGTCGTTATCCAATTCGCGTGTTCGCGATAAGGCGAGCCTCGATCTACTTCTTTTGATTCGGCCAAGAGTAACGAATGATATATTTTACAAAGTTAATTTAGAGATTATTTTGATGCAAATTTAGACAATCTAATTGATTAAGTTTACTTATCTTTTTTACGTATGTATATATAAAATATTATCAATACTGTACGCGATTGTAAGTGTAACAGCAACTTATATCGAGGTTGAATTATTTCATATTTTCTCATGTCTTACTTAAAACAACTTTATTAATACTTGAGTGTTCTGTTTTCTTTCTTGTACTATATATGGCCAGCACTTAGTAGATTATATTATTCATTTCTTTATATTTAGCAAGTGGTAGACAAAAATGGGAGAGATAGAAAATACTTTGAAAAAATTAACCCTTCTTAGAAATTCTCAAAATGTAAAAGAAAACAAAATGTAAAAGAAATATTAAATTAAATATATTTTTATCTTAATTTGTTAATCACTTTGGATTATTTTCCCCATTTATGATTTTCCTTATGTAATTGATGAGCTTTATGTTGTAGATAATATCTGTTCTTCAATAAAAAACGAACTAATATTTAGAATTTTGTATAGACATTGGATTCAAGCGGGTCATTAAGATTTTAATTTCCGATAAACAAAAACACAAAGAATCATAATTGGTTTCGATACTTCCACAGTTCGCAGCACGCTGCACAGGTTGGATATGTGAGTACCTAAAGGTACGAGTTGCGACTAATGATTTATTTGACGATCAAAGTGAATTTTGTGTTCCTGATTATCACGATGATGCATCCGGCTGCGCGTCAACTCCGATGCAGCGTCGTGAGACTGCGAACTGCACGCGACAATACGCGCAATGTGTGCGCCGCACACGCTGATGCACACCGTGCTCTTGTACAACACGTCGGCGCCGTCGCAAACGGTGGGGAACCAGCTGCACGTAAACTTCTTCACGAACAACCTCGCATTAAAGGACAGAACAGCACTTGTTCAAACGTTGTCACACGTGGAAGCGTAATGAAAGCACGTGTCATCGTTCACAGCTCGGCGTCATTACGCCTCCTCGAGGACGTGGCGGTGTGTCTCAACGTGTGCGAACTTGCTCGCCGCGTCGATGCAAAATTAACACTAATAAGTAGAAATGTCACTTGAATCTCTCACTGGATAGATGCGTTTCATTTTTTTCCTATTCACTTCGAGCTCAAAGCAATTCTTCGGAGAAGCGGCACAATCGTGCGGCAAATGTTGTGGCGCTTTAGCTTGAGGTTTAATCTCCGTCGCGACACTCCTCGCGAAACTCTGAGGTTCTCCTCTTATCTTGCTACGTATCCTTCGTATTGCCGTCGCTCGTTCATCATTTCTGTTACGTTAGCGTGCGCTCGTCACGCAGCGACTCCTCTCTTTCTCTCTCCCTCTCTCGACTTTGCCAGTGCTCCCGCACTCGACTTCCCACAGTTCTTCGCCGAGGACCCGCGATCCGTTACATTATTCCACGCCTTAAGAGCTCCGTTATGGAAAGAGGGAAACATTAGAATACCTTATGAATACGTTCGCGTTTGTGACGAATGTTTCATGAGCCTTAAGGGCGCTTACCTGATCTACGAATATGATGTGCTTTCGATGATAAATTCAAAAAGGAGAGGAGACATCTTCTATTTTCTTAACATACTTTTCGAACCTCTTTCGCGAAGGAAAAAAAAAACCGCGTCACAAAATCAAAGATTTATTTTCCGCGTTTCTACTAAATCTTCGGAAATTTATAATTGACGTATCGAAGATGAATACGGGATAAATGTTATTTTGAAACGCAATTTTAACTAAGTGCTGGTGATTGCAGCGTAGAAGAGAAGTGGAGGAGCTCTCCGGGATTTTTCTCACTTATTTATGTTCCTTCCCTAACATTCCAATTAAGTACCCTTGATGTTTTTAGAATCGAAAATAACGACGAGACCCACTTTCCCACTATCGACGTTTCCGCGCGACAAATCGTTGAAGTTCCGGTGGCGGTGGCGGTCGTACACCGCGGAGCGGTTGCTTTTCTGCTCGCGCAGATGCGGAGACGAGTCAACGCGCGGTTTACGCGGCGGCGTCTCCCTGCGTGAATTACGAGAGCAATTTTCACACTCGCTCCGCGCGCACGCAAAACAGCCGAGAGAGCTCGTAAAGCTCTCGGCCGCCGTTTATCGCTCGGGCCGCGACGCTTCCCGCAATTAGATTAGATTGTTTGCACCGACTCGTTTCGCCGTCGTTCGCTCGTCAGTTTTTGCCGTCCGTCGTTTTTTCCAGTCCCCTTGGGCTTTTTGTCGTATTTCGGGGTAATGCGGTCGCGCGTTCTTTGCCCGCCGTCCTCTCGTTTTTCTTCTTCTTTCTTCCGGTACGGAAGCGTGTTACGTGAGGCAGCACGAGATACTTTCTTTTAATCATTCGCAGTCGAGGCTCATTTCGATCGCGAGTTTCCTTTCTATCTATCTCTCTCGACTCCCGTCGACCTTAACGAGTTTTTCGCATTCGGCCCGCAAGGGCGACTTTTGTTTTCTTTCTCACGGTTCGCCGGTCAGCCCTCTCTCGTTAGCTTGGAGATGTTTTGTCCGATGATGTCTTGCGGAAAGTCCGGTCGCTCTATCCATTGTTTCGTTCGTCGACCGCCCGCCTGTAAGAAAAGAACGCTCGATTTCGGTTCGAGCATATAAAATTGTTTAACAACTTGTTGAGCTTTGAATATCCTTATCATATATAGTAGACTGTTACGATAGATTTTTCATAAGCATGTGATGATAACACAACATATAATACATTGCGTAATTTAATTAAAGATAAAAATTATTAGTCTTTAGATAACTTTTTTACTTTTTATTGTTATCTGTTGTATATTTATATCTTACAAATGTCACAAAAATTTAATAACGTCGATAACAGTCCGTGTGCTAAAGAACATGGGACAATATTTTATTTACATTTACAAAATTCTCTTATTTCTTATCAAACAGCAGTGATGTTTTAATTAAACATTGTCACCAATATTATCAAATAAAGATCTGCTTACGGCGGATCACGAGTGCAACGTTGATTCGCGCTCTTTGATTCAAAAAGAAAGAAAACACCCGCTTTGCGCTGACGAAGTGGCATGAAGGATAAAACAATGAACGTGTGTCCATTTAGTAGATTATCAACAAAAATCTTATATGAAATTTAATTGCGCATAGCCTGGCGCAAGCTTAAGACAGAGCTTTATACGGGCGATCTAGCCGTGAAAGCTAAATCTAGTCGTCATAGCTAAATCTCTCCGTCTCGCGCGCGCGTGAGCAGGTCGCTTTACGCCACTCAGGTAATGCCAACCTGGCAGTTTCCCGATCGGCTATTGATTCTTCATCCGGACAGGCGCTATTGCTCCTCGGCGAATTAGCATAATGCTGCCGCGGGCCTTTGCATATTCATCTCGCCGCGCATACTCGGGCTGCCCGCGCTCGCCGCATCGTATCGTATATTATATGTAGAAAGCAGATCCTTCGATAAAGTCGCTTAATTTCGGAGTACCTCGTGACGTTTCAGCCTCGGCTCTCACCACCGCGGGAAAAATTGTCTTGACGAGCCCCGCGATAATATCGCGCGAAGGCGCGCGCGCGCGTACACTTGCCTCGCATGTCGCCCAGGGCGACAGCTGTCTTGTCGCGGGGCGCGCTTGATATCGCAAAGTGTATATCCTATATCGGGACGGATAATATATTAAGCCGTCTCGCTCGTTAGCCCGTTCGATATCCGCGCTCTCTCTCTCTCTCTCTCCATCTCTATCTCTTTATCTCTCTTTCTCTCAGGTTCTCCGTAATTGAATATCGATCCTCTTGCCGATATCGATCTTTATACCGGCGAGCATTTACGACGTCGCGATTTATTAAATGCCTAAACTGACTTAACGGCCACGCTTGCGAAGACCGAGCTTTGATCGAGAGGAAGCGCGTTCCTCGTTCGCTACCGCGTGGACCTTTTCCCTGTGTTTTACACATCCACACGTTGCGCCCACGGGCGCGCACTTCTGCACCTGCACTCGCGTTGATAACGCCGTTGTAATACGCGGCCACAGATTACGGGCTAATGTGCGTAAAGTCTCGCATTCATACGTGTTAACGCCGTACTCGCGCTACCACCGGTAGCTCGCCAATTAGCCCCTGAATGCAACGCAGCGTCAACGACCGTCTCTGGAACTATGCGAAATATCCGCATTATCTCGCATGTACTAGTATCTCGAAAAAAAAAAAAACAAACGATTTCTCGCACAAGTCCAAGGTGTACGATAAAAGTTCTCCATATCAGATTCTATCGATATATTGACCGTGACTACTTTGCGATATACTTGTCACTCGCGCAACTTTGTATGATATTTTTATATATCAAATGCGCATTTTTGCAGAAAAAGTTGAAGATGTAACGCCATAAATATCTCCAGTGTCGACGATATTTATAGTGTTTTTATCCCGTATTAATAACGAGAACAGATAGAAGCTTTTAATGTTACTGATTAGCTATGCTAACTTTGAGAATTGCTTAGAGATTATTTAATAGCGGATTCATGGCTCAAGATCGATAGGCTTGAATCTCGTCTTAACTCTTCAGCGTAGCTCCGGGGAAGGAAGACACGTGACTGCAGTTCCTCGAATGCAAATTGTCATCTAGTTTTGGCTGCGAAATTCATTTTCAGTGTTCTCAGATCTCGCGAAATGGCTTTAGATTGCGAGAACTCCCGTAATTATGCTGCTAAAGCGAAACTTTACGCAGCGAAGAAAATGTCTGCCGCGTCGCTTCAAATCATAATATTGTTCTCGGTAGCACGAGGGAAAACGGGGAATGTGGTAAGAATGTGAATGCGCCACACGGTAGCTGCATTCCCCCGGTCGCGACCCGCGACAATTTATGCCCCGGCGCAACAGTAAATCCTCTTGTTTTTTTCGCGGCTTTGGAAATTTTTTAATTGTCGGCTTAAAGTCAACTCGCGACCTCCCTACGTGTCGGCAAAGTCATTTCGCATGTTGAAATTGCGGTTTACAAACTTGGATCGTAAAGGATTCATCCCGTGCGCGCTAAATGAACATACGCGAAATACTTTCCGAAAAGTCTTCGGAATATAAAAAGAACGTTGCATGCAAAGAACTTTTTCTTTCCCTTTTTTCCTCCCCCTTTCTTCTCGTAAACCGTATTCGGTTTCTCGCGATCTCATTTCGCTGCTTCATTTCGTGCCGGTCGATTGATAAGGATTCAATCGTCGGTGCTAGTTGCACTACATACTTCTTTTTGCCAGAAGGGTGCACGCCAGATTCATTATCGTTTCTAGAGGGAAGAACGGGAGCCGACCATGTGGAAGCGGCGAGCGCGACGGGGATTCGAAGTGACGAGCAAAAAGAGGCGATTATCACACGGAAAAGTCCATGAGAGAACCTGTTCTCGCGGAACGAGTCGGATAAGAGTGCGATCCAATGTATGTCGTATTAATATGATTTAAAGCGATGATTATCCCGCGCGTAACGTTCTGGATGCCGTGCGCGGTGCAGTGGCACATTTCGAATTCCTACAACCACACTAATTAGCAACAAGGCATTCTAGATATTTTCCTTAGAACTTTTGCCTCTTAAAAGATGTTTCTTGCTATCCACATTCGCGATCGGAAAGAAAGAACGGGAAAACGCAAGGCGATATTTTTCACTTCAATCAGATTAAGTCGGGATTTTTTAATAGGAAGCATTTTCAAACAACATTCGACACAATTTAATAACACGATTATTATCGCGATTTGTAAATTAACAAGTAATCTCGAATATTTTAATTTTAAAGTAATAATTCTCGTCAGCGTATTTAATTTTGAAGCATAAATAATTCTCGTCAACATTTTGCCTTTTTTAAAAATAATAACTCACGTCAATGTTTTAATATTAAAGTAATAATTCTCGCCAATGTTTTAATTTTAAAATAATTCTCATAATTATTCGTTTAATTGAAAGGCTGTATCGTAATTTTCGGAGCCGACTTTCGTGTATTACATCGTTCATCGATTTTACGTAACAAAACATTGAACAGCTGTAATGCGGGCTTAATTATTTGCACGCGCAGGATGTACGTCGTCGGTGCGAAACGCAAAATAAAATGCAAAACCTATACAGAAGCTATCAATTATGTAACCGCCGTTCATCGTTAGCAGTCAGATTTGTCTATGTCAATTGGTCCTCAGCGTATGTAACCGTACTGTCGGTCGGCACGTTACGCGAGTGATTTATGAAGGGTACGACAGAAATTACGCGAGCGCGACTCTTAACTACTAATGCGGGGTGTGGCTGCTCTCTCATTACATAACTTGTCGACTTAAATGATTGACTGCATTTGGCGTTGCACCTTTCCAACAGGAAGTACAGGTGCCACGTGGATTTGGCATTCACCGCGTTAGCGCACCAAAATCGAGGCTCCTTTTTTTTCATTTGGTTTACAACATTCCGCAATTCTAAGAGATAATTACCGAAGCAAGGATCGTCCCTGTTAAACTAAAATTCAAACTCAAGACGCTAAGTCTATTTTTCTAATGGCTGATAACACTCTCACAATTGAGATTATAATACATTAAGAGATGCGGTTGTTTACAACATCGCATAATAAAACGTCATGAAAGGACATAATTATATTTCCAAATTTGCTAATGAATACGGTCTCATAGAATTGGTATAATTAATTATACAAATGGTCATTTATTATGACCCACGTATTTTGTATGCATAACAAAATAAAATGTACGTGCAACGCATACTTATATTTACTCGTTATATAACATATACTTCATACTTTATTTATTGTTTATAATATTTATGTCGAACCCGCTGGTAATTGTGTTACATTACACCTCGTTATTGGCAAACAGCGTATTTCACAACAGCAGTATATTAAATTGACATAGATAAATGTTAATATGACTTAAACGTCAACTGTCGATAGATTTATTACAACATTCGCATAATCGGTTGATGATCAGGGTGATCGATCAGACTGACAATTGCAATTAATTTCTATTCACGACACATTGGCGATCACGCGGTCGATTGAAAATTATCACGTAATATGTAAATTTACATATGAAATGTGGCATTTCGCCGTTCGCCCGAAAGCAAACATTATTTCCTGCATTTACGAAATTCTCGAACTCGACTATGTAACATTTCCATGACAATCTCCTGTCTCGCTTACCAAATAGTTATTATGTCATGTCTTTGAATTATATTATTATATTTTTTATACAATGTACCTTTTACAATGTGCGTTATTGAGTTGCTGAATGCGTAGGCTAAATCGTACCTCAGCGGTATTTTATATTTTTACTTAATATAAACAACATTATTTATTAATGAAAAATATAAAGCAAATGAAGAAATGAGTAATATAGACAAACATTTTAAATGTTTTATCTTGTTTTATATTAACAAAATTTTTTTAAATCAAATACAAGCGATATTAATTTCTTATTAATTTGTTTAACAGATAATAACTTAATCATGTAATTTTATATTGAATTTGTATAGTTTTAAAAGAGTTTTAGAATATTTTACACTTATTGTATATACATATTTTGTAATTAGTGTAAAAATTAAACTGATATTTTTAAAAGATCTATCAAATTTCCTAAATCGTAAAAAAGCTGCCATGTGGAAAACTATGTGATCTTGATAATCACGTGCATCGCAACATGAGCGTCTGTCAAAGGGGCCAGATTCGTCCTGGCGTAATTGGTATACATATTCATTCATCAATCCGACTGAATTGATATTCACTCCGGCGAGCGTTGCCCGTGACAGACGACTCCAGATTTTTTAAATCCGATGATTAATAATTTTGCCCGAGGTAACCGAGTCGCATATACGAACGAAAATATCTATATTTTCCGTCGTGTCGGTATAACCAATTGGAGTCCGAATTCGCGATCAATGTGGACAACCACAATATGTTTCGGCGTGCCACATCGAAATTCAATTCAACGGACCATGCATTCTCTCTTTTTTGCATCTCGATCAGTAACTGCCGCCTTTAACGAGAAAGAAAAAAGATGCGTTTGTGTTAGATACAGCTGTGTGATTTTAGCACTTTGATGAAATGAGAATTTCACTGTTAAATGACTTGTTTATTTAAAAAATATTTGGTTCTTGCTAATAGGATCTTTTTTTTGCATCTGTAAGTGTACTGTATCGAAATATAATTGACGAGACTTACATTCCTTCAACTAACAATTAATCCAAGTGTTCTCTCGTTTTTTTTAAATCTTTTATGGCTATCTCCTTTTTTTATATTATCAGACTTTTAATATACGAGTTGAAACAAGCAGCAATAATCCACCACAAATTGCTATTAGAATGAGATGTGAAGCGAAAAGCGAAATGACGCAGCATATCGATATCAGAATCCGTCGGAAAAGTCTCTCGAGTAATGTATTTTATCGAGGCAAGATCGAAATCGCGAGACAACGGGCATATTTATTCGCGCGCGCGTGTCCCCCGATTAAAATTCACAATCCGCGCACGAGAGACGGCTCGTACTTTTGCCAGTATCCCTCGGGCAAAATCCCCTGGCAGACTTCGATTCGTTTCAATTACCGGGGGTAATTTAGTTTCGGTTTATTTTCCATTCGCACATGTGCGCGTACGGAATTTCTGTCGGCAACTTATCGTATCTAGTGGTCTCTCTCATTTCTTTCTTTTAACGCTATATGAACAATTAGCAGAAGTAAACCGGGAAAGCTATGTATCTTCCGAGTCATCTGATTCTGTTATCAATTTATAAAATAAAATTATTAATTGTTCTATTAAAATAGAATTTTTTAATAATTGTTTTATAGAATGGAGAGGGAGAGAGAGAGAGAGAGAGAGAGAGAGAGAGAGAGAGAGAGAGAGAGAGAGAGAGAGATAATTTAAATACGTTTTCAAATTAATTTAAACTTAATCAAATATTATATACTAGCTATGCCCTTCCACGCGTTGCTGTGGCTCTCTATTCTTATGCTACGTTTTTCTTAAATTTTCTGTGCTTTCGTTGTTTAACTTTCAAGAGCCTTGCTTTACTGTTGCTCTTTTTATTTTATTTTTGAATAATCTTTTATCTATCTTTAATAAATCTAATATTCATTTATTCACGTACTTCTAACTTTTTTTTCTAAAAGCTGCCATGGATTTAGAAATCCATTCAAAAGACTGTTTTAAATAAGTTCCTTTTTTTTCAATAAAATAAAAGCCATCTTTATTTTTCTTATTACCTTAATTTAAACACAATAGAAACATTCTTCGCCTCTCCCGGTCTCTCCCGTCTTTCCCCGTCTCTCCTGGTCTCTCCCCGTTTCTCCCGGTCTCTCCCCGTCTCTCCCGGTCTTTCCCCGTCTCTCCCGGTCTCTCCCCGTCTCTCCCGGTCTCTCCCCGTCTCTCCTGGTCTCTCCCCGTCTCTTCCCGTCTCTACTCGTCTCTCCCGGTCTCTCCCCGTCTCTCCCGGTCTCTCCCCGTCTCTCCCTATCTCTACCCGTCTCTCCCCGTCTCTCCCCGTCTCTCCCGGTCTCTCCCCGTTTCTCTCCGTCTCTCCCGGTCTCTCCCCGTCTCTCCCGGTCTCTCTCCGTCTCTCCCGGTCTCTCCCGGTCTCTCCCTGTCTCTCCTGGTCTCTCCCGGTCTCTTCCCGTCTTTCCCCGTCTCTGCCTGTCTCTCCCGGTCTCTCCCCGTCTCTCCCGGTCTCTCCCCGTTTCTTTTTGTCTCTTCCCGTCTCAATGTGTCAAAATTTCAATAATATTAATGAAAAACTATTTTTTATACTTAAATTATGGCCATCATTTTTTAAACACCCGATATATTCAAAATTAAACCTTATAAGAACACTCCCGTTTTCGAATGTAACATTGTGTCAAAATTTCAAATCCTGCCATTGATTCTAAATTGTCATATACACACTAAAAGAAACATTCTCAAATTAAAGACCTGCATTTATGAAACGACCAGTAATAAATCTAATATTCATTTATTCACTTCTAACTAAATTTAATACAACGTTGTGTCAAAATTACAAAAAAATATTATTTAAAAAATATTGTTTAAAATGAAATTATAGCCATCATTTTTGAAACATCAAGTATATCCAAAATTAGACCCCATAACAACACTCACGGAATGTAACATTGTGTCAAAATTTCAAAACAATCGGTGAAAAACTTACGGAGATCTTAGATGACGAACAAACATTTACATTTTTATTTATATAGATAATATATTTTGTTATTAATATAATATAATCGTGTATGTGGAAACAAAAGATATGTCATACTTGTATAAATAAATAATAAATTTTAAAAAAGTATACTTTAAAATCTTTAAATTTAATCATAATAGTTGATACTATTAACTTTAACAAGTCGTTTTGATTTAGAAGAATATTTGTCAATTTTTTTTTCAAAAAGTTTACATTAATTTATTTAAAACTGAATCCGATAAAAAAATAATTTTTTTTTGCCAGTCTAATACAATGGAATACAATTTATAGTGAATTTTAAAATAAATATTTTTTTTAGCTGAATCAAAACAATAGTATTTGTATTTATTGTCTTATATACACGTCTTTACATTTATTTTATCGAGTCGAGGTTTTAAGCGAATATTTTCAGATGTACATTTTAATTAAACATTTAATCATACGTTTTATTATTAATAAAATATAAATTTATTATGCTAAAAGCATAATAACAATGTTGTGTATGCAAACAATTTGTTATATCTACTGTATATAAACTGAAAGAAAAATTATATTTCGGTATTTTCCAAGATTTTTATTAACCGTAATAGTTATTTCTAATTTCAGTGCTTTTTTAATTAAAAAAAAATATTTTAATTGGTAATTTTGTTTAAAACAATTTGATGAAAAAAAAAAACAATCTTTGCGCAACACCATCTCTTCTAATATAATGAAATATAATTTATAATCTCAGTACTAAAAAAGCAAATATCTTTTCAATGAAACTATTTTTGTATTTTGTAATTTAATTATATATTGCTTCTTTATCGTACTTTTATTATTGTAATTGTAAAGTCTATCAAGTACGTTTTTTAAGAACGTTGATTCCATAGCCACGTTTGGCTGAGCGGCTAGAGTGTGTATGTTTAGAACCGCATGACCGTCGGTTCGAATCCCACCGTTGACTTTGTTCCGAGAGAGATACGTTATGTACGTCTCTGATTCTCTTCTCTCCCTTGAGAATTTCATGCAATGATGATACTTCAACGTTTACTCGAGGCTTCAGTGATAATTTCGTTGAAGCCGATGAATTTGAGTTTGAGTCATAGTTACTCTGAGCATGAAATTCAAAAGCATTTATTTTATATATGGATATTGAAATAAGAGGGTGTTGCTTAAAGTTTTTTATTCTATATTATATTGCTACATATTCTAATTCACACGTAATATTCCTACAAAATACGCATTTTTTAAATTTATATTGTCCGAAAAAAAAAATTCTAATAGTTTCGCGTCTAGCGTTTTCTCAATCGATTATTTCGAGAAACAACAGCCTAATGTTCAATTATAATAATTCGTATTAATTTTGATCTTGATTTAATTTACCTTTATCTTTCTAATTCTTATAGAATTGGAAAAAAAATAAAAAAATAAATTACAAAATTGAGATTAAAGTTAATCTACATTGAACATAGAAATGGACGCATGTTGACATGACGGTGTCGACAAACACATGCAGTTTGTCGCAATCAATAGCAGTTAATTAGCATGTTAATTAGCGGGTGTTTGCAATGGCTACTGTGTTACGGCGACGCCTCCGCGGGCTGACCTTTCGCGAGCCGACCTTAAACTTCGTGCCCTCCTTCTTTCCCTTCTCCGAGGCCAGAAACGGCCGCATCAGCTTTTTTTTTTTTTTAATCGCGCTGTCGCCGGTAGTGCCTTTGCAATTGCACGGCCGATGCGTCCGTAATGTCCAATGGCACCCTCCGAAAGGGCGTGATTAATTCCCATAATGGCCGCTGCGTCGACTTAATGAGTACGCTTTGTCGGACGGTCGTTGGCCGTCAGCCGCGCGGGAGAAAAATGAAGGGCGACACTCTTTCGCGAAGATAAATACGGCCGGCGTTTCAACTTGCGAACGTTGTAGGCGGCTACCGACTTTGATAAAGCGGCCTTTCCGACGAGTCAGCATACTGTAACCGAATATAAAACGTGTTATCGATACCGTGACTAGGCGGGCGTGATAAACGTTATCTAACATCTCGGCTTGTTGGCAAAAAACCACGAAAAATTTGGAAATCAAAGGAAAAAAAAACGAGACGTTTTTTTCACGTCACAATCTCGTCGCTTTATATCGCGCCGGGATATAAAATCGCTGTATGAGCGATACATTTTCGCGGATTTTAAGATACAGATGTAAATACGATTGGCAAATAAACTCTTTGCCAGTGCGCGGAGATGCTGTTTACTTTATCTTATCTACCGTCGAGTCGTGAGCCAACATGAAAGAGTCGTGAGCCAACACTGAAGCAAACTTATTTTTCTAGCACGCAAGAAGGCTTCTTTGGATTTACGAACAGATAAAATGGAATTGCATCGTGCGCGCGAAATCACATGAAAGCATCATAATTCATTATTTTCATATTAATCTGATATGAAATAACGGGGTTGAAAAATTAACTGCGAAGAATAATCGTTAGGAAATTTGTTTTTTTTTTTCCACTACGAATATATACCTCAATGTTCGCAGAGCGTACGTCAATTCTCCTTTTCACGCCTCGTTGCGAACGTTCCTTCTCGTTATGTCGAGCACGTGTCGGTATGTGTCGAAAACGTAAACCGTCGTGATCGCAGCCGAAATCAGTCCGAGTTCAACATTCTTTCTTTACCTGTTAGCGTCACTTACAAAAGACATCCAGTTATACCATAAACAGATCTGGCTTTTTATTATTCGTTTTTATTCATCTATGTTGGACATTTAACTGAACTTGTGACGCGAATGTATTTCGCAGAAACGCGTGTAATTAATATAACTTTTATACAAGTTCAAATATAAGAGATTTTATTACCTTAAATATTTTATAATCAAAGCAAAAATTATTTGTAATAATAATAATACAATAATTTATAAATAAAAAATGTGTTTCTCATGTAATGCTATGTAAGTGTAAAAATTGCGCGACGATTAATTATGCTTGTTAATTAAGTGACACACGAGTGTCACCATCGGAGCCGGGAAAGTCAAAGAATCGCATGGGTGGCATGGGAGAAGCGAGTCACCGGCGCGTGACCGTGCGTGACGCAATTCGGAGTCACGAGAGGGTCACGCGAGAAGATGGTGTCAGTAACCGACGGGACGGTGCGCACGGACGAGACCCCGTCCGCTCGGCGGACCCGATTAATCACGCCGCTGAACCGCGCCGACATAGTTAACTAATTAATCGCGCTTGATGACCACGTGACGCGTGTTCGCGTGGGACCACCACGGCTTCCCGTTCTCTCTTTCTCTCCCTCCGTGGAATGCTGTAAAAGGGCGCTACCAGTCGGGTAACAACCGGTGGTCGGTCGGTCGGTCGGTCGGGTTCACAGTGCCGAGCCTTTTCGGTGCCGGCCACGGCGTGGGTGGGCCCAGAGCCGGGGTAGGCTGGGCCTGTCGGCCTTGCATCTGCACCGCGATCCGGTTTTTGCAACAACGCCGTCGGCGTAAGGAATTTGTACGAGGCTCGGATCGCGTTGCGCTCGATTGCCTCGCCTTCCGGGAATTCGGGAAATCTTTCCGCCGGCGTGTAAAATACTCTTGAATTTTTCTTGAATCCGACTGCCCGACCTGAAATTTGATTCCCACTTTCGATTAGACCTTTTACGCCTGTTTTAATACTTTTTGATACTTTAAATACTTAAATAGATATTTTTTTTTTTACTTAAGTTGACTTAGGTTGTAATAGGATCTGTGGAGCGAGTTTTAAGGGATTTGTTGAAAATCTCTTTTTAACTTCAAACTGGAAAATGTTCTATTACTACCACTTTAAAGCACAAAGTAAAGAGCTCAATAGGTCTAATTGACGAAAGTAGAATTTCGAGATTGCTCTGATTGCTCGCGCTAATCAAAAACATTTGAAGATCTTTTTCCGCATTCGCATAAACGCGAACGATAAATCATTCGTTGTTGCCAATATTTTTCGCGAATATTTTCCTGGTTTATTCGCGCGATACATTGGAATATTACGTGCGGCGCGTTTGTGCGTTAAATTATTCAAGCTTCCCAGAGAACTTCCATAGTTTCCCCACGAAGCGCGCTGCAAATGGACGGTCAAACATTTCTGGCCATCGAATGCAATTCGTGGAATCGGCGGTTTCTCTTTCCCACGATTCCCACGACCGCGAATCCGCACGTGTCGCAGCCAGCACGTCGTCGGGCGAATTTCGATTGCCATTGCGCTCGTGCTATTTCGTACCTGATGAAGCCGGAAATAATCGGACGCAGTTAGCCGTGAGTAACGGCTGCTGCACCGTGGATTCAGTTCGATAAGCCGTCCGTTGGTTCGACGGCAAACCGGGCGGGAAAACCGAAGAGATGTAATGCGTCGAAATTACCGTGCGGAGTTGCCGATAAACGCGTAATTTGGAATTGCATCTCACGCGAGTGTGCATGTGTTCGCACGTTCCCGGCAACTCGCGCCTGCATCTGAAAGTAGAGAACATGCCTCATTCATAGCAGCTATACACCGTTTACCTCGTTCGCAACGGGAAACGAAGGCTTTTACTTCCCGTCGTTTCCGGAGCGACAGCGAAAGGTGCATTTTCATGCGATTTTACTACCGTGAGCGCGAATGCACCGATAAATAAAAAGAATAGAGAGAGAGAGAGAGAGAGAGACATAGAACAATATTGTATCACACGGTAATAAAAGCTGGGAAAAAAATCAATATCCGAAAACCCGACGGTGAGTATCGAGATTATTTTGGGCTCCAAAGATCTTTTTTTAACGGAAGGCGGAGTTTTGATGCGTAAAGCGATCGCCGATATATCGATTCGCAAAGGGACGGCCCGAACCGGAGATGATCCACGACGGTCGGCCTACGACGAATTCGGCGACTTTTTTTTTTACGAGCGCGTCAAAAAACGCAAACTACACCTTTATATGATCCGTGCTGCTGCGACAGCCTTTATTATCGGATAATCGTAATTTACGAGAACGTAAAAGGATTCAGTCATAAGTCGCCGAACGGCAACGAGTGTATATTCATCAGCGTCCCGTAGTTTTCCCCGAGAAACAAAGAAACCTTTTTGCTTTTATGATTTATGCGCGCGGTAGGCGCTGTGTAGGTGGTGAGAGGACTTGAATTGTCTCGATCTAGCTTCGCTGTAAAACACGGCGAAAGGTCGTGATTCTACGAGGGTATCGAGTCCCCGCACTGAGAAAAATTTTCCAGAGAATAATGGATGGAATTATTCTGTCGAAAAGTAATAAACGGATATTTATGACGACCATTTGTGAATCGGACAAAAATCTGATCACTGTTTATTGGGAATTACCGAACGATAAATAAATATTCGCCCATTACTTTTTGATAATCCATTTATACTTTCGGGCATTCCGATGATTTCATTCTCGGTGAATCGCGGTCGGATTATTAATTTTTCAATCTAAATATTAATACGCGATTGTCAAAATCCGTTTTGTTACTTTTTGAAACGATAGCTCGGTCGGACAGTTTTCTCAGTGTAACCGTTTATTATAGAGACTTTAATTTTTCGCGAATCAACTACGTCGTTTACGACGCGATAAATCTCGCGCTAATTTCTATCCCGAGGCTCATCGGTTTCGGAGGACGTACATAACGCGAACGATATTTATCACACGGAAAGAATTTTCTCTTAAAATTTATCCTCAAAATCTGGTAATTGTAAGATAATGTATTAACTCGAGGAATTTTATTATACTTTTTAGTAAAATTTACTAAAAGTATTGTAAATTTTACTAAAGAATATGGTAAAATTCCTCGAGGTTACACATTATCCCACAATTAAAATTTACCCTCAAAATCTTGGATTTTGAGGGTAAATTTTAAGAGAAAATTCTCCGTGCAGAGATGCGAGCGGATTAATCGCGTCACGAATCACTCCTCCTGTGGGAAGATCCATCGCGAGTCGACATTCTCGTGTTCCGCGGATTCATTAAAACCGCTCGCGCGTTTATTACGTTTACGTAACACACTCGAGACAGTTCCATCTATTCGCCGCGTGTAAATTGCCCAACGGCGCGGGCACCCGACACTGCGAATTACTCCCGTTCGTCAAACGTCGGGATATTTCAATAACCAGCTCGGTTTCACACGGCTCACGCGCGTTGGTGATCAAAGAGAATACCTTTCCTTTTGCTCCACTCATCGACTGGATTTCCATTTAAATATTCGCAAAATCGCGCGTAGAGCCCCCACGGTCGGCCTCCATTAAAACGCTGCCGATTACAGCGCGATGACAGCGCAATTTTACACGCGGAAATTTTCCAATCTTGCTCGCTTGATTAGCGATCATTTCCGATTCCGTGATTTGCAGCGTGCAAACAGGCCTAAATCGTTATTTTAACGATTTTCGATCGCGCGTCTAAAGCGCGCGGATAACAAATGTTACACCGTGCGTGAAAAAGCATTTGGAAAAAATTTCGCTCTTGACAAGCATATTATTCTTTCTCTATTCTAGCTCTAGCAGCGAAACTATATTGCCAGTAACATGTAACGAGGAATTATTCTGAAAATTTGCACCAATCTAGGTGAGTGCGGTCCGCCACTCGTCGTTCAGCCGGGCGCTTCCACGGAAATTTCTCCTCCGTGTTCTTTCGACCGCGCCGGCACGACTTTTCGCTCCCGCTAAATCCCGCCGAGGACCCTTCGGAAAGAGTCGCACTTGCACGATTCGAACGGCGAACCGTACTTTCACTCGATCGCTTGTCCCGCACCTCGCCGACCCTCAGCCGACGTATACGCGAAGAGGAGAACGCCCGGGTGGCGCGACGCGAGAAGGGGGGAAAAAAAGAGAGACTCCGGGCAGAAGGAGAAACGCGAGAAGAGGAAGCGTACACGCACGCACGTACGTGCATACGCACATACGTACACGAACGAAACGAAGCGAGTGAGCGCTCGCGAGAGTTCGTCGAGAGGTTTAGTGACCTCGGCGTGTCGTCGTTGTCCTAAGGAGAAGCAGGAGTAGGACGACAACGACGACGACGACGACGACGACGACGAGCACGAGCACGAGCACGAGCACGGGCGCAAGCACGAGCACGACGACGCCGAGGCGCAACGAGACGACGAGGAGTGGCCGAGAAGAAGAAGAGCAAATTGGTGCTCCCGGTAGCAGGGGCCCATGAGCGCCGTGGGGGAAACGTTGCGCAACGTGTCGAGGCGCAGCAGGCACGGCCCGCGCGGCAGCGGCAGCGGCGGCTCGACCGGCGCCGCCGATTGGTCCGCGGCGGCCGCGCGGGGCCCGGCCCAGCCGGCCCCCGTCGCCACGTCCGCCACCGCCTTCGCCAGGCCCCAGGATATCACGGGCCCGACCAGACGCCAGTCCTCGCGCGACAGCGTAGACCCCGCCGGCCAGCTCACCCCACCTGACCACGCGGACCTTCTCTTCAAGGTCCCTACCTTGTCCCCTGATACTCGCTCATCTCGCGCGACGATACGCCGGTGTTTCTTTGTTCCTCTTGCCTTCTCTCGCGTGCCAGGCGCGACCAATCCTTCGGACGTGATCGCTCCTTACTCCCCGCCGCGCCGCGAAATAAAATCTCGTTTATTTTGTTTATTATTTATATTTGATTTCCTGTTTTTTTTTTCCTCTTAGCCTGATCGTAGTTTCTTTTGGATCTCGTAATTTTTGGATTTATTTTCATGACGTCTATTGACTTTATTAATGTCTTTTACAATGTTTGTTACTTGACTTCTATTTATATTTTATTCATTTTATAATATTATTTATATTGAAGGAGTAAGTAAAATTTCAAAACTATATTTATATTAATTATTCGCATTTTTTTCAATTAGTTGAGAATAAATATAGCTTTTTTTTTAATTTTTTAAATTGCTCGTATTTATTGACTTTTATATGGAATATTAATTCAAATTGTAATTAAGATTTGAAATCGGCATTGCGCGAACAGATGAGCGAGCTAGAATAAGAATGAAACGATTACTTGAACAATCGTTGCTCGATGCAGGTGATGTTACTCGGTGACAGTGGCGTTGGGAAAACTTGTCTTCTGACGCGTTTCCGTGACGGCCGCTTCCTGCCAGGAAACTACATAACGACCGTCGGCATTGACTTTAGGGTGAGACTCTGGAGTTATTCCACCTACTTACATACCTTGTACGCGATTAACAAAGCAATGCCGATAAACTTTCGACATTCTTAAATGTCGGTTTTCTAACAACGCGAAGTGCACGTTGCTCACATGTCATCGGACAATGATACCTTCGTGATTTAAAAAGCTTTGGTCCTAATAGGGCTACAGAAATTCAAAGAAGCGTCTTTCCTGCCTTTACAGAACAAAGTTGTCACCGTCGACGACACGCCGATCAAGCTGCAGATATGGGACACAGCCGGCCAGGAGAGGTTCCGAAGCGTGACGCATGCTTACTACCGAGACGCACACGGTAAATTCTTTCACGTAATGAATCTCGAGTCAATAATGATCGGAACGATATTAGCTTGGTACAGATTTTGGAATTAGAAATTGGAATTAGAAAAATTAAAGAAGAATTAATAATATTTTTTTTAAATGTATTTTTTTAATAAAATGTTACTAATATTACTCATATACATTGGAACTTGTAAAGATGAGACTAATTGATACCACCTTGAGCATCTTCGAAACTGTGAGAGTAAGAAAATTAATTTATCCAACATAAAATTACATAATATATATAATCGTCTTTTAGTAAGTTTTTTTTTATGGACTAGCTTCGAAGATCTCAAGATTATACCTTTTTTAATGAAATTAATCTATGCTTTCATTTACATAATATAATTTTTTGTTTTACATACAAAAGTATTAATGTAGAATTATAAAAGAACCAATACTTTAGGTCCTTTAGGAGATATTTATACTTCATTCTAGCTATAAAAAATCATTTTGCTATAAAAAATAAATTCATAATAAAAAATTGCGAGTTGGGTCGAATCCAAATCGGAATTATTATTTTTTCATAAAAAAATAAATATTTTTTAAACCATCCATTCTTTGGTAATTGTTCTTTAATACGTTTATGCAAAAAATAACGAAAATAAATTTGTTGATATACAAAAAAACATGTAGTTTTTCAACAGAGATATGTAATTGCATATTACAAATTCATGATTTTTTTGCATATATATCGATTAGTTTAATGCGATAAAATCAATAATGTGATGGCATTCTTCATAGAAGCGTGTTTATTACAACGGTATCGTGTTATTGATAAATACGAGATTGTTAGCGAAGATTTTCCACGCGTTTTGCAATATCTCATAACGGTTTAATTATCGCATCAGAAACATCGCCAGGCGCGATCTTGAAGCCGTGCATTATGTTTTACTATCTACCGTATTTTACATAACGGAAAATAATGAGAAATATCTCTCTCAGCAAGAAATATTACGCGCTTTGGAGCGTCAGGTGTTTAACGTGCGCTTGATTTAATCGGAAAGCTTTTCCTATTACAATAAGTACGAAACGTGAATTTTTATCCAATTATTGATATCAATTGTTTTGCGCATAAAGTTTCACAGACTCTCCTCTGAATTTTTCTTAATTTGTGCGAATTTATATAATTTAAATAATTTATATAATTTAGAATTGTATTTTTATTAATAATAAGAAAATGATCAATTAATTTTGTTTTCTTTACATTTTCAATAATTTGAATTGAATAATTTAATAATTTTATATGTAATTAATATTGTAATGAATTTTCAAGGATTTTGAAATGTTAAGATGTGTACGAAGAACATACGTGAAAGTAGATGAAGAATCAATAATTTTGTGCTCTAAAATTTGATTTTTTTCCTTTCTGTTTTTTTGTCAAGGATGTGTATCAAATTGCTTTGAGATTGGGAATTTGAGATTTCTTGGGTATGTAATACCAAACTTTCCGATGTGCAGCGTAGAACAACTGCATTACATTGGTGCGCGTCTCCGGGGAAATCTTAATTACTCGTCCCAACTTGATTGTTTACACTCGAATCCGAGACGCGGTTCGTTTCTAGCCATTTGGAATGATTAATTTGGAACGTTACCGCCATCACTCGCAACAAACTCGACTTTACGATGCATGAACCATTTGTAACTTCGTAACACTACTCGCTATTCTCGATTTTGTTGCTCCATCAATTTTGGCCAGGTGCCAAACTCGATTAGCGCATATAGATAAGGGGGAGCAATACGGGGAGGTTGTCTGAAGGGGGTACCTCATTGTTTATCCGTCTGTGAGTTCTGAAGTTGTGCCGACATAATGCTGCGCTGCATCTCAACTTTGAAAGTAATTATTTCAGTCGAGTGAATTCGACAATAATTAGACGCGCCATCCATCTAGAAGATTAAATAGCGACTATTGAGATCACATAGAAAATCGAAGCGTTCAACGTTTAAAAGTGAATTAACTTTATAGTTTGCATTAAAAAAAAAAACAGTTTAAATATAAAATGAATAGTAAAGATCTTAATGTAATAAGATTAATTTTAGAATAATGTCCAAAAATGAAAGAAAAAGATCGTATGCTTGTATATAATTAATAATTTTTTACACTTTTACTTTAAATTGGTTTATTGTTTACCGTGTAATTATCGAATTTTTATGTGTGTAAGATGTACTTACTTCATAAAAAGGTTTCGATCGTTGCGTGACGTAAAGTCGATTAAAGGAAGTCGATAAAAAAAAAGGCAATTTACACGACTGCTTGTTTCAGCGCTTCTGCTGCTGTACGACGTGACGAATAAGACGAGTTTCGACAACATCAGAGCTTGGCTAAGCGAAATCCGGGAACACGCGAACGAGGATGTCGTCATCATGCTGCTGGGTGAGTCGCGTTTATATTTATGTTCCCGTGCCGATACGATGGATCTGCTCACTTAGGATTTTAACGGAGACTTCGACAGGCTAAATGTCAGAAATAAAGGGCCGCAAAAACAATGGTTTAGCGGAGATAAGAGTTCGGGGAAGCTATCTGGAATAGCCCAGATTTGATTTTATCGGTCGGATTGTCCTAAGCTAATATCCTGCTCTCGAATCTGATTTAAATCAAAAATAAATCAGCACTAACAATCTGGGAAGGATGTCGAGTTCAATTAGTAGCGTTTCCGCTTAATGCAGTTTATATCGCTTTGGAGAGCAATTAAAATCAATCTTCGCGAGATCCGCGCTCGACTAGAAATGCAATTTGATATGAGTGTAAAAGGAAATACAAATATTTTCGATCTCCCGCAATTTTACGTATAATTTTTAGCTTTCAATTCGAAATCCAATCCCGATGCGAATGTATCTCGTGTGGACTATCGACTAACGTAAATTGACCTTAATTGCTCACGAGCGGTCCAGATCGTCGATAGAGAACGCTGTTATCGTCATAGGAAAGCTGGATATTTCTTGATAATTCATCTTCTCTTCCCTCTGTATTAAACCACAGGTAACAAGTCTGACTGCGGAACGGAGCGCATTGTTAAGCGAGAAGACGGCGAACGATTAGCGCAGGAGTACAAAGTGCCGTTCATGGAAACATCTGCCAAGACTGGCCTCAACGTCGAATTGGCGTTTCTCGCCGTTGCACGGTATGGTTACGACAAAATCGACGAACTAGAATAAGACGAACAAACAATACTCGAAACTACATTGATTTCTATATAGTTGCTTTCACGTTCAACGCTTGATTACTTTTAATCTTTAACTGCTGCTCCTTCGAAACCGAAAGGTCCGTATTTTTAATTCTCACTTTTGATTTTGAAAGTTTAGTATACATAAACTGTATTTTTTAAGAAAGTTTTTAAGATTAAAAACAGAGATAAAAGCTAATCAAATTTAGAAAGAAATTCCATTTACATTTTTGGAAGGAAAAACTAGATATAGATAAATTGGCAGAATTAAAACGACTGGTTGATTTCAGAGAGCTGAAGGCTAGAAAAAGCGACGACTCCGATGGGACGAAATTCAACGTTCAGGACTACGTGCGTCAGCAGTCGCAGAGAAGCTCCTGCTTCAACTCGAGTTGCCTGACAACCTGAAATGCTTTCTTCTTTTTTATGTTAAATTAAGAGGACACGCAGACCGGAACCGCGTTGGCCGCGTGAAATTGTCATTGCGAGCCGGGGCACTCATTTGATTTCCGTGAGAGTAACATTCGTTACGGGACGATATTAAATTTTATACTCGATTTATAGAGTAACGTTGCGAGTAAACCACAATCACGCGTGTTGATCCAAGTTCGTCGGGCGAATAAGAATCGGTTGTTCTCAGGCGAAGTGGTATTTCGTTCAACTGAGAGTTAAATAAATGTTAACGAAAACCGCATACGCGATATCCTTGAAAAGAGATCGAGGAAAGAGCAGAATTTTTTTTTTTAACGTAGCATCAAGGGGAATCTCACGGAGTCCTCGTTAAACGTAAACATACATATGTCAATGATTACTCGAACACGCTGTATATTAATGTGAATAGTTCTAAGAGGATAGAGAGAGTTTCACACGCAGGACATCCCTGTAGGTAAGGCTTTAGCTTAATGGTTCTAATTTCGCGTACATATATGCATATACATATATCATTAAGCGCTTAAAGCGATCATCAAACGAACATAAGTTGTAACGTCGATTGTCGTACACGCCAGTTCCGTAATCGTTCGTTACATTGTGCTCCATTAGCGTTTCGCTGTTTGCAACAGAGGAGCGCGAATAATCTTCGATTTGCATACAATGTGCTTGTTACGAGTTATATAGCTTGGTGCGGTTGCGTTTCTCTCGCGGTGCCTGCGTGAGCGAAAACAAAATGTCAACGCAAGCTCAGTCGACGTACCAAGTAGTTGCGAAGTAGTGCGTGTCGAAAGAGAGAGAGAAGGAAATAAAAAGAGAAAGAGAGAAGAGTACATTTCGTAAAAAGAAGGCTGAGAAAACGTTTCGCGGCCACTGTTGAACGGAATTTTCCCGCGGTCATCTACCTCCTCTCTCTTCTTTTATTCTTTTCTTTCTTCCTTTTTGTGATGAGAATACGTCATAGACTTCCATATACCGTCGAATAACCGCTAATTCTGAAAGACGAAAGCGAAAAGGCAAACGAGAGAGGAGGGGTAGCGGTCATTTTTAACGAGTCCAAAATTGTCGTTGCCGTCATCATCGAACCGAGAAATCTTTTTTTAAAGAGTAAACGGTGTTTATGCTAATATTATTTCGCCGGGTGCCGTTTTGCCTGCCGAGGACTCGCGACAAATTGCGATACTGTTGGCAAATCTAGATGTTCCATAGAAATCTGTGATGCACGTTTCGCGATCGTTATCATGCGCATGAGCATATTTTGTAATCAATAAACTGATATTTATGTAATACTAGAGTGGGATATTAATGAGCCAATTGGAGTGAAAAATAGTTATCCGCAATGTAATGGAGGAATAAAGGAAATTTATCGATCGTTATCATGTCAGAGTTCTAAGCAAAGTTGAGGACTGCTGTCTGTTGAAGAGTCAATAAACTTAATACTGTTTAATAAAGCCCTGTCGAACGTCGTTACCGCGAAAGGACCGTTTAATCGCTCTTGATTTGTCTAAGCCTCTATTTTGCGATAGAATTAACGGTATAGTAATAGGGACGATCGCGCGCGAGTGCGGACATTAATTTTATAGCAAAATGGAAATCCAAGCAGAATTTAAAGTCGGTTTAGGCAGAAGATTGACGGAAAATATATCGCGTATGTTACATCCTGATGTATATGACATGCAATCTGTCTTACCTGCAGTGTACAAATGACAATTTCATGTATCAAATGTATATCAGAAGGAATATATGAAATAAAAGTCGACCAAACATACATCTTTTTCCCATCCTGATCATTACCATTCTCGCGGGTAAATTTTTTTTCGATAAACTTTTATGGAAATAGAGAGAATCGCCGAAAATTATTAATTTCTTGTTAATTATTTATTTGTTGTTATAGGAAAACGGAAATATTTCATATTTGAGATAAAAATATAAAGGAGGATCAATCCTCTTAATCGATTATAGGTGTAAATGTATTCGCGAATTTGAGGATATTTAGCTTGGATTCGTGGGCACATCCGAAGTCTAAATGACCATACGACATATTAGGAAATCGAGATAAAAAAAAATCTCTTTAAATGGTGCGATATGTGCATGTGTAATGTATCATCGACTCCGTGACAGTTTCGTGCTCCGATATTGAGAATGTATTGTATTTTCAAGCCCATTGCTAAATCGATCCGAGTTCTTGGATCGAGAAAGAATTGATCAATTGTCCAATGATACTAATCAGTTAGCTGAATTGTTTAAATGTTTGTTTGGTTAAGCTTTATAAATTATTTATGGAAACATACAAGTTATCCTGCACTTTTATCATTTATATATTAAATATTATATTTTATATACGTTGTGTATACTGTTTCACTCTAATTTATACTCTGGTCTCTATAATTTTAATGTACATGTTTACAAGTAATGGCAATGTTAAAGCCAAAGATAATACTGTTTTAAATTTATTCAAAGTAAAAGTTGATATATTTTTAACTGAATTAAGTTAAAGATCAAATTAATGTAATTACGTTAAAAATTACATTAAGATTAAATTAACTTAAATTAAAAATTAATTTTGATAAGCATTATTTATATTAATTCAAAAAGTTATAATTTTTTAAAATGATTACTCGAAATAATCATATTATAAGACGTCAAGTGGATGTAATATTTTATTTATAAATTAAATTTGCATAGATAAAAAATATTTTTTTAATACAGAAGTGTTTTTAAACTTTGGGAACGAAGAAAGAAAGATGCGTTAACTTTAATATTTCATCAACCAAACGATTGATTACATAATGAATTAATAAACTACGGACAATAAAGTTTCTATTTCATTGGACTGTTTAAAAGGTCTCCCAAGTGTCTGATCGCGCCATCTTACTACGTTCCTTGGAAGCTACACGCGCGAAAACGGTCGCCTTCCGCTCGCTTCTTCCCGGCTCGTGGGCCATTTCTAATCCTCTCCTCCGTTGGCCGCAAACAAAACGCTGCGTACCTAACCTGGCAGAGGCTTCCAAAGAGGTGTACGTGGCGTCGGCGTTGGCGACGGCGTCCTGATTACGGTGCCGTCCCGCGTCGGGTGAGTTGGCGTAATCCACCGAGCATGATGGACGAGGATGTGGTCGAGATCGAGAACGTGGAGAATGTCTGCAGACTGTGCCTTGCCACGGACGGGCCTAGGTCCTCGGTCTTCGCGACGGAGAAGGAGGATGACGAGAGGGAGGACTCGTCCGGCGTGCCGCTGGCCGATAAGATCCAGGCCTGTCTGTCGATTCAGGTATACGCGTAATTTGTAATTTTTTTCTCTCGCGTAGATTCGACGGGGACCACGCGGCCCGGAAAACCCCGATCGTTTTGCGACCGAGGGCGACGTAGCGTCGCCGAAATGCATCACCTGCCACGTTTCGAGGTTATCTTCATACGAAGCCGAGTCGAGACTCATGCGATCGGGCTGCTCCTACCAGTCGTATTAATACTCGTACTCTTTTTTTTTTTTCTTCACGATTATAACGTAATTACAGCATAACAGCGTCCATCTCTTCAAGTGTCAACTTGTTGACACTTGAAGTTTTAAATAGAAGTGGGGAACATTAATTTAATTTACATCTTTTTCTTATTTTTAGAACTAGAAAAGATAGCAAGATAAAGTTTATAGTTAATCTACATTGATACAAACAAGTCTTGGATCGATATTTATTGTTGAGTCTTTTAAGATCTTGAAATGTTAAAATGGTATACTTTTTACTTTCAATTTATAATATTTTAAGATAATACTGAAGATGGTTTAAAATATAAGAACTGAGGATAATAAGCTTGATATAATATGGCTATCTTTAGATCTGTTTTCTATCTGAACTTCTTGCATAGTTTTTTTCTCTTTAACTAGTTCTCTTTAATGACAGGAGGAAAGATGAAGAAGTGCAAGAAGTTCAAGTGAAAAGAACAAATCTTTTGTCCCTGAACTGCATCAACACTTTCTGGTCTATTCTTTTACTTGAATGTTTTGCATAGTTTATCTTTCCAAACCTGATAAGTTCTGAATTCAGTGACAAAGAATAGGTCTATTACAGCTTACAATTGCACAGTTTATTTTTTATCTTCTTTTCCTGTTTGAGAAAGAAATAGAGAAAAGATGAACCTTTCAAGAAGTTCAACTAAAAAGTATAGATCTTTTCATTTTCGCCAAACTTCAAATATATATCTATTTCATTTTAATTCTAACAAGTGTAGGCTAGTTCAGTTACAATGGACAGATCTAAATATTAGTCACCACATTCTACGCTGCATTATTTTTAGATGATTTGTTCATCATGCTGTGTTTACATGGACTTGCAGTAGTTGTTCATATTTATTCGATTTGTTAAGTACAATGTTTTATAATAATTAAAAACAAAAATATATATAAGAGAAGGCCTAATATATTGCATAATTGCATTATATGTTATATATTCATGCATGATATCAGAAATTGATTTATAATTACACTTATTTTTGTTGTCAAATTATCGAACAGCTTGAACACAAAGTTTAATGAAGATCTTTATAAACCTATGATGTATTAATAGAAATAATTTTAGAATTAACAATTGTTAACAATTGCACATGTACATTAGTCGTAATTATTAGAACTGGAAAATGTTATGTATTTTTTATTTAAGACTTTAAATTTTTTTTCAAAATTTTGAAAATATAATTTGAGTATGCATTGAGAAGGAACGAATGTACATAAAATCTAAATTTCCAAAATTCACAGTTAGAGTTGCAATTGTGTTTTGTTTGTTTTGCGATTTAAAATTCTTATTAAAACATTTATTTAATGATTAATGTGCTCAATTTTTTTTAGATTTCAGCAACCGATAAGTTGTCAACGCTGATATGTGCAAATTGCGTAAAAAACGTCAATCAATGGCATACTTATAAAGAATCATGTTTGCGGTCTCAGGATAAGCTGCAAGAATGGCTGGCAAATCAATTGCATTTAAATCCTACTGTATGTTTTATTTTAAAATATATTAGAGTACAATAGTTCTTATTGTTTTTATTATTACTCTCATGTTTCTAATTTGCAGGTTGTAACGATCAAGGATGAACCTATGGACATTGATTATGAAGATAATGTGGAAATAATCTCCGAGATTACTAATAATTTAGAACAACAATCAGTAAGTATCACTTATTTTAATTGGTAAAGTTGTCATGATAAAAAAAGTTATGATAAATTCTTCTACGTAAATATTATCTGTTCTTCTCAGCAGCCAATTCAAACAGTGGAACATAATGAACCCAATGATGAGAAAGAGCAAGATAAAACTGATAACAATGATGCGAAAGATAACAACGAAGAACCAATTCCTGAACCAATTCCATCTGGAATTGTGGAAACGGAAAAGGAAACTGACAAGGAAGAAAATCAAACGGAAGAAAATCGAACGGAAGAAACTCATCAAGAAGATGTTCCTCTGCGCTCTATTAAATGCGAGCCGCAAGATGATGACGATACCGATTGTACCATAGAATTAGAATCCACGAATAGCAGTGAGTTATTAATGAATTCCATGTCAGTCGACGAAACGGACACAGTCATGGAAGCCGATTCCACGCAGAAATCTAATTCGGTCGGCGCACCGGCTAAAAAGAAATTCAGACGCGGGCCTCACACTCACTTTAGAGGAACGCGCGTCTTTAAGCAGAAGTGCATGCACTGCCAGATATTCTTGCACTCCAAATATTCATACATGAAGCACATGAACAGGTTCCACAGTAAAGAGAATGGTGTCGAGAATTTAGAGTCACAGAATGACGAGGAAGAGATGATCGAGGATTTGGAGGATGAACTGGTTAGCATGGAAAAAGATTCACCGCTGACGCAAGTCCAACAGGACATTATTAGCCAATTGAAAACTTTCTCTTGCTACTCTTGCGAGCAGACATTTAACGATCGACGTAGCACCCTTTCTCACATACGTCAGCATTTGCCGGATTTGAGGCCGTACACGTGTATCGCCTGTCTGACAGAATTTCCAGATCGATCAATGTATCAGCTACACTGCGGAGCTTCCTTTGAATGCGCTATGAAGATCGCCCTAGTCGTACCGAAAATCGGTAACGAGCGATACTTTACGTGCAACATGTGCCTGCGCTCAATGCCCGGAAGAAAGGAATTGCTCAGTCACTTGTCGAAACACTCTGACAAGCAGTATGAAGAGATGATGGGACCAGCGCGAGCCCCACCCAAGCTGAAGCCGATGGCGCCATTGTCATCCCCGACGAAAAACAGCAATAAAATAACTGGTGGATTACCTTATAAAAACGGCGATCCAACGCATAATCACGCCTGCGATCTGTGCGGCATGATCTATCGATATCGACCAAATATGCTTAAGCACAAGGAGATGTGCAAGCAGTTGGATCCAGAAAGCAGAACATTATATAAATGCGTACATTGTTACATGACGTTTATTGTATTCAAGAAGTTTCACTATCACGTCACGGCAGATCACAAGAAGAAGGATTTTACTTGTGCTACGTGCCATTCCAAATTTCGATCGCCCAGTGATTTTCTGGCCCATCACGAGACTCATCGTGAGGCACAAAGCAATCAGCAAGTGCAGCATGACAGTTCAAACTCGCAGAATGCAGTTCAAACGCCATTGAAGGAACGTAATGCTTACGAAACAAATACCAAGTCTAAAATGAGTCCGCGAATATCAAGTGAGAAATTTAATTGTCCCCTCTGTCCCAAGAAATTTTCCACGAAGGTCGAATTAAATGAGCATCGGACTCTCCATCTCAAAGTGAAGATATACTCGTGCGCTATTTGTCGCAGTATGTTCAGCAGCGCTGGTGCCTTGGAGATTCACATGAAGGATCACGGTATTGATGACCCAAATGAAAGGAATGCCAATGTCTCTTGCGTAGAATACGGCAGCTTGAATGAGGACGTGGCGATTGATAAAGATTCGATGAATACTAGTACCGTCTCGGATCCTGGCAGTCAGAGTCACAAGTGTAGCGAGTGTGGTAAGGTAATGTCAAGTTATGCTAATCTCCGACGACATTTCAAAATCGCTCACCGGAACTCTAAGGTCTACGATTGTGCTGAATGCTCGCGAATGTTTATGCGTAAAGATCTGTACGAGAATCATATGCAGCTCAAGCACAACGGCAAGAAGACAATGATACAGTGTCCAGAGTGCCCTAAGAGTTTCGTCTTCCAAACGAACTTCTCTTATCATTTCCGTACCGCTCACCTCGAAAAATCGCAGAACGGTTACGCTTGTGATATCTGCGGCAAAGTCTTTAACGAAGAGGCATCCTTGAAAATACACAGAGGCTGGCACAATCGCGCCAACTCGCGTCTGAGCACTCGATTTATATTGGGCAGTCCGAGATCGTCTAATAACGCGCAGAGGGAATCCAGCAACGTTGAATCTACTGGCGAAACTTCAGAAAGGCCAGCGAGAGCAAGGAAATCCTTCCCCAATCCTCCACTTCAATCACCAATGAAGAAGACATCAGGAAATTTCCAATGTCAGGTATGCAATGACAAATTCAACGACGTTACAGAGCTGAGGACCCACTTGTGGGACGTCCACTGTGCCCGCAACAAACCAGAGAAAAATTTCTCCAATGACGAGCTCCAATGCGAACTATGCACGAATATTTTCCCCGATCAGGAAACCCTGGCAGCTCATATGCGATGGCATAAGGCCAACCCGATTCTCAGTGACATACGAAAGACGTTCACCTGCGACGTATGCGGCAAGTGTTATAGTTCGAAGAAGGTTCTATATAAGCACAAGAGACTTCACAAAGCTACCGTTGTAGCATCGATCAAATTCCAATCTTTAGCCAGAAAACCGATGGCTTCACAATTCTTGTGCAACTTCTGTCGCAAAATCTTTTCTAGCAGCCAGTCTTTGCAACGGCACAAACTCAGCTTCCACAGTGAGCCGCTAAACCAACAACGTTCGCAGCAGCAGCAGCAGCTATACAACAGCAATCGAGCATTGTCATTCGAGGATGAACCGAGAACAAAACGTATGAAATACGAGCTCGAAAATGATTCACAGGCCAAACTGTCTCCCTTCGCCATGGACTTTGCTGGTGAGAGAAGGAAGCCGGTTATGTGTCACGTTTGCAAGAAAATGTTCGCTAACATGAGTGTTTTGTACAAGCACAAACAAATTGTCCACAAGGCCCGAAAAGATTCAACACTTGAATGCATACCGATGTCCACTGGAAACGGTAAGTTTTCGTGTAATATCTGTTTCAAAGAATTTCCTGGTCTGTCGAATCTGCGACAGCATTTCACGATCAAGCATAAGAAGGCGAGAGCACAGTCCGAAGCCAGCGGCGCATCGAGCAATGACAGATTGTCGCTTCCGACACCCGAACGACCAAAGGAAGTTCCTTCCTACGAAGTGGCCTACAATAACATAATGTACAGTTGTAAGCTGTGCAAGCAGTGCCACGTCTTCAATAAAGGATCCATCATGAGCCATATCACCAATGTTCACAACACGGTGTACGAGGCCGATAGCAAGATGTTCCATAGGGAAGTTAATCTGAGCACTTACGTAGTGAATGATGCATTCGGAGCTACTTGTCCGCAATGTGACGTTAAATATCCTAACAACAGGGCTCTTAAGATACATTATATAAAATTCCACGATAATGCCGATTAAAATCATTGTCAAAGTCTGGAAAGAAAGCCAGACAGGGAAGAAATATTTTTTAAATTATGACCATAAAAATTGGTACACCATCTTCATCATTCTTTCTACACGCTTGGATGGTATATTCCTAAATTGCGTCAATTAGCGTTCTAATGCATAATCTGATTTTTTCCTCGAGCGATGAATCGAGTGATTATTGTTTCATAATACACATTTTTTGTGAAAAATTTCGAATCTTTATGATTAGTATGTAAAGACAAGGTACGTAATTGTTGCCATAATTTCGTGAACTTAAATGTTAAAAACAATAATACATGCGTTATTTTAAGATACAGGAGATGTGCTATTTTAGTTGCATATTTTTAATATTTTAATATTTTAGTTTTAAAATATATTTTGTTTAAATATATTTTTTGTTTATTTTTCTAACAAAAAAACGATTAAAATATTTAGGATATGCAATTAACATAGTTATCCTGTATGTATTCTTGACAAAATATTTTGCAAATATTTTTATCGACAAAAATTTATGTATGAATAATTTCTTGTTCTATATAGCAATTGTATAACTGCAACCAATGAGGTATGTAAATATTAAAGCGGATATAAAATAAATTATATAGTGAGTTCGTGAAATATGGTAGCCTCTCGGTGCAGTAACGACAAGTTAATCGCTGCAGTCAGGTACACCTATAATGACCAATTTTTCCATAAGATTGAACTTTCAATGTGTTTGTTTATAAGCATCATGTTATCACGATTTCAATGCGTGTGTATATGTTTACATATTTTTTTCAAAAAAAGATAATAGAATAATTTTAAAGTAATTGCTATCATTAATCGAATCGATAGATTTCTCAATATCTTTGTCTGGTTGCAGTGATAATGATGATAACCATCTCGGGGGATATTGGAAGAGTGCTTAAATTTCTTTATCTACAGTATAGATACATTGGGTATAACTATTATATATGTATGCAAATAAAAATCATAAATATCTTGCTTATATGTAACAGTATTTATTAAGAATTTCCCGTGTTATTTTCGTCTAATTTGATAATTCACGCGTCTCTTTCTCGGTTTTTCTTTCGTCTTCTTCTCTGGTTACATTAGCAATGCGTTATATTAGTTTTATTACTTAATTGTATTTGTATTTCCAATGTATGAATTATAGCAATAAAAAAGGAAAGAGTTATCGATTTTTATTACTTCTAGTTTTTGGGACTAATCGTTAGATTGATAAAGTTTTAATCATATTTTCTTTTTTAAATTTTAGATTACGTATAGATTAATTTTATTTTAACTAGCTATGCTCTGCCACGCGTTGCTGTGGCCCTCTATTCTTATGCTACGTTTTTTTCAAATTTTCTTTGCTTTCGTTTAACTTTCAAGAGCCTTGCTTTACTGTTGCTCTTTTTATTTTATTTTTGAACAAGTATTTATCTATCTTTAATAAATCTAAAATTCATTCATTCACGTACTTCTAACTTTTTTTTCTAAAAGCTGCCATGGATTTAAAATTCCATCAAAAGACTGTTTTAAATAAGTTCCTTTCTTTCAATAAAATAACAGCCATCTTTATTTTTCTTATTTAAACACAATAGAAACATTCTTTGCCTCTACCGGTCTCTCCCCGTCTCCCGGTCTCTACCCGTCTCTCCCGGTCTCTATCCGTCTCTCCCGGTCTCTTTCCGTCTCTCCCGGTCTTTTTCCGTCTCTCCCGGTCTCTCCCCGTCTCTCACGGTCTCTATCCGTCTCTCCCCGTCTCAATGTGTCAAAATTTCAAAGCAATCGGTGAAAAACTTACGGAGATCTTAGATGAGGAACAAACATTTACATTTTTATTTATATAGATAGTATAACTCAATATACAAAAAAGAAACGATTATTGTAATGAGCAAAGAAGAAACTATGTGATAGAATAAAATTTTGCGAAATTTTCAGAAAGTACATGCAGAAACTAAATAAGTGCATTATATAAGTTATTTTCAATTATTATTATCACCATAATAGGATCTCTATTTTCTTTTAAAGTTTTGTTATGTTTACAATTTTCATAGAAAGAGATTGTAAGCTTAAAAAATGTTTGATCAATTAAAATTAGGATTAAATTTTTGTTTTGAATAATTTGAAATTTCTATTATACATAATAACGTAAGTTGTAACATATCATTAACAGTATATTCGGTGACCTTAGATATGTTAAGGATTAAGGTAGACAGGTAAATAAATCACACGAACATTTTTTTATGAATGCACAAAACATTTTAATATAAACTTAAAAATCCGTACAACAATATGAAAAATTATAGACTATTATACACATGTATATAGATATATTTATATATATATATATATATTTATATGTCGTACTTTTTATTTTTTTCATTTTCCGGGTTTATCAATATATATATATATATATTTATTCATTTGTTATATATTCTTTTGCTATATATCTTTTTGTTTATTAACGGGATGGAAAACTTCCGTCTCTCACTAAGTTATATATATTATGTATATGTTATTATTAGAGTATTTTTTATTACTATCATTATTATTTTTATTATTATTATTATAGGTATGTATTAATGTAGAAATATAAAGTGATGAACCGTTGCGCGATTCCGCGTCGTGTCTTACAATCAGAGTGTATCAACTCGCTAAAGTCAGAGACAATAATTGTATATCGATAATCGTACTTGCGGTAGGTAACGCCGACAATTAATCATTAACAATGACAGTAATTAGCAATGAGGGATGGGGAGGGGGCGGGATACGCGCACAGTTTATCTCGTAACAACGCGTCGGGGGTAAGTATTTATCTTTTTTTTTCTTTTTTTTTCTTTTTCATAGATGGGATGGCGAGAAAACGTCGCGCTCACGCTCGTCACGATCATTGTATCGCCTCGAGATGCTTCGCATCCGTATACGTCTTGTGTCGCAACGCGCGGGTATGATCATCGCCGGAGTGCATCGAGAGTGTCACGTGTACGTGTATCGTGTGTGCGGACGAGTGTGTGCGCGATGTCAGATGTCAGGTAACGCATTATTGCGGTATATCTGCATATAGCGATGGATATGACGGGGCTCGGGGATTCCCCCCCTTTTTTTTTTATACAAATACAAGCCTCGCGCTTTTTTTTCGCCGCCGGGCGTGATGTACCGCAGCGCGATATACAGATTAAACAGTATAGATAACGTACATCGATAAGAGACGATAGATTAGGCCAAATTTTCACTCTCTGTCCCTCTGTCTCTCGTCTACTTTTGTCACTCGTACTGGTGCGCGCTGTACGCGCGAGCCAGTTCGCCTCTCTTTTTTGCAACTTGATATGCGAGAAGTTTCTCGCGGTTGCGGTCGTATTGTTGTTTCCGTTTTATTCTAACAGTAGGTGTATCCTTTCGAAATAGATGAAACGGTGCTTGCCCTTAGCTCAGAAATTACGAGAGGACTTCCCTTTTCAAGTGGGAAGTAATTTCAAGTATAGCGATACAAAGTTTATAATCTCCGCCGCAAAATTCAGCAGTGTTGATATTCAGTCTGTACGCAGACCGTAGAACCTCGGAATAAATCGCCTAGAGATATCTCGTAGAGTTTGCGGGGAGAATTTTTTTGATTTTTACAAAATTTTCATACTTTCGTACTATACAGCTATAATCGCTCGTTGATTCCGTCTTTCTGGTTTGGTTGAACCTCGATCCTTTTTTTCAAGTTCAAAATTCATTCAGGTACGACGTAACGTCTGGAATAGCTCGAATCCGACTTACCCCTAGTCTACAATAAAAAGATTTAAGCTTTAAGCCGTAAGAAAATGACCAATCACAGTAGTTTTTTTATAAGAATACTTAGTTGTAATTGGTCAATTTCTTAAGGCTTAAAGCTTACATCTTCATTGTAGACAAGGCCTTGGAGATCGCGTGTAACCGCCGCAAACGGCGGTGGATTACGATCTGCGATCGTGAGAGCCGCGACCGAAGGGCCGAGAAGTCGAAGGGATACACCTCGCAAGTGCGTCCGCTCGTGGTTCCGAAGACTTGACTTTCTCTCCCCCGAGTATATTACAGATAGAAGTATAACGCTACATGTACAAAGAGCTTTACGTAAAGAGGAGAGGTATGTCGTTGTGCTGTTTATCAGGCTCGGATGAAAATACAGAGAGGTGAGTCGCGTGTGTATCTCTCATAATCGGAAGAATAATTAAGCGGGGGGCCACCGCCCGGGCGAGTGAAACGTTCCCGAATGAATTTTCTCAATTGCGCGTCGGGGGAAAACGTATAAGAAATGAGCCGTAACGAGATGCAATTCCCCAGAAAATAGCGGCGCGGAACAAAACGGAAGGGAGATTTTCATAGAGAAGAGCCGCGCTTAAATAAATAAGAACGCTATCGTTACTACAGCCGAGCACTTAGGGGGCGCTGAAGAGCCAAAAACAGAGAGGGAGTTCCTCCCAAACCTACGCAAAGCAGGCGGGATTTTTTTGTTACCCTTTTCTTTCGGAACGAAAAGCTTTATCGGTTTCCGTGCAGCGGATTCGCTGCACGTTTTTATCTTGGGGAAATCACGAAAAGTAGTCCCGGTTCCTTAAAACAACGATCGCACATACCCCTTTCCCCTCCCCCCCCCCGCCGTTCGCTTTAGCGTTCCGAGAACGAACGCCGCCGGGGAAAGGGCATGGCATCGCGGGCTTAATTATTCAGCACATAACGGGAGTTGAGTTAGAGGCGGTCTATCGATTGAATTTTTAACTAGCTCCGCGCGGCACGTGGTGTGCCGGCTTTCTAATCGCGCGATCGCGTTCCATCGTCGTTCCCTTTACACCTTGATGCCTTCCGGTTTGCCCCCTCGTACGCATCCGCGCTGTGTGCAATTAAAACCGATAGTCACCCGCGAAAAATAATCCGCGGTACAGGGCGCGTTCGAACGGGAACGTTTGCACTCGTGGAACGTTTCTTTTTTTTTTTTTTTTTTCATTCCCGCGGCGCGTTTCTCTTCTTCCTTCCGTCGTCCTGGCGTAGCCGAGTAGCAAGAGCACTCGGCCTCATAGTACGCGAGAGTAAAGTACATCTAGGAAATGTGTGACACACAGTATACGTCATTATGTACACCGGGGATATAGATTAAACGGTTTCGTCGATTCCCGGTACTTGAAATTCCGGATTGTTCGTTCCTTCCGCCTTTGCGAGTTCCCTCGTCGGGTTTCTTTCTTCTTTTTTCTTTTTTTTTTTTCCGGAACGGCGCCTCGCTGAAAAAGTCCACGGGAGAACGCGGTTTTGCATACAAAGTGCGCCGTTACGTCACCGCCGACCGATCGTGTCGAGTGGCAAATCCACGATACCGATGTATCCACGGCGGAGAGAAATCCGGTGTAACGAATCGCGACGTTACGGGCGAATTAAGGCTTCCAGAAAATTGATTTGGCGTGCGAATCCCGATCGAATGCCATATATATATATATATATATATTTCGCTGACGAACTCCCGTTTGCGAAACTCGATCGCGGCAGCTGCAGCCGCACACGTACGACTTCAAACGCAAATACAAATGTAAAACGAGATGCAAAAATTATACAAATATATTTGAAATGAAACCCAATACTCGTGACGTGGAATTATTATTTCGACGCGATCGAAATCGTCGGCTGTTCTTCTCTTTCTTTATGTTTTTTTTTTTTTTGCCGAATTCGTAATTACACACTTGGTTGTGTTATCGCGAGGGGTTGTATTATCGACTTCACCGTTTAACTTTAATCATTTACTGTAGCGTAAATGTACTTTAACCCTTAAGATCATGTACAAGTTGTAGCTGCGCTGTTTCGAGACTGCCGTCGATTAATCGGGCGCCCTTGAGTAACGCGTCGTGTGTCGCTGCTTAATTAATTGATCAACGCCCGCGAACGACCGTACCCGTGTTTAGCTTCGGCCTACGAACATCACCCGTAATACTCGATGCATGCCGGTGAGCGCCTCACCGGGAATGAGGAGATCACGACGTGCAATCAAAGAGTTACGAGGTTACGCGTTTCGTTTAATGTTCTTTATAACTTAATTATAAGTCGCGCTTTTCATTCAGCCTTCCCCCGACCTCTGTCGCGAAGGAAAAAAAAGGGGGGAAGGGAAAAAACAGCTAACACGACGATTTACGCGAGGGCAGTTCACAATTAATCATAGCGCTATTAGATTATCGTTAATAACACTGACTATCGAACATTATTACGTCACACTCATTAATTCTAAAGAGATCGCAATTTAGATGTAGTAGGTAGATACGACATCGATATCGAATCAACGGTAGTTTTCTTAAAGGTAACGCGATTAGCTGTCTCTTTTTTTTCTCTCTCTCTTTCTCTTCTTTTCTTTTTCCCTTATTCATTCGCGTTCGGTATGCAACCGAGACCGGACATAATTGCGCGTCATGACAGAAACGCGTGATTGATCGCTATTGAATGTGAGAAACGATATCGCGTGTCTTGCGCCCGAGATTAATCACGATCGGTATCTCTTCTCCTTCATTTTTCATTCGCAATAACGTCGATACCTCGCGCCCCTCTCATTGACGCCCGTGTCTCGAAGAATTTCCATTCTCTCGAGAGAAGCGATCCCAAGTTTCGTAATCTTCCGCGATCTTATACACACGCACGCTTCGCGAATTATTCGGAGCCACGTGCAACCTCTCCGTAAACGAGAAGGAGAAGAGAAGAAATGACGCTCGGCCCCACAGATTCGACGCCATTGTGGCAAAAAAAAGGGCCCGCGGGGCCCGACCTCGCCATACTTCTGGCGAGTCTTCTCGCATTGGAGAACGCAGAAACTCGGTCCCCTCGGGCGGCTAATGCCGATCGTTCGAGTTTCTCCCTCTCTCCATCTCCCTCTCTCTCTTCTTCCTTCTCTCGTATACATCCGATACTGTGACAAGGTAAACGCTGATTAATCGATGTTTGCTAATCATACTTTGAGCGCTTGCGAAACCTGCGCGCGTTTACGTGTCCTGCAGGTGCGCTACGCATTTACGCGTCCCACAGGTGAGTCGGGACCCCGAGGCCGAAGAACGAGCGAGTGCAACTTTGATCGAAGAGCGACATCGATTTTTCTCGCTCTTATCACGATCTTCCACCGCCGGGATTTCCCTCGCACCGTATGGGATCGCTGTCGGGTATTTCGATTCTCCCCGTTTTCGATTCGCGGATTATTATTTATTATGAGCCGACTGGTTCGCAAGCAGCCGATCCGGCTGACGCAGGAGAGACGACAAGATGAATGGAATCGAAGGGCGAGATCGGACTCTCGGTTTTCCTCCGGAGAAAGCGAAGTGATGACAGAACAGAGGAAATGAACTGTCTCTCTCTCTCGATAATAATTAGCAGAGCGAGATGAAGCGAGCAGAAGTTAGTTGCGGCGAGTCGACGCCCGTGTGGCTTGGAGGTTCGATCAATCTCTCGATTCAATTCACCTGTCGTATACCTGCGGTAACGAGCTGGCGCTACGATTACGAGATGAAACGAGTTGATAGAATCGCAGAATCGCCAAAGACATTTCCCCGGCGTGATCGCGTAATTACACGCTGATATACGAATCGCGTTCACTTAATGCTAAACGTGAAGCCGCTTTAAACTTATTTACATGTAATATTGCTACATTTGCGCACAATATTGTAATTAGTAATACTGACAATCTAACTCCATGCAACTCGAACGAGAATATAAGAGTCTCAATTCTAAACTAAGCCGGCAAATTATTTTAGTTGCTGCAGTTTACGCTCGGAAGCGAACGAATTATCTCTCTCTTTTTTTTACAAATAATTACGTGAACGATGCAGATTCTGATACTTTTTCGATTTCAATTAAACGAGTCGGTTTCCTCCCAACAGTGCGCTTGAAATACTTCAATTAAAGAGTTCGCGAACGGTAACAATGATAAATCGAGGAATGCTTATTTTAAGAGAGCGATTCGGAAATTATAAACGCAAAAACGGCTTTAACGCGAGATTTGTAAATCAAAATTTACGTAGAATAATCTGTTTTACATAGAATAATTTGCTTGCGATCAGACCGATGTTATCGTAATCTGTTCGACATGTTCGACATTAAAGTTCTTTGGACTTTCATCTCGTTTTCACATTTGTGGAAATCTCTTTCTCTCCGTCTCTCGGGGCGAAAACAAATGACGTGGCTGCGACAGCGTCGACTATCACGATACTAATTAATGTCACCTGGTTTTCACCACGAGCGGGACAAGTCTCGGCTTTCTGTAACACATCCGCTCTCGCGCTGACGCTGTTGCACTCGCGTATAAGGACGCACGGGCGTCACGGGATGCTAGATAATTAATGTCGAAGATGTTCGACGCTGTCGCACACGCTCGCGCGTTTACACTCGCAGGAGGTACGATCTGTTTCGTCCTCCCGATGAAATCAGATTCGTTTTCCGATAGTTCATCATTCGCATAATAAGCCCGGACGCGCTTATCAGACGCACGGTGGCGGTCGATATACTCGCGACTAATTACAGTAATCCGCAACGGGTCCATACGGGACACGCAAAGAAGAATAAATTAATTAACAATATCCGAGCTAATTAATGTCAACGAAAAAAATGTTCGATAATTTGTGACGCTAAAAAAATTATCGCGCTGAAAGAAATTGTCGAAAATGAACGAGAGCACATCTAGGGAAAATAGATTTGCGATCCTCGATCGCTCCATTTAGACATCGTTCTCGGAAATTATTCGGAAAATACTTATTTCATCATGACTTCTTTCCGGTGATTCATAAATCATGGAAATTATATTAGCGTAAATATAATAAAGGAGGACGCGAAAAATTACAAACGCCTATACACACAGTCACACGTGCGCGCGTATAAGGAAATCGAAATTCTAAAAGTACTCCGGAAACGATGAACATATGTTGTCTTCGGTCGATGTACTTCCGACGTTATACTTCGGAAAATTGCTCTTACGCTCAGGTCGCCCTTGGCGTTCTTTGGCACTTAGGGTCTTCCGGACTTTAAACTTTATCGTCGTTTGATCATTACCCGCTATCGCAATGCGCAAACTTTCCCGCACGTCCTTCTCTCGGCGCGTCTCGCGCGAACGATTTTCCGCCTGCACGATTTGCGCGATATTAAACTAATCGATTTTCATATGGAAATGATTTTCCATGGAGCATTTCTCGCGTCATAGATAGAACCGCTTCATTGGGAAACTAAGATTCGCCGTTTTCCATTTCCCTCCTTTCGCTCCTCGACGGAATATTTTGCCGCCTTACAAGAATACTGTGAAAATTCTTACTAGGAAATTATCGCTAAAACACCTACGTCCCCCCCGTATAGAATATGCACATGTGTAATATACTGTATATATTCATCTGTTCATTTTAATGTAGCTTACGATATATACTTAAGGATAATAATACTTATCGGCTACGCACGAGTATCGTACAGCTATTAAATCCGTGAAAAAAGTATGTAGATGCCGTATCCAGCCCCACGGCCTCTGTCATAATATCTCTTTCTATCTCGTTCCTCTGGCATCTGCCCCATTTTCTACTGCTTTCCCATCCGTGTGAGAGTGTGCTTGTGTCTGTGTATCGTATATGCATTTCGTGTTCTGTTCATCTGTCGTCTACACACAGAAATCCGTATATATATACGTATATATAATCTCATGTCACGTAGCTATGAGATACATCCTGAGGATTAAAAAGCGCTGAGACAGGTGCTGTTTGATCAGTCCAGGAACTCCAAACACGACACTGTCGGTCGACTGAAGAGGGAATGCACACGTATCTCTTAGAGAGAATCACTTCTCTCCTAATAACTTTCACGCAAGGATAGCGGAGGTAACTATACTCGATAAGAACATACAAAGGATGGAGAGAATTTTTAGGCGGACGCTTATAGACTTGAGCCTAGACGTGAAACGAGCGATAACGTCACGATAAATTACGCAAGCTGAGCCTTATGATAAATTGCGACATTAGCTTGTCGCCTATCGCCTGTCGAACGTAATAGAATTCTAAAGTCCCCAATCCTGCGGATTAGTTCCTCCGTGTAAATCGATATCGCGCAGATCGCGAGATCGTTTTACATCCCGCGAATCTCGCGGAGTTTAACCGGTCGTTCCTGGCCGTTCCCTCTTCAGCCGACCTGTCCGATTGATTTATATATTTTGATTTTGTAACGACACACAGAGGCCACGCAAGTGTGCGAGATTCATACAGGCGGGTATAGACAGATAGATGTGGAGGTACGTTGATGGACACAAAACACAGACACGAATATTATTACAAGAAACACACATCTCTCCGTTTCTTTCTCTCCTCTCTTTCTCTTGCAGATAGAGCAACGGTTGCCGTATGTGCTAGTCACGAAAATCGCGTGACCGATCTGTCGATTTCTCAAAATTGTAGGGAAAATAGCTCCCGCATAGATTCCGAAATTGAGCATCGGAACATTTTGATTACGCGTGTAAAGTGACGCTTATATAAAATTTATCTCTCTTTAAAAACATAATCCTATGTATGAATTTTTTTGCGTCAGTTTCCGTTTGTGTATGTATGTAAAAAGAATGCGCGATTTGATAACGTAATCCTTTTGCTGATTCATTGCCGTCAAGTGGCGATCAAGCGAGCGACTTTCCAAGCCTTTCCAAGAGTGATAAGATTTTTAATTTTCGCGAAAAATATTTATGACAATTCTCTTTACCTTTATTTTCCCGTATCAACTGAGAGAGTCTCGATAGATTCTTTCACTTAATAACGCCGAAGATATTACATATATATATATATATATATATATGTGTGTGTGTGTGTGTACTCACATGTTGTCTTCACATCTAATGGTAGATACGCGCTCTACGTCGTAAAAGGTATATGCGTCCCTTAACGTTACTTTAGAATATAAAATCGAATATGCCTGTTTTTACATCGTAATACAAGGGTCTTTCCGAAACGGCGCAAAATAGATTTTCCAGCGCATTCCCATACCTACATGTACGCGCAATATGCCGCGAAATGCATCGTTACACTCACATACCCGGCACGGCCGTTCTAAACTAAACGATCACTTTCGTTCAGCGATTCTCTCCTTCTCGCCGTCTCCTCTGCACCGAGGTGAAAAATATAACTCGCTTAATTTCGTCCTCCGCTCTCTCTCTCTCTCTCTTTCTCTCGCCTCTCACGCATTCCACCGGCGCAGTTATACCGCAGATAATTAAGCTTTAAGAGGTATATAAACGTACGTAAGAGTAGGAAGAATGAAAAACGCGCGTTTCCTTGGCCGTTGATACTTAGTTATTCCAACTCTTTACTACCTCATCTTTACTTTTAGACGATAACGACTGGGTATATGTATGTACGAAATACTGGTTCCTTTTTTTTTGTTAGCTCGATTTTTGTTCCTCCGTTTAATCATACCCTTTTGTGTTCCCTTATCTATTTTTTTTTTAATAACCTAAGTACCTTTAATTTTTGTGAAAACAGAGCGTAATTTACAAAGAGCTAAACAAATACTACATTGAAGGGTTTAACTACTTCGATTACGAAGCATTCGCATTAAGTACATATATTTATGAGATAAAAGTAGGAATAAATTTTGAAATCAGTTATTAAATATTTAATATTCAAAGCGTTAAGCTATCGGTTACTCGAAAACATTATTCATTGAATCATCGACAATCGAAAATCACATTAGTATCGCACGATTTGCTCTACATAGAAATTAAACAAATAAAATATTAAATCTTCGAAAATACATCATGCATTATAATGTTACAAATTAATTGTCGATCTAATACAATTAAAATCGGCTTGTATAATTTAAAAAATATCATTTTTAAAACACTATCAGAGAGAATAAAAATTATATTATTAAAAAGTGACGATCTTGAATTGTCTATACAACTCTTCGAAACACGCACACATACGAAAAAGAACGATATGAAAAAAAATCTGTTACGCGAATTTATCGTGTTCCAATTCAAAGATAGTCGATTATCGTCATCATTATCGTTAAGTTACAGTAAGATTATATTTGATATGAAATATTGATAATTACAAAACGGAAATTAATAGATAAGCGCATTCGTGACTAGCATTATTGTAAACATTATATGGCCACTAATCTAAGTCACTGTCCATGAATTTTTTAAGGATAAGTCCGGCAATCCGCTGTCAATTGAATTATGTAACACGACAAATAGCTCGATAATAACGACTCGAGGAAATCGGAAAGGAGGAACGTAGCGCTACAGTTACACACCGATAGACATACAGAAAGTGAAACACCGCCGTCCATATCCGGCTTAAATAACAATGTGCACAGCGTCTTTTTATTCAGTAGCTTTTTTATTGTTTTAATTATAAAGAAGTAACAAAGAGATAATAATTTTATGATATTATACCGTACACTCTTTTTGCGCTCGCTCTTCCTCTCGCATTCGCTTTCTCTCTCACTCACTCACTCACTCACTCACTCACTTTCTTTCTCATGTATTTATATCTATATTATATGTCAATATTATATATTCAATAGATATACTCATTCACATATTAAATATCGTGGCAAATATATAGATAAAGTTCTCGTCTATCGTTCACACACGTCTACACAGACAGCGACTCTGCCAAGACGCGTCTCTCTTTCTCTTTTTCTACGCCGTTTCCTTATTTACCGATCGGCCATTCACAATGCATCCCATCGTCCCCCATCGGAAAACTTTCGGAGAGCACCTCGTAGAATCTCTCCCGCCTCCTACGGCGGCGGGCGCTGGAAGGAATAACGAATTCGCTCGGAAAGTTTTCGCGAGAAACGTCGTCGTCGGAGCTGAGCGGAGCGTTTCCCCGGCATTGTCGTTCGTTCATTATCGATCAATACTGTCACCCAAAACAACTTTATTTATTTTTTATATTACATAATCGACATAGGAAGCTGTAGAGCAGCAAAATGATAGTTTAATCTCTTTCTGCCGTTCTTGCTGGAATAATTTAATGACGGAAATTGGTGATCTCGTCGGATCTCGCTTTCCAAAAGTTCGAAATTGCAAACCGGAAGCAGTCCCGTTCGTTCAGCCCCGGCGAGAGACGACGATTCTAGTTTTCTAGGTGAGAATCCGCTAACTGGACAGTTGCCGGAAGTATCCGGTGTCTCTCTCCAACACTCCGCACAGACGCTATTAGTAACTCGAAATCGTCCTGACTAACCCCACACACCGATGACGAGGACGAGTCGAGGATCGCGAGGAAAGTCTGAAGTCACCCCCGAGCTTCGCCGAACGAAGTCCCGAATTGTTTACGCGAGAGCTGCCCGTTTAAAACAAGAGTCTCGTGTTAAGCATGTTAAACTATTATATTTTCATCTACATTCTTCTCTCTCGATTGAGTGATATTTTATTATTTTTAGAAAAGACTTTCAAAGAGAAAAGGGATTTCAATAAAAGTCTCCCCGTAATACAATTTACTAAATTCGCTATTAAAGTTTATAAAGATTTCTGAATTAATGGTAACATACATAGCACGCCACTGAAAAGAAGTGGAACGCACGTTTACGACAGCGTTATCAAATATTGGTGTCGAAATACATATATATTTTTTATTAACCAACATTACTTATCACGTTTTGCTCAAAGGGATTCGCGATTTATACGTCTGTAATCTCGCGTAATTTCGTGAAATTCCTTCGGTTATTTCCCTTTTGCGGCGATCACACGTCTCCGCAGAGAGATTGCACTTGCGCGCGTTGATGCCTGCGATTTCCGCGTAAATCAATTAAAACGCGTCCGTTTCGACGGAAGAACGCCGGGCAATTAGCGCCGTCGAAATTTACGGCCGCGGGCGTAAGCTCACGCTGAAATGAGCGAACGAAACGCGGCGTGCACATCCGCACTAACGGTTTATCGATTTACCAGGAGGCGGCGGCGGTTTCAGCGAGCACACACACACACGCATACACACACACACACACACACACACACACACACACGATATTAACGTTTCAATAATTAATGTTTAACGCGCGCGCCGCAAAATCGCGAAGTCTCATACTCCCGGGGAAAATTTTCATCGCCGGCAACAAAATGAATAATAATATCACGACTTTCAACGCAAAGTGCCGCTCTCGGTCCTAAATTGTCCCGATGTTACAGCGAGTTCCGATTACTGCGCCGATATTAAATTTCCATCGAAATTCTGCGGACGCCGCGAAAAAACGCGCTCCCAGCCGAATTACACAAGCCCATTTAACATATATAAAACACTTTATTCGCACATATAGAATATATCTTTTTGAACAATTATACAAACAGTAAATTTGTCCGCTCGCAGCGATTACAGGAGTCGTTTAAATTGGGTACGAGTTCAGTTCTTTCCCCTCGCCTCCTCGCGTTCGCCTCGTCATGCGCGCAACTAATAGAAAACTCGACAACATTGAACTATATCGAGAATTATTACCTAGACTATAAAATTCCAACAACTAATTAGGCGCCCCCTCTAGCCAAGAAACTAATGTGTACTAATACCAGGCGCCCTGCCCTTCACCTCGCCGTCGATCATCGTCCTGGATCGTCGTCGATCTCTCTCTTTCCCTCGACGCTGTTCGACCGATTGGTCCGTGTAGCCGTTTGACATTTGTATCCCAGCCAGCACGAGTCTCTAAAGGATTTTGCCGGGTGCCTCTATTTTTTTTATTTTTTTTACTTAAGGATAAAGAATTTTGTACGAATTTCAGACTATCACTAGATAAGCCTACTCTACTAATTATATCCTTCGCGCATTACGTATCTTCGGTCCTGATTCGTTTAAGCGTCAATTAAGGACTAATCAGAAGTGCAAACAGTGCCTTCTTTCTAGCGGAGATCTCCAGTCTCCAAAAGTTTTTCATGCCTTTCGACGGAAGTCGTCGGCGCACGGGCCCCAGATTGGCCCGATTTCCCGTATCCTTTGACGATCTTGTCGATGGCACGGCCGATGGTTTTGCGCTCGATCGCCAAACTACGGTCGAGTCTAGACTCGGCTGAGAGATTCGTCTGATCGCGAGAGATTCGCTCGGCCAGCGACGACGGTTTCGATCCAGGACAATCGAATCGATCGGCAACCACCCTCGTCCACCGTGCTTGCATGAGAAAACTAAAGAAAGAACGTTCACGAAAAATGTACACCACTCTCCCATTCGCTCTTTCTCTCTCTCTCTCTCTCTCTCTCTCGTCATCTCGCTGGTTCCCATTCTCTCCCTCCCTCGCACTCTTTTTCTCTCGCACGCATCAGACACGCACGCTCAAACGCGAGAATCTCGAAGAATTCTCGCTGCTACCACCTTCCTCTGGCTCCCCTCTCTCTCTCGTTCTCCCATGCGCGAAACGAAATTTTCTTGAAACTTCTCGACGGATCTCTTCCAAGCATGGCTTTCTAAAAGCCGACTCAAGGATGGAGGCGAATTACAGCGGAATCACGACGACGCGCGGATCGCCGCGCGCGTCTTATTTTTGATTATTATATCAGCGGAAAAGGGACCCGGCCCACCGGTCGCGGCTTTTAACGAGGGAACATCCACGGCGTGTTTCGCGCTATCGGCCATTTAGGTGAGAATCGCGTTCGCTCGCTCGCTCGCTCGCGGGGGAATACAGAATCGATTAGGGGGAGGGGGAGGGTGAGGTTAGTTCGTTACGAGATACGAGGCAATTATCTGTCATAATTACTCAGACTCCGTTGCGGCTTGAATGGCGGTTAATTTACATAAGACCGATAAGCATCTTGCACGCCGCGGGGATAATCCCGTGCCCCGACCGGCGCGGCGCGGCGGTTGGACGATAAATCTTTCTTCGTGGTGCGCACGAGAACGGAATCCAACCCTCGACCGCGCGCAACGTGCGGAACGTTGTCTTTCGGGGACGTGTCAACTCTCTCGACGCAGCTGAAACATTTTCTCTGAAGCGGAAACGAACGCCGATAATTGTAGCAAAAAAGCATCGTTGCAGACGGCGTTAACAATCCCCTTCAACACGTCTTTGATTTGATTTCGCATTTTATTTTCGGAACATCGGAACATGAGAGAAATAAAAAACGATAATGTAACGTTCTGTATCTTACATCGTGCCCGGGTAAATACCGTTGATGATTCTCCATGTTGGCGAGCGTGTGGAAAAGGTTTAAATCAACTAAAGCCGCGGTCGAGGGTAACTAGAGTCCAGCGTGTAACTTTCACGGTTACTCACTTCGTCCGATCGTATGTCCGCTTGATCTCTTTTGAGAAAAATAATATCTGCAGTACGCTATTTATACGACTAAGTTGCTTGCGAGGTCACCAATGATCGCGCGCGATCGGCCCGAGATCGGCGGGCCGTGGCCGCGCTTTCTTTGGAGTTGCGTTGCGCTATATACGCCGGCTAAATTGAATCAACAGAGCTCGCATCCCGACGACACGTATTATATATATATAAAGAGTAGACTGGTACAAAAAGAACGGTGAATTAATATTTATAAGGTAATGTAATAATGAACAAAAAGCACTGACAAGCTGCAAAATACATACAGAGAGGTACAAATAATCGGGAACAAATCGCAATCTTACGGGACTGGCGTGTCGTATTAAATTAAAACTTTGCGTCGTGTGCCTGTGTGTATGCACGTGTGTGTGTGTGTGTGTGTGTGTGTATACTCGTTTACAGTTTTACAAACGTTTTGCATACGGGCCGTATGCGATCTCGTATAATCGTTCGGATAATAATCATCCTGGCGCCGCTCTCGATCAACGAAAGGACTGTCAGCGACTCTGATTAAGTATCGTCAGTGTTAATTAATGCGTCACGCGGTTTTCTTTTCCTCTCCCTTCATCGCGAACCAAAATTCTCTCTCTCTCGTACCCTTTCTCTCCCTCTCTGTCGCTCGATCTCTTTCTCTCTCTCTCTCTCTCGCTCTCAAACTCTCTTGGTTTCTCGCCGTGCGCATAACACTGTTCCGCGACTCTCTTTTGTATGCTTTCGTTATTTATATATGTATATATATAAAAATACAAAAAATAATTTACAAAATGATATTATAAGTTATATTACACGCGAGTTTCGATATTTAATATTTCGTGTCGGAGCCTCTTGTAAAGTCGCTCGACAAATTTCAAGAAACGCTTCATTGTCGCTTCGTCACACTTTTAAACAAAATATAATGTAGCAGTATATGTATATATATAATCGATATTTATATATATAGGTATGTATATATGTATAATATATCTATGTATATGCACGTGTGTCTATCTATGTATATTCACGGGCCGTAAGAAACAGAGAAACAAATTCATCATTAACAGGCTAATGTAGTTATCAAACCACTGTATTATTAACAAAAATATATATTATATATATAATATGGTAGTATATATTTATATATATTATTTTCTGACGCGCGGCAACGCGCGCGCCGGTATATATATATATATAATCAAATATCATATAAAAACAACAATAACAAACTATATCAAAAGAAGGATTGAACGATAATCTTATAAGCGAGCTACAATTATAATATTCATATGTATATATGTATATAGGTAAAATCGACGACGCGTTGTCATCGATGTTGCGTTTTCGTACAAAAATAAAGGAACAAAATCTAACGAGCCAACAGAAAATACATCTCTAATATATAATATATATATATATATATATATGTAAAAAAAAAGAAAAATAAACGGACGAAGAAAAAAGAAAAGAAACAAGGTGAGGTGAGAAAAGACCTATATACAGATATATATAGGCGCGTAGTGTGTGTCTGTCTCTCTTTCTTTCTCGTCTAAAGGGTGGAGATAATAATCATAATTATAATAGTAATAACCGTAAGTATACAATCTACATAACAATCATAATCGCGTGCGAAAATCATTCGAAACAATTCTTCATTTTTTCCGCATTTTGCACCCAGGAGAAAAGTAACTAAGGCGAACGAACGTGTCCTCACGCTTCCATACACATGCACGCACTGCCACATAGTTTTAATTCACACAGCCAATCGTTCCGTCTTACACACACAACTCTCACTCACTCACTCACTCACTCGCAATTTTTCTTCTCTCTACAAATGGCGTGGGTTGGGGGGGCTTTGGAGTAGGGGCAATTAACAGTTACATTTAGGATGCGCTTACACGTAGTGTAACGTAGTTTTTTTTTTTTCGACACCGAGAGTGTAACTTGGGTGGGGTACAAAAAGATCTCGCAGAAATTCTTCCGCCTTCCCGACCGGTCGAAGAAGGGTGCCTCGTCGCTCGTTTCCGCTCGGCGCGCGATCCGCCGCGACGAAAGACATGGTCCCTCGCGATATCTCTCCCCGATATAGATGTTTGCGTTTCTAGCTGCTTTTCCTCTCTCGCGAGCCGCGGCCGAGCCGGAAGCGAGCGATCGCGCGGATAAAAGGCGCCGCCACGAGTCTTCCGGGAGACATCGAAAAAATCGGAGGACCGTTATTTTAGCCGACGGCCCTTTATTCCACGGGAATTTTTCTCGGCGAGATTCTTCTCAGATTTCACCCTTTTAATTTTCTCCCTCAGCGTTCCCCCGGAGATTCTCCGCGAGGCTGCTCTCATCGCCGCACCCTTCTTCACCCTTTCGCGCGCGGCATAGCGCGCATTAAAGGTGTGTATGTATATAATATATATATAATATATGTATATAATATATATATATAATTATATGTATATAGTTTACATTCAGCAAGTAGTTAAAGTATTGAAAAATATATATGTAATTAATTACAAATCTAATTATCATCCTCTTGTTTAATTTATTTTACTTGGTAGAATAATCAATAGGTTTTTTGGATCTCTCTTTGTGTACTTTATATGTCTATGTGTGTATGTCATGTGTGTCCGTGTGATATCTCCATGCGCGTTCGGCAATATCGAAATACGCCATTTTTGCCTTCTCTCTCTCTCTCTCTCTCTCGTTCATAGTTCCGAGGGGAAGGAGATCGAATCAACTCTCGCGATGGCGTCCTCCGATACTCCTCGATACGCGCGCACTTTGCACGCATCTTTCGGGCTTTCCGCAGTCTGCTCTCGTCGCATGTATCCTTCGTATGTTCCGCCGTTATAAATGTAAGAATATATATTATGTCATTATATTGCAGAGTGTTTGTTTATCGCTACCTTACACGACGTTACCACGGTTATTTGTATTTTTTTTGCCATTTATTTAAGAGACAATATCGATCGCTATAGTTTATAGACACATGATACTTTAAAGACAGATTACTGACTTCTTTTTTTTTCTTATTAATTCTTGTGTGTACCCGAGTGACTTCAAACGTGTGTGTGTGTGTATATGTATGCGTGCATGCGCGCGCTTGTACGTGTGTAACTTCTTCTGACCGTCCGTCTGCGTGTATGTGTATGTGTTCGTGTTGTTTTTGTGTGAACTCTCCCTTTCAACGAATTACATTCATTACGGGGTATGGAAAACTATGCGTAACTTTTTTTCCTTTGCTTACAAAGTGTTTCATTACAATCGTATCGTAAAACGTATAATACTATATGTTTTTGTGTATCTCAATGTGTATGCTCTATTAGTATTAATTAGATTCACTTAACTTCGCTTTCTCTCCCTCCCTCTCTCTCTTTCTTTCTCTCATGTTGATTCGCGCCGCTCTATTCGCGCCCCGTCGCGCACTTTACGCACGCGCGTGCCTCCTAGTGTTTAGTTTTTATCCCCCTTTATTTATTCTCACATCTCTTAATTTCACTTTTGTTTGTTTGTTTTTTTTTTAAGAGTATACATCGTGTTTGATTCTTCGCTAATCTGAGCCTCTCGTCTCAAGCCGAGATCCATTTGATTCGCGACTTATTGCATTGAGTTGCCACCCCTTTCCCGTTTCCTCCCTCTTGTTCTTTTGCCTTCCTCCTTCTCGTTCTATCCTCGCCCGTTTCGCATTTTGCGCTCCGTCTTCTTTATCCGCCACCCCCTTTCCCGTCGCCCTCTCTCCGCGTATAAAATTCGCCATAGAAACGCGAAACTTTCGGAACGTGTACCCGACCGTAAGTCAGCTTTTATAAACGTCGGCCAGCCGGCCGTCCGGCCGGTCGGTCGCGTTTATTCGCATTCGAGTGCCATTCGAAAGTCCGGACGAAACCCGTTTAAAAGTCTGCAAAGTTTCCGCGGTCGCAATGATTTCGAAAGTTTCCGCCTACCGACTTCCTTTCATCGCCTCTTCGACTTCAATCGTTGTCGTTGTCGCCGCTGGTCCAGCTGTCTGAACTGTCAGCGAGGTGCGACCGTGGACTGTCGAAACTTTCGCGATTTCGTGTCACGAAGGCGGAATCTCCGTCTCTTTGCCTTCCTCGCGTATACTCGTCCGGGATTTTCCGTCGCGTGCGAGACGTCACCTTCGGATTGCGACGCGAGAAACACGACCGACAGATTTTTCCGATCTGATCTTCGCCATTGTCGCCGTCGTTGTATGAATTATCCGCGCCGCTTTGAGCCAATCGTGCATGATTATTAGAAAAATTACAAGAATAAATAATTGTCATTTGTGTGCTTTTGATCGCGACGTAGGCTTGATGACGCGGGGCGACGGAAACGGGGGGGGCACCTACACGTCGACGCGAAAAAAACAAGATATCGTAAGATGGACTTTGGATCGTTTGCGAGGCTCACTGACAGAACGCGATGCGAAACTTGTCTCGACAAGCATAATGACTCCGATGCGTGTACACAAAAAAAATAGTTAACACTTACGAAAAAAGATAAGTTGCAAGTACATTTATAAAATATTACACAATCGTTTATAAAATATTATAAAATATTATACAATCTGAAAACACGTATTGATCATTTAAGATTTAAGTCGATAATTCTTCATAAGTTCATTAATTCGTGTGACTTTGCGATTAAATTGAATTTGATGATAAAGTTAGCGGGAATTAAATGTAAACAAAAAAAATCACCGTAGAAGTCAAACTAACGAATTTTGACGCGCATCGAAGCACTATGTTGTAGTTCGATTTTTTGTTTTCAAGCGGCATCCCCTCCTTCGGTCATCCCTATCTTATTCACTTTCTCTTTAACAATAGCAGGTACTAGCATAGCTACCACAGTCGTACGTATCGTTATAATAGTTTACAATTAAGTTTAGATATTACTAAAGGGTTCTGTTCTTCATCAGCGTCTCTCTCTTCTCACGTTTCTACTTTAGTAGTTAGTTTCACGGTTAAAACTTGTTTCGTACCCCCGACCCGTCCGGAGACCACCAAACCCGCCGACCAAACCCCGAGTGTTCGGGGTCGACAAGTAACTCGAGTATATAGTAATTTCCAACTACAATTTTTCACTTTGGACCGAGGTTATCGTATAAAAAACGGATTTCTTCAGCTCCCGGTAATTCGCGACAGCCGAGATCGAAAGTTTCGGCGCGTAGGATGCGAGTCCGTTATTTACAACGTTTATATTTTACTTTAGCTGATCGATCCCGGATTTGAAGCGGACGATCTCACAAGTTGCGTCCTCGCCCCAAATCTTTCGATTCGGATCGCGTTCTGGGGAAAAGGGGTCGTCCGACCCTTCCCCTCTCCCCCCCTCCCCCGATCTTCGATCGGCCGCGACCAGGCGCGAGGATAATTTACAAAAAGGCCTATACAAAAGTCCGCAAGAAAGAACGATTAAACATACATACTTGGAAATTACACGCTAAACATTTACACGCTACGGCTACATCGACACGCTACGGAGAACGTCGTAGAAATTAGCGGAGTCTAAAAAGGACAGGACGCGCCTGACGCGGCTGATCGGTGACGCGGGTCGACTGGCCGGTGCGGTCTCCGGATCGTATCCTCGGGCCCGTATCCTTGCGCTTCGTCCCACAGGATTAAACACTTTTTGAATACTTTTAGCACCTAGTGCCCGCGTCTCGCGGCACCTCCGCCGCCGTTACTGTCACGCGTAATAGCCGCGGGATACTCGTCGGCGAGGCTCGAACGAGATCGCAAATACCCGTTTCAGAACGCGAGAATTTAATACGCGCGAAGTATTACGTGCTAATTTTCGTGAAATTTCCAGTAATCGAATCTCGTACTCGATCTATCTCTTCTCTCGGGGAGATGGGCGTAATTATTATCTCGGAAATTACGAGGCGTATTATCGAATTAATTCAAGCACAGGAAACCGAAACAACCGCGCGTAATTAATATTCAGAGACCAATTAGGAGAATGATCTTGAGGCATGGATGGAATACACGGAGAGTGTGTTCATTTTAAAACGCAACCCATAATTCTCTTCTTTCGTAGGCGATTTTTTTTCCTTTTTTTTTGAGAAGGGAAGACGGTTCTGACTGACGAAAATGGAATTTTGTACAGCGTTATCTCGATAATCATTAGTTTTATACTAAAAATTTATAGCGAAGCTTCGGTGGCGTTTTACGATAAACACTCTGCAGTCAATATCGATTGTGCCGGCGAAAAGTTTAATTGCGCAAACAAGCCTCTTAAAAGATCAGTGTTAAATAGTGGATTCGTTAAATTCCGAGAGACAAGGTAGCTGCGTGAAAATTTGGTGCTTGTCTTAATCACGATGCATTAAAAGATCGATATTTTCTTTGCCTCGCCGACAAGGACAATAACGCGCGGCCTTTTAATTACGTAATCACCTAATTAACCTCGTGAACGCTAAGCGACGACGTTGCTCCCTCAAAGCTCCTCTTCTCCCGCCCGCCCGTCTCATCCCGTTTCCGATTGGCTCTTGTTTATCTTTGTACTTGACTCTTTTTCTTAGCACCGTAAAGCTCTGCGGACGATTACGCTCGATTGAGAACAGATACTGTCAAAGGGATTACACGCTACAAATCATCGTTAAGTTACTAATTAACGTTCTCACATTGAAAGTTTAATTAATCTTAATCGACGGAGATCTTGCCCCGGCTGCTCGAAGACCTGTACTTGTTTAGGAACGATTTGCGAGCGGTGTCTAAGACGATCGGAAAATAATTAGACAGAATTTCCGGGTTCAAAGTTGAACGCGCAGGGGCAAGGAGCGTATTGCCGAGGCTTAACCATTCGAGGAAGTTCCCTCCTCCTCCTTTCCTCCCCCCTCCTCCCCCCCCGCGACGGTTCGGAGGGTCATCGACTCCGGATGTCAAATCGAAAGGCAATATTGCGAAAGGAAATCGATTCCCGATGGTTTTTCTGCGACAGACGGGCGGGCGGGGACCAGCTTGCAGGCACAGCCGAGCAAATATCGAGGGGCCTGCAACGAGGCCACTTACGTCCCTCGCGAACACACCGGCTGGCTCTTTTTCTATCTCGCCTTCTCTACTTCTCCTCATCCTCTTCCTACCCTTGGATATCACTCGCTCTGCACTCTCTCTCTCTCTCTCTCTCTCTCTCTCTCTTTCTCGCTCTCGATTTCTCCTACATTCTACTGCATTTATTATAAAAATAAAATGTAAAATCGTACCGAGGACGAGTTTTCCGAACGGTATAAAACTGCGAGCGCGTTTCTCTCTTTCTCTACATTATCACTATACTCGCGGAAGGATCGATTCTTCGTTCCTTGATCGCGTTGTTCCTTTTCGTTTTTTCTTTTTTTTTTTTACTTACTCGACTCGTGCGAATGAACGGGCCGTCTTCCGTAGAGATTCTCGGTTTTGCTATTCATCTCCCAATTCAACTCGTAAAGGTCCTCCGCGCTATATAGAAAGCTACCCGCGATCCGATCTCTGGCTCGTTTAAAGAACTTTTTTTACGTATTTAGTGCCTGAATGGCATATCCGGCCACGCGAAAACGAAGTGACGCATCCGAGCGCGTCACCTCGTGTCGGCATATTCGATCGATGGAGAAAAAAGACTTTGGAAGACACCTTACCTTATAGATCTTTTATATCGGATCTTCCACGGATCTACCGACAACGACGGCTCGTTCGACACGAGTTGGGGGACAAGTGTGTAGTTTCTACCGTTTCGCGAGAACCCGGTGAAGAGTGAGTGCATCTTGAATATAATACATAGGCTCTACAGATATATATTCATTATTCAATTCTCCGACTATATACCAGTGAAAAAATAAATTATTACACGTTGGTAATATCTGTGTGGGTCAGTGTCGCGTATATGTGGTTCTCATCTTTTCCATTTTTTTTTGCTTCGTTAATACGTAATAGTACGTGTGTCTCGTGCGTGGTGGGTGATGCTCGTGTGTGTCGTGTATGTGTATGTGTGTGTGTGTGTATGTGTGTGTGTGTGTATGTGTGATAGCCTACGTGTATCGCGTGGGCTCGCATCGTATGTATATAAGGGAAGATCGGTATAATATGTATATCTGCATTTTTATGTGTGTGTGTGAATTTGTGTGTATGTATTTCTATAATGCGTCGAATGTCTTTGCTGTCCCAGATGCACGCTCGACGCATCGTTCGAATGTCGCCGGTGCGCTACATGCATGCGGTATATATACCTTTACGCGTGTTTTATATATATGTATGTGTGTTGTTGGGTGTCGTAGGTAGCCACACGACGGCCTCTCGAACGAGCGTCTCGCGCCATCGCCAATCGAGTCCTTATCGGGTTTTAATACATATACACGCTCTCGTTAGCCGTTAGCTGCTTCCTTCCGTCTCCTCTTCTCTCCTCCACGCCTAAAACGTATTCTACACGCACACGCAACCAGGCGTACTTCAGAACCAGGCATCTCCACACGCACACGTTTTCTTTCTCTCTCGCTCTCTCTCTCTCTCTTTCTCCGTTCTATCGCGCCTTCTTTCCTTATCTCGATCGCTTTTCTGATCGTCATCGGTGCCGATCGTTCGGCGGTCGTCTTTCTTTCTCCGTTTGTTCTCTATCTCTCCCCCGTTCGCCGATTAGTCTATCGATAATATATGTACACAGTGTCTCGGACTCCTTGGATTAGGAAAGATCGAACGAAAGAGCGTTCTGAGAAGCTTTCTGAATGGGAATCGCGGGAGAGGATAAGAAAAATGGATATCGTGGACTGGCGAATTCTGATCAGGAGGAAGAGAGATAGAGCGTGACTGATGGACATTCGTCTTCAGGAAGCCGGACTCTGGACAACGTCTCGACGACGGAGTCTCGGAGGCGACAGCCTTTTCTCTTTCTTGTCCGCCGCCGTCGCCGCCGGACCAGCGGCACCGAAAACGAGAACGCTCCTGTTACCGCCGCCGCGGGACGCGGCGACGGTATTGTTGACGACTTGATGATGTGCACGCGCGAGGTATTAGTTGGCCACGAGCAAGTGCTGATACTGGCTGGCCGGGTAGGGCGCGACCGAGCCGAGGCCGAAGTTGTTGAGGCCCTCGACCAGGGCGCTCTTGTCCTGCTGCTGCGCCGCTGCAGCGGCCGCGCCGGCGTTGACGTTGCCGTTGGTCGTGGAGCCGATCGGACCAAGGTTACCGGCGCCGGCGCTACCGGTGCCCTGGGTACCGGCCCCGGCGCCGGTGGTACCATTCACCGCGCCGCCAGTCCCGGCGCCGCTGCCGTTTATGCCGCCGCCGTAGAACTGATGACCGGCCAGGGTGGTCGGGTCGAGGTACGACGATGGGAATTTGGTGCCAGCGTAGAGATCGGCCGGCAGGTAGCCGCCGTGGCTCGCCGACGAGTCGAAGATGTTGCGATGGGGGAACTGCGCGTGGTACGCCGCGGCGGCCGCGGCCGGGCCGTGTTGGAAGAAGTACGCGCTTGGATCCGCGTGTTGCTGTCCGGCGCCGGGGACTATGCTGCCAGGCGATAGACTACGACTGCGTGGCGAGCTCTGCGAGACCGGTAATCCCGGGCCGGCCGCGGCGGTCGCCTGTTGCTGCTGCTGCTGCTGTTGCTGCTGCTGTTGCTGCTGCTGCTGCTGCTGCTGCTGCTGCTGCTGCGACTGGTGCTGCTGTTGCTGCTGATGATGGTGGTGATGGTGAATCTGCTGCTGCATCGCTGCGCGCTGCTTTATATAGTTCGAGAACTCGGTGGGCGACATCCTGAAACCGAGCGGTACCGTGCGGTTCATCAATGGCTCTGTGTATGCACGCGAGTGCGTGGATCCGAGAATGGCAGATCGTCTCACGGCCTGGTTAGTACGCGCGTTTTGTTCTGTTGTGTGTGTGTGCGCGCGTATGTGTATGTGTGTGCGTTTCGAAAATACGGAATAACACGCGCGCTGGAATTAAATTCTATCGACAATGTACGATCTGTTACGATCGCACGTTTCATTACACGTTACTCTCTAATTTCGAGCATGCTTAGCTATTTCTACAGTTATTTGGTTGCGAAGCGAATCAACTATTCACTCGATGGCGATCCCACTGTTCAATTTGCTTTATATACCGCGGGAATTGTAAGTAACGTTAGTTTTGAGCGTTAAAGTATACCTGAGGCAATTGTAAGCAGCATCCCACGAATACGCATGTAGATTGCGTTAATTAGAAAAACTCGAGAAACGTATCGTCGAAAGAATATAAACAATCAGTTTTTTGTAACTTTTTTTTACATAAATAAACTCTGTAATATTACGTGTAATTTGTTAAATTCTGTAACATTGTCCTTTGAATGCGACACTCCTCGGGTAGCAACAAAATTCAACTACATCACATACAACAATAAGTCTCCATTACATCCGTTTTTTTTTTATTGTTTTGAGCAAATAAACTTTATTTTCATGACGACAGCAAAAAGTTAAAAGAAGCGATTATTCTAATTTCTAAAGGATTCTAGAGATTTATAATGCATTCAATTTGGTTACCCAAAATGGAGAGAGAACATCAAGCACGGCATGTACCAACCTGTTGGCGCGTTTGCTGCTAGTCTTGAGCTTGGTGCTGCCGAACTTGGTCTGGGCGAAGGTGGCGGTGGTGAAGGTGAGCGGGGCGGTGGTACGCGGGATGAAGGCCGGCACGGGGCTGGGCGAGCCCTTGAAGGAGTTGGTGATGGGTGTGGGTGAGGGCGCAGACGAGGAACCGGATCCGTGGCCGTTCTGCTGATTGTTGGACGAGCCGTTGCTGGTATTGCTGCCGAGGGAGCTCGAGAACGGCGAGGTCGACTTCGGGCTGAGGCTGAGACCGCTCAGGGACGTGCTCACGGCCTCGATCGGCCTGAAGCACTGCGCTTCCGGATTGAAGGTCTTGGTTACCTCGCGATCGGCCGAGGTCTCATCGTGCGGGTCGCCGGTCTCCGAGTAGAGGATCTTTACGGCGTTCAGCTCGCCGATACGATAGCTCACCTCACCGGGATCGACCCAGACGGCGAGCTCGGCCGGCAGGTTCTCCAGGATGTCCTGGATCGGCACGCCGCTCTCCTTCGCGGCGCGCTCTAGCACCGGATCGACCGGGTCGCCGGTCTTGAGGCATCTGAACGCCGAGCCCTTGAACGGCTTCTCCGGATACCAGTGGCCTTTGAACTTGTCCTTGAGCGCCTTCTCGAGCTCCTCGCCGAAGATGTTGACTCGTCTGCGCGGCAGTTTATTGTAGAGGTACGATATCACGAAGTTAAGCGCCACCTGCACCTCGATATGCATCTTGGCCTTCGGTGGGAGAATCTTTGGGCTGTTGTCGTCGCACGTAGCGGCCGCGCCGGGATAGCACCGAGGACGTCCGCACCGAGGACGGCCGTCTTGCCACGAGCGGGGGATTGTTCCGGGTAGGTGGTATGCGCCTGGTTAACGGAACTGTCGGATGCTGTTGTCGACGCTCCGCGACCCAACGGTCGGTTCGTTCAGCGCGCGCGGACTGTCGCTTCCCGAGTCACAGAGGTCGCCAATGCCTGGGGATCTGCAACAGTCACAGAGAGACCTTGTTAGAAATGTACTGTACGTCAGTCTTCAGCACTTTTCAATAGAATTAATTTCTTCTTTGTAAATAAAACTTAATTTGAGGTATACATTAGGGTTCTCTCGCGAAAACTCTGATCACCTCGACGTGACAGCCGACAAATTCCAACGCAATTTCGATTCATTCGCGAACACACTTCGAGATAGAACCTATTCTGCCCCACGGCTGCGAATCTTAATTACGGTCCTCCGATTCGCAAATGAATAGCGAAGTTTGTCGTCGACTGCCGAATGGGAGTACTATCGCACGTAGCGGCGCCTGCCCGCACGCATTATCAGAGACCGACAATAGGTCGTGCGCCCCCGTACCCTTTCTTACCGAGTCGCATGCGAGCGTGGTTCGAGGTGTTCGAGAGACGGCGGGGAATTCCGCGCGGGTGGGAGTGCGAATCCGCGTCAAGGGAACTCGCATGACTACCTCGCGGTAGAAAAGGAGTCGCTCTCGGTCGACTCAGGCGTTATCGGTTCCTTTCACGAGCGGGGTTCGCGCATTGAAATGGAACGCGGTTTCCGGTTACTCGCTCCGCCGTTTCTCGAACCCTGCGCACTCAGGGAACCGAAACAGAGAGCCCAGCCGCATCGTTTCCCCGCCGCCGTTTTCCTCGCGCCATGAAGCATTCGCTGAAGGCTAATGGCTCCGAAGACTCTGCGTGATTACCGAGAAAAGGTGGCCTCCTCCGAGGATCTCTCGGTAGAATCACTCGCATTCATAATTTAACGAGGAATCACAGTCAATCCTTTCATTGTAGACAGGTAACGAAGAACCAGTCGGCACATTCATTCACATTATCACTCGATCCGTCTCGTGTGTGGGGGGGGGGGGAGTTAATAGTGATTCAGAAACTCACATGCGTGATCCGTAGATGAGAAAGGAAATAAATGGCAGACAATCCGTTTAAAGAACGCTTGTAAAGATTGGAAAATTGCAATAAATTCACCACCAATACTAAAGTTGACTCGTTACAAGAATTGCTTTGTTGAATTGCATTTGTTTTCCCTTACGCTTCGACTTATAGAAGAACCTAAAGCAACGAGACATAAGCACGGTAAGGAAACACCGACAATTGCTAGCAATTGCGTTTTTCTACGAGCCGCTAGCGTTGCGGAGACCGTCAGGTGTACGTCACGTTATTTATGAAGTCGACCAATTGAGTTTTGTACCACGTATTTTTTTACTTTTCGTTCTCACCACTGTCGACGAGCCAGCGAATCAAGCTCCTCGCAATTCCGTCATCCCTTTATGCACGTCGTGTTCTTTTACGTTCGAGGCGTGTCGCGCTAGCTCGCTCGTCGCGTAAATTATGCACGCCGCGAAAGCGACATACGGCGGCGCTGGCCGTATAAAAATGCCCACGTTCGCAAACAGTCCGTGTGACGCAAACGAGAAAGGGGGAACGGGGAGAGGGAAAGAAACGGGTTGAGAGGTGATAAAAGGGATTGCTCTTAGAAGAGCGACGAGATTGCGCAGGCGACTATCCGCCATTCGAAAGCGCCGCCGCAATTGCGGAAGCCCCTCTTTCTCTGAATGGCACCGAGAGCGAAAGGGTATACTTCTGTCCTCGATGCCTTTCCCGCATCCTTCGTCCTTTTTTTCCTTTCTCTCTCTCTCTCTCTCTCTCTTTCTCCCTCTTGTTTCATTCTTTTCTCGCAAATAGAGATTCTTGAGCGTCTATCAAGGACTCCTCCACGAGCGCCGAGTATATCCGGCGACCTCGAGCCGAGAATCTCGGAACTCGATTGCCCGTCTTCTCTTGGCTTCCACCCTCCGGCTCCCCGCGACATCGGAGGGAGCAGGGGAAATGGAGCTCGATTCGGGCAGAGAAAGGGAGGAGAAGAAGAAAGGCGAAAAACCGCAAAAAAGTTTTCACGACTTTCGGGCCGGTGACCCCTCCGAGGAGAAGCGAGGGTTCGCGACACGATACTCGCCTTTACCGAGTTCTCCCATCCTCTTGCGCGGATTTTATTTCTCAAGGCACTTGTAATTGCACGTAATGCAGCGTGTTTCGTAATTATTACTCGTTTTCAGAGTGTTCGCGCGAGAATCGAGCGAATGCGATCGATAGCGCGAGATGCCGGCACCGCTCAGTAATGAGCGCGGAGTGCTCGTTACGCGAATCCGTGAATCCGCTGGAGGACTGGGCGAGTGCACAGAGAAATAATTGACAGATTACTCAGACTTGTACTGACAAGAAAATGTATTTGTTTGATTCACACATCAATTCCACCATATAATTAACGTTGCGCAGACCCGGAGGAGCGACGGAGTAACTAGACGTGCGGAGATCTTCGTGGTGAATACGTTATCGAAATGCTGTTCGTCGGCGCGACGGAGATCTGGCCGAGCGTAAGCCGGTACGCCCCGTCGGATTGGAGATCTTGACCGAGGGCGCCGCACTGAGATCCGCGAAGCGTACGTACTCTCGCGAGCGAATCACCCGTCGATCCTCCTAATCTTTGCGTCACACATTAAACGTCACAAACAAAGCGATTAACCCGCACTAATGATCAGGCGAGTGATCAGTGTTCCTTAACGACACGTCGAACGGCGAGCTGCACGATCGAGAAAAAACGAGAGCGAAAGTTTGAGAGGCGAGAGCGTTTGCAGAAAACATTCTGAACGTCGCTCAGCAAGCGATCGCTCCAAAGACTCTCCCTCATAACAGGAGGGAGTGTAGCATGTAGGAAATACATGCAGCATCCCACGATCACGACTCGATCATGCAGCGCCGACGCGTCCGCGGAGCTCGAGCATCACGGCTCGCAACAATCGAAATATTGGTATACGATCGCACTCCACTGGCACGACGCTTTACCAACGATAAACAAAAGATGATGGAAATCATATGTTGTAGAACTCGAATATTCTCCCCGAATCTCGAATTCCAAACATACCGGCCGCCTTGAAACGCACGTTTCAAAATGATGCTTAATTATTCGCTCCGCAATACAATACAGATTCAAATTCGAGACGAACATAACATATTGAACAGAAGAAAGCGAAGTTGAACAAACGAATCTTAATAGTAATACGAACAGAGAATATACAGTAGCGGCGCAGCTTAAACTAAAACTAAACACTGCCAACGGTGCAATCGTCATTGCTCGGCGTCACATTCTCGATCGGTAGAAGGCATAGCTTCGTAATCGGACGCTTATACTCCGAAGTCGCGGTTCTCACGGTCACGACGCGCACTAAACCGTCGGGGCCAGGGTGAATTTGCGTGACCCGTCCGAGTTCCCATTTACACGGGGGCAACGTCGCATTGCGTAAGAGAATCATTTGTCCGATTTTTATATTTGCTTGGACCTTTCGCCATTTGCCTCGCTGCTGCAGAGTGTTGAGGTAATCGCTTGTCCATACCCTCCAGAAACGCTCGGTTATGTGACGAACGAGCTGCCATCGAGACAATCGATTTTCCCTCAGATGCAACAGCGAAGGTTCAGGCGGGACGGTCAGAGCGGAGCCTATTAGAAAATGCCCCGGAGTGAGGATCTCATAATCGTCGTAGGAATCGGACAATGGAGCGACTGGACGCGAGTTCAGACATGCCTCGATTTTACATAAAAGAGTGGTGAACTCTTCGAAGGAGAGAGTGTGTTCACCTAAAATGCGACGCAGATGGTGCTTCACGCTGCGGACGCCCGCTTCCCACATTCCGCCGAAATGCGGTGCAGACGGAGGAATGAAGTGCCAGGAAACACCATCAGTCGCGATTTTATTTTGAAAATTGGGGTCGCGCATAGCAGATTGATAAGCGGATCGAAGCTCTCTCTCAGCGCCCACGAATGTCGTTCCATTGTCCGAGTACATATCAGACGGGAGACCACGGCGAGAACAGAATCGCAAATATGCATTGAGAAATGCCGGAGTCGAGTAATCCCCGACCAACTCTAAATGGATAGCTCGCGTGGCCAAACAGATAAATAAAGCGATATAAGCTTTTCTCGCCGTTATACCGCGACCGGTTGCCGAACGCACTTTGATCGGCCCGGCATAATCAACGCCACAGTGAGAAAAGGGACGAGAAGGTACCGAGACGCGCATGGGGGGAAGGTCTCCCATTAGCTGCACGGGAATCGCGGCCCGCTCCCGACAGCATACGATACATTTATGGATTACAGCCTTGACCAGACTTCGAGCGCGAATGATCCAGAAATCATGGCGGAGGGTGCTCAGAGTGAGCTGCAAGCCCCCGTGTAAAACCCGCGAATGAGCTTGCAGGACGATGAGATGCACCAGATGGTGAGATGCGAGTAACACGGGATGTTTCACAGTATATGGGAGCGGAGCCTGGCGAAGACGGCCCCCCACGCGGAGCACCCCGTCACGATCGAGGAAAGGCCGCAGAGCGGTTAATTTATTTTTTGGAGAGATTTGATTCCCTTTACTTAACGAGCCAATCTCATCTGAAAAAAGTTCGGCTTGTATGCATTTGAGCCAAAATGTCTTGGCTGAGCGGAATTCGAGGCAGGAAAGAGATTTATTCGGAGAGGAGAGGGGAGGCGGATCGACATTAGAGCGTCGACAAGCCTTTAGAAATCTGAAGAGATATGCCGTAATGCGAACCAATCGTGGCCATGACGAGTATCGAGTAGCAAGATCCCAGCTAGCAGACGTTTCAGAATGTAAAGCAACAATTCTTTCCTCAATACCAGCATCCATGGTCTGGGAGGTAGGCTCGGAAGGCCAGTCCTCTCTTGGAGCTCGTAACCAGGAAGGTCCTTGCCACCACAGGTCATGACGGATCAGTTCGTCACCGGGCAGCCCTCGCGACGCACAGTCCGCGGGGTTATCCGAAGTCGGCACGTGATGCCACTCGGCATCAGGCAGCTGACTTTGAATCGCGTTTACTCGGTTGGCGACAAACGTTTTCCAACGCGATGGATGAGCGCGTACCCACGTCAACACGATCGTTGAGTCCGTCCAACAAACGCATGGAACGGATGGCATCGCGAGAGACTTTAACACGAAGGTCATGAGGCGAGTGAGAAGTAACGCCGCGGACAGCTCAAGGCGAGGGACGGTGAGGGGGGCAAGGGGAGCTACCTTTGATTTGCCGGCAAGCAATGAGATGGTGACGCTCCCATAATCGGAAATAACCCTCAAATACACGGAAGCCGCGTAAGCGAGGGTGGATGCATCGGCAAAACCGTGTAATTCGACATATGAGATGTTCGAATGAACGCCCGTCCACCGGGATAGTTGAAGGTCGTTTAGGAAAGAAAGTTTGGAGTAGATTGATATCCATTTGCTGAGAAGAGGCTCAGGAATGTCCTCATCCCAGGTTATGTGTAGGCGCCATAGCTGTTGCATATATATTTTAGCCGAAATTGTAGCCGGAGTAACCCAGCCTAATGGATCGTAAAGTTTTGCAATGGTTGAAAGAATTGACCGTTTGCTTCGAGGGATGACCGTAAGGAGAGATACCTTTACTTGAAAAATATCGCGAACCGGGTTCCAGACAATGCCAAGAACTTTGACTCTGTCGTCGGCTGCGATCTGTTTGTTACACGCCAAGCCGTGATCCGACGGATCAATGTCGTCAAGCAATTCCTGGGAATTGCTGGCCCATTTGCGCAACTCGAATTTGCCGGAACGCAGTAGACCGACAAGATGATCGCGAGATTGCCGAACGAACTCAATATCGTCACCGCCGAACAGGACGTCGTCGACATAGATTTGACCACGCAGGATCGGGATTGCGAGCGGAAGTCGCTGTCCGTCGTCGTCGATTAATTTTTGAAGCACGCGAAGCGCGAGAAAAGGAGCGCACGTCATTCCGTAGGTGACGGTAAGCAGCTGATACTCGACAGGCTCGTTCTGTTCTCCTTTCCAGATAACACGCTGGTAGTCAACATCTCGTTGGTCGACCAAGATTTGTCGATACATTTTTGCGATATCAGCCGTGCAAACAAATTTGAAATGACGCCATTGTAATAATATAGTGGGTAGATCCGCCTGCAGTTTCGGACCAGCGAGTAAGTGATCGTTTAATGACGATCCGTTTGACGTGACACACGACGCGTTGAACACGACGCGCAGGCGCGTTGTAGCGCTATCCTCCCGAATGACTGGATGATGAGGGATGTGAACGTGCTGCTGAAGTGAGTCGAGAGGGGGTAACGCCCGTCGCATATGGCCGAGCTGTTCGTACTCACGCATGAATTTATCGTATTCCTTTTCTAATTCCGGGTGCAAACGAAAACGACGTAGCAATGTATTGTACAGACGTTCGGCAGAGCGCCGTGAACTACCGATTTCAATGGGAGGATCTCTTTTAAAAGGCAACCGAACGATATATCGGCCGTCCTGTTGACGTGAATGCGTGGCGCGAAAATGAGACTCGCAAATATCTTCCTGTGGCGTTAGCGATGGGGATCGAGGAACTTCCTCGATCTCCCAGAATCGTTTAATCTCGCCGGCGAGAGAATCTAAAGAGGAGCAATGATGAACGGTTAGATGAGCGGAATTTCGCGAATTCGCAGAGAAATAGTCGGTATATCGCGACGCGACAGACGTTGTTTCGAGAGGCCCGGAAATAATCCAGCCAAAAATAGAGTTTTGCGCAAACGGCTGGCCAGTTTTCCCCTTGCGAACGCCCGCCTGAATGATATCGCCATAAAGATCGGCGCCGATAATGATTTGAATCGGATCGGAGCTTGTTGGCTTCGAATCAGCCCATGACAGATCAGCGAGGTGCGCCAGACAATACGGTTCAGACACACGTTTCGGAGCGTAAGACGTTAGCGAGGGGAGAATGAGTGCCGTCGTTTCGAGAGCCGGAGTATTAGAGACGCGAGGAGATATAATAACAGAGGCGGCATGTTGAACCGTACCAACGCGAGTTCCGCCGACGGCAGAAATCGAGACCGGCATTCGAATGCGCTTCGCGCGCAACAGTTGCGCTACGTTCTCGGATATGAACGTGGCTTCAGAGCCCTGGTCGAGCAAGGCCCTTACCGTCGCAGATCGACCGGAAGCAACTTTGAGGTTGACCCAAGCGGTAGCTAAAAGCACCTGAGCGGTCATGCCCGGTTTCGCGGAGGTGAGCAAAGAATTAATTTCATCCGCGTGCTCGACGGATGGAGATGCTTGCGCCGTTTGCGACGTAACTGTTGCTGGACCAGAGCTCGTTTCAGATTCGATATGTAACGTCGTATGATGTTTTTTGTCACATAACCGACAACTGTACTTGCTAGGACATTCCGACGCAGAGTGGCGAGTGCTTAGACAATTGAAACAACGCTTAAACCGCTTTACGAGTTCGCGACGCTGACAAGCATTTTTTGCGGTAAACTGTGGACAGGCATTTATGAAATGACGAGACTTGCACAACGGACAAGTCAACGTAGCGCTGTCGGATGCCGTCGCAACATGAACGCGCGCCGACGATGCAGATTTTGTTGTTGCTTTCGAGTTAGGATTTTGTTGACACTCCTCTAAAGCGCGAATGCGAGAGTCGAGGAATCGACTTAATACCTCGAATGTAGATGGTGAAGCTGCTTGATTCGTGTGAAGCGTCCATGCTTTCCGTGTGTTCGAATCCAATTTTTTTGACGTTAAGTACACAAGAAAGTCATCCCACAACTCACTCGGGGTTCGGTCTAATTTTTGTAACGAAGAGATGGCGATGTTGACCTTGTCACATAAGAGCTGTAGTTCTGTTGCGGATTCCCGAGTTACAGGGGGTAAATCGAGTAGCGCGGATAGATGGAACGAAAGGAGTCGTCGCTTACTTTCGTATCGTCCCGACAGCGTTCGCCACGCAATCTTGAAATTGTTCGCAGTTATGGCTAGACTCGCGATAGATTCCCTTGCGCGGCCTTTTAATGCTGACGCGAGAAAATGCATGCGACTAAAATCCGTTAAATCTTTATTTTGAATAATGAGGGAAGTGAAGCGATCGCGAAACGTTTCCCAGTCGGCGTAGTTTCCGTCGAAGGGCGGCATATCAATAGACGGCAGATGCATCAACGAAAGAGAGGATGCGTCATGAATCGAATGGACAGTTTCATTCGACTGATTGTGTTGACTCACGACAGGTTCGAGATCCTCCAAGCAGTCCATCATGTAATCCAGGGTGGCATTGTACACTTCTTCAGTTTTATCAAATTGAGTCTTGGAGAAGTAGTCCAGTGTTGCCTGAGTGGGAACCGGAATCACCTGCGTTAAGGTGACGTGACCATCCTGGTAAGCGCGCCAGAGATCCTTGAGAGAAGCGGCCCGTGACCGAATCTTCGCCGGCGTTAGATTATTGCGGCCAATCTTTTTGAAGTTTTCCAATGCCCGCTCAATTGAATGCTGTCGCATCAGTTGACCTGATAAGGCTTCTGACATGATGAAATTGATGATCAAGTCCCTGAAGTAATGTGTTATCCTCCACCAACACTCGCGATCCGGCTCGAAGGACCAAAACTATGTTCGCGCGAGAATCGAGCGAATGCGATCGATAGCGCGAGATGCCGGCACCGCTCAGTAATGAGCGCGGAGTGCTCGTTACGCGAATCCGTGAATCCGCTGGAGGACTGGGCGAGTGCACAGAGAAATAATTGACAGATTACTCAGACTTGTACTGACAAGAAAATGTATTTGTTTGATTCACACATCAATTCCACCATATAATTAACGTTGCGCAGACCCGGAGGAGCGACGGAGTAACTAGACGTGCGGAGATCTTCGTGGTGAATACGTTATCGAAATGCTGTTCGTCGGCGCGACGGAGATCTGGCCGAGCGTAAGCCGGTACGCCCCGTCGGATTGGAGATCTTGACCGAGGGCGCCGCACTGAGATCCGCGAAGCGTACGTACTCTCGCGAGCGAATCACCCGTCGATCCTCCTAATCTTTGCGTCACACATTAAACGTCACAAACAAAGCGATTAACCCGCACTAATGATCAGGCGAGTGATCAGTGTTCCTTAACGACACGTCGAACGGCGAGCTGCACGATCGAGAAAAAACGAGAGCGAAAGTTTGAGAGGCGAGAGCGTTTGCAGAAAACATTCTGAACGTCGCTCAGCAAGCGATCGCTCCAAAGACTCTCCCTCATAACAGGAGGGAGTGTAGCATGTAGGAAATACATGCAGCATCCCACGATCACGACTCGATCATGCAGCGCCGACGCGTCCGCGGAGCTCGAGCATCACGGCTCGCAACAATCGAAATATTGGTATACGATCGCACTCCACTGGCACGACGCTTTACCAACGATAAACAAAAGATGATGGAAATCATATGTTGTAGAACTCGAATATTCTCCCCGAATCTCGAATTCCAAACACAGAGGAATTTAATTATTCGGAATTTAACAAACGCTGGAAACTCTTTCATCTGGTGATAAGTTATAGCTAATTACTTAAGTGCACAAGATGCCGAGGAAGACTCCCGATGTTTCACCAGGGAGCTCGAGATAGCCAAATATAATTATTTTATGTGGAAAATATGAATTTATATTTAATTGTAAACGTTATACTGGAGATGGGGGCCATTTGCATTTCACGCGCAACCGCGCGTGAATCGCGATGAAATATTTCGACGGGGGGGGGGAGGGGGAGGGGCAGCGAGATAGCGGAAATGGGTTTTCCAACTTTCTTATCGAGAAACATTTCGTTGCACTCGCGGCTCGTTTCTCGCGGGGTGGTCTATACCGAGCGCATCTGCATCGCGTACCCGCATTTTTTTCCCTCCCCCGTCCCTCGGCCTCTCTCTCTCTCTCTCACTCTCTCTCTCTCTCTCTTCCTGTACTTGACTCGACGGCAAGTTTCCAACGGTGAGCTCCCGGCCTGGGTGAGGCGGCGGATATGTAGGTTAAAGTTAGTAGCGGCTCACTTCCAGCAGTAGTACACGACGGCGAGACGGGGGTGGTTGTAGGTATTGATCCCGCGGCAGGGTTGCCGGAAGGTTCTCAGGTTAAAAATATACGGCCTTGCGGCTCCCGCGCCTGACCAAGTGCCTCGCGAAGTGCCCGTAATTTCCGCCACCTTGATTTTCCCGCGATATTTCTCGACCCGGCGATGTTTATCCGGAAAGTTTGCCGAGTTTGACATTTGAGGAATAAAAAAGAAACACACACACACACGCGCGCGCGCGCTGCAACCGCGCGTCACACATTGTTTTTCCCATTTTCTCTCGTCTCCCTCCCTTTCCACCTAGAAGAGTTTTACTCCGCCTCTATTTTCAGTAAATTATATTTCAAGTTAAAAACGAGGTAAAAATAGGACGGATCCGCTTTTACGAAATTTTCATCGCCGCAGTTATGCTAATTTTATTCTCGTCCGCGTAATTATCGCCCCCGAGTCTTGGCGGGATCGATTCGCGGCAGGTGTCAAAGTGTCAAAGGGATTTTTCTCAGCCGGTCTCTCTCTCTCTCTCTCTCTCTCTCTCTCGCGCGCGGGAGAGCCATCGAGCTCGGGGATGCCGGCGCCCTTTGTATTTACGCCGGACTGAATGGAGGTCGCGTGGCAGAAGAGGTGCCGGGGTATGTGGGCCGGAGATAAAGCGTCCTTCGGCGGAACGAAGTCAATGAAGCGCGGGGGAGGGAATCCCCGGGTACGGTCCGGGAGTGATCCTCGATATTCTCGACGTGTACGCGAAGCGACACGCGATCGCGCCGAGACAAAGAAGCGGCTAATTATCCCGCTACCTCGCTCGCAATGCGAGCGGCCGTTTGATCGCGGCCGGACGTCGATCGATGCGCTCGAGCGAGATATACTCGTGCGGCACGTGAAATGTGACGTATCGCGGCGCGACAAAGACAACGCGAACAAGGTGATTCCCGACGTCATCTCTACCCGTCTCGACGTTAAGACGCGGATGATGGAATAATAATTGCACCTTATATGTTAAACGTAGGATAGGATCGAACAACACTGCGGCTTATAATTGAAGAGGAAACTCAATTTTCATGAGTGAAGACAATATTAATAAGTATATATATGTTCAGAAGTGATTTCTTAAGACATATTAATATTGAATGATCAAATATTTTTACATATAAATTATATCGCATTACATTGAAAAATTTAGAGATTGGAATCATTACTTGACTAGATTTATTTAGCAGATTTATGTGACAGATTTCATCGAATCGCTTAATAACTTAAAGTTCTAGAGACATGTGAAATCGTACACGAAATCTTTTAGCAAATCTTTAAAAAGAAGTGTATTTAATGGAAACTTTTTTATTCCGAAAATATCTTTTCAAATTATAAATTTCCTCCTACTCGGTTAAATAATGTAAATTAACAATTATACATTATTTATATAATTAACAAGGAACGTTCTCGACAATAAGAAACAAGCGTATTTAATTGGTAATAAATAAACAATATTTCGTCCAAATAATTCACTACCTCTTCAACACTCCTGTATGTACGAATTGTTCCAAAAGCAGGGAAATGAATTAACCGACAATAATTTTCCAAGTTACGCTCCTGGTTTGAAATACATGCACCTGATTCCAGATGCCTGAGTCAATTATAGTAACACGAAGCGGTCTCCGAATTCAGAATTCAGCGGGGTGGATTAAATCCGTCAGTGCGCGCGCTCAACTCGCGTATATATTCGTTCGCTTAATCGATCCCCGAAGAAACAGCGGGGAGAGAGGGAGAGGGAGAGAGAAGAAGAGAGAGAGAGGAAGAGAGAGAGAGAGAGAGAGAGAGAGAACGAGGGAGAGCTGATTTAATTACGCCGGCCTGTGCAAATTGGGTCAAGACGACGCCCCGCCACCCGACGACGTCCCGGGGCGTCGCCGCCCGCCGTCCCGGGAACGACGACGCCTGGATCCATCCTTTGGATCGGATAAGAAGCGTCGTTGTCGTCGGCGAGACTTCAAGCGATGAGAAAGGTCCAAAGTCGAGCCAGGGCGACGTTGCGGAGGGAGTGCGCGTGACGTCTCGTATAATCAATTCGCCGTACCTGTTTGCGGATTACTCTTCTGTCTGAAGATTATCCAGTCAGAGGCGGAGGAGGGGAACAGGCACGCGTTCTTGCCGCGATTACTCCATTCCGACGATGAGCACGACGGGAGGAAACCGTGCGGAATCACGTTGCGTAACCCGTCCGCCCGGGTTATACAACGAATCGACCGTCGAGTCACGTGCGCGCGTCGTAGCATTTATCACTGCAGTCAGGATGATTAAAAGACTCGCCCGGAAGAAGCGCGCGTTCGTTTCGCAGCTGTCGACGCTGTTTTCTAACCCTTTCCGTACAAACGGGAGCTATTTCGAGACCGATCGATCTCTATGGTAGTTTTTCTAAATTTCAAAGGCAGTTAAATTACGTTATATTTTATTTTTCCCCAAAAAGAGGTTACGGGACATCCATTCTAGAAATTCTGAAAGCACGTTCGTGAACTTTGGTAGATTTTTTTGAACCGTTTTTCCACATTGTACTGTAGGGGTTAATTGAAAGCCGTTGTCCCCGATCGAGTCGATTCAGAAAGAAACGCGCACACTCGGCTGTGTGTGTCTCGATGCATTCTCCTGCCAACGTAATTCCGAGAGATTGTATTTATTTATTTATAGTTATTTATTTATTTATACTTCCGGAACGTTTTTATCTGCAGATAACGGGGAATCCCTGTGCAATCAGGAAACCCTTTGGATTCTCACGTTGCACGTGCAAATCCCTGACATTCCTCCGTCTCCCGGCTCGCCCGATCTCGTTTTCCACGCCCGGTACAGGCAAGGTAAATCGGTCGGATTGCAACAGATTTCGCGCATAATCTACACGCGGTAACTGCTTTTTTTCCTCCGCGGCGAATCGAATGCAATCCCGCGCGGCTTGTATAACGTAGGCAGCGTGAGCGAAGAAACGGGAGAGGAATTTTCCGAAGGGGAAACTCGGTCACCGGTTTGCGCGAGCTCTCCCGCAAATTAAACAGGAATAAAACACTTCGCGGAATCTTCGCTAAGCGTTTTCCCCCCCTAACGTCTATCGGGCGGGCGTCTTATTTATCTTCGAGAATGCGGACTTCCATCCAATCGCGCCATTATGGATCGTCCTACTCTACGCTGCAGACGATTCTTATTGAACTTTATTGTGCGGGTTATAATAAACCGCGCCTCGCCTCCTCTCGGACGCTACCCCCCTCGTCCTCCTTCCATCCCTCTCCCCTCCGACCCCTGTCTTCCTGCCGCTCGTCGCTCTTTCTCGAGCGCGCGGTGCCAGGCGGACCGACAGATCAATACGACACAGTCTCTGCAGACACAGGCGCTGCTGCTCCAGATAACAAGGCGAGAACGCGGACCTGCCCTATAAGCCTCCATTTAAATAGCGCCCCAAATACGTGGCGGCCTAAGTCTGCCCCTCCCAAGGAGATGCCGATCCCCCCTCTCCACCCTCCTTCGAAGGGCCCTCGTTGGGTACCCGGACCTGGGCCAAACTGGTATTACGTTATACCTTCTGGCCTGTCGCCATTTTAATTTTTCCCGGGCTAACCTTTTCGAAAACATCCGTTTTAAATCGCAAACAAAACAAATCTTTTCATTTGTATAATCAATTTGTTAAATTTATAATCGTAACGTTTGATTGAAGTAATTAAAGCTCCAAACATCGGAAGAATAATTTAGAAATAAGTTATTACTGAGAGAAATGGAATTACACGTTTTTAAGATAAATTATATTTAATTGTATATTTCTATGACGGCAGAGTTATTCGTATTTTCGCCGCTTATGAGGGCGAAAGAGTGCGAAATTGAATTTATTATTGCATTTCAGAAAGGCTGCAGCGACGGGACTTTTAAAGGTCTCTGTCGTACTCAGAACGAACGATTCGTTCGTAATCATCCATTTCTACGAGACGCACAATTCAATTAAACGTCATGCGACAATTAAGAAAAAAAAAAAAATAAAATAAAATAAAATGCAGATTGCTCGTATTGTATAGCTTGCCCCATGAAATCGAACGGCGTAGAATCGCCGATCGACCTTATTGGCACGCTGGTAACGCAACGGCACAATGATGTAACAACTTATCGCTTATTTTGCGCGAACGGAATTAAGAGTAAAAGTTCCGACAATAAGTCACGGACGAGGATGTTTTACGTATTTATCGCAAAATGTCTTCAACCCAAGTAGCTTACTATAAGAACATCGGAAAACGACTCCGGCAACATCGCACGAAATTCGTCCGTGGCTTGTCGTCAATATTTACTTTATCCCGATCGATCGATAAGAACAATCGTAAGTAGCATCGAGAAGCAAGCGCTTGATTAAACAGTCGGGATACGCTTCGCGAGAGGCCGCAGCAGAATGGAGAATGCGCTAATATTGACGCAAGTTTTTCGGAGTCAGCTCGCAGGATTGCAAGACAAGACGACGACAAAATTCCGAAAGCTACGTAAAATAGCTGAAATAGCTGTAAAAAAAAACAATGATTGCGTGATCATTAATTCCAGTGTCGATATATACTTTCGTCCCGCTTAATGAACCGAAAGGAAAATTAGTAAGTTATGAATCGAAGAAAAATGGGAATTGATAGCCACGGCGAAGACGAACACATCGGCGAGAACGGGATGAAAGGAGAGGAGCGCGAGAGGACACTTCCTTTTTTTCCATTTCCGGCCGATCTTTACGGCCGGGATTTTCCATCGGCCGGATTGTGACACTCGCGCGGAATTAATTTCGGGCGAGCGAGTAAGCGGCGCTTGTAAGACGGAAATTTACGGCCGACGCATGCGGAAGTAAACCGAGCGCGTCTCCCTGCCGGCCGATAATTTCGTCGTCTGCGGAGAACGTCTGAATCGAGTAAGGGAACTTAATGGGCAAAGAAACAAGCCGGGAAGGCCGAGAAGAGAAGGGAGAGAAAGAGATAGAGAGAGAGAGAGAGAGAGGGAAGAAAGAGCCAAGAAGCCCATTATCCGCGAAAATACGGCCGATTGTCAGCCTCAGAAATCGTCCAAGAGAGAAAGAGAGACGATAAGACGGCGTGATTCGCGGGTTATATCATTCTTTTCCGTCGTGGCGCCTTTTAAGAGGAGAAACTGCATCGCCGTTTAGGAATTTTATGAGCAATTTGTCCGACAACTGCGGGACGACCGTTTCTACGGCACCATACAGTGGTTCCCTCCACTAATTCTCCTCGCTAAAATTCACGTATTTGTTATCTCGCGTTATTGCGGCGCGACTTCAAGTATCTTGCTGCGTTCCAGATAATCCACGTAGGCAGTCTGTTGATTTTGCGATAAAACGAATCTCGGAAAGAAGTATCACGCAACTGTCAGCGTGGCGTCAGTCATCGAGCTTCCCACTCGTAACATGTTGTCTTCGTTTTTTTTTTTTCCTTAAAAACCTGCTACGAGATTACGTTAATCATTAATTGTATCGTGGTTTTTTTTTTGTACTGTCATTAGATACACGTGTGGAGGAAAGTGCAGGCTTATCGTACGTGCTTGGAGAATGAAACTTGGGAAATACGCAGCGACATACTTTTCATTGTTCGCGTCAACATAAAAACTGTTGGAAAATTTTAATAATAATAAGTGTGCATTTAATTGTATATTTAATGCGAGAAAAAAACACGTTAAACGTCGTATAAAGAAGTATGATTGCAAAATGTGAATCACGATGATCATAAATTAATTTATTATTTAGTATGTTTTGGTTACGTCGTAAAAAAATGCGCGTTCTTACGTAACGAGTTTAATAATATTTTAAATATTGAACAATTCGATAAGAATCACCAATCTCCGTCTCTTTTCTTCGTATCGGCTTATCTTGGAATTTGCTCTTGAGGAAATGATTACTTCAGCGCTTATATTATAAATGATATCGAACAACCGCGTATAATCCGATTGTGTAAAACAATTTTCAGTAAATTCTTTAATGTGGTATAATATAAAAATGTTTTTTTCCAAGAAAGAGAAATATTCTCTTGAGTTTTTACATTTACATATTATTTGATAAGCATCAGTTTTACCTGGATGTTTAGAGGCAAATCTGCTATGTTATTAAGTATTTTAGAATGCTTGAAAAATGTTTAGAGTTATCGAAATTATTATTCTGTATAATTTCTCTTTACTTTTTCGATCCAAGAAAGTCAATTAAGATATATTACTAATAGAATTAGCATTATTAATACACAAACGACATTTAATTTTGAAAAACCAATTTTTTTTAAATTCGTAAATACTTACATATAATTTGAGACATTTTTATTTTTCCAATCCATTCAGTCTTTTTATATGAGATATACAAATTCAGTTACAAATTTACTTTACGCAATATATACATTATAATTTTTTATTTGAAAATTGTAAAAATTTATACAAATATTATTAAGCACCAAGATTCGCTTCAACGAAAAAAAGAGCTTTTCTTCATTTATTAATTGCCTTATTCACATTATCGGTTCTAATACCATTTATTATTGTTGCAAAACTTCGTTTCTCATCGGAAATGTTCGAGGATAAGAAAATTCTTCTCCACGAGAATTATTATTATAAAACGAGTGTTCTCCGTACATGAAGTTGTTTAACACGATCTAAATGCCACTAGAGAGCCTCTGTTTTTTCTCGAATTGTCTACCGATCGACAATATAATCGCGAGAAGCAATCGTACGGGGAATCCCGCGACTATTGATCATATACGGATACACGCAATTGTTTACGGAATACTCAAAGCGCGAGAACATCATTCTTTTTTTCTCTCTCATCCGTCCGGTATTTCTATCCTGATACGCTAGAGCAGACGCCAACAGGATTTCCTCGAGTAGTTTGGGCACGGATGAATGAAGAATTTCACTCACCGATCGTCGTTTACGGTGCCGAACTGCCTTTCTTCCGATTTTTACGCATATTAACGCTTTTTAATGTTTCCAGATACTACTTTCACTAATCGCCGTATTGCAATATTGACTTTTGCTCGATCGATCACGCTTTAATAGCTGATAAAAATGATCGCGGAAATATATTACTATCCTAATATAATTCCTGTTGTTAATAATATTATTCGAGCAACAACGCTGAATCGAACAATTTGGGAATTAATCGCGTGCAGGCTGTCTCGAAAAAAAAAAGAGATTTACGATAATTATTGTGCAATTTCATGCAAGATTACATCAAACGTGCGCTACGTATGGCGCACAATTTTATCTGCGTTATCAAATTACGCATTTAATCAATAATCATTTCAGCGAAGTCAACTTTTCCAATAAAATACGTTTCATATTTGACTGCTTACCGATTCGTTTTCGATTATTATCTTGTCATTATTATATAATTACCTTGTATGAATCTATTTTTATATTGCTTCTTTCTCTTCTACAATATTTACTGTGTATCTTGATCAAGCTAAAGAATCATTTTCTCACTAATGAAAATAATAATAATAATAATAATAATAATCTCGTATAAAATCCGTGAAAATTCGCCGAGCTGGAATATCACGTTTGTTATTGCAGACAGATAGAATGCACTTTTCAAATATCGAAGGTACAATGCGAAAGGCCTCCGTATATGTAAATTATATCCGCTCGAATATGGTATCCAATGCAGAATATATGTAATCGTGAAATTATATCCGACCGGACGAGCATATTGTGCCGCCGCTCACTTCGTTGCCTTCGTTGTCGAATGCATAATTAATATATTCAGATATTCCATTGCCGGTTAATTTACTTTAATAAGCTGACGTAATGAAAAATGAGGATCCCTTCGAGAGCGCGCAGCGGCGTTGCTCTCGAGATTAGCCGTCATGTCTGCGTGCCCGTTGTGTTTTAATGCGAACGGCATTATTAAAAGAGAAATTATCAAACATATATAAATATGAATTAATTAATTTTCACAACGCGCCCGTTGACAAAGCGAAACGAAAACAAATCCTTGGCTATACGCCGGTTATGTAACCGCAATGATTTCTACATAGGCGTATCCCATGAATCAAGAGACGGTTTCTTAAATACTTCGCGCAAGTGGAATAATTACCTCCTAGTCCCCGAGCGGGGTAGCAAGCTACCCCCGAGAGGAGCATATTTTCCCGTGTGCACTCGCGAGTGCACGCATGACTATCTTATAAAAACTCATCCGGGAGAGGCCGGAGTGCGTCCGACAAAAAGCGCTGTTTTCGCGAATGTTCATGCGGTTTTCATTGCGAAAAGCGGAAGGAAGAAACGCGTGGGCGAGGTGGTGATCGATCGTCGGTGGCCGCCCCCGCTCGCCTACCCCCTTCCGGGGGAAGGGATGGAAACGGAGAGGTGTTTCCACAGGGGAGACGCAAGAGCGAGTAGCGGCCAGTAGCGGGAAAGAGAGATGGGATTTCGAACATTGGCGATATCTCACTGATATCCGACCACGTTTCACGATCTGGATTTGCGACGGGAGCACAAACCGAACGCCGCGCACGAGGCTCTGGACCAGCTCCGATTACTTTCGGGATTTCCAAGATTGGAAGACAGAGAATCTCCGTCGTGCGGAGCGTAACTTGGGTGACGGCAAAAGTTTCACGTCACTTTCTCTGCACTTAACTCGAAACTAGTTAATTCGTAATGTTAACCTAGAGCGCTGCCGCGGACAAATTTTTAGTCCCAATTTATTTATTTAGCACGGCTTTTGTCATCAAAATTTCAATGGTTTACAATAATATTTCATAAAATGTTATACATTAAATTAGTAAAAAATTGCAAGTTATATGGATAAATTTTCAATTAAAGTTCAAATACTACAATAATGATAAAAATGTTGAAGATTTTCCTAAAGCTCCTGCCAACTCGTTTCTATCGCGATGCACGTTTGCCGTATCGATTCTTCTTTTTTCAACGGGAGCACACAGGAATAAGGTATTAATTGTAATGCAACATTTACACACACGATGCTGGAAAGGACCGGCGCTGCAGGATTAGATTCCTCCTTGGGAATATTCTTCAAAAGGATATCGAGTTCCCACGTATGAAGAAATATAGGAAGGAGAGCGAGAGCGCGGAGCCGCTATATGTGGCGGCGGAAGCGGATTTTGAAGTCACCGATACTTCAGCGATAGCAGCACCGGAGATTTGGACGATGGACACGAGCCAACGATCTCGGGAGGATTGCACTAACTCGGATTACTTCCGCCAAAACATCGGGAGGCCCCGTAGCGCGGGGATTTCGTAGGTAAACGCGTGTAAAAGCCTTTATCGCGTTCGTTTTAATTCGGGCGAAAGATATTTCCGATCGACAGGCGGTTATCATCCGCGAGGTTATCCGCGCGGAAGGAATTGACACGCGCGCACCCGCTCGATGTGAATTTAGATCCGTAGATCCGGGAGATCCCGCTTTCAACGCCCGGCGCGTTCGAGATCGCGCGCGAGAAGGAAAGCGACCGGAAGGAGAGAACGGCGCGGGAAAAGAAAAATAAAACGAGCCTCGAAGACACAGACCGATCGATACTACTTCTTCCCATGCAACGGACGCACCCTGTGCACCGACGAACGACGACGACGACGACGACGTAGCGACGTAGCTCTCGGGCTGGCTGCAAATGCGATCCTTCCTAGCGTAGAGTGTCTTCGGGCGCGGCGGCGCGGCGGTGCCTCGCATTAAAATTCCACCGGGCTAGATCGGCGCGCATTAATAAAATGTACCGCGAAGGAAAACGAAGGGGCGCTCACGTCCGCGTCGCGTCGCATGAAATATTCACAATTACACGGGCAGCTTATTTTATTTCACCGTCTTTTTTTTTCTTTTTTTTTTTACTTTTCAGGCGACAATACGTATCTCGCGCGTAATCCAGTTTCGCCTTCCCCGATGTCGAGCAACCTCTGGTATACTCGCCTTCGTTACGAACGAATTTGTCGACATTCCTTCCTTCGCGAATCTCTCGATCTTCCTCTGGTAAGTACAAACGTCCTTCTTCACTTTTATATACGCGATGTTGCTATGAGAGCCTCAGACGGCCAATAATAAAGTCCAGCGTTGCGCAAAATATCGACCAAGAATCTTCTTACGGGCCTAATTGGACGAACTATTAATGCTCAAATTGCGAAACGTTCTATTCGAGGCTAAAAGGGGTGAAGGGGAGAGGGGAAGAGGGATATCTGCGATTGCGGCTTCGTGGCCGCGCGGCGTATACCTTTATAAACTATAACTGGCTCGCAGCATATATTTCCAAGCCAAGGTTAGAGCCCGGTTGGCCGGCATTTTAGTCTAAGAATCTCTGGTATTTCCTACTGGCAAATACGCGCGCTTTACCCGGAAGGGCATCGATTCCGGAGGGCGGTCTTTCGAAACGCTCTCGCTCGCGGTGCGTGAGACCGTAACCACCGCGGCGCGGACCGCGTGGAAACAGCTTCGTTCCTTCGTGTATATATATATATGTGTGTGTGTGTGTGTGTGTGCGGACGCGCGCTGTACAACTTGTTTTATTCGCGTACTCGAGAGCGTTTTACCGCGGCACGTACGAGAGCCTCCTCCGTGGAAGGTAAAGGCGAGCGAGCGCACGGGGGAGCCGCTAAAACGCGGAAAAGTGTTGGTAAACAACGGCAATAATGACGACGGTGGAAAAGGTACGGACCCGACGGAAACGTGATCCGACTGCCGTCGTCCGAAATGCACTTTTTCATCTCTCTCCCCCGCGAATGAAAATTCCGACGACGATTCGACACACGAGAGCGAGGGGGAGAGGGGGAAGAAAGGACGGCTCAGACATCCATCGTGCGCGACGAACTGCAACGCTGCGTAATTTTCTAGTAGCCTGAAACCCCGGGGAATTATATTCCTCGAGTTAATTGGCTACTTTAAAGTTAAATTGGTCAGAGCCGTATGTATTTATCTCCAAAATAATACTGTCATTAATAGATTAAATCTAATTAATGATCACGCGTGCTGCCTTCGCGTGTGTACACACGCCTCCTTAATGAATTATGTAAACTTTACGAGATTTTCTCGTTACATTAAATGTATCACGTTGGATATCAACGGGCGCAATTACGATATGTTCGTGGCGCAGAAGGTAAGGGCGGAATTCTCTCGCGTCACTTCCTTATTCGTTCAGCCGCGCGACGAGCTCGGGCCGCGCGTCCTCAAGACCTGTTTACGTAAGTATGAATAAGACGCGCCGCATTCTAACGTTGATCTATTTGCGTCCACTGCTCCCCGAAATCCCAGCTCGCGGGCCGGCCCGTACGCACCTAATTTTATATTCGGAGCAAAAACTCCGACACCACACACCGGCATTGCCAAGTGGAGCACCGACGATCGGTCTCTCACCCCGCGTGACCTTCCCTCTTCCGAATCGGGATCCGCGTTCAATTAATGAAGGAACGTTCGCGAGGATAGAGATCTCGAGATGCGCGCGGGATTTCATAAAAACGGCGGCGTGCACACGCCCGACGACGATTCGAGATGACAGAAAAAAAAGGGATATTGTTATTTTGACAATACCTTTAGTTTCAAAAGGAAAATCTTGAAATAAGATTATATTGCGTTAAATAAAAAAAAATTTACTCGAATGAAGATTTATTTTAAGATTTTATATAGTTTAATCAGGAAAATGATATTTTTGTTTTTTTATTTAAGAATAATTTTCTTAGAATGGAAACGAAAAAATGTTAGAAAATACTGTACGTTCAATACAAACATTACAATTTTCTTAGAATAAAATTATCAAAATAATTATATTATATTTTTAAAATAACAATTATAGTATTGAAATAAGACTATAATATTGTTAAAATTCTAGATTTTCAAATTCTTTTAAAAAAATTATATATTGTTGCGTATATATGAAACAACGAATGCGTTTATATGAATATGTAAGAATTAATTTAACACTTGCTTTTTTTCTGTGTGAAGATGATGGGAGAACTCGGGAGAATAATGGCGGATTAATCGGAACGCGCGCGTAGGAAATGCGAATCCACGTGTCTCGACCTAATCCCGTTCCGTCGTAATTGGATCACGGCTTAGAATTAATTCCGCGGAAACCACGTGGAAAATTCCTTCGCGGTGAGCGACGAAGCCTGTCAAAAAAAAATCGGCAAAGTCCTCCCCTGCAAAGGGGAAATTGCAAGGGGGAAAAGATGACGTTATACACCGGTAAAAATTTCCTCTCGACAAAATCGCACCGTAAAATCGACGCGTAGTTTCGTCAAGGGTGGTTGCGACAATGACGTTGGTACGTCGCGGAATTATTGCAAGACAAGATTTAGGGATTTCACAAAAAACCGGGAGTGTTACACTGTTGCTTTTGGCGCGTTTGTCTCGACTTTCTGCGCATAATTCGCGCGGATGACGCGTTCTACTACCGTAGAATCCGAAACGCGGGACGGATTTAGAACCGGAATATTAATCGCCGGCGAATGAGTAATACTCCCGAAAATACATTTCGGTATAATTAAAGCGACCGAGTTTATCGACCACGATCATCGAGACATGCGATGTCCTGAACAGACAACTATATTATTATTATTAATATATGTATAATTAATTGTTTCGCAGTATGCGTGTTGTTCATGCGTGACACATTAGTACAGAGACGCCATTACGGTTTTCCTCGCGTTCACGTTTAACGACATTTCGAGATATACGGATTCCGTACCGATAGTTCCGATAATTCCAGAAGAGCCAAATACCGTCGTATTCTACGGATGTAACTTTAATTAACCGTTCCCCGAAGTCGCTGCTGTAATTATCGCACGGTTCGATACGCCGCGCCGGCGGGGAAAGGTTAGTTCAATATACCGCCGATACTTCGGGGCACACAGCGCCGAATAGCGTCGCAGCGTATCTCGAAACGATGAAAATGTTGTTACTTTGAAAGCGCGGGATCGTAATACGAATCGTATGAAATCGTATAAAAACGAGGAGTTCTTCACCGAGTAAAAAACCACAGAATTTCAGGTATCATTGTAAAACAACTCGCGTCGAATTGGAAGATATGTTTTGTACCAATAACAAGTATACACACATTTTTATTATCCTCCTTTAAAATTTCAATAATTTCTTGCGTTCAGTTGATAAAATATACGTCCATAGCTATTGATTTCAAAAACAAGCGTGACGACATCGAGCGCAAGCGGATGTTCGTCGAAAATCTTGAAAAGCAAATCTGTCGCACCGATACGAATGTTTATCTACTCGACGGGAAACGATAACGAAAGCTTAATTAGCGTTTTGACTCGCTTCAACTCGTAATCCTCAAACCCGTTCCAATTTGCTCGCAAAATCACTGTAATCGTAAAATTAATAACTCTGAAAACATATGGAGATTGAAATCTCGACAACAGAGCGGCAGAGTATCTGCATGCTCCGCTATAATTTTCACCGTCGCAAGAAATGCATGTCGAGCGCGCGCGCGCGCGCGCACACACACGTCCCGGGGAATCTTTCTTATTACTACGATTTCTCCGCCGAAGGTATCCGGTGGACTTCAATGCGGTCGCGCATGTCAATTAACGAACGAGGTCAATGGAAAGTGTGAGTGCCGGAGAGAGATTAATCCTTTCGATTTCCATCGGCATTGACCCTGCCCGACCACCGATCTATTTATAACGGACGCGCGATATCGAAGAGCATCAACGATCATCCTTAAATCGTTCGCGGATTAACCCTCCACGGGCGAGTATAATCGTGCGATCGGTGAATCGGCACTGGCAATTCGTCTGGCGTTACACAACAACGAGAACGACGGAGTCGGCGGATCGGATCGCCGGAGCTCTTCCGCTCGGCGATGGAAAATCACGATGCGTTGATCTTCGATCATCTGGCTGTCTGGCTTGCTCGACGCGGAAGTATCGGCGGGCCGATAAAAGCTGGTTCAACGGTCGCTCATCGGAGAATCGTGCTTCTGGCGCTTCCTGCGTCGGCCACCGGTTGGCAACAATGAAAGTGCTCGATTACACGCTCGTTATATAATTAAGATTGTTATGGTGTGCCGGTGGGAGTAAAGCGCGCACAAGCGCTGCGTTACCTTGCAGCGCTGTGGGATGCAGTGCGGCGGACATGCATCATCACTGGAGGGATTTTGGCGTGCCTCTGGCGGATGGATTTTGTGAACGTTTAGCGTAACAGGGAAAAAATGAATTTTTTTTTTTTTCATAGAAAAAACAATAGCAAGGATAAAATAATAAAAATTAATTAAATTCATATAAATTTATTTCTTCTAGTTTTTGGATCCCCGTTATGTTTCAATTGTTTTATATGTGATTACCTAAAATCTTTATATTCGCACGTTATCAACTCGTATACTTTGTACTTTCGCGGCTTGGCATTCACGATCTGCCTTTTCACATTTATAGGATGATTAAATATAATAATTACAAAGTGACAAGCTGTTTTTAATCGCTGCTTTTGGAATTCGACGTAAGTAAAATTGTGCAAATATAATCTTTCTGTTCAAATATTCACCTTTCCGTTCGCGCAATTTCCGATAATCGCGGAAATTTGAGAAGGGCGATTCTTCGCGAATAAAGGCGCTTTCACCAAAAGCCTTTACCTCATTTTTGAAACCACGTATAAGGTGAAAATTATTCACCCCGGAGTGGGAGTTTATCGCGGCGCTTTATGCGCGTGCACGCACGACGGTCATCGCGATAATGGCTTTATCGCGATTAACGTCGCCCACCGGCGTCCGATATTACGCAGCCGCGGCGGCTTTGGATCGGAAGGACCGAGGAGTGGGATAGAGACCGACACAAAGAGGAAGCATACAACGCGGAGGAGGACAATATACACGGACTTAAGCATCACGTGCACCGGCGATCCCAATTTCCTGATATCATCGATCGGTCCTTACACGCGAGCCTTAAATCCTCGCAAGAGGAGTTATCTGTTCCAGAAGGCCACACACACACACACACACACACACCGTTCCATTTCAACGCAACGTTTTTAGCAATCGATAAAGTCTACTTTCCCAAAGCCCATTTCCGCGAATAGAAACGATCACGAAGACGTGTGCGTCAATTGGCCGTTGCGTCCGCGAGATGCACCTCTGTTCAAAGTGATTACGTAGCTGTCGTAGTGGCTTTTTAAGTGGCTGCCGTTAATGACTTCCACCTAATCCGAGAGGATACACGACGCTTCCCCCTTCTTTTTGTTTTTTACATTATCATCCATGGGAAATGATGTAACAACGACGATCTAATCTCTCAGCAGAAAAATAATTAAAAACATCCTCGTAAAAGATATTTTTCAAAGAAATATTTGCTGCTATTTTTTTTTAATCAGTGTAGGTCAAGCAAAAAGAAGTACAAACTATATGTTGTGTCGGGCGATATTAATGAAACTGAATTATTTTGTAATCAAACGCTATCTGTCGTTAATCAACTGTTATTTTTCCATCCTTTGAAAACAAAAGACACTGCAGGTGTTGATAAGATACGTATAATAACGCTGTAAACTAATTCACCTCGAGTGTCGTACAATTGAAACGAGTGTATTCTTGAAAATGTGTATACGTGTGGTACGGACGGACACTTTAGTAAGAGCTCATTGTACACGTGGACGTATGCATTCGGTGACGTTTCTCTTTTAGCTGACGCATCGATTACGGAGGTCGTTGCCCGAATAATTGCCAATTAAATATTCGCGCGTATATGTCACAATAAGAAACACAGGAGCCGTTTTTTTTTTTCGCGATTTCAAAACAATATACCCTACAGCAACGTATCCTCGGGTCTTTAGCAACGATATCGATTGCGCTTACAAAGGGGAAAGAGAGAAATATAATTATTACATCACATGTGTGTAGGATAATATTTGTCTTACGCTGCGTTATTATACGACGTCGTTGTAGAAATGTTTTATCATCACCCACGTTTGGACACATAGGCACTTTTCGTTAGTGACAAAACGATAACAACCGGGACCTTTTATCGCGATAAAATTTCAATTAACGTAGCGATTGTGGTGGCATTTAAATATTTTACCCCCCCGACGTTATTTTTATCAATGTAAGCATAACGAGCGTATCCGCGCGCTCTTAATAATACGCTCGGCAATGACACGTGCAAAGATCGCGTCAATTACGTAATTGGGATTCCACGTGCCCGCGCGTCTCAAGGCTCCACGATTAATCCCGAAGACTCGCGTAATACTAACGGCGTATATATTATACACGCTCGCGCCCGACGAACTGTTCAAACACAATCGTCATTTGCTGGCTTCGACCGGACTCGTTATCAGTATGATATTCGTGTCCATGACAAACGCGCTCGCGTTAGCGTTTCCTACGCGGTGCCCGAAGGCGCAGCGAAGAAAAAGAAAAAAAAAAAAAAGAAAAAAAGAACTGATAACGCTGCGATTCGCGAAATTTCACCTGATACGTTCGCGTCGAACATGCTAACATGCCAACGTGGAATATCCGCCGCGGGCGGATTTTGTATCGCGATACGGCGATACAACGAATTCCACAACGGGTAGCAACGGTTCATAGGATTACTTCCAATTAATCGCGTTCATACTTGAAATAGCAATTACGAGCCGTGCGTTCGGCCACAACCCCGCGCGCGCCAATTTTAGACCGTTGTACACCGCACGCATATCGGGCCCTCTCTCGCGTGATGACGCGCGTTTTCGTTTTCGTTCGATGTACCGCGATATGCCTACGGCTAACGTGGCAGCCGATAATGCTTGCTACGCACGACTTGCTCCAACCACTTTGAACTTGGTGGGATCTCGCAAATCGCATGGAAAACAGGGTAGTAGGTCGCTCGATCGTCGGCCGCTGCTGCTGCTGTTGCGTTCGAGAGGCATCCGTTTGGCATTTCTCCGTGCCGGAGAACCGGCGTTGTCCCTTTCTATTCCGAGTCGTCGCTTTTTCAGCGGCGTCAGCGGATCGATACTCAACGGCGAGGTGATGACGGCGGCGAAATCGTGCCGATTGGACAACGCGCGATAAATAAGTGTCGCGAGAAAGGGAAAACGGCGGGCGCTGCAAAGTCTCTCACTCGCGAGAAGAGAGTTTCACGAAGAGGCACCCAGCCGATGCGCCGTCGAAATCGCGATGTAAGAGCGTTTCGGGGGGGGGGGGGGATAAGCCCCAAATTGCCCGAGAAGGGAAGCGCTTCTTCTTGACGCTCGAGAGGGGCTCGAAAATTACGTTTAACCACGGGGCAACTGGAGATTCGTTTGGCCACCCTGTCATTTGCTCTTGGAGAGGGCCCCTAACGAGCTCTCTTCTCTCTAACCTCGCTCCCTCCGCGCCCCTTCTTCGCACCTTCCCCCCCCCCCCCAGCAAAAATTCAGACTCCCTCCTTCTCGAGTCGACGGTGCCGCGCCGAAAACCTCGGGTGGGTCGCGACGCAGCCTCGGAAAGTACCTGCCACGCTGCATGCACGGCAATATACCGTACATCGGCGGCGCATTATCCGTCGCCGTGAATGCGCCAACACGCGCGACCGTTCGCATTATATATCGCCGCGATTATTGCGACAGCTGCGCGACGACGTCGAGCACTTTGTCAGGCTTGATCCCCCTCCCCCCCCCGCTCCGTTCTAGGAATTTTTATCGAGTCTCAATCGCGCTCCCCTCTTTATCGTCGACATTATAAATTCCATACGCGACAGATTGTGTGGTTAAGCCGTCCCCGTTAGTTAGTCGCGTATTAACTACCCTGTACGTGTTTCTTCGGGGAATTTTTCGAGGATTATTTTTCCGAAACGTTTCTCTCCCGTGTATACGAAGGCGGAAATCTTTATTCCGACTCTCGCGTGCGACGCCCGAAGATAATTTTCGAAACGCCCGAGAGTTAAAGTGCAGAGTGATTTTTATCGGTCGTACGAACCCCGGCCGGTCTATAATATAGGCATGGAAAAAATAAAGAGAAAAAAAAAAAATGCGCGCCAGGCAAAAGTGCGGGCTGTGTGCACTTTGGGCCGGCTGGATTCTACGAATCAATAAAGCCTCGCTCGCGTCACAATCCGTTGGATCTTAATGCGGCGTGCCCGCAATAACGGATAAAATAACGTCGCGCACAATGAAAACACTCGCAGAAATTTCCGACAATTTTCATAATTCGCCCTGGCGGTCGTCCAATCGGCACGCTCGTTTCTCCGAGGGGGGGGGGGGGGGGTAACCGCTGTCTCAACAAAGACCGGTCGCACGTATCCCACCGATATCAATAAAATCGTCGAAATACATTCATACAATAATACTCATATAATTAACACGTAAATACGTCTGTCGAGATCCACAGCGAAATTTGAGTGCTCAATTTTATTATACCGCGCTGCGACACGACGTCGTAATCATCTAATTGGAATATATTTATTATGTGAAAAATGTTGGATTTGAGTGAAATACACACGATGACAAGTGGGCAGACGGGTAATACGAATTTAATGAGGCAATTTCGCGAAACGCCGAGTTTACGATAGCCCGAGTCCGCTGTGCGTCTGTGCGGGAAGAAAAAAAGGAAAATAAATAAACGCGCATACTCCTACGATGCTCCTCCGCGCGTAAAAAAAGTTCGAGTCGACGAGTCATAAATATGAAACGTCCGATTCTAAACGGAGATTGGAATCGAAGCGGGCGAGTCTCGCCAGATGTCTCGCGCGCGAGATGATCGCCGATCGATCCCTCGGTGGAACGGAGGCCGCGCCGCTGACGCAAAAGCCGCGTCGTCGTCTCCGTAATCCGGGGCAGGAAGAATGCAGGCGATAACCCCTTCGTCGGCATAACGGAGACTCGGAAAGGCGGACGCCCGAGCCGCGCGGGGCTCTTTCGCGAGAATGGAAGATTAACGATCGTCTATTGAGGGGAAGCGCGGAGTCGGTATTCCGATCTCGTTCGACAATGTTATTCCTAGGCGAAGCGGCAAAATTAATGAAGGCATCGCCAAGAGAGAGAGACGGAGAAAGTGTGAAGTAATCTCTCCCTCCCGCGAGTTGCACAGGCGTGCGCGTCGCCCACAAAAGGATATTTCGCGCTTCTCACGCGGAAACGTCGCCTAGGAGTTGCGATTTTGCCGATGATGGATGAGAGTGTGTGTTCCTCTCGCGGCGCTCGCGAGGACGAAAGAGTCGCCGTTCAAAACGGAGAGGTAGAAAGGGACTTTCCATGATATCACCATCGGGGACGTTTGACTTTCACGCCGAGTTAGCGAATTGATACCTCGCAGCGGATGCAATACTCTCGGGCTTATACATATACTTACGTTTAGATAAAGCAAATTTATTACTGTAATCATTAAATCATTGAATCAAGTCGCTTCGGATACTGGATGCATTAATGTCGATGGCAAACCCTCTCTCCGTTCACTCCACGCGTTTTCAATATAATCATACTTGTAATTATAATTACGTGACTGCGACGTGTAATTCTACGTGGAGTCGCGACTGACGCGAGCCTTTAAAGCCTTCAAGGAAAGTAAGGATCGGAGATCGCGGCGTTCCTCGATGAATTCATCAATAACGCGAGGATCGCCCGAATGCGGGGATTCCCCGGGAATTTGTTTTCGCGTACGTACACCGGGTGTTGGGTGTCGATCGATTCGATTGCGAGCGACACAGTGTAGTCGATGCAGTTCGCATATTACGTGACTGCCGCCGATTCCGACGACCCGTGTATATTTGCCTACCACGGGCGACGGTATTTGCGCGCTGAGATTTTCCAATTAAACTGTGATTAATTCCGTGACGGACGGTCAGAACGTGCGCCCGGTTGTTTACAGCGGAAACGAAAGAAGTCGAGATAGAGAGAAAGAAAGAGCGAGAGGGAAGAGGAGACGAACGGGCATGCAGGGGCGGAGAAAGAGAAAACGGCGGAGAAGATCGATGAAGGGGACGTTAATCTGATTTCGGAACGAGAGATGAGGGAGGGGGGTGAGGAGAGAGAGGAGTAGTAATTTGCTCGGAAAAAGCGCGTACGCGCCGCGAAGAGATACGTACATCGCGTATCGCTCGCGCGGATTCCGAGAGCGTTCACTCGATAAGCGACGCGTTATCCCGTTAATGCTTCGGCAACGCTTCGCGCATGCGAGCCGACACGAATTTACGGTACATCGAGCCCTTTTTTTTACCGGAGGCGGAGGCAACGCCGGGCCGGCAGGAGCGCGACGATTGATAGATCGGCTGTGTATCAGCTGTGCAAATAAATTTGCGCGTCCGCTCGCGCAAAAGTACGAGCGAGACGAAGAGAGACGCGTGACTCGTCGATTCTATTCGCGCGCCGTCGTTTTGTTTTAGAAATTTCGCGGAGATAACAGGAAGGGGGAGGGGGGAGGGACGGGCGGAGAGGGAAGGGAAGAAGGAAAAAAAGTTGCCGCTCTCGCGGAACGTCGTCGTTTCTTGCTTCGTCTTCGTCGTATGAGTCACACGCTGGGATTATGACAGAATAATGACGATAATAATAATAATATTGTGCGGAATCGCGCGTTACTATCGCGCTTCGCCGCGCCGATAAGCCGCTCGCGCAATTCCCTCGGAAAGCGCGAGCGACACTATTTAGCTGATCCCGGTAATGCGATCACCGCGTCGACACGTGTCTCTTGATAGCAGACGCTATTATCGCGAATCGACACTAAAAACCGGCTCCCCGCTGGTTCCGCGACCTTTAACGTAATCGGCCACCGCGTTCGTGCGAAGTGAACGCACGCGAAGGAGCCGTGAGTCACGCGGCAGCTCCAGATTGTTGTCCTCAACCGGACATTAAAGCCTCGAAGAAATTAATCGTCTTGTCCCCGCGGGCGACGTTCTAATAGAATTAAAACCGATCGGCGAACGTGCGTGCGTACGTATTTTGCTATCTCGTAGTCTCAAAGAGGGAGGGAAGCGAATTCAAGTGGATTATGCGCGAGGGAAGAGATGGATTTATTTGTCCGCTATTGCGCGTCGCAAGTTTTATTCGCGCGAATCGGTTATTCGATACCTCAACCTATCGCCACGTTCGCGCGAAAGAAATTTCCGATATCAGCGAGGCGGAAATACGTCACGGTAGGTTGGTAGGTAGCGGTCGCCCGTATTTAATATTACCGCTGATAAATAAAGCCGCGTTTTGCGTTTCGTTTCCAGAGGATCGTCGTAATCGACACGAGTTTAACGGACAAATAGCAGGAAACTTATTTAACAGAAGCGCGCGGGAGCGAGTTTTGTTATCTATCTTGGCTGAATCGCAGAAGTGTACGACTAAGGGTTTTGCAGCTTGTAGCTCTTGCACCATCGCGAGAATTACGACATACGCGCATACTTACATGAATTAAACATGAAAATAAAAACGGTTTGTCGACTTTATCGCATTGACCGTGTTGTGTCTAGCAATGCCAAGACACGTCTGATCACGTTAAATATAAGACGAGAGAAACTCTCGAAACATTTATCAGACATAATTCCTGAAACTCTTACATAATATATTTAGACAAGTTCTAAGAGTTCTGAAAATATACGGGAAGGGTTTTGCTAAACTATCTAAAAACGAAGCTGCATAAGGGTCTGTAAATAATTTTACCTCTTTGAGATGATTATGCGGGATGCTCAAGTTGGTCGCTAGAATCTTCAAGCTTTTTGCAGCATTGCTTTTTCGATAATTATTGCAATCAGACAAAAATTACTTTTTGTATATTATAGTTAAGTTTATAGTTACTTTGGCAAAATAGGTCTTTGTGTATGTTTTTTTTAAATTTTATATGGTTATTTTAATTTACTCTCCATAGACTCAGATAATTTGTGAACGTTTCGGATATTAAAATATCATCGAGGCAAGATCTTCCCGGTTAGTCAAAAGTTCCCGGGTATTCGAGAACTCCGGGTTCTCGCGTGACTAAACCTTCTCGCTAAATACTCGCAGAAGGGGTTCGAAAATTACCACTACCACCACCGCCGGTCAAGTCCTTTATCGCGATATCAGGATATCAAGGCCGCGACTGTCGTCACCTGTCGTCTCGCGCTATACATATAATTGCGGCGGCCGCGGAACGGAGTAAAATCGAGCCGCGGCAAATACACGACGGCGCGGGTTGTATTACGTCGCAGAAACGATACGTGTACGTTCCATGTACGCTGCACACGCATGCACGTCGTCGGCGTGGCACACGGCGGAACTCGACTATGCGGTCGTCACGTAACAGCACGCGACCACGCGTACATGCGCGCGCCGTGACGTCACGGCGTGCCGCACGCGTGAGACCGCGCGGCCGCTTACGCATCCGCGTGATCGCGCGTGACGACTCGTCTCTCAGCGATTAGTCGCGGACGCGGCTCGGTTCCCCCGACGCACTTGGCGCGCGCGAACAATCTCTAAAAATACGTCTCTCCTAATTATTTTCAATCTTAATCTTCTTTTTTTTTTCCTTTCCAAATATCGTGGAGCCACGAAACGACTGTGCGAGTGCCACGCGCTCGTGGCCGACCGGGAATCCAAGACGACACGCGATAGCAACTCTGGTCGATAGCGGTTTCTCGATAATCGCGTCTATCGCCATTCACGAATTTTTTTTCGAGAGTTTCCCGTACGAACTGGAGTTTTGCGGCGAGAGGACGAGCCTCCGCCGCCGGGGCGAGAAATGTCACTCGGTCAGCCAGCCTTCTGCGCAATCAATTTCGTCCGCGGTCGTAAACTTTACGTAAGCCTGCAGTTCGGCGAGCGAGCTTTATCAACGGTTCGAGCGGGTGACAAGCGCGAGGAAGATAAGCGCGCGCGTCGAGGTATCGAGTGTGTGTGTGTGCGAAATATCGCGAATATCGCCAAGTTTCTGCCGAGGACGAACAAGCAAGCCGCGGAAAATCGTGAAGAGTCGCGATGGGTCGTTCTTTCCAGCAAAGTCCAAAACTTGACTCGCTCGTCATCAATCGAACCATTGACAAACTCAGCGAGAAACGATAATCAATTCGACATCAATTCGACATCAATTCGACGTCGAATCGACATCCAAATGATTTCGATGTATTATTTCCCATTGGAAACGCCGTTAGTAACGCGTTTCCGTCGCTCGCGCAATGCTTCTCGCGGTATACGCGTGTTTGTCGCGTCCGCGTTAAAAAAAAAAGAAAAGGAGAGAATCACGCGCGATTACGCAACGGCGGCGGTACGTTGCGTTGCGTTACGTCGTCGTGTCGCGCACCCACGCGCGCGATGTCAAGATCATCCCCGCGGGGAAGGTCGCGCGCGAAAAACGCGGATCCGGAAATATTTCTCTCGGGATACTCACGTGTGCGCTCGTCGGTCGCGCGCCCGCGCGCGCACTCGCGTTCTCCTCCGTTTCTCCCTTTATCCCGACGACGTCTCGAGGATGTCGCTCTACTCCCTTCGAGTCCTCTTCCGCACCTTCCTCCTTCACACACAATCTCTCTGAATGCGCCGAGACGAGGAGCGGACAGTTCACAAGCGCTTCTTCCCACTCGTAATTCCACACGCGCGTCGCACGCGGGACGCCGAGTAGTCCGTGCGTACAAAAGAGTAAAAAAATAATGAAGCGGAGGAACGAAAAAAAAAAAACCAGGGGAAACGGAAAAAGGGAGGAGTGTCGATGATGCCGAGATGGTGAGCGCGGAAACGACGGCGGACAGCTCAGTGCGCGCTCCTCGCCTCCTCTTTCTCCTCCTCCTCCTCCTCCTCGTCTCCTATCACGCCACCCGATTAACTCTGCTCTTCGGCCTTCGAAGCGAACGTGGCGATTCGAGACGGCGACGGCGACGGCGACGACGACGACGACGACGACGACGACGAGGTCGCGGCGGCTCCGCGCGAAGCACTGAAAAGGGAACTCGTCGCGCGCGCACGCGTACACGGTTTTAACACACGCGCGCACAGAGCGAGCGTGCGCGCACAATTACACAGGTACACACTCACACGCACGCACGCACGCACCGATCTCCTCCTCCCCCTTCTCTCCTACACGGGTACCTGGTGCGCGCAGTGTGTCCCGTGGTTACGTGGGTGTCTCTCTCCCTCTGCGTCCGCCTGCGTGCGCGAGGTAAAGAGAGAGAAATAGAGAGAGAGAGAGAGAGAGAGAGGGATGAGAGAGCGAGAAAGAGCGCCTTTATCGCCCCTTCCTGCTCCGACGTCCGTGTGCTACCGCGCGCTACCACACACCACACTGTGTACGAAACAACGCTCGCGAGTGCCGCTGCGAGACTGGAACGCGGGGTAACATGTGCGGTCTCTTACATAGCGCGGCATGGTGGTGGGACGGCGAGGAGAGGGTGGCGAAGTCGCCGTAGCGGGGATGGACGACCTCCTCCCCCTTTACCCCGCTCCACCTCTCTCATTCCCCGTCCCCCTCCACGACGGGAGAACTCACTCCGGAGTAGGGAGCGCGGCAAGGACGCGGGGCAACTGGGCAAGCTCCGTCGACGACGACGTGTCGGTCGCTCGCTGTCGGCGAGCGCACTTGACTCGTCGTCGCCTCGGTGCGCGCTTCGCATGCTGTGCTCCATCTCTCTCTTTTTCATAATTTCTGTAATTTATGATTTATATCTCGAGATTACACCCTTGCCGCCTATGCTGCTCTTGGCACTCTCTCTCTGTACGCCGGTGAGCGAATTTTTTCAAAAGTAAAATTGTTTTACTTGTCTTGTTTTTTTGTTTCCCTTGTCTTATCACTTAATGTATACGATAATATTCCGGTTCTTTGTTATACGCGATAAGTTCATTTTTTTGAACTTTCGTTAGTACGAGAATTAAGTGATTTTCATATATCTACATCTTTGGAAATTTCGGGATATTTGTGCATTAAAAGAGTTATATAAATATCATGTATAACTGATTACAGTGCTGCTATTATTTTCAAAGAAGAAAAGTGCACAAGACACGAATGACCTGTCGCGTATTAAGGATGTATGCGTCACGTCTTAAAGTATCATCGAAAATTTCGAAATTTCACAGAATTTCACTCGAATCCTATCTCTTGATTGAAATCACTTTTTTGTAATTTCGTGGAACGCGAAAGATTAAGTTTGGAACCTGATCTCATCGATAGGACAACGGCAAATGATCGTCGTAGGTTCGCGCTACAGCGCGTAGATGTGTCGTTGGGTTCCTGAATTTTTTAAGTTTCTATTTTCCGTAATCAATCCGTCGTCCTAATTAATAATACGCCTCGTGAATTCGAGAGGAAAGTCACCAGGGGCGCGGGAAGAAAATACGTATCCCCGAGAGAGAAAGAGACAGAATCTTCCGCGGTAATGAGGACCAAGATCGAGACGGGAAATGCGCGCGATTGCGCGCCGACACGTTCATTAGCCGTCAGCCGGAGTAACAAGTTCCTCCCTTTCTCGCGCTGATGGGCAGCGAGTCTTGCCCGTGTCCGCGAAAGGATCCCGTGCATCCCGAAGTGCATCTTAAATCGCTGCTTTGTTCTCGCGCGCCAACTCGAATTATTCACCTTCGGGCGCCTTTGTTGTGGCCGCGAGCGGGACAATGACGCGAAAGCGACGCTTCTCGGATTACGTCGCGCTATCGGCGAGATAGATCGGTACGTGCCGCGCGTCTCCGCGACGGATTCGCGACGATTTGCCCGGCGCGATAAACGGACCCTCCTCTCTCCCGCGAGGCGGAACGCGCAGAAAGAGAGAGTCACCTCTTTTCACCGGCACGCCCGCGACGCGCGTGCGGTATCCCCGTGTACATTCGCGAAATATGTCGTGTACGCGCGGAGAGTCGAAGGGACGAGTGAAAAGTTCGCCGGAAAGCAAATAGCGAGCAATGATTTTACGACTTTTATCCCGTTGGATCGTTCGTTTGCACGGCTCGCCCGGCGACGGTAATATTAATTGTTAATCAATCCGGCGCGTCGTTCGTCGCGCGAACGTTGAAATTATTTCCAACGCTTCTCGGACGTGTGCAATGAAGTCACGGATTCAATTCAACATTTGCGCGACTCGAGGGCGTTTTAATTTCGTAATACCAGCGAAAAGTTATTGAAGTTGAAAAATTACAGGCTTCGCATATTGCATTATTAGAAATCGGCTGCAGAGAAGAAAACAATGAAACGGTCTGCTGCAGTTTTAGGTGTACATTTTAAACGAGCAAGTAAATTCAAATAAACTTTGGCACAAATATTTACCAGAGTTGAATTGGTATATGTAAAGAAAGTGATTTAATTCGTAATTTGCAAATAAGTGCCGCAAAACGCGATTGCATGCATCAGAATCAAGAGTAAAGAAAAAATTAAATATAATAACTTTTAAATTAATAAGAGAATTATGTATTATATATTAGTAATTATGAATTATTCAAATTTTATTAAAACACAGAGGGGAAAGATTTCTTTAGACTTAATGAACAATTTTATGCGACTATTCCAAAGCATATATTTCTTTGGTTTTAATAAATTTTATGCAGATTTTTCTTTAGATTTAATAAAATTTATTAGAAACAAAGAAGTATGTGCTTTGGAATAGTCGAACAAAATCCTTTATTAAATTTAAAGAAATCTCTCCGTGAACAATAATAGAACAATCTGTGAAATTGACAAATTTTTTGACAATATTTGGAAATGTGGCGCACACATCCCTATTTACTAATAGTTAGAGGTGGAGAACTAGCGATGCGCTAATTATCGATAATTATCGATAGTGATGATCGATAACCATTATTTACAGGGCGATTCGAGAAAATTCACGAGTTCACGAGTTCGACGTGCTCTGCCCGTGTGTAGTATCTCAGGCACGTAATAAGGTAAAAGCGATGATCTAGCCGTGAGAACGAACCACCAACGGCAGTGTAAGTGCGGCGTTTCTCTCACTCTTTCGAGCCGAAATCGCCGGGTAATTTCGTCGTCACGGACGCGCGAGTCCCGCGTGCACGCGCATCCGTGAAACTTCACCGTGCAATTCAGCGGGGTTGAAGGTGCCGTGGAAACCGCCACGTGCTCGCGCGCAAAGTGCGCGGCACATACCATCACTGCCCCTCGGCATCGAACGCGCGCGCGGTTGTATATCGCGTTCAACGTTGCCCCCGCCACCGTCGCCGACGTCTTATCGCATTTCCGCTCACGTCTTCCTCTTCCTTTCCCCCCTTCCTCCTCCTTTCCACCGTCCGTATGCAACGTACGCGTACGTTTCCACCTTTCTTGCGTCGTCGCAGGGCCGATCCTACTCGCAGGGCCGGTACTTACGACACTTAAGGGCCCCTCCTCGATGTCCCGTGAGTGTATCTTATCTCCAATAACGGGGCTTTGGGGCTGCCAATTTAGATTCGGGAACCGCGTGTAATCCCGATATCGTCCCGCATCAGTTATTTCCTCGCCCTCTTTTCTGCCCTCACCCTCCCCCACTCCCGCAAACGCGAAAAATAACGGGTCAGTGCCTCGACCGACTGTGCCTCCTCGCAATATCGCAATTTTATTTCCGCGGGTCAAAGAGGCATCCATCGACGCTGTTGAGAGAAAGAGAGAGAGAGAGTCATCAATATATTCGTGATGCGTGGCGCGTGTTTTTCTTTCCGCGTGTCACGCGGCCACGCACCGGCTCGCGACAAAAATAAATTCGAAGGAATCGCTGGGCCGAGCAAGCGGGCAAGGGAGGCGCGATGGAAAAAAGGGAAACGGGACGAGGAAAAAAAAAATACGCTTCGGACGCGCGAGGTGAGCTTCTCGCGTGCGAATAGGGCGACGTCAAATATTTGCGCGTAACGGTTGCGTGTCGCGATGCGAAAACGCGGTCGCGCGCGAATTTCCACGGTGTGTACTCGATATAAACGGAAAACAAAAAAAAAATATGGAGAGAGATAAAAAGAAAAATCGCAAGGCCTGGTAAACCTATCCATCGACCGGCACAACCCGGCGGAAGTATTAGGATTTGAAAACTATATGCCCGCCGCGACGAATCATGAATATGAAAGTCACGTGTAAAAACAAAAAGGAAAAAAAAAAAGAGTAAATGTCGCGACGGTCGAGGTAACAATCGCGTACGAACAACCGCGTTCGTGATGTGCCGTGTCCCCCGTCGCCGAGTCGCAAACGATTCGAGGAAAAAAAAAGGAAGCAAACGAAATGGGAAAGAAACATTTGACGTAACACACACGCGCGCGTATTGCTTACAGCGGGCCAATGAAAAATGCAAGGTGCGCACGCAAAGATAAGAACGTTCGGTTTCGGACGATACGCCGAGCGATAAGGCTGAATTCACGGTCGTAAAATTCGCGGGACAACAACGCGCATAGCCACCGTGTAACCCTCCCGCCGAATCGCGCCGGAAATTTATGCGTTCGACGAATCGAATCGAATGATTGCATCTCGAGAGCTACGATCAACTTTTCCTCTATGCGGGCGAAGTGCACCTTTTCGCGCGATCGCGAGTATTCGAGAAAACTCTCGAAAGTACGCGGATCGCGTACAGTAAAGGCGCACTGTGTTTCATTCAATATTCGTATGAAGTCCCCGTAGTAGATAAACGCGGTAATTGCGTCGATATTAGCGTTTATGAGAAAAACGTAATATCGCACGTGTATAACACAGTGCGTTATAAATTGACGTTTATTAACTTGGCCGTAAAAAATTAATTTTACATGCGCTGCGCAACGCCACAAAAAAAAGTCAAGCTATACTGTAAACATCGTTCAAGAAGAATCAATACAATTCCTTACATAATACAGCAGTAAATTCGATCAATTAAATAAAATTAAGGAGAATTTGACGCGCGTAACCTCAGGATTCGGTCGAGTTGTCAATTCAATATAACAGTAAAGTAATAAATATTTGTTCCCAATGCGGCAAATGCGATTCGGGTTTAACTTTCCGGCTGCATTGAATTATTCATTCGGGAATAGGAACGGGGAGTCCTTCGCGACGGACCGGAGGTGCATCGTCGCGCCGCGCGTCGCCGCGCGGCGTCGACGTCGTGGAAAGTACCGGAAAGTGCAAGCTGGAAATGCACCGTTTCGGAACGTCCGATTGTCGCAAGGTGCGCAGATCCGAGCGCGTGCACGAGCGCGTCTCGTCTTGCGGTCTTACGTAACGCGATACGCAACGCGCGAGAGGAACGGGGCGTTTCTGCCGCGAACGGAAATCGTATCCGCGCGTTACACGCGCGCGTTGCGTAAGAACCGTAAGGAACCGGACGACGACAATGTAATCGTATCGGCGCGGAAGCATCGGCGAGTGTTGTTACACGCGTATACAAACTTGAAGCGTTTTCGCGATCTTTGATTTTGGTCTTTTCATTGTCGCGTACACCGAGATAAAAAAATAGTTGCGGTAACTTTAATATTGTTATAATTTATAATTATTTCTGGACCCAACCATATTTTAATGATTATTCAACAATATGAAGTGTAGTTGGTTCAAACTACATTAAAGTTCTCATAATCGTAATAATGGTCTATGTAACTTATGATATGGTTGCTATAAACAAAATGCATATTTTAATATAATAAGTTGTACCGTAAAACAAACATTATAAGCATTTGCTACAAGTACATAATTATTATTAGCAATATTATAATAATAACACATTTTTCTATCGGTGTAGGACAAAGTGGATCCACAACTCATCTCAAATATATATTTGTTTCTTCTGAAGAATTTTAGACATTATTTTTAAAAAGAGAAGGAAAGATTTTATTCTATATTCAAAGATTGTGTATAACGAGAGAGCAATCGAGACACTTTTTATGCGCACGAACGTTCGTATGCGAGCAAACTTGTTCTCTCCAAGCGTGAAGCTTAAGCAGCGCACACACGTGGATATCCCGTAATTCAATTTTTATTTACTACAAATATGCCGTAGAAATTGTTGGAAAGATTTCGACAATATTATAAGAGATAATTTTTAATTACTTAATATTTCAGGTGTCATTACAAAATTAATATCTACTTCTCGCGAATATCGTCGGTCACTCGATGCCCGGAAGCGTTCACGGCGGAAATCCGCGCGGCGATCTGACTCGCGGCAGGACGGATCGCAATCGCGCGATATTTATACGATCTGTTATTAAGACACACGCGCGCTCGCGTAATTCGGACGTAATGCGAACGAAGTCACGCTTCAGCGAGTACGCGCGCTGGCCATTCATGAAGACCAGGCCCGAGGCGCATTCTTCTACAGCAAGCGGAGCTCAGCTCCGCTCGGCTCGGTTGCACGCGTATGGGAGTGCGCGCCGGCCCGGCCGGCCGGCCGGTCGGTCGGTCGGTTCACTCGATTTCATTCATTTGCCGGATAATCGTCGTGTTCCTGTTGCAGCCCAGGGACGTGCCAACAAGCCAGTTGCTTGCGCTCAAGGTCCCGGGTTCCGGGTTGCGCTTGTCGGATCGTGGAGCACCGCCGCTCGTTATTGTCTTCCTGCTGCTGCTGCTGCTGCATCGTCGCTTCTCTAAGCGATGTTTATCCGTGCAAAGTTGCTGAATCGCCCGGCGTTACGAAATGACATGGAATTCTCTCGTCAGCCTCTCGTGACGATGCGAGCAAGTCATCGAGTTGCTCCGCTGAGATTTTACGAGGCTATTAAGCCGAGACGTTTCTAGAGTTCTCCGCGTTCGTCGCGCGTCCCAGATGAGCTTAAACTATTCTCTACGTATATTCTCCACGCAGTGATTATATTATGTCTTAAATCTTGCTTGAAAATCCCCGAGTGGGCTACACCGCGGGAATTCAAATCATAATATTTATACGAGCAAGCAGGCTGCATTATGTCGCATCGTGCGGGATATGAAAATGTTTCTCGTGTTCTTCGCGAGCTGAGAATAAAAAATAATTTTCATTATAAAAGTTAATTAATACGTTAATCAACCTAAAATCCAACCGTCAAATATATTCCATATTTTTATCCAATTCTTTTACAATTTTCTTATTTTTTTTTTTTTGCCACCAACTGATCTGACTGATCGTTTTGTGTTACGTAGTAAAATTCGTCCTTCTTCCGTCGCAAAGGAGACCGACGGCAGAATTCCATTTTTGTCGCGATGCATGGCCACACATGGCCACGAAATTAACCGACTCTGCGCGCGCGGAGCGATGCGTGCACGGCGCACGTGTGCACGTACACGCGGCGAGAAGGGGAAGGAGGGAGGGGAGGAAGGGGTTAGAGGGGAGAGGGGAGAGGGGGAGGGGGGATCGTGCCAGCATTACCAGTATATTACCGCGTATGCCGGCTCGGCCACGGTCATCTCGAGACCTTCTTGCGCAGCCACTCACACGCACCGTACGCGTCCGCGAGGCGGATTACGCAACGGCGCGCGGCGCAGCGGTGCAATTGCGAGCGTCGCGCGTAGACTGCAACGCAACGGCGGCGCGGTGACCGGCGAGTTCCAATAGAGAATCTACACCCGCCACACTCGCCTTCCCCGCGCGGCAAACCTTAATAGATCTCTTTCTCTCTCTCTCTCTCTCTCTCTCTCGCCATTCATAAACGCGGGAATAATCTATCGGATTGAATGAAATTTCGCGATTGTAGAAACGTCATATCCGCGTGACGTATTTTCATAACTTGTTATTCATATCTGACGGAAGGTAGGAGCGTTCTAAACCCTCGGGTAACCGCGACGCGGTCATTTTTCAAAGGCGATAAGGGCGGAACAATTGAAGCGTACGTATCATTATTCGGCGAAGGTGCAACGTATTACAGATATACGTTGGGAACGGTCGCCTCAAGCGGTTCCTATTTCGGAGAGAAATGTCGGATTGATAAAAGTAACTTGTCCGGGAGAGGAAACGATTAATTTATCGTCGACGATTTGGCCGATTGCACGCGACGAATACAAGAAACGCGCGGGAGATATCGGGAGTTTTTATCGCGCTGTGTGAATTCATTTGCAAAAATTGGATTTTCTTCCCCCTTTCCCCCCCCCCTCCTCGAGCAATTCCGAAAGTCAGCCGGGAACCCCGACGACGATAAAAAATAAAAGTGTTCTAAATGCGCCGAGCGCCAAAGAGACGACGCGCGACGGTTCCGTCGAGAGGTGATGTCGAGCGTTATAGTGGAATATAACGGCGTGCGATCATGCAGCAAACCTGAAATGCGATTATCGATTATTGGCGCGCACTTATCAGAGAGCAACCGAGCTCTTGACTCTCATCGACGCGGTTCCCATCCAGGTCTCTCTCTCTCTCTCTCGCGCGCGCGCGCGCGAAAACATACATGGCGAATGCCGCTGCTTGTCGCTTATGTAATTCAGAGCGTAGTATCGCTCTCTCGTGATTTAACGATGTTGATACCAACGCGCCGTCCAGTATTAATCAAACGTTCTTTTAACTCGGCGATCGATTAAACGGCGACGCTGCATAATCCGTTGGATTTAACAGCTTCTCGTTAAACATCTGTATCGATTTGGATTCCTAAATACAGTTTAGTTTTATTTAAATTGTGTTCTCACTTAATTAAGGACATCGTTGTTTTTACGCCGTGTAAAAACGACGAAGTTATTTGAGGCAAAAAGGGGAATTGATATATGTGTAAAAAAAATTTACATTAAAAAAATTAAATAACACTTAGAGAATTAGTGACTTTGTGTGCTGGTGACACGAAGATAATAAAAGACATTATTTGGACGTTGAATTATCTTCGTTATATCGCACTAACGAGGTACGAGCGATGAAGCAGGAGCGATGTGTCGCACGCGACAGCTAAAAAGGAAAGTTACCATTGGCATCTATGGATGTGTCACTTGACTCGCGCTAATAATCGATCGGTTGCCGATCGACCTTCGAACGTTGAAATATTGCGCACAACGTACCTGCGGCAGTCCATTGCGTCCAAGGTCCCAACGATTAGTGGGTCACAGTGTATACGATACATCGTTTAGTTGAAGGCAATTGTTTGCGGCACAATTAAACGTGACGGATCCAATTAGCGCGAAATTAATAAATTTCAAGTATTTTGATGACAACACGTAGAATCCGAAATAATAAGCGGAGAGCACACGCGCAAAAATAATATCAACGGTGCAACTCGTTGACATCTATGCCAAATACAATATTTGCTTTTGATTTGCAAAGATACAAATGCTTTGGCTCATTCGTATATCAATAATTACAAGAAATAATGAATTACAAGGAAGATGAGAGAAATACACGTTAATTGAAATTGTAATTTGTATTGACTTAGCGCACATAGAGGCAAATTGGGCAAATATTTGTCGAGTAAAGTTAAAAACAAAACCTCAGCAAAATTGATTGAAATCGCATTTCAACATATGTATAATTCTTTTAGTCTACAGAGAAATCTTCCCTTTTACATACAGAAAATAGAAAAAAAAGTTCAGTTTTCTAATTTTGTTTACAAAATGTTTCGCACCGACATAATGAAAGAAACTTTTTCTCCGATTACCTGACCTATCAAAATTCATAGCAGATACAATCTGCAAGTAAGGTAAAAAGAGATAAAATGATATTCTCCTGGTAAGGGACGATATGTAGAAAGAGACTTTTCGTTCGCGCGATCGAGAGTGAATACGATTTCTAACTTTGCTCCTCCGAGCGATAACGGGTCCAGAATTGACTAACGAATTCTTATTGAAAGGTAGTTCTCTTGGTCGGGATCTTGGCTGCTATCGACGCCATAAAACCCGATTTATTTCGCACTAGAAATAGATTAAACCACTATAGTTTGTCGCACCTCTCGGCGCCCGCATGATTTTAACGTTCCGACGACAGAAGTTATGTCGCGAGATCGATCGCAATTATTTAATCCTTAATCGAAGTGCTTTTTATACGCTCTCTCAAGATGTCATCTCTTTTCATTGCGATAATTTAATTATTTCATATATACTTTGTCATGCCAATTTCGCTTTGAACTTATGCATATTGTGTATTAATTACAAATGTAGCATGCGAAAGATCATTGTGAATATATAATTTGCAAAACAAATTATAAATTGTATTTACATGAAAATGTATCATAAGTTACATAATTAATCGTTTATAATTTCACATTTATGATTATTTAATTAACATCGAAATATAACAACGCTATTGATATTGACGTAACAGTAACCAAAATTGGCGTAACGGTCAATCCATCACGCAGATAGAGCGCGGTGAAGTATGAAAAATGGAGCATAATAAGGTAATTATTCATGTCTTCATAACGAATAGACCGATGCACGGGGTGAGGGAGTATTACAATTACAAAATTTTAATTAAACCGCTGGCTCATTAACAGTGATGAGACAGATTGGATTCACTCTCGCGCGAACGTCCTTGAGCCGGTGCACGCTTGCAGTCTCTCTCTCTCTCGTCCTGACGATTATTTAACGCAACGGCATAAGCATGTTACGCCGACGTAACAATCGCATAATTTACGATGTTACGATATAGCACGACGCGTCGTCTTCCCCCTCCGCGATATCGCCCGTCGTGCCGATGTGGACCGGCGTCCTTGAATTTTTCCTTCCGGTCGTGTCATAAATTTTGACAGTAGGAAATAAGCACGTGACGCGCGACACATCCATTGTCCAGCGCCCACGAAAGGAAATTATGTCATTAGCCGCATAACGGCTAATACCGCGATATTCAACAATATTGCGGTAAGTACCGCGAGCGTCCTCATAAAGCCAATTGTTTTCTTATTAGCCCCCATCTTTTCCATTGTATCCACGCGGGGATTCCATGCTCAAAGTGTATTAAATTCAGAATATATAGGCTCTGTGTGTGTGTGTGTGTGTGTGTGTGTGTGTGTGTGTGTGTGTGTTCTATTCAATTCTACGTTACGTATATGCATTATAACTAGATTTTCCAGTACTAGTAGTGTATATTGAAATACGACCATAGTCGTTCACTGTAAAAAAGTATTTAAATTTACAAAATTGATAGTGAAACATAAAATTTTTTAAATATTTTTATCTTTAATTATGTAAATATATCATATTAAACAAAAAATCATATTTGCATAATTAGAAATAAAAATATTAAACAAATTGATATATTTTCACTATAAATTGTGTAATTTATACAAATATTGTTTATGTAATTTTGTATAATTTTTTTACAGTAGAAAAGAGAAGACATCGATTTTAATCGCGGTTAAAAGAGATTCACGTATTTCATACATTTTCGATTTTTCCGAAACGTATAACAGCCTCGAGCGTGTGTACAATGTTCCATCTTCTCAATAATACCGCCACAAAATCTGATCGATGGCGATGAAATCTCGACGCTATAATAAAAGACTTTCGTATACACGGCTCGTCACGGCTCGTTACGCGGCATAATATACGGCATACGTACGTCATCTGATTCATCACGGCAATGCCGCGAAGTGACGTTTTGTGTATGAAAATGTGTCGCACGAGGCAAAGGCATCTTTTCGATCCGGTGGAATAGTACCAGCAGCAGTCAGCCAGCCGCGATGTGCAATAAAGTACAGAGCGATAAAAGCCGGTGGCAGCTAGATAGTGGTGGAATAGTACCGGTAACGATTAGTCTGCCTCGCAGTCGGACGTGGTATCTTAATTCAGCATAACGACATCACGTATTATTACGAATTTTCCTGCGACGGCACGTTTTCACACGCGACGTTCTCCATAATTATATTCGTTACGCAATTTCCGAGAGATGCTTGTAAACAGTTCGCATGTAAATCGGAATTAATGTGTTTCACGTATCTTCCGAACACTCTTAATGTCCGTGACAACGGTTATATCATTAAGTCACAGATGATGTAATCAAATCTTCTTTTTTCCCAGTCATTTATAAAGATTTTACATTAGCTCTGTACAAATATTACAACAAAATAAAGAGATATCATAGACATTTGTGTGATATTTAATCTTTCCTTCGACGCGATCGAAATAACTTTTAACGATTGTCCCCAATGTATTTTTAATCGACTTACTTTAGACACGAGGTCGTACATAGTTAGAGATAAAATTAGGATAAACAACATGGCGCTGCGGTTACATCAGTAAAAAGAACGATGTGGCCGCAATAGATTGTACAATATTATAATTGATCGGCCGTACTAAATTTGTTTTACATTGTATATCTATTAGAGAAACATTGTACGATGTTATTGGGCATTTAGAGGCCGTTTTCGAGACATGTATTAATCTGGCATAAGCCATGTGACATGATAAACAAAGTGCCTAGGTTCGTGTTGATAAATAAGATTCGATAAACCAGTTTCCTCTGTTTAACAGATGGCCCGAAGTTTCAGGCGCTTTATCCGCTGTCAGTGAGATTAATCTGACGCATCAATTGATATGGGAAGACCAGAGATTTAATAAATATGTCGTTACTTAGACAAATTTTTCATCAAACCGGCGCGTTGAATCGATTATCATGCGCATCTCTAAAAATATCAGTGCCGAAAAATGTACGGCGAGTCAGACGGATTGTCGACTCGCGATTGGTCAATCGAACATATTGTCGTGGTGAAAGAAGAAGAAGAAGAAGAAGACGACGATTAAGAAGAAGAAGAAGAAGCAAAAGGCGGTCGGAATGAACCACAGCCAAAAGCAGCGGTGTGGCAATCGCCGCGTTCTTTAACTTTACCAGCTGCTCTTCTTCGCCTCTAACCGTTTTAATTTAAGACCACCCCTTCAAATGTCACGAATACGCATTCCGTTCCGCGCCGTCTCGCTTGCGAGATTGAAAAACGGCTTTCATGTAGGCATCCACTGTTATCTGATTGCGCGTCAATGTTCCTCCTGTACTCCCCCATACGCTTTCCCGTTCTCCTCTCCGTCAAACGCATCGCGCAATAACAAAAGCCAGATTTCGTTAATCTGTTTCCGATACCGTGACTTCGCAGTCTCGCGAAAATACGTTCCGTCAGAAGTGGCTCATAAAATTTTCGAGAAGACGACGCGCGGAGAAGCAAATGCTTTTTTTTTGCCTTTTATGCGTTCACGAGATTTAATAATCAATTTGAATGCGATACGTCACTTAATGTCGAGGAGAAAAAAATGTAATTATTAATTGTGAGACGCCTCAGGCGTCCGTACAACGTCTATAAAAAAATTCTACTTTTTGCGAAGACGCAATGAATAGAGACGAGCGGGAGCGAGCGATCGAAGAAGCAAGTTGCATTTGTTGTGTCGGATTGAGTGGCGCACGTAACACCGAACGAGAAGCGTCCAAAACAACGGTACTACTACTCCTACTACTACTACTACTACTACTGCTACTACTACTACTACTACTACTACTACTCCTACTACTACTACTCGTACTACTACTACCATTACTACTACTACTACTACTACTGAGTATTTTAATAGGTTTAACGAGAGTCTCCAGAAATCTCCGAGCTTCAGCGGGAACGCACCCGACGAAATTCGTGCCAATCCCTTTTAATCGTGTTTACGAGCATGCTGCTCCGTCTCTCCCTCTCTCTTTTTTTTTCTCTCTCTCTCTCTCTCTCTCTCTCTCATCCATCTCGCTCTGCCCGTGTCTTCACGCGCGAGGCAGAGGTGCAATTTCCAGTTACGAGCGAACGCGACTGACGAGAACTCCTCGAGGACTAACGCTAACCTTGTTGCCGCTACCCGACGGCGTAAAATGTAACCGCGTCGCGAGCGAATTAGAGCGAATATATTCTTCTTTTTTTTTTCTCCTTCTTTCCCTCTTTCCGCAGGGTACGCTTCGTGACTCCGTTGCCGACTCACTTCTGCGAAAGTGTCGATGGGCCGGCAGAATGGCCGATGCGCACGGCGGCGGCTACGACGACCGAAGTAACCTGCTTTAGAAAGTTCATCCGCAACCGCACCGGCCGTGCGACGTGCAATAATAAAATACAGACGACGGTGGCAATAAACACACGGTGGAAATTATTGCGGAGACATTGTTTTGAATAACATCGGGCGCCCGGAGATAAATGGGGCAGTACCTGGCGAAATGCGAGGAGACACCGAAATAGAAACTGGAGCTTTCTTCGGAAAAACACGGAGAGCTCCGGGAGATCGAGCAGCGCGTACGTGGGATCAGCGTACTTATTTATGTTTACAAGAATAATATATCGTATCTCGTATGATGTTCACTCTATCTTTGACCGATAGATAAGGCCGCGCCCGCCTCGTACCGATTAATTTGCCGCGCGGATTGACACAATTCGGCGGTCGCGCTACTTTTCGACAACCTTTCAAAAAAAAATATTCGATCCAAGAGGTCCCCCGATCGATCCGCGACGGCTGCCGTTTGTCGCGCGTTCCCTCGGAGCCGTAATAATGACGAAACGCACACACACACACACACCGTGTCGAGTGCCACGCCGGCGACCTACATTTATAAATAGAGAGGTCTCATCTCTCCGACGAGAGGCAAAGGTGCGCGGCGTGTGTCATCCCAGGAATATCACGGCCGACCGAGTGACCGGCTGTGCCAGCGTGAATGAGAGAGACCCGACCGTTGCATGCATGCACGCATGCATGCGTGCGTGCCGTGTGTGTGTGTGCGTGCGATACGTGCACGGCATACAAAACGCGCGAAACTTGCTTGATGCGTACGAGGAAAAAAAATACCTCCTTTCTGGCTACGGTCACGCAGCTGGTACGCGGTCATTAAAATTAGATTAAAAAGTTAATTGATCAACGGCGCGTACAAATCGCGCGCATTTTCATTCGCCTAGATCCGAGTAGATTTAATGCGAGCGAAATTCGCAGTGCCAAGCCCCCCCCCGTGAAAAAGCGGACTTTCAATATATAACGGAAAAACAATTCCCGTAACGGAACGCGTAACGCCACTGACGTTTTTGGCTGTGCCGTTATTACGTAACGAGCGTGGCAAAAGAGACAAGACTCACGAGCCGGGCGGTGAGGAAAAATCGAATGCCGTGAACAAGTGTATTAATTATCGTTAAAAAGTTCCGATATTTTCCCCAAACCTTTCTCGTTCTCTCGCAGATGTTTACTTCGTTTGGCGACTGGACACGCAAAGCTGAATCAGATTTTGCGCAAAGTTATGGCTCGCAACTCGCTCCATCTTCGTATAATGAATACATCCGCGATCAAATGGCAAGATATAAAATGACAATAGATTTCTAATCGTTTCTTGTCGCGTCGCGTCCGTTCAAGAGAGAAAAGGAGAGAGAATCTTTCGATTTCCTTCCCGCGAGAAAAGCGAACGCTTGCCAGGGCTCTCGTGGCACTTTTGCGTGCGGCAACAGCAAATACGTCGCTATAGCGATTTATTGTCGCGCCGACCGGAACATTAGGGGATCCGCTTGGCGGTACGGCTGAAATTTAAATCAACGTGGTGTGTCGTAACGGTCGCGAGACCCGCGAGCGTCCACGGGAGTTTGGGGAAGAACGACCTCGCCGTATTATTAGAGACGTTATTATATATTTGCATTACGTGACCGTGTAGTATAAGTATGTATACGCATGTCTCGGCGCTGCGGCGCGTCCGCGCCGCTTCGTTCCGATCGCGTGAGCTGTAAAGACGCTGCGAAGCCAGGTGGACGAGGCTCTACGTCTCGCAAACAAGTGTCTCGCGGCGTCTCGTAGCGGTAGAGAGAATTCTCTGGGCGAAACGCACGTTGAGATAAGCAGAAAAAATTTGTATAATCTATTATTGTCTCATGTAGCAAGAATATAAAATATGCTTAATAAATCTTGTTTAAATACCCATGCATCTCCTATTAATTAAGAAAACATATTTTTCTATTCTTAATTCATTAATTCGAACCAAAGATAGGTTACGCTGGAGGAAATAAGATTGCAAAATAATCAATATGCTAAAGAACTACTCGCGCACATTTAATTTATTGACATTCTTTTCACGGGCGTGAGCAGCAATTTTATATCAAAAGGAAATTTATTCGTTAGAATTTTCGATTTTAATCCGGGAATATCGACTGAATGAATGGAAGTGAATTTCGCGTTATAATGCATGTTGATTCTATTCCAACCGGCCGCCATTACAATTACATTGGCAACTTTGTCTCGCTTGTTTTTTCGTATTGTGCTGGATGGGTCATCGATTGTCTGCCGCTCCGTTAAAGTTACGTGCCGCGAGCTTAACGTAGAAGTGAAAAATATCGTCTGGAAGTTAGCCAGTGAAACTATTTCCAGAGCAAGTGGCATAAATAGCGTTGTTATGGCGAACGGATGCTCGTATAGTGGTCCTCGTGCAAAGTGAAGAATTATAATCAGCGAGGTACCAACATGATAATAGTAAGGAAAAAATGCCGCGGCATGTGATTCAGGATGTATCTTTAGATGAGGAATGATGCATGAGTGTCGATGTAAAATCGCCACCGTGGTAATTACACACAACGCCAATCATATATTTTACAATTAATTTCCCCGCTCAATATATAAAATAAGAATCTAAATTTTATACATTTAACGTAGGTCGTCTATTTGATAAATGTACGGAACTTAATAATTAAATTTCTAATTTTAACGAATTTACTTATTAAATTAATTTAATGAATTTTTATTGTCAATTTCAAAATATTAATTTTAAAATGTAGTCTACATCTTGCATTTTATCGAGAGACAAGGAGATTCGTGCTAATTGCACCTGCAGTCTGCTCGTCGCGATAATTTTCACGAGGTAATACGTAAATATCGTCGCGGACACGCGGTGGCCCGTGCGGTTTAACCAGCGTACTTTTGCCGCTGATAAGCGGGATATGATCGAGCTCGTAAATTTCGCTTATCAACCGAATGTCAAGTTGCTCAACTGAATTTGCGGTTGACCGAGATCAATGGTAATGTCCCGCTGGTTAAACGTTTTATCAGGTATCGATAGAGTGTGGTATATCAAAGGCGCGCCATAGTATAAGCTTCGCTTCGTGTATATAATTACGTTTCGTAATTGCAAATCGGTTTCTTATCGGTATTAGTGACATGTACTTTTTCTTCCCGCGAGACGAAGGGGAAAAAATTCGCGCCATCGCGCGCGCGCGAACGAGCCGCGCGTCCCGACGACGTCGATCCCGAGAAGTGCCGTTTTATCGCCGTTTAATCGCGGATTCGAATCGACGATACCGCGCCGCCATTTCCGAGAAGCGATGCGCAACGATAAACGCTAATGTGTATCATTGTGATCTCCACTCCGCCGCCGGGATTTACATAACGCGCGCGAATAAATCCGCGTCGCGACAAAGACGGGTGCGCTAATGAGCGCGCCAAAGGTTAATTGCAAGGCTTTTCCGTAAGATCGTTGTCGTATATATTTCGTTATCTTGGTAGCGGAAGCGCGCGCCGCATTCCGCGTCACTTGAAAACGCGTGATCGAACGCGCGCGAGGGAGAGTTCCGCGCGCGGCTCTTTGTATACGCGCGGCGCGACGCGGCTATTCCATTATCTGCGGCAGGAAAGTTTTACCTTATTGTTCGCCCGCGTGGAGATCTGCCTCTCTGTTCTATTCTTGAGTTTCGAGCACGTCCTTCAGCTGCAAGCACACACAAAGAAAACTCTGGTTATATATCATGCCGGCATTAACACGCTAAACTTATATTATCGATTATCAATCGCACGCATGAGCTCGCGAATCAATTTTTACCGCGGCGGAAATGAGCCGCGGCTTTTGCCTTAATAAAAGAGTGCAATTATATCCACTTTACGCTCCGCCGGAGATTTTTTACAAGACGCCATAAGTCCCCCGAGGTTTAATCCCTCCCGCGTTTTTTGCCCGCCAGCATTGACGAAGTCACGCGAACTCGACAATTTTCTTATTTGCGTCAGATCTTCACGAGTGTAGGGAAGTTCCGGGCGGGGAAACTCAACGAATGACGAATTTGTTGCAGTCGCAAACTTTCGCGAGAGCTGCTTAGAAAGAGTCGAGCGAGTCTAATATCGAAGAATGCGTCAAGTTTCTTTGAAAAGAATCGTTCGACAGAAATGAAATAAAGTTGCTCAATCACAGAGAACGCGGAACGAAAGTCGCTCTCGACAACAAATTACCGCGACCGTGAAAGCCCGAAACACAGTCGTCAAGTGTCGTTAATGAAGTTCACAAGTTGAAGAATTCCGCGCGGTCATGCGTGCGTCGCCGAAGTTGTTTGCGCTTCGTATGAATAACCACGAAACAATCGTTTCCGTTGCGAATGAAGCTCATGAACAATACATAACGTCGACCTTTGAATTTTATTTTCGCCAATCTCCCCCCGAATTTTTTCCATCGCGTTTCCACGTCGTATTTTGATCGATGTGCAATAACAAACAATATAAAGCTATTTATTAAAGAATGCGAATAATGAATTCTCCAATGTTAACGATAAAAATGAACGTTTGAAGGAATTTAAACGTACATTTAAATATATTCGAGAATTTAAACAAAGAATTTTTATAGCGTTTTCGACCGGCCCGGATTAATCGCTTTGGGAGCGATTAATGACGTCATAAGGCCAATCACGGTCATTCTTCTGAAGAGAGGAATAACCAGGTAATCGGCCAGTTCTAGAGGAAAAAGACGGGTTAACCCAGCACCTGTCGAAAACGCCATTATTCTGACAACTTCTAGCTGTTATAGAATTTTACTCTTGCAATTTAGTTTTTGCAATACACACGCGCAGATGTTCTCTTCTCCCCTTAGAGAGCTTGCAAAAAAATATTCAATGAAAAAAAAAAATAGAGAAAAAAGGTAAAATAAAAAAAAAGTTATCGACACACAAGTTTCCTAGTTCAACACGTGTGGCGCATGTGTTGCCCGTGCGTTCTACTCGTTTTCTACTCGTTTTACGAATCCTCTCCGCGAAAACATCAATAGTGATTCAGCGGCGCGCGTGTCAATATAAACAATAGACTTCCCGTTATCGCTTGTTCGCACGTTATTGTTGTTGAGCATTTGGGAAGAAGCGGCGAAGAAAAAACAACGGCGGCTCTTAATACGCTCTCGCTGACGTTCGCACGTAGGAATGCCGTAATCATCATCGTCCGACGAGCCGTCGAGGAAAATTCGCGAGGTACGCCCGCCGAGCGTGAGTCACGTTCCCCCGGACGGCTGACCTGATCCAATTTCGAAATAATCCCCGAAAGAAGGAAAAAGGACAACTCGCGCGCGCGATGAAATTCAATCAGGGGGTGGGAGGAAGGGGAAGGGTAAGAAGACGCAGACGCTCGCCGCTGCCGCCGCCGCCGCTGCCGTCCGAGGAGACCGAAATAGCATACGTGCAGCGTCTTACAATAAACATTCTGAAACGGTAGAACGCACGAATGCGTCGCGTCATCGATTATCGATGCGTACAAAATACTTCGCTGCTGGAATGTTCGAAGGGAGCAAGTTTTCTCGTCCGCGCGCGCGATACAGTGCCCTGTATTCGTGTTTTGAACGACACTAAATTTTAACGAGCAAAAATTCCGAAAATACTTTCGAAAATTCGGTATTTTAAAACGGTTGCAGGAGAGAGTCCACGTCATCGTCAGAGCCGAAAGAGCCTGAACCGGGATCTGCACGTGACGCGTATACCGATGACGATATCGACGTCGATCCCCGCGCGAAATAAATAACAAACGTAAACAGGAAGTTAAGCGCGCCGTTGACGTAATCACGACCGCGCGCCGGTCGCTTTCGTCGCGTGAAATTCCGGGGGTTTCATGCAAAGTGGCAATGATCGCTTTCATAATGGCGAGCGTGTTACAACCGCGTCGCGATGCCATTTCTTGCCGAGGTGGTTTTCGAGCCGCGGCGAGTGGACGCGGCGCGGGGGGAGGGGGGAAAGTGATCGGCGATCCGTCCGTCAATGAAGTAGAATGTCCCTTTTTTTTTGCTGTTGCTGCGGTGTGATACAATCGACAGCCGCGCCGATTGGACAATGAACTCCGTTCTGGGCCTCTGGGGCTCGAAATAATTTCATTTGTGCCACGAAATCGCATTTTCACCGGCGAAAAAGAAGGTATTATCACATTTCCGCCTGTCGTTTCTTATCTGCTATTTTTTCGCGAGTGACGCAAGGGCGCTCGATAATCGGTGACAGGCTCCGTGTTGATAGACCGATCGTAAAAACTAACAGGCGGCTAAAGTGTATGTAAACAAAAAATGAAATATAAAACACAAAATTGCAAAATATAATGACGATATGGCGATCTAAAATATACCAATTGTAATGACATTGTCCGCTAATCACAAAAAATCTCTTTGTAGGATGGGTGTGAACTATATATAGAAGAAAAAAAAGTCACGAGACTTTTTTCTACTCTAACGGCAACAAAAAGTCATGACGCGATGGACATTCGCCATGGATTCTGCTCGAAGTGGTAGCGTGCAGGCCCGTTGGTGAAAATGCAAGAGCCATCTCGCGTAATCATGCAACTTTCTCGCACTCGAGTCTTCCAGGGTCAACGGTACGTCAGGGTACAGACGCCAAAAGAGGTCAACCGGGCATCAAGACCGGTCTACACGACTCGGCAATAAGGGAAAGTACAAGATGCTTTCGACGGAACGACCCTTTTAAGGGGCACGAGGGTAGTTCCGACGATGACAGCGGGGGTGGAAAAGGAGGAGGGACATATTGATCGTGCGGAAAACATTCGCTCCAGAAAACGGGATTGTCTCCTGCATCCTTCTCGGTGGCAAAAGAAAAGACGGAAAGCGCAGAGCAGCTCGTATGTATAGCTGGATCGTACATATATCTCTCTCTCCCTCGCAGGACAATTTATTCGAACGCCGAGAGCATCGACGTATTCCGAATCAAGACGCCCCGAACTACGTCGCCGAGATTTAAATCAGTAGCGACAGCTCGTCGTCGGGATCTGTCGTGAGCGAGAGCAATCTAACGGCGGAGGTATTTGCTCGAGAAAATTGCGACACACAAATTGCACGTAATGGTTATTGTAGGGTGGCGGAAAAAAAAATGAGGAAACGAAGCTACCGCGTCGGCATCACGAGTAACCTTCTCGAAATGACTCCAAGTCGAGTCGAGTGTGTGTGTGTGTGTGTGTGTGTGTGTGTGTGTGTGCAGCCTGAAAGGGGAAGAAAAAGTACAATTCTCTCCTTCCTTATTGCAGCTCTTTAGCTCGTTACGTGCGTTGTCTCGTTTCGAGATGTCCGACGAGTGTAGCAATTAACGCTGGTGACAAATTCGTGCGGGTCTCTCTCAAGCACGTACACGCACGTGTTACGAGGCGACACACACACACACACACACACACACACACACACACACACACACACACACACACACACACACACACACATTTAACCAAGTGCCCCAGTTACTGCACCGGGGACCGGGTGAAAGATAGTTGAGGAGGGAGAATTATGAGGAATCGTTAGGGGTGCTCATGTCGTATTTAGACGTACGAACGGAGGTCGCACGAGGGTTGGGAATTCTCAAGGGCACGGTGATGACGCAGAGTACGGGGGTGAGGGAGGGGAAGAGGGGGGGGAGGGGTGACGGTCTATTTTAACGGGCGGACATAAGGTGATCGATCGGGCGCGCACGGGCATCGTACCAACCCGCACGAAAAGCGCCTGGAGGCGGCGGAATATTTCGTGGCCGCTCCTGCCGGCTACGCTATCGCGATCTTCCATTTGCCCGTGCATATACCACCCTTATTCGCAATTTCGGATCGCGGCACGCGAGGTTATTGAACCGCGTTCGGCCACGGTGCGCCCGCCGTGAGAGTGAAGTTTCGCTGCCGTCGGAGTTTAAGTTCCTCCGTCCGAGCGCCGCGAGCGCACGGCCGCATCAACCGAAATTGATCGAAATCGCGAAATTAAACCTGGCGCGCGCGGTCGGCAACTCGATTCACCTGCACATCCCGCACGGAAGTTTCTCATTATGTTCCATGCGCAAACTATCGAGGCCCATAATTCCAACGTAGTAAACGATACATAAATGTATACTGTTTAAGTAGATGATAATAATAGGGATGTACGAAACGCTACTTTTATAATAAGTACCTATAAATTTGATCAATCACTTAGGTGCGGTCGATTTAAATTTATTAATTTTCAATATATCTGTATAATATATATAATAAAAAACGGACTTTGCATTACTTTGTATGGCTACAAATTTGATCTAACATGCTGTACACTGGATGTTAAAAGAGACGATCAGAACATGGTAAACCCATAGCACTAATGTAAGTAGTAAAGTAAGTTTAAGTAAGAAATGTCCAAATAGTATAATTGATTGGCAAAAGTTAATCTTGGTAAAAAGATTTAAATATATAACCATTTGTACCTTTTATAACAATAAATCGATTCGGTTCTCATCGTTTTGCATATAAAAATATCAAAGGAAGATCATCGAAAAGTGCAATAATACTTCGCATAATATTTTACAAAATATTTTAAATTGCATGGACGATTAATATTTATATGTAAAATTAGCAGAGGAATTCATTGGAAACCAAAAAGCATATAAATTCAAACCACTTGTCGGGAACAAACTTACTACTGTATCCGATCACAATTGACTTTTTATCTACGTCGATTGAACAATTTGCGTTCAGTTTAGTGAGCACCATCCACTCTCACAACTTTCCTTTTTTTTAAAGCTTCGTGTAGACCCTACATGTTAAATAAAATACTCTATCTAAGGAATTCCTTCAAAAATGATGTTTTAAAAAAAGACTCGTCACCTCGCGAGGAAATCTAGGGCAGTTCGGTAGGTCGTTATTGGAGATAACACCAGCGACTTCTCCGGAGGCATCTCAGTGAATGTTTCTCCCTTTGGTAACTCTCTTCTCTGCACCGGGGAGCGTACGTTACGTAGGAAGCCAGGTCGCCGGGAGCTTTTGTAACGTGGGCGGAAAAGCTCAGATCAATATCAAGCGCGAATTGGAACGTTACGTTGCGAAGATCGACCCGTGACCCAGTATGGACCCGCCCGTAGGTAGGGCGGCGACGGTGGCGCCACCCGAAAGATTATTTTACACACATGCACACATACGGAGGCACGCACGCACGGGCGGGAAGTCGGTCAAACGCGGATGCATTTCCCGGCGAATTTTTCTAGGGGCGATCTCGCGCGCGCGTATCGCCGCGATTATCCCGCACGCTCGATATTTCCGAATAAATTCGCATTAAGCCGCCTCGCTGGCGGTTCAAACAGATGCCAGTCAATAGTTATTGATAGATTCGACCTGTCCGAATTCGTTTCGCAAAGATTCTCGAAGGTCTTTGAACGTTTGGAGATTTTGAAGAGGCTTGGAAAAACATCGAATATCTCTAGATCTTTTTTTAGAAGTATTTAAATATTGCAAAAAGAACTTGTGACTCAAAACAGTTACTTTTTTCATCTTATACTTTATGCATTATACACGGACAAATCTATTTTAAAATTATAGGGATGATTATAAAATAAAGAAAAAGATCGAAAAGGTGAATAAACCCACGTTAAATCCGAAAATCCAAACCTTCTAATAAAATGTGAATCGTGCTTTCTTTCTTCTCCTCTCTCGTAAAGCCGATTACCGTTTATAAAAGTTGATGCAATGTAAAATCGATCGCGCGTGCCAGATTCCGACCTCTTTCTAACGGGTGGTGGATTAAACGCTCGTCGCGTATGTTCGGCACGAGAGAGAACCGACATGCATCTTGCCTATCTATTTACACAGAAAAGTTCGGAAATTACCTCACACAGTGCCACGTAGCAGGGAAGCCATTTCGCGAATTACTATTTGCTGAGCCAAAATTAATTCCGCGCTCCCTAGATTAGAACGGATTTCGGTACCAGGTTTTCGTTAGGTTTCCCACTGCCATCTTGCTTCATTATCTCGTTCATTGTCAGTATCCTGTTTGATATTTAATCATGTCTATCTTTAAACTTCCTGAGATAAGATTATGAAATGAGATTATAAGAGCTATCTCTCTTTCTCTCTCATCCATAAGAAACGCGAGAAACATTCGGAAGATTTGTGCATTAAATTCAACGTATATCGCGCGTGTTCTAAACGGTACACTCCAGGTTTTTATGTTAATTTAACACAAGAGAAGAATACGTTATACGTAACACAAACAATATGTGCAAAGTAAACGCAAAAAAGATAACATTTGGATATAATTGGGAGAGCAATTGTGAAAACATATTTCTTCAATAAAATTAACTGTTAATAAGTATATTTTACTCGTTTATCTTGCAATTTATATTTCAAAGCTACATTATTTTTATATTATTTGCTTATGTACTTTATTGCTTATAAAGCAATGTGTGTTATTTTAACGCTAGGAAATATCAATTTAATATAAAATATTCAAATAACATAATCTCGTTATGTTAAATTAAGAAGCAAATATTACAAAATTAACACAAAAACAAGGACAGGTTTAATATATCAATATTAAACGTTCTTTACCGTATATTTCTTCTCTTCGAACACACGAAGTTCGAATGTGAAAACTCCGACAATTTTTTGAAAGATGCCGTGATGCCAAAAGAGAAATCGTACACTACGTTGAGCCACCGTTGTGGAATTCGGTAAGTAAATTCGCGAAGCGGCGAGGATGAGAGGCTACGGGCGGGCTACGAAAATCGATTAAGACCACGGAGATTACGTAACACCCTCCCCCCGGGGGGGGGGAGAAAAAGACGTGACATTCGCGGACCTGCCGCGACCTTGGGAGGATACGTTTGGCAGTGCCGTGATGCATCTCGAAATAGCGGCGTCGCGTCGGCCTCGCAAAAGTTGTTGTTGATTCGGCTCGAACTAGTTTTCTCGTAACGTCTACGGTAATGCAATTCGCCTATTCATGCACGCCTGACGTGACGCGCGCACACTCACGCACGTGCAAACACGCGTAAGCTCTTCCGTGTGTATACGCGCTGATAACGCGCGCAACGATATGTATGTTACGGTGACGTGTATCGTACGTGACGAGTGGAAAAAAAAAAAGCAAGAGTCACGGTCCTGATTGAGATGCGCATAATTTCACTGGGTAAATGCCCAGAGATATACCTGACGATTCGCTCGACATGGCGGACTGCGCTTTTCTTCGCCGATAAATTACATTAGTAACCGGCTAACACGTGGATAAATTTCCATCATTGCTCGCGAGGAGCGAGGTACAGAGCGAAATGTTCTCCCTCCTTGACGACAATTCTTTTCTCGCACGATGAAAATTTCATCATAATGGTATCCCGTGACGTGCGACACAATACAGAGATATATATCTGCCGCTGTAAACTCGCGAGACGCGCAATAATTCCTTTGTATTAAGCGAGGTATTTATTAAACATATCAAACACCTTGATGCACGACGTCTATCTGTACACATCTCTCCATCCGTTTCACGAGTCACGCTAAAATGTTTAGTGTTTATTCGCGAAATGACGGTGAAAATCCAACGGGCTTTTACATCATAAGTATGTAAGACATCTGTTCCAACATCGCAGTGCGCGCTATATTTGTCGCGCGCGTATTGCATAATGGAGGGGTTTATTCGGTTAGAAAACGTTGCATTTAACACTGTACTTCGTGCAAAGTACAGAATCGATTATTGCATTCAAGTAAAAACACAGTAGAGAAAGAGAAAGAGAGACGTAATTTTTCTCTAAATCTGCAAAATCTATCGACTAAATTTGTCGAAAGGAAAAATACCGAAGAGACAGCTGGCAAACCTGTAAATCGTATCCAGAAATGTGTTTGTTTCCCATCGCTCAGTACTTTTTTTTCTTCTCTCCTCGTAGTTATCGCGGCCATTGTCGATTCTAAATTCGACTATCACGCATGACTGGTTAAACACGTAAGACAAAAGAGTCGTAGGAAAGAGAGCAAGAAGAAGGATCCCCCGCGTCGTGCACTCATATTTTTTTCTGCACCGGCTATTCGGGTGCTTCAAAAATTCGCGCGAAGCGTAAATCTCTTACGTTTTCTGAAGAAGCGTTTCGCTGAGAAAAAGAAAGAGGCGATTCCGTGAAAAACGTTGCATGCAGATTCGCGAAAAAAAAAACAACACGGGGAATAAACTCAACAGAAAGAAATTTCAACGGTCGAGTGAAAACGAGAGTGAAAAAGTACGACGGTCTCTGCCAGTCACGCGAATGCGTACGCGCGTTTTTATCAAGCAACAGACTCAACACAAATAATTAAAACTAATTCGCTTTTACTTTTAATTTCGCACAGAGAAATGCGAATGGAATTCATATAAATTCATTTTTTAAACTTTGATTAAAGACTTTAATTAAAGTCAAGGCTTATTTGCTCGCAGCTGAATCTTCGTGCTGATATTTTTCTCTAGTATGATTTTTTATTTTTCGAATTTATCAAACTGGGTGTTGAAATTTTCAATCTTGACAGACAGCTATAGTAATATCATGATATTAAATTCATCAATTTAATAATAATGCTAATAAGTATTGGTTACCGAATACGATAAAAAATTTGTTGCCAAAAATAGTACCTCAGAGATTGAACCTTGGGGATTGAAGGGATTAAAGCTTGTCTTTAATTAATTGGTTTTTACATGTCGGTTATTATTTTTATTATTTTTCATAACTACAAAAAATAATCTTTATCGTTTAAAAGATATTTTATATTTATATAAAAAAGCTCCAGATTTAAAGCAATCGTTTATTTATTAAAAATGCTTTATATATTTATTATTTTTTTAAATACATTTTATATTAAACATTCAACTGTCTCGCGCAAATTATTTAAAATATTTGTTTTTCCGGTGACGGATGCTCGCTTAATCGATGCTTCGCGCAAAGTTCGCGAGTCAAGCGGCGCGCGACAGCTATTCCGGATAAAATCATCGATTTACTCTGTCAACCGTGATTGTTACTGTTTTCGGCAGCGCTCCCATACTAATAAGGTTATCATAACAGCAGGAACGAGTGCGCTGCGCAGATAAGTCCTTTATTTGCACGACGAATTAACGCGGATTCGCGCGCGTATGCGGACGCACACGTACGCGCGCGCTATTATTCGCCGAAGTTGTAGCGCGCTGCAATAAACTTCGCGAGGTGACGCGTACAGCGCTCGGGAGAACAAATCTGTAGCGAAACTGCCACTCATCGTCATTATCATAGGATGCGTTCTTCTTCTGGTGGAGCCGCGAGCGTTTCCCGGCAACTAGTCGTCCCTCGAGTCGGGAGTCGCGTCTTTCCGGCCTTGCGCGCGAATGCCGGGTTTAACGACGCGCAAAACAATTATAACTTTTACCGAGCGAAATGGTTTTACTGAAACCGCGCGCCACGTTTATGATCCGCGCTATAAAACGACGCTCCGCGTTATCGCGCAGCGCTATTACACGCTCGAACGAAAGATATCGTCTATCGTCGGGACGATAAATTGACATAGCCTCTTTGATTTCGATTAACTTCGCGAAAACCAGACCGATAACTCAACGTGTGCAATGTTGTAATAAATATATGCTACTCTGTGCGAATTTAATTTCCCTATCTCGCAGGTTTTTTACCTACGCTGAGAAAAGAATATGTTGTAAATTTGACTAAATTTTTCAACTGAATTAAATTTTGTCTATTCAAGCATTTATATATTTCAATTAATTATATAAATACTTGAATTGAAATTTGTGCATAAATTCTTGAACTGACAAAATTTTAATATAATTGAAAAATTTTGTCAAATTAACAATTTTTTTTTTCAGCATGTATATAATTGTTTTACACACGGAAAAAATTTTACAAGAACATTTACTATGTACAATAGTAGTTATGGACCATAAGAAAAAATTTCAAAAAATTATATCATAATTAGTGTAATACTGCAGTAATTTGATGAAAAACGTAGTAAAAATTTTCATAATTTCTTCCTTGTTCCGCGCTTACCATTTACCATAGTTTTTACTATAAAATTTTCCCCGTGCATGAAAAATACTCTTTAAAATCTCGTGCGCCAGATTTTAATATCGCAATTCGAATTATCAATCGATGTCCATCATTAAACGTATCGGGAATCAAACAAGGTAATAACGGCGAAATATAGGGCATCGAGTTGGAAACGAGCTAGTTTTGCCGTCCACTGAAATATTACGAAAGAGAATCTCTTTCTCGCGAGGGGAAACGAGCGGGCGATCATTAAGAATATTCCTATTCACTGTATACCTTCCAGCGGCTGCTCGTTTGCTACCCGTTGTTCCTTTATCCGGGGAACCCGCCGCCGCCGCCGCCGCCGTCGATTTTAGAGAAACACTCGGCCGCGTATCCGACAGTATTGACGGCGCGCAGTGGGTATCGCGACCGCCGGTAGAATGCACATGCAGCACCGAGAATATCGCGCCGAGAATAAATAGCGAGAGAGAAACGATCGGTGGCCGGCCGGCCGTTTTGTTCGCGGCCGCACATGCACCACCGTGCATGCGCGCTCGCCGATTTCACGGGCAGGCAATACAAAATATCGGCCGCCATAAATTCGCGCGGATATCGCTCGGCTTCTCTCCCCCTCCTTCCTCCTCCTCCTCTCCCTTGTCACCTCGCCAAACTCCATCGACGATATGTGGAGCGGCTGCTCCGAACATACTCGAAAATTATGGCTCGCCGGAAAAGACGATGGATGACGTCGAAACGGGAACCAAGCGTCCCGAGTGACCGATCGTGAGGGATCTTGCGTAACTCGTGTCGACCGGAGGGTGGGGGGGGGATCGAATCGATTAGGTTCGCCGATCGATCGCGCGGCTCGCGGAACGTTCGTCCCGTTTCGGAAACGTCGCCGCTGTTGCTCGGCTTTCGACGGAATCGCGATCTCCTCGCGCTTCCCTCATTCTCGCTCACGTTGCGTCATATCCGCGTAATCTTTCCCAGTCCCCCCTTTCACCTTCCTCGAAACGCGCGCACATTCATTTCAATTCCGCCTCGTGCGAGGGGAATAAACGAATTCGGAGTCGCGGTGCGGCAGCGCGGAGTAATCCACTTTTTCGCAGACCTTGACGAAATTATTCTCATTTTAATTTCGCATTTAATTGGCCACAAATTTTTTCCTACAATTCTCTCTACAGTTCCTCTCAGGGCTTCACGTTAAACTTGATTTGCCAGGATGCCGTTGAAAACCTGCAAATGTTTTAAACGCGCAGCAAGAACAAAGCTGCACCTCTTTCGAAATGCATTCGTTGGAATTTATCATTAAATATGTTACATCATATATACTTTCGGGTGGATCCAGGATATTTTGAGGAACGCAACTGAACCTAAAGCTCTGACATCGCGGGCAGTTGGATAATTTCTGCCGCTATAACGCGGTAAGAAAATGCACGAGGAAACCTTGGGATTTCGCACAAACAAACCGTCACGTGCTGGCGCTCGTTGTATAATTACAACGCGCAGTCATCGCCAGAGGAGATGCGCGAAGCGAATTCGCCTCGTGTGCCACTTCGTTTTCGCTGGGAAAAGGGGGAAAAAAAAACAAAAAAAAAACCTAATACGTTTTCCAATTAAGTCCGCGGTGATATATCGGCCAGCGACGTCGCTTCGTAACTTAGTCCGTTTGCAACAGCGGCGTCAAGATAGCGTTACGTAATCAACGTCACCGTCATATCCGCGCGACGGTAAATCGATTATTCCGTTTATTCCTCGATCTCGCCCGCGAGAAGGAGGACTTTGCCGATAGAGCCGATGCGTTCGTGTGCCGTGCAACTTTTCACGTGTCAAATACGCGTGCCGCCCGAGAATACGGCATGGGGGGCCTCGTGCCGTCGTCGTCGCGCCGATCGATAGATGCATTACCATGCCTGAATATCGCTAGCTTTCATGTTAAATGCAGCGTATTTTGGAGAAGAAGAGGAGACGAAAGGGAAAAAGTGTCGAGATCGCGATCGGCGACTTCGATAAAGTTTACCCTTTAAATATAAGATTAAGTCCCCCCGTCTCGATAGAAACCTTTTAAGGAAAGCGCGAAGTCGTTATTTTTCGATGCTCGTTCAAATCCATTCAATTTGCATCATGTTTATTTCGAAAGATAAAGATATTCATTTATGCAAGCTACGAGAGGACTCGTGATATATTTTTGAATATCAATCACGACTTGTTCCTTTTAAAAATACCGTACCGAAAATTTATGAATCAAATATTTGACACCGTCGCCACGAGAAAAGAAATCCGTTCACGCTGCACTGACGCTTTAATGTGGCGATTTAATATGCTTATCCGAATTATAAATGAAGTGTGAATTATTTACCAAACTGTCCACCTTATATTCCACTTTGTAGATGGTTCACCTTATGTTTCCCTGTTCGCCGGCCTTGGAGAGACACCGCAATTTCATAACGACGCTAAATGATCGTATTTCCCGACGTTTCTTTTTAAATACGCGCGTATGAAAAGACGACACATTCCGGTACACACTGGTGCGCATCGGTGGCCGCAAGTGCGCGAGTTATGCGCGCAATTTGTAAACGCCCCCGCGTCGCCGCCGGTTCGATTGTACGGATCTGCGCGTGCGAAAGATATGACGGAAGGAAGAACGAGAGAAATAAGATGAAAAACGCCAATGAGGTAGATGGGAGGGCGGTGGACAACGAGAAACAGTTTGTCGAGTGTATAATTGGCTAAAGCCAAGTTCAAACGATCGTGTCTCTGGTCGGGCGGACATTCCGCGAGCAGACGAGCCTTTGATATGCAAAGTCCACGGGGTGTGCATAAGCGTAGGTGTGTGTGCGCGTGTGTGTACACGTGTGCACAAGAGACAAGTGCAAATAAACCAAAAAAGGTGCGGAGCAATACAGAGAAATCGCCGCGAATGTTTTGCGTTGACCTTTACGCCGGTAACGTGATTGGAATTATAATACATATAATATGATAAATATATAATTCATGCAACATCTCGCATATCTTGTAATAAAAATGATTCGGGTCGTTTTTGTCTCGAATAACTTAAATCACGGTGCAACTGTGTCAGGGCAACGTAGCAATAAGAATATGTAAAAATATCAGAATACTTTAATAAAAGTAGGTACATGAATGCAATATGTGAATTGATATTTAAGCAGCGTGAATCTTGAATATTGTTATAAATAAGATTTTCTATTTTCTAAATAAATTAATGCAGCCTTAAATTAATGTTGTGTGCTTTGGTACACCGACATCCTGACAATCCGTTTAAAAAATCGACTCGACATGTCGGGCGCGTTCGTTGAATGTGCATCGTTACTTAATTCCCTTTGTTCCTCCCGCAAAGAGGCACGTGCAAACACGATCTCGGTAAGACTGCGTAAAGTGTAATTACTTAGCACGGCAATTAATTGTGCTGCCTCGGCGATTTTTTTCTTTCCTGGATAGCCTCATTCTTTTACAATCTTCCTTGCATTCAAACGCAGGAAAATACAACGTGCACGTGGCATGTGTGCAGTCGACTTTGAACACCGGGAGAATCCTCATAATAACGTCACCGCGTGACGTAACATCACGATAGAAAACAACTTTGGAGCGGGGAAAAACGATCACGAAAAGGCCGAGTCGATGCGGCATAATCCAGCAATGCCCCACTTACGTAACGCGCAATTATTAGTGGAAGATACGTCGAGAGCGATATATTATTTCGTACAAGAAATTCCTCCTGTCCCCACTCTTTTCACTAACATTGCCGAACAAATCGCTCGAAGTCCCGTTAATTGAATTCGCGAGTTTCGCACAATTGAGTTAGGAGAAAGTTAAGTTTTATTAATTCGAGAAAATGTCAAACGTCAAGCGAATCAATCTCTCGGGCAATCGAGTGCTCTCCTTTCCTGCTCGATTGTCGGCGAAATTGGGATCTGATATCGTCGATCTAGATATCGATACCGATCCGCCAGAAGCCGCGTGGCGGTTTCGTCGGGCTTGCGAAATCGGTCCACAGCTGCCGCGAGATATATTTGCACGCGAGAGACAGTCCATTGGTAAATTACCCGGAATCTGGGCCAGTTACAACACCTGACGGGCAATACGGCGAGGCGCAATCTTTGACACGAGACGAGAGTCCGACTAGGACGATGAATCTCGAATCGGCGGCGTGCTGAGGCCAAATTTAAATCCGCCATTCACGAACGCGACTCAAGGAGACCGCGTCTCGAGGTATAGATACGAATCGCGAGCAAAAAGTGTAATGAATTAATTGGGGCGGATGAGTTGTGTCATCGAATCATCATTTCGTGACTTAATCAATTTCGTTGGCATTATTATACGCGCCGATTGTGTTTAATATTTATTAAATTACAACAAATATAATTATAAAAACAATTGAAATTATTGTATTCACATTTCTATTGTTTCAAATAGTACGTTTTATGTACACGATTTTATTAACAAAACTCCAATTATTTCCAATTATTTTTACATCAATCTATTCTCATTTGGTATTGATTTGTATATACAAATAAATTTGGAAGTTGTTGATATTTTACTTGATATTTCAGGTAACTGTTATAAAAATATTTAATCTTTTATCAATAACAAATTAATTTATCGTAAACCTTTTTATAACGCGTTGCAAGAGATGCAATTTAAGCAATTGATCGCCTAAATCGTATCGTCTTTGAAAATATTGAATTTATGAATTAAAATAATTAAAAATATAAATCATTATTACTACTTATTTGAACCTATTTATAACGTTTTATATTAAAAAGAAATAATAATAATTTATGACGGTTTATGACACTTTGAATGCTGTATAATATAATGTTAAATAGCAATTTACGGATATACATTGTGTTTCATTTGTAATCTATCTCTGGATATCGCCAATCGTGACTTCAGATTATACGGACACGGTGACAAGACGTACATATAATACGAATGAACTACGAGCGAGTACAAATTGCAACTGTCGGCGGCTGCTGAATACTCGTAAAGTGCAAATGACGATCCTCACGCCTACTCGACTGTAAGTCAATATTTACGAGACATTTAATGTAGAAAGGATAAAGCGCGCTTGCGCTCGTCGGCGAGCTTTACGTAGGTCCTGCCCGTGTGAGGTAAACGAAAGCAAATGGGCACAAGGTGCCAGAAGAAATTGATTACAGTTTTACGAGGTAACGTTTGCCTAACGAGTAGATGCACTACTGATTGAGTGAATACAAAGTTGACAGATTGTTTAAAATAAATGTGAACGTAATAATAATGTACAGAATCCTATAAGAATCGGCTGAAAAATTATGCATATGTAATGGTTTCTGTAATTATTTTTTGCCCGAAACGTTAAAAATTACACGTATGAAAAATTAATGTTCCGTAATTTTAAACTAATTGCGGAAAAAGTTATTTTCTATTTATCCCGTAGAATTGCATATTATTTTACGTTATTATATTTTTATTATATAAGTAATTCTCTTTCTTCAGTCATACTTTTACATTTATAATATTTTATTGACACGTCCCTGATACATTTATAATATTTTATTTACACGTCCCTGATACATTTCTAAAGACAGCAATAATACAAATAAACAGATAAAATGCATAAATAAATAAATTCAACTACTGTTCTATTTTTGTATTTATCATGATTAAATAATATTTCGTAAGTTAAACTGTGTGTTTTCAAATACCACTGTTATTAAAAACTAAAAATATCAAATTTTCTAAATTTATAGAAGTACCGTGGGTAAAAGAGCCTCTAGACGAAAGGCTTTAATGAAATGTTGCAATAATGGATTCATTACGGCAAGGTTAAGATGCATGAAAATACGCTATCCGTCTTTAAAGAGGCACACTCACTCCGCGGTTAGGCCCGCCGAATGGATCGCCGAGAACGTACAAGTCCGGCATAATCAACTGACACTTGACGACGATTTCGCACACCTTGGGGTCAGCCTTAGGTTAGGTCGATTCGCGGTCACCTAAACGCCTAGTCACCTAACGTAATTATCGTAACCTTTGACCGCGCCAGTGATCCTTGAAGCTGCCCTCAAGGGAATCTATGTCACCTGGACCACGTGTGGCTCACATTTCATGAAAGATATTCGCAAAAAAAAAAAAAAAAAATATTGATCGAGGCAAAACGTAATGAGGAAAGTCTACTCTGCTTTGACTTTCTTTGATGTCACGAAAAAATTCGTCGTTTAATTAACTGAACTAGACTGACACCGATTGTCGAATGATTTGAATGAGAGCGGAAATAATACCGATGGATAAAATTAACAAACATTAGTCCATAGAGAGTTCGAAGCAACAATCGAACGGTTCGTGATGAACAAGAAGCTCCTGTGACGAAATAAACAGATGGGCTTCGATCAATCGAAGGTTGATTCGCTCAAACTAATGCGACACGGCGCAAATGAAACGGAATGAAATACGTCGTTGAGATGCATCGCAGACGGACGTTAAGTTTGTACAAGAATTAAGACAGGTGTTGAGACCCGTCGCTTCATTTCACCGCCTAATAACTCCAAACATAATTAAGATACCATTAAAGTTTAATGACATTAATAATTCATTAAGACGACGGCAGAAAGAAGAGTGACGTTCGCAGACGGCGGCGGTATATCGATTGAAGCAACCGGGACGTCAATCGAGTTGCATGTGACAACCGATGGCTGCGTTCGATTAAAAGAATTAGGTGAGAAAGACCATTAGAAACTCGTCAAAAAGGCTTAAGAAAACGATTTTATTTATGCCAATATCTAAACACTTTTTTTATCCCTCCCCTCCCTCGTCCCTCACTCTCTCTCTCTCTCTCCTCTTTTTTCTCTCTCTCTTTCTCTTTCAGATACATACGCATGCGATATATGTATGTAGCGCCGTGTAGAACAGACGCTTTGGTAGTCACGAGCGCATACACGTGCTCTCTATCGCGCGATGTATACACACCTGCGGGTGTTGCTCCTCCGAAGCCGCCGGTTAAAGCACCCACACACACGTCCCTGATAAATCCGCCGTTTCCCTGCCGCGTTACACTACTAGACGTATCCCGATGATCCCGTAATTCCGTGACACGCGTGTACGCATATACGCCACGGTCCCTCGCGCGAGCGCGCTCGCGTGTCAGACAGTCGTAAATGCGAAAGAGCGGAGCTTCCTCTCTCTCTCTCTCTCTCTCTCTCACCCCTCCTCCTCTTCGCACCGTCTCTCCTCGCTTTTGAAATCTTTTTCGACTTGTCACGGTTTTTTCCTTCTCTCAGCCTGCGCGACGAGAGCGCGTACGAGGTAAAACGGGGAAAGAGCAAGCACGCAGCTCGGTGTACCAGCGGAGACTGGCGGCTTCCCCTCGGTCTCGTCGAGTGCCGGCCGCTATAACGGAATAGATATATAGAGCATCACATATACCGTGTGTACACCGTGTACCCCGCCGCGCGGCAGGAGGGGGCGGGGGGGGGGGGACTCGCGAGGGAGTCGGAGCCGTGGAGGTAAAACGATAGCTACCTTTCCGGGAGGGAGCGAGCGAGAGAGGGAGGGAAGGGGAAATAGGAGAGCAGGTCGCACGCTCTCGACGTTGTGACGTAATTCGAGTCATCCTGGATGTATATTGCGTAGAGGGTTGAGGGAGAGAGAGAGAGAGAGTGAGGGAGAGAAGGAGAGCGAAAGAGCGGAAGGGAGAGAAAGAGAGTGAAAGAGAGGGGCAAGGGGCGTCGCCGAGCAGTGGGGGATGCAATTCTCCCGATGGTGGGAAGAGGGCAAGGGCGCGATGGTGGGGTATGGCAGCGTGAGAGGAGCGAGAGGGGGTAGGATGGCGGTCATTAGTGCTACTGGGACACGGAAGCGAATTCTCTATGGTACCCTCTCATGCTCAACCTTCGCCGGTACCCCATCCTTCCTGCCCTCCTCTCTTTTCTCCTCGCGCTGCCTTCCTCCCACCACGGCCGGGAACCACCACAGCCGCCCGACCGCCCCGCCTGTGCGTCTCTTTCTGTTTCGGGGATGCGAGCACGGTGCATCCACCCTCGGAGTGCAAGGCAGCCCGGGGGTACGCCTGCACTCTGCAGCTCCCCGTGTGTACCTACATATATAGAGCCCTCACCGGCGGAAGCAGCCCCGTTAGGGGTAGCTCGCGTGTAACGGCCGGTCAGGGAGTTCGGAAAGGGAGGGAGGGGGTGAGAGAGAGAGAGAGAGGATGAGATTAGGTCGCGCTCGCGACCTAGTCCTTGCCGGGACAAGATCGCGGACGTTCTCTTTCCGCGGTCAGCGATTTTGCATCGGAATGAGCTACGCTCGTGCGCGCGCTCTTCTCTCCCCCCCCCCTTCTTTCTATATATTTATATTAATTTATTTATATATCCTTCTGTTTCCCTTATAGTAGAAAATTGAAGTGCACGCTTCTTTTCGCGTGTCTCTTGAAATTTGACAAAATGATCAGTTTGCGTGATAATGCGCGGTGTTGCACTTTATAGATTTGTGTAACGAGTCAATCGATTACTTTTGAAATACCGAAGGTTGTCGAATAAATTTATAATATTCGCAGCGTGTTGATATAATCTGATTTCCTTGCCGAGCTCGGTCACAACATAGTGGATCAATGTATTTGCAATAAATATGAGCGCGTAAATACCGTCGCGTACGGTCATTAATTATTCGTCTGTTGACAGAAATACAATTGCAGTGATTCGCCCCTGTATTTATCTAATACTTTGAACCGAGTGTCGAACAATTCTAAAATTGTGTAACAATTCTTATCTTCAATATCATCATCTAATGTAATCTTAATAAAATTAAAAAAATATTTCATTACAAATACAAATAGAATACGTAATTGTTTCATTATTAAAATTATATAAATTATCAATGAAAGGCAAAGTTTTAACTCGAGCAAACTTTTTGTTGATCTTATATTGTGTCTTCAATTTCCGATTGATGAAATTTTGAAAGCTTTGAAGACCAAAACTTTTGGAACTTTAAGATAGATAATTTTAATTATTCAATTACCGACTTAAGATAGCTTGCAGCTTTAGTCAGAAATTGTTATGAATTGCATATTCAATTTTATTACTTTTTGCTTTAAATTAAGGAAGAAATTTGTTCGGGGCAATTTATAATAAGGACACAAATATATTGCCTTAATTACAATCTACTCGATAATTATGTCGCATTAATTTTTTCCAAGTAGTCTAGTGGTAATATGAATTTCTAAATGTTAAAAGAATTTGTTCTTTCAAATTTTTTACGCATTAATTTACACAATAATTTGCGATAATTCGTGAAGAGCCGCTGCTAAGTGAAAATTACAAATTTGTTTCCGCGTGGGATCGTATTCATAGCAGCGCGCGGGAAGCGGTTTTCGTGTATAAATTTACCAGCGAACAGCCTGCGACGTAATTACGAAACTTCCTTAATTTCCGCAGATCCTTTGTGCTTTGATTTACGTCCCGTAATGGCGGCGATTATTTCCTGCGGATTCGTACGACGTATCCTCACGCCGCAGAAAATTCAGCCTGGTGCTGCGACCACCACACTGGCCGAGCCATGGATCGGTTGTTATATCGGTGCGGTAAAAGAAACGTATCCTTCAAAGTTGCCCCGAAGAGGCAATATTGATCAACGCTATACTGAACTCTGACATTTGGGATTATAGCTGAGCGGGAGCCCGGAGCTCCGCTTGCTCGCGGAGCTAACCCGTCGCGGGGGAGCCAACATCGCCGTGCTAACTTGCACCGCAAGATCGTACAATCCCTTTGTGAAACCTGCAACTCGCCTTTTCTCTCCAAAGAATAAAAGTTTCCTGAGCAGACTACGGCGACACGAGTTTTGTTCGTGTGAGATAATAAAATCTTTTCCTTGTAAAATGAAATGTATGTTTTATCTATATTTTATTTAAACATAATTCCTCCCTCCCCTCTTTCTGTCTTTCCTTTACTTATTAATATTTTGTTTTTATTGTGTAACAAATTTAAGTGTGAAGATACATGTGCTGAGACGAATGCTGTTATTACTGCTGTTATTACTGCTGTTAACCTTTTGCAGAACTGTCGCGCGGTTTCCTTCATTGCGAAATTACCGAAGAGATGCTCTAACGTTAATCGTTCTAATATTACTAGGACAAGGCTCTTCCTCGCGACACGACATCATTGAGCGTCGATGTCGATGGAAGTTATTCGGAGCAGCTTGTTGACGCGACGCGCTCGGAACCCGGCAGTTATTTCCACGCTGAATATTGTATCAATTTTAACACCGTGCGCACGGAACGAGACAGGTTGAGTCAATATACGTGATACGTAGGTGTGACATCCAACTCGATTAAGCATCACGACGAACCTTCGTCGTGTCGGTCCGTATTAGTACGGATGCCGCGCTCGTGCGTATGCGTCTCGCAGGTGTGAAATGTCAAAAGCGCGACGCCGCGAAGCCAAACATAGTCGGACTCAGCGCGGCGTAAAGCTGACACGAGATGCGTTCGTACGATTGAAATAATATTCATTGTAGAATAATCAGCAGAGCCAACGAATCGTGATATTTTACGAGAGAGAGAGAGAGAGAGACATACTTCATTTTCGAGCGACAGATTCAACACTAAATGACAAGTGTCGTATTGTTATGTCTTTACCAAACTTCAACTTGAGATTAGAGTTCCGTGGCACTGGTCATATTCTACACAAAATAATTGTACCCGATCAGAATATTCTACACAAATATATTGTACACAAAAAAATGGTACGTGGGAAAACCGTGCACAGGAATTATCTTTCAATTAAAAATTGCACACGGATATATTGTGCATAGAAAAACTGTACAGTATTAGACAGTTTTTCTAATTTTTTTGTGTACAATTATTTTGTGTAGAATATGATCAGTGCCGAGTTTCGTTTCAAGTTATTAATAAATTAGTTGATTTCCGAGGGAAAGGGTATAGAAATATGGAGAGCTTGTGATTAGAAAATTCCGTCACGCGTTCGTCGAGTCGTCCCTTAAGGCGCGGCGTATCATCATTACACCTCTCTGAACGTAACTGAAAACAGCTCGCTCCGGTACCGGAGCAAAGTTTGCTTTTCATCACGCGACTAAGCTCGCGATATCCGCGTGCACTGAACGTGAAATGAATTTTATCGATTCTCGCGACCGAGATAGGTCGTAAAGCTGTGTCGGCCCGGCATTCGATTGCCTCACAATGAGAGCGGAATTCGTCGACGTACGAGTTTTCGAAACTCGACGCGGCGGCAGTTGCATCTGCTTGACGGAACTCGAATGGTAGGGGGCATCCTATAAAGTGAAGCCTCAAGTGTGGGGCGATCAACGAGACGGGAAATCGACAGTAGTATCCGTCCGTGTTTCCAAGTGGGATTCGGGGGAGACCTGGGAGACCGCAAGTAACGTGCTCGCGCGTTTAGTTTGGAAAATCAATAGCGTAATTCCACGAAATCAAAGAGCAAATTCGGTAATCGTAAAACAGCCCGTATTCTTATCTCGCGATTGCGAAAAAGCAGACGTGTAGAGACGCGTGACTAATTCGAGACTGATAATCATTAAAAAGTATTGCATTTATCTATAGATACCGGAGATTGTTAAATTGAAAAATTAAAACTGTCTCAGTGAGACAGTTATTCTCGTGAAAGTAGAGTGACACGTCTTGAGTGGCGCATCTGCCGTGATCGCGCTGTAATAAATGCCGTGCCCCACAACGATCTTTTACAGCGATTTTCTCGGCGCCCGGAATGACACGACCGAGAAATTCGCAGAGCATTCGGGGAGGCAAAGGGGAGAGGAGGGGACGCCCGCGCGCCGTCGGGAATTTTGCAGCCGATTGTGCGGCCTCTCGCGCGCTGGAATGCCCCCGTCGCACGCGTGCCGCGCGCGTATATTCTCTGTTCTACAAGTGTTTATACACGTCCGGCGCATACCATAGCCCGCGCGCACGCTAACTAACGAGATGTTTCATAACGGCGGATTTAGCGCGCGCGGCCGCCGACCCGGAACGGTTCCCTAATCACCACGGCGACGGCAATTAATACGGGGGATGGCGCGAAGCGGGCGGCAGAGACGCCAGTAGTAGCGCCGGGGCAGTTGCTTCGATTTACGGCGTCTCGAAATTAATTTCTCGCACCCGCGATCGTCCTTTCTCCCCCCCCCCTTCCGCGTGATTTCATTCTCATTCCCCGCGACTTGATAAATCACGCCTCTCCCTCCCCTCCCTGTGTAATCACGCGTGTGACGCGTCTCGCGTCGTGGAAAGGCCGAAAGTTTCGTGCGCGCGCGAATTAATTGATATAGCGGCAGGGAAAAATTGCGGTTGCCTGACGCGTCGCAATAAGGAAACGTTAATATTACAAAATTAATGACCCTTATTCCAAAGTCGTTTAGAAATCGAAACATCGCGACACGATTATTTCGATGGATTCACGGAACGAAAAGGCTGTGGCTACTCCTTGTTTGCAGGGACGAAATTAATGTCGCGGCGGTGCTCATTAACGGCCTTTAAAGGCGTTGTTTTTATACCACGAATGTGGCACGCGAAATTTCACTCGCGGTATTGCTATGTAATAATTGCAATTACACGGGTAAATCGATAATTAGTGGACGCGGATGTCGCGAAAATTGGTATAATAAATTCGAAATAAGGACAGAAAGCTGCAACACGCTCGCGCGGTCTTATCCTCTCTCTCCCCGTCCCCCGTTCTCTTAATATATGATTCAATAAACGTGTTATGGAACAATTCAAAGGGGTCTTGTTGCAGTATCGTGGTGCTCGTTACAATGAAAAACTCGCGGAAGGGGAATTTTAACGAACGTTATACATCAAACGTTATACGTCGCGATAAAATTTTTCGCCCGTTAACTGGATGCGTATTTTTATCGAAATATCATCCCGTGGCTTCTTCCCTTTCGCTTCGCGTGTCCTCGCTTTTATTCGCGAGCCGCCGATCGAGCATTCAGCTTAAAAAACTACATCGTGAGCGTTATTTAATTCCGTTTGCGTTCAATTTTATCTTGTGTTTCCGACGTATTCTATTCGGGATTTGATTTTCCGCACATTGAATTTCGTGAGACAGTTACCTGGCCTTCCTTACAATTGAGCACGAAATTGCGTCACGTGTTTTGAACAAAACACGCAAAATACGCACGACCAAATAAGAAAAAAAAACTATATAGTATATAGCCCAGAGCAAAATGGAAATAAATGCACGGTGTTGTATATGTTGCAATAAAAAAAACTTTCAATTTTTATCCACAATAAAAACCTAAATTGCTATCGAGATTTATTCATATTCAAAATTATCTCAATTTATAGGACAATTAAACGGCTAATAAAGAATTGCAAATATAACTGTGTAATTTATGAAACCGTAAACTAAAGTTTAATGGTACTGATTTTATTTTCCGTGCAATGGAAATCGACTGTTCGTACAAAGGCGACAATTTTAGCGCGAGGAAAAAAGAGCACGGCAAAGAGATTAAATCTAGATTTGTCCGCGTTAAAAGAATATACCGATCTTTTTCCGAACATACCTGACATCCTCTAACAAATTCGTAGAGAAATATGTCGGTACCGATCCTTGCGTACCGTATCAAGCAACGACTCCATCGTTGCTAAGCGCATTTAATTATTGGATTAATTAAACGAGATGGTCGTGCGACCATCATCGTCATCGTGCGCGAGCCACATCAATTACTTCTAGCAATCTACTGTTAAATTAGTATCTTTTGTACAAGCTTAAATATAGCGATAATTACAAAATTTATTTTAAATATATATTTTCATTAATGTAAGAGAACATTTGTGAATATATTCTATCGCCCTATTGAATATAAGTCAATCGTTGAATGAAATCATTAATAAATCAATGAAATGGGCATTTAATATTAATAGGTAGACGCATTCGCTGCCGTGACGTAATATATCGCGCTACGTGCGTAGCGTGCAATTTAATTAATCTAGTTCTGCAATGGATCATTATATATTATCGTTGCATAAGATTCTGTATGTATATTAGTTCCCCGTGCGCGAACTAATATGCGAGGTCGATTATCATTGCTTCCTGTAGATCGATTTAATCGTGTCGTTTAATCGCGGACGTTTCAGTTATCGGGTTTTAACGGGCAAATCAATAGTTCGGTTACATTCCGAATATAATGGCAAATGGAACGTCGTAAAGATAGAGGTGCGACAGCGCAAGTAACGCGAGTCTTTTAACAACCTTCTTTCGCCGATAAATCAATCGGTGCCATCGCATTTAATGGTATAGCCGGTATAAATGGCATCTTTACCTTTATTAAACCCTGGAGATATGTATAGTCCGGGGAAAGCCGATCGTAATAAATTCCTTCCAACGTCTTGTTCCGATCTGATAGAATTTCTCATTTTTGACCCAGTTTAACTGGGGAAAAATTATATCACGGGTAGTTGCTCCGAAGGCGCGCAATTCCGATCAACTTATTTCAGAATCGCGTTCGGTGAAAAATACACAATGGATGGAAAAATATACAGCGCCCTTTAAACGAAATAAAGATTAAACATTTGTTTAGTCGACAATCTCTAAAACGAATATCCATTGGATATTTCCAGTCGGAATGAAGATATTGTAGTAAACTGTGGAGGAGTGATAACGTTATATCATCCGATTCTAAGGGATTTTAAGAAGATTAAGGCCAATGATTCGTTCGCATTATGGAGCAAAATAGCGGCTTTCCATGGTACCTTTATCGTTGCGATTTCATAGAAATTACGTAACGTTCCAGATTACTCTACAGGCCTCATCTCAATCCTAACCGTTCTCCACCTCGATCTAACAGCCGGCAGCTAGCCGCGGTAATCCGAGCGAGAGTAAAGAAAAGCGGCGGAAAAGAATCGCGCGTTCTGCAACAAAAGCTTAATCTCCGCGGCTCCGCCTCCCCCTCCTCTTTCAGGAGGACGCGACCGCTTATAAATACGTTCTTGGATATTAATCCGCGAGGAGCCGTTTCGTTCTACCTTCTCCACAAAAGGGATTACCCTTAATACGAGTACAAGACCACTCCGTCCTACTCTATCCAATCCGCGATCTACAGACTACCTCACTGAGAGCAACCTTCTTTCTCTCTTTCTCTCTTTCTCTCTCTCTCTCTCTCTCTCTCTTTACTCGCCAGGGAAACGCAGGAAACGCCCCCGTAGAGAGACGGCACACGATCGCCCTTTTCGCATCGCATCGCATCGTATCGCATTGCCACGGGCGATGGTTATGCAATGGCGGTCTGCCTACCTAACGCGAATTGGGTCATCAGTGAGTATGTCTGAGAGACAGAAAATACCGGGGGAAAAAGAAACGAGAGAAGGGCGAGGAACGCGAGCCAAGCACGTGGGTAAAGGAGAACATCGATTTCAGAGCGGCATCCCATCACTCCGCTCTGTCACAAATATTTTTCAGAAAACTAACTGGCTGATGTTCATACGGGCACTTTCCGGCGTGGAAGCGCATCATATGCATTGCAGAAGCAAACATTCGAAAATAATAAAAGCAGCGAAAGGTTTAATGTAGAAGAACTTGGAAACCCCATTTCTTCCTCTGTAAAATGAATGAAAGCTTTTCGGTACTGCGTTACTATATTCGGAATGAAATATAACTTAATTATAATTTAATAATTGCAATCAGATAATAAATTTTCTACGGGAAACATGCCGGAAGACGTTATGAGAGATGCCTCGGCTGACACAGTTTATAAAACGTTTCCTGTTTTGGTGAAACGAAAAATTCAGCGATAGCATCGTAAAAATGTCAGAAGAAGGCATTTAGATTGCACCTTGTAAAAAAGGAACACCTAAAAAGTCTCCTCGATACCGCAAGAGATTAATATCCATAAATTAGAAAGGATAATTTTCAATTACCGGGAGACGTGACAAAGAAACCTTTCGCCCGATGAAACGCGTCGTCATCGCGCGACGCACAACGCCCGCTTATTTACGACGAGATTGCGGGCATCCCGGGGATTCACTGACAAACGTGGACAGCTTCCCAATGAGGAAGTCACAGAGGCCAAGCCGACAATCTTCTCAACAATACTCGTATTACCATAAAGAAACTCAGCGATGGCGGCGACGGCGACGGCGGCGGCGTGATGGCGTAGTTTTGCATTTACAATTATTATAACAGCCAGACCCACTATCATGGTGGTCGTGTTCGCGGTTCCGCCATCATCGGGGCTTCCTCACCCTCTCTTCCGCCGTCGCTTCCTCCTTTCTTCGCGCGCTTTCTTTTTACAAGTGTCCTTGCAATAGACCATCTACATTATCGGCACGGTATAACTCGGTTCTATTTTCCGCGACAAATTTTATGCAAGATCGTACACGCGATCCCCGCACGATCAAGTTTGTACAACTAAATGGAAACACAGAACTTGTTATTATGCGCTACAACCGCGCGGCCCTTATGTAAATTTTAGATTGTATATTGTATAATCGATCGGGAACTTCGTAGCAAGAATTTTGTGGTATTTTGATTACTGGACAATAATAAATGGAAATCAATGAGAATAACGCACAGCGAGCTCTCCAAATAGAAAATCAGTATATTATTAACTGAAAGACAGTCGAATTTCAGTGCTGTACTTATAATTATATCAATCGGTGATAAATGCACTGTCTTTCGGTGACAATATATTGATTCCGATTAGTGAAAAAAAGGAGATAGAGTATCCTTCCTTGATCTTGATAAGAATCACTTAAATGTTTTCACCGATTCGAAGAGAAAGGATCCGCATTCTAACAATATTTAATTTTACAATTTTCAGACAATTTATCAATTTAATTTGCTATAAGTATTTTAAAGTGAAAATTATAAAATTCAAGATAGGTTCATTTTTCAACCGAATGTGAAACTCGTTTCGCTTTTATAATGACTACTAGAATTAAATGGCGAAGCGAGTATGAGTCTTGCCGGGACGAGAGCGAATTAGCCCGTTTAACTATAAATAACAGCGACGAGATACGAGAGGAATCGTGGATATCGAACATTGTCGCCGGCATTTACGCTGGGATAATGTTTATTGGCGATCCCCGTGTGCCGCATTACGTTCGAGCGGACGGCGGCGCGGCGCGGATTAATTGACAAACTTTCCGGGATAGCACTTCGGCCCCGCCACTATCGTCACCAAATGCAAGTGCGAACGGTTTAGTTATGCGCATAACAGATGCATCGCATAGTTCCTGTGTGCAAATTAAGTGGTGACTGTTCAACGAGCGCCGCACGCCGCTGGGACTGATAAAATATTGAAGGCCCGACCGACGCGCGCCGAGACGAGATATTTCGGGCGCGCCGAGCTAAATTTCCGTACTCGCGCGATCCGAGTTATTCCGGCGGTAATTCTTCGACGCGCGCGCGCGTCGTATATTACTTTAATATCGATTGTCAAGAACGTAGCCGCGGTATCTTGAATCGCGGGGAACGTTCGCCGTGGCGAAGGAAAAAAGGAGCAAGGAAACGTTACGAACGAACGAAATAATCGACAAGAAAATTACCCGCGAATTATCCTCTCCACGTGTTATTGATTGTTGCCACTCGACAATTCTGGGTTCTTTGAAAATGTATCGCGTTTTCACACCGACTATTCTTGGCTTCGTTATAGACGCGATTTCTGTAATCGTCATCGTCCAGAAAAATACCTTCCAAGACACCGAGGAGGAATCGTGAGAATAATGTCGATAATTGCGGTAAAGGACAAATCGAAATTTCCATTTCCCGTTTGCCGGCAGCACACATGACGTTTTTCATGCATACATTCATGAGAGGTAGGACTTCCGACCTAGATAAATCGCATTGCGTTGAATGACACTTTGATCCCTGGCCGACGATACTTCTCTTAACGCGTAATGGATACGCTATAAAGCAGAAATTACGAGTTACGAAATTGTAAAGCAATGGCAAACCTGTGATGTAAAAATACGCGGTCGTATAAAGCTGTCGACAAATTTGAAATATTTGAACGCGGCTGATTGACGCGGCCATTGTGTATATAATATGAAAAACAAATCGTTCACAAATGTCATATCACCGTCATTCGCGAAATTCACCGCAAAAAAAAAATGAAAATTTGTTCATTACTTCAAAATGATTTCTCGACTCTCTTCACGGTGAGAAAGATTTCTCTAGCTTTAATAAAGAGTTTTTGTTCGACCATTCGAAAGCATATATGTCTTTGCTTCTAATACAAATTTTATACATATTTCTTTAGATTTAATAAAATTTATTAAAAACACAATAATTTGTCTTCTTCGATTTGTTTAAATTATTGCAGGTAAAAATAAGTAATCTCATTGATTTCGTTTTCAATCGGAAAGAGAATCGTTTACTTTTAACGATTTTAGTCGCGTCCACGATTTTAAACCAGACACCGTCTCCCCGTTTATAACTTCTTGGCAAAAGACTCTTTTTCATTCGGAGAAAAGAGAAGATGCAAATCTGCATTATGAAGGCAACTTCGTATTACTTTACAGCACTTGAAGCGACTCCAGAAACATCGGAGGATGGAGGATTAACTTTGTTATTCCGATTGCTTTTTTTACCTCTTTTTTTCGACCGCCAACTAGGGGAAGAGAAGAGAAAGGGGGAAAAGGGTTTATAGTTTCATAATGCTTTCGGTCCTCGTCACGGAAACCGTTAAAAACCGCGTCTTTCTCAGTTACCCGAGAGGTCCTCCTCGAGAGAGAGCGGAGAAATCGATAAAGGGGTTGGAGCCACCCTAGACCCGGCGCTGCTGCCACCTCGGTACACTCTTAAGCGAGAGATCGTGGGACGGGCGGTTAAAGGTCAAGGTCGAGCTATTTCCTGCACGAGCGAACCCCCGAGTCTTTCGGATTATGTACCGAAGAATCAAGAGGGGAGGGTCGGCCGGGAGAAATCGACCGGGATGGCAGATACAATGGCGGTTTATTACTTGGCACAATTCTGGACGACGGTTCTTCTCGTGCCGGCCGCTTCGCGACAATCGTTTCGTGATCCATCACGGGCTGAGAAGGAAGGAAAAGGATGGAAGGTCAAAGATACAGCCTTGATGAGAATCACGGAGATAAGATCGAATAGCACATGTGTGTGCGCAAGTGTATGTGTGTGTGTGTGTGTGGGAGGGAGGAAAAGGGGGTCGTGGTGCTTGTAGGTTTAATTGTATCACGCGCCCCCACGTTTTCTTCTCCTTGTTAAAACAGTATCATATTACTTGCGTGGGACGATATTTCTGTCAGAAGATATTTAATTTCTCGCACGCGTATATTTTTTTTAAACGTTTATAAATAAAAATCAGAATTTCCAATATTAATTCCTTCATGGACCGCTCTGAGTATGCTCCAGACTTTATAATTTATATTAAATCTTAGACGAGCAATTCAGACGCAATTGAAAAAAAAAAGATGGTTTGGGCAAATATAAGAAGAAGAAACTAGGTCAGTTGTGAAAAGCAAGATTGCACGAAGACTGGAGGAATATCTTAAAACGCTAGAAAATACAAAAATGCAACGAGCGAGCCAACGTCATCTGGGTAGTCTCGACATTTCCCAAGAAATACGAGATAGAGCGAACGAGAAAGGGAGAAAGAAAAAGAGAAAGAGAAGAACGTGAAGAAATGGAGAAACACGTATTGCAACTGTCGAGCGTCATAGTGGTCGACAGAGCGCGAAAAATGGCAATGCGGTTTCCCCAAGATATTTTTATAACGTTTAATTTCGCGCGAACTAATATCGCTCGAGTCTCTTTTGATTCGTTTCATTTGCGAAGCAAATTGATTAATCCCTTCAAACGTTTCCGCTCTTTCGTAGCCATCAATTCTCACATCGTTCCTAAGATACGAGGACAGTTACTGTGTCAAGATCATATGGGTCGTTTGATACTCGTGTTATAAAGCTCGTCCCTTTTACGATGTCTATTAATTTTACGAAGTATATCGCTCGTGATCAAGTCACACCGAAGCATTCGCGAAAATTCGATCGACGATTCTTCATCAAATCGATCTTATTAGCATAGTGTTATAATATTATTATCATTATTCCGTTAATGTATATAATTCATGTATTATATTATATGTTACATGATGTGATATAATACGATGATATAATACGTAATTTATATTAATGTATCATATATATTAATATCATACATATATAAATGCAATATATGATTAACTATATACAGAAAGAAGTTTTAAAGTATCTAAAAATCTTGCTAAATACAGATTTGAAAAAAATTATGATGTAAAAAGTTTTAACATTCTGGTAGCCAACTTGATAATTCAACGGTTTAACAAAATTATTTTTAAATGTGTAATTATAACTAAATTTTTAGATACTTTAGTAATTATTCTTTCCGTATAATATTACAGTTTTTATACTTTTTTTCAAATTTGAGGATTTACTTTGCAAAAAGTTCCAAGTGAATCGCCCCAAAAGCTGACGCGCGTTCGCGTGTTTCGAGTCTTTCACTGAATGGTTGTCATATCCGTTGCTATCAAGTGTGATATAAATAAGACAAAGTTTAGTATCCTTGTTCAGAGTCCTGGGAAGTCTTTAAACTACCAAGATGGCTGACAATACGTAGATGCACGCCCACGTGATCCTGCACAGCTACCACTCTGCTTTTTCATTCCCTACCTACCATCCTCCTTTTCCCCCCATAGGTGCATTTCTCCCTTTTCATCTGTCTCTCGTTCCCTCTCTGTCTCTCTCTCTCTCTCTCTCTCTCTCTCTCTCTCTCTCTCTCTCTTCATCGTCTCTTACCTCGCTACAATGTATCCATCCACATCGGCGTCTACAAAAACGCCTAGTTTTGCATAAGTGAGAAAACAACGGCCGTCCAGCAGCCGAGTATTCCGAATTTGGCTAATGCGAAAGCGATGTAGCTGGCTCGCACGCTTTTTAGGGGGTCGCACTTCCAAGGGAGTAGTAAACCCTCTTGCTTTCCTCCTCCCATCATCCGTCCTGTGTACAGACACAAACGTGACCGTGCGTACGGTCAGTATCGCGCAGGGACCGACCCCTAATCCCAGTCTCACGTCACAGATTTACGTGCAAAATCGAGTCAACCCCCGAGTGTAGAAAACCAGGGGATGACCCAGGGTCCGATTTAGCTCTTCGCGCGTTTCATCCATTCTGACGGATGTGACATGGCCGCGTGCGAGATTTACCGAGCGAATACCAGTTGTGACGTTTGTGTTCCACGGCAGATCGCGATGCGGATGACATCTCGCATTATATGGATGCATTCGCAATCGGAATTTCTAGATGTCTCACTTCCGCTCAACTGAACGTGAATGCGCGCGGGTCAAGGCTTAGCGAAAGCGCGCGCGGTGGTAGATCGATAGATTGGCATCCTCGTGCGGAGGTAGCGTTTCGAATTTGTCGCGACTCGACATTCACGAGAACTTCCTCACCTTGTTTCGCCAGATAGTGGTAAAGAGATTCGAGATATATTTAAATCGAAGATGCATTATTTATGAAGAGGCCCGTTTTCGAAAAGGATTTCCTTCCGTTCGCCGCAAACTGCTGTAGCAAGAAGCCACGCTTTTACTCGTTTAAACTCGTATGTAAATTTGTAGTAGATTGGATTCTCCTATCGCCCAATTTCAATTTCATAGTATCGGATACGAGATTGAGACGGTGATAAATCGCTGTCAATCATGAATTACGATCCCAAGACGAACGATGGATGATGATGAGGTAGGGGACGGAATGAGAGAGAGAGAGAGAGAGAGAGAGAGAGAGAGAGAGAGAGAGAGAGAGAGAAATGCCGGAGGAGCGCGCAGTTACCAAATACGGGTCACAGCGCCTCGTCAATAACGGCGCACTACGTCGACGCGGCACATTCCCGACAACGACGACGTCAACGTCGACGAGGCCGCGTTTTACGAACACTTTAAGGACGCTCGAACCCGGTAATAGCGGCTCGTGACAATGGAACCACTGACACAGTTTCGCGAACATCCATCGGGGATCCTTTCGGACTCATCGTTTATCCACCTCGATTTGTCACATTGATCGTTTCGAGGCGCAAGGAGATGGCGAGAGAAAGAGCGAGAGAAAGAAAAGCGAATTGACATTACATTTCGATCGACGTCTTTTCTCTCGTGACCGCTTTCTCGTCCCGCGTAATTTTATCTCGGCCGGACAACGATACGAGTGACATTTCTGACACGGTTCTGACATCGCTCGAAGGGAAGTAAGAGGTCCGCGGCCACTTCCGCTTAATCCTTGAGTCCTAAGGGACTGCGAGAGACTCATCGCTCACGGACACCTGCTACTCTCTCGCGGTGATGGTCAAACACGACCGAAGGATCGTGATTCGATTCGCTTCTCCGATTTTGGAGATGTCCCGTGGCGAGGAAAAAGAACACAAGGAACGAGAAAACAAAATATGTAACGGCGCAGTGTTTCACGACATCGCAAATCATAACGACATTCCATTACCGTTAACAGTAATCGTTAAGACCGCCGTTATTTCTCCTCGTCGAATAGAGAATGTAATAAAATTCTAGAACAACGAAGACATTACAGAAACATATGGAGGGGGAGGGGAGAGAACGACAGTAGAAATTCTACATGCATATCCGATATGGAAATTGTTAGTCTTGGTTCTTCTCTCTAAACGCAAATCATGAGAAATATCGATATAATCCGTACTTCGAGATGGAGTCATACATCGCGGTCTCGGCTGTGCCTTGATGAAGAATTGAGCAATTTTTCGAGCTCGAAAGCTCGCAGAAATCGCTCCTTCAAAAGCCCCGATCATATCGACTAGCATCTTTCTCGCCGACATTTCCTACTCTTCCATCTCGTCGACGTCTTTCCGAGTATCCGCATAATATTCCTACATATCATCCGCAAGATATGTTCATATATTCAACATAATCCCCGAATATAAAGCACTTGAAACAATTAATCTTTATACAATGAAAACACAACGTTCATATTATTTTTAGTTAATTATTTAAAGAGTTTAAACATTAAAAATATACTTTTTAGCTATAGAAATCAGCGAATAAAATTAAATAGTAAATTGATCCTTTAATTTGAAACTTCATATATGGTTATTCACTTTAAATAAAGCATCAATCATTTGCATAATACCGTTTAATAATTTAATATTTGCATATTACCGTATTAGAGTAAACCGGAATAAAAAATTGCTAAATTAAAAACGTATTTAAAACAAGCAAAAATAATCATTTACTTTTTTTTTAGCTTAAAAGCTCGTAATTATTTTTAAGAAATATCTCGGGGCTCATTTAAGACAGCGAGTTTGCGGCGAGTTTATTCGTGGCGCTCCTTTCGATTCAGGCAAATTCATCATCGGGGAAGATAAATTAATGTCGAGTGAATGCCAGAGCGTCGTCGTCCTTCGGCCTTGTCAGAGCCGGAAACTTCCAAGTCCCACTACTCAGCAAGTTCCGGGCCCGGCCGGTCTAAATTACTTCGAATCAAGTAGCTCTCTCGAAGGTCCCGTTCCTACCATCTTTCCCACCCTCCACGCTTCTCTGTGTAAAGCCTATGACGAGAGAGAGAGAGCATCAAGCGTTTATACACAGCGCTAGGTTCTTCAGTCAATACGCGATCGGGTTATCGATTTTATCGTCGAGAAAAAATAGTTGCTCATTTAAAGCGTGCCTCGGAAATTTATTAAAAGGATGCTTCTTCTATTTTAACGCAGCCATTGCAAAATTGCATCCAATATAACGTGCACTCAAGTTTCGCTCTACCGTCCCTGTTTTTTTTTTTTTTTATATAAATAGACTTTTTACCCTAAAGAAACTTCTTTATGCGAACATTATTTTTGTCCCCTTTCTCTATATGTGTTTCTTTATATATTTATTCCTTTCCCTCTCTTTGTAAAAATTTCATTGATCCAATAAAAAACGTGAATTTACCCAACTACGTCACCATTGACGAGAATTTTCCGATTACAAATGGAGAGTGCTCTTCGCACTTCCTTCCCATTCTTCCTCGCACTTTCTCTCTTTGTCAGTCTAGTTGGAGCTTTCAACGTGGACGTGATGACCCTGCGACTCGCGAAAGGACTTTTGATAGACGGATTTTACGATGGCCATTCTCATTCAATTGCTGACGGGCAGACTTTCGTACAACCTGGAATTTAATCGGCAACTCGCGCGCCATACTTGATCACTATGTTCGAGTAATTAAATTCAAGTTTCTGCTATAGAAACTGATAGTCGCCGATGCGGAAGAAGAAGCTAGAATGCTCTGCCATTTTCTTGGATGACAAAGCGCCATCCCCGAGTCTAATTGCGGCCGTACCCGGGAAATATTTAATTGAAGTACTTTAATCACTTCTTCGATCATAAGTTATAATTAACTGCCATTAATTACGGTTCATTACGTGAATAAGGAAGAATAACGACCGGCATGTTATACATATATGTCACTGCTTTCTATAATAGTTACATGTAATTTTATAACGTGTCACACTGTATAACGCCTTCTTACAATGCGAATTTTACATGAATTCAAGAACAAACTACGTCAAATTATAGTAATCTTTAAAATTATAGTGCATGAGAAGAAAGTCTAATAGTTTAATAATTATATGTCAATTATCTATGTTCGATATGTTTGTATATGTCACGTGTACACACGTCATTCTAAAAATTGAAAATTGAATTTAAGTCTAAATTTAATAAATTTACACAAAAAAATTTTGTCTCAAATCAATAATAATTGTCTCATATATAAGCGAGAATATAAAATCTTTTTCAAAGAGTTTGATAATTTTCAGCAAAATATTACTTATTTTTCCATGTCTGTAATAGTTATTCAAAGGGCACAATGTAATATATGAATATTTTGTTAATAATATTTAAAAAAATTTTAATTTATTTAAATTATTGTTATTCCCTGTCCAATTTTTTTTGTCACTCATAAAAATTATTTTTGAAAATAAAAATAAATGCATTTTTCTCTGTATAAAACCGTACAAAATTTCTTCATGTGAGCAAGTTATATCTGTTCAAAAAATTGAATTGATACCTTTTTTTTTTTTTCTATATAGTGCGCGACGTTCTTTCGGCAGGCGAGACAAACGATGCGAGTTTTGTTCACGTACAATGTTAGCATTATCTCAGCGGCGGATTAAAAGCTCCCGTGTTAATCCTCGCGGGAACTGTTCGGTTTGCGCCGAGTGCCGCTAGTGAAACCCGCGAACGGACTTGGCGATATCCAGTTCCGGATCGGGCGATATCGGTCTCGAAAACTTAAGCCAAGCTCCATTTAAGCATCTCCTCGTTGCCCGAGCAGACCCCCGGGCGACCCGTTTCTGGTCGACAAGCACGTTTCTGCGGTCGCCGCGAGACCGTTCCGACCGAATTAGCGTAATAGGTACACACCGTGCTGGCTCTCGATTGAACAATCGCACCGAGACGATACGCTTTACACAAAGTGAAATATTAAAAACGTAAAACCGAAAAGAGGCTTTATAAAAAGAAAGGATTAAAAAAAACTTTACTTTATTTTTCGTTTCAAAACTTTTTTGATGACGCGTATCATTTCACGCTCTCGCGTAATTTTTTTATACAACGTGTTTTAGAATTCGCGTAACTTTCTTTTTTCTATTCGGAAATGTGTTTTAATTTGTTTAATTTGAGAATGTAATGCCTTGTAAAACCAATCACGCTGACTACGAGAATCTCTCGACAAGATCTCGCAAAAGAATCTCGAGGGCTCGATTTAACCGCCCTTTTTCTGTCGCCCGAACGTTTGTATTCCGGTTGAGTTATATCCTTTGACCTACTCTCCCACGATCGATATAGCACTCCAGTGAAATTTTTAGACATGACATAAGCACAAAACGGTCCAGGCAAACGGTCCGGTTACGGCAATCATGCCACGTGATAACGGGTAATATTTGCCGTTATCTTGATCGCGTGATAAAACGTGTAGCTCTTATCTGGAATGTGTACACAAGCTTTTACGTCACGTTGAAACGCGTCGTCGACTTTCCTGCTGCCATACGATTATCGCGTCGCGCACGCAGGAAATTGTACATAGTGAATTAGAGACAAAACGTTCTCTTGTTAGATATCGTTGAAGAGGAAAGGCCGTTTTAAGAGGATTCTTTCTCTCGCGATTATCTCTTGCGAGAACCCGTAATCTCACTCGTGTTTTCCTCAACACGAGCAGCAGTAGAATGAAATACAAAACATGTGCGTACGAGAGGAGAGCGGTACACCAGTTACCTCGTAACAATCGACAAGCACGAAAGGGCTGCAGAACTGCCGAAGGGTTTTTCCGCCTACATCCCTTTCGGACTTTCTTCCGCAAGTCCGTTCACGAAAACTTTGCTCGTTAAAAGGGGACGCTGTGCAGGAGCGAGTATGGGGACGATAAATGATAACGGGCGTTATCTGTGGTGTGACCCAGTTGCACGCCGCGCCCCCTTCCCATCTCTCTCTCTCTCTCCTTCGCTCTCAAAAAGTCCCCGCGGCGGCGGCAACGGTGGCTGTGTGTTGCCATTCGTATCGATCTCTTTTGCACGGGGCAACGGGGTAACGGTAATGTATTTGGACGACTTCCATGTGACACCTCGCGCCCGCTCGTGTATCGAGGCGCCGTGCAATCAATGCGAGAGCCGAGCTACAAAGAGAGCAGGCGGAGTGCACAGGACGCGTAGGGAGCATGCGTGGGTACCGCTCGCTCTCGCGCCCCAAAACCACCCTAGTTTTATTATCTTCATGACCTTTCGCATGTTCCGTGTCTCCCCGTCCCCCTCCCCCCTCCCTCCCTCTCTCTCTAACTTTAGGACGAGAGGCATCTACGAGAAGCATCCGTAGATTAACATCGTCTACGCTATCGCGCCTCATCGTGGCACGTTTAATAGCCCGAAATGTGTCGAGTAATACGAAACAGGGATTGTTAAAGATAAGCGAAGTGAAGTACGTGGAAAAGGGATGAAGGGCGCCCTTACCTTTACCCTTCCGTCCGTTGGTTGGAGAATACTCACTTCGCAAAGGGGACAGGCGTGAAGGAACGCGTGTAACGGTTAAAAAAAGTTATATCGAGAAACGCCGCGTAAATATGTATACGCTATTTATTTACTCGCGGCAAAAATATATACATCTTTCTCTAGAATATCTTCTTGCGAATATGCAAGAGAGATTTTCGAGATATTTCATCAAACAGAGTGAGTGAGTGAGGTCGCGTATATCCTTCCGTCGCGACGAAACTTCTCGCGAAGAATACCTCATTCTCGTTGCTTCTGCAAATTTCTGCAGGCGCGCTCGAACTTTCCCTACGAGATTCGATCAAGGAATATATTTAAACTACGGGGGCTCCACGGGGTTGCCCGGTTCGTTGGTAAATCGAAAATCGAATTGACGTAGAGCTACGAGGCGGCAAAGCCTCTCATGGGGGAAGCCTCGTAAGGAAAAATGCGAGGAAAGTTCCCGGGGAAATCCCCCCCTTGGCCCTCTTTCGAGGCGGGTATTTTTTTGTGGTAATTTTTTAAAGTGCCAACGATTGTTCTTGTATTATGGCGCAATGCATTTCGCGCGGTTAGAAAATGGACTTAGTAATGTTTTGTCGATACTTATTCATTGCGCTTCCCATTTTGCTTCGCCATGAAATATATCTCTACCGTTGCTACTAGCACATTCTAACGGCGCGGAAGATCGGGTTACATGGATATTACTTCCGCCCGACTATAAATACTTCTTGCACTTTCGACTAAATTCGCATGCTGGTAAAAGATTATGCGCGCCATTATATCCGCTTCCAAGTTTTACTTCTAACGAAAGATGTTAAATGTCAATAAAATGTTAATTAAATATTACCCCTGTCGTACCCTATTTTATTATTATAATTTATTATAATTGCCTGTATCAACGTTTATAATAAGTCTAATTATTTCATACACCAATTAATAAACGGCACTTTCTTGGCGGAAATAGATTGCCATAATGATCATCATTTTTAATGACAGTTATTATAACGATCATTTTTAATGATAGTTAGGCTAATGATATCCAGGGCAAAAATCGATTCCAATGAGTATCGAGAGAAAGTGTTTATATATCTAGTCGTTATCGATTCGCTCCATCTGTGTTACATCTTTTCTGCTTCTAACCGCACAATTGCTCACTCAAAACTATTTTCTCGTTTTCAATGGCGCACGTATCACTAAAAGCTAAGAGCGAGAAAGAGACAATAAAGGAATTCTCCGTGAAACAAATGACTTCTGACTTGCACGAAGAATTTCGAGAAATTCCACGACTGCTGGATACGAAGTTCCATCGTGTATTTCCTGCAAATTGGTCTAAATTGCGACGACTCGATATCTCAAAAACAAATTGAAAGTTTCCCATTGAAAACGATAATGTCCAATATAAATAAGCGACGTGATAATAATATTACCGTTTACACGTATGCTGTGTATGTAAGCGCTGTCTTTTTTTTTTTTTTTTTAAATGGTATCCCTCTAACGAAGTCATTACACGCGCGGACAAATTTCGATTAACGAGTTAAATGAGAGATCAGAGTGTTCTCTCATTTAAACGCGCGACGTCACGAGTGTCGAGCTGGTACGCTCTCGTCTCTATTAAAACTACTCTCGTTTGACTTCACTTAATCGACAAATCTCATCGTCGCGGCGAGACTTCGTCAAAATAGCAGAAATGCACGAGAAATATTACACGAATAGAACACGAGATTTTTATCGGGTGAGTATAGTTGTCTCCACAATTTATAGATCCAGCTTCTCTGCTTTTCTCACACACATATCGTTTCACGATAGCGTAATTCCGTCCGATCCCATTCGCAATTTTATCCCGCGCGTTGTCGCCGTTACGGGTTAATTTTCGCTCGCCTTGACCCCGGTCCTCCACTTACAATTCCTCCCCTACTGTCTGCTCGTTAAAATTCATCCGAGAGTGGTCTTAAGTCAGCCACGAGAGACCAAAATTAACTTTATTAAGAGCCAGGGGATGATCCCACGAACACGGAGAATTACTGTCGTCTGGCATCAGGGATAAGACCCGCGGTGCAGCAGATAAAGAGCGACTGCAAACATTTTGCGAGCGTTATTGCCGCAACCGAGAAACGGAGGTTACAAACTATGTACGAGCTCTTCGAGAGACAAAACATCTTTCTGCGGATTAAAGTTCCGTAGAGTTTCTTTATTTTTTTCTACGTTGCTTATCCGACGACTCTAAAATTACGTGTAATTTCTGCCGACAGATCCCCCGGACGGTGGGGATCTCCCTGTGCTCAAAGGCCGTCGAATGCACCCGACCTAAGCCGGTTATCTATGTGATCTCCGTGTTACCCTTTTCTAGGTTTTTATTCATTTACCCCGAGCGGCGTACGAGAGTAATATCCTGAGATGGGAAGGATAAAGAGCCGGGCTTCGTTCTAATCTTCTGAAAGACACACCAAGGACAGATGTGATTCGGATGCTGAGAGCTAAACGATCACCGGTGATAAGGTCGAGGGACCTTTGATGAAAGTATTCGTCGTCGGATGAAAATTTTTCATTTCCAACGCGGACGTCTCGACGATCTCTGGGATCGAGCAAAAACATGATTGATGCCCCCGCGAGACTGTATACGAGTTTCCATGTTTATTCGAGAATTGCAACGTTCATTTTTCATGTGAGATTTAGGAAATTTAATCCCATAAAGGTATGAATACCGTTGCGATAAACGCGCGGCGTATCGACGGGAGGGAGAAATGCGGTATTAATTTTTGAAAATATCGCGCATCCCTCGGATCCAACGGATAGTTCAACGGATGATCCAAGGTGAAGCGTGCTACAGCATCCGGATAATGGATTAGCCGGATATTCTCCCGGAAATTTTTCGCGACCTGTCGTTTTATCGGGCCGATTTCTCGCGTCGGTGTCCGGCCAGCGGCGCCAGCCGTACGCTCCTGATGCGAGCGATCTGAAGCGTGCACGTATCGTTCCTTTCCTTTCTTCCGAAAAAGGGCCAATTACTTGAACGCCGGACTTGATCGCACGAACGGAATCGCACGGGCGGACCGAGAGATGGTGCTTACCGTTATCCAGGGTCGGGTACTGCAATGCAGCTCTCGCCCCTCTTTCATTCCCTCTCGCTTCGCCATTCCTGGTCCTCTCGCTCTGCACACCCCGCCACCGAGGCCACCCCCGGTCCCCGCAACCCTTCTCTTCCACTCGCGCGTTCGCCACCTCGTGACCACCGTCGCTCGTGCACTTCCATTTTACGTGATTCGCCCCTTCCCCATCTATTTCTCTCGACTTGCGCCTCGCTTTTCTCTTCAAATGTCACCCCGTGGACGATTAACTTTTGCGCTTACTGTCTCCCCCTTTCTCTCTCTCTCTCTCTCTCTCTTCATTTTTCGTTCTCTCCTTCTGAACCCCCTTTTCACGGCCGTTTGATTGGAGGGAACTCTTGACCATCGGCTGGCCATTAACCACTCGCTCCTTGCCTTCATGTTACCGAGTGTGTCTTTCGTGCTTTTCTTTTTCCGGTTCATTGTGGTTAGCGGCCGTGCGGGCAATGTACGCTTTTAAAAGAGATTCAGTGCGTTAAAATCAACGACTCTTATCGCAACGTGATTTTTGCCACGATTGCTCCTTTCGAAATTCGTATTTGACAGAAATTTAACTTAAATACCGTACTCATGAGAAAAACAGCATTATATAACTATTATGAAGTAATTAACACGGATAAAATTGTAACGTAACCCTTCCGCTATAATAATTCCATTACAACGAAAGATAACATCTCTATAATTTGGTAGCGAGGTCTCTTTCTGCTTAAAATAACTGCTCGAACATACTGTTGCTCTTTACATTAATTATGTTATTGCGCGAAATTCTCTCCGGTATGCGCTCGTAGAGGGTTTTTCTCAACGTACGCTGAGAATTTTCCATATGTGTTCATCCACGGTAACGAGAATATTTCTCGAAATATTTTGAGATGTTACACGGTCATCAAGCGTTTCAGCAGAAAAAATTGCAAAAACATTATAAAAATATTTCTTTGTAAGATTACAATATTGTAAAAACATGGCGCAATGGTGAAATGTTCACTTTTAGAAATACTACAATTTTAAATGTTATGGTGTTTCTGACAATATTTCGGATGTCATTATACTAACACATTTCATATAACTCTAAATTAAATTTTGCAAAAAAAATCGATTACAATACTTTTATAGTCAAATTACATCTTATATTTTTCTATTCTCAATTTTGAAAAATTCTCTCGGAAGCGTTATTTTATTAGAAAGTAAAAAATCTCATAATGTTGCATCTTTCATTCTATCTTGTATTTTTTTTTTAATTACAAGATCTCGTGTTCATCTGATGGTATGCATTGTTGGCGGGTGAAACACGGAACATTATTTTTCACAGTATTCTTGAAACGTTGCTGCAATATTGCTGAAGTAATACTGCACAAAAAAACTTTACAATGTCTCTGTAACAATGCACTGCAATGTTGCTGCAAGTTTATACGCTGTGCGAGGCCATATCTCGAAAGCGGTGCCACGACTGGACCGAATGAATGACCGGTGACGGACGAGCTCGTAAAGAAGACAGATAGGAAACGCCAGGAATAGATACGCCAGCGATTATCTCGTGACCGCCTTCTCCATGTGCATCTCGTGAAAACAATGAATCACCCCGAAGCTACCGTCTTATAACAATATCAACATTCTTGCCCCTCCCTCTCTCTCTCTCTCTCTCTTTCTTTTTTTCCTCTCGAATCAGTCATCAGTTACCTATTAACATCAATTCTATTGTAGCGACCGTACACACATTGCGTCAATTTTTCGTATACGCTCGATGATCTTATTCTTCGTTTAATTCGCATTACCGGTGCATGAGCGAGGAGACACTTATAAAATTAAATGCAAAATAAAGTCGTATCGCCGTCCCACACTGTTGAACAAACGTAGACGTCATTTGCGCGCGTCAGAACGTTAGACAATAGCCTCGACGGTGGTGCGTTCAGTGACGCAAAATATACGCCTTTCTGCGAATTAAATACGGCACGAAAACGCATCATCCTTTTTATCAATGCGGTAGGTACAAAAGGAATTGTTTACAAGAAGCGGGATTATTCACACCCCCCCCCCTCTCCCCCACCGTCTCACCGATCCCGGAATAAAGCAATTTATCATTCCCGTTCCGCGTAATTACTCGGCTCGCATTCGCAATTTATTATTTTCGATGGAACGCCGTCGTCAGGATGCTGTATTGTATTATCCCGCGGTTATTCGGCACGATACGGTCCCGCGTGGCCATTGCGACGCCGCGTGCGAACGTCACGCGTGCGTTTCGCATAGATCGCGGATGACGAGGAACACGCCGAGAGGAGCAATTACCGTTCATCATTCCAATATTCCAGACTAATCGGACCCTATCCTGCATTAGACGATAATTTTCGAAAGCGTACACGCGGCATCAAATGACTATCTCATAACTGTTAAACTACCAATCACTAATCACGCTTAATTGCGCGTGTGGGAATCAATAATTTCACGCGCGCGGTGGCGCCCCTCCGGGGTCACGGGGGAGGGATTACAATCATGGGGAAATAATCCGCAATTTAAAGGGCTGGTCGAACAGGAGCGTCCCAACGTCATCGTCTTATGTAATTGTGTAAAAAACGAAATCACTCCGACCTACGCGACGTAGGCGTCGCGTCGTCAGAATTTAATTCCATTCCCCCCAGCGAGCGTGAAAAGATTTTCTATTTATTCTCCGCGCGAAACGAAAACAAAATAGCTTCGCGTGATTTTCTCTTTTCACATCGGCAGCGACGTCGTACGTATATTTCGAAAATAGCAGCCCCGTCTCCCCCTCGAGCCTTACGCAATTTGACCATCACGCGTGTCAAAACTGTTTGTTATTCCGGCCGACGTGCGCCCGGCACATTTCCTTCGTACGATATATTTATCAAAATATCCCGCGCGAGGCAAATATCCGCGTGTCGATATCGCGCGGGTAAACTGTTTCGTCACTCGACGACACTTTTCGCCTTGAGTTTGCCGTCGCAATTAGCGGCCGTCGAGTTCGACGGGAATCCTTAATAGCGCGCGGACAATGCGAGAAACGACGTGATAACGTAGTTATCGGTTTAAAAATAGCTATCGATGTCGAAGGCTGGTAGAGAGGCTGAACGGACGGCGTGCACGCACGCGGAGGATATAGACCTACATTTCATACGGTAGCGAAATAATTTACCGTTGCGCACGCGTAATTCAATAAAATTACATGCGCCAGATCGTAATCGGGCGCATAAATTATGGCCGTTATCGCGCACGCCGCCGGGTTGTTAAAATCATCATTTGGGGAGGAGGCCTACTATTAAAGTCATAAATAAAACATGATGATACCCGAGATGATAATTGCCTTCTCGGTTCAATTGGATATCCTCCGCTTTTTGATTGCCGCTCTACATGACGCTGCGAGATTCTCGAGTATTTACCGCGATTTCCGTTTCAATTTCAGGTTTACCTCCCGATTCATATAATTCAATTGCAAAGTTATGACATAAATTGAAATAGAAAGAAAAAGGATCAGATAATTTTACGAATCATGCAAATAATATGATGTAAATTTCATTTCTACCGTTTCCCGTTATCAATTGTAAAGATTAATCATTCACTCGACAAAACTTCTGTTTATAATTTCTAATTTTTACGTTTGCAATTTACGACATACCGTCAAAGAATTTGTTTTAAAATTATACACTGTAATGAAACATAAATTTGGTCAAATGCCATATGTTATTCCTTCGTAAAGTCGGATCTTCGATTCAACGTGTTTAATTTGTAATTTGTGTCACTTTACCTGTGTGCGACGATAATAGCTACCTATCGCGTTATTTTTAGGCGTAACCGACAAGAACGAACTTTATCTACGTAAAGTACTTGATTGAAAAGCTCATCGAGTCCTCGCAAAACTGTATTATCGAGCAATTATCTCATCTCTTATTTACGTGGCACATGTTGTTATATTACCCTATAATCCGCGATTTTATCGCAATTCGAAATATGTACCCTCTCGCACGAGATATCCGTGGCGCTGTGTACAAGTATTACAAGCGTCCCGATACAGGCGAGCACGCCGTAAATTAGGAGAACACCGGAAGAACACGGGGCCGGAAGTGGGTCGTGTTCGCGCAATCGGCCAGGTAGAAACCGGGGGGGGGGGCGGACTTTATGGCCTGTGGGTGGAGAAGCGCTTTGGAAAGATATAGAGTAGAACCGAGATAAAGCAGGAAAACCCAACGCGGTCGGATAACGATAGAGCATAACGCCGGAATTGATTTTATAGCCGCGTGTAAAGGGCGCGGGGAAGAGTGGGACGAGGGAAAAGGGGTTGCGCCGCGTCGTTGCTCCCGTGCCGATCGTAAAATCTGTGTCCTACGGCCTAGTTTTGTCTGGGACCGAGTTTCGGATGCAGCTCGTCTCTCCGCGTATCGATCCGCTGTTGACAACGAGGTTTCCGTTTCCGACTAATCAAAGAACGTTTGAACGCGAGAGAACGTTTCGTAGTGCCAAACTGCGGTAAAACTTAGCGTCAAGTATAAATATATAAATAATATAAATACTGATAGGTTATTTATACACGTCGAGAGAAAATATATAAATTATTTTTCAAGGTACACATTACGATAGCTTTTACGTTATTCAGAAAGGTAAGTTAATAAAACATGAGGTCTGGAAAATGTAGCCTGGGATCAGGAACAAATCGCGGTATTACGCATATATTGAAGATATCTTTCCTTTTTTTGAAAACCGTTCCACGTCGACCTGGCGATCGATAGCTTAGAGCATCTTATCCTATTCGGCATATCGAGAAGAGCGAATGAAATATCTGGGGCGCCAGTCAAACTTATTAACTTAATGATACAATAATCAATAAGATTAGCTGTCGATACATGCGATATCAAGATATCTGTCAATATAACTGTCATTAAGACGATAATGCGTAATGTCGATGATCTTCCCCCCTCGTTCGTTTAGTTTTCTTTTTTTTTAAATGACCGCACCGTTTTATGCAAAAATCAAATTTTTCGCCGACTCCTCGAAAAACGCGCTGAATTTCTCTTTCGCGCGTTATATCTCATACATCATCCCCGGAAAGAGCTCTAAACGTCGCTTTAGAGGTTTTAAAACCTCTGCGAAATCCATGTCCCTCTAAAGGAGCCGTAAAAACCGGCAGTTAAATTCATTCTTACTACCTGCATTACCTTAGAAATAACAATTCGCAAACTGTTATGGAATGCATCGTGAAAGGAATTCACTAATAATTCCGCTGAGTTTATAATATTACATTACAGAAATGAAAATATGACAACTTAATATTTGCTCTAATCTGATATTGTATCTTGTATAAAACGAACACGGCGAAAATCGCACTGAAAAATCAAAAAGGTCACTCTAACGTATCTCTTCCAATTGTAAACGTCGATGAGATGAGATAAAGCCAATCGGCGGTAGGTCAGAGTTCATCGAAATATGATTATCTACCCCGTTTTCGATATCATCGAGAGAATCGCCTATCATTGGCAAGAGCACCAATTATATCGATAAACTGTTCATCCACGCTTCATTCATGGATTTTCGAGCGGAAATCCAATTAAGCTTTTATCAATTATAGAGATTTCACCAATTACAAGTATGAAGTATAATCGTCGAAGTATATCAAAATTTTAATAAAATAAAGGATAAAATAGATCCCATAATTAAGGCATAATGTCTCCGGCCCCTATTGGCTTCTACCCCCTTCCTCCCCGAGAAAAATTAAAGGAAGCCAACCTTTCTTCCGGTGCTCCTCTTTCTTCGCCTCAAACCTCGTCTTATTTGCCGGCGCGCTTTGCAAACTTGCTAACGGCTTGCAAGCGCATAGCTACGCCGCTCTCGTCACTCTAAAACAAATTAAAACTTAGGAGGTCGGAGTGCGCCTTAAACGCGCACGCTACTTCGCCTCGTGTAAACAAAACCGCAGAGAGAGGTTATCGACCCGAACTTGCGAACCCCGGCAACGTCACCCTCGACGCGGCCCTCAAGTTCGCGCGTATAAAATCAAGTACTACTACAGCACTTAAACTAAAAAGTTTATGCGCGCCTGCTGCCTACAGTGTGTGTGTATGAGAGAGAGAAAGAGAGAGAGAGAAGGAGAAAGAGAAAGAAAGGAAGCGCCATACATTCACCAAGTTAGTGCCAAGGCGAAGGCTGACGCGCGTGTACTCGCTGAAAATGAGAAAATTCCTTTCTTTTCATGTCACGGGTGGCGATTTAATACACGCGATTTCGCCAGCGCGTGTATTTGCTCCAAAATTAAGCGCGCCGAATGTGTCTCGTGTGACGCGTTCACCTTTGTCAACTGACGCCTCCATACGGCTTCTTCGTCAAGGTAATTTGAAACCATGGATCCATCACCGTAGCTATGGGGACCGAAGTTGCGGGAAAGTCTCGAAAATCTTTTTTTGGCAATTGCTTATGTCAAATAAGAGAATAAAATACTTACATCAGTAAAAAATAAGTATAAATAATAAATTAAATCTCATGAACCTTTAATTCTATTATTTTTCCATTTTGACAGTCCTTTTCAATATAATTATATTTAATTGTCTCTCTTTCAAAAAAAAAAAGAAAAAAAAATTCTTACAATCTTATTTCTTACCCTCAAAAATTTTCTCTTCCTTTGTCTGTGCAAATGTTTACATCGAGCTCCTAAGTCCCTTGATTTTCTCGAAACCAATGGATTTTAAGTAAGCGAAAATAAATGTAATACACAAAATATGACGCGATTAATAACAAATCAGAGGTAGAAAAGCGGTCAAGCGGAAACTTTAATCTGTCGATGTGGCGCTTCCGACAAAACTTTTCGGCATTCGCGTATATCAACCTAAGAAACTTAGCGAGCACGACGAAACTTAGGGAATAATTACGAGTTCCGAGGGCGCGGCTCCTCTTGCGAGGCGCAGATAAAAGACGCTGCACCATTTCTACACGGTGTCCTTTGAGTTTTCCTCTGACTTTTATTAGTTAAGTTGGTCAACGTCGCGCGCGTGCACGCGAAGTAATATCACTCGCTCGTTCGTTACTTGGGGGGGAAAAAAAAACAATTAATTCTCATCTCTTCTATTTAATACGAACTTTTTCACGGAGCAGGAGGCGCGCCATCCTTTTTACGGGAGACACTGAAAATCGAATGACAGAACGAAAGGAAACGATCCCGCCAAAGGAAAAATTCGTAATCAACAGGATAGAAACCGAACGATCGGTCGTTTCCTTTTCTTCCTTCCGACACATATTGGTATCAATTGGGACACGTGAATCTACATGTAATGGATCTGATCGAACAGTTTCGGCAAAAGCTCTCGCTAACAGCGTATCCTCTCGTGAGATTATACGCGGCGAAAGCGGACGTTGATTAAATCCTCGGAAAAAAAAAGTGGAATTAAAGCTTTTTGCCAGAGGTGCCATTTAATCTACCTGTGCGTTTGGCTGCGCTCGTGCTTCTCGTTGTCCCAACCGATTTCCACAATCCGCAGTCAGGGATCCCAACTGCGTCACAAACCGTCGTTATACCGCAACATCAAACTAAAGTAGAACGACGTTTGGCAAGTCTTGGCCATTAAAACAGATCATGCAGACGTTCAATAGCGATTCTCCGCGACACGGTCCTTTCTCCGTCTCTTTTGTTATTTCGCGATCAATCAATCGGTATAGATTCGGGTAAATACCGCTTTATAGTTTGTGAGATAATTTCTCTTTCAAAGAATACTCGAATCAAATATCCTCCGATTACAATATAGGTCTCCTTCCACATTGGCAAAGTAATGGAAGGTAAATTAAAGTATGAATGCAACATTGAACTTTCCAAATTGAGGGTAAGTTGTAAAAGTACAATTAAATCAAGGGTATATTCGGATCGAATCTTTGCCGAAAATCTTTTGCTTCGTTCAGACTTCGGCACCAACGACTGACATACGTTGGATTACACAAAAAAAAGAAGATAGAAAAAAGAAAAGAGAAATGCGAAAAATGACGTCGAAGTAGCAATCTCTTGGGAAGAATTCAAGGATTGCCCGTCCGACGCGACGTATCGAAGCGTGAATCGACGGAAGTTCCTGAAGAAACGCTCGCACCGATATTCCACGACGTTTCGAGGCAACGGAAAGGAAGGGAAAGTTGCTTTTTCATCCCTCCTTGCGGACACAAATTGGACGTCGCAGTCGGATGACGAGGCGAAATGAATTCTTTCCTTTCCTTTCGTCCTTCGCTTGTGTCTTTTTTTTTTTTTCATGCGGTATCTTAAGAAAACATAGCAACGACGGCAAAAAATCTATCTCGCATGCTCCCATTTCCATAGTCCATTTCGCTACACACGCGCGTTTACTTTTCCACGTATTATTTTACTCGGGCGTGTCGTGAACCTGAAATATGCGAAGCAGAAGCGCGTTCTACAATTCCTTCTTGAACTAAAACGCTAATTATGAGACAAGAAGGTTTCGCGAGCTGTTCGGCGGGAATAAAAGCGCTCTCGACGAGAGAAATATTCAATATTCAAAGCCAATCGTTGAGACGTAATCCCGAGAACACCGGGGAAGAAAAGGCGTGGAAAGAGAAAAGGCACGGAGAACGGAAGGAGGACGCTGCAGCAGCCGACAAAGACGGCGGGATAAGCGTGCACCTTGTAACTACCTACAAATTTCCAGAGGCGGCCAATTTAAATATGCATGAGAGCGAAAAGATGGCAGCCGAGTTCGGGTGTGTGCCGAGGGGGGGGGGGGGCGGGGGGAGGAACGTGAGGACGAGGATGGCTTGTTTCGCGAGCGACCTCGTTAACCTCCCGCGGAAAGCGTGGGTCGCTAGGCTAGAGGAAAGGGTGAGGATGCCGTGAGAGACGTCGTTTGATGGAGGAGGACGACGAGAGTGAATCTCCCGGATTACCGTGCGCGGTAATCAGCTTTCCTCGGTGAGTGCCGTCGGATCTGCATGCCAGAGGGAGCGAGCGAGAGAGAGAGAGAGAGAGAGAGAGAGAGAGAGAGAGAGAAAGAGAGAGATTGTCGAACGCATATCTGCCGAAGAGATTGACGTCAGCGAGCTAGTCCTCCGCGTCCTCGTTTGAGCCGGGGAGCCGTGCACGCGAATCGATATGATCGGATCGGCAAACAAACGAGTTGCTTATCCGTCGTAGTGAGGTCCCTCGTTTCTTAAATATGCGCCGGATATACGCCGCTGGACCCGGGGCACACGAGGGCAGACGTTCTCGCAAATGGGATACGAACGCTTCGCACGGGTGATCGCTCGGTCAAAGGCGTTTGGCGTCTTGATTCTCGATGTCTCGATTCGAGACGGAGAGCGGCAGAATGAGATTCATATGTACGAGGTATCCTCTTTTACCGTGACTACTCTGGATGTCTATGTTTTTTTTTTTTCTGATACAAAAAGAAAACATGTCGGAGAATCAAATCGCTTCTCTCGAAGAAACGGATTTTATGATTGACGAAAATTTCCCTCGAGATCAGACCTGCCGAGATTTCAAGGCAAAATCTCATTTTTTTTTTCCTATTTTTTTATTCATAACAGATGAATATCCGTAGATGATACCCAATTTTCTTACAAATTACAATTGAATTATATGTACAAGTTAGATATACAAATAGAAGATACAAGATTAGATATCAATGCAAAAAGATTCGTGATTAAATCGGTAACATCTGTGTTAGTTTGGGAGGAAACAATAAATAATCTGCGTCAAAGCCGCGTAAGTAAATGACGTGGCAAAAGGTTGACTAAACTCACAGCGCACACAATGAGGGACAGTGAACTCCCGAATATACAGCCTCTGATCGCGTAATGATATCATACATTACACTGATGTCGTTCACGACTGATTTGAAAATCATGAGGGGCAACAGTATCGAGCGTCACGAGACTATTATCATTGTGGTTGCTCGTGGTTAATAATAGCGTATGCGTATGTGTGCGCGTGTGTGGCGCATCACGGTGACGCTGACTAAACGGTCTTTCATTCCTACATATTAAAATATTTCGTCGCCGCAGACACTCGTCGTATATCGCGTTTGCGTCACATTGAACGAGTCCAAGATCGTAAACCGCTATAATTCGCGCGAATTTCCTCGTTTTCTAATCGACAGCGCGATGAAAAGTGCATACAAGCGAAACGTAATGCGACGTCGAATGTTCATGTTCCGTTTATGCGAGGGGAGCATCTCTGTTTCTCTTAATTTAATCGGATGCAGATGCGGAACATTGATTAACAGGTGGCATCACGTTGCCGCTTCCCTCTGCAAGTTAACGACTCCGAATTGTCGCACGGACCTTCCGTCTGCTTCTTATGCGCGATAAATATTCTCGGGATTATACGCACGTGTGCAAAGGATCGACGAGATCGTTGCATCGTGACAGGCTACAAAAAAAAATTATCATTGTTTCCCCCGTCTTTTGTCGACGCGTAATTTCAGCCCCGTCCGAATAAATTGAAAATTTTCAGCCGTGCAGTAACAATCGAGGAGATTCCGACGGATTAATTCGTTCCATAGAAAGCAGAAAGCGTACCTGCAAAAACGAACCGATCAAAATACATAACGCAATGTAGAAAGTGTAACCAAAATGTAATTAGCGTTATTACGTTTCTGAGGAGAATTAAGTCGTTTCATGGAAGTGAAAAATTCACCAATTTGAGATGATGCATCCTTTGTAATTTTAGAACAAGACCGTGGAGTAGTAGTGAAAGAAGTACATAATCCACACCCTAACTACACGCTAACAATCTTGCTTTTATGAAAGTGAAAAAAATTTGAGATGACGTATCTTTTATAATTTCAGAATAAGACTCCATAGTATAGTGAACGCCCATTAACGCCTTCTTTTCTACGTAAAAGTTTTTTTCATATTTTTGATAAATCTAGATAACGTTCACAGATAAGCGCAATTTATTATCTTTAACATAAGATGCGATTATCCAACAAGGAAAAAAAATAAGTTATGGAAAGCACGAGGAAAAGCTAGTTGCAATATCGTCGCCTTGACGATTAGTAGAAGGAAGGAGCGATCAGCTGATGACGTAAGATGACGCCGTGCCGAGCCCAACGGGGGGAGCCCTGCAGCCGCACAGATCACAGATGCGCGAAAAAAGGCAATCATAACTTTCAATTATTCTTAAGCTACGCTTGGTCCCTTCATCACGCTGATAACATCGTTCTCTACTCTCGAGTCCGCTGCGTTCTCGTTCCCAACTGTCGTTGCCTTCTCTCATTTCCACTATCTGTGAATATCTCGCTGAGTGTGTACACAACGGAGGCAGCAGCCGATTTTTCATCCACGGACATTTTTTCCGCGTGCTGCGCCCGTGCGTTTATTTACGTTTATTACGAACGTGACTAAGACTCTCTGAAAAGAAAATACTTGAAAACGGCGAAGAGTTTCTCAGATTCAAGGTGCAATTTCGAACTCGTACTCCTATACTAAAAAAAAAATTCAAGTAAATATATTTATTTTAGTATTATTTCCTTAATTTAAATAAATATTTCGTAAGTTTATAAAGAAATTTGTACTTTCTACATTTATTTAAATATAGGAAATGATAATAAAGCAAATATATTTACTGATGAAAAATGTTTTCTTCAGTATAATCGTAAATATTAGAAGAAATAAGATACTTGAGCTTTGATAATTAAAAATTATGGCTAAAGTAGAGTAAAAATTAAAATTACACACGAGAAAGAAAATATATACAAAAAAACTTGAAATTGTTGTACATTTCTTCTTTTCATGCACAGATTCGTATTTTCAGAATTTTTATATTTTGTCAAAAAGAGAAAAGAACCGCGTATGTTAGCGACATGGGCGCAAAAATCTCATTAAAAAGATATTTATCTCTCATATATGAGAAGATTCGCGCAGGATAATCAAGTTTTTCTACTTTCGCTCTAATAAGATTTTCTGTGAAAAACACAGCGCGCGCAACAGCAACTACATAATTGAGACTGTATATAGAGCAAGTCATGGAATGTGCGCAGCAGGCTGCAACTTTCTTCGATAGTCTCCGATATGCGAGGTCGATAGAATCGTTTGCAACATTTTCGATAAAGGGACTGCACATTCACAGAATCCTGGCGTTGATCCGTGAAAGAGATTGCTAAAACTGACGTTTAATCGACGATGTTGGAGTTTCGTCTGTTATTCCTGTATCAACCGCGCGAGACAACGATAGGCGTTGCCACTTTTAAAGCTGTGTGGTATATAACGCGTATTTCACGACCTTGCAACGCAATTAAGTGAAATTTTCTTTTGCGCGTTCCGTTAAAAATTACTCTCGCGTGCATAAGCGTGTAAACGTGTCGGACGCGGTTACGGTCTAATTGTATGCTTTAAATAGGTTTTCTCACATAAAGGGGGACATACAATAAAAAGTGAAAATAACGGAAGTGTAAACTCGTGTGATATATGCGTCAAATACAATGCAGATGAATTTCATGATGCTGTATGAAAATTACATTATGTTTTTGCTCAGGAAGCAACAGCCGCTCGGGCAGCATTGAAAGATGTAATTCGAGCAAATTCATAGATTTTGCATTTTCATCGACGACGCAACGATTGCGAAACAAATGGGACATGTATAACCGATAACACGGCGATACAATCGAAATTTTAGCGCACACACGCTTTGCGCTAGAATCGAATTGTAATTTCCTCTTTGTGTGTGAACGAAATTCTAGTTCTACGAGAACGGCAGCGGTTGAATTTCTATTCGCAAAGGACTATTTGTATCGCTCCTCCCAGAGGGGGGGGGGGATGCAATTAAATATATAACTTTGTGAACAAAGTAAACGCGATGGCGAAAATCAAGTTATCCTTACAAAATCGCATTAATATTCATTAGCCTTGATGCATTGTGTACAGCAAGCGGAAGAGAACCTAACCCGTCTAAAACGAATTTTTAAAGCCATCAATTTTAACGTTATAATATTCCATGACCCTAACTCTCGCCTTTTATTCTCTTACGCTCTGTTTATAATATATTTTATAAATCAATTTACCCACAAGCGAATACAAATTCTGCGATAAACATATAATTCTCACGTTGAGCTGCACACGCGTAAGCGTGTGGCAAGAAGGAACAGTCGGTTCTACATTGAGATGCGCCCCGCCATTTTTCTTGCACGCGTCTCATTTGCGCTTTGTTGCGCCGGGGATGTCTTACGGGAGATCTCTTAGATCTCGCGTGAAACCGGGTGGCGGGGTTTTCGCCTTACAAGCGCTCCGTCGGGCGGGCGAACGAGAGAAAGACGTACGCTTTCATCCGCGACGAGGATTTATTGGCTTGAAAGAATCGACCCTTTTGATGCATCTCACCGTGCACTCGCGAGCTCCTTTCACGGAATAATATCCCCGTCGCGCATAGCTAACCGACCTGCGCGTATCAGAATCTTGGAGCGCCGCATTCCCCGCTAATTCAGACAGGCGCATAAATCCCGTTACTAGAAGATCTCCGAAGAAAGTGCACAACACGCCGCGTTTTGCGCAATATTCGCCGAGTATCATAATTAATTATTCGCGACGTTTAACCCTCCTCCCCCCCCCCCCCATCAAATGACGCTCGCGTGATTTCACGTGCGATAATTCAACGTGATTTTGAATACTTTTGCTACTTGAATTTTGCAACCACAATGTATTTTTAATCCAAAAATAAATTATAAATTGTTTGACGGGACGATTAATGATAATTAATTTATGTCGAGTGTAACAAAACACGCGCGTACACGTAATCTTTAATTCATACGGATTTATTTGTAATTTCAAAGCGTTCTGTTCGCGCATTAATCATCAAAAAAATAAAGTTACGGAAGCTTTTAAATAATGCAGAGGAGCTCTGCTCTCTCTCTCTCTCTCTGAAACAATTTTAAAAATATTTTATTTAAAATGCTTTTATAAATAGGCGGGAGGTCTCCTACTTCCTCCTCGCTTCTTTCTGTATATTGGTGTGTTTACGGAAAGATCACGAAATCGCGTGCAGCATTCGCGAGTCGCGTGATCCGTCGATTAAAAGACGATTCCCGACGTGCATATAAGTCCTGACCTTTGACTAACCATTAAAGGAAGCGTTTAAGTGAGAGTCATAACTAGACGTTATTTCAACCCACGAGGATGCAAATCGATAGGAATGTTTATCACGATTTCGCCAGTGTTACATGCCGACAGCTGTAATCACTATATAGACTTCCGATTCCGCATAGCAGTAATAATTGAAGGGTCTCCTACGAAGACTAAACAAGCCTATTCTTTTTATACCTAGGTTATTGCGTCAGATCATTCTCCATCACAGTCACATCTCAATTTTGTCTCAGCAAGAATAAAATAAAAAACAGAAAACAAATATAAAAATTTTGCAAAAACGAAACAAGTCCCAGAATGTTTTCTATTTCTTTAAATAGGCCCCCAAAATATTAGTTACAATCTAAAACTTCTTATATCTTTATATATTTGAAGGTAAATACCGTTCATATTCATAAAAAATGAGTTTAAAAATGGGAAAACCTTTTTGTTTACTGAAAAATGAACTACCAATTTAAACAATCTTCCTTGATTTAAACATATAATATTTAAACCGTGAAAATTATTCACTGTGGAAAAATTTATGTAATTTATAATCCTTTTAATTTATAATCCTTTACTGAATTATTACAATATGTGAACAATGATGTCAGATTCTGAAAGTCTTAATTCAAAGAGAAAAGTTTTAATTTTAACATAATTAACTTTGTGTCAGAAGAGAACATTTCTTATTCATTCTCAGTGTCTAATTTTTCAATATCATTTAATCACGTTAATCAATTTTAATCACGTTCAGGTCTACTATCGTATTCATCTTAAACCGTTTATTAATTAAGACGTTACACTTCGACATATTTCAAATATTTGATCACATTGCGAAAATCTCGAATATTACACTTTGAAGTAACGCAATATCCTTACAAAAGTACGATTTAGTTTTATGAGATATTCTTCGGTTATAGTAAATGTGCGGAAACTCAAAAAAAAAAATGGAAAAAATCGCATTATTCCTGATTTTAAAGTCGGATGAAGCTTCCACGCTTGAAATGAAATTGTAGAAGTGAGTTCTGAGAAATGTGAAAAGCCACACTGCGGTCTTTTTTTCAATTATATGTATGCTCTGCTTCCTCAGAAATTGCTAGGAAATTGTTATAATATAAAGTCAACGTTTCATATATAATGACCTAATAAAAAACCGTTTCTCAACCTGTCTGCCCGCGCAAGACAAAAAGGAGGAAAGGGTCTCTATGGATTGCCCGTACGCATTTTATAATATTCATAACGGAAAATATCCGCTTGAGGATATTTGCATGCGCTTAAATACGCAAATGTGATCTAAATCAGCTTTTCGCCGGGCTTTGACGTTTATACCGAGCGATTTTTCCACGCGTGCTGTAACGGATGAATAAAGCGACACGAAAGGTCGGAATGAAAATTAATAATGTCGCGAACCAACGTGACGCTATATACTGCGAACGCAAATCCGACGACTGAATGTCTCGCACATCCGCGCCGCCATTTACGCAAATGCGTACGCACGAAATGCCATTATGCATTCGGCGATAACGCGTGTCACTCGCAACCGGCAGCACATTACTAATGTTGACTCTGTACATGAAAAACATAATATACAGTGCGGTACGCCTTTAAATAGATTTTCAAGTTATGCAAATATCTGGCGGTCTTCTTATTCACCTTCGAGAAAATAACCGAGTTTCTATAGATGGAAACGGCTTCTCGATGGAATCCCCGATGCTAATTGAAAATATAACGAATCGATTCGCGGAGAGCGGGGTCCTTCCTTGTATTTACATATCGGCGTTAGCCTTTCCAATTCGCTCTATGACATTTTCCCTTCAATTCCCAGTTAGAAGGTAACTCAAGATGAAGTATTAAAACTGTCGTCAATTATAAGTACGGTGGCATCAAAGGCATTCGAGAGAGGCATTAAACTTAATTAGAAACGCTCAGCGATGCGGCGGACTTGGGCGGAGTGCCTGTGATGTTGCGCCGAAAGAAAGCGAAAAAAAAAAAAAGAGTAGCGAGACGTTGCGTGCTCGATTTATAATGTGACGCTAAACGACGGCGTGTTTGTGGCACGAGCGCAACAAACTGGATAAGCACGGTCGACCGCGTATGTACGTATCGAAAATAATTCAATCGGTCGGCTACGTGACGAATGATGAAAGCGTAATGCGTGTAATTAGCAAATACATCGCGTAAGTATCGGTCGTTGTAACCCGCTCGTCGGCGCGCAGTCCGAACGGACGCGTCGACAAATAATTCCGTCCCTCCCCCGCGTCCTCCGTCTCTCTCCCCGTTCCCCCTGAACCCTCTCCCTCCCGACCCTTGCCGCGAGTCACACAAAAGCGCGCGATTGCGCGCCGGGAGCGCAATCCGTCTAATTATAATTCGCAATTATGCGGCGCGCTTGACTGAATTTGGAATCTCCGCCACGCCCTGCAACGTTCGACGGGGAGAGAAGGAGAGAGAGAGAGAGATTGAAGTTTATTTAGCTTTCTCAGCTATTATGTTTTACATAGATTTATATACATGCTTCTTTAACATTCCGTTTAAATACATCAATTCTTTCACAACTTCTAATTTCTGCTGGCAAGGTATTGTATAATTTTACGCCCTCGTAACACACGCTTTTTTGCGCACTTTTAGTTCTAACGAATTTTATTGCGATAGTCCCTTCCTGTCTTGTTTTTCTTCCATTTTCATTACTAACTTCTAATCTATCCCTTAAGTAATTTGGCGCCAAGTTATGTAAAATCTTAAATATAAATATACATACATTATAGTGTAGTCTCTGTTTTATAGACATAAATTATAACGCTTGTAACATATGTTCTATTTTGGTGTATCTATTACATTGTAATATTACTCGCATAGCCCGAGTCTGTGCTACTTGTAATTTATTCAATTGCGTTTCTCCCATATCTACCAGTAGAGACCAGGAGAGACCGGGAGAGACGAGGAGAGATGGGAAGAGACCAGGAGAGACGGGGAGAGACCGGGAGAGACGGGGAGAGACCGGGAGAGACCGGGAGAGATGGGGAAAGACCAGGGGAGACGAGGAGAGACCGGGAGAGACGAGGAGAGACCGGGAGAGACGAGGAGAGACCGGGAGAGACGGGGAGAGACCGGGAGAGACGGGGAGAGACCGGGAGAGACGGGTAGAGACCGGGAGAGACGGGTAGAGACCGGGAGAGACCGGGAGAGATGGGGAGAGACCAGGGGAGACGAGGAGAGACCGGGAGAGACGAGGAGAGACCGGGAGAGACGGGGAGAGACGGGGAGAGACCGGGAGAGACGGGTAGAGACCGGGAGAGACGGGTAGAGATCGGGAGAGACCGGGAGAAACCGGGAGAGACGGGTAGAGACTGGGAGAGACCGGGAGAGACGGGTAGAGACCGGGAGAGGCTGGGAGAGACGGAGAGAGACACGGAGACACGGGTAAAAACCGGGAGAGAGAGAGGAGCTCTCATCGCCCGTAACGTAAGGCGCGTTAAATTAAGTTTACGCGTTTCATCGCTCGGCGATATAGCATAGGTAAGTATATCGTGAAAGTACGTCGTTACGGGAAGCCGAAAATTCCTCTACTTTCAACGGGAGGGAGAATTTCATTCACCCAGAGTTAAATTTAATCCGCTATAAACTATTGTAGTGATGATGGGATTTACATTGTAATTACATCCTAGCTTGGTGGCGCTTGCATCCTCTGGGAAGGAATTTCGGGTGCGTCGCTTACTTTGCAGCGTTATTATTATATCACGGTATATTAATGCTGTGCGATAAGTAGGAGGAAAGTAACGCGAGTCGTGAAATTTAAATATTCAGAGTCTGACGTTCGCATATAACAATTAAGTAATTTAAAAAAGATGATGTATTATATAATATAGAGTTTCTCGTAGTAAATCAATTATGATTTATATCAGGAAACAGTTTTAAAAGAGTTGAATTTTCAGCCAACAAAGAAGAATTTCTCTTAATTCATTTTCAAACATACAATATGTATAAAAAGCTTTAGGTTACAATTAATATTTTAATTAATTCCCCCTTAAATAAAAATAGATAAAAATCAGTTCGTCTGAAGTACACTGAGAGAAAAGTGTCTAGTATTTGCAACTATAATTGCATAGTAAAATAATTATAGTTGCAAATATCGTTTTTATAGTTATTATTGCTATAATGTTAGTGTAAATAACCATATATGTATAGCTGCGCCAAACAGGGTAAAAATTTTACTATAAACTAAAAAGTTTACTATAAATTATAATAATTTCTACCATATATATTCTACCATACATAAATCACAATTATGACACGTTTAACCATACATATGGTTGTATGAACGAATGCTATAGCTATTGTAACAATAATATAGTTAAGTTAACTATAATTTATATTGTTAATTTAACTATAAAAATATTGTTACGGCCAAAAATAACTATAAATTATGGTTAATGCAACTACTTTTTTCTCTCAGTGTATATCGATGATCTGTCGATAGAACTATTTCATAAAAATAACACAACAAAATGATCTGTCGCTTACACCTCTTCTCACATTAAAATCGACAAACTCGCCGGATTAATTCGCCGTTGCACTCTAATTCGACTGCTCTTCCTCGCATTCTAACGTGGAAAAGCGGCACGTTTGATGTGGATTCCGTTCAGAAAGTCAGCCGTGTGAAAACCAACAGCGCGCGGGTCGACGTACGCGCTCGTCAGAAGCTCGTCGCGTGCAGCATCGCAAAATATCGCGCCGGCAAAACTGCCTGCGTTTCCGCGCCCGCTTTTATCCCCGTTTCCCCGTACGAGTATTTTTGTCGTCGATCACACCGCCGGGAGAAATATTTCCGGGAAGCGGAAGTGCACCAATATACGCAGTAGAAGCGTAATCTCTCTCTCTTCGGCACGGGCTTTCCGGGCGTTTCCCGCGGCGCCTGAAGGAAATTTTGATGCAGAGTTCGTGAGGATATCCATAAAAAACGTTGCCGCTCACAGAGATGTACGTGTGTGCGTTTATCGACGAGCACCAATGCAGCGCCACGAAACGTTACCGTAAATCGTGTTCCAAGTTGTGGAACAGTTTTTGCATGATAAAATGTAGTTCATGTTAATTCTAGATTCATATATAAGAATTGTAAATAATTTTTTTTTCGGCGGTTTCGTAGAATTTTGAAAAAAAAAGAGATCTTTTTACAACCGAAGAATTATTCATGCAAATCTCTCTATTCGTTTTCTTTTTGTGATATTATCTTTCAAAATATCGCAACATCGCAAATTTGAAACAAGAACGTTCCGATGATTTCACGCTCGGTAACGTTCGATTTCGCTCTCGTTGCGGTATGCGATGCGTCTCCGTTCCGCAAATTCGCACAATTAAACGGATCGCAGAACCCTCGAAATTCGCGTCGGTTATTCGCGCTTTTTTCCTCCCCCGCCGCCGTCACGCCGGCTGCTGGACTCGCCCGCTCGCCGCGGTTCCCAATTGTTCTCCGGAGAACAATTAATGCGCCGCGCTGCCGTAGAATCGTTAACGCGATTACCAAAGCGACCGTGCCGCGCGAAGCGCAGGTAAATTTCGGAATGCACGTGTATTAGTAGAGTCACCAGTCATCAGCGCGTAATCAATTTCTCCAACAATGGCCGAAACATAATTAATAGCTGGAAATTTCAAGAGAATTCGCCTCCTCGCAAAACTATTGTCTCCGTCTCCTTCTTAACGTCAACGGCACCAACTGACGCGACGTATTGTCATTCACAACACGTCCTTGTGCGAGTGTAATTAACCGTCTAATCACGAGTTTATGGCATCCTCCACCACCGTGTTCGCGATCGCGAAACTTTTCGCCTCGCTCCAATATCCCGATCGATTATATAAATGGCATTCATTATTGCTCTACATCAACAAGTGACAATAATGTTTATTTAAATTACAAACGTGCCCCGCAGCTGTGGTAACAAACATCAGTTATATCATTCACGTTAATTGTGCAATTATGCAGAATATACATATAGAAGTGTTTTTACATCTGGGAAAAATCTCTTTTTCTCGCTTTCTCTCCATCGAAAGCGACAGCTTATTAGAGTTTAAGGGTGATCTCAAGATCACGTGGATTAATTCGCAAACGCATCTGCGCAGGCGGCGTCTGAAATTCTTTCTGGAATATCGCGAATTTGCGGGACGCGGAGGCGCACGATCCGTTGCGGCATACCGCCTTGAATAACAGTAAACGCATGACGTTCGATGAATACAAATCGAATGAGCTATCGCGACGTGGCGTTGCACCTCTCCGAGACGTCTCTCCTCCTTTCCACGCTGCTGCGCGCACGTATCTTCCACGAGCGGACTTTAAAATTGATAAAATACGACGTTAAGCGTATACATGGCTGTCGTCGCATGTTTGCTCCGTGTCACCCTGCGCATGTAAGCTACATCGTACGCGATGTGAATTGTACGGCGGTACAACCTTCTTGCGTAACATCCTTGCGAGATGACATTACTCGGCTGCGTTAACGGGAAGAAAGGTGGGGAATTGATTTCGAAATAAATTTCTGAATATTGACCACGCGGATCAATAAATGCGAGGCGTACTACGAAAAGCCCCCGTCTTGCAGAAAGATTTCTTCTTTAAGTAATTTCGCTGCAAGAAAACACGTTTACTATGTTTTAATCCTGCCTTCCATTTTAAATAACTCGTTATTACTTTGTTAACTGTTTTGGACAGTTATCAGTACCTATTTCGAGCTAGACAAAAATTTAAATGTTCGACCTTCGATCGCGTAATACGTAATCAAACTTTGAACGATGTGCACATCTTATTCGAAGCTTAGAATTTAACATGATAACATCTTCGAAAATGGAAACGATAGGGAAAAATAGAACGCATATATATATATATATTTCACGATTTATTCTTTTTATATACTTTCGGTATCGATGTCTCTCGGATTAACTTGATAAAAAAAAAAACTTAAGTCGCGCCAATCCGAGGATCGGAAACATATTTTTAACCCAAAATCCCCGACCGACGAAGGAGGCAAATGCCGTGGAATCGTATCACGGGCGCGTAGTAGACGCAAAGTAGACAAAGTAGACTGTAAATCCTCGCTACGGTAAACGGCGAAAGAGTCACTACACGCCGCGAAATGTGATTACGCGACGATAAAATGTTTTGCATCGCGACGCGCGTGAGAATATGTAGCCGACGACGTCGTGTACAACACGGCGCGGGGACGTCGCGGAAGTTTGCCTCGCGTGGAAGTTTTGAGACCTCAAGATGGAGGAACACAAGCGACGCGACGAAACGTGCTCGTCGCGAGAAAATACAGCGCGGAGGAAAGAATAGAGAAATAAAATGTGTATGTGTGTGTGTGTGTGTATGTATCCGCATATATAGAATTAGCCGTAAACGGATACGCGATATGAGATATCGAATGACGTAAATCAACTCGCCGTGATCGACGACTGGTTGACCCGCGGGTGAAAGGTGTTCTTCCGAGCTTCGTCCGTGGGGACGCGATTAAGTCTTTCTCCTTCTCTCTCTCTCTCTCTCTCTCCCTCTATTAGCGTCGCAGCTCGCCGATAATAATAGTTATAAATATATAATATAACGACAGATTCCCTCTTTCTACGGTCGCTTCTTTCGAGCGTCCTCTTACGCGCGTCCTTCACGGACATTTGCGAACGAATGGAAATCATCGCGCCTTGCTAGCAACTGCAAATCCAGGATCGAATTTCACGGCGTTGCTTCCAGCGACTTCCATTCTCGTGACGCCTCGTGTGTATGTGTGTGTGTGTGTGTGTGTATCGTATGTATATCGCGAGGGACGTTGATAATAACTAAACGCGCGCCCGTCCGACGTTTATTGCGATTTTACAATTGTACAATTATCTGCACGTGCACGCCGAGAATACACTTTACTGTCCGAGGTGTTACATAAAGAAAGCGTCGGCTGCTTCTTCCTTTCCCCCCCCCCTCTCTCCCCTCATCACCGCGGCCTTTCCATTACCGCCGAGGCTTCCACATATTACATAAACGGTGTATTACGGAAAACTCGCGCCGACATTGTTTAATCGTTTCTGCCGGACGACACTTTTACGACGGCGTTTAAACGCCGACGTTTATAAACGCGTTAAAATATAATAAACGCTCTTTTCGCAGATTCCATCGCGCGGCCGCTCGCGGGCGTGTTATTAACGCGCCGCAAAATGCCGCCGCGAAAATCTCATTACGCGACGTGATTGTCCCGTTATGAAAACGCCCGATCATGGCTACTTTTACGTTCAATAAATCTGCGAGGCGCGAGACATGACGGATCACGCGAATCGAATGTCGCCCGAGGAGAGAAAAACGAACTGCGGGCGCGATCACTTGACTGTCGCCTACTTCGACGCACGTGTTAAATCTTAGCCGCGCGAGACACGCGTGTCCCCTCGTCCGTCATTATCGTCACGCCGTACAAACTTTTTTTTGCTCGAAAACAACCCCCTGATACGCGGGGCGGCCTCATTTCGCCATGCTGACAGCGAACGGGCTGAATCGTCCGTAATTACGCGCGCGCCCGGTCTTTTTCGACAGGCGGAAAATACAATTTTCCCTCCGCACCGAATGCTAATTGGAAGCCGGAAATGAAATTCTTCGCGGGATTCGCCCGATGCGCTTAATTGCGCCAATTCGCGATGAAGCGAGCGAGTGAGAAAGAGAGAGAGAGAGAGAGAGAGAGAGAGAGAGAGAGAGAAATGTAGGCGAACAGAGGTGGACACAAGTGGACAGAGGAGGTGAGTCCGTGGCATGGAAAATTGGGTTACAGCGGTTTCGATCCGATTTGCTCCCGTGTGTGCGAGCGCTTATTATCCAACATTATCCCGGTCGATCTGCACTTGTAACTGTATCTGTACTTGCACCCGTCGCGTTAGTATTCACCGCACGCGGTAACAATGACAGATCGCGCAGCCGATTGCCTTCCGCGGCTGCGAAGGTTCTGCAATTTATGTAGAGCGCCGCGCACCATCATCATTGCCCGAAACGAGATTTCGATTGTTAACTGTCGAAAGGCACGACTGGTGCGACTAGTCGCATACTTTAGCAGTAATAGGAAAAGTAACGGAGCAGTAGCGTTTACCTCGTACTTAAGCGAATTATCAAGCGTTCAAGCGAGTTTTCTAGAAATGAAAAAAAGAAAGTCACTTAACATATTATAAGATACTATTAGATCGAAATCTCAAATAAATCAATAAATTAAGTATAAAAGTTGCAAATACAAAAAAGAATTTATGACATTATAAAAGGAAAAAAAATGTATGTAAGTTTGCAAACGACACACAGATTTTACATATCGCGAAAGTAAATTGGCAGGAACGTTCAACAGTCAATTTGGCTTGATCGCCAAGCGATGCCGAAGCGTGATTATCGATTCGACGGGTACCACCTGTACACGCGCGGATGGCAGCGAATTGTACTTTCGCAGTTACGGGCGTACAAATTGCGGCATGCCGTATCAGTCACCGCCGATAAGCCAGCCGTTGCTGCGCGGCCGATTAGCATAATTTCAGAAATGCCGGGAGTCATCCTGGCGCACGTGATGCGTCTGTTTCCGACCGATATATGCCGAAAAGCGAAAGCGCACGCTGCACCTGCATATCCGCGTTATGCACCTCAACACGCGCCATAATGCGCGAATTATTCCCGCGAATGCGGGGAATTCCGCTCGGTTAGATGTATTGTCGTTCCTCCGACGGAATTATTCCGATCCTATTTCGCTCGCTGGGAGATTATCGAAACTAATTGGAAATAAAATTTTATGCTCCGTACGCTTTCAACCAGCTATTAGATCCCTTTAATTACATTTTAACTACCTATAATTATAACTCAATTTAATCATTGTCAATGTTTCATCAAAGTCTTAACAGTAAATAATTTTACGAATTCTTATTAAAAATAATACTCTCGTTCCTAGTTTCACACACTTAATATCTGTATTTGATCAAATGTTATGGGTATTTCATTTCTATAGCTATAAAGTAAATTATGATGGCCATACGGAGAAGATGGTCAATGGTTACAATTTCTCCAATAATTGCTAAATAATGTGTTTTGTACTTATTTTCAAAGATAATCAATGTTTACCGTGCGTAGTTTATGTGCGTATACTTTTCAAAATAACAGTATTGTAGATATTATATCATGTTTTTACTTTTGACTGCCTGCAAAGTTTTTCGCGCGTTCATTAAAAATTGCCACAATGTCGAATAAATTACAATTGAGCAAAATCACAATTAACGTTAGACATGTAACAAAGGTATGTAAATTATAATGTGTAAATATATCTTTTATTTCTTTGTCTATTCTTTAATAAATACTATGACTATCTTTCTCTCACAGTTTAGTAAAATGGCCCATGACTTCTCAGAGTATTTATGTACATATGTTATAAAAAAGACAAAAATTAAGTTGCACGCCTAATATTTTAAATTTAATATGTTTTTTCAGTACTGGCAATGAGGTAAATAGATGCTCAACTTATATAAATATTTAATATTAAAAATGTTTAAAAATATAATTACATGTGATAATATGTGGCATTAAAACTAAATATATAAAATCATAAGCTTTTTTTATAATTTTATAAATGTCAAGTATGTAAAATACATATGGCCAATCCGTCCTATGATACTATGCCCATCTTCTCTCTAATAGTTATGAAAGATGGCCAATGTTTATGTTTCAATATTTTGATAATATAAAATTTTTATTAAATATTGTCTCTTTGATATCGATAGCGTTACATGCTTTGAAGTTCAATAAGTCATTTTCTCATGAAGCTTCAATAAAGTCATTTTCCAAACGTTACTCAAACAACAATAAGAATAAAAGTATGGTTTCTATTTTAAAAACTATGGCCATCATACCCGTGTTTTACCCTAATAGATCCTATTAATGACGCAATTAAGATTAATGTTTCCCGGAAAAGCTTCCGATATTGCTCGTTAACGTTAATTACTACGACAGTTTCGCTCGTTGTCAGTAATTAATTTAATCGCACCGTTTCAACTTGAGGGGTAAGTACACGATGCGATATTAACGTATCCTAACTAAGCTACAAATCGAGCGAGGTACGGGTAATAACACTGTATACATCTATAAGTAGATTTGCTGAAGAAGACGTTGCTCAATGCCTCCCGCTCGTTCGTCCGCTCGTGAAAGCGAGACGACACACGTGCGCCGTCGCCATGGTATTACGTCGTTTGACGTAATTAGCAACCTGTCATTAATTCCCCGACGTGCTAGTGCGTCCTACGGGAGGAAACTGCCGTGCCTACGGAAACGATATGACCTTTATCGCGCGGACATTTTGCGCCCACGCACGGCGAGGAACAAGTGCATAAGTTAACACGATACGCGGTCGGTCGGACGGTGATTTCGCGTTATTCATTCGGAAGCGCGAACAAAAGTGGAACTTCGTGGAGAAAGAAAGAGGAGAGGAACGCGTTAGGGGGGCCCCCACGCGAATGCGCGCGATCTAATTGGATTTATCGCCTCCCGCAGTTGATCTCGTTCCGACAGAGAGAGATACGTATTAGCACAGAATTCGCGGAGGTAAGTGCTTGTCATGTAACGGTGAAATATCGTCCGAAACGGCCTTTAGCTCGGCAATAATCGGCCGAGTGTACTGTAAGAAAGTACCGGGCCGGCCTGACGTTGATTTATCGCCGGTTAACCGGCCTGTATATGCTCGGGGTCCAATATTTTTTTCACGTTCGGACGTCTAAGGCTCCCCCGCGGGCGCGTCTTCGCTTCCTAATGCGGCCAACCGAATCCTGACCCCTGTACGTGTATACATCGTCGATAGATCTGACGTAATAACGTTGATCGCGAGCGCACGATAAATGCAACGGCGAATAAACACTCACGCGACAGAGTTAAACGCGCGTACGCGATAACATTTACGTAACCCCGTTTCTTCCCGGCGTCTTCTTCTCAGCCTTCGTACTCGGTGTGCATTCTCTTTCTTTCTCTCTCTGTGACATATGTCGCGCTTGTCATATCTCATTTCACGATTCGCCGACGAATGGCGTGCTTTTTACGCTATTCTCCTTACGCAGCGTAGCTTGGGGAGAATTTGGACGCGCGGCACATCTCGGGGTCTGCGTAATCTCGTCGCACGTTTAACGCAATTTAACGAGTCCGACTGTTTAAATTCGGAATATTATTTGCGAATATATGAAGATGAAAAAGCGGAGGCGGCTACGTTTACGGCGGAAAATTTACGGGACGTGCGAGGATATGTACTTCTGTGCATCGTGTGTGTGCCATTGTTGTTTATATACCTCGAAGAGAGGGAAAAAAAAATATCGCCCCGCGCGATATTTCACTCCTCTCCGAACCTCGCGACATCGCGTCTCGGAATCAAATTCGTAAATATGCAACTGGAACGGCGGCGGTGACTGGCGACATCCAACTCCGCCTCTCTCTCTTGCCCTGCGCGCTTATTGGCCTCCACTCGAATTTTCCCGGATGCCGTGTGAATTCGCCCTCGTCTCCTTTTATTTGCGCACACATTCGCCGCAATCTCCCGAGCGTTTGCGACGTCGCGTCGTTTCTGCCGCGCGCGTGCGAGAGAAATATTCCCCGCTGAGTTCCCGGCCGCGCCGATCGGAAATTATTTCGTCGCGCTGCCGCATTCACATTGCGCCCACGTTTCGCTAGCCGACGAAATAATCGACGAACGAGAGGGGTTCGCCATGAAATGTCGCTCTTTCTCGCGACAAAAACAGCGAAAATCATTAATAGTCGCTATCACGCTGCCGTGTCGAGCTAAAGCTCTCTAATCAGCTTAATTCGAACCGAGTTAGTTACTTCGACGAAGTCTGTAATCAGCGCCTTCATCGGCGACCGTCATTAACCACACACACACACACGCACACATACATAGGCATCACCCTCAAGAGTCTCCAAAAGTAATAATTGCAGCATTCCGCGAGGATTAAATATGCAAAGGCTACGATGCGGATTTTGTGTATACCAAGAGCGATTCCGCGATATCTTGGCGAGAAACTCCCGGAGAGACGGGAAAATATTATTTTATCGAGATGAATAAACACGGGTAAACGCTCGCTCAAAGGATCTCTTAGGCGAGTGAACTTAGGGAGCTCTGCGACTCCCGTCAATTAATATGATTATCTTTAATTAAAAAATTACTGTATATTTGATGCATATAATAAAGTTTTCCTCTCAATGAGGGTAAACGAATCTGTCGGTAGCTTTCCTTTAAGACCAGTTTCCGCAAACTATACGAGAGAATTGAAATGTTAAAATATTTTTTTACATTACGTATCATTACTGCAGACGAGAATGCCGCAATGTCTTGTTTAGCAGGTTTACGAAAACACACTGTTTTAAAATCATCGCGGAGCACAAAGGGGACAAAGTGAATTTAATGCGAGCGATCGTAATTTTGGGCAATTCCGAAACACCATCAAGACTTTGTCCAAGTTACTTACACCCCTCCGAGCGTTCGCGCGATGGTGCATGTAATTTCCCATAGAGATTAACATGCAAAACTACACTCACTAAGCGCCCCATTGCGCTTAGATAAGCAGATACATGCATTAAAATGCTAATTATTTGGGGAGTGGGTCGGGGGCACGGTGATAAAAAGTAACAAACCCACCCGGCGGCGCGGGCCCTCATTAAAATGTGATCTGTGGCGACCTGCTTTGCTTGCTTGTCTAACACTTCCGTTTTAGGTGATATTTTTCAAGTTTTAAGCGCCTCCGGCGCCTGAAAGGTTCGTACACTAGAAGAGACAAGATCGCTAAGAAAGACGATCCGTATCGCAAACTTATTATTTTTTCTAATCGTTTACGATTTTAATAAAGAATTTTATATCGCTTAGTGTTTAAAACAATTTATCATCGTTCGATACAAAATTAGTTGACACATCAGCACTCTATTTGATGTCAAAAAATCGTACTTTGACAAGTGTTCAGTCAAGTGTTCACGAATTGTTTTAAATGCAATAAGTAGAAAAAATATAATTTCTAGGAATCAATTAAAAGAGATTTTCAACTGTTCGGTTACATAAAAATGGTATCACCTCGCAATACGTGCGGTGCATTTTTGCTTTGCTAATTAGAAATTGCGAAAACGTAGGTAGTTTGGCGTGTCGTAGCTAAAGGTTAATAAGCTACGTCCCTTATAATTATTACGTTGCTCATTATCTAGCAAACTAGTTTGTTTCGAATATCGTTACCGAAATTATTGGCGAATTTCGTATTTCAATGTATAATTATCGATAAACAGTGAACACGCGCGCATACATTTATGAACTCACTCGCTGTTCACTAACCGGTGGCCCCCGACTCGCTAAATTATGATATCCGCGCGACCGCTCAGCGACCACGTCCGCCGATGCTAGAAACCGCTCGTGATAATCCGAAAGAGCCAGGTGGCCTCCTTTGATAATGGACATAAGTTTCCGATAATCCGCACGATACGTGAGACAAGAAATAATCGGACGAGGCTTCGTTCACGCCACAACCAATAAGATTTTCTGAATTGTTTTTACAAAAATTGAATTAATTTAATCAAATTAGTAATTACTAACTAAATAATTGCGTAAATTTAATTCAATGTAATACAATTTTTACTCTGTACTGTACAAATATATATGATACAGATTTTACACTACAAAGGCGAAATAAGTACTAATTAGCAATTTAATCCAAATTTTGTATTTCATCTCGTAAAAAGATTTCAAATATTTCTCAAAAAAAAAAAAAAAAACAAGATTCAATATTTCGTAGGCAATGCCGTTAATGTTTTTAGGCGTAAAAAAACAATTAGTGAGAGTTTAACAATCAAAAGACACGGATCATCGGTGGAGCAACGCGATTACAGTTTTAGGACTGCAAATCTTTTGAGAGTCGATTTAAAACTTTCTGTAGAATTAAAATACATCTGACAAGATAAAAAAGCTATTTGGATTAAGACCTCGGTCGACCCCGGATGCGGCCACGAAGTTCGTCGGTCCTCTTAAAACGTTCACTCTCGTTTACCGAATAGAACGGAGTGCGGATCGCGCGGTGTGTACGCAGATTAACGAACCATGCCCGGCTTCCTTCCGCCTCGTGGAGTCGTTTAAGAAGCCGTTTGCCTGTACGCAGACCGATAACTTCTTAGAGTGATAGCGGCGACAAGATGGAGAGAGAGAGAGAGAGAGAGAGAGAGAGAGAGAGAGAGTTCAGGCAATGCATTAATTCAAATTAAACATAATTACCCATGTAAACGATTGAGGAACTAAATACGTCTACAAGCTATAAATGTACTGCCAGCTTTCTTCTTTTACGATCCATGTTTTACTACTTTTCATCAGAATTTACGATAAAGACATTAGCTTTACACACTATTGAATACAAAAAAAGATGGTTTTCACTTGCTGCACGCGTCATTAAATTATATTTACTATCAATGTATACAAGTAATAATTTCTTTCGTAAATTGAATTTAAAAAAATCTGTTTATAAAGTAAGAAGTCTTCCAAACTTATATAAATAAAAATAAATGACTTCAAAACAATAAAAACAATATATAAGAAGCATGTATAAAACCGAATTTGCAACGATTTATTAAATTATAATATTAGGTATCGTAAATAGAAACAGCGTTTCTCAGACTTGTGGCTATTTCTCCGTACTCTGCGGAATTTCTCACGTAGTTTCGAGATCGGCAAAATTTCTTCGAGGAGTTTGCGATCGTGGACCGTAAATAGCGCCTTCGATCTCGCGGTAAATCGGCAATGGCACGATGGACGAGGCAACTTCTTTACAGCATAACAGAGTTGTCTCGTTATTTTGCACCCGGGACATTCGTTTGTTTGGGTTTTGCTATCGACCGGTCGCAACAATGAGCGAAAAGAAGCAGAACGGTCGGCGGCGCGGCGCGGCACCGCTGGCAATTATCGCTCCGAGTGCAAACTCATTAGTGCCCTTTAAAGGTGGCCGTTATGCCTTCGCGGAAGCACGGCGAGCGGCAAGAAGAAATGGAAACATATTTGCCGCGATAACGATGCCGCCTGTAAATCTCTCGTGGGCGACGAGAGAGAGAGAGAGCGTGAGACATGGGGCGGACTGTCGTTAATGCCAGAAACAAAATATATGACTTTTCTTGTGTAACATGCAGCGACTGTATTGAACGACGCCGTGGCGGTGGATCGCACGACGTATGGGGTGAATTAATTGCATGATGTCACGATGATAACTAATTAATTCGTCGCACCAAGATGCATGGTTACCTCTCTCGCGCGTAGGGGACTTTTCGTTAATTAACGAAGCCAAGCCAGTTACGTGTATTCGCGTGATTGAACTGGGTTATACGAAATACTGCGCAACTGTGTTTCCGCCGCATCGCTCGATTCTCGGGGATGCGTACTGCGAAAATTAAGCGAACTTTAGAAAAGAAACGTCTAATTTTTTTCACGAGAGAAAAAGAGAAAGAGAGGGAGAGCATAATGGTATAACATACATAGAAAAAAATGTAATGTAGCCAATAACATATGTGGTTGCGGGCTGCCAACTACATAAAATACTCAATACAATAATATTTGCTGTTAATGCAAGTACAATGTTGATATTGCAATAGCATATATTATTGTATTGAGTATATCTGTAATTGGCAGCCCGCAATAACATATCTTATTGAATATCTTATTGAATACATTTTTTTTTTCAGTGTACAAATGAATTACAATTAGAGTTAAAGGTAAAGATTGATTATTATAATCATTTTCCCTACCGAGAATTTTTCTTGTTACTATTTTTCTTAAGATATAATTTAATAATACTTAAGGGAGTTCCGCTGCTAAATCAAAATAATTTTCATGAAACTTTATAGAGAAGTTCAAATTAGTAATATACAAAATTGACCGTCAAAATTTCAGAAAGCTGAACTAATAGCTAGTTATTTAGATATTAAATATTTTATTAACATGGGCTCTTATGGGAATCGATGAATTTTCAGGATTTTTCAGTTTTTATTGTAGTATTAAACATAGAAGTAACGAACAGATGTTAGTGAAACTTTACAACGATACATCTTAGCTGTCCAGAAAAGTACTGTTAAATTTTTAAAACGATGCACTTGCTCGTTTGAGTGAAATAATTGATAAGATAAAAAAAGTTTAGAATAATCGAAGTAATACAGCACGTAAGTGTGGTAAATGTGTGCTAGTAATATAACATGAATTTCAAATTGTTGTATTAACAAAAAACAAACAAATATAAAGAGCTCGTTAATGCTAAGAAAAAATAATACGATAAACGGGTCAATATATCGAGCCAAGACTTTACTTGAATCTCTGTACCACTTGTGCCGGGCCTGAGCAGAGGAACTCCCTTAAGTTCTAGTGTTTTAACAGTTTTTTTTTTTTAATAATAAAAATTTCAAGCGTGCGTGACAATACTCCAATATATTCATCGAGGGACATGTAATTAAGCATTTACAACTATTCCGTTATTTTCCGAACGAGTGCCCACAAAGATCGAGAGGCGGTCGCAACAGAAATCGTACGGCGTATCACGGCGTACAAATGTAGGCTATCGCCGGGAGTGTGCCGCGCAATTTAGAAACGAAAAAAAAAAAAAAAGATACACGCGATCCCGTACGAGCCGGCTCAACGCGGTTGCTCCCGCAAATATTTGCCCGCCGGCGACAACGAGCAACAATTTTTGCCGGGACTCTCTTCGTGCTAATTCGCGACCGTGGCAGACGACGTCGAGGTAACGAAATCGGGTAACGAAACGAAGACGGGCCCCGACGGGCGTCAATACGATCTGCCCTCATCGCTCGCATCACGTTATATTTGTTAGGCGTTATTTGCACGAATTGGCGCGAATGGCATGCGTGCATTCGCAATTATTACGAACCGTAACGCGAGACGGTACCCCGGTGTTGGCGTATCGAGTTAACGCGCTCGAACGAAGGCGAAACTGCGAATCCTTCGAGCAGCTCGAGCACACACACACACACACACACACACACATACACACACGAGAGGACTAGTTTGACGATCGCTCGAACGGAGACGGCCACGCGTGCATCTGCGAAAATCGAAAATCCGCAAACCGTAAGGTAACTGTCATCAGACCACGAGACCGGTGAGTCGCGTTTACGTTTGAAATTCACTCAAAGGCAAATTGGAATCCCGTTGGAATGTGTACAGAGAAGACGCAAATCGCCGGGATCGCTCAGGTGGTCTTCCACCTTCCTTCGGTCTTTTCCATCCTTCTCCTCCTCCTCCTCCTCCTCCTCCTTCTCTGTGTTTCCCCGGCTCGAACGTTTCCTCGAACGCGACTCGTTTGATATCGCATTTTCTCCTCCAGGACGAGGTCCTGGAAGCTTCCCCCGCTCAAATCTGTACCCGCATCCTCTCGATCTTCTCTATCCCGTACTTCTCTCGCGCGTTTCTATTACTCAGTAAATTGGTTCTCGAGTGCGCGTCCCGTCCCTCGCTCGCTGAAAAGCCCGCGGCGGACAAGAAGCGGAAGTACACGGCCGGTGAGAGTTTCCGATAAGGATAGCTAAACGAGAGATGAGGACGGAGAGGGGGAGGGGGGGACGCCAAGAAGGCGGTCGCCTCTCGTTTACTTTTCGCACGAATTCAATTTCCAGCGGTTTTTGCTTAATTGCGAATGCAGCCGGTAAAAGGAGAAGGTGGGCGGCGCGGCGTTCGGCCGCCGAGGCCGCTGCCGCCGCGCCGCTTCTCGGGAACGCTTAGAGTGCAAAATTTTGTTTACAAGAGAAATCACGTGCAATAACGTCGGAGCTCGCTGTACAATCATACGAAATGTAAACGTGGGTATGTAATATACGGCACTTATCGCAACAAACAAGAATGAGTCAAATCGTCAGGTATGTAAGCTGCTCGAAGTGAATTATATTCTGTGCGCACGGTCTTCGTGTTCCGTCTGGCTTAAGTCATTATTTTAAGTTTTTAATCTCGTGAATTTACATTCTCAATATCTCGCTCGTCCGCCTCTTCCAAGAAGTACGGCATTCCCCTCTTCTCTCGAATAACATCTTTAGGACAATTTTTCATCGTCCCGAACGAACGTTTGCACGACGGGCACGTGATGAGACTATTGGGCCTCCTTTTCTTATCAATCGTACAAACACGCACGCGCGGGCGCTAGGAGGACACGTACGCTCGCCTTGACACACTACTAAGCCTGATTTGCAGCATAGTCATGCACGGCCCAGCCTCCACACTGGCCAGGTATAGTCGGCCGATGATAAAAATTGAGACTAGGTCATGGTGGTCTAATTATCGTCTGGCGTGCGACGAATAAACGAAAAGAGAGCGCTTATAAAATATTTATTATGTGCATTACGTTATTCAGGCTTGCGGCCCGATTTTCAGGCTTAACTCGAAATAATTCTCGATTTATACGCTTTTGTCCCACATTCATAAAGATTTACTTGCCGTCAGAGAGATCCGATCGAGCATGCTGTTGTGTAATTATGTAAATGAAAACTACGTATTTACGTATGCGGTAATCAAATATTGATACGATTAACGGTTATAAACTCGAACATTCGAATGTAATTAGCAGATTCCCCCTCGTGGGGACCGAAAAATTGATCGAGTTTCCAAAGATAATCTACAATCAATATATCAAAATTTCGAAATATGTTATGGAGTGTATTGAAATGATGGATTGGATCGGAAATGTTCGGAACACTCTCGGTTCAGGCTCCCTGGTGAGTAATTGCAACGTTTCTCTGAAATTACGACGACGTCGCGCGTATAAAAAGATCGGTCCCGAATGAATATTGCGCAATGGCGACGCTTTGCCGTATTTTAATGAGATGCAAACTTCAATTTTTTAAAATATCGGATTTAAAACTCCGAAACACTACGACAGCTGCTTTGAAGGAATCTTTATTGAATAGTTTTTAATTGAAATCCATTGCCATTTGCATAATAATTTATAAACGGGGAAAAAAAACACATAATTAATGATGCGTAAAACACATTGGAGGTCGAGCTACTTAATTTTACGTTGTTACATTTTCGAGGTCTTGTTTCTTGCTTCGCGAAGGTTACATCCGCATTTCTATTTTTTTTTACGTTATCAATTTAACAAAAAAAAGGTATTTATTCCATAAAAATGGATTGATAAAATGTAATCTATTATTTCTTATCTCTAAATGTGACTTATTCTTCTTTAAAAAAAAAACGAACCACATAATCGTACCCGATAGACTTGCAAAAGTTAAAAATTAAAATTAAATTGTTATAAAGTGCCTTTCCAACCGTCATTTTTGCAAAAAATAAAAACTCTAAAGATGCCAAGAGAGCGATGACGATGATGACAGCAACGAAGATGACGACAAGAACAGTGGCGATGATTGTTCAACGATGCTGACAATAAAGTGACGGGTGTAGCAACTTCAGTGAGAGTGCCGATTTTGCGAAAGCCTCTTGCGCGCAAAACTATTGGACCGCCCTCCCAATCTTTGTCGCAATATCTCGCCACTGCGAAATCCCATCCGTCTTTCCTCCTACGTCATTTACATTCCGCCGCAAAATTAAATCTTTCCAAATTGCGTTTAAACTGCCGCGTAAAATCTGTACAGCGTTCCAACAAAAGATTGAGAAATTTCGCGTTCAGATACCGATGATAGAAAAATGTCTTTTACAAAAAAAAAAAAAAAAAAAATTTACCTATTTTAAATCATTCGCAAGGAACAAAAATTTTCACAACCTACGCAAAATAATTTTTTCACACATTTCTCCTGTGCTAAATGAAATTTGTGCATGCAATGTAATATTTTTAAAATAAAAGACAATTTTAATATGCAATTTTCATATATTAATAAACGTTAATAATAAAGTTATTATTCTGCATTAGAGAGTTGTTTGTTTGGTGTTTGGTGTTTCGGTATCAATTAGAATACTAAGAAACGTTATCATTTATTGTTCCAAGGAATATTAACAGTTTGCTTTGAACAATCTGTTTGTTTCCTTGCAGAGGACATTGGTTAAAAGGGAAATCTTCGTGCAACAAGCGGCGTGTGCTAAATGGATTTAGCCGAGTACTCAACCGCGCAACGTGACATTGATAATTTGCCACGAAGACCAAGCGTGGACGAGGAAATGTAAGAGACAATAGGGTCGGTTGGCACCGTATCCTTCCTGTTATGTAATGCTTTACACTCTCTAGTTACACGACCGAATCCTTTGAGTAATTATGTTGATTTGGATCATTAATGTTTATTAGTAATATGACGATAAATAGTCATTATTGTTAGTTTAGTTTACATATTATAATTATTATAAAATTTGATTTAATCTAATTGATAATAATGTTCTCGATAATTTCTCTCTTTGTAATATAAAATTATTTAATGTTATCACATTCGTTCCTTTATATTTACGTAATGTTACAAATTTAGGTATTTATAATATGTTATCGAGTTTAAAAGCATTTGTTTTTAAATAAATATAAAGTACGTAAATCTCTCTACCCAGACTGATCCATCCTCCCTTTGGTGCTGTCAGACGTAGATGTTGGTGGTTAAACGAAGTTGTTTGGTCCCATCAGAGACGGTTACGGGAATGCTTCCTTTCTTCCCAGTACCAGCAAATATTTTGTCATTTGTAGTACGCTACGGACTTAGCGCAGACCGATATCATTTATCCGTCGGTCCGAAACATTCCGTCTTCTTTTTACAGAAATTAAGTTTCAGTGTATTTTTCGATTCTCCTTGGATTCTTCGAGTTTCTATTGATACATCGCTGATGACTCGTCTTGAATCGCATCATTCGGAAGATTCAATAACAGTCAGAAATTATCTGATTTTATGGGCAAAGTTCATTTTTACTTGCGAGCAGGAAACTTTGAGCGCCCGTATAGTTTTCGTAATTTCGATCCATTGTAACGCGAAAACATAAACAGAGTCCCTCTCCTAAAAATTCCTAGTGATTCCGAATAGAAATTTCTGTTGCACAATTCCATGTCGGAAACCGGGTTTCGTTTGCGCAAAGCGTGGCGAAACTGTCACAGAGCTTGTACCACGAAAAACGTCGATAAAGCCTGTCACACGGCGCTTACGCAATCCATGGCAAAATCCTTGTAAACCCGGCGCGGCCAAAATGTCCGTAAATCTTGCGCAACCGCGGCCACATACGATCAGCTCCGACACGCCGTCGACCATTTGCTATTCACTTGGCGGAATAAGTGTACACGCGTTATTGTTTTCGGCCCGCATGCGGGACTCGAACTGCCGTGTATACATTACACTTCAAACGCGTATAATTCAATGCCGTTTGATCAAACGAACGGGATAACGTAACGCATTTTGAAGAGCAACGGTGAAAGATTAAAGAATACGCATTTCTTCACAAAACAATAACAATAACAAACAAAAACAATAATACGTAAATATAATAAAGAAAAATATTTTGGTATAATGTAAAATTGTTTTCCTAAAAAAAAAAATCTTCCAATTGAACATTCATATTTGGAAATTCCGTCACGTTTTGAAACGCGAGAAGTGTTACCTCGTACACCTCGAGATTTCTAATCGCAAAAGAAAAAAAAAACGCTAGACGACCCGATGAGTTAATCGACGCACCAGGTGGAATCGACCGTAGGATAAAGTGGCATCATCGTCACGTTTGACGTATGGCTGTCCCTATTTGCGAAGCGTCACCATAAGCTAGAACATTGTCGGAATCGCGAAGAACAGTTGGGATTTGACGGCCGGCCAACCGGCGCTGCCGCAATCTGTGTGTGTGTGTGTGCTCTCGCTAATTGCGTAACGGTTGGCACAATCGGTGCTCCGGTACACGGACGATACACATCGAGCACGTGCTCACCTGCGACGACGACGACGACGACGACGACGACGACGGCCGGCAGCTAAGCACTCGAGGAACTGTTGAAATTTTCCGCGCGTGCAACTGCGGTCTCTCGGCCGACGACGGCCGTCGTTTAGGCTTTAACTCCGAGAGGCGCGCTTTTGTTAGCGACAAACTAACTTTCCCGCGATGATTAACGTCGGCCGCCGTTTGCCGGCCGCCGCGTTCTAATTTGCAATTAGCTGCATTGTAAGCTCGCGCGAACGTGGTTGTTCGTTTCTGCGAGAGAAAGGGAGGACACACACACACACCGTTCGAAACGCTCGCCGAAAATACATTCCGAGAGGGAGGTGGCGGGGAGCGACACACCTACACTCCTGAGCTTCCGAATGCGCTTTGGCAGCAGCCTCCGAAAGCTCTTGCGGCAATCCTTCTTAACCCGATCGCAAACACCAACGAGGCATCCCGGCGGCTGGCGAAGCCAATAGCGATTCGGCACGGCGCCCTTGCCTTTTCGGTGGCATCCGAAAATATCGCGCGGAAGCTCGCGCTAATACTGCGATCCCGGAATGGAGGACGATCGCCATCGATAAGGACGCTTTCCTAACAGCAATGGGGAATGTCGTCAATTTTTTTTTTTTTTTTTTTTAAAGAACTAAGTCAGAATGCGCCGGGGAATACGGAAAATCGATTAATCTCTCACCGCGCTTCTCCGAAGTCGAGAGACGGTCGCCGGCGGTTGCGTAACGCGCGTGCCAGAAGAGCCGCGTATCGTATCTGTGATTCAGTTTGCTGCACGCGCGTAAGAGTGAATTGAACGAGAACGAGAGTTTCGAGTGCGATCGGAATCGCACGGGCGAATCGCACGGTAACGATTTTTTTCCAGTGGAAAAATGAATACTCGTTAAAAATGATGTCTACCAATTTTACCATTGGAAATTCACTACGTCGTTCAGCGCTTGGATCCCAATGTGATTCTAATAATCTGTATTTGGAAACGAAGATCGGCGAATCGGTATAGATTAACGTTATTCGACAGTTTTCTCATGGGATATGTAACTCGATTCCTAGCGTTCCCATTCGTCTCGCAACGTCGCGTCGCCTCGCGTGACGACGTTTACGTCGGCATGTGAAAACGGTTTGACAGGTCATACCGCAGGTGTCGCCGGTCTTTATGCTGAATTACCGTGCACGGTATAATGCCGTGCGCGCGCGCGGCGCCAAGTGCATACACGCCATTAAAGCACGTGCAATTACCGTACACGCTCTCGCACGCTCGCGCGCGCGCTCGGCCTCTTCTCCGCGCTGCAATCCCGATCCACGGCGTTATAGTAATTATTACGGAGTGCGTCTGCATTCCCGTGGCGTAGCGCACGCACGTTCGGGCATGCAAAATTGCCGGTCTGCAGCCGCAACGTGGTCACTCGCGCCGACGTACATTTTCATTACCCCGTCTAATTGAATTAATTTTCTGAGCGCGCGCTGACCGAGAGAGAGAGAGAGAGAGCACCGCCCCGCGCCGTCTTCCCTTGGCGCGCCACCAATGTTCGGAAATACGATGACCCACGTCGCAAACACAAATATTTGACACGGGAATGAAATTGGCGCGACGCATTGTACATTTTGTGTGTCCTAATTTTCCTAAAAACTAATTATTTATTGAAAAACAAGTTGGAGAAAAGTTCTTTCATCATTACACCGTTTACATATCGTATATAATTGTACGGCAATTCTTTTAATTCGCGCATTGAAAAAAAATTGTATACATTTTTAATAAGAATCAAAAGTGTAAACGTGCGGAAAAGTTTTAAATATAAGCCTACTCTAGTTCATTGTCATCTGATTCAACAATTACAGAAAATTGAAATATTTGTGATAATAATAAAAAATTATTCCTAGGAGAGTTCTTGGTTAAAACCTACTCTGATTCATTGTTATCTACTTTAATGGGACATCAATATCTCATTACATACCTTGGTTATCAATTGTTGTTCGTAAAACTTTTAACTTGAAACCTTTAATTTTGTTGCGACAGTTTCCGTCTCCCCACAGTCGCGTCACCACGAAACACGGCCATCAAATCAAATCACATTATCGATTGCGCTACGGCGGTAAGGACCGGAATTGTGCGGTTTTACTGTCACCGTCATAAAATACCACCGCAGAACATCGACCGTGAAACTGTGCCAACCGACGAGGATTAGGTTAACCAGCGAACGATTAAGGTACTTCGGACGCTCGCCAAGGATTTTAATAAACCGCTGCTACAAATAAGGTTAACGACGTTCGTAACGTCTTTCAGGTATCGCGATTGAAAGTACATAAAGCAAAACGGTACGCGATAATGTTAAGAATAATCTATTTACGGCAGGTTGACTGAAGAAACCCCGCTCTTCCATTATTCTGGTCTAAATAAAACTGTAAGTGGCGCGAACAATGGCTGTGTGCGACGACTCTTATTTCCGGTCGAAAGTTGAAGTTACGCTAGCGTCAACTGGTTATGAAGAACATTATTGGAAATCTTTTCGAGAAAGATAACACATACATACGTTAAAATGTAAGAGTAGCTGACGTACAATGTATTCTCGGATCAATTGGATATGGGATATTAAAAGAAACTAAGATAGATCTTATTTCATAAATTATCTCAATAGACGTCTGTTTATGAATTAATTTATTATTGCTTCTTATCACCGATGTGAACAAACACCTTTTCACATTTATCTCAAATAACTTGATTTCTTTGATAGTAAGATTATGAGAAAATAAAAAGAATTAACTTTCCCGTAACAAGAAAAGCGAAACGTATTACCATTTCATTCAAACGGTGTTACGATTTGCATTTTGTGAACATTTTGTTAGTCGAGGAAAACATCACACAAATAAATTTTAATAAAATATATGTTTCTATCAAGCGTTCGTACGCTCGCACGATTCGCGTGTTATATAATTCCGACTGAGAAATTAATGACGATAACAAACGATAAACAGTTGTGTGTTTCGCACCAATCGATAGAGTTAATGGGGTGAGGTATATTCACGAGCAGACGAGCGATGTAGTTGATTAGTTTAAGCGAAACGTAAAGCAAATGCAGAATCGTGCATCGCGTGCGCAGCGCGTCTAGGGAAGAAAGAAAGACCGGAGTATGCGTAATATGTTTCATGCGCGTGCCATGTGTGCTGTGCTCGCGAACGTATCTACGCGCGGGAGATCATACATAATTCATGTTGCGATCGTTACGGTATACAGTAAATAAGTGATTGACACGCACGCGCGTTTACGCTGCAAATCTGCGGGTATACCGTAGTCGCTCGTTCTCCTACTTTGTGATTTTTAAAAACGATTTTTAAGACGATCGTGATAACACGATCCGATCATTCCCACTATTCTTTTTCATCCTAACTGAAATGTGTATTTATCATGCTTAACTGATTATTTACAATTTTATAACTGTAGTTTAGATCTGTAGATACATTTATAACTTTAAATTATATATCTATAAATTCTTTTAATTTAAAGCTCGAAATTAATCGGGAACAATGGTCGTTTGTAAAAATGCTGAATTAAAATACAATAAGACATCTATCCAGTGGTTTTCAAATTTGATACTGATGTCAAAGATATCATAAAATAATGAGTTAACTAAAATGAAACAATATCAATAATATAATTTTAGATTTACGATGGAATTTTGTATTTACCAGTGCACATTGTAGTTTCGCGAAATACTTGGTAAAATATGAAAAGGGTTCTTTACATACTTGATAAACATAGCGCCTTTATAGAAGGTAAGTTTTAAAAGATGATAAAATACGACCGCCCTGGAATTGCACATAATATCGCTGAGAGATAGTGTTGGTATTTGAAACTCTGCCAAAGCGCGAAACGCTTAAATACCTCTCGTGCAGAGATCTTTCTTCAATATTTCATAGAACACAATTGCAAAGTTATACCCCCTGCAATATCTCCGCAATTCTTGCCTTGCAGAAAATCTTCGTACGAGAGAACGTAGTTTAATATGGAGAGAATATGTTATTTTTATAACTATACTAAATACATTAACCAAGTTCAAATTTCCAGATATTAAATTGATGTCAGAAATAAATAAAACGCATTGTTGTGGAAATTGTACAAATTGCAAGAAATTTCAAAAATTCCAAAAATGTCTAGGAGGAGGGATATCGCGTAAAAGTATTTTAAATTAAATAAAAATAAATTATATTATGACCAGATAAAAAGGAATCACGTCTATTTTTTGTAATTAATGTGGAGTTCATCAAATAAATTTTTGTCATTCTACAGTTAAAAGAAACATCTCCATCATTTTATCAAATGCACTGGTTCTAATTATGTAATTATCTATTGTTTCCTTTTTTTGAGAAATATGAATAAAAATTTACATTACATATACATAGATATGTATATACACACACGCAACTCGCGCACACACATTATGTAAATATATGATAAATGCTGGCAATTTTTCCTTGAGGAAAAACGCACGTTTGTATTTGGAGGGTAGAACGTGTAACGAAAAACACCCCTTGACATTTACGCGGTCGAGTCCTGGTCTCTTTCTCTCTTTCTTTCTCTCGTATTTTCTCTCCCTCTTTTCTCTCTCTCTCTCTCTCTCTCTCTCTCTCTCTCTCTCTCTCTCTCTCTCTCTCTCTCTCTCTCTCTCTCTCTCTCTCTCTCTCTCTCTCTCTCTCTCTCTCTCGGCATTGTCGCCCGGATCTCGGCCCAGAATCCCAGAACGGAGCGCGTCGACGTCCTGGGACATTTCCCGGATTTTTCAATCGATATTGCGACGAGTCCCGTGACGTCACGGGAGTGTAGCCGTGACGCCTACAAACGCGAGTTGGCGCAGGCGCGCTATGCCACTGGGTTAATAGGTTGGTTATCGATCAGCAAGACGTCCGACAACATGTAGACCCGACTGCTCTACCCTCTCGCAATTCAATCTGACCCACCCTCGGGTGTCTCCCCACCAACTTCGTCCTTCGCCCCCTTTATTCTCCTTCGATTTCCCTACCTCAACAAGCTCTCGCCCCCCTTCCATTCGTCTTCATTCCCCCACTTGCATCTTCGACTCTTCTCCTCTTGCTTCCCGACCATGATCGTCGCCACTACTCGATCACTGACACTTTCAGAATTTCCATACACCCTTTTCCGCACCCCTCCGAACGGAAACGCGTGTATCGATTTATAAAAGCCTTTTTTTTTCGAGGCAAATTATATTTCTACACCAAAAAAATGCCTAGTTGCAATTTTGTCTATCGGTGAAAAGAGATCAATCAAAAATGGGAAACAAAAAAGTATTTTATAAAATGTGAAATAAAGTATTTTAAATGTGAATTTAATGTGAAAAAATTTAGAAAATTTAAGATTAAATTATTAACTATTAATTAAGAAAAACAATTCTGTGAGTATACATAAAAATAAATGCGCCTCTTATTCTTAATATGATGCATATATTTTGAATGCAATCATATTTTATTCAATAAGACCACAGTTCTGACTTTTTCATGATTTGAGATCTTTTTTTAGGTAACAATTATACAGTAAAAAAAGATACTTGAAAACTTATTTGAAAAATGTAAATTTACTTTGTTGAAGTAAATCTTTTCATTATTTAAATAAAATTTTATTTCTGGCCAATTAATAGTAAAAATTAAATATATTTCACAAAAATGTATATGTCTCAATCACACTCACAATTTTTAATAATCAATAAATATCGAAGAAAACATCACAAGTAATATTTGCTTGCTAATATCTTATTCGAATTTTTTTCTCAGTATATGTTGACTGTCTTAATCTTAAATTCCTTCCGTGAAGATAATTTCGAAGAATCGGATAAAAATTCCTTTGAAGTTTTCATTATTGCATTGATTCCTAATAGAATTGTTTGATAGCGATAAAGCGTGCATTTAGAATCCTTGCCTAAACCTGTTGATCCTTTTGTTCCGATATCCTCTCCTTTTAAAGGACTCGCATTCCTCATAGAGATTTGTTTTCGTAATTAATTTATTAATTTAAAAATCAAAGCAAATATCATTCGTTTAAAACGCTTGAATTTAATTGAGATTTTATATTTACTCCTATTAAACTTTTCCGTCATCTAAATTTTTTAAATAAGTTTATTTACAAACTTTATTTACGATGATTGAGGGATTCAGTTTAAATAGAAGTTTTATATCTACGTAATAAAATACAGTCTTTTTAAATCACGTTTTCATAGTAGGTAAACAAAACGCAAACATCTTCAGAAAACGGATATAAGAAAACGGATATAAGAACGGAAAATGATAAAACGTCATTTCGTAACAGTGTATCCTATCAGAACAAAAATTTCCATCTGTTACATTTTCCTAATTTCCCCAGAGACTTAAAGCGCAAAACAGATAAGATGCATATTGATATTTCTCAAGGGCAGCACAGGCGAGAAATTTCGCGACCGCGTGGCTTTACTAAAATCTCGAAATTGCATAAATATGGATGCGACTAGTCGTAAGTCAAGGGTCAGCTGGTACCAGAAATATCTCAGAAAAGCGGCCTACCGAAATAGTTGTGCGATACATGCCACAGCATGACATGGCACAGCGCTTTATTTTGGTACATCAACACGTTCAAATTGGAGAGACGAACGATGACAGAGAAAGTCCAATAATTACATTTCTCGGAAAAACCGTAAAAATAACGTCGAGATATAACGCGACTTGAATTTTTATTTCAGACGGTGACATTATCTTCGATAAATATACCTGCTAGTCGCGTAATGTCAAAGGGTTATATTGTTAGCAACGACTTTCAATGATGTATAATAATAAATGATGATGACTGGCGTAGTAGCAAATTGACAAATTCACAAATATAAAATGCATCGTATTCATTTCACCTTATTTTAAAAAATAATACAGAATAATTCTCACTTTGCAATCTGTATATTTGGATCGTTCGATGGAATCTTTTGAATTCTTTCAACGGAAAGTTGCATTATCCTGGTTACCTTATGAAAGACGAGCTATAATTCTTATTAAATGATGCGACAGAAAGTCGCGCGACGTTAGCACAAAGGTATCGTATCGCGTTTTGCGGGCGATATTTTTCGTAAACGGAACACCGGCAGAGGGAGAGAAAGAGTGAACGGGGAACAGGGCGGAGTCCCGGTCGATATCAACCACGCGGTGGTCTCTGCTCTCCGCTCCCACGGGAACGGACACGAAAATTATATCGTCGTCGTCCACCGTTTATGAAAATAGCGTCGTAAAGCACGACCTCGCGTTACCTCGCATTGAACGTGATTGTTGTGAAGTTGTCACGGTGCTTCCGGTACCGGAATGTTCATCTTTGCCCTGTGCACTGTGGCTGCACTTGCACGGTGTCTCGATGCGTGCCTCAACGAATGACAAAGGGCGCCTTAATATTACAAACAAGATAAAACCGCGGGACGAATTCGGGATGCGGCTCCGACGTTTTTACAGAACAATGCTTTACGAGCTCCTTTACGATCTTACCATGTTGATAAAAAGAGTCTGCTTAAAGCTATACTAAAATATTATCTTAAATATATATATGTAATAAAATGTAACGTTTTTAATATAAAGCAATAGTTTTCAAAGCAAAACAATGCAATTCATGTACCAAAAGTATTTTCTATATTTCTGGATTTAAGTAAACAACAACAGTTTATATTATGACTCGCGGTTAGATGTTTGTTGTCTCTAAGAATATACCACAATAGAAATTACTGAGGGGGGCTTAAGTCACGTTACAACAATTTGAATTAGCGGTACTCTCAACTAGCGGCACGAAATTATTTTTCCTCCACTTCTGTTCTGCTCGCCGCGACGAGAGAGAGAAAGAGAGAGAGAGAGAGAGTGAGAATCGCCGTTACATTAGCTACATTATAAAAACGTACAAAAGAGAATGTGACAGACGGTCGAAGGAGTTCGTCGAGTACTTTGCATTCCGACCCTCGTAAACCAGGAAGCTGTGCATAAAAGGGGCATAAATGAATACTTAACGCCGGTCGTAACATATAGAGCTATTCTTTATTCTTTATTCTTTATTTAGGTCGAAATTTAATGTAGATTTAAAGCACGAGTTCAAAAGGAGTTCTCGCCCGAACTCTTGGAAACGAAAGCTTCCTTTGTCGAGTTGAAACGCTCAACTTGACATTTGGAACGTTGAAACAACGTGCGCATTCTCTACGATCCTTTATTTTATCAATTTAGTTTTTCGCGACGCTATTATACCTATGATAAAGGCAAAAATTTATCTGGAAAAAAAAAAAAAAAAAAAAAATCCTGACGTTCTAGATAACCTTGATGCCATTGTAATAATATCGCCATTACACACAATAATTATAGCGTGTAGACTACCTAAGGTAGTAATATCGTTAATGTCACATTACTTTAATAGTTAACTCAGTAGAAGTCTGATATTAAAAACCAGCATGGACGTTATTAGGTCTGACTTATTAATAGAAAAAAATCATCAGGAGTAAAATATCGACTCTTCCCTGTCATAATCATTAATAAATCTCAGCGATCCTTTAATTCACGTAATGTCATGATTACATCATATTTTCTACGTTTATACAGCGCATATCCGTTGTTCAGAAAATATGGTCTTGTCTCCAAAATAAAGCCATAAACTGGAGAACCCCGCGCGGGAAGTTTGGAAGATCGGGGAAAACAACGATGTGTCATGTATGATTTATTATTCGTTATACACCGATTTTACCTCGAGCGATTCAGCGTCTCCTCCCGTCTCCCTCTCCCATATACATACCTCCATACACACACACACACACACACACACACCGTCTCCTTCTCTCACCTTTTTTTCCACGGCGTTTTCTTCTACAACTTTTATTACCCACTTTCGAAGTCACCTCACGACCTTTCAGATCCTCTGTCATCTCCCGTCGCATAGGTGAATCGAAGATCCGCGGAAGAACATCTCTGCCGGCGCGAGGAAGAGAGAGAAAGTCGCCGGGGGGGGGGGTATTTGAAAGTTCCGGGTACTCCCTACTTCGTATACCGAATGCTCGCGGAGGATAAAAATGCCGGATGACAAATGCCGCGCGCGCGCGCTCACGCGCCGGTGAAACCCCCCCCCCCCCACCGAAATTTCGCGATTATAATTAAGCCGCCTATGTGCCATAAGTATATGGAAAAAAGCGTATGCGTCCGCTATCTTCGCGCGCGTTTATCAACCTGGAGCTACGCTCCTTTCGCGGCGCTTCGTATATGAAAATTTTATTCTGGCTTCGCCGCTTAAAGCCTTGAAATATGTGCACGGTGCGGATGAACGTTTCACAGTACTAAATAGCGGAGAATATTTCGGGAGAATATATTCGGGTATCGCGTTAGCCCATTGTAATTCAACGCTGGAGTATCAGAGTGTGCGCATTAGCATGCGGGACATAATATCCCTTGCATATTTTTTAAGCACGCGGTTATTGCGAGCCCTCATCTCATAACCTCGCCCTCAGTTCCGTTAAAAGTCATCCTTCCCTCTTTAAAAGGCCTTGCGCGACAAAGAATTGAGTAACTGGATAAACGTTTATTACGTTGCAAATTACTATTAATAATACTTTTCAACGCGATCCCCCTTTCAGCGTGTAAAGAATAAATAATACTAATATTATTAATAGAATATTATAACACATTCATTATTAAAGCATATTTTGAGAATCGTTGTTAACACAAATACTTAAAAGCTGACCAGTATCAGGATGCAATATGCCGCGACAACCGTTTCGTTAAATCCGGATGTCAAACATCAAAGAGGTAAATCGCGACGCGGCCTCAGTACGGACGACACGCGAGATTGCATGAAAAAAAAAAGTGTTTTCGAAAGTCGTCGACGAATTCCTATTTCCGCGGCATGTATCGTGCGTGAGTGCGGTCGTCGCATGCGAGAGAATATCCCACGGGATGTGAAAAGAATGCAATATGAAAGAGAAAGAAGAGAGAGAAAGAGAGAGAGGGGGAGGGCAAAACGACCCTTTCCCTATTTTCATGAACAGGTCCCTGGGGTAGTTTCCGCGCACGTGGATCGTCATGCACGGCATAGCCTCATCCGTGGCTTAGGGACACGTGCGAAAGACTTCCATGACGTAAACGATCGTATCGAATTGAATTCACAAACTGCGTCCCTCTCTCCTGCAAATCCGACCACCGGCGACGGAAATAGTAAGATCTCTCCTTGAAGCCCTATCCCTCGCTCTTTCCCTCTTTCCCAATCGCAGGTTATATTCCCCAAAATCGAGGAGGGACTTCTCTATCCCGGCGATCTGTCACACTCGTGAAACATCTACTTGAAATTCCCCGAAGGGCTTATCTTGCTCCGGCCACAAATCGCTTCCCTCCTCCTTCCCTACAAACATGATAGTTAATGGAACGCGTCTCCATATTTGCAGGATATGAAGAGCGAATGTCGATTATAGAAATGGAAATTAAGATGTAACATCGTTTAGGAATAAAAAATAATAATTTAATTATGATATTAAAAAATTAGTTTTCTTAGATACCTAAATAAGTAAATTATGTCATTATGCTGCACCGATATCTTCAAATAATTCCGCGTTTTATAGAAACCAATAACGACGGAAATACTATTCAAAATCTGAATCAGTTATCGATGTTCTAAGAAAGTAAGAGATAATACATTAAATTAGGAGATGTTTAATCTGACATTAAAATATTTTTGTAATATATGTTCTCAACCGACGTTACTTTATAGCTCTAGAGTGTATTTGTTCTCTTCATATATGAAACGAGGTATATGGTCTAAAAATAGTGTACTCACTTATCTTAGGCACACATAAAGATATGAACGTACCGATGATAACCTGCATATGATTCTCTTCTAAGAAACAAGTGCCTGGTATTAATTTTGCATAATAACGCTTATACGGAATACAAATTCTTAGGTAAAGACTATTTATCGCGCATGATATGTATCGTTTGAAAAGTAAATCATCGTCTCGTTACATTTGATTAAAGTTAATAAGTGCAATGGCATTTCGCATAAAAGAAAATATGCGTGAGCATCAAAGAAAAGAATATAGTCGTATGCACGCGATTAATACATGTCTGATAAGAATGAAATACTAATCAATCTAGTTTTAACCGACGCTATTCCGTAAGAATAGTTAAATGTTAGCGATAACAAAAATGCAATTGTCATCGCACCAATGAAAATACGTTTAGCAAGAAAGTTCTTTATCATCTATTTAATCTCTTCTAATATAGGAATAATGTAAGCTTTAAACTGTGTCACAGTTTCTTAATCAAAATTAAGTAATATCTATACTTTTTACATTTGCAACTCATTTTTAAAAAGTAAGTTTCTATATGTGTAAAACTTTTGTTCAGAAATTTTTAGTACGGTCGCGGTAAGGCCGAGATAAAGATTCTGTGTCATAAATTCATCTTGAACCAATTCCTCAGCACACCGAAGGAAAGGATCCTTGAGGAAGAGAATGGGTCTTTCGATGCATTGATAAACGAACCGGGTACCTAAGAGCTTTCTATTCAATCCGGTAAACGTTTTCGCGACTGCTGGCATTTACAAGGTCGGCACTGAATGAAAATCTATGTAACGCGGAAAGGGGGCTTTTTCGTCGTAAGTAAAGCGCGATGGCTGAAAAGAACAATGAGCACTCGAGCTTCAACCAAGTGCCTGGCGTTTAACGCAGTTGCACGCTGAAGTGCTATTATTATTCCCTTTGATACGTGAACTGCTTTCCTTCTCTAGTTATTCGGCCGTTTGAAGACTCAGCGAAACGTGTCACAATTATTTTCGCATTTTGTCACATCAATGGAAAATACTGCAACTGCAATTTGTATATCAAAACTTTGTTGCTAATATTGAATAATTTTGACGGGTTAATTTTACAGAGAAAATAGTTATCATCATTATTATCCTCGCGCGCCTGTTGTAATGATTTAATGATCTTTAATCGGACTAATTTTAATGTGTGGTACCTAAGCTGAATAAAGCCCCGCACTTTTGAATTTAGCACTTAAACATCTCTGGGATATATACTTAAAAAATGTATAATAAAAAGTAGTGGGAAAGACCTATAAAGTTAGAATCAGCAGCAACACATTTGTCTAGCACAATAAAAACTTGTGAAGCACACAGAGAAAGATTTCTTTAAATTTAATAAACAATTTTGTTCGACTATTCTAAAACATATATTTCTTTGGTTTTAATAAATTTTAAACAGATTTCTTTGGCTTTAATAAAATTTATTAGAAACAAAGAAATATATGCTTTGGAATAGTCGAACAAAACAATTTATTAAATTTAAAGAAATCTTTCTCTGTGTGTAGATATAAGAGCCGTTTTTATAAAATATATTAAGTACATTATTTTATATTTTATTATAACATATCATAATATTATTTAACTACAGAAAAAATACATAATATATATAAATTCTTGGAAACAAATATGTTTTCAGAAACAAACGCGTACTCATTAAATAAGATATTTTTATCACAAATGTAAATTAAATGACACTTGACATAACGATTGATAAAAGAAATCGTATTCTTTAACAAATTCTTACGAATTGATAAGAATCAATTTTCCGGTTATTTTATGCGCAGCAAATACGGATATCCTTATCTCGACGTTATCAGAAAAGGTTAAAGACCTATACCCTCAAAATACAATAAAATGTTTTTTAAGACTTATCATACATGTCTCACAGTGACTTTGTTGTTTATCTCCCTTTCTAAAGAAAAGGGAAATAAATTTTCACAACTTCAGAAATCTGAATTTAACATTGATTACGTGTAGAGATGCATAATAAAATAAATAATTTTACTTTAAAGGATTGTAGTATACGAAGAAAAATTTAGACTAATGACTTTAAAGTTTTTACAACATCAAAAAAACTGTCAACACTAATCCCGATCAATTTATTTACAATACGTTTGGAAGATACAAATAAAGAACCGAAGAAAAGAAAATTATATCGTGCTAACGTGATCAATGATTTAAGATTTTCTTTCCGCTTCGACGTCCGGGCCACGTGACATTAAGGTTAAAATCAGCAATGTAAATGCATAGCACAAAGTAAACGAGTACGTGGATAACAAGATGGGCATCGGTTCAACGTTGAAACTGCATAATCGAGAACGTTCCTGATACAAGTGCCCTTTGGTCCCGTTTAACTACAGCTACGCGGTTCCCAAAAGTCTCTGTCACTAGATATATAGAATGTTTCTGTGACTATTATATAAAATCAAAGAGCAGAAAATTTTCTATACGAAATCGTAAGAGATTCCACGCTTCTAGATTAATTAAGAGAAGCCGGAAATGTAATCACCTATACGCTAAATCGAAAGCTCGCACTGGCGTAGTATAATACATGTAAAAAAAAAGGAGAAAAAAGAAACATAAAGTTCGCAGAGATTCGAACCGAAACGAAGTCCGATATTGGCCGGCTTGTCGTCGCAGACGGCACGCGTCGGCCATCTGTCTCATGCGGGGTTGGGTTGTCAGCACCTCGGTAACTATCGAGAGACACGAAAAAGAAGATGACCCGCTCGACTCTTCGATATCGGGTCGATAGTTCGAGCCGATCATATAAATTCAACTGCGGACCGGGAGCTAGAGAAAGAGAAAGAGAGAGAGAGAGAGAGAGAGAGAGAGAGAGAGGCGGTAGTTACCGCTCGTCAGGCTTTACCGGCGACATCGTCATGACGACGGGATACGGTAGATTGGGATGTGCGCCCCGATCGTGTTCGGAATCTCCTTGCGCTCATCCGCACGATGAAATTCATGAGCATGTGCGATCAAACATGACGGCAACAGCTAGGAGTTTGTCACGAAATCGCCATATCCATCCGCCCACGTCTTTCCGTACCTCGTAATCTTGTCTCGCGTACACCTTTGCATCGCATCACCCCGTGATTCGCTATTTGATACGCTCGTCGAAAACTCTTCGTTCAAAACACGCGTGGCGCATCCCTTTGACCGGCCGCTCGTTTATTGAAGGTGTAATTTACGTGACATCGTAATCGCGATAACAGAAAGCCGGGCGCTGATTACGCGGAGAGTCCGCGCGCCGCGCAAAAAGATCGAGACGAATGTTTTTACACGAGTTACGGCAGAATTATGAGACCAACGTTCGTTCGCATTATTACACCGTCCCTTATTATAACTCCCGCCCGGAGGCGGAACGCGTTAAGTGGCAAAAAATCTGGCGAACACGGGAGGAAAACTTGATCGATGGGCGGTTCGTTACGTTCTATTATGGCGAACTAATGCGACTACGTAGACCGGGTTACACAGTTACAACAGTATGAAAATTCGCTTGAATCCGTATGCCACGCGGAAAATTGCGATTTTTCTCACGCCTCTTCCTCTTATCTCCGAATTATTTATGAACACAAGGGCCGAAATTTCTTTTCCAAGATAAATTCAGGCGTTCCACTTACTCTACAGTTTTGTTCTCGCAGAATCTTCCTGGTAAAGAGGAAGAAGACTAAGCGAACAAAACTGTACGATGAAACTTTTAATGCGTTATATGTAAATTGCACATGCAATTGCTCATGTATTTTTTATTTTAATCTTACGTATATCTGATACAGGTTTTTCTAAAGCTCTGTTTCACTTTAAAGTATATGTAGGATAGCCAAAACTCACCAATACACAGCAGCGAAAAGTTGCGACTTACGTTGAACTGCAATATATTCAAATTACGAAGAGCGGAAAATACAGATCTTATCCTCTTCTCTTGTGCGCGTCACCGCGTTATAGTTTCTTTGTATTACACAATAGTCACTCGCGAAACTTTGTATAACACTCGCGTATCTAATCGCGGTACATCGTAGCTTTCTGTTATCTAAATTATACATTTTTGCAAACTCGTGCGTTACTCCACATTTTCAATCTAGAGACGATAGACAAATTACGTTTAAATAAACGAAGAAGATAAAACGCGATACTCAAATTAAAATATTAAAAAAATCAATCATTGTCCTAAATATTCTATTAAAACTGCCATTTATAGTTTTTTTTAAGTATCGCTTCGATTTCCGAAGTAAACAAATCACGCGAGGTTTAATGAATACCGACGCGCTTACAAGTCGATTACGTGCAGGAGTCAATTAGACGTGAGTTGATTGGAGGGACAGATCGCGTTTGGATATCCTACTTGTCGCGCTCGCGTTTCGAAAGGTAATACAACCGCACGCGGAGCGACTCGCGCCGCTACCTGCTTGCTGGAGCGTTGACGTATGAATGATAGTGCAGTGGCCTTATGTAAACACAATCGCGCTGCACACAAAACAAATGGACACCGAATGTTACCGCGTACTATTTGCATTGCTCCCGAAATATTCAATACGCACAATAAAATTAACACAGACGCTCAAGAGAGAGAGAGAGAGAGAGAGAGAGAGAGAGAGAGAGAGAGAGAGAGAGAGAGAGAGAGAGAGAGAGAGAGAGAGAGAAAGAAAGAACTCGTCATTCTTTACATCTCAAATTACTTAATACTAAACAAGCGGTATGCAAAACACGCGGCTTTCCATTCCATTGAATCACTCGAGTTCCCCGTTACGCCGCTCTCAATCCAAGAGAATGTTAAACAAATTGTATTTAAACCGAAGAGAAATGTAAAGTGAGATAAATTACACTTAAAGTCACTATAGGTAAGTTAGTTTCATATTAAATGTAAAACAAAGTTAAACATCTATATTATCTACATTATATGTATATTATAAAATTATATATGTGGAGAAAAATACGTAAGATTTTTACTTTGAAATTAAAGAAAGTTTCACAAATTCGTATTGTACTTAAAAAAAATTCTCAACTCGCAAGATATTTGTTGAAACTCACGAAAAATTCTTAATTAATTCTCAATTCTTGAGATTTTTGATATTTTACAATTTGACTCTTTCAAAGATTCCGCTCGTCTATCAAGAGACTTCTTTTCTGCGATTCATTTTTAAGCAAAACAAAATTACTCGCACACCGCTTGCTGTCGAATTTTCGACACGCTTGCACGCTCGCATACGCTGACTGCCTACATATATATTACACGTATTTATATCAAATTTATTTTTAAAAATATAGAAAGAGCATGGAAAAAAACTTTTTTGTAATATGTAACGTATAGAATATAACGAATAGAATATAATAGATAATTTACATAGTATAACAGTGTAACAGTATAACAGTTAAAATTATTTTATTGAAATGAGTTATCAGTAACAATAATAAAAGTAGTAACATCTGAATTGTTAGCAGATTCGTTAGCAGAAAAATTCGTTAGCAGATTATCAGTAAAATGCATGTATATGCGGATTTAACCACGTAAATGTGTGTCGATTTCGACTATTTGTAATTCAAAGAGTATTGGATACTCAATATTTTCATATCATTTCTCATTAACTTTCAAAATTTATTTATAAATTGTTGGGAGACATTCCGTGTATTTATTAATCATAGAACGCTATCGTACGTAAATGACATGCAGCCTGCATATTGAATTTGATAATGCTTTTTTTATTCTTCCTTTCCCACTTTATAAATATTATAAATAATAATTTAAATTATAAATAAATATCATTAATTAATTAGAATATCATTAAATTCTTATAAATAAATATCACGCAATGACGGCGTTCTAAGATTAGGTATATTAAGTTAAAAATTCGCATTTCTTGCAATATAAAAATGCAACAACTTAAATTTAAGAAATTATTCAAAAGAAATTAATTCACGCTAAATCAAAGATCAATATATATCTCTGTGCAAGATTTTCTGTATTTCGTGCACATGTGCGATAAAAACTAAAGAAATTAAAACCTTTTTGTAAGTTTTTTCTGCATTCGATTATCTATTGTTAAGCTCCATTCGACTTCACTTCCGTGATTATTATACGCGCCACGTTTCGAACGGCCGCTCGCACACAAGACCGGAATCGCGAATTTCGTTGGAGAATTTATACTTTTCACGAAATATAAACTCACCCTTACGTGAGTTTGCTGCGCTCAAGCTTATGTTCGTCCACGTAGGGGCGAAGAGCGAATAAAGGCGAATAGGACAACGCGATAAGCGACGGTTCCGGCTAAATCGAAATCCCCACGTCGTCTTCGCAATTTCGCCACATTGGTGGATCCAATCGAAGGACAGAAAAACCGACTACTACATATACCTACTATGCTACGATCGGGAATGTCGCGTGACGATAACTTGTGGAAAACGAGGATGAGGCGAGAGTCAGCCCATAAAAGCCCCGTTCGATTTCGATGGAAATTGTCATAAAAGAGGGATATTTTTATACATTTCAAATATTTTTTGGTCGACAAGCAAAGTGCGAGAATTTCAATGCGAGATAGACTTATTATTTGCCCTCATCTATTATTCCTCTTCTATGAATTAATACAACGCAATTGCATCTGCGTGCGACAGTTTTCAGATGGAAGGCGAATCTCCGGTAAAATCGTATCGTCATCATTTTTCTCGTAAGCACGGCCGCATTATTACCAAGCTGTCAAGCCACGCTGAGTGCTCATGAAACACGTCAGTTACAACATTTTCTAGAGACGATCTGGGAACGCAAATAAATTCCAAGTACGTGCCCGAAGCACGTTGAATTTTAGCGGTGATGCTCCCCCCACGCCTGCAATATGCATTTCCAGTCGCACCGATGTCAACTCGCGAAGAGTAGAAAATTGCGGCAAAACGAGAAACAAATTCCTGCCAAATACTTGCTGTTTCAATTGTCTAGATCTTATACTCATTTAAATCTCGGTATCAGACATCGTATCGTTACTTTCTATTGACGCGCCAAGTACATTTTATCGACGTCGAACGCGCCTTCGACCCTTACGAATGAATTCGTGCTGTTCCTCTCCTATGTCGGAAACTAATGCAATCCGAAAGTTTCCGATTACCTACCGACATCGAAACTTTCCTAGCGGGCAAAACTCATCCCTGTAGGAATCTTCTCCCGCGGTTGCTCCGTATACGTATCAGTGATATTCTGTTCGCCGCAACTTTCTATTCTTCATCTTGATATCAATTCAAAGAATACACTCATAATTTTCAATCCCGACAAAGACGAATGTATTCCATGTCATTGAAAAACTCGATGTCACAACTTATTATTATTTTACAGTCGTTTTATAATATTATGTTTCAATAGAAGGTAAAATTATTTAAATGTTATTTCATATATAATTTACATAAATATTATTTATATAAATTACACATTTTATTTGGAAAAGGTTAATTGAATTCAATTTAGTAAATAGAGAACAATTGCATTTGCATAAATTACAGCTTTCATATATATATATATATATATATATATATATATATATATATGTATGTATTTCTCGCGTTGCTGAAAACGTCGAAGCAATTCGCGAACCTCCTGTAATTGAATCGTGCGTCAATGTCAGTTGCATTTCATCATCAGGAGCAGCTTGTTATATCTTGGATAGTTTCAGAGTTTCACGTTGCTAACATCGAAGATATCTCATCATGTTCACAACTGTAGAAGCACCGTTCGAAATTTACAAGATCGTTTCCAATATAAACATTAATCGCGAATTTCCCCAAACAGTAAACAATAAGAAAAGATTGTGCGAGGACGTAGTGATTACCGTTCTCAAATATCTATTGCATGATAATTTAACAAATCAATGGTACATAAATCAAGAACGTATATACATATACGCGTGACACTTTTATAGAGACACATTGTCAATATTCAGTCGTAAAAGCACGCACCGATGCGCTTTGCGCATTAAATCAGTTTCGCGAGTGATGCGTCAGCGATGTCACGGCATTTTATGTAAAACTGCTTGCCAACGATTAAACATGGCATCGACATTAAAATAAAACGATAATTCCATTCATGTGGACGCACGTAGATAATCGGAATGGACAAGCGTAACAGCACAGCCGTACGTTGCACTGTGAAAAATATTCTTTCTTTTAATTTCGATATAAAGACAGCTTGAATATAATAACAGAGATTTATTCGCGTCCGTGGTTCGCGTGTACCGTTTTAAAAAACAGAACGCAATGACATGCGTCGTTTGAAGGAAGTCAATTTACAGCGCGTTAAGTATCTGTATATCCTGTTAATCCAGATCGCGAGAGTGGTCACTAATTGCGCTAATTTTGTCGGACAACGAGATAAAAGCTTATCCAGGCGAGTCCGCTGCGCGTGTCCGCTTTAAGTATACTCGATTCCCCCCCCCCCCTCCCGGGAGGATGAAAAACGATCCGGCTTTCGCAAGCTTTAACGATCGCGACTGATGTATCTCCGTTTACATTTGGACTCGTGCGCGTAGATTCCATTCGTCTTCCGGGAAAAGGAACCGTGCTCTTCCCTGCTCCGCTTTCCAAATTGGAAGAAATCCGCTCCAGAAATCCAAGCCCGCGACTTGGCGCGCGCGCGCGCGCGCGCGACCAAAAAACGGGGGATGGGCCTTTGTGCTGCCGCATAACAATAGCGCCGGAAAGGGCCGTCTCGTTCATCATATCGGCACCGAACATAAATAATCCTACCGACCCGCGGCGGCGTGAGTTATGAAACGCGCGGAATAACGAATGTTACGTTACCTTGTTTCAACGGACATATGTAATACGTGACGCGAGCCGCGGCACGCGGATGCTCTCTCCCGCGTGCGTGTGTCCGTCGCGCCGATATCCGAGTACACGTGTATCGGGAATACAAACGCACGGCTGCATCGAGCTATCGGGGCTGCTCAATATCGCCCGGAATCTTCGCGGATTCTCCGGCGAAATTTCGTTCGCGGGATACGTGCATAACGGGAGAAACTCTCGCGCGCGCTCCTCTATGTATTCGCGGCGTGCCGCCGCGAATCGATCGCCGACGTGCGATATGTAAATGCGAGGGAGTCCGCCGCTCCGCCGCCGTACCAAATCCGAAATCGGGCCATAATCGGCGGAGTTAGTTAGCTACTGCACGTGTCTCCGCGCCGCTCCGAGTTGGTTCGCGGGGAAAGGTCGCCGTGCATCACGCGAAATTGCACGAAACGCCGTATGCCATGATGGGAGATTCACTATTATGGATCCGCGATTATTCCCGGAGCATGCTCGTGAATATCGCCGATTAATGCCAAATACGAGCGGCCGAAGTGACGAATGAGAAATACCATCCTACGCGAATAGCCGAGCAAATCGGTTCATCCGAAGTGTTCGGTAAACGATATCGCAACGTTGTCGAAAAAAAAAAAATATGTATCTATTAAAGTGACGTATGAGATATTATGTGGATTTATCAAAAAGACTCGACGCGGCTCTTTTAACTTAAACGTTGGCGATTAAAATATCGACAAAGTGTCATAAGTACGAGTATAATTGTTTGCAGAACTAATCAGGCAATTGTCTACGAGACAGACTATTGTAACTTACTATTGTAACTGTAACAATAGGTATGCGGTTCCACCAAATGCGGAAATGCCAAATACGTATCCATGTAATTGTACGTAGTGTGCAATTATATGATACATTAAGCTTTATTGTATACAGCGTGTCCAACGTTTTGTTAGCTAGTATAATCGACTGCATTTCATAAATAGTTTAGGTTTATAGTATCAAGTTCTAGTAATTCCTTAACGTTAGATACGGTATTGCTAGTTGCATTCATCTTTTGTAATATGCATGTTTGATGGAGAGCCGCAATATAGAGTACGCAACACGACTAGGCACAACCAGTTTCATAAACGGCTTATGCTAATAACAGAAAGTTCCGTCTTTCTGTTGTATACACGTATTATTGACGGTCGCATATACCTTTTGTAACATGCGTCTATTGTTCACAGCAATATAAAATGAGTATTCAATTCGTCGAATTCAATCGCAACTGCTCATATTTCACAAATAATTAATGTTCATATAATTAATTTTAGCTCGTATGACTAATTGTTGCCGGTAAATTACATGAATAAATTAATATAATACTCTTTCAATTTTTTCATTAAAAAAACAAACAAATTCTATTCTTTCCGAGACCGTACACCGAAATAGAGAACAAGAATAAAAAAATACTTTCTTCATTAATGTTTTAAAACTAAAAAAATACTATCACTTAACTACGTTAGTTAATAATACTGCACAATACAGTTAATACTCCAATTATTATATTAAATATAAAAAATAGCATATGCATGTAAAGAAAATTTGATTCACTTTTATTTCCGTATTAATGATCAAACATTAATAACTTCTTTGTAGAAATTTTAATACTAATATTTAACGTTTTATAAAAGCTTCATATAGAATAAATTAAATTTTAGAGATAAACAGTCACAAACAAAAAGTATGCGAATATATAAAAGAATTCAACTAAATAAGCGAATTTTATGATAAAAGAGGGGCTTTTTAATGTATATCATTGCGCATATCGTTATTGATTACATTTATAAACAATCCAAGCGGCTTAGAACGGGATTAAAAAGTTGAATGGAGAGAGAGAATCCAGGCGAAAACGATTTTTACCCGCTTTCTTCGACGTTATCCCGTTCATCAGCGGCGCGCAAGCTTCCGTTAATCCGCACTCTGGAACGCAGTATCCTTTATAATTATCGCCGATCTTAGTTTGCCTCCCGGATATTACTCGAGAATATAGGGAGAATCGAGCATTCGCTCGGTGATGGGACGAGGGAGAGAACAGGAGGATCCCGCGGTCGCTTCTCGAAGTGAACGAGGAAAGAGGAAGCATCCGAGGGGATGTCGCCGGCTCTCCTCCCCGATAATTGGGAAGCCACAACAGTCGCGCCGATTGCAACGGCAATAACCCAGATCGGGAATGGTTGCGGGGCGCGTGATAACCCACATATACAGCGTCTACGTAGGTATCGGGGCGAAAGGGGTTAAAACGAGGGATCGAAATACTCCCGGATCCGGCTGTTGGGTCCGACGCTCGTAACCGGCTCCGCCACAAAGCCGGATTAACCGCGATGCTCTCTCGTACGGAATAGCTCGTAAACGTGTTGATTGTTGTGAGTAGATGGCTCGACGACATACAGCCTATTATCCGGGGCACGCGGCACGAGCTTTGTTTATTTAAAAATTGCGTATAAGCTGCGAAATATCGAACGTCCAAGGAGCTGCCCGAAGGATTTGCAGTTACGGATTTTGAAATAACTTTTTTGTACGTCGCAAGAATCAATTTTTTGGGGGGCTTTTCTTTACCTTTTCCGTCGTATCATTAATTAAAATCTGTTAAAGATATGGGCGACAAAAAGATATTTGATTACGGATAGCTGTACCGTTTCTCTCGTGACACTCAATTATCAAGCGCTGCATCTCTCGCAGATTACGATCTACTTTATGGCATATTTTTGCTTATTCAAAAATCCAAGGGAGACGCGAATTCAAGTTAACCGGCTTGAAATAAACCGTCGGAATGTTCGTCGAAACGAAAGCGAGCCATTACGCGGGAAATAGGACACTGAAATAAAAGTACAAAATGAAGCGCCAGAATGACGCTGTCGAGCCCGGCCCGTGCACACCGCTCCAGGGCTCTGATCCAAAATTACATGTAAATTAATAGGCGATCTCGCTCAGGCATCGGCGTGATGCGTTCATCGATTTGCTATAATCGATGCGCATTATCGCTAAAACTATCGCGAAAAGGTCATAGGTCGAAACTGCCGCGTTGCCCGTCGAAATTAAAAGGGTATGCAGACGATACTTGCGCATATAGAATACAGATGCTACGCGCGAATATGGATATTCGTAATTCGCACGGGCGTTGTATAAATTTTTACGCCGTCTAAAAATGAATACGAGCGAGTGGCGTATTTATTGCCCGCTTCGATATCGCGAATTGACCTGTTAAAAACTCTCGTTTTACATCTCGTTTTATCAGCCCCTTCTCGCCTTTAAAAAAAAAATTAAACGAGAAATAAAAAAAAAAGGGGGGAAATTTTTCAGTGTGTTTTTCAGTTTTACTGTCTGCCACAAATTTATGAACTGCAACACGCGCAGCTAATAAAATTGATTCACGTAACAGTAAAACATGTATAAAATTTAATTCTCCTGTTACGTATATTTAACCACTTGACCCACTTTATTCTCTATCTCTCTCCTCACACGCACGCACACACATTCTTCCTTTAATCATAATCAACATATAAAATTCATGTAACAAAAGTAACATCTAGTCTGAAATAAATTGCTAAAAGATCGTAGAGTGTATCTTCCAAAACTTCGATTATTGTTAGCGAATAAAAACATTTGGGTGCGAATAAAAACGCTTAAATATATATATATATATATATATATATATATTTCGAAGACGGGAAATTGACGCAACAGGAGAGTTGATACAACAGCGTTCCCATTGCAACTCCACACTCTGCTGTTATTCCGCGTTATCGTTTCATGACATGACCGAGGTGGGCGATTTCCGAAATCAACATCTCGGGTACGAGTGCACGCCCGACGTGGAGGGTGAGCGCAGCCCTATCCACGGGTCGACGATTGGTCCGGGATAGCGCGTGCGGTGGTACACAGTCGTGACGTCAGTCCGTGACGTCACTGTACGGTCTCCTAGCAACCGCGGCTGAAATCCCAGCACAGACACGCCGAAACGTCGGGGCTGCACGTATACGCAACCGCGGGGTTGCCCTTCGCGGGTGAGAGTGAGGGCCCGTGCCCGGGCGCAGTACGAGCTAAACCTACTCCTCCCTTGCACGTACACCCACGCCGTTTCCCCCCCACCATTTCTCGATGGTGTTGCGCGTCCTTCTCTGTCGTCGCCCCAGTTTGTGGATCCGTCTCCCCGAACCACCCTTCACACCCGTCGTCTCCGTTCACCGCGTTGCAGCAAACTCCCCGGGAACGGGATTGCGTCGTGACGTCACGACGACTGGGGAGGGAAGTAAAGGGGGGAAAGGCGGTGGAGTTGGGGGAGGTGCATGTGCTGTTTGATCCTCGCTTGTGTCGCGTACAGGTGACAAACGCAGTTTGATTATATGGCCATTTTATATATCACGGCGTACCCTTTTTGATCCTTTATTTGAAGCGGAGGTTTAGAAGAAAAAAAGGGTCGATCCGTGCAAAATGGTGAAACATTGATCTTTTTTTTTTCAGTAGTTTTTATACATTGTTAACATTTTGGCGTGCGACAATTTATTTAATTTTATATAAAAGAAAAAATCTGGACACAAAGAGTTCATTCATAAATGGGAGCATTAAAGGGTAACTTTATCGCAAGAAAACAGCGCAGAGAAGAAAATTGCGTTATGACAGTTAGTCTACTATATAGTCAGAAGTATTCAACGGTTGTTAACCCGGGGGTTGTAGCCCAAAATTGAATCGACGATGGCACCGCGCCAAGAAGCTACGAATCTTCACAAGATTTGGATTCATTACCAGATTCATTGTGCTATTCCCCGTCGAGATTCAATAATATTGCACAAAATCTCATTGAAAAAATTTTAACACTCGCACTAAATGTAACGCAAATGTTTCAATTTCTCGATTGATCAATCGATAAATTTAAAAACCCTGTAGCTCGGTTATATCAAAATAGAATATCAAAGATATACACGTTACGTTCGCAATCGGATGTATGTCAGCTTGCGGGCCAGTCCGTGTAATTCAGTTAACGTTAACATCTCCCTAAGAGATACTGCGACGCACTTGTGTGTACGTGCGCGTGCGTGCAACGCTTTCAGAGATAATAAAATTAGGATAGCACTGGAACGCTATCGCGTGATTCGTTAAGGTGTACGTCCGCCTTGGTAAACCGCGGTAAACATTTGCAGAAATCCTATGTGGAAAGATTTACTGTTATGGGCGTTAAAAGAGTTTTATAACAGCTCAGAGTGTTTTTCAAGCAATAGTAAAAAGATTCTCGAGCCAACGTATGAAAGCCGAGCAGATTGTTGTTGGTCCCACTTGCATTTAACTTCCACGATCCGCAAAAACCACAAAAAAAAGCTTCTTTTGAGATAAAAAAAAAAGAGAGAAACGGAAGAAAGGAGAAAGAAGAGGAGAAAGAAGAGGTGAAAAAGCGGAAAGGAGGGGAAACAAGGAATTTTCTTAACGGCTTTCTCTTAATTAAGATCTCGAAGTTAGTGGCACATCGTGAATCCTTAATTAGTAGTAACGTTGCCTTCCACTCGACTACTACCTCGTTGAATCTCACTCATTAGTACGTACTAGTCTCCTCAGCCAAACCCTAGACGAGTCGCCTTCTTTCTGTTTCAAAGGTGGCGAACCCACGAAACTCAAGTTCGTCTTTCAAGGAAGTTTTGCTGAGCGAGGAAAAAGGAAATGGTAAGGAAGGATTTCCCGATTTTCTTAATTAGTTTTCTACTGGGCTACTCGAATTGTGAACTGTTGGTTTGAGGTAAACACAGACGGTCAGATAATGCAAATCTTCTAGCTATAAATCCTGAATTGAAGCAGTAAAGCAATTCTCTTACGATAATTTAAACGGATTAAAAGTATATAATAAATACAATAATATATACACGATATAAAATTATATATTTTTTTTTTACCAAAAGCGCCTTTAATCACGAAAGCAATGAAAATTATCCATTTAAAGAATAACGTGTCAAGCACGAGGTGAATAAAAACTGCATACGTATCGTAAAGTTCTTTTTTCATCGCGACAAACATGGATATACCTGAGGTAATAATATTTAGTCTTTTAATACTTTTCATTGAAGTAAAAACCCGATAGCGATTCACTATTACGTAAAATTAAATCGTTTACATTCTTATTTCCCTCCAGTTTAAGTTTAAGAGCTCGTTTAAGTAATGTTTCGAAACGGATGTTTCTGTGTGTTTTATTTTCGGCCTCTCCGTTTTCCTTTGGGCAGCTGTTTTATGCAATTTCCTTTATTTCTCTCTCCTAACTCCCCGGCCTTAAAAGCTTTCATGTTTTCCGGCATCGCGCGCGGGTTTTATATTTCTGCGCTCGCAATTATAAAAATGTTATTGCGAAACACCACGGACGAGAAACGGGCGATATAAGAGAGGCGAAAGAATCGATACAATAGGAAAAGAATAAGGAACAGCCAACTGTGAAGAAAATTGTACGATAAAGTAAAATGGGAGAAAAGGGGATAAGAGAGTGCCTCGATTTAATTCCGTTAATCCTCGCTTGCATTTCCGGAGTTGATTCCGCTCTGCGATTACGGTTATACTCTGCGAGTTAACTGCATTACATCGTTTTAACTCAAGAAACACTTTTACGTAGAAAACGTAGTCGAATCAGTACAAATATTTGGTTCCATCCGTATAATTAGCGGGATTGTTAGTCACTGATCAAATTGTGAATGAATCACTTCGAATTATATTCAAATCACTGCACGGAGACGGTTGCGACTAACTGAACTTCCCGCAATTATCCGGTTACAGGTTACAATCTGTTAAAGTGCTGATGATACATCTGTGAAGGAATCAGAATAGCGAATTAGGCTCAGTAGCCTCTTGCGGTTTCTCGTTATCTATTGAGTCTTACGTTCGACAATAGAGGTTACAAAAGAGATGAAGAGGATAAGTGGAAGAATAGCATTGATAATAACTGCTCTAATGATACATAAACAATAAAATAAAATGCTATTTTAAATATAATCTCATGTATACAAAAAAAGAAGAAAATCAGGGGCTATATTCGGCTCGATCTAAAACTAAATATATTTCAAATTAATATGTAAATTTAATTAAATGTAATTTGCATATTACTGCATATTTTAAACTGCCATATTTTAATTTTAATTCAAATCAATATCTCGTATTTGCATTTTTTAGATGGTTGCAACTACACATAGTTAATTATTTTATTTTTTTCTTTAAGTTGCATTTGTGTTCACAATTTACATTTAATGGTATAGTTAAATAATATATAAAGTCTGTAAATAATATTCAAAAAGTATAAACCATGGCATTGAAGAAAATACCAGTATTATTTGAGTATGATTAATGTGTTATATATAATAGAATTATGTATCTATATCCTTTTAAAAAGGAGATGTTTTATTATAAATATAAAATGCAATAATTGATTTATCACAATTTATATTTATAATCAATTGTTGCATTTTAACGTGGAATGAGCATAGCTTATCATAAACTTTCACATTAACTCTAAGAAACTTTTTAAAATGCCCAAAAAATACTGTAGCATTGTAGGTTGAGCCAATACATTAACATCACGTTTTTTTTTTCAAAAACAAATAATAAATATTTGTTTTTAATTAATCAAGAAAATTTTAGTATGATAATGAGTCCGTTAAGAATCGATTTGTTAAAAGATGGCCATATGCTCAATAAACGCAAATCAAATGGATAAGCAAAATAGATGCAGATCAAGATATGTAGAGATGTTGTATTGTCTCGTTAATCGTTGCAAGGTGACATCGTTTATCGATGTGTACTAACGAGGAGGTAGAGATGGAATGGAAACTCCTTTGGTGGTAATTGCGAAGACCCAATTAAAGCCAATCTGGAAAGGCAGAGAGAGAGAGAGAGAGGAAAGGGAGAAATGCTAGACGAACAAAGAGACAGTCGGTGACAGAATCAAACAAGCATTTGAATGAACGACGACAATCATTCACCGAGTGTGTAAAACCATGAAATTATATAACTTGTCATTAAAATTCTTAAGGGCTCTAATTATATTAGTATAGATATAATTTAATAGCTATGCGATATATGTATATCAAATATAAACTTGGAAAATCCAGATTAAATGGTGCAACGCACAAAGTATTACATGCTTAATTATGCAGTCGCAGAAAATCGGATGCGTTTCCACACACATTGTATGTGTATGACATAATTTTATAACAAGGGCAAGCATCTCGTCATCTCTTCACAATGCGACTATTATTTCAACTATGACGGAACGCTTTCATCTTTACGAGAGATAAGTCTAAGTAGAACCGTCACATCGAGGTTCGAAAGCTTGAAAACTCCATCGTACGTTAATAGTCAATGTAAATGTAGGTGGTAACTGTCGTAACAACACGCCGTATTATCGAGAAATCTCGCCGGTTAAAGTTGCAAAATTTATTAGATGTAAATTGCGAGTCTCGAAGAATCAAATATCTCTCGCGTCCCCGAAAATCAATAAGAATAATATTTCAATTATGGCCATTATCTGTATTACGTAGCGAAGCACAAATCAGTTCGGTAAACAAAAAAGAATGAATCGATAGTTCGCCAATTTGTAGGAGAGGCTTTCTATCCGAAGTCTGCTCGTAATCCTAACTCAGTAAACCGAATTTCTGATGATACCGTTACTTTTTATTTTCTGGAGCCAACCTCTCAAGTTCGCGTGATCAAGTTTTAGCTCTGTTGTTCCGTAAAGAGTAGATTTTGGTAAAGAAGAATTTAACGGGAAGCTGTGGCTCTCCCAAGTTGGAAGATCGAGTGACTAGACTACTCGACCAAGTTAGAAGATCGAGTGACTAGACTACTGATTAACAACAACGAGGATTACTTTATTATACGTGAAACTGAATCGACTTTCGAGAAATTACGATATTGCTAAGTTAAATTATTAATTAGGAGATTTAATATAAATTTTATTCAATTTTCTTTATTTTCAGCTACGATAAATTATAACAGAAACACGCCGAAACAAATGTACGGACGAACAAACACGGCTTATTGGAAAATATGTAGCGACACAGAAAAAAAGAATCTTAATTGGTATATCCAATTAGCATGCATCGCTGATCATTGGCATTATGCAACGCATACATTCGCGACGGTTATACTTTCGTCTGCGCATCATGCGCGACAAATATTTGTCACATGGCAACGTTTAATAATTTAAAATAATTATAAGTAAAGAGATACATACATTTGTATTATACTCGTATAAATGTATCCATGAAGCACTATATTGTATTACATTATGTTTTTACACGTCCTTTATAGTTTTTAACGTGGAAACGCTGTTACAATTTTCCGATAAATTCAGACAATAAGTAATATGAAATACTCCATTGGAATGCACACGTTCGCGAGCGTGCTATCGATTTTTGAATAGATAAGGACGCGAACGTCCACTCTCCTGCGCTGTTCGCAACACCGAACCGCCGCGCCCGGTTCTCTCGCTCGCTCGCTTTCGTGCCGATCCGTTCGGATGCATATATATTCCTTCGGTAACAAGAACACGTTCATTGGTATTCCACGAAGGAGACGCTCGGTACGTGTCCGACGCCATGGCGGCGGAGTAAATGCAATTACTCCGACCGTCTCAATTACCGATCTGCGTCAGCGATTGTAACGAACGGAATGGCAAAGCAGGCACCACGATCCAGATCGGCACAATCCGTCAAATGATCGACGAAATTCAACGTGCAAGAGGAGCGATATTTTTCCCGGCATTAACCCGGTACATCTCTTCCAAGTATCAATTCGACGATCTACTCTTTCACGTGATCCAAAAGCTAAAATCTCATGAAGCTAAAACTTGAACGACGGAATCTGTCTTGAATATTATTGAATAACTGAATTTTGGATCTAAAATCAGTTGCAAAAAAAAAAAACTACGAAAAATGCGGCTCGTAATATGACTCGTGCAGCGAAAATGATCCTATTTTTCTACAGTTCCACGTAACTTTTAAACGATTAAATGGATCCAGGCAAACTTTCGCACAAGTACTTATTAGAATTTTATTAGAGTTTATACACAAGTTTGATTAAATTTGCGTAATGCTACCGTCTCATCAAATTTACAAATAGAACAATCTGTAGAAATTTAAAATTTTTGGTAACACTTTGAAACGTAATACGTACATCCTTATCCTTAAACCATCGAGTATAGAGAAGCCAAACTGGCGCTCTCGCGTCCGATGGAACGCAGAGCGTTCGATAATCGCCGACACGTTTGCTCGGATTTCTATCGCGATACGAAACGGTAACGCGTCCTCCTGCATGACGCGGCGTATAGCGCCTACCAATTTCATGAACCCGGGAAGATCAATATTACGAGGGGGAGGGGGAGGAAAGAGAGAGTGCTCGCCGGGGGAGGAATGGAAAACGGAACGTGCTCGTTCGTCCGTTAGCTGCGAAGGGAAAAATGTCACACGGCGGCGCAGCGCGAAGAGTTAGAGATGAATATCCTTTTCATGCACGCTGCTCGTAATTTCTTCGCAGCCGTGAATATTCTAGTACCGTACTCGGCGCAATTTACAGCAATACGAATGTTACCGCTAGCTGCGTTACACTCTCAAACGATCGCGCTCGAGCAACGCGATATGATAATTTTCTGGCGACCCTCGAGATGACAAAAAATTCTCCGACAGCGAAGAAGAGCTTGGAGAGAGCGAAATAACGGCAACAATTGCAAGTAACATTGTAACTTTAAGCCGATTGCTTCAATGTTAATTAATTTTAATCGCGAGTTTTCCTTCGGTAATTGAAGATTACGGTTGAACCGAATCGTCAATATCGATTGCAAAGAAGCCGATATTGTACGTCTCTATCGTTTATATAAAGGTAGACCAATGAGAGATACATGGAGTGCCGATAATATCGCGTGGATTATTTCTCGGAACGAAGATAGATGATCCAAAGAACTGGCGGGTGTCGTCGTCGCCTTCGTACTTCGGGGTCCTGGTTGGCGGAAATTGCGCCCCGGGGCTGGCAGTGCGGATTTAACGTTGTTTTGCCCTGACCTAGCTCTCTCTCTCTCTCTCTCTCTCTCTCTCTCCCTCTCTCTCTCGTCCTCTCTTTCCCTCCACCGTTCCCCATTCCCGACAGGAAGGTAACAGCGGCACCGGTTGCCTTTCATCCCCACTCGCTTTCTCCTCCACACCCCCGTTACCTCCATTTCCCTCCCGTTTCCACCTTCGTTGTCCCCTCGCACGAGGTATCTCGCACCCTCCGCACACTGCCTACCGGCTCTATACGCACGCACGTACGTCACCGTACATTCAGTAGACTGACTCTCTCGGCTCCTCCCCTTCCCTCCAGCGGCTACCCTTCTGAAAGTTTACAAAGCTGTAACATCGTCACACCAACGCGAGCGAGGGTTCTAATCGTTTACGCTACCGGGACCTTGAATGGAACCGCGGAAGCGTGACTGTTACAATTTACAGCTATACCGTATCAGAATCGCGCTGGGTTAGCCGGTGGCGGACACCCTTTTTCCGTTACGCGCGGCGAATCTGCTGATTCAACGTTTTGTCTTGGATCGCCATGGCTATCTACGGTAATAGTCGTTGAGATTATTAAAGCGAAGACTACCTTCGTGGTGCATTTCAATATTTCTCTCGATAATCGTCGTGGAGATACGGTAACGATATTGTTAAAGTTTCGCCGGAGGGAATTCGGTTCCCGGTTACAGATTACGAAGAAAATCGACCTCATTTTCGAAGTGTCTCTTCAAACACTTCCTACAAAATGCCATTGTCTTCGAGTTTAATCTTTTTTTTCTTCATCGAGAATTAAGAAAGGATATCGCTTCCATTATGGTTAATAAAAAATTTTATTATAAAGCTTTTTTAAGGGGGAGGAACAAAAAGGGAGGACCTCTATATCAATTCTTTTGTTCGCGCTGCGAAAGAGATCCGTTTCTGCGGATAGCAGCCGCATGTAAAATCGAGCTGTGTCATAATCATTTTATTTTCGAAGGATAATTTGGAGTCTCGCGATTTTCCGGGCAAACACACGGCACGGCGGTGCCGTGTTAAATATGTAATTTTTTTTAATTGTAATTTCGCGGAATGTCGGCAGCACCTGGCATGGCGCACGGGCGTATATACCCCCCCCCCTCTACACACACACACACACACCCACACAGTCCGGATGCGATGGCGTGTTTCATGCAAATGAAATCGAGGACACGAACGAGCAAGCGAACAAAACGCACGATCACAAAATGGAGAAGCGCGCGGGACCAAATTTAATTCCCCGTTATCGAGCGAACCGAATTAATAATGGTCAGGTCCGATTGTTATTGTTCGGCGATAACAATCGAAATGCAAATTTATCACCGCGCGGACCCGTCGAAATCGCTCTTGTGTGTCTTGTTTTGCAAAATAATCATTATTCCGTGGCAATATGCCGCTTCGCTGGTATACAGAAGCGCAAGATACCACCATGAATCTCTGATTAATCCCAAAATGTCAGAAATGCGCAAGTTTTAGCGGATAAAGTAATAAGCCGCATTTATCTAATTACTTCTTCGTGCTTATCTTTAAAACGAATTCCGTCACTCACCTCAGGATCGCTAATAAAAGTTCCCTCCCGACAAGGAAGAACAGCGATTAACGGAACAAAAGCAAAACAGCCGAGAGAAAACTAACCGGCGAAGCGCGCTCGGAGAGGTTTGCAAAACTCGAATACGGAATACAAGTTAAATAAGAGTATATTTCATTGTTTAACCGTAAAATAAGCGGAGCGAGGTTCCCGTAACGTTTTCTGTACTACTTTGCAGTTCGCTTTGTTTCTTTGTTAGACGTTATTGATAAGTAATTGGAATGAGATCTTTCACGGTGGTATCTCATAATAACCATTTCCCCTAGTTTGGATCTGCACGGGATTAAAATTTCGCACGACGACGAGGCGTAATAAATCACTGTCGGGTCCAATAATCGCGGCGCGGCAAGCGCGACGGCGCCAATGATGACAACGCAAATGGCGAAAATAAATGCTCGCGAATTAATAAGATCTTATCCGGCGGTCTTGGTTTATTGCGAAGCCGACAATAAGGCGAAGAGTAACGCCGAGACGCCGTGTAATTCCGGTTGATGGAATTCGAACTCTGCGGGCGCAACAAAAGCGGAGGCGCCATCGAGAACGCGCGTTACAGCCCCCGTTGTAGCCCTACCCACGGCCGCGCGTTCCGGGCGTTCTGGCAGTGACAAAAGGGGGGAAAAGGGTAGAGAATCGAAGCGAAGTACCTGGTGCGGTGAATTTATTCGGCGCCCCGCCTAGAACCTCCCCCGGCCTCGAATGCGCGCTGCTGAAGAATGCTAATGAGTCGCCGTTCGCGTTTGGCGGATTTACGCGGGGGAAAGCCGCCGCGTTGCCGTTTATTTAAATTGCGCGAAAGTCCCGCCGCAAAAATTATAATCGCCGCCGTTAATCGAACAGTCAAATCTCGCTTGACAAACCAAAGCAAACACACATGCAGAATGCCCCGAGCGAACATTTCTTTTTTTATGAATATCACACTCACAATCTATAATGCAAATTAAAATTAACAGAAGTTAACAATTAAAAGGAATTCTATTAATAAATATTTAAATTATGTATACTGAATTAATTTTTTATTTATACTTTTAACTCTTTATTTCGTGATCTTTAATTTATAATACTATTATTAAGTGCTTTGTAAAGAATCAATTTAAATAAGAAGTATGTGTCGGAAATATAGTGCAGTTCCGTTTTGTCATGTTGATTTATAAAAAGAAAAAAAAAACCCAAACGTTTCTGTACGTCACGGCTAAAAGCTCAACAACGGCGTTTGCAAAACTGTGACGCCGAAAGATGCCGTCGTGTGTATAAACCTCCTCGAGATACGCATACGGGATTTCTAGCTTCCGCGCATAAAGAATAAAAGTCATTCGTGTTCCGCAGTTGCTTGCCAGTACAAAATGTAATATTTATCCTCGCAATTTCGCCGACAATCTCGAGCGAAGAATTTCGCAAAGACGTCGGACAACACGGAACGAGATTTTTCTCGGTTTTCGTGCGCCTCGAATGCGCCTGTTTCCTCTTTCGCGGTCAGTTAACGGCGATGTATTATTAATCGCTGGACTTTACGTTACGAGGGGAGGGTAGAAAGTTATGTTTTGAAGTAGGGTGTAATGATGCGCTCGTTCCCGCAATAACGATACCTAACGTCTGTTACGCTGTCTATAGGCGGCGATCGATATACCGGCGCAAATCGTAGACAAGCCTGAATTGTATAGCGGAGACGATCATCGGATTACCCGGAGCATCGGGCCCTATGAGAGGAAGATTACATATATTCCGTCTACAAAGTACATAGACGGCTCGTCGTCATCGTCATCGCCGTCGAATGTTATGCATATGGATCGTATGCTGCCATTACAGAATTTCCCCGATCGTTACGGAGCACAACGCCGAGCGTGTCCGAGGATAATGTAATATCGCCTTACGTGATGAGGCGGAATCCGCCGGGCGGGCCACGTGAGAATTATAACGAGGCGTTCCAGAGGGCCGGAAACTCTCGCAACCTACTTTCGTTCCCGATCCCGTTCCGATCTCCGCGAGCCCGGAAAGCTAATAACGTTACACCGCGAAATTCGGTAATGCCACCGTGTCCCGCGAAATGGATCTTGTATTATTATTACGCGTGGGGGTTTGAGCTGTTTTCCGACATTACGCAAGTCCTCTCGCCAGAAAGGTTATCGAGATAAACGTGTGAAATAGCGGAATTCAAATGTTACGGGTGTAGCACGGATATATCTCCGAGTGATGGAGAGACAAACATAATATCCTTTGATTTGGATAATGACATACCTATCTACACTTTGCTATTTGACGGACAGCTAATTTTCTTTTTTTTTCCTGCTTTTCTCGCGAGAGCGCGGTATTAATTCATCGAGTCGGGCAAAAAGCGCGTAAAAGACAGTGAAAAGCGAGAGAAAATTAATCCGCCGCGCTCGGACTTCACTCTTTTCTCTTACCTCTCTCTCTCTCTCTCTCTCTCTTTTCTCACTCTCTCGCTTACGTTTCTCTCACCTACCTGCCTTGTTCGCGCGGAGAATGTCGGCTGTAATAACTTTGCGACTGCTGGCAACGACAGAGCGTTTAGGCCCCCCCCCCCCTGAATATGCAATGGAAATTGCCGCTTCGCGACCGGCGTCGTTCGCATGTGAAGAGAACTGATGAAATTGCGGAAAAAGCGCCGATGTTCCGGTGATTTCGCGCGGAATGTCCTAGAAACGCGCTTCTCGTCTCGCATCGATTGCCGCCTTCGCGTTCTCATCAGAGACCATCGCCTATCCTATTATGCGACGACCGTTGCACACATCGCGATATTGAAATCACGCAATACAAATGTTGATTTTATTCGAGTATTTAAATAAATTTAATACAACGGAAGCAAAGATCGTATTATAAAATTATAATCGTAACAGTTAACAGTTCGTTATTTTTTCCAATCGCACGAAAGTCAGTTTAATCAATCGTTTTACCTTTTCATAAAACGAAAAGTCAGAATGAATAGAAAACGATTTTATTTAATGTTAAAGTTAAACGTTATTGGGGTAAACCGTGCGTACAACAAAATTAAATAGTTTTAAACGTTTATTCTCTCCAATTAATAAATTATGAGTTGCAAATTAATTTAGAAATTTGTAAATTATTAATTGAAAATGTAATAATAATAATAATAATAAAGACAAGATATAAACTTAATTGATCACGGAAAGGGAGAGTCAATGGAGCGCGATGTTCTAATATAATATCTGTTCCGCGGCTAAATCGTAGCGACCGAACCGAACTACACGGCGAATTCGCACGATACCACTTTGTTCGACGTCAGAGCGACGTTTTGCATATGGAAATTGGCCGTACTCGGCACACGGTGTTTGCGCCAATCCCGATGTGGCACCGCATGAATAAAATAATGTAACTTCCGGCACGGAAACATTACCATCGACCATCCCTTCGCCGCCGCCGCCGCCATTACCGCTCGTAGGCTCCGCGGGCCTGTTTCTCTCTAAAATTCACCGACCCTGATGTATCGTTCTGCGATTGGGGGAGCATCGTCTTATCGGGCCAAAGGAAAAGTCACCGTCTTAAATCGTTTTCCAATTCTCCGAACGAAGTACCTTTACGGAGCGTAAAGTTTCTGGGTCAGAGACTGTCGTTCGGGCGGAACCGTGAGATGAGAACGGGGCGAAGGGCGGAGGGTTAAGCTCGAAATCTCGGCAAGATAAAGGATTCTATTCTATGAATGCCGTTGAAAATATTTTACCATAGAAATAATATACGTATGTACGTAAAAGTGTCGGGAGGATTTGCGTACGTTATATAAACGATCCGTTTCCTTAGATAAGCCACCCCCGGTGTTCCACGTGTCCCTGAATATACGTCCCGTATAATCAGCGGGTTTTCATCTTTCTCATTAAACTCATCCCCCTCGACCTTTTTTCACCTATGCCTGCCCCCCGCCCTCCCCCATATTCCTTCACGCTCGGCGAGAGCAGCGCGGCGGGGTCGGCGCTGGCAATCAGCGCACATTAACAAACCTTGGAGGACATCTGGGCTTTCGCTGGGATAGAGAACTGGTGCACTGGCACGGCGAAATGTCAAGAGTTCGCTCTGGCTGGAGCGAGAGGGGCGTTCTTCCTGAGCGTGATGGAGAGAGCGACAGTGAGAGATACGGGATGCCAGGGAGAATCGGGATAACGGGATGGAGTAGGAGAGAAGAAGAAGCAAGAGGGAGAATCATAGAGAGCGGTAGTAGCAGCAGCACGAAGAGGAGGAGGAGGAGGAGATTTCAGCTGCAACTACTACCTACGGCTCCGTAGCTGGGATGCTGGATGAGAGAGAAGTCGGTCGATAGAGCTCCCGGGATCCCTCCGTTCCCTCTTCCCTCTCCAGCGCTCTGACTTTCTCTCTCTCTCTCGCTCTCTCGCTCTCGCTCTGTCTCTCTCCTCCCTCGACGATGGAGAAAGCGCGCGCTCTGTTGCGAGTTGCATCCCGCTCTGGTCCTCGCATCTACGTTGGCGTAGAACCCGACCGACCGACCGACCGAGCGACCACCGACGGACAGATGAATGGACGGTCCGACAAATGGTGGCGCGAACCCTCGCTTAGCAAAGTGGAAGAACTCGTGCCCGGCTGAAAGAGGCGCCCCATCACTGACCACGATATCGCGACGGGGATTCTTGTACGGGGGAAAGGAGGTCGGAAAGTACGGAAGGAGGGCTCTCGTAAATCGAGGGCGACACCGAGAATAAAATAGTCGAGAATGAGAAAAGAATTACGAAGACTTTTTTGAGCGGAAAATATATATCACAGCGCGTTGTAAATGGCGTGCGTGCGAAAAAATGAATAACTGTTTAATTAAGAAACCTAATTTGGTGTCGAAATAAATCGTAACGCTTGCGATGATAATTTGTATTTGGTTAAAAGTGTTTACAGAAGAGAGAGAGAGAGAGAGAAAATAAAATTTAAAAAGCTCATTAACAGAGGTAATCGATTTGATTTACAGTAGTATTTCACGTTTAATTAAAAATCTAAATGTAATCCCCTGCTAAATTAAGTGTCATAATCATTGCGAACTTTTGCATGAAGTATCGCGATTATTGTATTATCGCCGCCAGGTACAATTTCATATCGACAATTTGATTATGCGACTCTAATCAAGCGAGACAATCAAGCCATGAAGCTTGAGAGATAGCGCGACTTAGAACGGCGTCTTCGTTAATTGTCACTCGTTAATCACAAAAAGCTGTTCATTGTTCAGGGATCAGGGAGAAGGATATAAAGCCGGGATCTAACGTATCTTGACGACGAAATTCGCGTACCAAGTTCGGAACTTGGAATTGGCACAAACTCGGTCAAGCTTCCTGTCTGTCGATCATCAGTCAATGTGAGTTCACGCACTTGCCATTGTCCCTGCGAAGCGATTGATCGTTTCGTGCGACCCTCAATTAATCAGACCCGTATGGGACTATCTAGAAGGACGAAGCAAGAGGAGATGGAGAAGGAATCCTGCTCGTCCTGGAAATCCTACGCATCGTAATTCTCTTTGGGAAAAAAGAGAGAAAGAAAAATGAATAGAGAAGCAGAAAGAGAGAGAGAGAGAGAGAGAGAGAGAGAGAGAGAGAGAGACTGATAACTGATCGTTCGTGGGGAGATTAATTTATCCGGAGCTTCGAGCGCGTCATTAGGGAAGCGCAAGCGAGGCCTTAACTTAATGATCACTATGGGACCCGTTCAAGATATCGGCATTAGTTAAGTTTTTTCATTACGGTAAAACTGATCGACTTCAACCGCAAACCCCGGTAACGGTGCGCGCGCGTTTATGCAATCCGTTCCCCCTCGAATTCGGGCTCGCCGGCCTTGTCAAAACCACTGACCTACATCTCGTGCATTCAACAGTAAACTCCCATCCGTTTAATAAAATTATGTACCAACTTTGCCCGTGTCACCGGAATATCTCCTAGCGCGACTTCGTTTATAACCTTATAAAACCCTAAGTAAATTTGTCCTTAAACTTTAAACGTTTTTTTCTTAATTCAAAATAAAACTTCTTGAAACTGTGCCCGTACCTTTATCAAGGATTAAATTAAGTTTCAGATAAAACGTGTATAAGTAAATAAATTTAAATTTAATCAATTAAAAAGATCGTTCTCGAAATGAATTATAAAAAGAAGCTCTCTTACAGCAAAAAAACATAAAAAAACAAATCTCAATATATAAATGCGTCGTAAAATTACATTTTAACTTTCGTAAATAATTTGTATTTTGATTTCTATACAGATCGTGAGAAACATAAAGACATGCTGATAAGAAATTGTCAAGACATCTAATTTAGAACAACTGCTGCACATTTCTTTTACGCAATTAATAATTAATAATTAATTCGCGTCAATTATGCTCGAGCAACATTAATATTTGCGACTGCCGAGCGCAGTAATTACGTCTGATCTCTTGACTCCATAATGTTTGCAATAATAATATCGCATACCTGCATCGCTTATAGAAACGTTGAAGCAGGAATGCGTTGTAATTACTCTTTTTACACGATATCAAATATAAATGAGAAATTCCGCGATGAAATATAATAGCGAGAAGATAGTCGGTTATTATATTAATGCAGCAATTACCGAGATGACGATATGGCGACGATAGGGCAGACATTTTCTGCGATTGGATCTACACGAAAGAATTTAATTGCGAGACACAAGCAGAGTATTCGTTGACAAATGCGTATGTTGTTTAATATGCAAAGTTAACGGAATGTCCCAGAAATTCGCGAGTCAAAATACTGTAGCAGGAAACTATTCGAGAAACTAAGTAAAATAATAAATTGCAAATTTTTATCTTAAAGCGATAATTTTTTAGATATTAGATAAGGATTTAACTGGCCAATCACAAACTTTGAATAATCATCTTGTGAATTATGCGTTCGGTAGTTTAGTGATCGCATAATAGGTGAATGTTTAAACATAATCTTTGATTTACTAGCCCATTTGTCCCAGAAACTACTGCTTGAAATAAACATTTACAAATAACGATTTCATTTAAATAATAATAAGAGAATGTAGACACGTGAAAACACAACTAAAGCCTTGTTTGGTCATAGCCGGATCTTGATATTCATATTTCTTGTGTGATTTTATGTAACTTCTCAATCAAGTTCATTAAACTCGCCGAATAAATTCTTAAAACATAATTAATTAAACAAGAATAGTAATACATTATTATGATATATAAAATAAATATTACAAAAATGTTTTCAAAAAATAAAGCTAATATCAATAACATATTAATATTTTAATTTTCAGGACACTCTGTATACTGGAAATTGGATGATAATTTTGAGACCGAAACGCGGTAAAAGCGCGCGTCTGTAAATAACACCATAATAATGAAGCAGCAGCGTGGATAGCAGACTTTCTCTCTCTCTCTCTCTCTCCCCCTCTCTCCCTCGTATTAATCTCGTTTCTGATGGAACAGTGCCGCGCTACGGCGGAAAACTCTCTGTGTTTTGCGCAAAAATAAATTGCGGTAAACAGCAGTAAATCTTGGTCGCGCAATTGTCCTCGCTGCGGCGACCCTGTTACATTTGCATTTGAAAGCTCGGATTTCGCGATCATATCCGGCCGCCGTATGACGCACGATGCCGTTTATCTTTGGCGATTCTGTATGCGCCTCTCTTTTCTCCCCAGGAATTATCGCGATAACGGGCCGGGTTTTCTTATCGAAATTTATCCTCGTCGCGGTTGCCACGGCGCGTACGTGCGATTCTTTCGAGAGGAGAACATACGTGAGATTCCGGTCGAAAGAGAATGGTGTAACGGAGATGGTAATATTCGCACAAAGGGATGATAACGCGTCTGTAAATCCGAAGAAACTCGTGCAAACGTAAAATGGTAGTTCCGGGAGAGATCGCCTCCCGTTAATTTTTCTCCATTAATTTAACGTCGAACGCTTTCGAGTTTTCGTCGAAATTTCCCCGACTTACATTTCCGATGAAAACAGCTGAGTTCACTATCGTACTCGCATTATCTCGCCGAATCTTCTTTCACGTTGATGTTACGCTAATATCGTCGGGACATTTCCTAAAAACCGCACGCACAAAAACGGCGGCTAGTCTAACGCGGGGAAAAAAAGCGCGATAACATTTATCAGGATAAACGCTCAAAGGAGCAATAAAACACAATGTTTGCAACGTGGACGTTTTCGTCTACTTCAAAAACGAAATACTCGAATACCGTTTGATATCGCGTTCTTCATCTCCCTTGATATGTCACCGTAATAACGCGAAACAAAGGTCCGCCGTGCGAAACACATACGTCTCATTTTTATGCGAGTATCATACGTGGTATTAAAAAAAAAAATTCCGTGGTCATAAAACAAATAAACCCTATTCTTTTTATCGTCGATCGATGAAAAGACGGTATCAGCAACGATGACGCTTCTCTCACAGCGTCGAAAAATATGAATTTAGAATGTAAAAGAGGGAAGGGAAGGAAACTCCCTTCTTTTTGTTTCCTGAGAAGAGGCAGGAGATATTAATATTCGCGGGTAACGCGGTATAAAATGGTGTTGCCATAGTACTTGAACATTTCAAACGGTAGAGAAAATCAAGGATCCAACGGTATGTATGTACATTCCGAGATTGTCGAATAAGATAAATGTCCTAAGATTGTTGAATTTTCTTCACGTAATATAAAATTATTTAATTGTATAATTATCTGAAATATAAAATATGCATGTGTTATTAATAATACAAAATATGAAAAACTTTTTAATTATTTCGAAAATAATAAACACTTTTAAGCCAATGTAATTTAAAATACTTGTCTTTAATGTTTGGCCTCGTATTGTTTATAAAATGAATAAAAAAATATGATCTTGTGACAAGTGCATAATGTTTCTCTAAAAAATTAAAAAATATTGCCAAAAAATAAACTCTAACCTAGATCTAGCAAATTAATTTTTGTGTTAATTTTCCTAATATTTAAATTAGCTCATATAAATATCTCAAAGTATTTCAATATTACAATTAAAAAAAAAATTAATGTCAGAAGTCACATTTAAGATTAATAATATACAAGTTTTTAAAATACAAGGGCAAGTTCGGTCCTTAGGACATTTATCTTATCTCGCTCATCTCCTGAGCGAATGAGAAAACGAACGCATGCAAATATCATGAAACTCACTCACCGATCGGCGAGCTGCATTATCCCCGTCGGCGGCGTATCCTGGTTAACGCGACGATCGGCCGAGCGACGCGTGTCGTCCCACGATGTCGACGACACCGAGGTCTTCCTCCGAGAAAAACGGGAAACCAAACGACGGAGAGCCAACGTCAGCGCATTTCTTTAATCTGTGCCGCATGACCTGAAAAAAAAAAGATAGAGAATGAGGGGGCTGGTTATCAAGATGGCGACGCTGGCAAAAGAGTACCGTATTAAGGCGCACGTAGGTCCAATTAGCTCGGGAGCTAATTGGGCGAGACCGGCGGTACCGCCTTCGGCCCTCTGCCTCCTCTCCTTCCCCTGCGCCCCCCCCACCCCTACGTTCTTTGGTTATAGCGCTTGATGGCGGGTGCGGTGCGATACACGCGCATTAATTTCTTTGTTAACCGTTCGCACCCGGGGCTTAATTTCCCTCTAAGAGCCCACTCGTCGCCCGCCACCAGCGGCTTCTGTTGCCGACAGCGGTTTTGTAGCGATAATAATGACGACGACGCGGGCCACGAGGGCACATGGGGAAAGGGAGAGCAGAGCTCGCCGTAAATTAATTACAACGATCGCCAGCCCCGTGGAGGCTCGTGAGAATCAAACTTTTCAACGAGGCGGCGCATCGTTAACCTCGTTAACGTCGCTCCATCTAACGCTAATTAATTCCACGCGGATCCGCTCCCCCGAACGGATCGATTCCCAACTCGGCGGCCGATCATCATCCGAGAGGAGCAAAGAGGAAGCAGATCAACGTCTTCTTACCATACTCGATCGTCGCTTGATCGCGCGGCCGCCCGAGGGCGCAAATTGGCGCGAATCGGTCCGTGCTGGCAGGTAATAGACAAATCCTTATGGTTAAGGCTCACAGGAAGGACTAAGAAGAGTAACGAAAATACACGGCTGCAATAACAGCGATACGCGCACCGTTCGTCTTCCGTGTTGACAACCAACCGTTGAAACGCGGCGACGACATCGGGACGCGAAGCGAAGCGATCGACGCACGCCAGCGAACGCACGGGCGCTGGACTCGCGCGACAACGATCGCCATTAAATTGACGGTGTACCTAACGACGAGGCCGTTTCGTGTCCGACGGGGCATCTTCGGCGTCCCCCTCATCGCCGTCGATTACTCGTCGTCGGCGCAACGAATCGACGATGGATTTACCGCGCGCGATTGGATCCACGCGTCGCGACGACCGATTCTCTCTCGCCAGGTTCGCAGAGACGTTCGGAGTTCGGAAGTTCGAGGGGACACTGTGTCGCGAACCGCCTGAAGTTGGCGCCTCAAGAAATGTACGTACGTCATTTGATTGCGCGGCCATTAGCTCGAGGCGCGCAATTGACTCAAACAGCACATGAATATTTATGATAAATATTTCTGATATTTATTGTATTTGATATTTATTCATAATTAATTATGATAAAAATCTTTATTCATATATTATAAATATTTTCATGATAAATCTTTATGATTTGCGCAGTCTAATCAAATATTTATGAAATATTTTGGTAAGTATTTGTAAAATATTCGAATTATTATAAATATTTTGCAAATCTTTTATAAATATTATGTGCTGTCTGGAAAATGTTTTGCATAAAAAAATTAGTCGACATTTGAAAACAGTTACAAAATCTATGTTTCTTGTTTTTAAATTATCATGATATGTTGATAATTTTAAGAAAAAAAATCGGAAAAATGTAACTAAATATTTATTATGTATTTAATTTACCGAAGTATAAATCTTTTAAAAAAGTACAGTTATCAAATTTGTTTATAACCAATAAATAAATAAAAATGTCACAATATTTCTAAATTTTAATCTTTTTTCTCAATGAGTCAAATTGCCCGTTACAATAATTGTCTTGCGGTGAACAAAAACACTACTTTTCAAAATTGCCACCATTTTCTTAAATATTTCTTTGTCACTTGTGTAAAATATAGTACAAGAATTTATATTATATAAGTTTTTCAGAAACTTGTAAACTAACCGATTCCGTAAATTGAACTGTATATAAAATTGATGAAGTTTTCAACTAATCGTGCAATATTAAAATTAAGAGATTCACAAGAAGTACAGCTGATCAATTTAATATCTGTCAGACTTAGAACGTATAATTACATGTATCGTTTGCCTTTTAATAATCTTTACACGAATAGCATAATCCTTTCACCGATGTGAAGATGGGAAAGGATTATCCGCTTCTTCCAGAAACCGCATCTATTTTGTTCGGTGGTGTCCTCTACCGTGTACTTTCGAAATCAAGTCAAGTTTTACAGATATTGCAGATTTTTTTAGATTTCGCGCACTCGATTAAAATTTTAACAATTTATAATTTAGCGCTTTTATATCACAACTTTCCTAATATAATGCATTTTTTATCAATTATTTGTAAGTAAACGCAATACAAAAACAAATGCAGTTAATTATTTTAAAATAAAATTTAAAATTGATAAAACAGCTCACTAATAATTTCGTATTAATTAAAGTAATATCGAGGATTTTCACGCTTTGTATGTCATTCTTCCTTTTTTTTCTCTTTTTATTACTAACAAGGTATTTGTTTCTGGACAATGCACAAACTACAAATATACCGTATCTTCCGGCGATGTGATTGGATGACGTTTGACAAGATCGCGTCATCGCCCACGTGATCTACGAGTGCCGGTCGGTGATTTTCGAGAGCGACTACACAACTATCGTAATTCATGGCGAAACGTTTTTCACGTCTTTCATCATGGCACACGTCAGCACAGCGCGCCCTCTGTTCGCCTTCTCTGTGTATTTGTATATGTGTGAACTGTGATGTGGATAGCGGATCGGCTTGTACGACAGGGAGCACGTTTAGATTAAAAATCTAAATCTGCACGGCGTACAGGGAGCCTGTTGCGGAATCGCTCGCCAAGATGGTAAGTGATCGTCTCCCGCGCCGTCAAAATCTCGTCCCCCCGAAACGGGAAGTCCCGAAGCGGCGAAGCTGCTGCCCGTGTGACATCGTCCGCAGATGTCATCCATTTAGCAGTGTGCGACCGCCGAGGCATTTAATTCCGCAACTGTCTTCGACCGAATGTATGCAACATCGCTCTCTTTTTCTTTTCCAGGTACTCATCGCCGCCGCGGTATGCACCAAAGCCGGGAAAAGTGAGTTCGCAGAGATGTCCTTGTGTGTTACGTCGTGTACACGCGTCGCGTATGCGTGTCTCGTATCTTCGATACCTGTCGCCCGGCTGCGTTGATACAATCACATGATATCTCTTACCACGTATCTGTAATCCGTATTAATAAGAGACCACGGGCATCGGTCGGTCAGTCGGTTGTAAGAGAAAGTCGCGTAATTTTCTGCTTTCTCAAACCTCTTTACCGAATATAGAATGGAACAACTTGAAAATTATTATTTGCTACTACCGCTTCATCATTGTGGTTTGCATTATTTTTCTAGCCATGATCTCCCGGCAGTTCGTTGAAATGACGAAGGCGAGAATAGAAGGCCTACTTGCTGCATTTCCAAAACTAATGAGCCCAGGTAAACAACATACATTCGTGGAAACGGAATCTGTTAGGTACGTTTATCAACCCCTTGAGAAAGTATACATGCTGCTTATCACGACTAAGGCCAGCAATATTTTGGAAGACTTGGCGACATTGAAGCTCTTTGCAAGAGTAGTAAGTACATATATCGATCCTCGTGAATACTTGTCAAAATATATTGTATATAAGTTAGGTTTATACACAGTGACATTTGTATCCTACAGATTCCAGAATATTGCAGCTCAATGGATGAAGTTGAAATAGCTGAAAATGCATTCAATTTGATATTTGCATTTGACGAGATAGTTGCGCTAGGATATAGAGAGAATGTCAATTTAGCACAAATCAGAACCTTTGTAGAGATGGATTCACATGAGGAGAAGGTCTATCAAGCAGTGCGAATGACACAGGAGCGGGAAGCTAAGAATAAAATGCGTGAGAAGGCCAAGGAATTGCAGAGGCAGAGAATGATGGAAGCTAACAAGAAGGGTGGAGTTAAAAGTCCTGGATTTGGTGGAGGATATGGAAGCGGTAGCATTCCCCCATCTATTCCGGCTGTTGGTGACACAGCTTGCTTTATGCCTGAACCAGTTAAACCTTCTTACAAACCCAAGCAGTATGATGAGTTTTTAATCTTAATTGCAATTGTATTTGTGGTATTTTATTATATGCTTTTACTATAAACAATATTTTTATCAGGAAACCAACAAATGCTGGACCAGGTGCAATGAAATTGGGTGGCAAGTCTCGCGATGTAGACTCGTTTGTCGATCAATTAAAGGAGGAAGGAGAGAATGTCGTATCAGGACCTCTCGCTGCTCCTGGGACAAAATTAACGCAAATCACTCCTCAGATAATTAACACAGAATTGTATGTTGTTATATTGACGATATGTAGAAGTTTTAAAATTATTCGCGAACAGACACACTCAAATGCATTTCTATCAAAAGGGTTCATTTGAGACAAGAAGAGCGACTAAATATACGCGTTGGCCGAGATGGAGGTTTACAAAACTTCGAATTGCATGGTTTGGTAACTTTACACATCTCCGACGAGAAATGGGGACGCATTCGCGTGCAAGTCGAAAACAGCGACACGAGAGGAATACAGTTACAAACTCATCCAAACGTGGATAAAGAATTGTTCAGAGCGCATGGGCAGATAGGTCTGAAAGTACCTACGAAACCATTTCCCTTGAACACTGATGTTGGTGTGCTGAAATGGCGTTTTCAAGCCCAAGATGAAACGGCATTACCAATTTCAAGTAAGGCAACAACAATAACTTTGCATACGATTTTACTTGATTTTTACTTTTTTTTTAGTCTGTTTTTATGGGTATATACATTTAATTATTTATTCCTAACAGTAAACTGTTGGCCTTCTGAAAACGGAGAAGGCGGTTGCGACGTGAATATTGAATACGAATTGGAGCAAGCTGATCTAGAGTTGAACGATGTCCAAATTAATATTCCCCTACCTATTGGATGCAATCCTATCGTCAGTGAATGCGACGGACAGTATACGCACGAGGCACGACGAAATACGTTAGTTTGGTCTCTGCCAGTGATCGATGCTTCAACGAAATCAGGCTCTATGGAATTTTCAGCTCCGTCCTCTACACCTGCAGATTTTTTCCCACTTCACATTTCGTTTACGTCTAAAACGTCGTATGCCAAAATTAAGGTATAAAATCACATGGATTTCTGCATGTTGCACATAAACTATATTATACAATGTAAAATAATTATTTTTATTTTCCAGATTAGCGAAGTTTTGCTCGTAGAAGATGAGAGCCCAGTTAAGTATTCTGTAGAAACTGTGTTCTTCACTGATAATTATGAAGTTGTATAAGACATTATAGATAATAGATAAAATATTTACACATATAAGAAATATAAAAATAGGCACAGTTCAGTGAGAAGGCATAATGTTATGATCAACAAGCAGGATTGACTGCTATTTGAATTTTTGTTTTATTGCCATATAGCCATTCCTTACATTGAACATTGATATATGTCGTTTACTACATTTATGTACATGTATAAATTTAATATGCTCTTTAATAGCTGTCCGGTGCCGAATACTTATATACATATTTGTAAAAAAAAAAAGATCTATTTTAATTGGATAAAACTTGGTTATGATTCATACACACCAATTTATCATATATTTACTTTCTACTCAATACATATATTTTAGTATTGCAATAACTCCTGCAGAGGATTGTATTATTACCAAATATATATATATCAAATTTTGTTATCCATTCGTAAATTCATGTACCTCGTCTCGAGAAGTATTTACACTATGAATTGCCATCTTATTAGAATTTTGTTAAATTTTTCTCTTGCAGTAAATGGTGAGAATATACAACTACTTCCTAATATTTATAATTTATAGAAATATATATATATATAATTTATAGAATATATATATATATATATATATATATATATATATATACAAATTATTATAGTTTAATGTACAAGTATCGCTATAATTCATCCATTGATATATTGCTTATAATTTGTGGTATCAAATGATTTTCAATAACCGCTTTAGCTGCAAATTAATAAAAATCAAATTAACTATTTTATAAATATATTTTATATAATTCTGAAGAGAAAACGCCTACCATTCATTGAATTATTCATGATTGCCGCTTTATAAGCACTTGTATTTGAGGCATTAGTAAACGTTACATCCGCACCCTTTGTTAACAATTCATAGCACACGTGTGGATGATCACAATATGCTCCATATATTAACGGAGTATTACCGTCCTACAACAGAAATGTCATTATACAATGTTAGATGTTAAGTTTTTATTTGGATAAGTATATGCATACCTCATCACATGCATTAGGATCAGCACCGTGACTTAACAACAATTTGACGACATCGTGATGACCGTAGGCGGCCGCTAAATGCAGACTGGTCTGTTGTTTTGGTCCACAACGATTTATATTGGCTCCTCTTTTGAGCAATTGTCTGGCACTACCTAATTGTCCATAAGCACTTGCCCACATCAATCCTGTTAGGCCCTTTTCATCGGTCATATCTACTGAATCTGTGCGCAACATAAAGATGAGTTCTTCTACAACAATATTTGTATGTACGTCAATAAGAAAGAAAATAAGGTATATAACATGCAATTTACTTGAATGTATTTGATCTGACGTAAGTTCCCCTTGACCTGCTAAGGTGTGAAACGTGATATCGTTGCCGACATAGAGCTGGTGTATCTGCGTCTGAGTATTACCCCTTTGCAGATTCGTGAGTAGGGTGGGTGGCTACAAATAGACAAAATAGATCTTATATTCAGCTATAAAATACAAAGCGCTTCTATGACCTACGGACAAGAGCATCGACGGTGGATTCCGCGATTAATTCGCGACAGACGAATCCCCCGAGTCCTGAGGTCGGTAGCGACGGCGTCCCGCGGAGTTCAGGGGGGAGGCTGCGGAAGGTGTACCTTGTACGGTTGGAACGCGCTGGTCCTGGTCGCGTCTTGCCACGCTCCTGGCGCCCAGTGTCCTGGTGCCCATTTCGTCTCGATCGGCTCGGACTTGCAATTGACGTTCTCCGGCTTGCAAATCAGAGGCTTCGGCCGTATCCCGATCGCCGACCCGTCAGGGGTGACGCTCTTCTCGCTTTCGGCGGAGCACCGACCTTCCTCCTCCTTTATCTCATCCTCATCCTCTCGCTCCTTCTTCATAGTTAACTCCGAGTGGACCTGATTCTCCATAGCTGGCGGAACATAAATTTCAGTCCGCACGAACGACGCGCGAGATGCACCGTGCGGGCCAGTTTCGTTTTTTATGACGTCACCAGATTAGTCAGACGCGAGAGTAAGAAATTCCTTATTAAATCGCAGAAAGCTGTATTCGCGCCATTTTTGAGGTTAAGAATGTGTCACTTCGAGGTTGAGAACACTCCGCGTCAGAAGACGTAGAATTCAATCGGCATTCTCACACACATACCCGGTTGACCGATATTGCTTCACTAAATGCTTAATTAAATGCGGCGATGAATATCGCCTGCATAAATATTATATTTACGACAGAAAATATGCGAACCGATGCAAACGAGTGGCTCGTGCGCGCGTTTCGAAGCCACGTACATTTTAAATATTGCGGCACATGCGTGTCGACGATGGTAGATTTAATTTGTATGATTTACTTATATCGCGGGGTCCGAAGTGCAGATCGCAGGATTCTAGAACGTAGTCGGTTGCCACCGTATCTATAATTTATATCGATTTTCGAACGCAAACGAACAACCAGAGATAAAAATCGTTTAAATCAGAGACTGGAAATTCTCGAAATAACGAATCGCTCATTTGTTATTCCGAATTTAATTTCGTGCCATCTCATATATGCTTATATCAGAGAGGAACTGAGAGGAACCTGAAAGCGGTCACCGCGTTTATGTGCACAAAATGTGCACATTGAACTATATATGTAGTCAAATATCTATGAATCCCGTAGATAATGTGCATAACTTTTTGGGTCTCTTCTATGCTATGTCCACGTTTATTTGGTTCTGTTTCATGCCATACCCGTAAATTTTACAATTATATGCATTCATATTTTAAATCAGTTTTATGCAAATGTGCATAATCGTGTTCTATAAATGTGCAATACCACATATACATGATATAAATTCAATTAATAGATTTCATAAAAATTCACTCACCGATTGCTGTCGCTGCTCCTGTTGCTGATGCTGCTGCTGCTACTGCTACATTTTTTTTCCGGTTTTGATTCTGAAAATTTGATAAATATTATTCCTAAACTCAAACACAAAAGCAGGTAAAGAAATGTATCACTTGAAAAAATAGTATATTTAATACCGAGTCGCTCGATCCATGGATGCCGCTTTCTACTGACATCATCCTGCTATTCTCGAACTGCACACGATACTTTATTCGGCACTCCCGATATTATGGATAATATATCACACACGAGTAAAACGTAAACCGCGCGCAAGAATTTCACTTGGCGCGACCGTTACATTTGGAAAAATACGTTAAAAGTACGGCACGTTAAGACACACTGAACAGAAGTAAATCTATTCGCTCCTAGAGTTTTGTACGCCTTGAATTTTCGTTCCGGGCAAAGTTTTCATGTGCGCGTATTCGCTCGAGGAGGATACGCAATCCGTTCGGTAGAATGTCGATCGTGCCAATAATGAAACTTTACTAATTGTCGCGCAATCATACAGAGATACAAAACTCTAGGAGCAAATTGATTTACTTCTGTTTAGTTTAGCCTCGATTCTTGGTGCTTTTTTCGGGTTTCGTTTCGTGAAGTCACACAGCATACCACTGTTTTAAGTTCTAATTGTAAGTAAATTTTTTTTCATGTAAACGAAAATAGTGATTGAATAGGATTCCTCGAAAATCGCGTTCGGCCTATTTGATTTTAAGTGCAAACGCTTGTCCAAAGTTTTTTCCGTCATCGAAAAAAAGCGAGGCTTCCGCTTCGATGCTTCGGATAATCGCTTCTCGGAAATCGTCGAGGCTCCGGGATGCTTGTCCGAAGTTTTTTTCGTCGTCAAAAAAAAGCGAGGCGCCACTCAGGCGCCAGTCCCCTCGACGAATTCCGAGAAACGATTACCCGAAGCATCGAAGCGGAAACTTCTCGGAAATCGACGATTTCCAAGAAGCGATTATCTCCCCTTTTCCGCGAAATCCCGAGTCCGGCGACTCACGGTAGCCAATCAGCTACTAGCTCCGCCTACTATTCTCTCCTTCCCTCTTTCAAACGCTTCAACGGTTCCGGGCAGTCCGCGCGGACTGAGCTCAGTTGCCTGACGAGAGGGGGTCGGTGGGTCAGTTGTATCGCGAAGCTTCGGGAGTGAACATGTACGCTGCTCGTCTATCGAAAAAGAATATCGCGATCGCCTCGTGTGTGTGTGTGTGAGTGTGTGTGTGTGTGTGCGGTGTGAAGTGCATCGTCATTGCCTTCCTCAGGATTATCGCTGCTTCAGGATTATCTTCGCCGTTGCCTCCCTCTCTGCTTCAGGACGATCGCTGCGAACGAGAGCAGTAAGTACATTATTTTAGTAATACTTTTGTCTGCCCGTCCACAGCGCGCCATTATCTTGTTATCTAGTACATTATACTCCAACAGATAGTTGAAAAATTTTTTTACTCGCATACTCGCGATCTTAAAATTTTACACTCGCAATCATGCGAGTAACAAAATCTTTCAACTATTTGATGGGATATAATGGCCCCGGGGTACACATTTTACTAACAGTTTTATTAAACAATTATTTTTCAACATATTTTATTCCGTCCGTCGACACCGCATTCGCGAGTGGCGTGAAGTCCAAACAATTTCGGTTATTTTTTTACAGTTCTCAATAGTTCTCGCACAGTTCCGACTTATTCCATTCATTTTATTAATTAATTTTATTAATTAAATATTTTTCAACATATTTTATTTCGACCGTCGGCACCGCATTCGCGAGACGCGCAAAGTGCAAACAGTTTCGATCACTTTTTTTTGACAGTTCTCAATAGTTCTCGCACAGTTTCGACCTATTTCGTGCATTTTAATAACAATTCCGTTAATTAATTATTTTTAAACAATTTTCCATTTTGACTCCTGTCACTGCATTCAGCAGAGGTATGAGGTGCAAACAGATTCCGACGGGAGTTGGAATGAAAAATTGTTAAAAAATAATTAATTGACAAAATTGTTATTAAAACGCATGGAATAAGTCGGAACTATGCGAGAACTATTGAGAACTGTCAAAAAATAATCGAAATTGTTTGCACTTCATTTCTCGCAAATGCGGTGCCGACGGCAGGAGAAAGAAATTTTGAAAAATAATTAAATAACAAAATTATTTATTAGAACGCATGGAAATGGTCGGGGCTATGTGAGAACTATCAAAAACTGTCGTTAGAATAATGATTGAATTTTTTTCTCCTACCGTCGGCACAATATTCGCGAGACGCGTAAAGTGCAAACAGTTTCAATCATTATTCTTACGACAGTTTTCGCTAGTTCTCACAAAGCCCCGACCATTTCCATGCGTTCTAATAAATAATTTTGTTATTTAATTATTTTTCAAAATTTTTTTCTCTTGCCGTCGACACTGTATTCGCGAGACGCGCAAAGTGCAAACAATGTCTTTTTTTGACAGTTCTCAATAGTTCTCGCACAGTTTCGACCTATTTTATGCGTTTTAATAACAATTCCGTTAATTAATTATTTTTAAACAATTTTCCATTCCGACTCCTGTCACTGCATTCAGCAGAGGCATGAGGCGCAAACAGATTCCGACGGAAGTCGAAATGGAAAATTGTTAAAAAATAATTAATTGACGGAATTGTTATTGAAACGCATGGAATAAGTCGGAACTATGCGAGAACTATTGAGAACTGTCAAAAAATAATCGAAATTGTTTGCACTTCATTTCTCGCAAATGCGGTGCCGACGGCAGGAGAAAGAAATTTTGAAAAATAATTAAATAACAAAATTATTTATTAGAACGCATGGAAATGGTCGGGGCTATGTGAGAACTATCAAAAACTGTCGTTAGAATAATGATTGAATTTTTTTCTCCTACCGTCGGCACAATATTCGCGAGACGCGTAAAGTGCAAACAGTTTCAATCATTATTCTTACGACAGTTTTCGCTAGTTCTCACAAAGCCCCGACCATTTCCATGCGTTCTAATAAATAATTTTGTTATTTAATTATTTTTCAAAATTTTTTTCTCTTGCCGTCGACACTGTATTCGCGAGACGCGCAAAGTGCAAACAATGTCTTTTTTTGACAGTTCTCAATAGTTCTCGCACAGTTTCGACCTATTTTATGCGTTTTAATAACAATTCCGTTAATTAATTATTTTTAAACAATTTTCCATTCCGACTCCTGTCACTGCATTCAGCAGAGGCATGAGGCGCAAACAGATTCCGACGGAAGTCGAAATGGAAAATTGTTAAAAAATAATTAATTGACGGAATTGTTATTGAAACGCATGGAATAAGTCGGAACTATGCGAGAACTATTGAGAACTGTCAAAAAATAATCGAAATTGTTTGCACTTCATTTCTCGCAAATGCGGTGCCGACGGCAGGAGAAAGAAATTTTGAAAAATAATTAAATAACAAAATTATTTATTAGAACGCATGGAAATGGTCGGGGCTATGTGAGAACTATCAAAAACTGTCGTTAGAATAATGATTGAATTTTTTTCTCCTACCGTCGGCACAATATTCGCGAGACGCGTAAAGTGCAAACAGTTTCAATCATTATTCTTACGACAGTTTTCGCTAGTTCTCACAAAGCCCCGACCATTTCCATGCGTTCTAATAAATAATTTTGTTATTTAATTATTTTTCAAAATTTTTTTCTCTTGCCGTCGACACTGTATTCGCGAGACGCGCAAAGTGCAAACAATGTCTTTTTTTGACAGTTCTCAATAGTTCTCGCACAGTTTCGACCTATTTTATGCGTTTTAATAACAATTCCGTTAATTAATTATTTTTAAACAATTTTCCATTCCGACTCCTGTCACTGCATTCAGCAGAGGCATGAGGCGCAAACAGATTCCGACGGAAGTCGAAATGGAAAATTGTTAAAAAATAATTAATTGACGGAATTGTTATTGAAACGCATGGAATAAGTCGGAACTATGCGAGAACTATTGAGAACTGTCAAAAAATAATCGAAATTGTTTGCACTTCATTTCTCGCAAATGCGGTGCCGACGGCAGGAGAAAGAAATTTTGAAAAATAATTAAATAACAAAATTATTTATTAGAACGCATGGAAATGGTCGGGGCTATGTGAGAACTATCAAAAACTGTCGTTAGAATAATGATTGAATTTTTTTCTCCTACCGTCGGCACAATATTCGCGAGACGCGTAAAGTGCAAACAGTTTCAATCATTATTCTTACGACAGTTTTCGCTAGTTCTCACAAAGCCCCGACCATTTCCATGCGTTCTAATAAATAATTTTGTTATTTAATTATTTTTCAAAATTTTTTTCTCTTGCCGTCGACACTGTATTCGCGAGACGCGCAAAGTGCAAACAATGTCTTTTTTTGACAGTTCTCAATAGTTCTCGCACAGTTTCGACCTATTTTATGCGTTTTAATAACAATTCCGTTAATTAATTATTTTTAAACAATTTTCCATTCCGACTCCTGTCACTGCATTCAGCAGAGGCATGAGGCGCAAACAGATTCCGACGGAAGTCGAAATGGAAAATTGTTAAAAAATAATTAATTGACGGAATTGTTATTAAAACGCATGGAATAAGTCGGAACTATGCGAGAACTATTGAGAACTGTCAAAAAATAATCGAAATTGTTTGCACTTCATTTCTCGCAAATGCGGTGCCGACGGCAGGAGAAAGAAATTTTGAAAAATAATTAAATAACAAAATTATTTATTAGAACGCATGGAAATGGTCGGGGCTATGTGAGAACTATCAAAAACTGTCGTTAGAATAATGATTGAATTTTTTTCTCCTACCGTCGGCACAATATTCGCGAGACGCGTAAAGTGCAAACAGTTTCAATCATTATTCTTGCGACAGTTTTCGCTAGTTCTCACAAAGCCCCGACCATTTCCATGCGTTCTAATAAATAATTTTGTTATTTAATTATTTTTCAAAATTTTTTTCTCTTGCCGTCGACACTGTATTCGCGAGACGCGCAAAGTGCAAACAATGTCTTTTTTTGACAGTTCTCAATAGTTCTCGCACAGTTTCGACCTATTTTATGCGTTTTAATAACAATTCCGTTAATTAATTATTTTTAAACAATTTTCCATTCCGACTCCTGTCACTGCATTCAGCAGAGGCATGAGGCGCAAACAGATTCCGACGGAAGTCGAAATGGAAAATTGTTAAAAAATAATTAATTGACGGAATTGTTATTAAAACGCATGGAATATGTCGGAACTATGCGAGAACTATTGAGAACTGTCAAAAAATAATCGAAATTGTTTGCACTTCATCTCTCGCGAATGCGGTGCCGACGGCAGGAGAAAAAAATTTTGAAAAATAATTAAATAACAAAGTTATATATTAGAACGCATGGAAATGGTTGGGGCTATGTGAGAACTATCAAAAACTGTCGTTAGAATAATGATCGAATTTTTTTCTCCTACCGTCGGCACAGTATTCGCGAGACGCGCAAAGTGCAAACAGTTTCGATCACTTTTTTTGACAGTTCTCAATAGTTCTCGCACAGTTCCGACTTATTCCATGCGTTTTACTAACAGTTTTTGTCAATTAATTATTTTTCATCATATTTTATTCCGACCGTCGGCACCGCATTCGCGAGAACGTGAAGTGCAAACAATTTCAATTATTATTCTTACGACAGTTTCCGCTAGTTCTCACATAGCCCCGACCATTTCCGTGCGTTTTAATAATTAATTAATTAATAAAATAAATTTTTTGTTCACGATAGTTACTCGGCATTCGTACACAGGCAAAGTTCGGACTGAGACGTGACGTCAACTGGACGGTCAAACGGTCCATAAACTTTATCTCTTAAATATTATCTCTACATATTATGATAACAGATAAAGTGACGTTATAGTAGCGGGACTGCCAGTCACTATGCGCTTGCCTTATCGCGTTAGGTGCTTTTTTTCTTTTTACACATCAGTCAGTACGTTAAATTCTTTTCGCGTGTAGTTCGGGTTGATAATCGATAAACGAGAGTGATTAATAAAAACAATCGTTATTTTCGTGCATGGTTATGAGATGGATAATAAGCGCGTAAATATTTTCGCAAATGTATAAATTATATATTTATACATATTGTACCATGCTCCAAAAAATAAAAAAAGTTCTTATAAATCTTAAAAATTCCCCTACTTGTGTTACATTTAATTGTATAAATTATATGAATTATATAAAATAATTACAAATTATATAAATTACGTAAAAAATATATTGTAACTTCAGATAAAATGCATCCAGAAAAATTATATATCGACTCACAATTGTTGCTTATGCCAAAGTACACAATAAAAATGTTTTAGGTTTTAAAATTCTTTGTGCTTTAAGTTTATAAATTTATTGTAATTTTCGTAATCTCGCCCAAAATTTTTATTAAAGAAAAAATTTTTACTCGGATTTTTTTTCGATTGTAGAATGGATGTGAGCTCATTGGTCCCGGCGGAACTTCAAGAATCGCAATTAAATGCATGCGAAGTTCAAGCGGGATACAATAAGTTGTCCGAAAATTTGCGAAGATTCACACCGCAAGCTTTACAGTGCGTCATTTTTTGTGGTAGGTCCAGATGCAAGTATGAAAATCCGAAAACGTGGCCGGCTGTCCACATGGCAATATGGAACATCTTTTCGCATTGGTGAGCACACAGACATTTATTAAATTTTGATAAAATTTTAAAAATAAAAAGAATGATATTAGTGATACTTTACAAGCATAAATTAAGTTTTGTCAACAACAATAGGCTTACTGTTTCTTAAACACTTAATAAAAAAGTAACTTTAAACAACTTTTATATCGAACAAACGTTTAAGAATAACAAAACATATAATAGACCTTTAAGAAGTATTAATTATTAACTTGGGTAATAATATATAAACATCTACAATTATTTTCATAATATGTACTCATTCTTTTATACAAGTCCTAAACGTTGAATATTACTCGGTACATTTCTAACTCATCTGATAATTTATGTCGACTTAAAGACGCGCACTATAATATATTTGAATCGTCTAGTTATTGACATTTTGTTAAAGCATCGCTCAACTTCAACAGTACCAAAGATTTATTTAGAATTTAGATATATAGCATATTAATATACATTCTATTGCATCAACATGAATAATTAAAATAGGTAGTCAGAAATTTGTTGTCACATGCTGCCAGCTTTTATATCAGTTTTCAATCTAAATTCAGTTTAATTATTAAAATATTTTAGGGTAACTGACGATGTCCTTGCAATGGCACGACCCAATACCGCGCAAATAATAAAGGAAGATCTAATTGCCCAGTTCCAAAGGTGGAGTATAAAAACCATAATAAACTTGCAAACACGCAAGGTGAACACGCAAGTTGCGGTGATCCACTAGAAGAGAGCAGCTTCACATATGACCCTAATGTTTTTATGAAAAACAACAGTAAGCATTAAAAATAAATATTAAAGTATTAAAAATACTTACTAACATTAGTTTGTAATATTTATTAATTACTGTAAATTTATCTGATTATTCAGTTATCGAGAATAATTTTTTAAAATGTTGATTGCTTTTTAAATATATTTTTGCTATAATATCAAATTATATATAGAAAGGTATAACTTGTAGTTTAATCATTTTTAAAAATCTATATTTATCTTTAATAACTTTTTTATTAATGGATAAATTAAAGCAATATATTAATATTTTATGTATTCATGTTTCAAAAATCGAAATCCTTTCCGCTATTGTGTAATACATTGCAAATAATGTAACGTTTGAAAAAATTACTTATTCAAATCATTCTTACTGTATCGTATTTCACATTTACATGATTATATGTATATTATAAAATAATGACGGTTGTGTTAAACGAATGTAGACTATCGTGTGGGAGCATTTCTTCCCCAATCCTAACAACCACCAATTAGATTGAAGTATTTTACAATGCAGTAAACGCGTATATCTGTAAAGAGAGAAAGAAAAGTTTTAAAATAATTTGCTGCCACTCTTATTATTTCTTGATAGAAAAGTTTTCAACTCGAGCTGTCTCAATTACAATCACGTGAAAATCTGTGTGTTACAGTTTACTATTATAATTTCTCGGTATTCCGGAAAAAGAATGTAGCAGTAGCAGCAGCAGCAGCAGGAGCAGCGACAGCAATCGGTGAATGAATTTTTATCATGTATATGTGGAACAAAATGATATGTGATAAACGTGATGCGAGATAAAATATTGGTTCTGTTCCTTGCTGTATCTGTCAGTATTGCACATTTGTAGAACACGATTATGCACATTTGCATAAAACAGATTTAAAATATGAATGTATGTAATTGTAAAATTTACGGGTATAGCATGAAACAAAACCAAATAAACGTAGACGTAGCACAGAAGAGATCCAAAAAGTCATGCACATTACCTACAGGATTCATAGATATTTGACTACATAGTTCAATGTGTACATTTTGTACAGATAGAGGCGCTGATGGATGAAAACACTTTGAAACGACGCGATGACCGCTCCCAGGTTCCTCTCTGATCATATATAAAATGATGATTTGCAGAACTGTTTTCTCTCAAACGTTTAAAATCAATCCTTGAACTAACTTAATTACGACGAAGTTAATTTAACGGTAGAATCACTTACGGTAATATTTATATTTGCGTATCATAATTTATCTTTTTCTTTCTCTGCATCAAGTGACCGACAAAGAATTGACGAAGTTTATTCGTCAACAAATAAGCAGTACATTCAATAAGTTAGGACAAGCTTCAGCAAAGCTCCAATCAATTCACATCGGCGATCAGCCCGCAGAATTGCTTACGGCAAAATTTCTACTCGTTCCTAACCTAATATCTCTTTCCGTGCCGGCAATAACAAATTAATGATTCCACAAATGGCACAAATAGTTAAGGAAATGGCACGTGTGTTATATTTGATAAATTAATCGTCGATTATGTTGAAATTGAAGTTTAGCCGAGGCCACGTGTCCTTCGAACGTCATCAGGAATACGATACGATATGATAAGGGAAACACACGCATTTCGAATTCAGAGTTATTTATTAACACAGTATATACTTACAGCATTCACTAGACTAACGAGGGAGGAATTTACTAATAATTTGGCATTGAGTGGGAAAGGTAAGAGTGGAGGGCGAGGGGAGAGGACCGATCTTACTTGATTATACGCGCTTTCTCACCAGCAAGGCTTTGTCGCAGAGCAAGCCGAACAAACCGGGCTGCTCAATCGGGCGTCAGACTTGGAAGATCGCGCCAATCTGGTGCAATCCATTCTTCCCTGATATTTTTTTCCGCCAAACAAGAATACGTACTTTAACGCGACTGACGACGACATTGACAATAGATATCAAATTCGAGGGATAGAGCGAGGCAACCGCTCGAATTCACATTTCTCATTATTCAATAAAGTGCATTCCTTTTTTTCTTCTCTGTGAGGGAAGGAAAAAGTGACAACGAAAGAAGGATATATGTCGTAATAAAATTTGGGGTCTTCCTAATCAGTCTTTGTTTTTTACTTGTCCTCGCGCGAGATTATCACAGAATTCTGATTATTTAAGTGAGTGGCCAGTGAGAAGAATTGACGCGATCTCGTGGAACTTAGAATACTTGTAAACGTTAACGCTGCGTCTATTGTCCGTCTCCATCAATATAGATTAACCGAGATCTCGATTTAACTTACTCTTTGTCTTTTCTCAGTTTTTTTAAAAATTAGAGAAAGATAAAGAGTGAGTTAAATTGAAAGTAAAGCTAATCTAAACGTTGATGAAAATGAGTATAAGTCGATCGTATATTTCTGTACAATTTGAAGGATTATAACTTTATGAATTAATCCCGTAGTACGAGATTGTATGCGTGTACATCATGTCGATGAGAAAGACTAGAATGTCGATGTCAGTGATGCGTGCGAGTAGCTTAATACACAAAAAAAAATTCGCAATACAGGAAATGTCCTTCCGTTTATCTCTCTTCCTGTAAACAAAATGTTTTGTCGGCAAGCCACCACGAATACATAAATTGTCTCTCGACAATTTCAACAATTATGTCCTCTGCTTCTTTTCTCGTTTCTCTTTATTAGAATCATAAATAGAACGGAGTGTTCAACATTCGATCGTTTACAACGTTTATAAAGTACATTAGAAGTTAATTTTTTTCGTATCAAGAGTCAATAGATAACAATTACCAGTAGGGCTACCAAATATCATAGAAAGGAGAACATACAATTTCTAAAGAAAAAAACTTTAATAAAGGACACAATAAAAAAAATAAAATTTCTTTAAAAACTTAAAAAAATTCTATCTAAGATTTTAATCATAAATTACTTTATTAGAATAAATTAACATTTCCTTTATTTTTATTTATATAAAATGTATATTTAATTAATTACTCTTAACTTTATATAACAAAACAAAATAAATTGTTAGCATATCAATATCAATGAGTTGCTATTTAATTTTTTTATAAAATAATTTTTCTAAGTACTAATTTTCTTAAGCAATTACTTATTTTATTATTTAAGATTTTTTTATATTAAGATTTCTTTATAAAATTGCAAACAATTTTTATTGCAAAAGTTGAATTTTATCAAATTTTTCAGTTTTAATTAACTTTCGTTTATCATAAGCATTATGTTCTATTTCCTATAAAAAACTGAACTTAAAATTAAAAACTATAAAAATAAAATATTTATTGTTTTTGAAAAAACCAAAAGGTAAAAGATCAAATTGTAAGACATGTCCTCCTATAAAATAGTGACATTTGGTAATCCTAGTTATTAAGAGATATGACAAGCACAAAATTAGAACAAAGTCGATCATCATATGTATAAAAATGTTAGCGAATGAAATAACTTATCTCTAGATACCATTTTTTATTTTGCACGCAAGAGATTCTCACTCGCGCACAATTCCAATGCTTACACACACGAGAATTTTTTTTATACAATATCTTTAATCGGTCGCAATTTTGTTTTCCTCCAACGGATTTTAATCTTAAGTTAACGATAATTACATAATTTATCGCTGAGTGAAAAATGTAGCCGAAAACATTTCTCTCGCCTTCGTAATGTCATTAAAATCCTTTGATTATAAACGTCTGATACGTTCGATACTAGGAAATAATTAGTAGGTCGAATAAGAATGAAACTTAAAGTAGCATTGTATTAAACACTCCTCCTATGTAGATGCGTTATTTTAACGAGAGATTATCATTAAATTAATGAAACGCCGTTTGCCTGTTTACAGCCAGCTGATGTTGCGATCAGCGCTATGTACATGATTAGTTTGTCATACAATTCCACAGCTTTTGGAAAAAAAATCTTCCTTCTCTACGATTGTGATTACATTAGTTCGTTTCTCGGCCGCGCGAGATTTTTATCATGGCAGTATGTAAGGCATGCGGGTTCTTTTCTATTCTTCTTTTTCTCTTTGTTTTGCGTATGTTTCTTAGCTTACGTGTTTATACTCTCGCAATGGTATTATCGACATTTTAAATCTATCGTCTACTGTCGCTGCGGAAATACGAGAAACGAATTAATCGATATATTTAACATGCTGGTTTTCTCTTTTCTCTCTTTTTTTCTTTTACTGAAAAAGCGAACTTCGAGTCAAAATTTCAACGTACATAAGCAAAAACTACTTCTCGTGAATGATTATCAATAGGTCGCTATAATGACAAACACGTCTTACGTCTTACGTTAAGTCTTATTTCATTACTACATTCAAACTTCACGTTTCCGATAATAAAAATCGTTAGACATCAACATGCACCTAACATCGATAGAGATTGCTTATCATTTCTCTTACGCTAACTTCTTTTTGTTACACGTGACAACTCATTTCGAACATGATAACTCGTTATATGTCTATTATTTACAGTTCTTCGAATCAATGTGATCATAATACTTGCTGATAGCACGATTACTATTAAAAACTCTCGATAAGGTATCTCATTTTCTTACAACTCTTGTGACTTACAATTCTCTCTGCGTTAGATTCTATTCGTTATCGCCTGTCTATGATGTAAAACTAAACAAAAATGTAATAATATTATCTACACACAATTCTATCGTTCAATATCGCGTCCTTGTAAATTATAAATACAGTATGAAAAATGTGTCCATCAATTTTTTTTATGAATAAATACTATACACGATTTCGGGAAGGGAGAATAGGTTAAAATTTTCTTTTTCTTTTCAAATACGCCACGCGATCTCGATTGGATCCTGCCCAATCCATTAGATTTACATCCTTATTAGCGTTGTCTGCCTCTAATCTTTTAGCACGCTTCGTGGTGTACATATAAATCAACAACATTGCATTAGTACGCTATTAGAACAGTTCGCAATAATCTTACTGCTTGTATCAAATTACTTTTTTTTTCCAAAGAAAAAACTGCATGACAAGATCAAAACATGAAAATTACAATCGTAATTTTATTAATACGAATAAATTAGGTATTAATTATTGCTGTTTAAAATTCTCGTCATCAACGCGAAAGTGTTTATCTTATTAAAAACACGAAGCGTACTAGAAGAAAACTGATATACAAAAGTGTACCTTGTTTACGTAACTGGAAGAGTGCATTATACTTCCGTGGTACGACTGTAAGGGCCGGACTCTTCAGATTGCGATAATTTTCGTTCTCGTCTGGCGAAGAGACCTCCTAAAAAAGACGGCTGCTGAGCCAGTCCCTTACCACCGGCACCAGGGATCGTAGCCCCTGGATGAATAGGATGGACTTGTCCAGGATGTTTAATGCCTTGGCTCATTGAGCTGGCAGAAGTAGATTGAAATGAAATAGACATACCACTATCTAGAGAACCCACGCTTCCACGCCGCTGTGGCTTCTCACCGGCAACTAAACATATACATTGATACCATTATATCTTAATATATTTACGAAAATGTAAATATATACTTCTTTCTACTTACACTGTTCGTGTATGTCCAGAAGAGAATTACTAAGGGCTGAACGTTTCAATTGCGTGTCGACGTCTACCGTTTCTACTCTGTCGGAACAAGTTCCAGGACAAGGACATATCTCCACATCCGCGACACCGGAGTCTCTGTTTTCCGCACCGCCACGCGCGCCTCTGCTGCTCTTTTGTCTCTCCAGTTCAGTTTCGATGCGTAAAGTTTCCATCTCATCCATTTCGCTGATGGATTCTCTAAGGTCTTCCACAAATTTACACCTGTCATGCTCGTTTCGAGCGTTAAATGTGACTAGAACTTTTCCGTCGACACGCTGAGAGAGTCTTATGCCATATGGATAATCTGCAAGTCAACGACCAAGAATAAAGGACATGTTAATATTTAAAATATCTTTGTAAACTTATTGCAACGCAGAAACTTACGGGGAACCTCAAATAACGTGACCACCATCCCGCAGAGTGTAAAACTCTGCCTGAAAGTGTAAGTAACACTGTTCTTCTTCTTGCTTAGGATCTTCGTAACAACGAGCAAGTCGTTGAAGAGGAAAACCTCTCTCTGGTGAACGCCAGGTCTCTCCTTCTTGTGAATGTCTGGTATCTCGTAGAGCCTGCAGTAACACACCAATCTTCTATGTGGCAGCGCCATGTTTGGCTTCTTTCCAACAATAGTTGCCTGAACCTTCATTACTTGCGACACGTGGTCGGAGCCCGGCTTGAATTCGTTATCTTTCACTCGTTCGTAAATGCCAACTAGGATATCCCGGTCTATGTCACCGCAATCATCGATCCCTCGGAGATTCTTTATAAAATCCTCAAGTCTCATTCTGCGCTCAGGTTTCAGATTAGGGGTGTGCAAATCCGTATTAAGCATGATAATAGCAAAAGCTAAGACAAAAACGGTATCTGGCGATCGCAGCCTCGATATTACGTCATGATTACATTGGCAGTAACGTTGGCTAAAGACCTCCATTAACCGCTCGATCTTTTGTGCCTCTCCAGGCATTCTGAAGTATGCTTGAAACTTTCGTAAACCGACATCCACTTGCATTCCAGAGAGATCTAATTCTTGCGAAAAACATCTGCAAATTATAAGTAAATTATAACAGATATAGATAAATTTTTATAAGTAAAAAATATTTTTTCAATACATTATACTTGACATTATATATATATATATAATTTTAAAAAATATTTAAACATATAGTTTAAAAATATAACTAGCTTATCTTTTATTAACAGATTTATTTTTTGTTCTCGATATTTAAATGTAAATATATTGAGCCACTCACTCAAGCACTGCCATATTGAAAGTATTCTGCAAATTCCCGAGATACTCTCCTATCATCTGTTTCGACAATCCTTTTCGACTGATCAAAAATCTGGCTACTCCTTGCGGACTATTCTCTAAAAATCCACGTCTGATAAGATAATTAATCCCTCTTTCCGGCTTCTTATTGAAAAGATTTAGGCCGACTCTGTATTGTCTCTTCCTCACTGTTTCGGATACTTTGTAACTTGTTTGAGTCGGCAGATTCTCCGTATGGTCCATCAGGGGAAGCTGATAGCCGGAGCTGGCGTGTGAGTGGCCGAGCTCTTTCACGTTAGCGGCCATCGCCGCCGCGTCCGTGGTATGACTCGCACATTCCTGATGTTCCGGCGAACTCGACTGATTTCACAATCACAACGATTCCGTTAACAATTTTCGCTTACGTCCTCAAGAAATCGCCGTTACTTGCGCTAAGTGAGCAAGTAACGTGTAAATATAAAAGAAAGAAAAAAATCAGCTATACTCACAATGCCTTTATGCTTCCAAACGGGCGATCCTCTTTGAGCATCACCCTCGGAGCTTTCGCAATTGGTGGAATCGCTGCCGGAGCTCTGCACCGAACTCAGACTTCCGTTCTCCACGCTTTTACTGAGACCATTGTGCCGCTGTTCCATAGATCTCGAGCTGATGGAGGACGTTCTTTTCGGCACCTCCGGTGGAACCTTCTTGCCGGAACTTCTCGTTCTGCCAGGACCGAGCTGATTGGCGTTGTTCCAATTTTGTGATATCGTCGTCTGCAGATTATGCGGCGTTGACGGCGATGTACACGGTGTCCGTAATAGATCTCTTGGCGGCGTCTCTTGCCTCAGGCCGCATAAAGCTTCCTGCGTTAAATAGAAATCGCGTCTTTTTATAAAATTAACGAGACATATTGTTTACATCGTTCATTTTTATGAAATGATCGATCGAACTGCCGAGTATTTCTTTGCCGTTTAACGTGCCGTTACGCATATCGACGACACTCACCTGTGGATTGTAATAATGAATACTGCCACTTTCCTGGGAGCTCGATTCCCAGCAGGGACTCGGTGGTAGTTGCTGATGTCGGTTGCACGGACTGGGCGCCAATGAGGGCGTATGTCTACCGCTCTGATGCAAATTGTGATTCGTGTGCTGATGACCGGTGATTTGAACCTCGCATCTACCGCTCTGACTCCTCGGTATGGGCGACTGCGAGTTGTCCACGTGCCGCCTCTCCCTGAGAGACATGCTTCGGATCGGCATCGGTCTGTTAGATTCGCAGCCAATTTAACGCGACTGAACTTTTTTTTTTTTGTAACGCAACAAAAGTACACTCGCGAAAAATAGACTTGACTTACCTGTTGGCGGACTGTGCCTGCTGAATGTATATCTGACTGTGGTAAACCATTCTCTCGTGATCATTGAGGCTGCGATCCGTCGCCGCCTCCTGTAGCTTCCTGCTTAAACGCTTCTCCGCCTTGGCCATCGCCGTGATCGCCGCGAACTTCTTCAGCAACGTGTACCGCCGAAAGGCACGTTGAATGGTCAGCGCCGCGTTTCGCGCCTTCACGCCGCCGTATTTTCGCTCCAACATCTCGATCTGCTTGTCGAGCAGATCCTGCGACAACTCGTATCTGCAAGAAAGGAAGGTCGCATAATTTTCAATTTCCGATCCATTTCACCTCCGGTTATCGGTTCCGCGTTTGCGGTCGCGAAAGGGGTCACATATATAAGATTACGACTTACGCGGTCTGCAGCCGACACCGCTTGAGCACGTCGCCGTTACGGACCGAGCCCTTCTTGAGATGATTCTGCTGATACCCGGCGGACTGCGGCTGCCCGCCGAATCCCTGCACCATGGTGCCGTAGCTCTGCGGCTGCGAGTAGCCGCCGGTCGCGTTGTGCGAGTATACCTGCACACTCGCGGCAGGATACGGGGGCCCGTGCGCGTAATTCTGGCCCTGCATGTAGGACTGGCCGGTGATGTACGACGCCGTCGACAGGGACGTCTGGCTGCCGGACGAGTACGCGCCGTGCATGCTGTTGCCGTGGATCTGGCTGGCGGCCGTGCTGCTGCTGCTGCCGTGCGACGCCAAGGGTCTCTCCACCTTCGTCGGAAAGCTGCGCAAGAAACAGGCAGATGCGTAATTAGTTTTTGCGTAATCACTTTTCTAAATTCAAGTTGTTAACGACCAATCTTCCAACATCTCTCAATTGCAAAGTGCTTTTCTGCACTCGGATCAACCGAACGAATCAACTTTTCGCGCGGTTGACCTTTACCCGAGAACGGAATTGCGTACGGAAAATGAGAGATGGTATCTCTAGATTTTCAATTTAGTACTTCGTCATCCTTTCAATGGTACCACGTCAGTTTGTAAGGCAGCTCTGTGTACGAGGGAACACCGTGCGCGAGCGACAGGACCGTACGGGGATAATTGAAATCAGATAAACGACATCGCGTATTGCCCTGTTTCACGTGCTGGCTGCAACGCCAGGTGTCCTTAATTATTAGATAGACCGCGCGATTATTAGATCCATACGAGACGTGTATATATGTATATATATAGGTATATACGGATCGCAAAAGAATAAAGACGCACTCCCTGAAATGGTGAACGCAAATGATGATCATGTTGCTTCCGAGGACAACTTTCCACGTGTATCAAATTGCGCGATCTATCTTCGTCTGTGATGCGGCGTGGTTGCGTGCGCGCCACGGCCGTCCTCGATGCACACGGCCCCCGCTCGCTCTTGCGCGCAATTACACCACGCGATTGCGCGTGGTATCACGGTACTGTTTCTTCTCCCGCGAGAAAGGAACGCGCTGTCTCGCGTGTCGGCCACCTCGAGCACCGAACACGAACTGCTGCTGGTGGAAGAGCAGCAGCAGCAGCAGCAGCTGGCGAGGCCCGCTTTTTCAAATCATCGGGACAAGAAATCCCCGAAAGGTTCGGTGGATCGAGGGCGAGGGGTATAGATAAAAGTCTTCTTCTCTCCCCCCTTCCCCCTTCATCTCCTGCCACAAAGGTGCGCATTAAACCGCCCGTATATCTCCGACGTATCCTCGCCGGTGTGCATCTGGCAGGTGCACGCACGCGGCGATAGCAAATATACATCGACGACGGCGCATATCTGACCGTGACACTCAACCTTCTCTCTCCGCGGAGGAGAGAACGCGTCTCTTACGCAATGAGCGTCAATTAAATGACTTACGTAAGGACGTAACTTAAGCAAATGAACGCGTGACAAGTGCACATGTCAAGGAGACTAAACGCAATTCTCGCGATTCCGCGAATTACGGGAAGCGATTCGTTCGAACTTCGCGAAGATTCCCGATTTGATAAACGAAAAAGAAAACGTTGCGGTAATATAATAATAAAATGCGGTAAAAAAAAAATATAATGATGTGACGCGCGTATCCGCGCGGTGCGGCGAGAATCGTATTACGTAGATACAATTAAAATTGGAGCGCGGTCGAGAAATCGATGATACCGCTCGGCCACGAGATGCACCGCTCTCGTAAACCGAGCCGTGTTTCCCTCCGCCGCAATCAGTGCGTGTACCATTAAATGTTATACGATAATGCGACGGTTGAACAATACAACTGTGGCGCCTTAATAATATAAGTGCGGCCGGATAAGTGCAGGAGCTGCACGTAACCGCGTGTGTTTAAGACTGATTCTCAAATTGGCGGGTTTTTAAAGCGTTTTTCAAACGTAACATGCTCCTAACATAAAGACGAAACTCAGAAATGAGGTATATCCGACATCATAATCACATCGTGATTCTCTTCATTCTCGCGCCGAATTACACGTTCCATTTCCATAACAGAGTGTAGTCTTTCAAATCAGCTCGAAGTTAACATTACGCGCGTGAGAGTAGAAGTCGTACCCTTTCTGGGCACAAAGGAAGCATAAATTCAGAAAGCGTATCAACATAACTTTTCAGAAGGAGGAATATATTCAACATCGTTAACTACAAGTGGAATCAATTTTATTGCATATCGGACTTTTACAAAAAAAAAAAAAAAATATCAGTTGTGAAACCTAAACGGAAACATTAGAAAGCCCCCGGAAGCATTTGCTTCCGGAGAAGAGCAAGCACGTACTCGGTACGACGTAACCGTTAAAACCTCCCGGGAGAAGTAACGTAGCCGACATATCGCGTACGTGCAAATAGAGTGTAAACCGATATTTTTTTTATCAATCGTACTTTCGCGAATCGGCTCGAACTCCTTGGGGAGAACGTCGGCCCGTAGAAGCCAGACACACGCCGCCAGAGATCCTGCGTATAAAGGGAAAAATAAACGCAAGGGGCGTCATATTAGAGAGCTTCTTCGGAGAAGGAGCAGGAGGACGAGGATGAAGAGGAGGAGGAGGAGGAGGACGAAGAGGAACATCTGCTCCATCGTCGGCTGCCTGCGACTCGCGTGCCACAACGCGCGCGTGCTATCCGGAGCCTCCCCGACACGGCTTCGCAGAAGCGGCACGGGTCCCGGCCGCCTGCCTGCCGTGCCGATGGTGCCCCGACACGCACCTGGCTCGATGTTTTTTTCTTTGGGGAAGATACCACGGGCGGCCAAATGCATGCCTGGCTTCTTCTTGCTCCCCCTCCCCCTTTTTTCAAGAGGTGCTTCTTGGCGACCTAGATCTCCTTGTTTCATCCCCTTATTTCACTTTGATCCACATCGAGAGAAACTCTTAGGAAGGTATTAGATTATTTTAAAAACTTGCGAAACAAAACAATTCTTTTGTCTATACTTTTACGTAAAACGTCAAAAGTGAAAGCTTTTCAATCGACTTGAAATTGAAAATGTGAAAACGGGGAAAGAACAGATAAGCAAGTCAGATCGCTGATGTGTTTTTGATAAAATATCCCTGAAATGTGATCTTAGACGAGACATATCCCGCAGGCGTTTAGCAGCATTAAATGAAATCCGATTAACTGAGAACCACTGTACAATCCCAATTTAAATAAAGACAATATTATACGTATTTTTTTTTTGCAAATATTATTTAACGTTTTATTCATATTCGTATAACATTTTATTTTACATCTTTTGATGATAATCGTGCTAATGGTCACCTTGTTAAAACATTACTATTATGTATTCATAACATTTGACTCGCAAAATCTATAAATGCAGTAACACGAGACAATGCGGTAGCACCCGCAGTAAATGCAGTTGCAGTTTAGAGAGAATGTCACAGTACCGCGCACGCGTACGTAAATTAAGGATTATCGATGCACCGATGGCGATAAACGTGACGTGACGATAACGATACGACGCACTTACAAATTAGCCAAGTTTCGCTGCTCAAGACAATAGACGCGCAGTATCTCGTTAACTTCTCAACATGTAACTTGATATATCCTCGAAGTACATGCAAACGTCCTTTGTTTGAAAGGAGAGAATTGAATTACCGTGTATAGCGATAGCTTACGTTCATTATCGTTGGCCTAAATAGGGACAATATAAGCCATTTGCATATTACGAAGTCCCCCGAGCAGATGACTCATTTGTCATATCACATTCGCTTTACAAATTAACTGCGGTAATTACGCGATGTGTATCCGTATACACACGTGTACATACGTACGTAAAAATATACACGTATTTATATATTAACATGCGTATAAAAGAGAAATGCGTGAAAATACGTACGTACGAAATGAAAATGTTTTGCACTGCGAATTATTCAATCACGGAGCTTTAGAGCGCAAGCGATGACAGTTTGATAAAAGCGTCCGGCTCTCTCGCAATCAATTACGATGTGGAAATCAGCTGACAGCTCATTTCCACGCGAAGACTCGCGGAGAGGCGCGCTTAAGGACGTCTCTTTGCTCTACTTACGCGACGCCTCGGCAGATGCAGATGCATAGAGGATTTGCGCAAGTGTCCATCGCTCCTGTCAATTACGCCTAACGTCGCTTATTCACGGCGCGCAGTTGCGGCACATTTTATCGGAGTGATACTAATAAACATCCGGGCGCAGACTCACGCAAAAATCGCTTCGAGAAGCTCTTAATCCCCATTCATACGACTTGACGAGCCGTCAAAATATAACAAACCCTCTCCCGATACACAAGTATTTTCCGCCCCGATATTACGGTGCTTTTTGCAAGACATTTTGCAGGAATAATTTTCAGGAGACAGATAAAAAGATACACAAGTACCAAAAAAAAGAAATACATGTAAACATGAAGAATAAAAAACATTTAAAAAATTCAGAAAACTTCAGCTCTAATCCGTTGCCCTCTGTCCAGAATTGTAAATAGAACGTAACTTCGAAATTAACAGTAAGCCCGATTGCCGAGTGACTTTCTGCACGTAACATTTCTGACATATCGAGAGGAAGTCGTAAGTATGCTATGGGATGTACCGTACGGAGAAAAAGTCTGTGTACACGGTGTCTCGAATTCATTACGGAAATTATTAAAGCGTGCTGCTCCATTATCGCAGTCGTTGCTCGCGCGCCGCCGTGGACTAATTATCATCGAGCAATTAACAACCGTTGATTGCCATTACCGGCGTGGGTGCGCGAGCGTGCACGCTTGCGCGAGCATCGAGCCGATCCTACCGTCTACCTGAAATAATTTTGCTCTCTACCGGCGGCGGCACCGCGTGAGCGTGTGCGTGTGCGTGGCCGTTCGCGTGCATGCGTGTGTGTTTGTTTGCGATAGTGCCTGTCCGTGTATTAGAGAGGAAGAGGCGAGGAGATGATGCCGTTTTAGAGAGATTACGTTTCCCCCCTCTCCCCCCACTATGATAATTACATTCGTGCGAATCTCGTCGAGATAGCGCCGGTAGGATGTTAGCATCGCTGATGTAGTTTCCTTTTCTTTAATAGAATTCGTCTATTTCCTTCCGTTTCTATATTTCAGCACGGATTCACAGATACACTTAACAAATTAGATAAATTTGTAGATTTCGAGCATCGGAAGAAATTAGAAATAGTAAATAATCTCTCTGAGTTATCTCTCGGTAAAAAATCAGTGAAAATACACTGATTTTCAGTAGTGCATTTATGGTACAACTTGTCAATCAATGAGATATAAATACAATGATCTTTCATTGATTATGCATTAATTCTGAAGTGAAAACCACTTAAAAGACAGTGAATACTTCCTAATTATCACAGCTATAAATATACCACTGCAAGTCAGTAATAATACACTGATTGCAGTTTAGAGATGTTTTACACGTATGATACCTATATTAAAAAAAAAAAAAAAAAAAAAAAAAAAAAAAAAAAAAAACGAAGATGATACATAATAATCCTAATTATATGTTTAAGAAATATGCGTGTAAAACGATTCGAAGATTTTCGATTATACTTTTATAAGTAACATTTGGTGCACAGAGAGAATTTTCTCTTAAAATTTACCGTCAAAATCTGGTAATTGTGGGATAATGTGTGACCTCGAGGAATTTTACTATACTTTTTAATAAAATTTTCTATACTTTTAGTAAATTGCACTAAAAACATAGTAAATTTTACTAAAAAGTATAGTAAAATTCCTCGAGGTCACACATTATCCCACAATTATCAGATTTTGAGGGTAAATTTTAAGAGAAAATTCTCTCCGTGTGATGTGAATATATGTTTAGATGAAATAATATTATATATATTTAATTCTGCTGCCGTTTAATTATAAACAATGAATTGACAATAGTCATCCGTCATCCTTGAATTCGACAGGTTAGTAATTTTGGTGAAATAGAGATAATAAATAAGTACCGATTGATGAACGACGTCGGCGTGGAGTAACCCAACTGAAGACGCGACCTGACGACCTTCTCTTGAACGGTCACCATTCTCGAGCTTCGCGAACTTTGGTGCACTCTGGTGGTTCGTATCACTTGATAACAGTGGTGCTGAGTCTGGGGCGAGCAGACCGTCACCCTGTCGCTGCGTGGGTCGATCATTGTGTACGTGATCATCACTGTTCGTCACGAAAGTGTTCACCGTTTCGGGATACCAGTCCCGCTTCGATCCGAGCCCATCGTCGCGTACGTTGGACAGTTCGCATAGGTTGCACAGTTTCGATTTAATTCGTGATACTCGCGAATTTCTTTTTTTACCACGGTATTCTTTGGTCAATTGACAGGAGGAATCACGTTAGAGAAGATACGCTCGGTATCCAACGGACCTAAATCCGATTAAAGCAGAAACCCGTTATATCTCGGTCGGTTGTGGCACAAATTAAGGAAAAGATTTCCAGCGTTGATGTAATATCCTGTTGCGGTAACTCGCGAATTGTTACAGCTTACTACGGACGTAAAAAATAAAAAAAAAAAAAATCAGAAAGCCGTAGTAGGAGATAATTCCCGATAATGAATCGAAATAATTTACTTATTTATTCAGTTACGTCGTTATAATTGTTGGAGAAATTTAGGCCAGTGAATTAATAATTCGTCAAAGCGCGTCGGATTGGTCTTTATTAATGGATAATAATTCTTGAAATCTATACTTGGCTCTCGAGCATGATGGAGACCACCTTGAATCTCATTTGGATTTGTGCTTCAACGCTTGACACTAAGTAATTGGGTTAACTATTACTGAGCTACTCTCGGCAACGATCAATAGTGTCGTTTTCACTCGTCCGCTTTTTCCGGTTGATTCACGGGCAATCGTTAAAACTTTCTAACGATGATACTTGATTAATATGCGTAACACCGAGTGCATCACAGTACGATATTTACGTGCGACGTATTTATGATCTCTTTTTTAACGAAAGTATATTAATACGTACATTTATGTGTGAAACACATTGATCGTAGATTACATACATATAAAAATAAAAAAATTTATCTAATTATGTATATGCGTAATTATTATATATTTTTTCTATATTTTTTCCCACAATTTTTTATTGCAGAAGGTGGCGGTCTGTTCGAGACTTGCGAATTAGGTCAATAAGAGTGAAGCCAAGTTAGTCCCGGCGAAGAATTAAACCTCGATTCTTAGCAATTCAAAACTTTTAGTAAATCTTAAAAAAATGTTAAAAATGTTTCTCCGATAAAATTTTATTCCAGTTTCAATTAAATTCCATTTTTATTTCGTAATAATGCGCATTGCAAGAGAACAGAAATAAAAAATTGCAATAAATGTTTCTTAACACATTTCCCCGCATAGTAACGCAATTTATTAACAATCGATCGTCACGAGTAATAATACTATTGTTTGGCGTAAATCGAAATTTGGAACGAGGCCCGCGGCGAACTGAAATTTCCGCGGGAATTAACGCGTAATTAGTTTATGACCGACGCGACGCGACGACATGTTCGGCCGGCGAATACCGTTTGTCGTTCGTCTCCTCAGTCGACTACGTATCGGGGACGCACGTACGAAAGAGCCAAAGAATAATAATGAGCGCGAGGATCCTTCGTGCAAACGAGACCGCACGTGAACCTCCTCGACCACGGTGTGACGTTCTACAGCGAAATAAGCCCTTTGCAACGCGAGACCCGCCGCGCCCCGTGCATACTCGTCGGCGCGGCTCATTAAATTGACCACTTTGCGATCCACTTTGCTCTTCTCTCGTACGTCGAAAGCCTGTCCTCGTCGTCGTCGTCGACCTCCCCGAGAGTTGCCGCCGGGTAGGACGAGCGCGACGAAATTGATCCAAATTAATCCAACGGCGAGAACGGAAGTCTCCGCCGGATGTGCTCGTCGAATTGATTCGCCCCAAGAAGGCGAAGGTCCCCCCCCCCCCCGAGGCTGACGGTCGAACGCACAAGGCCCCGGTCGAATCAATTACCGGATTACCACGTCGGCCGCACGAATCGCGAGAAACGCACTTTTCGCCGCGTTTTATTATCGCGATTCGATTTCACACTACCGGGGCTTTACGGAGGAAACGGAAGAACGGTGAGCGCGCGCCCGTTTTCCACGTCGCGAGCGATGACGGATCGCCTCGGCAACGAAGCGGAGGAAAAGAAGGGAAAAAAGGAAGGGGGGGTGGGTGGGGGAGGGCACAATAAAAATACCTTGTCGGACCGACGAGCACGTTGATTCACAATCGTCAACTACACCCGTTTCTGTTTGCCGTTAGCTTCGATGGAACTGTCAAAGTCGAATGAAAGGTGGGGCGGCGGCCTCCCACCGGCGGCGATTTCAACGGCCGCCGCGCGCATACACATTGTTACGCTCGTCTCGATGCCGCGCTACCGCTCGGAAATACAGGTCAATTCACTCTGGCCGTGCGCGATCGTCGCGCGCGTAGATATATATATATATATATATATATTTCTGAATCTACGTTAAAAAGAGGAGAGCACGAGACGGGACCTCCGAGACCGACGAGAGGTCATTGCACCCACGAGGGGGGGGGGGGATCCCGCGCGCGGCGGGAAAGAAGCCCGATCGATTTATGGCGCACAAACGATTTCCAATCGCGATCTCAATTGCGCTCGCGCCGATTGATCCGAGTTAATCCTTCGTGCGCTGATATACATTTCTCGGGACAGAATTCTCAATTCTGTCACCGAGAACCGGAACGGCATTGAAAACGAGTTGAGAAATATTTTCCGGGATAAAGAGTCTCGAAGAAAAAAATTTAAAGCGTCCCGCGGACGTCGACTTTTCGTACCGTCTAATTACGGCGCTCGACAAATTAATCGGAGGGAAAAGAGCTACGGCAGAAAAGCTGGTGGAATCTGCGGAAGGAAGGAGACACGCGAAACACGGTCGCGTCCGCGTTTCTCGCGCGGTTTTAATTGAACGCTTACTGTACCTTACTTGTTTACGCGTCGACGATAGGATTTATCCCTCTTTGAATGGTATTCACGCGCTCGTACCCGCCAGCTGAACCGAGAACGGAAAAATAATAGCGCACAACAGGTATATCCGTACCGGCTGTACTTTCACGTATGTTAATGTCGGCGCGATAGGGATTTCACGTCAATACGGCGACAGTTTCAACGAGCGCGCGCGTTCCAGTTTTTTAATTTCGCATCGCCTGTGTGCGGGCCGTTGTTTTTCCCCTCTCCCCCTCCCCCCCCCCAAGTCTGTTGAAGAGCGAAATATGCTGCGCGCGACATCGTGGTGGGAATATTTGCGGTGCAAGCGTGTATTTTTTTCCTTCAAGGATGATCGTTATTGCACAACTAGTACGTTATTGTACAACTAAATTTAGATCCGACTCTATTTTCAACTTTTCGTACAACAATCTAGTTCGAAAAATATCAATAACATACTTTGATAGCATACTTTGGAAATAGATACACGATAACACTTTTTATCGGATATTTAACGCGATATAAGCTGCACAGTTGGAAAATTCGTGTTAAATTTTACATATATCGCATGTCTCAAACAATCCACTCAAATTTTTGTGTTAATTTAACACAAGATCAATAGATATGTTAGAAGGTAACATATGTAAAAAAAATTAATATTTTGACACAATTTGGAAACATACTCTCCTCTCTTCTCCGGCAAAATTAATAATATTATATTAAAATTTATAATATGTGTTGACGTACATTTTATTCATCAATCTTAGAATCTTCGTTTATTAAAGTATTTTTATGTTATTTACTCATAAACTATATTATTTTATCATTAATAAATGTTAAATATAAATCAAACATAAAATATACAAATAACATAAAGTACCACATTATGTTAAATTAACACTTGGATAGGTTAAAGATTTAACAAGAACCAATTTTAACATAAACATGAAATGTTTTCTACTGTGTACTGTTTTTTAATCTCACAAAATTTATACTCGTTTTTTTCGGCAGGATTAAAAAAATGCTTCGACCGACACATTCAATTTTTTTACACACAAACAACTGAAAAGATGATAAAAATCGTATTTTCACTTCACGCGCGGCCGCAATGTGTTCGCCAAAAAACGCCTCACAACGGAATTGCCCCGCAACACAAAACCACCGCGGCGATTGATCAAAACGTTCGATTTTTCCTAACGGTATTCCTTGGACGTCCTAAGCGATTCGCGGGACTCTTCGCACGTGCATAACGTACGACGAGCAAACGCCAATTTCACACGCGGGTCCGACCTTCGTCCTCCCTTCGCGGATCGGATACTAATTTCGCGTTTCGTGCGCGAACGGCGTACGTACGTAGCGTACGAGAGCGCGGACACGACGAGATCCTCAATTTGCCTGTGGCAAAAGTAAAAGTTAGCGATCGGGAGAAAGCTCCGGTCGAGCGGTACGCTCCCGCGGCTAGACGCGGGGCGACTGTGGGACCGGTCTAGCCGCACGAATTGCAAGTGGCAAAGGTTACGAGTGATCTCCGCGGGAAGAGGAATATCGAGAGTAAGCCGCGCGCGAGGAAGCCGATGAAACGAAAAGGACCCCCTCCTCTCCCGTTGCCAAAAGTGGCGCTCGTCGGTGGAATTGAGTCGCTAGGTTTCGGTCCCGCGAGTTTCAACATTTTCCCTCGACGGCTTTAACAGTTGTAACGGGGTGCCCTAGTGGTGTCGGCAACGTTCAAGTACGCTTCGGCGAAACGTCACACTCTAATAATAAGTTCACGTCGGCATACTATCGGGGGTATACCGCGCGTATAGGATAATAAGTTGCGCGCACGCGAGAGTCAAGAAAGCCGCGATTCTTTAACCACATTCCTTTATTACCCCGGCTTTTCTCTCCGCGTTCCCCTAATAACACAGTGACGGTGTGTACCGCCGGGCGACGTGTAATGAAGAATAGCGGGAGAACCGACGTTACACGCCGCGCGTGGAACCCGCGAGCGGGATTTCTAGCCGGCGCGCAGGGTGAAATTTGCGGCGATATTAGCAGAACAAAAGTGTTATGCACGCGCGCGCGCTTTGGAATGACGTGTTTTAAATACATTAACCTCGAATTCAAATCATGTGAAGACATTAGCGGGACCATTCGTAACGATGGAGCTCTCGACGTGAATCGACGTCCGCCGCGGAACTTTTTACCTTGTACGAAATTTTTAACAGAAGCGCGCTGCTACGCGAAGTATGTTTTTTTTCCCGGCCGCGGTATTTGTATTTTTCTAAATTGAACGAAAATTTTTCATCGCGCGGGATGTCAATCAGCGAGAGTCTCGAAATTCTCCAACGTCCTCTCGCCGGACAAACACTTTTTCCTCGTATGTTTTCCCTTCGCACGCGAATGCAGTGTAGTCGACAAATTTCATTTTTTTTTCGCGCGCGAATTCTCGGTTGACTAAACGCGAGCGAAAACGTTCTGGATAACGGTCCGTAAAATGCAACATAGAAAATACATGGTCGCACGGTTTTCATTTGGTATCGTCGGAAGGATAAATTTATCCTCGAAATCCGGAGAGAACGTGTGGATCGGATACCCTCGGGGAAATGCGCCAAGACGGTTCGAGTGAATAATAAAACGGGTGGTGAACTGGCTATCGATTTCCGAAAAGACTTTTCCTCGCGGTTGAAGAGCACTAAAGACGCTCCAAATTGCGACGGTAGTATCTTTTCCGGTTTTAGATCCGCCGCGAACGTTTACGCCCCACAATTTAGCACTTAATTTAATTCGAGCTCGTCGAATGTCTGATTTAACTGGCAATTAATTTCGCAAAACGTGTTCGTTACACTTATACTACGTGTATTATTTTCGGTTATTTTTTTTTATTTTTATTTCCGCCTATACGTTTTTTGAACATTTTGAAAATATTTTTGTTTCAAACAGAATGTGTTCACGGAGATTTAAAACACAAAAAAACGTTTAAAACTAAAATCTAACAGCTTTAAATGTTTCTATCTAAAAGCCGTCTCTAATGGATAAATGTTTACGTTTATATAGCGGATATATCAACATATGTGCATATAGATTTATCCATTAAGATAGTTTATCACATGATTCATCCGGCTTCGGTGTTTTAAATCTAAATATTGTTTAGAACTAAAACATTTTAGTCTTAAATAGACGTCAGACACTTCTTTTTTAAAACGTATTTAACAGACATTTGATTTTTCAATTATTCTGGCCTACACAGATCTGTTCGTTTCAGCCGCCCTTTTCCCCCTTTAGCAGAAGAAAAGCAAGAGAGCGGATATATATTTAGATTTCAGGCGGGGAGATACGCGAAGCGACGAAAAACACGAGCGGGCAAGCTTGTAACCGAAAGTTAAGTGCGAGGTATTGCGAGCGCAGCTCACGCCGCTTCCTCCGGCCGTAGGAGTTTCCTCTGGCATTTTTCAAGCACAGTTAGCGAACTCGGCTTACACGTAGGACGGCCGAAAGCGCGCCGGTCTCGATTATCCCGATATCATTGTATCCGAGTTTTGTTCTCACGCGAAAAAGGCAGGGAAACGAAACGGGGGGAAGGGGGAGAGGGGGTCCGGGAAATGGCGTCACTCGCGCTCCCACACGCGCGCGCGGCGGCGCGATTCCGCATGCCCGCGTGCAAACTCTCCTGAGCGACTAGATATCGCGCGAATGGTATTAACGGTACCGGCAATACTATTCGCACATACGTGCCCCACGTGCCCGATGCATATGCGTGTGCGCGTGTGTGCGCGCACAGGAGATGCTGTTAACATAGTTATCGCGCTCTCGTACATCGCGCGCGCTAACAGTTTCCTCACAATGATATTACATGCCGATGTGTCGAGCGCGTATTCGGAGCGCCTCGAAACCGATATCGTTCTCTAAGCCCGCGTGTAATATATCCCCGGCGCGAACACGCGATACCACTGATGCCAATCGTTATTATTGTTATATAGCGAACAGTCGCTTGCTCGCGGCGGCGGCGGCGACGACGACGACGTCGGATTCGTCGGAACGAGAAGGAAGGTCAGCGCCGCGTCACGGATGCATAATTCTCCGATTACGATCGCCTAAGTGTCCCTTATCGGCGGCATCGCGGTATTTTTAGCAGCGCGATTATTTTTGACGTATTCCTATTAAAGAGCAAGATAAGGTTTTAAAGGGATATGATATGCGAAATTCAAAACGATATTATTTTCCATTTTACGATCATCATTAGCGTCTCGTTGATATTACACGGCGCGATGGAACGATTCCGCTGGAACGAAGTTCGGAGTCACGAGTTCTCCACAATCGCTCGATTGAGGTAAGGAGACCGTGCGCGCTAATAAAGAATTTAACACGCCGTAAAATAGATATTCGTCAAGCGATAATCTCGAAGAGAAATAGAAACCGCCCGACTTTGTTGCCGCTCGAGTTACGAATATGCAAGCTGGAAAATGTGCAGCGCGTATCTTATCGTTCTTACGTGGCAGGCACGTGAAAGACGCCACGCCATTTGTTGGTCACTATATATATATCGCCAGGCTGCATTGTGTCTATTTCCGCGTCTATGTCTCCTACGCATCTCGTACTATTCTGTAATAATGAAACGCGCGGACGCGGACACTTTTCCATTAAAGCGCGCGCGACAGCCTCGTCCCGCCCGTCTCGCCGCGTATGCGTGTCGATGCACTCGCGATTGATTTAAACGGACAACCACCGAGAAACGTCACACGTACACATGTACACGCGTGCATGCATGTACGCGTGCGGCATGCGTTTCGCACACGCACGCACCCAAATGGGTTACTGCCCAAATTGCTTTCAATGCCGAAACCGGGCGTGCGACGTCGGCGACAGGCGCCGCCGTTTCGTGACGTACACGGCGTGAATTTAATACGTATCATTATCGTAGCGTTATATTGACGGCCCGTATAATATTATACATACGTGACCGCCACCGCGACGCGGAGCTTCCCGTTTTTTTTTTACTGGCGCTTTTCATCCTCCCTGCCCGTCACGTCCGCGAATTCGCAACACTTTTGAAAGAGCCGGAACCGCCGAACGTGTCGGAGAATGGCTCGCATTTTTCAAGACGTGACGACAAATTTATTTAAAACTTGACTGATTTATCTTGATGAGAAAATATGTTAAGGTAGCCAAATTTCAATAGTAATTCGTAAATATTTATGTCGGCTATAGGCAGACAGGTTCCTGCGCGTGATCGTTGCTCTGGCGTTTTCACTTTTTCAATTCCTACAATTTTATTTATCGATCAAGAAAACTACTTTCCCTAGCCGTCACTTTTTATAGATTACTGTGTTATGATAATTGTGCCGCATTATTATTCCCCATGTAATTAAAATTCAATATTTTAAACGTATGTAATATATTATCCGAGAGCCGTGACATATTTGAAATTAAAAATACTAGAATTAAAAAATTTTTTTTACTTTCTCTCTATTTAATATTTCTACAATTCTTACTTAATATTTATTATCATTTTTTTATATAAAAAGAATATTTTAAATTAAATTTTTAAAAATGTATCTTGTTAATTATTTTAACGTTATTTTAAACTCATTGTTAAACCTTATTCGAAATTGTCAGATTCTGCATGTATAAAAATTTTCAACATATCTATATGTTACGAGATGTTAATTTTGCTAACTAATTTTATTATTAATTTTTAATTTCACCATTTGAAAAGCTTACTTTGAAATAGAAATCATTTCCTCAGCGTACAGACACATTGAAAATTTGTTTTATAATTAAATCAGAAAATTCTAAATAAAGATTGATAGCGAGCCAAGGATATAATGGATATGTATTCTCTTTCGTCCGTTTTTCGAGTTCGACTTGAAATTCCTATCATTATTCGTGACTCGTGTATCTTTTACTTCTTTAAACAACAGATTATTTTAAACGAGCACAAAATTCCTTCTGCGTTTATATTGTTCTCACGGCCTTAGCATTCTTATCTAGTGTTCTTAATCGGCGTTTTAAACGAAACTCTTTCCTCTTTTTCATCGTCGCGTAGTGACAGCGTGCGATTTTCAGAATGCAGTCGAGTGTAAATACCGTCGTGAAAGCCGTAGCGACCGACTGAGACAGGCGGCTCACGCTTCCCCCCCCCCTCCCCCGCGCGTCGTGATTTTCCGCGCGTACGACGCGGGGAAGAGAGCGGAGCGGGTTAATAGATGCCTTCGATCCCTTGATCTCTCGTCGTTGATCGACGACCTTCTTTAAATACCGCGCGATCTTCGACTCTCGCGGACAAAAGACGCACTCTCCTGGAGCGGCTGCAAACTTTTTTCCTCCTTATTATTATTGCACACGGCGATACGATTGTGCAACTCCGCGGCGCCAACACCTTGCCTCGTAAGACCAATCCGCGTAAACGACGCACCCGTCAATTTTACCGTGCGATGATTCAGCCAACTTTTTAAGGCGCACCGATACGGTAACTGCCGATAAGGCGCGCACGGCGCACACGTCTTTCGTTTATTCCACTGACATCATATCCCGTAAGCGAGTTCCGCCTGGTTAGCAGCCGTGGTTACTGCGACTGGCATCGAGAGTAGCATAGCGATCACGCGAAAGAATCGCGTGCGAGATTCACACCCCCCGTTGTTGTTGTTGTTGTCGTCACCTTCGCCTCGCTGCGCGTTAACACTCGCCCCGTTGCACCCCCGCGGACTTGAGGAATCGTTATCACTTGTCATCTGCCGAGAGTCGCGCGCGGCCGATTCGACAGACGTATTATGGCGAGCACGAAGCAGGAGAGGTTGGAGTCTCCTTTCCTCCCGGTGGTCGGCGGCGAACGAGCGGCGTCGGAGAAACGGTGAAACGTTCGCGAGAGGCCGTAAGGCACGCGCGCGCGTCCGCTCGCTCGCTCGCTCGCTCGCTCGCCTCGCTCTATCGCGGTCCTTCGCGGTTTCAGCTTGACTGAGCCAACCAGTCGGTAGCGGGCTGGGATGTTCACGTCGAAACCGTCGGTCGAGTGGTGATACCCCACCTCGCGCGCTCGGCCTCCACCGCCGTCGCCGCCGCCGCCGTCGTCGTCGATAGACGCAACGTGACGACGACGAGGACGACGATGACGAGTCCGTTTCTCGTGGACGATCGCGACTAGAACCCGGACGTCGACGCGCCGAACGTCTGCGAATTCTGGCGACGAACGGAACGACCTTTGGCCTGAAAATAGGATCCTCGCGCACGCTCAGCTACACCGCGATCGCCAGATCCGTATTTAGCACATTTTTCTTTTCTTTCCTCTCTCGGAAAGAATAAAACACATTATGTATATCTGTCAAATTCAGTTTAATTTGAATAGATTCTGTCGCCAGTCAGATTATAGTCTCCGTTTCTATTGGCGCGCGACCCAATATCTCAACTTGCAAAACACAGCGATGTTTTCTCATTAGCTTTCTCGTCGAGATGGCCAGCCGGGGAACTTTCACTCATTGTTAACTAACGTTACGCTTCGATTCGCGATCGCGTCCCGACGCTATTCGACTATTGTCAACCGATTGGTTCCATCTGCGACGCGCAGCGAGAGGAACGTTCGGGTTCAAAGACCAAGGAAGGAAAAAGCAGCAGCGCGCTCCTTTTAATTGTGCGACAAATAAAAATGCACTCGCGACGCGGGCAACGGAAATTATAAATTATCCCGCGACCGGAATTCGCTAATTTGCCCGGCCGATCTAGACGGATATCGCAGTTTCGCTGCAACAACTCGCGCAACGCGCGAGTGTTCACTCTCCCATAATTGTTCCGACATGAATATCGCGGTGTTATTGGACGAAAATACCGATAACGACTTCTCACTTCGCGTACTTTACCGCAGGATTTTCGTTCGTTAACAAAATGCACGGACGTAAAAATACTTTTTTGGTTAGTAGCTTTAAATTGTGTTACGGATATTTTATACGAAAGTGTTGCAAAACCGGCGGATATTTGTCGATTCTTCTTGTAACAAATATTTTTGCGAATATTTACACCTTTAAAAAGATTATATTATGAAAGCGACTCATTTCTTTTAATAATATGTCGCGACAGTAAGTAGGAAATATCGACACTTGAGATTTTATCGGTCGCCGCAAGAATTTTTATAATCATTAACATCGTCTAACACGATAAGAATTCCATAACGAGATAAAATCCTGTATTTCTTATCGCTATTATCAGCTATTTTTATTTTATTCATCGCCTTTCATGACTTTATGATGCTGCTCATTAATTCAATTGTTATCTTACTCAATTGCTTCAATTTCGTCACATGATACGATACAATTATCATTATATTTCTTATGATCCGATGGTATTACGGCTATTACGAAATCAGTAATACATTAAAAAATTTAATGAAATATCGCCTGAATACAATCTTCAACCAAATTCTCTTTCGTGCGATTCAAAGAAACGGTAGAGCCTTCATAATTTCCACATCGTTGTATCATAAACAGCTCGCTCCGACGTTGCCCATGTTAAAACATTAAAGAACGTTTTGCTAAGTGCGAATGGTTTATGTCACGTTCCGAGATATACTTGCGCGAGACGCACGATTTCGCGCAGACGGACACTTCCACTTCTGTAAAGAAGTATGTCCAAAAATATTCCATTCCCTTGCGGAAAAACTTTAAAAATTAAAAAAATGTTTTTATCATAAATTAAATAAATATATAATAAATTTAGTCAAAGGTTGAGACTTTTTTACAATAAGAATGACTCGTAATTTTTTTTTAATTTAAAATTTTATCCTCTGTTCCGTTTCGAAAACAAGTTCGTAACATTTCGAAAAGTTACAGCACACCCGTCCAATATAGCTGTTATTTTATTTTAATATAAACTCACTACATTAAATATTTAAAATGTAAACAACTATAATTTTTTTTTTAGCACTATTACGAAAGCACTTTCCTTCTCTTTTTAAATCCCCAAAATCATGGGGCTGTTGCTGTTCTTGTCGTCTTCTGTCAAAATCAACGATATTTTCAATTTATTTCTCTCTGCTTCCCGAGTGAGGAGTTCTTGACACAGTGTCGCGCGCGGTCGTCGCTTTATATAACGAGTACCGATTAGCTCGTACCAGGCGGAGACGGTCTGTCATTATACAAGAGGGAGAGAGAGAGAGAGAGAGAGAGAGAGAGAGAGAGAGAGAGAGAGAAAGAGGAAAAGAGAGGGAAACGGGGAAGAAGTGAGACGATATCAGAGGGGGGTATTCCGGAAAACGGAGGAGCAAAGACAGCAGACGGGCCAGCGTGTGCATACGAAGAAGGCTCGAGGGAGATCGGACGAAGGTGAGGAGAGGCCGGGAACGAAAGAGATCGCGTTCGACTTTCGCTTTAGACCAGAGTGTCTTCAACATGACGGGAGCCGAATGTTCCGCGGCGTCGGTCGCTGGCCGTGGCGCGATCAGCACAGGATATAGCCGCGTCTGAATTGCATCTATATGCTCGGGTAACTTGCTTGAAACGCTAATATACACTACGTTGAATTGCGGTAACGAGAGGATTAAATGCACGCCGACGCGATACGGTGCATCCATTATTGCGAGGAAGCGTGAAGAAGAAGAAAAAAAAAGGAGAAAGAACCCCTGTGAATGCATCGGATGGTTTATTGAAATCTCGCGGTTTTTAATCGCGTTTCATTGATTAAAGTGTACCGTTAATTGTGGAAGATAAAATCATCTAACATCATTTCTTGGCAATTATATATACTACATATTATCAATCGTCAGTACGTACACATTAAAAACTTCCGATTTACTCGCCTACTCGGATTTTCCTAACCTGGCGTCCCTATTTGCGTATATCTCTGATTCAAATGCAGCAATTTTTCTTTGATCGACAGTTTGAAATCTGAGGAAAAAGAATATTGCAGTTAAAAAGAAAAATCAAAAAAGTTAGAGCACAAGAGATATTTTACAAAAATTAAAAGTAGATCAGTTAAAATGCCGCAACTTCGAACATTCGTCCAGGTCCAGGTTACACCAGCCCAGTGTGCGTATTGAGGGTTAGTTATATCAAATGAAATATATTGATATAAATTATATTAATAAAATCTTTTCTTCTTTAATCGATCTTCTTCGCGGCACACATCCGAGATCAAAATTTCTCCCTCGCGCCCTCTCTAATTCCCGCAAAAATCTTCGGGACTGCATTGTTATCGAAGATATCACGCGGGATCTGAGCGATCCAAACACGCGTCGCAATTGACACAACAATGTAGGCAGGAATTAATTGAACGACGCGCATTAAATTATGGCAAACAAGTCATTGCCATAAATTGAGATGCGTCGAGATAAGGAGGTAATTTCTCGGGTTTAACGATCGTAAATTTGCGGGTTGCACTCTGCTGGCGAGCCTGCCGCACCGAAATCAGTATTTAGGACTATGGCGCGCGGGGAAACTACTCTCACCGAGGTAAATCCTCTCCCTCGCCGTCAAACTCGCGCCACCGCGTGGACTCACCTCCTTGGCTTAATACGATCGCTCAACCGGTCCGGCGAGAATCGCTTTTCGTCCGCGACCTCATGATGAGCGTAAACATCGTACGTCGTAACTCTACATTTTAATGCCGCGCAAAACGACGAGGGAAACGATTCAAATGTCTAGTAGTACATTAACGCGTATCTGGCTTCCAGACTTTTTATGCGTCGCCATGATTTACACGCGGACACTTCTTATCGGTAGTACACCAAATCTTTTGCATCCGTTGGTTTCATTGCAGGAACGATGATGTAAAGGCTCGACAGTTCGACAGGTTGTCCAAGGCGCCCAGGTGGGAAATAACTAATCGTAACGATTCGTTCAGCGAAGTAACGTCTGTCACACGCGCGTGATTCATGCGACAGGCTATTCGCGCTCAAGGTAGCATTCCGCCGCGTTCGATCTTTGCTCGCACAGACAGTACAAACTGTCTGAAAATAAGGCGTTATTAATCAAGCCGCAAAAACGGTCTTGATATTCATCGGCAGCCCCAACCAGTGCGGATAATCAATTTCCACGGCGATGCGGCCGATCAAATAAACGTAGGAAGTTCAAGTACCGGTATAGACTGATGGAAATCGAGGTCGACTACTGCTACGTATGAGGCAGACTCGAGGCAGAAATACATCATACGCCTAAAGCAACCGGCTCGTCCACGGTAGCGAAGAAATTTATCGGCCCTGCAGCAGCGGCAGGAGAGATTTAACCCTACACGCCATATTTCCGTACAAAGCGGACCACACACTGGGTTTCTCATCTCTAGGCCGATACTTTTAACTGCGGTAAACGTGCATATTTTTCAAAGAAATATTTTCCCCTAAGAATAAAAGACTTGCAGACTATACGGATAAAAGATAAGAGGAATTGCAAAATATAAAATAACGGGGTGACTTAAGGAAGCGAAATTTTCGCTGAGTCTTATGACGATTGGACAAAATGTAATCTACAAATCGTTGCCCTGCCATTGGATAAAGCATCACAAATCTCACGTGCACGCGAACCCGTTCGAGTAGGTGAAAGTTATGATAACGCAAATTTCTTCCGGTTTTTTTTATGCGTATATTGATTTCATTCGCCGCTCGACCAATCACTACATCCGGGATGTTAGACAGCGCGATTTTTATTATTCTCCTCATTAAACGCACGATCGAGCGAAGTCGAATTATCAACTTTCTTCTAATGTACCGCCTGTTTACGACCGTGTAAAAGCATTATCGGAGTTATAAACGGGGGCTCCGAATTTTCTCATTTATTTTTCCTCGTGTGCACATCACGAAAGTGTCAACATCAATTATGATAAGCAGGTAATTATTCGCCCCGAAGCCGTCGGACCACGGAAAGTGGCGCTCGTCGCCTTCGTATACTTTTGTCTGATGTGAAAATATTCTCAAGCTGGCTCCAAGTCAACGACGCTTTTAGCTCTTTCCAGCCGACCTGCTCGGCATTTTCTCTTTTGATATTGAAATAGACCACTCTCTGCCGTTGCATGTGCATCGTTGCTCCGCGTGGCAATTTAATAATAACGATAATCTGTTAAGTTACACGACAATATGGGAATTCGATTTCGATAGGCCTCAAAATCTTTTCTCGTTTGTCGGGCAAAAGTAGAAAACTGTCTCTCATTACATGTAATTAGTAAGTACGAGAGTGAAAAAGTACAGTTATGTGAACCTCGAAATAAACGCTGCGCAGGCGCTCGGCATAAATGTCGGGAATAGACGCCTCGTAAAGAGTAATGAGGTTTTCTCAAGTGCGTTTTGTGCTGCTAAAGCGTCTCGCTTTTTTACGCGATCCACTTAACTTGTGAACCACGGACGTATTCAGATACGTGTTCAGGCGCGTTCGCAAATCAACATTAATAGATTATGCATGTCTATCCACGAGGGCGTGTTTACGGTGTATCCGGTGGGATATACCGTAGAGCTGTTGCGTTCCACTTTTGAAAAAAAATTGGACACGGGAAACGTACGCGTAACAACGCGACGAAAAGCCGTAAGATCTTTCGTCCCGCGATTTGCCGCGACCATTGTTCTCGGCGGATTACAAGCGGTATCGCTATCGCTTTTTCAGGAAGAGGACTGTCTCACTTTCTGCTCTATTATGCACTTCCTACCGGCACAATGGCGGTTACGATGAGCCCGGGTATAAAGTGCGATTCCCATGGCGTTTAATATCTCTCGTTACTATCCTCGGAAGTCCTTTAAATACGTGTAACGTCGTTTATGAAGTATATCGCGTACCGGTAGCCCGATCGAATTATGTATAATTATTTTAACATTAAATTTACGAGTTTTTCAAGGACTAGGGGAGAGTTGCGTACCACTAACGTTATTATTTTAATTATATATTTCTCATTTGGTACTGATTTGTATACAAATAAATGTTGAAAATTATAACTTGATATTTCAGATACCTATTACTGTATTGCTAAACCATTATGTTTAACCTTTCATCGATAACAAATTAATTTATAATTTTTTTAGCAGATTACAAAAGTGTGACTAGCCGGTCGTTAAAAATCGTACTTGCGAGTCTCTTAAATCGTATCGCTTTTAAAATAATCGATCGTTGTAAGTATCGAAATAATACATTAAAATAACTAAAAATATCAATTTAATCTCTTTATAATGTAAATGATATGATACATAATAAATGTGAAATATTCTACGATAAATTTTTTTATAACTAAAAATATAAAAAATTTAGCATAAACCTGCGCGATTACATTATTATCAACTACATAAATTAATAAAAAATGAATATCAATATCTATTTTTTTATCGTCCGCAAACACAAAAAAATAATCTATTAAATTTTTGTTTAAATTATTCATTTATTTCCATTTATTTTGTATTTTTGTCACTAAGTATTGTTTTTAGAAAATGAAATATAAAATATTGATGACGTACGTATTCAACAATTCTCTCCTGATTTTTATCAAAATAAATCTGTAATTCTCCCTTACCAAGATAAATTTAAAATTAAAAAATAATGTAAATTTTAAATAATATACGTTTATTGATAATTCTTTACACTGAGAAAAAAATGTTAATTTGACTAAATTTTTCAACTCGAGTAAATTTATTTACTTCAAGTATTTATTCATTTAACTTAAATACATAAAGCATTTGAATTTTAACTCAAATGTTTTTATATTTGACTAAAGTACATAAATATTCGAATTAAACAAATTTATTTAAGTTAAAATAACTTAATTATTTAGTCAAATAAAATAATTGTTTAGTCAAATTAACAACTTTTTTCCTCGGTGTATACGCACGTCTAATGTAAGTTTTTTATGGACAATTGTGATAAAAAATCCCTTTTTGAGGCAATCGATTGTCGACCCGGAGCGCCGAAAAGTCGCCGGCTGCCGTCGATTCGGTCGTCGATTTTTCGATTCTATCGGACCGCGCAATACTCTGACACGATAAAATAATCCGGTATTTCCAGTAATTCCAGTATCCTTTGACGCGGACCGTTTCAACCGCCGCGACTGTTCATATTATACAGTAATGTCTGTGCAGTTACGAGACACCGATTTTTCGAAAGCGCGAGATTCCTCCAGGCGGGTCGTCTCACTTTTTTCTTTATGTTTTTCTTGCCGCTACGTTAAAACCATACAATAATGCAATATTACGGCGCACCGCCGTGCATTCGTGAAACGGGCAGATAGAAGGGAGGGAGGGAGGAGCGACCTTGTCTATAATAGTGCGATAGTTATGAGGCTGACCTAGTCTGAGCGTACCATTCACCGATGCAGTTACTTATAGTTGTGCCTTAAGGCACGCTTATGCCGATCCCCGTCGCCGAGAAGATCCCCGCCCCGGAATTGTTGCACATAGATGCTATCAGGGGACACGCAACATCCGTTAGCAATAATATTGCGTCGAGGTCTCGCTCCTGGATACGCGATACTTTTATTTTTGACAATGGATTTTCGTCGACCAGCTCGAATTTACGATCGGCGAAAACGTCGGCGTCGGCGTGTAACTTTCGAGTAATTACGCCGATCGAGGCTAATTCCCAGCAATCAGAATAGCGAATAGGCGATTTCACAGGAATATTAAAAACAGTGTCGACAACGTACGCGAGTTAATTCCACTTAATAACTTTTAATTGTTAAGTTATCTACCGGCTTTGTGCTATAGATAAACTTGCGTGAAAACTTGAAAACATAAGAACTTCAGTGTCTGCAATGAAAGAGAAAAATCACGACGTTCCAAGTAATAAACTACACTTGAGAAAGAAATGTTTAATTTTAAGAAGTTAAAACGTTTAACTTTTGTCTCCGTTTTCAAAATATGTTAGTTTTAAACGTATTAAATGTATAAACGTCATTTTTAAATATTTACAAAAGAAATGAATAATACACTTTAATACATTAAAATTAAACACTTCTTTTTTTGAGAGCGCGCATGACATTAACGAGGCATTCGTACTTGTTTCAATTTTTATCAATAGAATCTAAAAGCACATAGTATGCAATAATACATATTTTTATGAAAATAAAATTATATATCGTACATACGATACAGTTCTAATTAAAAGTTTCGATACGGCTGCTATCAATTTTGCTTTCACTTCACATTTCACACTCACTCGCGCGTATCTAAACGTACTTGAGAATATATGTTAAATATGTAAAAGTCTGTACCTGTAACGAGCCCTCCTAAAACACACATTTAGAAAACACATTGATCACCCCAAACGCCAACCGCACGGCCGAAAAGTGTCAAATGTTCGGGCGTGTTACACGGCCGCGAAACTCCGTGAACAATAACTTCGCGAGGCGAAGTTGTGCATACCATTATCTTATCTCTTTTGTATCATTACAATCACATACGTAAAAAGAAGAGACGCCGTGGCGAATAGATTTTTTCGGCTGATCATTTATACGAACTCGATCAATAGAATGGAAGTGGAAGTAGTATCATATTTATTTATAGAATCGACCGTACGGTATCTCTTGTTATCGATATACAACTCGTAATCTTAATCTCTTCGTTTATATAAATTTGTGTCAAAAATTATACAAGAGATATATCATAGAAGAGAGATATAATTGATATTGATGGGTAAACATTCTTTTAGGTGAACATCTATTATATACAGGGTGTTTCAAAAATAAGGTGAAAAGGGCATATAAACGTGAGTCCGAAAATCGGTGCGATTCTGGAGTAAAAACGTTAAGGAAATTACCCAAAATAATTTCCTTTCGTATTAATGTATGCCTCGCATCGACGTTTCGTGAATTGTCAAACATGTTCGAAAATTCCCGAAGTTTAAACCGAGGAAGCATGCAAACATTTTGATTCTCATCAAGCAATATTATAATATAATAGATTATTATCAATAAAGTTTTACGTTAACAAAAGGGGATTTTAACTTAAAAGGGAAACGCTTTCGAATCCATGTTAATAATTTTCTTATCCTCGCAACAAGTAGAACGTGCTCTTTTACAATTTGGCCATTTATTTCTACAACACTCCGTATACACATATATATATTTTTAACGTCATTCTCGAGAGAGAAATGGAAACTTAGATTATGGCATCCTATCGTGCGCGGTTGTTAACGACAAGCGCAATGTTCTCAGTCGATTACGCCCACCGGTTTCCTCCCACTGTTTAGCGCAATCCAAGTGTCGTTATCGCGCGGGCGGAGAAGAACCGGAACGATACTTTCCCTAAGAGAGTGAAATAGCGTGACTCCGTTTATTTTTATCCCCTCGTCGCCGAAAACCGTTATCAGCCATTCTGCTACGGTGGCAACGGAGCGAGCGAATCAACATATGTAGATCTACGTGTACGAAACATATAATGCGCGTGTACCGTGACGACGGCGTGCGTGACGTGCGGCGACCACATGGGGGTGTGTGTATTCTCCTCGTCGCAGCCATAAAGTCCAAGCCGATCGATAGCGCTCCAAAAGCGCGCCCATAAAGTGCCTCGGGGTCTCTTAACTCGCGCGAACGTGAGCGCGATACGAAAGAGAAACGGCTTTAAAAAAAAAGAAACCAAAAACAAAAAGGAAAGGAGAGGATGTCAACGATAGCGCGACGCGACGAGGATCAGCGGCAATAAATTTCCTCCGCCGCGTTCCATTTCGCGGCGCGTGTGCATGCGGCGAAAACCCCACAGCCGTCGTCGCCGATGAATATTCGACGTGCGTAGACGCGCGGTGGATCTGTCGGTGTTTGATTTATCATTCCCCCGAATTTCCGTCGTCCCGGAAATTCGGCCGTGACCGCGCGCGCGCGCGCGTGGGATGCCTACACGTCACAAGTTTGTTTTCTCAAATCGTGAAACCCCGAACGCGATAAGCGACGACAAGCGACGACAGCGGCAACGCCGCCACCGCCGTCATCACGGTTCGTCGGTGAGTCATTTCGATCGCGAATTAGCGAAACGTGACACGCGCGGAATATGAGGCACGCGAGACCAACCGGCCGGGTCGCTCGCTATTAAGGAGGGCCCCACCACCGCCGCCATCGGAGGTAATGGTGAATGATTCAGAAGGGTGGAATCCGTAGCAGAGGGTGTGTGCGTAGGGGCCGGGGAAACAAACAGCAAAAATCAATAGGCACAGTAACCGAAACAACTCCCCCGCTCGCCGACGTATACGTCGTGCCTAGCTCTGTTACCTTAACTTACTCGCGCGTAATATATTACTTCCGTCGACGAACGAAACAAACGGCGAGAAATGCCGCGGATTTGTCGCGCTTTATCATCGAGCGGTTCTTTTCTCCTGGGACACCTTTGTTCCGAGCTTTTAATTCGCAAGCGGAGCAGCCGAGGTTCTGTCGCGAAACGCGTACGTAGGCATGCGCGCGCCCTGTTTCCGTGGACACTTATTGACATTGGCCCTTTTTCACGACAATCCAATTATTTTATCGTGCCCCGTGCTAGAAACCTCCCGGGAAGCCGGGTCGAACTGGCACGAACTCAAGTTTCACTCGGCACGCAAAAGTTCCGCAGAGAGACTGTCTCTATCTCTTTCTCTCTCATGAAAGATTTGTCACTTAAATTTCGTTGGAACGAGCATCGGGGACCTCATCTTCCGGCAGCGCAAGAGCCTCGTTTTACTTTGTGTTTAAACGAACCTTTTTCACAAAAAAAAAAAAACAAAAAAAACGAGACGACGGATATATCCGTTCCGGACAGTGCCGGTCGGTGCCTCGGGAGAGTTGCTCGCAAATGAACGCGCTAAACGAGCCAAGTGGCATGCAGAAGCAGCCGCAGATGTGTACTTGGGCAATTTGGCAATATGGCGACAGCGAACGGCCGCGTGACCATTTGCGGTTCACGATTCGACCCACGTATATATATATATATAGAGGTTCGCCTTGATCGGCCGTTCCCTCGGCGCTGATTTTACCCACGTGCCCGTGAATACGTCCGTGGGCGTAAATAACATCGTTAAACTATAATGTAATCTACCTTATAGAACTAGCGCGCGCGCGCGCGCGTAATGAGCAAGCACGGGGGGGAGAAAGAGAGAAAAAGGTGTAACACAATTAACGAGAGTCGTCCTCTATCAAGTGGGATAATACGGGTTTCTCGCGTGGCAATTGCGTAGAAAGTAACGGCCGTCTTCTCTCGCGGGGGACGCGACGGACGCCCACTCGAGAGCGATGGATCGCCATGCAAAGCGCGGTGTATCGACGGTGATTTTAACGCGTTCATATAACGCAGCCTCGCGTCCGCAATCCGCGATGATAAAGCGTAAGCTTTCATCATCGCCGAGGTGCAAAATGCGCGCGTGCAAAACACAATTCATCTCTACTATCTGGGCTCTTCCGCGGATGGCCTTTCACGAGATGGGAAAGCGGAGGGAAGAGGGGGGAAGGGAGGATAAAAGCAATCGAGATTAATTCCATCCCGAACGTTTCGACGAATAATCGAGCGGGACGAACGGGACGGACGTGTAAAACGCGGTAAAACTGGCTGGCGTTTCTCTGAGCCTCACCGAGCGCGATTCGGCTCGTAGAACAGTCTCGGGGGAAGGGGAGAGGAGAGAGAAAGAGATAGGAACGTCTGAAAAAAAAAAACGAAAAAAAATGCCAGAGATTGTCATTTGCGAAACAGGGTCACCGTGTTACATGCACGACGCCGCGCGCGTAATTGCGACATCGTGCACGTGGCGGCATGGCACCGGCGGCGTCCGCGGTCGGTTTATCCGTCGTTGCACGATCCTCTGTGCCGCGATGCTGGTTCAGCACTTTACATTCCAACCGCAAGGTCGCACCACCATTCACAAGCATCGCGCTCGGGGACGGAGCCAATCTTTCTCTCTCTCTGCCTCTGCATCTGCATCTACGGCCGCACGCTCCCGCTCCCGCGGAGCGTGCGTGCGTGCATGCGTGGGCGACGAGGGTGCGCTCTCAACCTGAATGGCTATTTATTCACACGGATATGCGTATCGCCGACGCGCCGATTAACATTGACGCATGCGGAAAATCAAGCGTGAATAAATCGCTCTCGAATGCGGGCAGCGGCGGTAATGAGTGGCGAAACGAAAGAAATCAGAGATTAAGGAAAACGCTCGTGTAACGCGCTGCACCGGCGCGAGAGACACAGAGAGAAAGGGAGAGAGAGAGAGAGAGAGAGAGAGAGCGGGCGAGATCATTATAATGTCTCGCGTTAAACTCTCTCGCGGGTATAATATCTACCTGTGTATATAGTGGCGATACTCGCTGTCACTGCACAGGGAAGCCACCGGCCGGGGCAACTTTCGATCGCGGGACCGAAGTCTACCGTCTCGTGGAAGGGATTGTGACGCACAGTCGTTGCACTCACACACACACGCACACATACACACGTTTTATGTCACACGCGAGGTACGACGGGGTGCATGGGCACGCGCGTGTCGCGCGTGCAACCACGTTCGCGCGCTCGCGGAACAATCGCGGACGGCAGAACAGAGAGTCGAAACGCACAGCTTTTGCTCCGCGGAGAAATGGAGAAAACGATGGCGAGGGCGAGGAGGAGGAGGAGGAGGAGGACGAGCAGACGCAGGACGCGGTAACGGAGGGTTGGAGGTGCGTCGCCGGTGCTATTTTTCCGCACGGTCGCGGCGTGAATGGGGAAAGCGCGACGTGAATCGTTAGAGATGTACTGGCGGCGCGACGCGATATAAAAGGGACGCGAGAAGGCGTCGGGACGCCCGACCTTCGCCGAGTCTGCGCCGTCACGACGACGACGATGACGACGACGTCCCTTTTGTCCCCACGAATCTCTCACCTAGGCTTCCTCTTTTCTCCTCTCTGTCTCTCTCCCTTCTTACGCTCCGTAGTCTTTCTCGCGTCGCGACGCCGGCGTCGTTCTGTTGCTCTCTTTCGCACGAGAGAGCTACGCCCCCCGCTCGAGATGAAAACGGTAGATCTCCTCCTCCGCGGCCGTCGCGAGAGGCGCGTCGTCATCCCCCGTCCCGGAAAGTGGGCTCCCGGGTGCATTAATTGCCGGCTAGACGATCCTATCGGGGGTGGATTGTAAGACCAATCGCGGCGTCCATCGAGCACAAAAGCGAGGAAAAGCACGTAGCCCCCGATGAATCCGGAACTCCTCGATACTACGTAATACTTGCGAAACGTAACGATCGAGGCAGACGAGAGAACGTGCAGGTCGCAGAGATAAAAATTTTCCATCGTAAAAATTTTGCATAATTCGCGCGTTCTTCGTGAAGCGACGTGCAAATTTTAGAATTTTACGCGCTGTGCTTTCTACGAAAAAGAAAGAAAGAAGAAAAAGATACCGACAATCCTCGGCACTCGCGTGACCAAAGACATTAAAGCACTCGCGTAATTACAACGTCGCTACGAGAGGAGAGAGAGAGGACACTCTACCCTTCTCACGACCTTTTTCCTCCCTCGTCCGTTTCAACCCTGTACAATTCTCAAATTCAAAAGCGACCGCGTCATTTCTGGCGGCGCAACTACAGTAATTTCTGTTCTACGTTGAATAAAGGCAAATGAATTGTTAGTTGTGCTGCTACAGAGATGAATGCAGCGCCTAGAAACGCAAAGCTGACGTAAACGGAACGTAAAGGTAACACAAAGTAAAATATTAAAAACGAAAAAAAGACCAACCTTATATCATATCAAATTTGGTTTAAACTAAGTTTTTAATCGTAATAATAAGTAAATTTTTGATAATTCTAATAAAATTAAGAAATTGTAAATTATATATTTACGTTGGAATATATGTAAATATATCTAATAAATATAACAACAAGACTTCGGCACACGATACAATTTTTCATGCTAGATCGCATACGAGCCATCTTATTGCGTGTCCTGATTCAAATAAATATTTGAATAGTATTAATAACATATTTTATAGAAAATCATTAATATTTATTTAAAATAAGTAATGCTTTCTATGATTTAGAAAATATTACTTGTTTAAAATAAATATTATTAATTTTTTGTGAAACATGTTATTAAAGTACTAATCAAATAAATATGTATTTGAATCAACCATATCCTTTTCTGTCAGTGTAATAATATTATGTTTACTGCGACTACTTTTTCTCTTGATGTTTAACTATTTTCATGTATTCTACTTAACTAATTTCGTGGCTCGAATGATTATATTATCAATCGTAACCCAATCGTAAGACGCCTCGTATGCGTGTTAGCATGGAAAAATCGTATTGTGTGCCGTAGGCTTCATTCAATACTTTGCCCGATATTAACAAATTTCTTGCTTCTCGTACGTGTAGAATCGAGGCGCTGACGTTGTTTACGAGACGAGACAGATCACAGATAGAGGAAATATCGATTTTGCTGGATGTCAATGAAACTGCAAGAATGTTTCGCACGCTCTATTCAGCAACTTTGCCCGGCGCACGCGGGTCTATCTGGCTGCAGATAGAAATCTTTCGACGCCTTGGTTCCGCGCGCATTGTTGTAAACGGTGTGTGTTTATGAGTGTGTGTGTATGTGTGTGTCTCCTTGCGGAATAATACCGGTGCGTTGCAACAATAAACCAACCGCCGACGCATAATACGACAGCAATAGCCGGCGGCAGAATCCGGTGATTTATCACACTTGTCTCTTAGTTTCGTGTATCGCGCTACCATTCCGTGTCAATAGTTCCCCGAGTTTGACGTGTCATAAATTACGGGGTGCTTGCGAGCTGGCGATAGGCGTGGTTTGGTGTACGTGACGATACTTCTTGTCGCAAACCGTCGTGACAATCCCTCTTTATAAGAGAGCTATCGCGACGGCGAGTACTTCCGCGAAGTAATAAAAAGAAACGTGCCTTTCGTGGCGAATCGCTCTTCAGAGATAAATATATAGATAAGTAACGCATTTTTCTTTCTCAACCTGTTCAGATGGACTTTGACAGAATTAGAGTTGACAAAATATCCATAACGATGAGACATTAATAAGATTTTTCACTGACAGAAAAGAATATGGTTGATTCAAATACATATTTATTTGATTAGTACTAATAACATATTTCACAAAAAATTAATAATACTTATATTACACAAGTAATATTTTCTAAATTATAGAAAGCATTACTTGTTTTAAATAAATATTATTGATTTTCTATAAAATACGTTATTAGTACTATTCAAATATTTATTTGAATCGAGCATCCTTTTCTGTCAGTGTATAATTTATAGTCATTTTTAAACTCAACCATATTTTTATAGTTGTTTCAACGACATATATTTTGCTTAAACTATATTAATATTCTCATAATCATAATATTGCATACAACTTGTGATACGATTGCCATGAACGAAATGGAGATTTTAATATAGTAATTTGTACTACAAAACAATCTTAATTTGTACTATAAAACCATAAACATATGATTATTATTACCAATATTACAGTAATAATTATTATAAAAATAATATTCCCGACTATAATTATTTTGCTATGCAATTATTGCCGAAAATATTACACATTTTTTTCTCAGTGAAGTATCTGAAGATTTAGCTACACTGAAAAGAAGAGTCTTGTTGCATTAATTGGAAATCTGCTAAATTCAACCAATATGTCTGCTAAAAAATGAACGAGTCGGAAATCTTGTAGGAATTAAGGGATTATAAAGAGTGTATCAAATGTGTTTATAATAATCAGAAATTCTGCTTGACTTCACCAAGGTGCACTCAATCATACATGTTTGGTGGCTATAATTAAATCATTTTTCTCAGTGTAAATAAATACATATTAAGAAATTTTATTGAATCATAGAAATAATTATAAAGAAAGTTGAAATACAAAATCTTACAAAATCATTTTCAAGTCTGTCCATCTACACCCCTACATTTTTAGATTCTTTAACAAAACCGTTCTCTTTCTCTCCGTGTACATCATACAAGTTTTCCACACCGGGGAAAACTGTCGTCGCGCACGTGCCTTCCGAATGTGGTTGTCTGTCGAGTGCTCCTCGTGCAGTTGACACACTTGCCGCGCGATTTCGTGCGTTCGATGTTGATTGCATTAGGAACGATCGGGGGAGAGAGAGAGAGGGATACGTGTCCTTATAAGTGCTTATCAACCGGTCGTCTTGAAGTGCCCGTACTCGGTTAGAATGTCCCAGATTCACGTGCCAGGCATCCGTCCCGCCGCTATACCTAACCGAGCCAAAATACTTTCAATCAGTAATCGATAGAGCGGCAACTCCGATGCAATATTTCGGCCAAGCGGCAAACGGCCGCGCCGCTTTGATACTGCGATCCATTTAGTCGCGTGCGCGCGCGCGCGTGCATCTATAACATACACCGGGCTGTTAACCGCCCCATGTAGCGCGCCGGTATATGTAACAGAGCACGAAAGAGAATCCACACCCTGGAGATACACACCCACCCATGTACTACGAAATAAGAGTAACATGGTTAAGCTCTCACTGTGCTTGACCGTGATTCTCTCCGCGCGAGGAAAAAATTTAATTAATGTCTCTCTCTCTCTCTCTCATCGTAACGAATCCCAAGATGAGTCTCTCGCTGCAGCGAGACTCACAATGTGCATTTTTCAAGCGCGCGCTGCGGAAAAGGAGCGGCTAGGCAGAAAATAGGGAGAGGTATTTATTCGTAAAAAATAGATGTAGTCGATATGCATCTCGCGTAGCGAATATTAAATTTGAGAACCGCATAAATGCAGGAACCATAACAGTATGCTATATATAATGCAACAACTGTAAGCGTAATATATTATATGCGTACGTATCTTCGAGATCTGGTGCGTTATTAGAAATTTAGTGTTTTTTAATTATGCAGGCGCCCGTGTGTGTGTGTGTGTGTATGCGTATACGAAATTTAATCGGAAAAAAGGATCAAAGAGCAACGAATCCCGTGCCCCATTTCCATATTTAAATCGTCGATCTCAGACACTCGACGAGACGCGCGCGCGTCGAAACGTATCTTGTCACGCGGGAGATCGTACAAAGCGGTCCATTCTACCGGTTGTCAGCCGCTATTTCCCCGTTCCTCTCGCGAAGCGATATTACACGACGATAACCGCCGTATTGCGCTATACGCGCTGCGCGCGCGCGGATTACGCGCGCGGGGAACGCGGACGGTGACGTGTGATGGAAAATTCCCTACGTGTCGGGAGTATAACGTTGTCGGTTCCACGTCTCGCGCACAATTCGCATTTTTAGTCCTTCATGGATCGATTCTCCCAGGCCGCTTCCGTTTATCGGGTGTTCAGACACACCGCGGAGACGACTTGGGTTGACTTCGTTCGGCGTGCGTTTTGTCCATCGGACGCGACGAAGAAGCCGCCGCCGCGCCGCGCCCGCTTACGACGGTTCTTCCCCCTCGCGCCGGCACAAAGGGCTCTAGGAGAGTTTAAAAGTAGTCACACAGGGAACCTTTAGATTTAGAACTCCATTCCGTGTGGTCTACACTACCGGCTAACTATAGAAACGCATAAGTGGATAATTTACGGAGTTCATAAAGAGAGAAAGACAGACAAGGAGAGGTAGAATGAAAGAGAGAGAGAGCACGTAGAGTTCCAATGGAGGACATTCGATCCTATTCCTCAAGCTATAAATAGTAATACCGAATACGAGGAAACTTTTGCAAAATGAGAACGAGCTTTCCTTGAACCCTCTCGGGCGCGCAGCACGTATGACTCGTTTTTTTTTTTTTTTGTGCAGTCCGACTGAGCGCCACTGGACAACTCCAAGGCGACGATTTCACGTGTACACACGTACGCGGCGAGATACGCGACACGCGCCGCTTCACACGCGTACGACATGAGGATGCGTTAGTGACAGTGGCGACAGTGACGCTCCGTCCCGTCGCTGCGAGTGATAACCTTGGCCGAAATGGCGAACCTGTTTTATCCGGTAATGCGATTTGTATATACCACGCCTACCGTGCACTAATGCTCGTTGAGAGAATTTCCAATTTCTCGTTAAATCGATCTTTTTTTCCCCTCCGCCCGGCCGTACTCGTTGCTTGGAACAAACCAGCCCCGGTTCTGCTCGCCATCAGTTAATGTTCTTAAACGTCGAGATTACCGGTGATTTCAATCAGACCTTCGGTATTACATTATTAATTCTTAAAGATTCTTTGTTAACTTTATCCGAAGGTGAATTAAATTTACACAGAACTTTAAGTGGAATTAAACCTTTCCGTGACAGGCAAATTAATATTTCGAGCGGAACAAAACTCGCGAAACTGAGAAAAAAAAGATTACAATCACGAGCATTGTTATCGAGTGCCTCGAAAGTGGAAAGAGAAAAGTTTGTTAAAACACAAAAGTTTGTTAAGGTCGAAAAAAAGTCTTAAGGAAAGACGACGAGCACGATAATGCTGCATTTGAAACTTGATAATATTCCACAAATAGCGAATTTCAGTCAGAGTGCAATACTTTATCGCACGCGGCACTGCGGTGGGATTAAAAGTCCAAAGTCCTCCTTGCAGTGGTCCACAGGGAAATAAACTATTTTCGTCGTCACGGGGGAAGCAAGAAAGAGAGAGAGAAAGAGAGAAGGAAAACAGAAAGAGAGAAGCGCACAATCTCCTCTCACCAGGCGATGAACAACAAAAACATCGGTATTCCCTTTCGATATTTTTCCTACGCGCGTACGCATTGCATTAATGATTAGCGGTTTTGCAATCGCATCGATGCTAATCAACGCCAATTAGTCGCGCAAGGGACGCTAATCGCTTCGCCGAGAACTCCAAATCGAACTTTGGAATCGACATGAAAACCTTGCCCACATCCGATAAAGGTGATCGAGAGAGTCAATCGGCGTTTAAATGTTGCTCAATGAAGACAAAAAGAGCAACTCTCTCGTAGGATGCAATCAGCATTGAAGGACTGCGCGACGAAGACGTCGTATGGCCGTAGATGCAATATTACGCTCGTATATCAAGAGAAAAAAAAATAATTGCAACAACCATAATATCACTATAATTTAATCATTTTGGATCCAACCGTATTTTTATAGTTATTTAACAATACACAGAAAAAAAAGAATATTGTTATTTTGACAATACCTTTAGTTTCAAAATGAAAATCTTGAAATAAAATTATATTGCGTTAAATAAAAAAATATTTACTTGAATGAAGATTTATTTTAAGATTTTATATAGTTTAATCAAGAGAATGATATTCTTGTTATTTAAGAATAATTCTCTTGAATGGAAAACAAAAAATGTTGGATAGAAAATACTGTATGTTCAAATCGAAGATTATAATTTTCTTAGAGTAAAATTATCAAAATAATTATATTATATTCTTGAAATAACAGTTATAATATTGAAATAAGACTATAAAATTGTTGAAATTCAAGATATTCAAATTCTTCTAAGAATATTATATACATATATTGTGTATATATGAAACAATGAAGAGTTAATTTGACACTTGCTCTTCCGTGTACGAAATATAGTTTGTTTAAACTATATTAAAGTTCTGATAATCATAATATTGGTTTATGCAATTTGGTTGCCATAATATGGTTGCCATAACCAAAATGGAAATTTTAATATAATTTGTACTATAAAATAATCATTATAAACATGTAGTTATTATTGCCAATATTACAGTAATAATAATTACTATAAAAATAATATTTCTGATTATCTTATTATAAAAGCATTTAAATCACAGATCAAATGTTGCCAAAGTAGTTTGTAATAATAATAATAAAATAATTAAAAAAATTAAAGCGTATACTCCAAGAGTATTTAAAAAGTTCACAGGTACAATTTGTCACTGGGAAAAAAGGACTTTCGGGAAAATCTACGACCGTCTTCAAGAAATATCACGAGAGAGAGAGAGAGAGAGAGAGAGAAGAGACGTAAGGAAAAAAGCTTGTTACCGTTTAGTAAGCCTCGAGAGGGCAAGCATCGATGTCGGGAGCATCGCTCTAACATGTTCGTACCAGATGTAGGAGAGGACACAAGAGTGTCAGGACGGAACGTTGGCCGCGGCTTTCTTGGAAACATAAATCTCTTTTCGACCGTGCGTTACCGTTTTTCCGAACCGTGACCGAGTCCTTTTTTTTTCACTGCGGATGAGGAAACGTACTGCGACCACAATCGCACGTCAAGGAATACGAAAAACTGCTCCGGAGGGGCATTTAATCTTTATGAACGGTTTTCTCGCTGCCGCAAGATCGTCGTTTCGCCGAACTCGAATAATCCTTTCGCATGAAAAATTTGTATTTGTACAAATCTTCACAAAAAAAAAAAATGAATCCTTACTGCAAGTAAATTTTTATTCTTGAATGCTATATACTTTGATATAAGCATGGAATGCTATCATCAACTAGAAATATTTATTTATATCAATAACAAATAGGTTTACGTAAAGTATATTTTATTCTTAAGATGATATTCTTTTTTCTAAAATCGTATATGATTAAAACAAACTTAGGTACATAATTCGAAAGTTATTTATTCTTGGATTAAAAATAACATGCTTAGATATTGGGTTAGCAACTAAGCTTGTGTGGAGTATATTTTATTCTTAAGATAGTATTCTTTTTACTACCACCGCTACGTGGCATGTTATCTCGTGAACAAAATGCACTTTCTTATAAATAAAAAGAGCGCGGAAGGAAGTAAGATTTCGACATCTACATATAAAATTAATTAAAATATGTCAGTTTATAAAAAGAATCGAGAAAAATAAGGATAGAATTGTGAAACTTTTATTTCAGAAAAATAATATGTTTAAATTAAATTAAATTTATTTTGGATAAAGTTAACAAAGACTCATTAAGAGAAAAATTACAATTAATAAGAGCACATTTAGTATTAAACTAATGCGATTTTATTCTTTAATTAAAGCAAATTTTGTTTTCAATAAATTTGTTTAATTTTAATTAAGAATAATTTATTCTTAATTGAAGAATATTTATTCTTGGCGCTATTTTAAGTATAAAATATTCTTAAATCAAGGCATTTTTGCATTTTTTTTTAAATACATTTTTTGTTGCCAAATTAATTAAACCATGACTTTTGGTCAATATTTACAAGCGTTCGCCCCGTCATCACGTATTAATCAAAATCTCTTCCTTATGCAATAGATAAACCGCAATAATTTATGTCCCTTTTTTTACCTTTCTTTTACGAAATAGCGGATACCGCGGGAACTGTCTACATCATCTCGTTTTACGTAATTTCAACCTTGATAAGAATTGACGTCAAACGCGAAAGGGAGGTCCCGCTTGAGAGAGACATTCGAGGCGAACTGTTTGCACAGCTGACGAGGCTGACAATAAAACGCGTGAACGGAAAACGCGATGACGTTAGAAAATTAATTACCTCTTGTCGAATTGCGGCGGGATTTTTATTTCTCCCGGCGGGCGAGGAAAAAAAAATCGGGCGGCGCGAAAGTCCGAGATTCCCCAATGAGACAATGCGCGGGGGGCGCAATAAATTTCTCAGGACAACGAACACGCCGCGTCGGGGAGGGGGTTGTATCGCGAGCGACCGCGAATCTGTGTCAAATGTCTCCCCAGCATCCCGCGATCGTCGCGGAGGCGCTTGCAAGAACCAATTACGTGCGGGATATATTTGACGTGACCGGTCGACCTCGCGGTAATAACGTCGTAATCGAATGTTCGCGATCTCCCTTTACGGACGAAGACTTACACGACGTTTGTATCGAACGTCGCGCGAGAGTGTCTACCTGTTTCTTTTTTCTTTTTTACCCAGAACCGTTTTCGGAGGCCCCGAATATAGCCGGGCGCGTCTCGCGCGTGTTTGCTCGATTAGCATTTTGCAGGAGAGAGAGAGAGAGAGAGCAAGGCGAGGCAGCAGTTTCCACGCATAGGTGTACACGTATAACCCGCGCGGAGAGACACGCGCTGCTACCTCGCAATTGGGCGTGCGAGATAAAGAGCTCACACGAGACGACGACGACGACGACGATGACGACGATAACGACACACGGGAGTGAAGTTTCCGAAGTTTCGGGACGGACCGGTTTTGCAACCCAGATGTATTAAATCACAAGCTCGGTAAAGTTGGACGGCTTCAAAGCCGAGATCCCCAGCAGGTCAATAGGATGCCTCAAGGTCGCCCCGCCGCTTCGGGGACTCATTCCTGTATATGCCGCGACGGGATCGCCTTATGTTCGCCCGTGATTTTTCTCCCCCGTTTTGAAGTTTCGCGGACCGCCTCGATCGCTCTCGTCGTCGGCGACTCGGCGACCGAGTATCGCAACGGTCGTTTTTTAGCATCTGCCTTCGGAAATATTGTTGTCATTTCGAGCGCATGTAATGCAAGAACTACTACGTTCGTCCCGTTCACGCGGAGAGAGTGCTTCTTTATCGCGCTGTTCCGCGCACCGAAAGGGATAACGTGCGCCAGAGAGAGAGAGAGAGAGAGAGAGAGAGAGAGAGAGAGAGAACATCTAGAATACGCAAAACACCGAGGATCGTTACGGTAAACGGCGCCGAATGGGCGAAAGTGCACCGCGCGGAAGGGGGAGATTACATATCTGTCGCGGCTGACGGATCGACAACCGCGGGGGGGGGGGGGGGGGGGAGGGGAGCAAGGGGAGGAATTGCAAGGTGCCCCGATATGCAATTATCAATTATTATTGTTATAGCGTACGCCGCGCGTAATAACGAGCGTATCGCGCGCTCGCATATCCCTCTCCTTAGAGGAGTCTATCTTGTGGGAACCGTCTCGCGCGCACTCGCACGCTCCTTTTCTTTTTTTTCTTTTTTTTTTCAGATGGACGATATTTGCCCGCTTCGCCAGGTCGTTGCTGCGTCTGCTACATGCGTGTGCTACTCCCTACGCGCGCTCGCTTACTTACTCTCACGACAATGCGTTAGGGGAGTTGGTACGTACGTACCACGCTTATGAATGCAGCGTACGCATTCGAGTTGTCCTTATTAAGGTATGATGCGGTCGTCTTCGCTACGCGGTTCGTTTCCCTCTACTCCTAACTCTTGTAACGCTTTTAATTAAACGCGCCGTATCCGGAGGAACGAGCAAACGTATTCCGCACGGCTGTCAACAACGGCCGAATGGAAAATTTCTACATCGATCCCCCCCCATCTTCACCCCTCCCATTAATACACGCGAAGACATGTATGGTATATATTCTGGGAAGCACAGTTCTCCCAAAATACGATTGTAATCCACTTTGCGGTCCGCGATTGAGTAATTAAATTATATTATGGATTGCCCGTAACCCAAATTTCACGTTTATTCCTTCAAATTAACACCGTACCAAAAAAATGGCTATTCTATTTCAAAGATTTTTAAATTGTACTAATCAAATCTCTCAATTAGTACCGTCGATATCCAATTACGCGAAGGCAATTTTTACTTTAGGAACAATCCAAATAATTTGATTACTTAATCGTGGGCCCCGAAGTGGGTTATAACCGTATTTCGGGGGAAAAACTATCTTTCCCAGAGTATCAAAATAATTTTGGGGGGAGTTGCGCCTCGTTTCTTATTTCTTTCCTGGGAGTCTCGAGGCTTATATTCACCTGACTGGTAATTATAATTAAAGTGTTAATTAAGCGTCTCGCTCCGGCGACTCCGGGCCCCGAATTACCATGGCTCGTTTCGGCCTCGCGGATACGAAAATTTCTCGCTGTCTCTCGCGCGCGTTCAACAAGATGGAAAGGGGGAAACGGGAATTTATAATAAACCGCGCGGATAATCATATCCCGCGACATTTCGTGTCCGCGTATATCGCATTAGCGAGTAGGCGGTCGGCGAACAGCCTCCACTATCTGTAATTCGATGGCTCGACACGGTGCGAGGTACTCCGCCCGTTCCCCCTCCCCTCTCCTCCTCCTCCTCCTCTTCCACGCATCGTAGATTATCAATTTATCTGGGCACGCGCTTGCACATTGATAGCGTAGAACGGGCGATAGCGCGCGCCGGGATCCTCTGTTTTGCGCCCGCCGCTTCAATAATAACTCGCGTTATTGTCACGGTGTTTCGTACGGTGTTAAACGGAACCCCCGGGAAATATCGTATATCGACATTAACGAAACGAGCCGGCTGAACGCGAACGAACGAACGAACGAACAGCGAATCGTCGCGCCCAGTCACGGATATTTTCATAATGTGACATAAGCGAGAGGCACATGCAGGCTCGAAATTCTCGGCCGCCCGTTGTTTTTTTTTCCCCTTTAACGACATGAACATTCGGGGAACATCTGTAATTCGCGGATTTCGGTCGACGGAAGAACACACGAGAAAGTACTAAAAAAGAGGAGAGAAAATTGATGATTTAAAATCGCTTGACTTTCGTATAAACCTTGATTCAAGGAAGTATTACGTTAACGCCCGTTTGCGCCAATGTAGATCCAACTTTGATCTCGATTCGACTCTTACTCTTTTTATGTTCGTTCTAATTCTCAGAGCTGATAGGGGCCGAAGAGGGGCGCGGGCTAATAACTAAAAATCGAAACGATAACCCTCATCGGCACGTCGATGAAAAGAAATTTATTACGAAACGTCGGGGGAGATGACGCGTCCATTAATCTCGCCTCCTACGCGCGAATTAGCCTTTTACTCGGAATAGAATTCAAGCTTAAGGGAAAAAAAAAAGAACGTCCCACCGAGCGAGCTCCGGCTCTCCCGGTCGACCTGCACACTCTTGGCTACTTGTTGAACCGAGGGGAAGGGAGAGAGAAAAAGACTGTGACCGACGAGAGGCTCGCGATGTGCATGTGCGGCAACAACAACGCCGGTTGCGTCGGCCGATCGCTCGTGGTCGTAATACAGGCGGAAACAACGACGTCGCGAAACAAAGGGTTAATCCGACGAGAAGCGATATCTCTCGGTTCACGCGAACTGCATCCCCCTTACGACGACGTCCGTCAGACGTGACGGGAAAATTTTTTTACACGAGAACGCCCCGCGCGATCGCCGATGCAATATCAATTCCGCGATGATTGACATCCGATGGCTTTTTCTAGAGGGAGGGAGGGAAGGAAGGAGAGAAAGGTGGAGGACGACGAGGAGAAGGGGCAAGTCGACGTGCCCACGCGAGCGAGGGGTGAACCACCCCGGGTAACGTGATTCACGCCGAGTTTTCTACGGCGGTTCGCGCGAAAATTGTTGGGGAATAAACGACGAGACGAAACGCCGCCCGGACAGATCGGAAAAGGGGGAGAAAAAATCAGAGAGAAACAATGCGAACCAAATGCGCGGGAAAAAGGCGGATACGCCCTTTTTGGGTTTTCGCCTGTTTTCTCTTTCTCTCTCTCTCTCTCTCTCTCTCTCGTTGTCGCCGCAAACGTGCGAGTAAATGAGAAACGTACGTCAGTTAACACGCCGCAATTTATTTCTGGTATCTCGTTTAAAATTGTTTTGTTCGAATGAGAGAAAATGTGAATAAGTGGCACTCCCGAGGTCCCGAGTGGCACTCGGCTGAGCGCAAAGGATACGATAGATCTCTCTCTTTTTCTTCTCTTCGACATTTCTTTTCGGTCTTCTTCATCTTATTTCAATACCTGTGAAAGACCGTGAGAGACAGGCCGAATCGCGATTCGCGATTATCAACGTAAAGGAAATATAGAACGAAGAGATGCAAAGAGAGAGAGAGAGAGAGAGAGGGAAGGAGAGCACTTTCACACCGGTAAAAATGAATCTTCGCCGCGGTTTCAGGCCCGTTACACTTTCCGCGCTTAAATCGCTTAAACGAGGGCGTCGCGGAGCGATGAAAAAGCAAGGAGGAATCACAAGGAATGAAAAAAGAGGTACAAAGAGAGCTGAAAGAGAAGAGTTGGAAGGCGCTTACCTGTCATCGTGCAGCCGCTTGAGGTCGGTCATCTCACGCTCGAACTTGAATTTCGACACCTCGCAGAGCAGGGCGTCCCGCTCGCCGACTACCTCGGCGAGTTCGCGCTGCAACCTCTCGATCTCGGCGTACTGGCGGCTGATGAGCTGGTTCTTCTCCTCGATGATGCCCTCGACGTCCGGCTCCAGGAGAGCGCCCGCCGGCGCCGTTTCGCCGCCGCCGCCGCTGCCGCCGACGCCGCCACCGAGTACCGCACTCATGCCGTTTGTTTACCTTCGCTTTCACGCGCTTCTTCTGCGTACGGACGTTGTTACACCCCACGTCGAGGAGGCGGACGGCGACGTCGTGGTGATCCACCGTCGTCGTCGTCGTCGTCGTCGTCGTCCTCGCCGTAGCTGCCGCCGTTGACACGCTCACACGAGAGACGCGTGCCGATTCATGACGGGCAGCCACGAACCCGCCGCGTTACCGTCAGCATATTTCACGGTCGAACGACACGATCAACGAACGTCACCACTGCGCGGCGAGACGAAGTGAGGCACGCACGATGCGACAGCCCCTCATCGCACACTCGCCATATTGCGAGCGGTGCCGCGATCGCGTTCCCCGTTCCCCGCGGTCGGGGGACCGCGCCGGGTTCGATTCCGCTGGTCCGGCCCGTCGGGCGCGACCGCGCGTGCGTTACGCCGCCGGCCAATGAACGCGTGCCGCCATCTCCCGCCGCTCGTGTGCACTACTCTCGGCCCGGTGAAAGTACTCGGTCGGTACTCCCGGTTGATTTTCCCGGCTGAAAAGCGCAGATACTGCTCGATCGGTATCGTCGATTTACCAGTTGGTTGAACGTATTTAATAATATATATTAATAAAAAACTAAATTATATGACATTTTTTGCTGTTGAAATAATAAATTTGTATTTATGAAATATATATTGTCAATACTATAATTTTTAACATATAATAAAGGTTACAAAAAGTATAATGGAAATGCACAAAGAAGAATTTTTTAAGAAGTTTTAAACAATTTTTAATCAGTAAATTTCATGACTCGAACATTAAATCATAATTTGGAGAAGAACATCGTATCTCCAGAGAGATGATTTCTAATCCTTATTACATTTCCAATTATAACAGTAACTATTGAGAACAGAAAATAATGCAGTTTATAGCACAGTTTTGCTGCATTTATTCGTCTTTCGTCTCAGCTTATTAATTAAAAAAAAAAACGCTATTTTCTATTTCCGATTTGTCACAAACGGGATTTTTTTCATTCCATTTGACATACAAGTTATTCCATCTGTATCTATATTATATCTATGATTTTACCCTGTAACCTCTCAAGTTCCGGGCAAGATTCTACAAGATTCCCGTGGCAGTCAGTGCCGAGTGCCGTTAGTGGCTGGTCAGTGGCAGTCTATGAATAACTGTGACTACTTGTCGTTATCATTGACAATCGTTGACCACTGTTAATCGAAACAGGTAAAAACACGTAGTTGTATCAGAATTGATCAAATATCTCAAAGAAAAAGTGCGTATCTCGATATAATATCGTTGAGAATACTAAATCGCTCATTTATTCTGTCGCAGCTGGTTAAAACCACGTGTGTGCGAATATATTTGCACAGGATATACATTTCGACGCCGAGCATATAAATCTAAAACTATGGTACTCGACTTGGATCTCTTCCGTAAGGACAAGGGCTTCGACCCGGAGAAGGTCCGAGAGAACCAGAAGAAACGTTTCAAGGATGTGCAGCTGGTAGATACCGTGATCGAGAAGGACAAACATTGGCGACAATTGCGTCATCGCGCCGACAATTTCAACAAGCTGAAGAACATGTGTAGCAAAGAGATCGGTGAAAAGATGAAAAAGAAGGAGCCGCTCGGTGATATTGACACTGTGCCCCAAGAGATCGCCGACGATCTGGACAACTTGACCTCTCAGAGCTTGAAAGAATTGATGGTGACGCAGATCAAAAGAATACGTTCCCTCATTGATGATGCCATACAGAAAAACGATGAGAATCTAAAAACTATCGAGTTAGAGAGGAATAGTGCGCTCAGGGAGGTGGGAAATTATTTGCACGAATCTGTGCCTGTCAGCAACGACGAGGAAGAAAACAAAGTACGTTTTACCGATACTCTTTTGTCAATTTCAACTAAATACTATTGCTTATGTATTGCTTTTAATGATCTTTATTTGTCAAGTGTGTTATTGCTTTAGGTGGAGAGAACATGGGGAGACTGCAATGAGAGAAAAAAGTACTCTCATGTCGATCTGATTCATATGATCGATGGAATGGATGGGGAACGTGGAGCAGGCGTATCCGGGGGACGAGGTTATTTTCTTACTGGACCAGCGGTATTTCTTCAACAAGCCCTAATACAATTGGCATTGAGGATTTTATTTAAGAAAGGTTATAAACCTCTCTATACTCCATTTACTATGCGGAAAGACGCAATGCAAGAAGTGGCGCAACTTTCTCAATTTGATGAGGAATTATACAAGGTATTTAAGATGTAACATTTTTGACAAGACTAAGACGTATAACAAGATATTGATTTAATTATAATTATTCTATTTTATATTCCATTAGGTAATTGGTAAAGGAAGTGAACGTAATGAGGATAAAGAAATGGAGGAGAAATACCTTATTGCTACTTCCGAGCAACCAATAGCAGCTTTTCATAGGGGTGAATGGATAGCTGAAACCACTTTACCAATAAAATATGCTGGAATGTCTACTTGCTTTAGACAAGAAGTTGGCTCTCATGGACGAGATACCAGAGGTATCTTTAGGGTGCATCAATTTGAAAAGGTATCTCAAGTTTAATTAGAATTATTAATCAGTTGACATTAGTTTTACAGACTTAAAAAATCTTGGCCTATAAAAAAAAGATTTCATCTTTCTCTTTATAAACATTCGCAACAGTTGGTATTTTGTGATATAATTTTTAACCACATGCACAACCTCTAAGGAAAGTTAAATTTCTATCAGAGTTTTCTAATCTTGGCTTATACAAATTACAAGTTAAAAAATTTGAATAACATATGAAAAGAATTAAATCCGAGACCTATTAACTTAATAATTCATTATTCTTACATGAAACCATATAGCATTCTAAATGAGAATTGATTATTCATTAAACAAAATTATAAATTTCATGTGTGTAGTAATTAGTGTTTTATTTGTAGGTAGAGCAATTCTGTCTTACCTCGCCCCACGATAACAAATCCTGGGAGATGATGGAAGAGATGATTTCCAATGCGGAGGAATTTTATCAAGCATTAGATATTCCTTATCGTATAGTAAATATTGTATCTGGTGCACTCAATCATGCAGCTTCGAAGAAGTTAGATTTGGAAGCCTGGTTTCCTGGTTCGGGTGCGTTTCGCGAACTCGTTTCGTGTAGCAATTGTTTGGATTATCAAGCGAGAAGATTGCTAGTTAGGTCAGTGGATTATTTTAAACATAAATATTGCTGCATTCATAAAATTTACCGCAACAAATTAATGAAATTTATTTGATTTATAGATACGGTCAAACGAAGAAAATGAACACTACGACGGATTACGTTCACATGCTGAACGCAACAATGTGCGCTGTGACGCGCGTAATTTGCGCTATTTTGGAAGTACATCAAACGGAAACTGGCATTAAAGTGCCAAAAATTCTCGCGGATTACATGCCTTCCGAATACGAAAGCGAGATTCCATTTGTAAAAGTTGCACCGATCGATGAGATCGAAACGAAGAAACAGAAAAAACAAAAAGAAAATATGTCTAAGTAGCACAGTTTTGTAATACAACAATGAATCAAGTGAACTATATACATTTTATTTATTGCATTTCTTAATTGCATTTTTTTTTTTAAATTCCACTATGATCTAATCCAATCGCGCTGAGCTGTATACTAGCTATTTAAGAAAATATACATATGTTTTTGATTTCTCATTACCAATAATTTTTCATGTATCTCCCAACAATATCTCTTTCCTGAACTCGGAAATTAAGAACTTGATTCATAAGAAAAGATTTCGTTTGAATAATTGTATATGCAAAAAATTGGTTATGTCTTCAAGAAGCGAGATTTATTGCCTTTATTACTCAAGAAGGCATGTATCCGTTAAACGATCAAGCTTAGAACAATCGGCGATTGTCAACACAGATTACAACATTTTATTTGATAACACTTGTTCAATATTTTTATAATCAGACATCGGTATATAATATATATGATTTTTTGTAATATACATTTGATGAAGAATATTTTTCATATATAATATTCCATATTTATCTGTTTCATGAAAACTCGTAATATCTCCGTAATGTGCTAAGAACCTTCTTTTTATTTTTACAGTTATCAGTATTATTAATACTAATATAGATACAAGAGGCCATTAAAATGTCTTCCTCAGAACAATGCACTTCAAGATATATATCATTAAAAAAAGAAAGAAATCTTTTTATGATACTTTGCCAACAAGTTATGGTTCTCTCTGCGACTATTATATTAGAAAAAAAGCGCAAGCCGATCTCCATTCATCAAACTGAATGTTATGTATGCTAATATCGATGTGATAATACTTTGGCCAGGCATAAGGTAATCCACCATACTCTTTTCATCTTATAATAAAATATAGATTTTACATTGTTATGAATAAATTTTCATATAATACACTCTTCACATACAGAGTAAATTCTCATCGTTTCCAACATGCCTCGCCGAAATAATGTTAAAATTCTAATTCCACATTATTATTACTATTATTTATTATTATTATTATTTTTATTATTATTCACAGTCGTACACTATGATTTATTACTGAGCAGAATAACTTAACTTCGATGAAATTTTAGGTTGTGAGATGGAAATATTCGGCGGAAAGATCGACAGTGAGATATTGTACGATCGACAACTCGCCATGTAAAATGAATCTTTTAACAGAAAATAGAAACGAAACAGAAATGACATCGAACATTCTCAAATGTTTCCAAGCTTTCATCGAAGATTACAAACCAAGCAAACTTGTAACCGAAGAAAAACGCGCACACTTAATTTTATGCCAATGTATATTACAATTACAGATGAAAACATCGGTTTTGTGTGGCCGGGAAATTCTCCAGTAAATGTAAGGAATATGACAAGTGCCGTTCAAATAATTTCTTTCTCATCTCATGTTCTTACTCTCATCCCTCAATCGCTCCTTAGAAAAAGTAAACGCATTTTTAAGTCGAAACGGCCGTGTGTATGTGTTTGTGTACCCGGCAATTTGGTCCAACAACTGGTACTCGTTTTAAGGGCGTGAGTGTTAAAATCTGCCAATCGCTATCAGCTCATTTATCCGCAAAACGTGAAACGATGACTTGTGAGTCCCGAGATACAGGCACAATGGTAAACTCGGCAAATGAACAATGTTATGGTAGTATATGAATGTAAAAAAAGATAATTTCTTTCTCTCTGTCTCTTTATACCTAACATCTCTACATCTCTGCCGAAGACGATTAAGAAAAATATACGCGTATGTATCGCTTTTCCTTCTTTGTTCTTTCATGGAATAATAATTCGAGTTCACACGCAAAAACGCCGATACAATTTACACTTAATTTAAGAACGTGTTCCAGAGATATTGCTTGATGACACTGAAATAGATCGTAAGAAATGTGTATTAGTCGATCATGTCTCAGGGTACAAAGCGGACTGTCTGTCTCATTGGATTGGTGCAGATTTTAATGCCTCAGCCAAATATATAATTCTTTCCTACATATAATATATGCCATGATGTTATACATATTCGATTGCATTTAATAATTTTATACATTTATATATAGAAATGAAAAGTATAAACACAATTATATATATATTTTTTATACATACATATATACATACACACACACATATACATGTGTGTATGTGTGTATAAAAATTGTATTTATATATTTCATTTTTTATCTCTACACATGTATATGCATGTACATCGCGATCAAAGTATCAATGTTCAACGTGAAGTTTTTACTGTATGGATACATAGACTCACTGTCCACGACTTCTACATATGGTATTTACTTTTGTATGCTTCATATATTTTCATAACATTAATCGTGACTGATAATATATAATTACATAACAGTTTTAAAAATATTTCAAAATTAAACAAGAAATAATAGAATAATGAATATTACAGTAAATCGCGTAGCAGCTAAGCACAGTAAAAATATATTTAACGCAAATAATAAAAAAAAATAATAATAAGAGTGGTGTGAAGAAGCGCTCGATTTAGTGCATTTCGTTTATACATTGAGGAAGAGATACAAGGAGGAAGGGAACACACACAGAGGAAGAAAGTATTTAGTGGTGAAGAAATAGTCAGTAGAATAGCCGCCACTTTTACTTTACTTCTGTTTTCCTAGATCACAGTCACATTCATGGCTGCTAAATCACGGACCGTATTTCATCACCATATAAGATAAGGGGGAAGAGGAGATATAAGGATTTTTAAAGACTCTTATAAATACTGGAAAATAGTTCGCTAGTTTACGCAAGTACAAAATATATATAGTATTTATTTTTTTTTGTATTAATTCTTTGAGAGATGGGCTAGAATGTGAGAGATATTCAAACCCTGTTAAGATCCTGTTTCATCCAGATTTAAGAATGTATCTAACATAACGTTTTTAAAAGACTTATACAAAACATGCGCATACAGATTAAAATAATAGTACTTAATATGTAAACAATTTCTTGCTGCATTTTTTCCATTATTGTTGAACAGTATAGACACAAATATATGACAAATTTTATACATAATAGATCTTGCGGGCATGCAGCATAAATATATAGTAAGACCTTGAGCATTCGTTTCTAAAATATTTTATAATAAAATATCTTCTTTAAAACGTTTTATGATTAATTTATAAACATATTATAAACGAGAGATATTTTATTAGATATATTTAGCCGAATTAAATAAAAAGGAATTTGCATACTTAACGATAAATGACACAAACGTACGTATGCAAACTCTAGAATACTCTCATAATTACACGATACTTTTCAAATTTGAATGGCTTGCATGAAACGCGACCATAAAAATTGTTTTAAAACGTATTAAAATGATTTATAACATAAATCTGAAGCAAGCTCTTATCAGCGGAGTAGAGGCATTAAAACGTTACGAAAACATTACAGGATCAATCCAGGCTTTAAGTTTCCCTCTTCCTATGTTACTATTTGCCACTAGTGCGCTAACATTTAATAAAAAATAATAAATCAAGGGAGATAATAGGATGATGATATAATTATATTATGTACAAACAATAGCATCCTAACGCTTTAGGAAAGGATTAACTTTGGAGAAGGGTGGGAGGACCGTCCCGAGCACAAGAGTCCACTACTGATGAAGGCCTATAATCTTCAATTATTCTAAACTTAATCCTGCCTACATTTTTCTTCATGTAATTATAATTCTACAAATTACAATACCATATAGTCTACCATCTCCATTACATAAATTATATAGATATATATCTATATATATAGATATATATGTATATGTATATATATTTAATTAGTTTCTATTTACAAAATATGTAGAATAGACACTGTTTCATAACCTAACTACAATATACGTGCCGTGGCGCGAGACTTTAACCTTTCGAGGTGCGCTTTTTTAATAAACATATTACTAATTACATTATCTATTTTACAGCCAAATTCAACAATCTTTGCTAAAATTTAATGCAATAATTCTGTAAGAGCTTTAACAACGTAAAAAGGGAGAGAATGTTGGATCAGTAAAAGATGTTAAAACAGATGCGATACATTGTGTATCTTTTCTCTTGTATAATAAAGAATAAACTTAATAAAATACACGATATGACACAACACTGATCCTATTTAACATATTATACAAATTCATTGTATACAACGTATACGTTTAAACTTTGATAAAAGTACGCGATTTTACTTTTAACGTTGCTACAAGTTAATAATACATGGTAATTACTGATAATTAAAAACTGAAGTCGGCATTTGAATATCGACTACAATTAAATTTTGTTCTTACCTCTTCATTTATGTAGTAGATATTAAGTACTTGATATACATGCAATAATGATAATAAAATATGTATTTTCGTCACGGCCAAAAAAAAGAAAAAAAAATGACCTGCATAAAAACTATTAAATCTAAGGCCAGAAAAGAAAAAAAATTAAATAAAAATAATAGACCGCGTTTTTAAAATACCTAAAATAAAGATTAATGCATTGAATTTTAGCAAAGCTCTAAAAAACAGTAGAATAAGTACTTTCAATAATGTCAGAGAAACATATTACATATTATCTATACATCAGGAATTATCTAACAATTATTCTTCCACTAATATGGGAACTAAAGCGCATGCATATTCCCTTCATTTTGTCGCCGCACAATGGCACGATTTTTATCTCTGATATCGTAATCAATAAGTCAAGAATACGATGCCCTTACAATTCTTCAGATAAAGAATTGCAAACATTTCAACTTTTCAGATATTCTTTGCCTTAAGATTATTCCGTAATATTTACATGCGAAATAAACATTTCCAATGAGTGTATTACATACATTTTTGTGCAATTTATCGCAGTTTTTATTCTATAGTTCTTTTCCGACTTATGCATGATATATATATATATATATATATATATATATAAAGTATAACTAAAGTATATATTTATATATATATAAACTCTGATTTAATTTCATAATGTTTTGTTATTCTATGTTTCATAATGCTTTCAATTACAATTTTCTCTCTCTTTCTCTCTCTCCCTCTCTCTGCCTATCTCTCTTTTCATATTTTCAACAATATTTAACAATGGCTTAGGCCTTTCATGAATCACGCAAGACGTGTTGATGTACAAATATCAATTACATAATTAAGAATGCACAATAAAATGCGAATTATAATTTTACAATGGGTAAAAATGTTATTTCCTTGAAAACAAGTTTTCTTAACAATCATCAAAATAGATATAAAAATGAAATTTATAATAGTTTTTAGGAGGCGGCATGTCTTTGTCTTTTTCGAAAGAGCTGATATTTTCAAATAATTAATTGCTCTATATTATATACAAAGTCAATTATCATTGACATTTATATATTGACACGTCTCAATATGCCCTCTAAAGTCATCTGCACTTAGACTTTATCGTAATTAACATTGCACTAAAGCCTTTCGCAGTACTTTACAAATCCCAAAGAGAGTGTGCATTAATGACTTTTCTAGTAAACACTTCGCTCTTCAAAGTATAATGATGTATTCGTGTTGTGGAGTAAGGGGATGCATAGTATCACAGTTGGCACGTGGGTGCTAGCTACCACTACTGCTTACAGGCAGTGAATGTGGGGCTCCTATCGATGTTGGAGGAGCAGTTGAACCTAAAGAAATATTTAGACATTATTTGTATATAGTTTAAAATACGAATATATCAGTAAAATTTGTATATACTCACCAGTTACAGGAGAAGATTCAGAGGCTGGCAATGGACTAACGAGATTGTTAGCACTCGGCGTCGAATTGGCTTTTAATTTTTGTCTCACCTCTCGAATTTTCAATTGTAAACTAGTCTTAGTAGGAAATATATCCTTATGATTAAGTTGAAATGTGGTAGTCGCTTGCGTAGATGGAAAATATCCGTGCTCCTGAAACAACTGCATGACCAATTGCCTCCGTTGCTCCAACATCTTCCTATGGCCACGCTCGTTGTCACTTCTACCGATTCCCAACACAGCATTTCCAGCATTGCTCCCAGGAGTTTTCGGCGTACGTGGAGAACTGGCATCGACATCCATTAGATCGTTGTTAGCTCTATAAGCATCAACGTTAAAATCAGGACCAAAGAACGTGTTCCCTGTCAGAGTCCGAGTGTTAACACTCGGAACAGACTTTGGAGTAGCGGATATCGGTGTGTCTGAGTCGATTTCATCCTCATTCACTGTTAGAAAAAAGTATATATAAAACATCACAGACGTAATTGTATATAAAGTTATTTAAAACTGTATACATACTGTATTTAATATAATTGTATTATTTAATATAATTACTTGTGGGCCTATGAGGTCCTTGCGCTGATTTCTTTCGATAACTTGGCATCTGCATAGGTGTTTGCGGATGTAATATAGAAGCTGCACTGCTGTGGCTAGATGAACCCGGGGTATTTATACTGATCGCACTCGGGCTTTGTATATCCTCTGGTTTGAATTCCGGTAACGATGAGAATTTTTCTTGAAAATTTACTTGTTCGAGAACTCTGTAATTATTCGATCAAGTATTAAGTTACTTTAATCTGATATATTTACAAAGTATCTCATTAAGAGTTACTACAATAAAGAGATGGAAAATATATTGATAGTACCTATCCATACCATCCTCCACGTTTTTCTTAAAGAAAGAACCCTTCTTTGTAGAAGGAGAAGGAGAAGTATGAGATTCTGTCAAATTTTGTTGTTGTGTTTGCTCTGTCATTTGAGATGTACTTGTTTGTGGTCGATTATCACAATGTTGAGGTGTTGCCATTGGCCCATGGTCTCCTGCAGTTGATGCGGGAGGCATTGCTGTTAACCGAAAGAGGAAGAGAATCATAAGAAAAGGAAGAAAAGAAAGAAAAAAGATATCACTAAGAAAAAAAGATATCAATTTAGTATTCATAAAAATTCATAGAAATATGTGAAGATATGGGAACTCATATATGTCTAACTATAAATTTTGATACATTTAAAGTAGACTTTTCCACTGTAAAGTTTCTAAAAACTAATATTTATGTAATTCACAATTAAAAATACAAAACGTTTGCAAAAAGATAAACATCTAACACACAAAATATATTTTTTAAGTAATTTATTAAACAGATTTGCCTTAACAATATGTTAATTTGATACTGAATTGTAAAAAGGTTTACATTATAAAAATAAAATAATTATAATAACTCTCTCTCTCTCTCTTTCTCTCTCAACGTTTTCATTAAGGAAAAATTAATTTTAGATCTTATAGTTTTGAGATATGTAATGTATTATAAAAGGTTTATTATTTTTGCGTAAATATTAAAATAATGATAAAACTACATAACATTATTACTTACCCATTGATTGTCTCCTTTGCAGTGGTGCTCGACCAAGTTGTGCCGGAGTCGGAGCAAGCATAAATGGACCCTTACTTGGTCCTGTATCATTACTTTGATTTTCATCAAATGCATATGATTTATTCGACAGATCACTATTTCCATGGTTATTCTGAGGTGTATGAGGCGTATGAGGCGTCGATGGTTGCTTATGTATCTCATTTGATGTGGGAAGAGCAATATTTACAGTACCCTTTCTGTCTTCCGTTTTTATATTACTGACTGTAATAGGCAAAAGAAAGATAAATAAAAGCGTTGTACATATTGCACAGCTTGAGCTAATAAATTCACAAAAAGATTACCATAAAACTGAGTGTGATTCGTAGTCAATTGATTGTCATTGTTCTCGGGTTCTGCCAGACGAGCAATGGAATGGTTAATTCCTCGGTAAGTCGTAGGGGAGATTGTCGATAACGTTGTAGAATAAGGTTTGCTCACGATCACGCTTTGAGTTTCCATCTTGTTGTTTGAAACCAAATTCTGTACGGATACCAAATTGTTGCGGCTAAGAGCACCAGCGTCTGTATACAAATCGCAAATTCGTTATTTATGTAATGTTATAATATGCTTGCAAATAACAACAAAATAAATGTCTGTATACTCACCAGTGATGGGTACTTGAAATCCACCGTACATCCGGGAATGCGGTGGAGTCGGATTAAGGTACTGCGATCCCTGCTGCGGTTTGGAAACAGCCACCAAATCGTTATCGAGCAATGTTAGAGTGAGCGGTGGTTGATAGGGGACAGTTGAAGTAAAGGGACGAAGAGTAGTGCCTAAAGACTGCAACGGCTGCTGTTGTTTTAACAGCGCCATCATAGGTTTCGATCCAATCTGTTAGTATCGTCAAACTTGTTACTTAATCTCCGAGTCCGTTTAGAAATTTTTTATTCAAAACTATCGACAGAAACATGTGCACTACTTTCTTAACCAAATGACCATGATGAAGTAACTTTTATATTATCACGGAGAAACATGGGTTTGTCGGCACTATTCATCAACGATAATATCTATTCTTAATGACACGTATGCGATATCCATTCATATTACGCTGATATTTATGATAATATCTCTAAACAAATTGCAAGAAATAAATGCTAGATTGTTTATCCAATACTTACAGTATGTAATACCGGAGCTGCTGTAAATTTAGTTATGTTCCGTCCATTCTCAGTGTGGATGTTCACAAGATTATTTACACTATACTGTGTGCTGTACTGCTGCTCGCCCTTTACTGGTTCCGGTTTAATAACTTTCGGCGATATTGGCATAGTTATAAAAGCGCCACCGGTAGGTTGAAATCCTGATACTCCTGTTGGATTAACAGGACTGTGATAAGGATACGTACTCGACAAAACAGATACAGTACTGCCTTTATCCATGGAAGTATGATGATATTTTGTTGTAGATTCTATACCTGTTGAGGGCATCCGTGCTAAATAAACATCAAGATTCGTACTATTAAAACATATTTATGTAACGTATTGCAAACGTTACATTTGTGTCTTAAAACAATTACCTTTTATTGGTTTAGGCCTGCATGTTATTTCCTGTTTAACATTTATCGCTTCCCTCTTTTGACCACTTGTCGCCGAGAATTGCGATTGATTGTAACATTTCTTTTCTGAATCTTCGTCTTGCACATCGTTATCACTGTCTGTCAATTTATCTTTACACTTCAGATCTATTTCTGGCTGAGGATCTTCACAGATAACCATCTGATCGTCATCTGATCCATTTGCGTCGTCGTCCTGCTTAATGTCCTCCGCGTTTTCGATTTGCAAAGGAATTTCCGAAATTCTATGCTGTGTGTGCGACTGGTTCATAATCTGTCGATAAAATTGTCAGTAAGCAAAATAACTTTTCTTAGTAAATGTTCAAAGTAAACAAAAAGATCTTTTTAAAATAACTTTTAAAAATATTATTTACTCATTTTACTTGTTAATTAACACGAAATTTCTTACCTCAATATTAGTGGAAGTTTCATTATATGTGGTAGTGATTGGAGTAGATATTTCATCTGCAGATGTAATCGGTAATGGATCTTCCGATGAAGAACCTTGTAAAGGGGTTTCTTCTTCTCCCGTACTATTCAACTTTGCCCTTCCCGTTTCATTTCCTTTAAAACTGTTTGTTGACGATTTTCGTCTGTCCTTACTGCACCATTTCCAGTCTGGATGTGCTTTAAAGTGTGCTTCTTTTACTTCCGAAGCAAGCTCATGATACTTTTGTTTTTCCTCTGGTCCCAAAGCATACCACCATTCTCCCAATATTTTGGATACGGTACGATTATCCTGATTCGGATGACGTTGATGCACAACGGCACGATGCCGTTTTGAAAAAATCATGAATGCATTCATGGGTCGACGTATTCTGTCTTTAGCCTGTAATTAATGTAAAAAAGATATACATACATATATATATATATATATATATATATATATATATAATACGCATACTCCTTCTCTTTTTACCAACCTTCAGTTGGCAGCAGTCGGGAGCAAACATATTATTATATGTTCTCTTATAATAATGTTGTCTATTATATTAATGTCACTATATACTCTATTAACTCTATTAATATTAATATTATCAGATGTATTTCTAACAATATTATTAAATTTGACTTATTCTGTTGTACTTAATCAATAGTTAAAAACGCATGGTAACAGTTAGTCTTACTTTTAGTGGAGTCTGCGGCTGCAGAGAACTGAGCGATTGACTGCGTCTTTTATTAGCGTTAGCTTCCACTTCTGCAGGTGGAGTTGGTTCTGGTTCAAAAACATCATCATCCTCTTCTTCAGCAGGTGTTATGGGATCTGAACCAGTACCAAGGCCTTCTTCAGCAGAACCTTTACTTTGGGGTGCCGGAGGGGCACTCAGGGGTGGACTCAAAGTAGAAGGAGGAGGGCTCACCTCTGATTCCGGAATTGTTGTCTGCCAGGAAAAAGCTGCAATGAAGTTAGTGAGTTAGTTGCAATGAGTGTTGTTAGTAATGATATGGAAATAGCAGCAGATAAAGTGTTAAGTACTTCATATAGACATTTTTTCTTTGTTATATATTTAAAAGAAATAATAAATTAGTGTATTAATAAAAAGAATTAAAGTACTAGTGTTAAAAACTGGTCAAGTAATGATAAATAATAAAAACCCAACATCATTATTTAAAAAATTATTCATTTAACGTACAGCATTTGCATACAATAAGGCATTTGTAACGCAAATATGTTAAATAGTCGTAACTCAGAAGTAACAAAAGTCCGAAAAGTTTGTGCTGATTATCAATAGATGCTATTGTATCGTACAACATAACTTATTCAAATCGTATAAGATAAAATTAAAACAAAAAATTAAAACAAAATTACAATATAATAAAAACATTATTTAAACATAGAAATATCTTTGCATTTTAAAGATGTACACAAACTTTTCAGATAATAGTGGTAGTGAATAGCCTTCCCCAGCATTAAAGTTTTTGTAGATAAATGCTTATATGTATATGTTAAATAAAATAAAAGCTAAAAAATGATGATATAGTTTATTAATTGTGTCTGCTGCAAGATTGGCAATGGTACATGGAAAAAATTGCAAAATTAAAAATATCTCATATTAAAAAAAATATCTACAACAAATCTAAATTGCACGCGTGCGCGCGCACGTGTATGTGTTTGTGGTGAAGGAAAAGGAGGTAGGAGATGTAAAATATAATTAATATAATTTCCTAATATTTAAAAGAATAAAATACTTTTTCTAATATTGGTTAATAACGTAAAGAATAACGTTACTAGACAAAAAAGAAATAGAATAAATGTGTAAAGACTAAAAAAATATTTAAAAAGGGCAATGTAAATATTTAAAACATAATTAAGCATCTGTGATAACATTTGAATGTAACAAAATTGTTGTATTATGTACCATTGACAAAACTGCAAGCTACAGCAATTTCAAAGGCTTGACACATTTCAGTTGGCAGTCAGAACTCAAACCTTTTTTCCAGCTGCGTCCTGCATTATTCGGTAATGATGGGGGATGGGGCTGGTATGCAGGAGGAACTTCGTGGCTGCCATCTGTGAAAGCCTTATTGTTTATTCAAATTTTCTTGTATCATTGATTCAACATTATTATTATATTATAAAATCATTGTTGTGAACAATTATGAGACATCAAAATAAGATAAATAGTAGTAATATAAAAGTGAGTAGCACTATATTAATCCCTAGACGTCACTTAGATCTAAAGAATTTTTCTTTGCCTCCCCAAATATGATTTTTTTAAAAGTGAAATAATATAGTTTAAACTTTCAAACGTAAACACTTAAAACGCTTAAAACACTTAACAAAAATTAATTATTACAAATATAAATAAATAAAAACTCTATTAAAGATACAAAATATATAAGGACAGTTTTTATATCTCAATAATGCATTCATATTGCAATATAAAACTTACAGAGGATACCGTTATTTTTTGCATTCTCTTCTCTAACAGATTGGGTTTTTGGAATTTGCACCAAATGTCCTGGCTGAACAATTACGTGCTGGAAGACGCTTGTCGGAGTAGACGGACTGGACGCCTCTGTGGTGGATGTCATTACAGCACTCGTAGGTGGTGGTTGATTTCTTTGCATATCCATATGCACGGTCGTGTGTGTATTCACTTTACTCACCTAATGGTAAGCAAAAAGACATGACATGATCAGTTTACAATGTGGGATATGGTTTCTAGTACTATTATATTATATACACTATTATTAATATGTGTAATTATTTAAACTGCTAATGTAGCAATTCATTATGTACCGTGACAACTTACAGATTGCAAAACAGACAGTTTGTCAACGTGGACGGATGAAATCATGGGTGACTGAGGAGCTTGTTGACATTGAACTTGATGCAACGTGGATACTGGCAGTTGGCCCGGATGATTAATTAATCCCTGCCGATATTTATCGTCCTGATTGCTAATGTGTGCGCTCGTTGGTGCCGACATATCCATACTGTTCTTTATCACGAGATACTTTTTTTCATGTTGCATCACGTAAATCGGCTGGCCCTGGGATTGCGGCGACTGTGCGTAGTCAACTGGTTGTTCCAGCGATTTGTGTACGAGCGTCAAATTCTGCGGTACTGGGATAGTAGGCAGAGACATATGGGGCGAATGCGGCGGTTTTATCAACTGCGGACTCTGTTCAGGTATCTCGGTCTGGTTAGGAAAATCGTTGCTCGATGTTAATGCATGTTGCAAAATTATATTTTGCTGTTGCTGAGCAATTGACGTCACAACCGAAGGATGTCTCGTCGGTGGCGGACTCTGTTCCGACCACGACATAGTCGGATTCTGTCCAGGTTGCATGCTACGGCTCACCGGGGAAATTCTTATTACGCTTGTCCCTAAACTGGTAGGAATCGTACCAGTTATCGAGATCGGTCGATTTCTATCTACTCGATTCGGCTCGGGTTTTATAACTTGTTGCGGATATTGAACCAAAAAGTTGGATTGTGTAGGTGAGTGCTTCCATTTTGCGCCAGGCGAGATCAGTGGAGTCGCATGATGAGCGGGGCTTGAAATAGGCATAAAAACATTATTCTGATTGAATCCCACTGGTGGCACCGGTGACTGATTTATACATGGAGAAATAGAAGACTGCCCCGTCGGTGACGAAAAAGCTGGTGTGGCCGATCTAGAGCTCCCCAAAGACACTACAATAAAAAAAATGCAAATACAAATGTAACCCATAGAAAGTAAACAACATTGTCGACAGCTATCTAATATATGTAATAATTTTCTTTTTATAGTTAAAGAACTATAGTTTTATAGTTCTTTTTATATAATAATTTAAAATAACCTACAAAGTTTAAAAAAATAAAGCTCTTTTCTGAAATATTAAAAAAAGATACTTATTTTTTATTGAATATATAAAAGATATACCAAGCATATTAGCAGCTTCAGTTTCGTCTTGATCGAATCTACCCGCTATTCTTCTATCAACGTAATTGGGTGAGGTATCAGAATCTCTCGAGGTTTCTTCGCCGTCCATTTTACCACTGAAAGTAAAAAAAAATAGTGATAAAAACATTTACAACATATGTATCAAGTGATCGTTAATACAATTTAGTGATAAAGCAGGTAATTTATCAAACGAAAAAACTGGCTCTTGGAAACTTTACACATAATAATAGATTTTATGTGAAAAAATATTAATATCATAATACATGTTATAGAAACAAAAAACAAATCTCAAAGTAACTAAATTGACTTATAAATTGCCAGTGTAAATAAATTGCAATAGTGTCCCTTGAAGGATGAAAATTCACAAATGTAATAAAGTTCATCCGCATTGCTATTTAAACTAATTTATGCTTAGCCATTTAAATAGTTTGAATAATAAAAATATGATGTATTTGACTAGAGTTTTTCGAACATCAATTCCTACTATTGAAATTTAATAAGTACTGTTAATAAAAGGTGATGAATTATTTCAACTTCGGTTATCGAAACTATCTTGTCCTCCAATATGTTCGGATGAATAGAGTACTATTGCAATAAGAATAAAAAGAAGCAATCACTAACAAAAGTTTAAATAGTTTGTACCCAGGAAATGTGTTTGTTGGTCCTCTGAGACCAGATCCTTTTAAGCTAAGATGACGAGAACAGTATCCTCTTCGTTGGCTTTCTTTGTTACAGTCCTTTTTACTACAAAGTCGACGCCATTGTTTGCCATTATATTTTTTTCTTATTCCACTTGGTGTAACCACTATGTCACCCTTTTTATACCTATGTGGCGTTGCCGCCTGAGATCTATTTAACGAAAAAAGTAGATTCACGTACAATTAAGAGTTTTGATATTATACGCATTAATTATCTTATAAAAAGCTACTATGATAAAATTAATACCGAGGTGTGGCTGCCTGAGAACGAGGCGTTATACTACGTTGTTCAACTAGGCTACTGGTACTTCCTCGGCTCTGCATGCTGCTTCTTTTGCTGCTTCCTGACAATTTTGCATCTGTCAGTTGAATATACTTGAATTACTATACTATTGTTTTGACTAAATTGTTCTCGTTAAAAGCCTTAGCTTTTCTTACAATATAAAGAATACGTTTTCAGAGAAATGTCGAAACGATATTTTAATCATTTATTAATAAAATATAAATAAACGTTTAGTCTTTGTCGTGTCTATGCACACGCATGTAATAATATAACCAGTAAATAAATATCGTAGTAATATGACAAGATAGTGAAAACTTAATGTTATATCTAACCTGCGTCCGAGGGAAATGTAATATCTTCTCTGTCTAAGTCATCTTCACTTTCTAAATCATCGTACGGCCGACTGCCATTACTTAACGCCGTGGCAGAATGCGCAGAAGTGCCTAAAGTCATGAGAGGACTGGTACCGGTCGTTCTATAATAGCTCGTGTCATTATGACTCGATATATGCGATGTGTGATGAGAAGTATGATGGATTTGCAAAATTGGCACTGCTGTCGGAGCTTCCGTAGTATTGCGATACCCATGTTCTAGTAAATTTCAAAAAGGTAAACATTACCACGCCATGAATTATTTTGTCGAAAAGACAATTGGTCTTATTGATTATATAAATAATTTGTTACCAATGTTCTCGACTCTTGTAGGATCGCATTCTTCCAGCCCCTCCTCCAACTCATCCGCCCATGGTGGCTGTACTAGCCGCAGGTCCGCGCGTTTCACAATATAACTATCACTCTGATCGTCTTCTCGCGGTATTTTTACAACAAAACGATAAGGCTTTGTTAATATCTTGCACACTGTCCCCTTTACAAACACTTTTGTCGCGTCCACGTGACTGTTCGTAGTCGGACATCTGATGCAAACCTTCGTATCCAAAGTTACCTGTCCCAGAGACGGGCTTGCATCTCCAATCACGTCATACCTTCTCGCACCCAAAACGTCACTATAACGCACTAACTTCCTTTCGCCGTCGAACTCAATTAAAATATCACCGTGAACAACGTTACGTATAACACCCGGGAAATAATATAAATCCCTTAAAGCTAACACTCTATGATCGCGCCACTCACTGAGATCAATAGCAAGCCGAGGACGAGAACGTGAAGGTTCCTCACGGAGAGAATAATCCACCGCTGTGTTTTGCGAAGAATAATCCACCGCTGTGTTTTGAGTAGGTACCACTACTACCGAATGAGCCGAGGGAATCTGAAAAAAAATTCATGTATGACGCCTACTTTTCAAGAAAAAGTATAAAATCAAGCATTATAATTACTACCTATATATATGTTTTTTTGTTTTATATAGATGTTTCATGTAAAAATGAACAAATTATTTTTTAAACAATGTAAAATTACAGTTTTTAGAAATATCAATATCTTTAATATAATAAGAATGGAAACATATCAAGAATTTACTTTGTCAAATCCGATATTCTGTTTAGATCGCGCGCGCGACACAATATATAAATATATTCTCTAATTATACATATATGTGCTGATCTTATATAAGTTACAACTTTTTTCATAGCGTTCAAATATAATGTCAAGATTACTGCTAACATAAAATTAAAAATTTGACTAGTCCATTTATCAACGTACTTGATAACAATCAGACTCCTGTTGTTGCGGCGACTGCCGGCTGTTGGTAGTTAGTAAGCTGGATTGTTGTCCTAAAACCGGCTGACCGCTAAGTGGTATAGCGGGCGCACGTATGTGGACCATATTGTTGATGTTGCTGGTGACATTGCTGGTCTTGTCCATCTCTTCGAGCTCGGATGGATCAAATTTTCGTTTCTTTGGAAGCTTTTTAGCGCTGATAGTGGGATCCGATGGGTCTCGTTGCGGCGGTGCAGGAGGCGGGGGTGGTTGTTCCGGAATAGGTTTCTCCTCAATCGAAGTACCACCACCCCCGCCTGTCCCATATTGCCCGCTGCCGAGGCCATCCCGCTTCTCGTGCATCTCGGGGTGAGCAGTCAGCATTTTAGCCACCTCACGCTGCTCTAAATATTTACGTTAACGTTAATATCATTCATCGTCAAGAAATAAGTCCCAACTAAATAAAACAATTTTTTTACGGATATAATATCGGATAATACATCGCAAATGTGAACTCAAATGTTTTAGAACTATATTTTAGTGGTAAAATGTTTAATATCACTAAAACAGCTCCAAAATATTTGAAAAAAATATATAAATAAAAGCAAAATATACAGAATAAAATAAAATAATGCGGTAATATTTTTCGAATTCTTTCTTTCTTAAATCTTTAAACATTTTTTTATAGACCAAATGTCATACTTTGTGATAATATATAATATTGAGGATAATCGCGCAAACATTCAAGTTAGTCAGAGTTATCGATTACCCGAACACGAATCGAACTCGACAAGAATAATCAGAGTCGACCTCGACTTGAATTTCGCAAATGTTAGTGTCCTTAAATTGGAAACCTATTTTCACATTCTGTAATTTTTTGATCAGATCACACACATTTATTCCCATTTTATGGGAATTTTTATTTAAATTTACGATTATGCACACAGATTTATGAGATTCATTGAAAATTGCTAATTTTTAGAAATATATTATTTAACTCTTTAACTACAGAAGACGTATAGATATTTAAAAAATAATTTTATTTATGAAACGTGTACGTGTTCCGAAACTCATGAATCAAAATACTATAGCAAGAAAGTTCTGGAAAAATCAAGTAAAATAGTTATATTTGTAGTTTTTTATTAGATTTGTAAATAAAGGTTTAAAACTGATTAATCAAAGATTACATTTAGACGGTCGCCTGCCACGCGGTCACTAAACTACAGCTCGTGCGGTAACACTGGTGACTCACGAACATGCAACTGTCTAAACGTAGTTTGGCTTGCAGTATTAGATCGGCCATACAACTTTTTAAACCTTTATATCTCAAAAACAATTCTTGAAATAAAACTCAACAACTATTTAATTTAATTTTTTGAAAACAGTCTTGCTATAATATTTTGATTCGCGAATTTCGAAACATATTGTCGCGGTTAAAAATGTTACATTTTGCAATTTAACTTGAATTTTAATTTCATATTTTCATAGGCTTATATTCAGAACGTGTTTACAGCGATGTCAGCGTGTTCTTTTTTGTTATTCTATCCTTGTTTTAGGTCTAATAAACGATAAAGATAAAATGACTTTGTAATAAAGGCGTTCTGAATACAAACTATATTCTATATATGTCTGGAAGATTCTCTTAAAAAATAAGTTATTAAAAACATTTTTTTTTACAAAGTTATATAAAAATACGTTGAGTTTGAGGAATTCAGGATGTTTACGTATACAAAAATATAATTCCATATATCTTAGGATTAATTTATTCATATATATCGAAGAACTTCTCCAAGTCACCCTCCTCTTTCTCGGCGAGAAATCGAGTAATGCGAAAAACGGTGAAAAAATCACATGGCTAAAGCCAATGTTTCCCGTAGTGTTACCGGACTGGACAGTATTTGGTCGCATCATCGGGACAGCGCGCGCGCGCGCGTGCGTTACACGATAAACCCCTGACGATACTCACAGTCCGTACAGTCGAGAGGAAGCTGCGTGCTGAAATGTGGCGAGCTGTAGCTGGGAGGGTGGTGACACCGGCTGGGTGCATACCTCAGCACCCGACTGTCGGGGACAGGATGCGTCGAGTCTGGGCTCTCTCGTCTTTGTCTCTCTCGCGACGGGGTTGTCGTACCCTCTCCCAACTCCAATTCTTCTCCCCAGCCCCAACTGCCAAGCATCCTCCTCCGAAAATTCTCTTTTTAGGCGGACACTCGTCGTCTCCTCTTTAATTGTTTCGCGTCTCCACTGAATATTCTGCAAAGAAAGAAAGGTACTGGCTTTAAGCTACGACCATCGACTTGGCAACAGCCTGACCCGTCACTTTTCCTCTACCCTTCTCAACCCAGGGGTTCCGTCCTCGCAATTTCTTGTCGAAAATTTTTCACATATGGCGGTTACTAAGTTATCCGAGGTATGACTTTCGTCGAATCGGGCTGTTTTAACTTCGATTTAAAAGAATGATTAGCCAGATAGGCTTAACTATTCTTTTAATAATTTTATAAATTTCAACATATCTGCATAATAAAATAATTTTGACAAAAAGATTAATACATTTCGTGTGGGTTGTAAGTAATTTATTATATCAGTGATTTAAACAACCTCAATTATAATCATTATTTTCACGTAATGCGCTCGCACATGTTATAGTTATCGTTTAAATTGATTAAACCAGAGATTCTCGAAGTGTAGGTCGCGATTCTGGGTCACAAAAATTTTTTTCAGTTGTGGAAATCAAATTTCACATAAACTACACTTATTAATCTTTTTGCTATAAAAATAATATACGATGTCAAAAATATTATCTATAGAAGCAAAAAAAAAACTAGATTTTTAAAATCTTTGTATCTCATATTTTAATAGATTTATATATTTACATTTGATTTGAAAAATTGGCATGGGTCGCGATTTACATAAGTTTGAGAAACTCTGTACTAGGCTGTGAAAGGCAAGAAGAAATTTAACAGTAAGCAGCACCCAAATCTGTGAATCGCAGCTGAATATTTTCCTTTTTTCCTGGAAGTATCTTTTGTGAGAATGCTTGTGAGATTGTGATTGGTCGATTCGAATTTTTTCGTGTTTTTGGCCTTGAACGGGTTCGAAACAGGTATAAACGCGTTTACGTAGCCTTCGTAATTATTGAAAGAAAAAAACTCAAAGAAATATATGCGAAGGAAGAGATACGAATAAAACGTAAAAAGATTGAAATAAAATAATAGCATTTTTTTCAATACAGTCTGGAGTATTGAGTACTTATTGAGTATTCTCAGAGTAAAAGAGAAAAGAATAGTGATTACCAGATGAATGAGCAATTGCATAAAAATAGTAGATCAAGTGGTCGAGAAAAAATAAATCAAACGCGAATAAATTATGAAAATTTGACATGAAGCTGTTAGGAATCGCGAAGAAAACAAAAGAACGTGTGACGGTATAAATGAAAAAGCATAAAGGAGAGGAGCTCGCGTTACGATCATCGGAAATTACTGCAGTTACGCGTGTCCATTTTCGACTATTACATCACGGTGTGATTATTCTGCTCGACTATTATTAAATATTATTCACGTACTTGTAAACTTCGAGGCATCTTTAAACTTTGTTATCACTTTTGATATATTCGATAAACACGATACACAAATACGGAGGTAGTTAAGATTAGTTTTTGAATTAGAAATACAAAAAAATTATTATTAAAACAGCTTCTTAATGTCTAATATCGTATAACTTCACTAAACTTCTCTCTCACACACATACACACACTTATACATACAGGTTCATCAAATAGTGTGAAAGAAAGTATGCATCAAGTTTGCTGCCCCCTCCCTTGAATCTGACTCATGACTCGCCGACTCACCCGCCTATACTCAAGAGAGAATCTGTTGTTGTATACCGTGTCCATTCGTTCGTTTCTGCTATCCCTTCTCTTCCCTTCCCTTCGTGAAAGATTTCCCTGCGAGTGCAGACGCTTGCAGGTACATAAGGGTGACTACGCTACAAATTGTCAAAGTTCGAGAAATTTTATCGAAAGTTGCAGAATAATAACACGTGTCTTTTTATGGATAAAGAGTTTATGGGTGAAGAGAATGCAAATGAGGAAATAATCTGCTGATCGACGACAGACTTTTCATACTACAATCATTGTTAATTGTACAGCTTTCATTGCCATCATATACGGTAAATTGCCATAAAGTTTATTTTTTATGTCATGTAACGCAATTATCAATTAAATATATTTTATATGGAAATTTTATAGCTAAGATTCGTTAAAAATTCTGTATTTTCAATAGTATATTTATTATAAATTTTACATTTTACACATATTTCATATATACACGATCGTGACATTAATTTAATATTTTACATCTCGTAACAAAGTTATTATTTATGTATATATTATATTTCATGTAGTTACTATTAACCTCATAATATCGCTATTTTACTTATAAAGTAGTCGACAAACTAAATTTTATGTACATTATCAAGAAACACAATAAAATAATTAACAACGTGCTTAGTGTTTTTACATCTATCAAAATATGTAGAAAAAAATGTTACAAAAGCAGATCAAAACCATCTCTATCTAATTACTTATAGTAAATTAATAAAACTTTCCAGCAAATAACTTCTTTACAAATTGGTTATCGCCAAATTGTACAACACAAGAGATATATTAGAGTCCTGTATTATATCAGGAAAGTTCTAGAATATTCCTAACAAGAATATTGTACAATATTTGAAAAGAACTCCGCTTTCATGTACAGTAGATATAAAAAAAAGAGTAAGCTTCAACCACAGTTCAAGAAAGTGTCTCATTAATCGCAAATTACATTTTTATCGGATTTTTTACTGAAATATTTAACTAAAAATATAACTTCGAGAAGACTGTCAATCACCAGTCATCATTCTATTATTCGATAAAAATATGCATTTTTTAAATCGTTTTGTCGCAGTGATGTTTTTCTCTTTTTACCTTTTTTCTAACAGACACTAACTAAATGAAAAAACAGAGGATATAAAATAATATTTGATAAGACAGTATGTCATAGAAAAAGAAATGATTAATGACATTGTACCATCCACGATTCTATCGTTTATCATAAATTGAAATTAAAAAAAAATCTCTTTTATTTTAATGGGAATTCTTTATAACTTATACTACCTGTGCTTTGATTTTTTCGTTCACTTGCTTATCGAAATGGAATGCACTTTGTGTCAAGAAAACACCCCGTAATAACGGAATATAAATCCGACTATTAGGGGGCCCCGACGATACGGTTCTTGGCCCGAAGCGTAAATCAGACACCTGCCGGCGCTGGTGTTTGACGTAGTATTTCTACAATACTGCGTCTTCTACAATTCTACTGCTATAGAATCGTCAGGTAGAAGGGCGGATTTTGCGACCGTAACAATTCCCGTCTTAACGTTCGAGTACTGTCATTGTATCGTTTCGACAGATCTTATACCTGCGGAACCTTAAGAAGAAAAAAGGCTTAATAGAATTTTCCAACAGAAACCTCACTAAATGTCGCATTGGCAACACAAGAGGCTATCCAATCGCATTAAAATTCGAATTGAGTCAGATTTTCGCTAGTAAATTTGTTCGACTGAATATTGTTTCTTCTTTCTCATAATTAATTTTACTATTCCATAAAAATTAATTTATTTTAAAAACTGTCTTATTTTAATAAATTAATCTTCTAATTCGATAAAATTAATATTTTCTTTAAAAATTTTGTTTTTACCTAAAATTAAATAAACAAAAAATCCATTTGTGCATAAAGTTAGACATATTAAAAAATTGATGTGATTTCAATGTATTATATAATCATAATACTTCTCTTTTTTAAACAATCGATTTTGCATTATCACAGTATGATTTATTTCGTAACACTTTAACAACAGCATTAATAATATTAGTAACTTATTTTTCTCAAGATTATCTATATTATATCGACCTATGTTTAGCGGCATGTTACTTTTACATAAGAAATAAAAATAATATTAAAAATTTCGCGTATTATAAAAATTTATTACAAATTATGAATTATTTCGGATCTCCACGTTTTAATGTTTTTATATTGTACAATAAAATTCAGCTTGAATCAACATTTTGCACATGTAAGGAGTTATACATTTATTATTTTCGAAAAAGCAAAATGATAAACATGTGAGTAACGCGTGAGTAATTCCAAATATTCGTGGCGCCCTGCAGACAAACTATAAGAAAGCCCTTCATAAATCCATTCCTTTCGAAACCTTATCTAAGGTGAATAACATGTAAACTATTGGCTTGTCAAGAAAAAGTTTATTTTAAAAAATTCTCAGTAAATTCCAAATTTTACATCGTATTGTATAAAAAATGACATATAACATATAATATATATAATACATATGAAATTGGACAAAAACATTTTATAAAATTAAGTGTAACCAACTGTTTTCTCAAAGACTACATAAGGAATCATTTTAGGTTTTTGAAACCTTTCGTATGATATGAATATTACTTATACAGGATTCGCCACCACGAGGGTAAAAATACGTTCCTTTTTCTTTTGTTAGACATGGCAAATTTTCCCATTTTATTTTATATATACACACATGTACGTAAACACATGACTGTGCAAGAATTTCTTAATTTGTTGAAAACTATTGGTTCACAGAAAGCAATACGTAAGCGATACATAGTAATGTCAAGTGTAAATATAATGACTACACGTACATTTCCTCATAATCGTGTTAATTATGACATCGTGAATAAAATAACTCATCCCAATGAAAATACGCTCACTTTAAATGGCCTTATTTTCTACATCTGCAACATATTGTGTACTTGTTTTTATGACAGGCGCATTTAATATCATTTGCAATTTTATATAATACAAGGAAAAAGATTAAATAATTCTCGTATTAAGTCGCGACGATTACGTTCAAATAATAAATCGATCATTATACAATTTTTTAGAGTTTTCATTCGCGCATATAGAATTGTCATCTCGCAGAGATAAATTTATACGTCTGCCTATATTACATCGCGCGTTCGACTATCGTTCACCTATTCACCTATTTACATACGCAAAGAGCGATACGGAATCGGACAATACACGTTCGGTGATATAGCTGCGCGATGAGGACGCGAGGAGTGTGCCATGGCGCACGTACGATTCCGTGAATCAAGCCGCACAACTTTGCGACGACGACGCGCGCCGTATGCATAATACGTTCCCCGTTCTACCGGCGCGGCGGCGGCGGCGGTGTCGAGTTTTCGTGCATACGGCCGCCCTTCCTAGCGTTTGCCGTCATGCGCGGAACAACGCTGCTCGTGACTACAAATAAATACAACGGCGTGCGACTTCCGGCGTGTACCATAGATAATGGTATCGCCGGAATGCACGTCTCGTTAAAAAAAAAATTACAGTCACCCTCTTCTTTCCCCCCTCCCCCCCGTGACACGCACAACGCCGCCTCGCGCATTCAATTACTGGCAAGATTTCTCGTCTCGCTTTATCTGCACGCGCAATGCAAGCCAAAAGGAAAGCAGTGTCCGTACAAATCCCCGTACGTCCCCACGCGGTTTGTGTTTTCCTCACCCCTACGGCGGAAATTTTACTCGATTTCAAAAACAGTTCGATTTCCGAGACAAATTACGAAGACGCGAGGGGAAAAAGCGTGGACCTTTCAATCGATACAAAAAACTTGGCCACTCCTCCGGCAAAAGCGGATTTTAAAACGCGGATCTTGGAAAAGCGAGATCCATGAGAGTTTATAAAACGCGTTATAAAAAATCGCAGCTCGCGAAAAAGACAAAACTCAACTGCAGGCGAAACTAGATACGGGGAGACCGGAGATGTAACGTCCGCGATCTTATCTTAAATCGCGACTCTTAAATTTCTCAGGGAGTCAAGTTACCGTACCACACTATTCCGTGGCGTACACGTTTTTTTCTCCCTTCCCCTCCCACATTTTATACTTTCCCCACAAAAAGAATAAGGGCACTTCGATGGGGTCACGACATGGAAAGTGACGCGTCAGGCGCATTAAGTGACATTTATAGCGATTTGAGCGAGGCATCGATGAATTTCCAGGCTCATTACGGCGTGACATTGCCCTTTAACGTTCCGTCGTCACGTACACACACAATTCACGCATATGTGTGTGTGTGTGTGTGTGCACGCGCGTGCATTCACGCTGTATGACGTCACGCAAATCTTCACGTGCCGAGGCAAAGAAGATATATATATTTTTTAATATAGCAAAACATTCAGTCCAGTAACTCCATAATTTTTTTACGACTCGGGGTATCGTGAAACTCTTCGCGTCTACAATTAGTATTAAAAAAAAATAATTATAATTAAAGCGCAAGCGAAAACAAAAGCAACGTTTTCAGTTGATCGTGGATGGCTGAAACCTTTCCCTCATAAATCATTCAATAAATTTCTCGCGAATGGAATCGATACCAACTATACAGCGCCAGAAGTTTAGTTTGTGGCATCAACTGCGGATTTTAATCGAATCTTCATATATAAAAGAAAGAAGAGAGACGCGCGAGCGACAGCGATAAAAAAACTAGTTTTCCCAATACCTTGAAACACATTCGAATCGAGCGCGACTAAACGACTTTGCGACGGCGACGGCGACGACGGCGACGGCGACGGCGACTCGATACTCGCGATTATATTATAAATCGCACGTGCGCGCCATTCATCGTCGATCTCGACGCTGGGCGGCTGAAAACGAAAGCGACCGTCTCCCGATGATAATAGTCATTGCTCGGAAGAGGAGAGTGCACTCGAGCCCGCGGTTGCATGCGAGGTGGCCGCAAATTATTCACGCTTATACGCACGCACGCGCGCGCGCGCGCGCGCGCACGTCTACATAACGTAAAAGGCTCTTAAGGGTCGCTTCGCAGCACACAAATCGCAATCGAGTTACACGCGAGTGTGTCTCTTCCATAAACAGATTGACCGACGCCCAGCGGTAGCACACGCTCGCACCGTCATGACGTCATATTCCGTAGCAAAACCAAAGGAAGGGAGGCGGACAGAGACGAGGACAGAGAGAAAAGAGAGAGAATGAAACATCGACCGATGTGTTCCACGTCGGTGAGTCGCGTGTTACACATAGCCGTGGATGTACGTTTCTCTGTAGCATACCGGGTGTCAAAACGTACTCCTCGCAATATCAAATTACGAGACCGATAATATCGTAAAATCGGAAGTGATATACCAAGTACTTTTCCCGGTCTCTCTTCTCCGTGGAGTGTAGGATAAAAGATCTCGACGAGAGAGTTTCAGCAGGTCCGACGGAACATGAAGACGAGCGCGTAATTCCCCGCCTCACGCACGTCGTCTCCACGGGCGCGAGAAAATTTATCTCCCTTTATTTCGCGATTATCTCGACAAATCTTTGTTAAAATTACGAGCGAATTAACGAGGAAGCGAGGGAACTTTTAGACACGTTGCAAGATCGTTCCCGAAGACGAATAATAGCGCTGTCCTAATCTTCGCGAGGTTTATCGTGCGCTGCACACACATACATACACACACGCACGTGAACTGTGGAACATAAAAGATCGCGTGTAACGGATTTCAAAACAGCAAAATATATTGGACGCAAGTTTAGCGCCCGGGATAATAACGTGCTATGAAGAAATAAAAATTCACATGTGACTTGTGTAACCGCGGGTGCATCCAACAGTAACGTTCGCATTCGCGAGCTCCAAGTCGCATAAAAAAAAGGCTTGTTACCCGATTCTTTAGAAAGAAAATATTTATAATTGTTAAACGCGTTTACAATCCTGTTCTTAGATATTCAAAGAAAGAACAGTACTAACTAAAAAAAAAAAAAAAATAAAAAATAAAAAATAAAAAAAACGCCAAATTATAAAGTTATGATAAAAAAATGAATAGATTGTGTATTAACTAAGGAAACATAATAATGTTGGCAATAAGCTGGCAAACCGTTGGCAATAAATCGTGAGTAGAGAGAAGATAGCGATATAAAATAATTGTGTTAACGAAAAATTATTGATAAGATGTGTCATAATCGTATCATAATCTCGAGCGAATTATCGGCTTTGTGACACATTATTATGCCAATAATTCTGTCAAAGTCGTCGCGCTATTTATACGTTTTACCGCGATAAATTGAAATAATGAAGCATTCGCGACGCGCGCGCGCGTGTGTGTGTGTATGTGTGTCGAACTCGTTCCGCTCGGTCCGCGAACTGATCCTCGCGGTTTTGCGTCGACGCCTGCCGCTTAAGCCTCCTGACCACGTGTGTCACGACACGTACGCAATACGCACGTAACTCCGCACGCCGTATACGCAACGTCAACGAGACCGATGAACGAGTGCGTGCCGACCATGTGTGCGAGTGCCCACGTGTACGTCGATCGCGAGAAGAAAACGAGAAGAACGAGCGGGAGAAAGAGAACCTCGCGTACAGCGGAGTCGATATTACGATGTCGCCGAAAGTCACGTAATTAGATCACGAAAGCTGCACGAAAGAATAACGGAATGTTACACGTGGAAAATCGCTCCTCTTTTCTTCTAAAGATAAAAATAAAGGAAGAATGAAAAAAATCTCACAAAAATGCTCATTCTAGACATGTCACAAGAAGATCGTTTTTATACGTCTGCTCGTTTCTCAGATGCATTTGCGGGGCTTTCATTGCGATTATAAAGTAATATGTGCTAAAATAAGTATTTATTCATCCCGAGACTTTGTCTCTTTCAAGCACGATAACAATCTTTAATTATTTCATAATTTTATAATAATATAATGATTGTCCATTATAATAATATAATGATCATCCATTTTCTACTAAATAAATTACTTTAGAGTTAAAAGGAAATGTAAAGGGATATGTAACTTGAGAAGTTATGTTACAAGCGATGCTATACATCTAGAAATTCGAGACAAAAAAGGAGAGTTAAACAAATAAAAGTGAAAAGCGCAATTACAATCTATATCTACTGTAAATTACCGCTAATTCTTTTTTAATTCGTATATGACAAGACTATTTGAGTGACGTTTCTTACATATAGTTTTACTATATGTTTTTATCGTGTTAATTATATATGATTAAGTTATAATTATCGAACGTCAATGGTAATAAAAAATAAAACTTGAGTAATTTCAAGATTTAACATATTGTATTTTAATATTTAACCTACACAAAATATAATTTCACAATTTAGAGGTCTAATGTAATACGTATATAAGTACATAAGTGAAGCAAAAGAAAACTGGTCTATCTTATATGAAATGTACGTGTTTTAAACGGATATTTTTTGTGAAGATAGATTGCGAGTCAAAAGTTTAGAATAAGTTTGAAACGGAAAAAAAATGCAGAATATATTTTGTTACATTTATCAAAAACGCTTGTGACGTATAATCTAATTTATTATTTTTTTTTTTACGTTATTATTGATCAGTTGTGCAATTATGTAAGATGAATATATAACGAAACGCTCTCGATACTTCGACATTATCTCTTCCTCCGGCGTTATTTATATAAGTAACGTACATGTATATATAAACGCAGAATTTTATCATACCCACAATATCCGACAGTCTTCTTACTGGCGTAAGAAAATTCAATGAAAAAAGGCTCGGGAGATCCCGGATAAGATCGAGCGCGTGTGTCTATCGGAGACGAGAACATTGGCGGTGAAAAAAGGCAAACATGCTGGCCTACCAACCATCGCGAATTGGCTGCGTAAGTGCCGTCGTCAATGTGCGTTGATATCTCAAACGCAGATCTCGGATCTGCCCGATTACCACTAATCTCGCCACTCGTACAAACACGCGGATAATTAATTTTCGACAGTGTTAATCGAGCATAATCAATCGGAGATATCGTATTCGGAATCTACTCTCCGGAAGGAGAGTAACATGCGCTCGCTTTACGTTTACCAGTCGTTGATAATAGATAATGCGTAACGCGAGCCAATAAAAATTATCGCGTACGTGAACCTTTGTAAACCACAGTCTCCCGTCTCTCGCAGTAAACGACGAGGGAAGGAAAAAGGTGGTGGACAAAAGGAGAGACGGAGGGAAGGAGAGAGATAAATTTTTGGTACGACGCTGACGTATCGTAGCTTATCATGGAAACCGCTGAGAATTGTGGCTTTACTTATCATAGTTCCACTTGTTGACAGGCTAAACAAATAGTTCTAGTGACCATTAAACCAAAGAAACTGCTTCGGGACAAATTGAGATTCTGCGGGAGTTTCCTCAGACACCGAGAGAGATAGTACACGCAGAAAGAGTTCTGCCCTTCGAAAGAAAAGAAACGCCCGATCGCACAGCAACGGACGGACGTCGTTGTAAATTTATCGAGATGATAAAAAACTCATAGACGTTTTTTTTTTATCTCGTCGTAAAGCGATTCTCCGGACAGTTTCTCGCGACGACCTATTGGTAGCACGAGTGTTAACGATAAATAAATGAAATGGCTTCTATACAATTTATGACGTTTCAAAGGAACGCATCTCCAAGTACTCAAGATTCTTCTGCCTCTCTTCCCCCTCCCTCTCCCCCAGCATGAGTAATGCGCAACCGAGATACGTCCGAGCACGAAGCCGAGACGTATTCTAGATACGCGTGATAACGCAATAATGAAATAAGAAGCGCGGACTCGCGCTTCGAGAATCATCAAAACAGAATAAAAACTCCGAGATCTTATCGTGAAATCTACTCGCGCACGAGGAACATCGCTCGTCAAAACTACCAAACTGCCGTTTCCCTTCGCCTCAAAGCGCGACGTAATGTCATAAATTTGCAAATATGTAAAAGCCCTCCATAAAAAGAGAGAATTAATTCCACGTACATGTATTATTACACTCCGATGTATATGTATTATTACACGTTACGAGATTGTTCCGATCGATCGGAACGCGCGACTGTCGCGCGAAGAGAGAGATGCGGAGTAATTCGTTCGAATTGACACAAAACGCGAAACAATTTTATACAGTTCGTATTTTTAACATTTCATTATTTCAGCTTTCGGTAACGTAAATTGACGTTATTAAACTCCAGGTAGAGGGATTTATTGATTACCTCTCATGCATCATTGCAGGATTTTATACAGCAAGTATATAACGACGGGGGTATGTCAATTTTCCTACTAATGAAAATTGAATTTAACGAACGATCCCGAATAACTTTCCAGTTTAGAGTTCAGAATTGAAATACGGCGAGGAGTTACGCTACTGAGTGAAAGATTGCACATCTCAACATCCTATATACGCAATTAAATCCATGTGGAATCACTCTACGCCGCGGGATTATGCCAGCGAAAAGCGGCACACGCTTCTCACGCGATACCATGTGTTCCAACATCGATACCCTTCGATCGCGATCGTGTCACAGCTCGTAGATCGCAGATCGCGATCGACTCTCGCTTGAATTACACAACGGCCGGCTCACAACTGTTTGACAATCGGAGCAGATAAGGCAAGTTACAATCGATAAACGTCCACGCGCGCAAAACGATCTTTACCGATCTTTGTCAGGAAATTCTTTCACTGTCTCGCAAATTTAAATTAATGATGTCAGATGTCCGCACATCCACTTTTACATACCACACATGTGATTGGAACGTATCTTTTATACATCGTGTCAAAATATATTTTGTAACAAACCATGATAAGCGAGAATCAAAAATAAATCCCAAACATTTTTACTCTGAGAGAAAAAAATGATTACAATTACCTTAATTCATAGTCATTTTCAGTGCCAATTATACATTTATAGTCGTTTTAATTATGCAAATTCCAGCTATTATACTTGTTATTATCATGTAAATAGTAAGCAAATGTTAAAAAAAAAACAGTTATAACAAATTGTAATTGCATTTGCTACACACAAATGTTTATTTTTTGCATATCTTGATATTTTACAATTTTAATATTTGAAATTACAATTTGTAGTAAAATTTTTTTTCATAGTTTATTTTCATAGTTTAGAATAGACAAAGTTATTATTACTGATAAAATAATGATAACTATAAAAATGGAACTCGTAATATAATTATTTTACCATGCAATTACAGTCACGAATATCAAATGTTTTTTCCTCAGTGTACTATAAGATAATTTATACATTCATACATTTTCAAGAACTTTTAAGCAAGGCAATTTTAGCAAATTGAGCGTGCTTGCTTATTCTAAAGACTATCGTTCATTCATACGAAGAACGTCTTATCGCATATTTTTCTTTACTTCATCTACCTAAACGTATTGTGTGTGTGTGTGTGTGTGTGTGTGTGTGTGTATGGAGAGGGGGGAAGGGAGTGACAAAAGCAATTGACAGTTAAACAATGAGTACGTATTTTTTGAGCAACAAATATAGCCGGCTAGTCAAAATTATTAAAACTGTACTCGATAAAAACCCGATCGGGCGGATCAATGAACTCGACCACGAAATATTTGGGGATCGTGCCGGTCGCGCGCGGAGAAGAAATAAGAGGGTTAAACGAAAGAAACGGAGCCGTGAGTGGATATGCATGCGCGCGTCATAATCTTATCGTCGATCGCGAGTGATTCAACTTTGAACTTTCCGTCGGCCGTCGGACGAAAATACACATCCGCGGATTCGGCCATCGAGGTGGCACGGTTCGATTCGGAAGGTACGCGAATAACACGCGGTATTTTCACCGATCTCGAAGAAACGTTTTTTTTCTCCCCCCCCCCCAATTTCCATTCGATCGAGATCGCCGTCGAGAAAGCGGCAAACAAAGAGCCGATTAATCATCGGTTTCATCGACATCGCTCGAAATTATATCTTTGCCGCGATTATATCGTTGCATGAAGATAATACTCGAAAGGGAGGGGAAGGGGGAAAATATGATGAAAGAATCGCGCGGTTAAACTACGATTATACTTAAATCACGCAGAACGAAAAGCCGTACAACGGTGTGCTTTTAATATCTTGCAATATTAACGAGGCGTAATAGAGAAACCTTTTCGATACACCTCGCGGACCGCGCCGCGGGAAATTATCACCGGGGATAACACACATAATTGGGTCGCGACAATCGTTATCCCATTACCAATGCGTTTCACACGCGGGGGAAGATCGGTCGATCGAAGAGCGGGGTAAATCTCGTAAATCGGGAGATGCTTGCGGCTTATCGTGACCCAAGCTCGAGGCGCGGGAGAACGACCAAGTGTCTTTTTACTCGAGGACTTACTCGGCCGGTTCGGGTGGTCTTAAGGATCACCGAGCGTGTCGATGACGGTGCCAGATCGGTGCCAAATTCGCCTACAGCTGGCGACGTGTAGGAGAATCATCACCGTTTCGTCGTTCAATCGCGTCCGGCGCACCGGGAATGCACTTTCCATTCAACGATGCGATCAATCGTACTGTGCAAAAGACGTTATTGCACACATATTCATTCACACATGAGGAAGAACGAAAGAAAAGAGAAAGAGAGACAGAGAGAAAAAGAGAGAAAGAAAGAGGGAGGAAACGAGCGTAAACGTCGACACAAGAGAGAACCGTCACACACGCTGCATCCCAGGTCACGAAGATGCACCGCGGAGAGACGAGCTTCGTAATCTCGTTACGAAGGTGGAGAGAAAGAGAAGGAGAGGAGGAGAAAACTACGGTACGTGCGAGAGTGAGTATCGCGTGATACCAACGCGCTACGGGGAACGCGTCGAGCTTCATGCGAAAACGCATCGACAAATTTTCAAACGACAAACTTTTGTAGCCGCGACATCAGGGACCCTACGGCGAGACTCGCGAGATAAATAAAAGAAAAAGAAAAGGAGAAAGAAAAGAAGAGAGTGAACAAAGTAAGAAAAGTACACTCTGAACTGAAGCCCACGGTCGCAGCTATCGTTCGGCGGAAAGCGTATGCTCGTACTACCGATCGCGATGATCGTACACCACACGCGCACCACGCACCTTCTGAGGAGAGCACGACGACACTGCACACGCACTCACATACAGATTCCGATTGTCACACCGTGTTTGAAAGTCGCACGGCGCGTTGTCGTTCCGCCGCTTATGGAGAAGATTATCGCGGGACGGCCGTCGTCGAGGCTGAGATCGCAGCAACGCGGAGGAACGCAACGCCGGAGAATCCGTGGAACTCGCGCGGTCCCGACGCGTCTAGCAGCTCCATCTTGACTCGCTCGAGTCGGCGGCGGCGGCGGCGGTCGCACGGCGCTCTCGGAGTCAAGTCCCTCTCTTGGCTCTCTTCCCTCCCCCCTCCCCACCCATCTTTCTCTCTGTCTGTCTCAGACGCGCAACACGCAACGCAAACAAGCACACGCGCGTTCTCCGCGTTCTCGCTCGCTCGCTCTCGTTCGTCTCGGTATGACCATCCTCTGCTCTCGTTCTCTCTCTCTCTCTCTCTCTTCCTCTTTCTCTCTAGCGCGAGAGCGTGCCGGGGAAGCACGCGCGCGCGCTCGAGCCGCTCTCACTAACACAATAAATCCATTGTGAGGGAGAATTCCTGACGGCACATTCCGCACGTATGTAAGAGTACGAAGAGAGCGGAGGGACGGGAGAAAGACAAGGAGTGAATGAGCGAAGGAGACAGGTAAAGAGAGAAGGAGAGAGAGAGAGAGAGAGAGAGAGAGAGAGAGAGAGAGAGAGAGGGAAAGAAAAAGAGAGTCCTCCCCCCTTGCCGAGTCGAGCCAGAGAACTCGGACTCGACTAGTTCGCGTTCACGGATGTCGTTACGGGGCGAAGAAGGAAGAAGAGACGGAAAAGGTAGAGAGGAAAGAGAGAAAGATGTGCTCTCTCTTCCTCTTTCTCTGTCGAAAAGTAAAGGGGCAAAAAGGAGCGAGACCGAGAATGTGTGTGCGCGCGCGCCACGTGTACGTGTGTGTGTGTTTGTGTGGGAGTGATGAGGTGGGAGGTAAGTAGCGAACGAAGGGGCGAGGGAAAAAGAAAAGGAGCCGATATACCAGAGAGGGACGTTTGGTGGGGAAGGAATTAATGCATGCCGGAGAAGGAGGAAGAGAGAAAGAGAGAGAGGGCGGCAGGGAGAAAGACGAGAAACGTGGGAGAGGGAAACGAGAGGGAAGGGCGAGGGAAGAGAGTACGCGAGGCGTGTATATGGTACGTCGTATAAATAGACGAGAAGAGGCGATACACACAGGCGTCGTGTAGCGCGGACTCCTAGGAGGGCAGGTAGTGTGCGGAACGACGGCTGGCTCGTCGTAGTCGTAACATGCGACCGACACTGCTCCACGCGCGCGCTCGCTCGCTTATTCGCTTACTTTCCCACCTAACGTGAGCAGCACCACATCGGGAGAGCCGCCGTACACGCGCTCGCGATCGCACACGAGGCCAAGCGAGTACAGCGCGCGCGCACACGTACACACGTCTGAGAGTTCACTCGCGTGCATTCGCGTGAATAATACCGCGTACATAATGAGTACGCGCCACGCATTGCGGGATTGGCCCTCTAAATGCTCCTCGCTGCGTAGCCGCGTTTACACACTCGGTCGGTCCGCGCCTCTCGCCCACCCACACCTCCGTTTTTCCTCACTCTCTCGCACTCGCGATACGCGCGACCTGATGGACGAATGAATGAGGCGGAGGAGGAAGACGCGCGGCCTCACCGAGCGTACGGGATCGCGACACGCGCGTCACGTCGTCGGGCCGACAAGCACGAGATCTCCGTCGCTTGTGATCACGGCATCCGCCGGACATTTTTTTTTCTCTCTTTTTCTTTAATCACCTACCTATTCTCGTAAACTCCCGGGATTCCAGCGCGACGGGCCTCCCGGAGACGGGAGAGCGCGCCTCCCGGAGCGCGCGTCCGCGTGCACCGACGACGACGACGACGACGACGATGATGACGGCGGCGGCAGCAGCGACGCACGTCTCACACGCGTCACGTCACCAACACGCACGATCGCCGCACGAACGCGCGGTGGTCTTTACCGACCGGGAGAGCAACGCGGCGACCGAGACAACGGCGACGACGATGACGGCAACGTCGTCGTCGCTGCCGGTGCTGCTGCTGCTGCTGCTCGAGGACGCGAGCGAGGGTCGAGCCGGCGACATCGAATTATTGACATCGCCGTCGCCATGTACGCGTTTAGTTTAGATCGTGATGATTCCCTTCGTAGACGCCTCCCCTTTCTCTTCCTCTCTCTCTCTCTCTCTCTCTCTCTCTCTCTCTCTCTCTCTCTCTCTCTCTCTCTCCCTTTCTCACTTCCCCGCGCGCCTGTATCGCTGTCGATGAATCTCCCTCGCTCGCTCGCTCGCGCGCGTGCACCGGTTACTCTCCGATTCGATTGCTCAACTGAACCGCCTGCGACGAGCCGGAGTATAACCGAGGCTGCCGACCACGCGCGCGCATGTACAACGCACACGTACATACATATACACACGTAGCGCTGGCAGAGAAAGAAAGACAGAGATAGATTGGCATACATCGCGTACGTTCAAGGCACCACCACTACCACTACGACCACCACCACCGCTGCTGCCGCCGCCGCCGCCGCCGCCGCCGCCGCCACCACCATCATCACCACCACCACCACACTACTACTACCGACGCCCCGCTGTGCGCCTCCCCCCTCCCCCTGCGCCACCTCCTTCACCTTCACCTTTTCCGACCGCTGCCTCCTCCTATGATTCCACTTCTACAGCCGTGTATCTCTCTCGACGGACGTGCACGCATACGCTTCACCGAGTCACTCGGACGAGCCGAAACGACGCACTCGTTCTCTCTGACAGTCCCTACATTCACGTATTTACACGTACACGCACGCACACACAGTGCGCTAAGAGAGAGAGAGAGAGAGAGAGAGATGACGAAAAGAGGAAGGGAGACACTCGCTGCTCGCACTGACAGTTGCTATATCTCGACCGCGTGCGTATCTGCGTATGTATATATACGTGTGCGTGAGTCCGCCTCCACGCACGCACGCACGCATGCACGAACGTACGTACGTACATAGAGACCGTTCCCATCGGCGCGGTGCACGCTCACACGGACGGATGCACTTGTGCGCGTTCCGCACGCAGCGAGCGACGCACGGACGGACGGACGGACGGACGGACGGACAGACGGACAGACGGTTCGTCGTAGACACGCGCGAACCGTACCGTACATGCTTGTGCACGTCCGAGAGTCTCTAACCCGCACACACCTACGCACACACGGCCAACCACCAGCGGTCCGTCGCCGCCACAGACTTTGCGAACCTTCCAGGAACGTAATTCCCCACGTCCATGCTGCACACCACCCCATTGTAATTCTTTTCCCCCTTTTTGTTTTCACCGCCAATGATAGATCACGGAGTTCGCACTACGATCTTTTCAATTTCTAACATTTGACAAGTTAATGTTACTGTCAAAGTGAGTCATGATTAAATCTTTCAATTTTTTAAATAATTGTATTTGTATTACTTTTGCGCGAGATGTTTTTTCTCGTTGAAATTCACTTCTTCAAAAGTTTACGTTTTTGAATTTCCAAAAATAATATTTATTTGTTTCCTCAATGACTCGTTCAAAAACATTTAATTGGTTCTGTTTAATATTAATTGAAAGAACAAAATGGTCCTCCAATTTATTTTTCAGAATTCGAGTCCCGCAAACTTTTTTAAACTTGCAAAAATTGTAAAAGTCGAGAATATCAAGATTCATTTTCTCAAATCTTTAAAAGTTATTTTGCAAAAATTTTCAATTAATATCAAACAAAAATTGTATATCTCAAATTCAATAACAGGCATAATGATACAGACAGCGACGTTCGCATTATTAGATATGGTAATAACATTTCCGCAATAAAAATATCGAGAAGCAAGTAGTTTTTTTTTCAAGGATTAAAAGTAGAGATATCTTAATAAAATACGCTTCACTTGAAAAATGATAAAATTTTTTGCTCAGCTAGTCAGTTTTCTCTTTTTGAAAAAAGAGAGAACGCATTTTGATTCAAAATAAAATTATCAAAATACTTAAAATTACACTTTCAAAAAGCGCGAAAAAAATACAACATCCAATGAAAAATTTTTAATACGTGCCACACAAAACATATGTAAATAATAAATAAAGATTATTAGCGATATTAAATGTATATCATAATTTAAAAACTGTCACGTGTCGAAATAAGGAAGATATAACAAATCATTTGTCCGATTCGTGTACACGGAAACTTAATCGATTACTATTGAAAGGAAATTAAAAAAAAAATTATTATGATGTAATTTACTGTTGCTTTGACTTATTCATCGATGTATCAATAATTACATTATAATAGGTTACGGCGAATAGAAAACGGGCAAGTATTCTTGCAGACTGCGTTACGTTATGCATGTATTTTTAGCGAGACGATTATGAATCTCGTATCTTTTCTCTCTGTCTCTTTTTTCTTTCCTTCTCTTCGCGAGCTGATTACACACAGCTGATAGCTTCGCATCAGCAACTGCTAGTTGGATCACGACCGTCTATGAATCACGCCGGTACATCACCAGGTCATATGCTATTTCAGAGTCTCGAGTTGCCTCTGAATAGTGAAAAAATAAGAAATCGAATCCAATTCCGCGTTTATTTATTATCGTTGTCGTCACATACAATAAGGATCAGCGAGTCACATTCCGCTTCGGTTCTTCGTAACATAAAATCTCATTGTGAGACATGACGGTCTCACTTCGGCTTTTTAACTCGTTACATTTTTATTCATCTGTAGTTTATTCCACTTTAACTTTCTATACTTCCCATTCTTCCTTATCTATCGTTTTATCGTTCCTGTAGAAAAATTTGATTTTCAAAATAGCATAAACATCTTTCAAATCTCGAAGATTTTTGCATAAAAGAACGAGCATCTCCCTGGCCTATTTATGCCACGAATACTGAGAGGATTCTTTTCTTGATAAATCACGCGCTTCACGAAGAATGCGTAAATCATTTCACGTAATCACGATTTTTCAGTATAATATTTTCCTTTCGTTCTGTCGCGTGTTTCGATTCTTTCAGTTTTTTTTTTTTTTTTCGAAATGTGGACAATGCGGCACCAATGTAGTTCCTTGTTCGAAATGATATTTCTCTTTAAGAGTTACTTCGTAGGGAGCAATCTGGGTTTTTGTTCTCTGTCAAGTGTCGCGGGATCACGACATTAAGATCGACGAGCGAGAGGCTCATAGACAAAGTAGACACATCTGGCATAACAGTGGCCTCTCGTACGCCGTGAGTAAACGCTCGGGACGACTCGTGCGCATCACGCACACTTGCATCCGTACACACGTTCGCTATCTGCATAGCCAAGCAGGGGCGGTTGTTACACGCGAGGACAAATAGACCGCCGTAACAGAATGCGGTAACGAACGCACGAAGAAGAGAATTAATTTCACAAACAACAAAGAATAACGAAAGTGATACGTAATAATAGAGAGTAATTTCGTACCACAGGGATAATGTTATATGGAAATGGAATATTTAAAAAATGCAGCCACATAAAATATGTGACACTTAAAACATAAATAAACAATTTCAAGAAGTAAAATTGTAACAATTGTATTAAATTTACCGGAGATACATGTCGAGAGAAGCGAAACGTATAATAAGATTTTTTACTCCAAGATTCTCATTTATAGAAATAAATTATTGGGGAAATGATCAAATACGTAATGACCAAAATAAAGTACAATTAAGCAATTTCGGGAAGAAAAATTGGAGAGAAAAATGTGACTTATAATTAGTCATTATAGATAATTAATTTTTTATTTACAATTTTCATTTCGTTTTTTTGTGATCGATTAATGAAGCTTCTATGAGATATTTTAAAAAATAGAGAGGAAAAATATTTGCAAGTTGCGTGTACCTCTCGCAGATGACAATTATTCTATTCTTTTTGATCAAACGGTCGAGGGGCCACGTGCGGCCCTGCCGCCGTACACACGCGTAACGCGGACGGAATAAGAAGCGGAAAAAGAGAGAGAAGGCCGGGAGAGAAAGAGAAAAAAGGGGATATTATATGCGTGTATGTAATCAACAACAACGAGCATAGTGTATGCCGACGCACAACAATGTGCGCGTATATTGTCGAGCGGATACTCGGAATTTTCGACGTCGGTCCGAGAATTATCGCGCGCCGATACTCACTGACGGTATCGAAATGCAAACAGATACTGAAGTAGTAGATAAACATAGAGCCGCGATTGTGCCATTGTGCCAGAGATTCGCCTGAGAAGTGCATCTCCACCTCTTCCGCGGGATTATCACGGGAGAAATCGCGATCAATTCGTCATCAATTCTGTAAACGTGTCCTCAGTTTATAGGGGGCGTCAGGTAAGTCTCCGTGTGAACCGCACCTGCGAACGATTGACAAACCTACTCAAACTAGACGAGTGTATCGATCCAGTTGCCGGATAAAAAAAAAAAAGATTTCTAGAGACTCGACAAAACCTCTGTATTCTGCGACCGAGCGACAAGCCGAAAAAATTATCTCTTCACTCTGGCAAACTGAAAATTGAGTTCGTGCAATTTTTCGAATAATTCTTCACTTTACAAGATTTTAGGGAGTAAGACGAAAAAAAAAATCCGAGTAAGACCAGCCGTATATTCGGTACGGCACTGGTCGGTGAGATGCTGTTGAATGGGCCGCGGCCTATTGGCTGGTCTCGGGTCACGTGCACACCGCTAGACATTCATTCTCCCCTCGCAACTGGTCCGCGTATAATTTGCACACACATGCCTCGGCTGCATGCGCGCGACCGCCGTCGCCGCCACCGATATGACAAGCCCCCCGTTCCTCTGTACAGTCACCGCGAAGGTGTACACACGACCACCTGAGCACGTTAAGGTGATTTCAGACCGAGCGAGATGCGCGAACGAGCGCGAACGAACGACCCGGCCGACGAGCGCGAACGCGCGCTACCGCGAGTATAACGAGCGAAATCTTTACGTTCGTAATTCCACATCTTGTCGAGGGAGAACGCATGTCTCGTTCGTGCCGATCGGTGATCGCGTTCGTCTGAATCCACCTTTACCCCACGACAAAGTGGATAAAGGGCAAACGCGAGGAGCCGCAAATCACTTTTACGACACCACGAGACACGCGCGAGGAAGATTGTCCGCAAATAGCACGTGGCCTTTTAACCCTTAATACTCCCTCTTCGCACGGGGGATCGTGTCCTTACGAGTTTTATATACCGAAGATTATCGTGCCCTGTAAACTGCGATTGTGAAAAAAAAAGTATATAAAATTTCACGCAAGCAAGGCACCATCTTAAAAAAAAAAAGTTTTTTCCGCCATACACGCCTGATACAACTTTACAACGTTCACAATGTGGGCAAATGTCGCGTGACCTACGTTAACTTGGAAATTTCAGAAATCAAGTCCACCCTTGTGGAAGCTACGCGATTACGTCCGATAGTCGATTATACCGTCGTTCCGAGTTTGTTCGCGCGAGCGTCGCGTTTACCTCCCGCGGGATCTATCGGGATGGATTCGAGACGATTTGCGGAGTCACGATCGGCTTATCGAAGATTACGAAGCGGACGCGCGCGAGCGAGCGGCCGGCCAATAGTAAATTATATAACGTCGCACGCGCCTCGCTTATTCTGTACGTGCGTGCGTGCGTGGGTAGGACGAGTGTCCGTGTCATGCCAGTTCTTCTCTCTCTCTCTCTCTCTCTCTCTCTCTGTCTTCCCCTTTCCGCGCTCGCTCTTCTCTTTTTTCTTTCATTGCTCGTTGCACACGGCGGGCGCGCGCGTATCGATCGCTATTTAAGTCGCGCAAATAACCAGTCGTGGCCGCGGGTCGCAAAAGGATCCCGAACTCGTCATATCGGGTCGTTAAGAAACGCGGACGACGTTCAAAGCACGTAACAGTCGAGTGCCTGTTCATCGCTGTCGTTGCAACAGCGACGGATGAATGAAAAGTCGCAAATAGCGAGAGACAAAGAGAGGAAAGGAGAAAAAGAGAGAGAGAGAGAGAGAGAGAGAGAGAGAGAGAGAGAGAGCGAGAGAGGAGGAGGAGGAGAGGATTGAATGGCGCGTGGTGACGCAGTGTGCGATCGTTGCATCGGCATTATTGTTTTTTCATTGAATATAAAATAACAGGTAAATGTTAAAAAAAAAGATGAGAAAAGTTTTAAGGATATTATATAACAACAAATAAATTAAACGTTTCCGTCTGTCAATTAGATATCAAGTATTTATGAGTTATAAGCAGCACTATTATATTTCGAGGTAAAGAGAAAGGAGGGAAGGAAGACAGTCTTTTTAAGACGATTATCTTTTAAAGTCAAACTGTTTTCTCATGTGAAGAAATATTAATAATTAATTTTAATGTGATTGTGACGATAAGCATCTAATAAACCTTTCATTATTATCGAGAAATTGATAGCGAAAAATATCACATCTGTCGTATAGCTTGGAGCAGAAGCTATTTCAATATGTAATGAACAATTAATCGTAATAAACAATTTTCCACCACAATTTCTGCAACGATTATGGAAAAATGACAAATATAGTTTTGAAATATAGTTTTATATTTGTATATGTCTGTCACTTATTTGTTACGAGTAAAATAAATTCACCCTCAATATGTCCCGTTTTAAATATGATCAAATAAATCTTAAAGAAATTATCAACTTTTTTTGTTTAAAAGTTGCAAAAAAATACACCTCGAGCTTGAAATTTTATCAATATTAAACCTGACAAATCACGTCTGTTTTAAACCTGAATAATTTTCAAGATAGTCGAGACCCATTTTGTTTAAGAGTAAAAGAAAAACATGAGAATAAGAGAGAAAAGAGAGAGAGAGAAGAAAGGAGAGAAGGATGTCGCAAATGCAAATGTCGTTAACGGCAACAAACATTTCAAACGCCACTTTAAACTCACGCGCTGCACGATGACAAATGAGTAAAATACGAGATCGGGAAAAAGAGAGAGAGAGAAAGAGAGATAACTCTGACAACAGCCAATGTTTACGGTCACCGTCTTTTCGAGTGTGTTTATGGCGGATCTCACGCGGACTCCGTTAGCTTATCTTAACGGTGGTAAAAGACGCCGCCGCTCCGCGCGATTACGCTCAACATTTATCTCGATATCGCGAGGAAAGACGATGCTCGGTCAGAGTCCTTAATACAATTTCTTTCTTCCAGCGTATCGCGCGGTAACGGGACGATAACACGATTTCTGCATTTATTTATCGCGCAATGCCTCTGTTAGAACTTAAGAGTCATAATCGTCATTAGCACAGGTCTCGTCGCTGTTAACAAAGGTATCTTGATTGCGATTTTACACCGCTATTCGCATGGGTTCTCTGAATGAAAGAGAGAGAAAAAGAGAGAGAGAGAGAGAGAGAGAGTGTGTGTGATAAAAATATCACCACTCGAGAAGTAGCTGATCGACGAGCGGAACGATTGATAGACGACATTGGTTGATCGTCTTGACGCGATCGCCTCCGCACCCCGTAATCAGTCGCGCGGAAGCCCAGACTGCCCGGCAGCGGTCTACCATCACCCCCCATCTCGCACGCTATTATTATAACCGACGCAGAATCAATCGAAAGTTACCGTACACACTTGCGTCATCCGCGCGTATCTCCCCCGTTTTCACGTGTTACTCTTTACTTGTGCTCGCGCCGGTTGACGCGTCCGCATCAATTCCCGCGCGCGTTTCCCCAAGCTGCAACGACTTCGAGGCATTTACGGCTCCCAAGTGTCAAAGTTGAGAACACGAGAATATACTTTGTATATACGCTGGCAAAGTTATATACTTCTTCTCGAAGAAGGGAGAAAGATTTATCGCATAGCTAGTCGTCGTTTCGAAAAATTGATTTACCTTTTTTTTTTTCAAAAACAAAAAACGTAGCCGTTTACGAAGCTGAAATAACAAAGATAGGTCGTTCACATTAACCAAGTCTCATTAACTCCAGTTAAAGACCTTTTTTCTAAGCTCTTTAACCTTCGCTATTGTATACAAATATTTATAAATCTGGAGAGGACTCTCGGGTTTTGCGCCAACAATGAAAGTTAAGTATAACATGATTTAAAAAAAAAACTCAGTCAAAGATAATATACAACATGAGGTCATAATCGTAAAAGTTACAGTTCGCGTAATCAAAGAACAACTTCCATTACCTCTAGAGCCACACGCTAAGATCCATTAGATTCCAACTCCACACAAGTAACGTTTCGAGCGTAATATACTATAAATTAAGAAATTTACACTGTGTTGGTGAAAGGACTTTGCTCTCTATATTTTACCGCGTGCCCGTTTTGCTTCCTCCGATTGCTTGCCAGAATTGCCTCGCGAGCGAGCGTAGGAAAATGGGGAAATCAGCACGAGAAAGGTAAAACTAAAAATAGACATAAAGATAAAACCTTTACAAAATCAATATTGGAAACATGTTGACAAGACCAAATTGTCGCCACTTTGCGCCACTTCGAGAATAAATATTACGTTGCTGAAACTGATAGGCAAGAAGCAAGAAAAAAAGAGATCGCCACGTAATCTCAAATCGTGACTGAGATAGCACTCTCTATGGAGAAGTCATTCGAATGTATGTGGAACTTTAAACGCGTGTTTCAAAATCGTTAACGATTTCTCGTAAATTATCGATAACGTCTAATTATTAGAAAATAACTACTAACTTCTTTTAAATTATTATTAATAATATAAATGATTCTACGTGTACAATACACAAGACTCTTTCAAACGAAAGTCTGGCGGGTAAACTGTCGATCAAGATATTAATGAATACTTACTCTTAACTGAGTATTAGTATGTTAATTTAAAAAGCTATTTTTCTTCCTCGCTTAAAAACTATACGCATGAATTCGTGCCATAAAACTTTTTCGAGGAAACGGCCAACGCAGCGTAATACCATTTGTTTAATCATGCATCGAGAGAAAGAGAGGGAGAGAGAGGAGGAAAGATATATTATGGCGGCACACCTCAATTGAAACACATGATCAAAACGTGTATTATGACGTTCGAGATGTACAATACCGAGGAAAAAACTATTTTCACCGCTCATTTCGTCATACCGAGCGAGCGAGCGAGCTTTAACATGAAAAGAATCATTAGTAGATATTATTCATCTTTAGTGAATATTCCCCGAAATGTTTTTACTCTGAATGTATGAAAATTGTAAAGAATCTGCGCAAAGCTGCCGCAGATTTGGATAACGGCATGTTCGAATATTATTTATGAAATAATAAATAATCTCTGCATCGTATTAAAACTTTACTTTAAATCATCTTGAATAATAAAAGTACTTATATTAAAAAATTCAGAGTTTTGTCATTATTCCTTCATACATTTTTACTATAAAGCATATTCCTTACTTAAATTTTTAATTAAGATAGAAAAAAATCCCTAAATTTTTTGTATTACTTTCAAATGCAATATAGAATAATCTATAATTTTTTCATTATTTTGAAAATTTATATATGATATCCTCTCTTCCTTTCTTCTTTCCTTCCTATATTTCCTTAATGAGCTCTAGAAAGTTGCAGATATCATCACTCGTTGCAATCATATACTGTTTTTGTTGATACTTTTTTGCGCGGTCGCGTAAAGTGATTGTGGACGTATCGTAGGTTTATTACTGCAGAACAAAAAATTCATCGCTGTTTTATCAACTTCGAGAAACTATATATCCATGCACGATTTCAGGCAGAAATGCGCTGGAGATGAAAGCACTGGACAGGATGAAACGATAAGTTCCAACAGTAGACGGTATTTTTAAGTGTGACATTTCACTCGAGTAATAAATTAAGCGTGATAAATCTCGTTTCGCGATAACGTATAGTTAACTATTCAAAGATTTCTAACCGAAAAACGTAGTGATTAAAAAAAATTTAAACGTGACTCCGAGCGTAAAAAAAACGTAATTATGCAGTGCATGTCGTAATTTGCTGACGTAAATCGGTCTCAATTATTGACACATCATTTAAACGTCGTACTCGGGTACGACTAATCGTAGTTTTTCACGAATAGTAATAAAGCGTGAGTCATAAAGAGGTAGGTATAGCAACGAGAGTTATGACTACCTACTACGGAATTCCCGTTCCCCTCGCTACGCAAATCATCCATTGATAAGAATATTGTTATGCAAATTTAATTCATGATAGTATATTTACACAAAGAATACTGTGAGATCTGTCAGAGTACATGGAATGTTAAAAGTTTGGCACAAATTTGCGCTTGGTATCGTATTCCATCGTAGATTTTTTTATCTAATCTCGTAATGTGTGAGAATTTAGTTAAACGACATCACAAATACAACTCCTGTTGCAAGAAATTCGATTGTGAATAATTTGATTAATTTATAACGTATAGCCTCTGTAATTCGTCTGCAATAAAAAGATAGTAAAAGATGTAAAGATAAACTTTGCAGTTTTGCATTTCGAGATTACCAAATGTTTCATTAATTAGCCAAATTATGTCACAATTGCAAGATTAAAAAAAAAGAAACAGATTATTTCATTTTTCTCCGATTTGCTTAATCATAACTGGCAACATAATTACAGATAAGATTAAAAAGAAACGACCACGTAAACTTTATTAGACAAAACCCACCGTCTAAGAAAGTTCAAATTTCCCGAGGCGGGTCTTGTTTTACAAAGTAGATTTTTATCCTGAGGATGAAACAGATGCCAGACCAGACGACAAACGCGAACAAACACGAATGCGAACCAACTTATTTCAGTAAATGTGAATAAGAACGTCGCGAATACAAACGAGTCCAAATTCACATCGGACGGAGTCCTCTCCTGTCGGCGGAATCAAAGGAAAAGCGCTCGTTGTATTCGCCACACGTTCATTCCTGAACGTTCGCTCGTGGTCGTTCGTCCTTGCTGGCTCGTGGTTCGGATACGCCTCGACATCGCGCCACGGACGTATCGCACGGTCGCGTATATATTCGACATGAAACGGAACTTACGCTCGTTCTGAAAATATTTCATTCAATGCTGTCGTATGTACAGCGTGTGCCAAGCATTGACCGTGGACGACGTCTATAAGACGTCTACCACGCGTCTATAAGACTAGTCTATCGTCTATTAAAAGAGTACGCTCGGCTGCAATCTTACGATTACATATACCTGCCGGAGCGCTTGCACGATCCGCACGACGACAACGTAAGCGTACGTTCCGCGTATGTGTATGTTTTACGCGCTTGCGCGTGCGCGTATATGTGTGTGCGCAAGCCACGGCGGTTGCGTGTTCGCGGGCGTCTCGACGCGCTTCCTCGTGGCCTTTGTGAAGCGTCGTCGCCCGGTTAGCAACAGATTTCACCAGGATCGGACGAGCCGTCGAATAAGGAGGACCCCTGGCACCCCGTGGGCTAGAAAAAAGAGAAAGAGAGGAAGAGAGAGGGGGGGGGGGGGAGAGAGAAAGTGAGAGACAGACAGAGTCTCTTTTATCCGCTTTATTCCGAGCGAAGACGTGAGCAACACATTCATTCGGAATCGATTCGTTCCGTAAATACGGAACGAAGAGTGCGGGCGTCGCCTGACAATTCCTATTTAATCTGCTTTCTGACGAAATGATGCTTCGTAAGTCGATCATTAAAAATATGAAGAGAAACGTAGCGGCTTTCATGAAATACCTACATACGTTGCGTTGCCTCTTTATTTTCGTATTAAAGATGTGAAAAGGGCACAATTTGGCAAAGAGACAATTTTGAATAAAAAAAGTATAACGTACAATTTTTTTTTTTTCAAAATAAATATGAATGTGATTACTGATATTAATCATTTGTCAATGTTACATTAAACTTATAAACTTATAAACTTAACAAGATGACTTGTTTATACAAGTCTTTTTATAAAGGGAAAAAAATACGAAAATGTTAATTAAAATAAAAAATATCATGCCTCAATTCATTTACGTTTATTTTCCCTATTTTAGACCAGTATTCATAGTCAAATCTTATTTCAAAGCCATATCTCAAGTGTCTTGAGATGGTAATACGGCTCTGTGATTGATGATATCTAAGATAATAAATTAAATATGAATCGACTATGAAGAGAAGACTTCAATATTAACCTACACGGAAAAAAATAGTTTTGCTGTGACAGCAAAACCATCGTTGCTAAGGCATATTCGTTGTGACAGCAAAAAATTTGTTATTATAACTAATTTTTCACGATGTTGATCTTTACAGCAAAATATGTTTTGTCAGTACAATCAAATTTTGTTAAGTAAATTTGTCCGTAGAATCAAATTAATTTGCTTTGAAAATAAAACAGTCTGTTCTTAGCAAATATATTTTGTTAATACAACGAAATCATAATTGCAGGTACGAATTTGTCAGGACAACAAATAAAATTTGTTACTGTAGCCAAACTAGCTCGACTAGAATAACAAATTTCATTTGTTGTGATAAATTCGTATCAGTAATTTCTTCTCTTTTGTAAAATTTTGTTTGACATAAAAAAATAATAATCAGATTTAAAATACAGATTTAACTATTTATTGTTAGAATTGTATCATATAGCTATTTCTATTATTCAAATTTTTTATCTTTCCACATAGCAAATAATCAATACTTTACGTTTGTTATAAAAGAATAATACAAAATAAATATGTATATGTATATATGTCTAATAAAAAATTATATATATATTTATTTATTTAATATCTAATAAAATTAAATAAATATACAATTAAAGTCAGGTGTAAATTACATATACAAATACAATCCACCTTTATCCCAGCGAAATGTTTCCAATTTAAATATACTCCATTTAATTTTAATCGATTCCTCGTTTTATCATACTACCTACAAGTGTCAGGTACTCAGGTGTAGAACATTCGCTCGTTTATCTCTAAAGCATAAAATGACATTGATTGTTTTAGCTCGGGACTACGGGTATAATGTTTTCCGAGAAACTGAGAGAGACGCGTCTCGTGTCAAGTATTCGGGGGCAATATCGGGAGAATATGTGTGGTGGCGAGAGGTGTCTCGCGAAGATTCTGTTGGAAGAAAAGATATACCTCTCCCTCTATCTCTCTCGATACGTCAACGTCGTCGTCGGCGTTATCGCACGTGCGAGGGGCATTGCGACCACCTAGTTCGTCGCTCGTGCGTGTTGCATCGGTGACCCGTGCACAGCGAAAGTTCTTTTGTTCGCCGATGAATCAAGATCCCATGCGCTTACGCGATACGCATTTACGAAACGCTTCACATAAGGGCGATACGCCTAATGTAAGTATCACGTATGTAATACTCGCTTAGCGCTTGTACGTCGAACAGGATCATCATCTATTCAGTATCATCATCCAGCGAGTATGTTACATGCGCGATGCATACATATTAGGTATAATAGATATATATTATTGAAAGATGAACAAGGAGTTATATAAAAAGTCTGACAGTTATTAGTGCGAAAAAAATTCTTTATCAGAACAAAATTTTATTGCAATTGTTAACAATGCTTTAAAAGAAACAATAGAAGGTATTTTAATTTTATTAAAATATAGTTTTATTCAAAAAATATCATATATATGTATAAAACAAAAATATATGATAGTATGGGTGTTCAGAAATTCACGGATACGGAATACACAATGTGATTGTCCGTAATCAAGAAAAAAACAATTTTTTTTTTGTTTGACAAAATTTCATCCCAGTAGTATTTTTTTAATGAAAATAATTTAAGATTGAAAAGTGAACATTCTAGATTATGTACGAATCAGGAGCAACGCTCGTAGAAATAGGCACCCATATGGTACAGAAAAATTGATGTAACATTGCAGAAATATTTCATCACAAGATTGCAACATTGCATACAACAATAATAAAATGTTTGTCTTTAGAAATATTGCAATGCATTATTGCAGCAATATTATAATATAATTTTGGTGTTTCTGAAAATATTTCAGCTGCTATTATATCAATGCATGTATAAGTTCCAAAAATTGCATGTCTCTGAATGAATTTTCACGGAAGAATGAAAAATTTTACTGTCAAAATATACGTCTTATCATTTATTTTAATTTTTTAATTCAATTTTAAAATTTCTTTGCAAAATAATTTCGTTAAAATTAAAATGTAAGTAAAAAATTTCGTAATGCTGCCTTTTATTCTATATTGTGTAAATTTTAATTACAAAAAGGTAGAATTGTGTTTATCTGATAGCCGTAACTCGGCGAATGAAGCATAGGACATTATTTTTCACAACATTTTTAAAACATTGCTGTAGATTGCTAAATACTGTAAAAAATTGTTTTATTGTCTCTGCAACGTATTGCACTGCAATATATAATGTTGTAGCGTTGCAGCAATGTTGTTGCAAGCTTCTACATGCTATTTTACTAACGCTAAAAATGTTATAACAACTATAATATCTTTATTTCTAATACAATTTACTTAATAAGAGAACATTTCCTTACTGATACTACTGAAGCAGCTATTAAAATAAATAGATTAGATAACACGTGTAATTTGAATTCAAGGTGTTACTCTTACATTTCAAACATTTTCAGAATGTTAAAACAACACTTTAAATCAAAATTATTCATGTTTTATCTAATCTACTTATTTTACTTTCAGCCATTACTTCAGTAGTATCAGTTAGAAAATATTCTCTTATTAAGTAAGATACATTAAAAATAGCGCTTGTTAGATATCACGTATAGCTAATCTAAAACCTTTAACAAAATAAAAGGCGTACCATCTTTGCTTGTGTCACATCAGATTCATGCAATTTTTAGAGCAGGCTCGTAAACTTTAAATTGTTCTCATTTAAAAAAAGTATTATTCAGATGCAATTTTGCCGAAAGAAAAAGCTGTTTTCCCGGCACAAATAATCGCTATGCATTTTCCGCAATGTATATAAATAATATACAAAAGATATATTTAAAAGTGAATAACATATCTCTTCCTTTCCCTGCAAAAAATACACAAAAAAAATTAAACATAAAATTAAACATTAAATGGTGAATTTTTATGCGAAATATTCTAGCAAGTAAAAATGTTGCTTCCTCTGTACCGCTCTCAGCCGCTACCTGACTATAAACTTTTGTTTATATACGATATACATGCTCGATAGTACTTGGAATTGATAACGTTTGCTGTAAAGAGCTGCACGGGCTTGACTGTCCCGGCGCACACTCCGCTCACGTCACTCTCTCTTTCTCTCTCTCTCTCTCTCCCCTCCCCCCCCCCCGTCTGATTCATCCGCGATGCCGGGGTCGAGCTCTCATAAACGCGTTCGATCCCGTGGAGCTCACGTGCCGTAAATTATTCGGTGAGAATAGGAGAGGAGCTGTGTCGTGACGCATGCGCCGGCACGCTCGGTGCAGAAATTAAACCTGCGACGGAGGATCGTCCGCGATCCAAATAACTTGTCACGAAGAAACAGGTTTCTACGGGGGTCGCACACGTGCGCTCGCGCGCTCGCGCGCACGCGGGATAGACGGTAATGCATATTGTATAGATGTACTCGCAAATAGACATCGACGGCTATATTTTTCGCCGCTGTCATACTACGAATTTTCTTGATAATCAATCTCTCTCAAATTCCTCTAATTCAATAAACCTCTATTATAGTGAAACGTTAAAATACGATTACGTTAATGTTATAATTTTATTATATATAATTCTGCATCAAAAATAGGACGTATCAAGTATTAAAGTGAACGTGTCGGGAATTTTTCGGGGGAGGAAGAGGGGGGGATCGATCGCGTCTTAATCTATGCGCAATTACGGATTCCGGAATTAAATTGTTCGGCATTAAAACGTAAGTCATTTGCGGGGGAAACAAGTCGAATAATAAATAAAAATAAATTATTCAAATCGGAGGTTGCAGTTGCGCGGTTATAGACCGCAGTCTGGAAGTTCTCTCGCGCTTCTGACCCAGAAGCGAAAGTAATCTCAAAGTAATCTAATCCACGCGCGTTTACGCGTAATTAGCGGGCGACGTGAAGTTTGGCAGGGCGATACGGAGGGCGAAACCGCAAAAGACGCGGAGACGGATAACGATCCGGGAGTATTTACGTCGCCGGTTGATTAAAACGATTCCGACGGTCGTCTACCTCCCGCCCTCCACCCCTCCGGCGATGTCTATTTCCAAGTAGATTCCGTATAATTCCTGCGTCGACGCATTTACATTTCGCGCACGCACGCACGCACGCACGCACGCACGCCACGTCACATCGCGGCACGTCACGCGTGCGGTTTTTCGCGTCAGCCGCGCGTAACGCGGAACCTAATTGCATTTTCACCTGCGCCTTCAACCGGCGAACGATCGTCCGTTCGTTTCTAACGCTTTTCCCTTTTTCCTTTTCCCCATTTAGCCCCCCGTCCCCCTCTCACTCTTCGCTGTGATATGACGCAATCGAGTGGTCAATGCGCTTCGAGAGGATCGAGGAGGAAAGGAAATTATTCGTGAGCCTGCATTGAATCTGTCCCGATAACACTTCTTTCGTTGTACTAAGCGCCATTACATTTTAAATTGGATAATTTATTTATAAGATATGAATGAAGGATGATGAAAGTATTCGGCGCGGATTGCAAGACGTGAGTTAAATAAACTTTTGTAAAATAAACTTTTATTATAATAAATAGTAGACGATCATTTCGACTCATTTAGAGTCATCAGCGGGATTGTAAATTTTTTTATGGAAAAGAGAACAATAGATGTTATATTCCATAAGAACCTAATGAGGGCAAAAAATTTTTGGATAAACAAATTCGTAGTAATTAATGCCGATATGCTGATCCGTAAATTGTGTTATAAATATTAACTGCTCGTACCGGATCGAGAACTTAAATGTCTTATTTGTTTATTTATAATAAAATGGAAAGGGAATTTTCCTGAAACGTTCCGCTTCAAATGTGCAAATAAGATGCGCTTTTGTATCGTCTGATTAAATTATTTATTTGTAATTTTTGTTTATAATTTTCTAAATTCTCTATAATTTTTTAATAAGTTTTAATAAAGCGAACAATTTTTCACGGTTCAAAAATATTAAGTAAATTACGCGTGCGTGTGTGTGTGTGTGTGTAAATATTGCTTTAAGTTTCATCCACAGTTGCGCGGTATTATTATTTTTTTACCGCACATGTAATCGTTAAGAAATTACATAATACTTAATACGTAACGATTACCTGAAATAATAACTCATTTGTTAAAATCTGTTTGTGATATATCTCTCGTTTCATCTATCCCGAGCCCATTAACAATTAAAACATTCGTTTTCCGATGCAAATAGTAGGGCAATACAGTAAATGACAATAATGTGTTGTGTCACCGCATATATCGATCAGAGCGCGGCTCGTTTCCCGAGGAGCAAGGATAATTAAGTATAAATGTCAACCTTGCGCGCGACGTAATAAGATTCGCGTGGTACATGTGTTGTAACACATCGTGTTTTTTGTAACCGCAATACGTTTTTTCTTTCCTTTTCTTTTTTATTCAAGAACGCGCCGGAGTTGCGTGCCGCGTTATCAGCGGCGGCGACGGCGCAACGAGACGCGATCCGCAAGAGCGAACTTTTCCTATTGTGTTACGCGAAAGTGACTCTCGCACGCAACTCTTCGTACGAAGGAGGGAATCGGCCGAGGAGGCTCACACACCAGCTTACGCGTTGCAACGCGATCGTAACACGCGCTTCTCCCCCCTCCCCCTCTCTTTCTCTCTCTTTCTCTGTCTGTCTCTCTCTCTTCCCCGACCTTATCCACGATTCGACGACGAGCGGAACACATGTTCGCCGTCTCTCACGGATCAACGGACGGACGAATGGACGGCCCAATCGATCGATCGATCGATTGATCGGTCGGTCGATCGTCCAACGAGTGAACGATAAGACGGATTTCAACGGCGATCAGCGCAATCCGATTCACCCGATTGTCATAATCCGGCCGTGAGGATCATCGCCTCCTGGTGTCTCCTAAACAAAGAACTGTAGATGACAACACGCGAGGCGACCCTGACTCCGTTCCTTATTACCAACTACGGTGGTGCGAATGTAGGCAGGCGAACGTATCATACTTGAATACGTGTATTTATTTCTGGACGTTAGCTCATGAATGCAAAAATCAATATTAAACTGTTATTATTTCAGAAACTTTTTCGCATTTAACGACGAGCATTTGAAAATTCCCCCCTCCCCTCCATCTTTTTCCGAAAGTTTTCTATAAAAAAAAAATACAACAAAATACTCGACGTTAAAAAAAGAGATGCAGCATCTTTTTCTTCTCTCTTCGCTCCCCCCTCCTCCCGTTGCTGCATAAGGACGTTTCACCCCGGAGCGCGATGTGGGGGGATGCCACGCCGGGTCGCGGAATATCGCGGCACACGAGACGACTACTACGAGCGGCAGGAGCCGCGGCGCGCGTATTCGCGCGATAATAACGCCTCCGCGGGGACCTCTTATCGATGCACCACGTTAAAGAGCCGGCGAGCCGGAGTGCAACTGCGACCGAAGTGTGGCGTATCGATTCGCGGACGCGTCGCCATGCGAGCGCGCGCGAGCGATTCCCGCGGGGACGAATTCGCGCGCGCGAAACGCGAGAGAGCCGGCGAGAGGGAAATCTAACTCCTCGCTTTCGGTTTCCCCAAGTCGACCGCCAAGTCGTAACGCCTGAGAATTTATTTAAATTGAATATGTAAGCGCGAAGCGCACTCTGAAAATACGAGACGGATAGAAATTTCAAACGTAAGAGGGAAGAAGAGGCATCGTTCGCCTGGCAGGTTTTCCGGTTCGGTGTATCTCTCCTGACGTTCGACCACCGATGGAGCAATCTTCCCCCGTCGCTTTGCAAGAGTTTTTTTTTTTTTTTAATTTGCCTCGATCTTCCAGCGAGTCCTGCGACTTCAGGGTAACGTGATGTATTTTTGTTCGCCGTTATTAATCTCGCGAATATATGTTACTATGTATCGTTAGGTGCCATAGTGACCTATTTTTGAAAACGCGCCAGTCAAACAAGCTCTCTCTCTCTCTCTCTCTCTCTCTCTCTCTCTCTCTCTCTCTGTTTCTCATTTTCTCCTTTTGTATTTAAAAACAAGTGAGTCTCGTGTTGTATTTAATTAAGCACAAAACGAATCGGTCGCACAGGGTCGTTCCCGCGAACGTTAACCCCGGCTTTCCGTGCAGATATAAACAGACGAGTTTCCTCCGGAGGAGGATTAGCGAGGAAAGGACAAAGAGAATCGCTCCCGAACGTCCATTCTTCGACATTCATGAAGAGCACGGTTGATGAAACGTTAAAGACGCCTCTTTCTCTCGCGCGCGCAATGGGGCAAGGAGAATAACGAGAGAGTTCGATTCTCTATCTCTCTCTTTTTCATCGTGAGCACATAAACATTTCCATCCACCACTCTCCGATCTGGAATGGTCGAGTCCTGTAACGAGGCGGCGGGACGGGACGAAGGGAGGCAGAAGCGGTGGAGGAGACGGAGGAGAGAGAGACAGAGAGAGAGAGAAAGAGGAGGAGGAGGAAGTAAGATACGAGCATTCCGTGTCCGTAGAAGAGGAAGGAGGAGAAGATTCGTAAAATTTCGAGTATGTTCTTTACCTGTAGGATCCACGGCGACGTGATCGCCGGTCCGAACAAAGGCGAGGAAACCGGCGGCGGCGCTTTGACTCGTTGTTGCTGTTACTGTCGCCTCCACTACTGCCGTCGTCGTTGTCGTCGTCGTAGTCGTCGTCGTCGTCGTCGTTGTAGTCACCAAGGAAGGAGGAAGAAGAGACGCGAGGAGGAAGGAGACGCGAGAGGTGGCCGAAGGAGGTGACGGAGGAGAGAAGGAGGAGAAAGAGGAGAAGAAAGAAGAGGAGGAGGAGGAGGAGGAAAAGGAGGAAGCGGAGGAGACGACGGGCAAGGAAGCGGAGTAGCAGCGGTAGCAGACGATAGGAGTTGATACACACGTCGTTCCAGGCACCGCGACGGCGCTGCGGTCGTCGTCGTCGTCGTCGTCGCGTAGCACTCTCCGCGCTTGGAAACCACTATCGTAGCACCACCGCACCTTCCTCCATGTTGCCTGCACGCGAATTCGACGAAGGGCGCCACTGAGCATTGACGCGCACACACCAGAGAGAGAGATCCACGATTACTCCGAATCGCGGAGGAAACACACGAAGCGAACACGGCGCACGGGACACGTCTCGTTGGCGGCGAGTAAAAGAGAGAGAAAGAAAGGAAGGGAGAGGGGAAGAGGAGGCAGGTAGCGGGCCGGAAGATGCGAAGAGGAGACGGAGGAGTAGGAAGAAGAAGAGAGAGGAAGGAGGGGGGAGAGAGAGAGAGAGAGAGAGAAAGAGAGAGAGAGAGAGAGAGAGAGAGAGAGAGATCGTAGACGATGCACGCACTCGCGATCACTTGCGATCGCACCTCGCACGACACCACGGGTTCCGGATGGTATTTCGTATTCTCGGAAAAAGAGGCGTTCACCGCGGACTTACGCGCGCGGCAGGCCCGCTTCTCGCACCAGGGACTACTACCGTCGAAAACGAACGACGGGGCGAAAGGAAGAGAAAGAAAGAGAGAGAGAAAGACAAGTCCGTGACGTGCCGACGCTCGCGGCTAGGCGCCATTTACAGATACCCGTGCCCACTGGCCGTAGCACCGGCGCGCGGGCTCTCCCCTCCCCACCCGTCTGGCCGCTTCCCCCACCACTCGCGAGTGCCTCCCCCCCCCCCTCCTCCTCTTGCTCCTTCTCCTCCTCCGCCGCCGCGGTTCATTCGAGTCTTGCCTCTCGTTCTCGCTTGCCTTTCTCTCTGCCCCCTCCCTTCTCTCTCTCTTTCCTCCTCGTTCCTTGTCTCTCTCCTATTGCTGCTTCATTCTCCACCTTTATCGTTCTTCACGCTCTTCAGTCCTCGCTCGTTATCCGCGTGTCATCGCGTCTCCTTTCCTCGCACTTGCGTTTCTTCTCCGTGTCGAAACGAAATTTAACCCTCTCTCTCTCTCTCTCTCTTTTTCTTTTCGCGCGTGCGCTCGTTCCTTGTCTCCGCTCTCCGTATCCCATACTCGCGGCGCGGCGACGCGATGCCGCCCCCTCTTTCTCCTTTCCACGCGCTCCTCCAACGATATGCGTTTCTACTGTACCTTGAAGTGCACAACCGTCTCACTCTCCCGCTTGCTCCTCGCGCCGCGCGTAGCGTTCTCTCCTCGTTGCGCCGATGGTTCCGTCCGACCTATCCCAATTACAACGAACGTCCTTGAGGTGACTAACACCTCGTCGCTCGCTGCTCGTGAGAACAGTGACGTATGCAGACCACGACGCTCCGCGGAAACGCATGCACTTTTACGTTGTGGACGCGCGGCTTCGTTACCAACCGTTATTATGTAAAAATTTACGCGGCGAGAGAGAGAGAGAGAACAGATAAACACGCGACAGTTTTCACACAACTCTCATTTTATACGTTATGTATCCGTACTTTTACCTTTCGTATCATTAGGACCGTGGTTTTCGGCTTCTGTCGTACCGGGTAATCTTTCTCCCTCTTGTCACTCTCTCGTATGTAAATATCTTCGTATGTTAATATATTCTGTCCACAAATTTTAATGACTTTTCAATCAAATGAAACCAATACGCGAATAATGTCGACGTTCGGAGGTGCGGAGTAAGGGAGAGTCGTGTCTCTTTGTCTACATTTTCTGTGACAGATACCGCCAGCGTTGTTCTTCCTTTTCCACTTTTTTTTGAAACCGAAGCGAAAAAAAAGAAGCGCGTGATGTAAACCGACTCTCGATTAATTCCTTCTCCCAATCGGCCCCCGCCGAGCGCTTCGCAGTTCACGTTCCTGTACATGCGAATGCCGCCGTGGGGGCGACAAAGGGAGAGCGAACGGGAGAGGCGATAGTCGCGGCGTCGTCATCGCGAGGAAGGGGAAACACGCGGGCTCGTTGCCGAGGCGAAGAACCACGCGACGCGACACGGCGGTTGACGGCGGTGGAGTCGGATGGACTCGCGGAGTCAGAGTCAAGAGAAGCCGGAGGAGGGACAACGACGATGACGACGACGACGACGACGACGGGAGAGGAGGGGAGGGACAGCCGAAGGCAGAAAAGAGCTCTGTATAGCTTTCTTGAAATCCGCCGGAGAAAACGCGCAGCGCGGCGCGACGGCGGGGGAGGACGAGGTGGTGAAACGAACAGCGCGGTCGGGAGGGCGGTTTGATTCTCCCCGAGCGTTCTTTATACACGTATACGTAGGCACCCGCGCGCGCGCGCGTGATGTGAGAACGAACTGCGGGTTATTCACTGTTCCGCGGAAACAAATGCATGCGCGCGCGATAGTTGCGCTTTCAAGCCGCGATGATCCGCCTGCGTGCAAAGAGAACAATCGTGACGTAAGAACGGACGATCGCATGGCAGAGGCAGAGGCGACGCGCGCGTTTCTTGGCGCACTGGTCGTCGTGTAATTTGGACGGTTCCGGTTGTTGCTTGCCAGAAAAGAGAGAGAGAAAGAGAGAGTGTGGGTGTGTGTGTGTGATCGAGGAATGCGGCGGGATACACGCGTAGCAAAAATCCGTAAATTTATGAATCTACTGATTTGTAGACTGGACTAGGTTGCACGTGGATTTAATTTAGGAAAGAGATATTAATGGAAAAATTTGTAACGGGAATACGTATACGATTCCGAAAGTATGATTAAGTGAGCGAATAATAGCTACCCCATGTTCAAGGATATACATTTGTACAGATTCTTACCCTCTTCTTATTCATCAATATGCTTCCGGGCATAAATTCGGAATCCACGCTAGAAAGGAAAAATGTCAATATTGATTTACTTAGGCTTTAATCTCGTAATAAAGATTAAAGAAAAATTAAAGGTATTAATTTCTCTTTTCATTGTAATGCCCAATGTCTTCTGACATGACCCGATGTTTATTAATATGTATTTCGGTTCTAAAACGCGCGCTGCAGCGCCGTGGGTTACGACGAGCATCTCAAACATTTTCTTTAACGTATATTATATATACGACACTACATACGTTGTTTGTTCATGATAGATGTGATTAATATTATCTTGTTGACATAAATCTATTAGAGATTTGTATTTCTAACGGTACAATAAAATAGCATTTTCCATTATTTTGTAATATTATAGTAAATAGATGATATATTTCCATTGATCTTGAGACATAAATTTCATTCGGACAGTATGTATATAAATATATATTGTTCATTCCGTCATTATTAAGTTTCTTAACTTATCTAACGTTGATTCTTCACTGTCCAGTTCTTTTTTTTAACTTGCCGTACATATGTATCGTGTAGATTAAAGTTATGCTAAATTTTAAAAAAGTGTGAATGGGAGAATGCATATTCACAATATAATCCATTCAAGTTAAACTCGTAAATATTAGACCAACTGCTCAATAACTGAAAATGTTTTCTTTTTAAATCTGTATAGTATACATATTGATCGCATTTTTCTTTTTTTATTTCTAAGTTTTATATATTGAATTTCTCTGAAATACAATTTCATTCTTTTTGAATGTGTGTGTGTGTGTGCGCGCGTGCAAGGTGTTGACTCGGTTATTTCTGTTCTGCTTCGCGCTGGGATGCGTAAAACGCGTACGGTCTTTAGGGGTAAATCAGGCCTGAATACGGAACAGAATGCAGAACGCGTTCGCCGGCCGAACGCCGATGCATCGTGCAACTGCATTTGTTTTAACGAGCGTTCCAATCGTTGCGTGAGTTATGTCGACCGCGCGGTGGTTAAGCAAAGCAAGTAATTTGCGTGTAAACACAATGCGTTTCGCCGTATATACACCGCCACTCGCCCAAATGCTGTGGCGGTCACGCGCCACATTGTCAGACGATCGAAACGATGACTCCGTAACTGCATTATCTCGCGCGCGTTGTCCGACAACGCGTAAGAGAAAAAGCGAATTAATGGTCGAAATTGCGATCGAGTAATTTAAGCAAATTATAACATTTTGATTTACAGACAAATACATTTTTTTCTAATTTTTGGTACAACGCATTCGTAGATTTATGAAAACTCGTAACTAAATTTTAACGACACAATATTGTAGAAATGTATAGAAAATAGCTGTCTAATCGATCATCTAATTTTTCTGCAAAAACCATCATTTAATATGTTATATATTTCTTGCTATGTAAAAATGCGTAATTCGTTTGAAGAACATATCTAAAATCCCGCACGCATTTCTTTTCTCCGTTTTCGTCAATCGAAAATTAAATTAACACCCTTCGTTCGACTATGTCGCTGTAGCTGCTCTGCCTGGTGGAAATTAAATCGTAACGAAAGTGCGAATCACCGCTTTCGACAGAGCGTCCCGGATATGCTCTCGGTTTTACACGACGCACCGTATCGGATTCGACGCAACGCGCATGCGATGGAATGTCCCACGTTTCGTGCGCGTTTATTTTGCTCGCACGTTGAATAGGCTCGCAACTCGTTTACGCGCGGATGCGACGATTGCCTCGGAGAGGCGCAGCCTCGGTTGCCGCTGCGCCGTGTCGTCCAGCGTGACGCATCGCCGTGGCCGTTCGCGCGTGACTCGATCGTACGCACGCACGTGTGTACGTAATTGCACCTACGTATAGGACGTGCAGGCGGAAAAACATCTCGCTCGCGCACGTGAAAAGCGCGGGACTCGTATAACGGAACGACGCGACGACGCCCATCGCCTTTCGTTTCTCATGAGAACGAGACAAAGCGAGATAAGATTGGTCGCTTTGTGCACCTCGCGATTAATTGCACGCTATTTGAGAATAACGAGATACACACGGGAACCGACGGCTTCGAGTTTCTCGCCTCCTCGATTGCATACGTGCGATTTGGATGAGGCCGCGCTATATCGCCCGAGGATGATCGGGAGGACGCGTGCGTCCCATAAAAAAATATTAATCCCGAAGGGTCTTGTAAATAAACGTCGGCAAAGGATTGTCCTTTTTTGTTACACAAATTTTCCGGATCACTGACCTCTATCGTTACAATTATTCGATCCAAATTCTCTAGTATAATACTTCTACAATTTTATCAATTTCAAGAACTTCAATTTCAGTAAAATAAACTTGTAAGAAATAATGAAAAAAAATGTACACACATACACACATTAAAAAAAAAAAATGAAAATTTGCTTCAACATGATAAATCAAGAAGGGGCTCTAACGATCATGTATTTTTCTTCAAATTGCGTTGAATTCTGAGAATTAAAACTCACGTTAAAATAAAATCGACATTTTGCATGCTAATATGATTTTAATTTATGCGAATCTAGTATTTGAGGAAGATATCAAAGACATCAGTCTGTAACCGCGATGCCGTTCGCCATGACATTGAAACACATAAATTACTCTTACACAAAAGAGAGGAAATACATCGCGTATGACAAAATGTACACGCACATGTTTCTCTCATATTTCCACTTGTGTTTTTATTTTGTTAATCTTCTGGTATAATATATACTAACAAAACATTTAATTACAAAACATGGGCATATCTGTTTTGTGTGTGTATGTATGTATATGTATGTGTATATGTATTTTGTAATGAAAGCGGCTATGTGTTCTTTTTCTATGCGGTACGCGTACCTTTTTCTGGTTAATGTAGATATTACGATTAAACTTCATAAGTTCTCTACGATAAGTAGATGGATTGATAACGACAATTTACACGCAAAAAACGTGTGGCAAATGCCCCCTGTTCCTCCCATCGTTGTCCCCTTTCCCCCTTTCCGCCCATTGGTTTTCTCAATTTTGTTCGTTTAATTAATCGCATTCATTTAATCACCAGTTTTGCTCGGTCGGGCTTCATTTACCGAAATTCTCTTTCTTTCTACAACCTATGTCTGTCATAAATATGTAAACGCAAGAAGGGATAAAAACGCTACTGTAATATGCGATATAATAATATTACCGTACGTTCGATATTAGTTATAAATAGTTTTTTTTTAATAATTATTTGTCCAAACACTGAATATTTTACAACAGCCATCGAATCTCAACTATTTGTAACTCTATTTAAACAGTTTGCAACTTTTACAGTTCATCATTCTTTCTTTTTTTTCACTCAATTTCACTTTTAATATTATTATGCGTATAGCGCGTGTCTGATCCAATATCATATCAATAATAGGGATATATCATAAATTTTGTAATTTCCTAAAAAATATTCTCTAAAAAATATGTCGACCTAAAGATTATTATGACTGATAATCACAGACAATTTTTTCAATTTTTCTTTTTCCCTTTCATACCGTCGAAGTTTATCAGTAATTGTTATTTATCTTCCTTCTCACTTTTCTTTTAAACAAGTATAATATTTCAAAATTCTACACTCTGTTTAAACATTAGAATAGTAGTTTTATACACGTCTTAAGAAGCGTTTTATATTTCAATTTTTCTCCCCTTTCTCTTCTAATTTCTTAAATCGTAAGAATATTTTAATTTTCTCAGCTTATCCTTTATCCTTTTATCTCGAAAAAAGATATCTAAATAGCGCGATGAAAAAGACGAAATTTCCGGTTGAGATCGCACGTAGCGTGACGATGTACCGAAACCGTGTCGTGTCGCGATAGTACGATAATATGTATCGCATGCTCATCGTTTCCGCGAAATAATTTAATCACTCGCAATTTTAAACGCTACGTCCGCTTGAATCGTCGTTCAGAGCGAGTCCGCTTGTCGAGAGATAAAACACGCGTAAAAGTCGGAGAGAAACAATCTACTTATTACATCTATACATTAGTATCATTTTTCCTTTAATTGTTAGACTACACGTTTATTCATCGTACCGTACTTTGGATGTTCGTCGTTCTTTTTACACGCAGCGTTATTTTTGAAAGGTGCTGATGGGTATAGTAAACAAACGGTGCTTAATGTGCCCAAATATACGAGTGACTTGAGTAGTGATGTATTATGTTTTCTCTTTCTCCTTTTTTATGTGTGTATAGATTATAATTAATAGCGATAATAATAATAATAATAATAATAATGAAAGCTATATGCGTAATACTAAGGAGGGTCATACGCCCTTTTCACGCAGTTTAAAGAGTCGAAAAAGACACAGAGTATGTTCCAGAAAGCACCCGATAGATATTTGTCTATATTCATCAGGCAAAGATTATCAGGAGACAAGTAAAAATCTCTCTCTCTCTCTTCTCACACTTTTCATGTCCCGCTACAAATACACGCTCAAACAGTTCCATACTTTTTTGCCGAAGTACTCGTATGGGTACTTTACAGAAGTCGTCAATGATACAAATAATGCGAAAAAAAAAAAAGAAAACAATGTATTGAGAATTTAAAATCTATTCGTGAGTGTAGAAATGAAATCAAATGATGGTAAATAGCCTATAGCTTATAATCATAATATATAGCAATGTAAAAATCGGATTACATGGTATGCATGCCTATAGAGTATACATTTTGTAAAATTTAAATTATATAATTCTGACATCCGTAGCGTAATGATCAGGAGGCTGTAATTGAATTAAAGATACATGCTTGCCTACTTGTTTGCTAGAAAAAAAGAAAGGATCTGATCCTTGTATCCGCGTCAATCAATGCGACTACCATATATGTGCACCGGTCCTAAATCGTTCACTTTACGTTAATATTTTTTCGTCAACCCTAATACCATCTCATTCATAATCAATAAATATCAATAAAATATCTAACATTGTTATATTTTCAAGTAAGTTACCATCCTTACTAGTCGTATTATTTTCCATGTACAGATTAAAATTAATTATCATTATATTAACAATATTCATCCTCGAATATAATAATTATTAATTATCCATAATTATAATATTTAAAAAAAAAAAAGATTCACAAAATATCTAAAAAATGGCAATTTCACGTGACCAGAACAAGTTTCCCTCGTTTTTATAACTTTTTACAACTCAGCGTACGCGCTTTGTACCAAACCAGGCCGATTAAAATCGCAGCACGTCTTGACATTATTCGCGTGCTCAAATAATGCGCTCCTGCCACCATTTCACCTCTTTATATTACCTCTTTAAATAATTCACGATCAATATTCTTCGTATAACGCATTTCTTATTATTATCAAACACTTCCGCACTGCAACTTTACTATCTCTTACTCTAGGCCATTTTTTCATGAAAAGTGCACTTAACGGTGTCCATGGAGCACCAAAATTTAAGGGACTACCACCTCGGCAGAAATTGATTAATCGCGCTAAAATACGTTGTCGTAGTTGTATGGGCGGGCGTTGTGCCGCGCCGTTGCGGTTGTGTTAGTTCCAAATATAAAATATCATTTGCGTAAATATATATCTAAATCTATCACCGGGTGAAAGCGTAGGTACATGTAAAAGTAAGGCAAAACTGGACTTCACAGAAGGGTATTGGTACGGAATACATGATATATATGTATATATGTATATATATCCGTTAAAATGTAAAATATATATTCCTATAAAAGCATCTCTAATATATCTTTCCCATTATGGGAAAATATCACAAACGTTTGCCGGGGACGTACCCGGAGACGTTTATCTCAAACAATGCATAAATCTTCACCGGGTTAAACGAACAAACTGATTTTTCGCGATAGAAATTTTTAAATAGATATTATTTTAAAAACTGTTAGTGTTTTTAAATAGTTGTCAAACAAAATGTTATATCTCATATGTCATTCAGATAATAAAATTCGGACAATAAACTCGATGTAAATATGATCTTGGCAAGATGGAAGCACAAATATAGATGCGACATCTAAAAAAAATGTACAAAAAGGGGAAAAAGGCAAATTATATCAAATTCGTATTATTCATTTTCACAAATATAAATAAATAGCTTGATTTTGAAAATCAATTATCTCGTCAATGATGCCGTAATAATACGTAATAATACGTAAAATTGTATCAATGTCTGCCAAAGTAGGTATACCTTCGAACAATATCCTGCTACAGGAGACTGTTCTCGCTTGCCATTCTCTATCTCTCTCTCCTTAATGCCTACATTCCTAACTTAAGTTAAAACTGGTTTGCTGTACTTACATCAAAGACGATATATCTAGTCTAACAATTACATATTTTACAAAAACATTTGAAATCTGGCCCTACAGCAGACATGAAATGTCACAAAGTTAGTCGTACACTGTACACTAAATTTAAAATTTACATAAATCGTTTAAATATACAGTTATCGCGCATTTTATGTTCACGCACTTGATAAGATTATTTGTACACCATGCTTATGTTACTTTTATCTTGTGACATTCAAAAGAAACATAAGTGGTTTTCTAAAAACTGCGATTATCGTCAAAACTCGCGGTTTTCTCATAGTATTCTCAATGTACTCGGTATCATTTTTTATTTTTGTCATTACAATACGCTCGTCTAAGGGGAAGAGTGTTTTCAAATCCGATCAAAGCATTAAGAGATCTGTATTTATAATGAAATTATGCGAACTAAAGAGCACTCGCATTTAGTGTAAAGTGTAAGATAACTTGTACACTTAAGCCTCAATAGTAGATAATAGATAGAGTCTAAAAGTCGTGCGAGAAAGCACAGGCGTGAATAAAGTAACACTTTCAAAAGTCTGAAGCGCGTTAGTAAAACGCACGACTTTGTCGGATACGAAAGCAGGACATACTCGAATGGTTTATTGCTATAGGTATACGTGTACATATACCCACTCCCCCCGCCCCCCTCCCCGTTAAATCAACTACAGGAACGTAGCTGTCTAAAGTAACTGTCGTCGTAATCGCCGTGTTTCGCGTATTACGTCTGGCCTTCTAATATTTAAAATGTATAATCTATGTTGTTTTATAGTAATAAAAAGCTGCAATCTCTGAAAATAGTTTGATGAGTAAAATGAATAACATTCAATAAAACGAATTCTATTCGAAAGCGCGCGCAATTATAGCACATAATTTACTTCTTTGTCATCGGTCGGTTGCTTAGGATAAGCTGTATATACGCAGTCTCAGTTGAGGTATTTGCGACATTTGCGAGAACCGCAAGTACATGGGATCTTGATATCTTCGAATGGGAATTTGTAGTCATACGTTAACTCCTCCCCTTGAATGATGCGACGAAGAGCAAAAATCAGTATGTGTTTCTTACCTAAAATGTCCACCACTCGCGAGTAGCAGTTTGGCTGTAAAATATTTTCAATTACACATTTATAACAGAAATTCAAATGTACGTTGGATTATGTGTTACGTAATCGAATTGTACATAATGCAAATACAAAAACGTTAATACAAATAATAATATTATTAAATAATAAGAGTTTTTGTCAATTTGTATCTGTACATAAATTCTTAATAAAAATGATCAAGGGAAAAAATCTGTCATACCTCGCACGAATGATTGATAAATCTAGCTGCATTCCCTTTCATAGTAGCATCAACAACCAGATGATCGTCAATTTTAAACATATAACAGCCTATGTTCTTGCTGTCATAGTATTTTTCTCTTTTGTCAGTCAAGGAAGATCGAATGACCTAATGATAATTAATAATTTCAAGTAATAATAATACCGATTACAGTCTTTCTCATACATTTTTCAACATGTATAAATAGTTGATTGCCACTTACTTCACCAGCGTATTCAATGACCATCTCACCAGGCTCAATATCTCTCAAACAAAACAGTCCTCTACCATGAATATGGGAATAATATACACCAACAGATGCTTTTGATGTTTCCTTAAGTATTCTAAAGCGCATTGCCATAGGCAAATTGGTACTCGCGGCTCGCCTGAAACACAGTATTCGTCATAATTCTCCGTTGAAAACATTAAAACTCTTATTAATAATCAAATATCAGAAGTTAATTTAAAAAATTAATGAATTAATTTATGAGAAACAATTGTAAAATAGCGCGCGTCTTTGTCTTTACACATGTAATGAGTCCTACCTAGATTCCGTTTCCGACATTGCAATTATGTTGGGATGTGGCCTGTGCTGCGACGCCAACCAGCTAAACATATCGTGCACTTTCCTGCCCTTGAAGGGCATTGCTCGTGCTGCTCCATTGATGCACGCCGCCGGCAACTCGTTCTCTATTTCATCAGGTTTCGGCGGCGTCAGAGTATGGAATTTGGGCTTATACGTGCTGCATCTATTGACGCCTGGCAATTGCTCGATCAGGTAAATGGCCGCATTATTTTCCAAGCCAAGACCTTCGGACAAGGGGTTATGAGGCAGAGGAGGCAGATTGTGGGCCTTGCGTGCTTTCTGCACCGCCTCGTACACAGTCTCCCAGACCTCGGACATGGACGAGGCGGTGTGGGTGAAGCCATCCTGTGATTTTATTTCGTACATCAGGATCGGTCCCTTTGAGCAGCTCTTCTGCATTTGCGGCGGATTTTGCTGTGGACTGTTCCGCAACGGTTTGATCGATTTCGTTACTATTCTGGGTTTCTTGACAGCTACAGGTGGTGCCTTTGCTTTGAATACGTTCATCTTCGCATCCACGGGTTTCATTTTGTCCTCGAGCGTGTTTGCCTTAAGCGTGAACGTTTTGATCGGCAACAGTTGTAACGACGCGATCTGAGGCACTTGCTTCGATGGTAATATCTCTACGGATGTCACTTGCGGAGTCTTTTTGCTTTGGGTGACCGCCTTCATGTTGCGCGTGATCTTGTAGGAGCCATCTTGTAATTGCTTCTGCAGCACAATCTTCAACGACGTATTTTGTAACTTTTCCTTGTCGAGCTCCAGTTTGAGATTCTCCTTTACCTTTTCTATAGTCTCTGTATTCAGCTTGATGTTATCACTGATATTGTTGAGCGTGGTTTCAGGTTTTATCTGCTCAATTTGTTCGGTGATTTCCTTTTTCGATTCCACAATTTCCGGTTCAGCCGGCTTGATTATTGGTTTCATTGGCTCTTCAATCACCAAGTCATCTTTCTTTACCAGATCCTGCTTGAGCGTCACTGCCTGCATCGGCAATACCCTGTTCATCGGTCGGCTAGTCGGCATATTGTTCATTGTAGGCATGGTGATTTTGTTTTGCACGGAGTTGGAATTGGAGACGACAACCGGGTTGTTATTATTGACGCTCGTACTTACAATAGAGTTTGAATTCAATGGGGTACCGTTGTAGCTCTTTTGCATGCTATTTACATCATGACTTAACTTACAACTATTTACAACTAGATTCCTTTGCGCGACATAATGATTCGATAGAGGCGGTATTTTTGATGATGATATGCTGGATTTGATCATACTAGTGTTTTCCGATACGTGTTTCGAGTCAAAGTACGGCCGCACACTGTTACTTATGGGTTGTTCCGCACCGAATAATGGTTCGGTGATTTTCCAAGTGGCTCCGTGATTTGTCTGGACTGAATGCGCAACGGGACTGGGTCTCACTGCAACGCGAGGTATTGTCGACATCACATGAGAAGGTGGAGGTGGTGGTGGTAGCGGTAGCGGTGCTGGTGCCTGCAGTGCCGATATTGGTGCTGGTGCCAGTGCCGGCGGCGACGGAAATGGTATCGACGGTGATAGTTTCGTCGGCGTCATCACACTCGCCGACGGCGCGTTCGACGAACATATGTCTGCCACCTGAATCGACACCATTGGATGTTCCATAGCATTTTGACCACATGGTACTGGTGACACGGCGTTACACGCGACGCCACCGTAAACCTGTTGTTCCTGGGACATGGTAGAAATGTTGATCTGTGGCGATGTCGCGATTGGTTCCATTAGCGTTGGTGCTGATATTGATGCTGGTGCCGGTATTGATGCTGGTGCTGGTATCGATACGGGTGTCGGTATCGGTGCGGGTGTTGGTATCGATGCCGGTGCTGGCGGCGGTATCGACGCCGATGCCATTGTTGGTGCCGGTGGTGGCGGTGCTGGAGCAGTTGCTGGTACTGGTGGCAGCGGCGGTGCCGATTGATTCACCACCACATAAGGCACTCCAGGCACGTTGGGCATGCCACTCACGCCCTGCACACTCGCTAGATTAGGCACGCCTGCTATGTTAGGCACCCCAGACATGTTCGGTATACTCGATACATTTTGCATCGTTGTTACAGTAGGTACGCCTGGCACAGCTTGTACATCCACGATGGGCTCCATCAGCTTAGACGCTTGAAACACTTGTGTTGTCGTTTGGTAGCTACTGGCCAACACTTGAGGTACGGTGCCTGCCATGAACTGGCTAGATGACATCACGGTATTGCTGACAATCGTCTCCAGACCGTAGTACATCGGTTGATTTGACACGAACATACCACCGGTTGGATCGGTGAACATTTCTAGAGTGGGCGTGGAGCTCAACAGCAGTTGCTCTGACGATATGACGCCACATTGAATCGCACTAGGTTGTTGCTGTATGATAGTACCCAATACTGTAGGCTGTGTTTGCGCGATCTGCACGCTCGGCAATATCGATATACCACCGTTCTGCAGCGTCAGCAGATTGTCGGGTGACGGTGTCTGTATGTAAGTCCCCGGTACCAAAGGATTTGCGGTGATCAGCTGCGGTTTAAAGCCCGTTTCGTGCTGTCCACCTATCGTCGTGATGTATTGTAAATTTTGACCGGATTGCTGCTGTAGTGCTTCCACGTAAGCAGACATGATGCCTGGCGACGCCACTTGTTGAAGGATCACTGTAGGCGGTCTCTGGGTGGTCTGATGTAGTTGGATTACTGGTGGACCGGCATTCGTCATCGCCGTCGGTTGGAATCTGGCATTGTGCGTGGCATTGTGCGGCGTTTGCATCACATTTTTCAGAACCTGCTGCTGCGACTTGATGTTCTTAGTCTTAGGCTTGGTCACTCGTAAATTTTTCGTTGACTTGGAGGAAACTCGGGTGATCTGTGCATTCGTCTGCGCAGGCTCATGCGCGTTCTGTACGACCATGGTTGAGAAATTGGGCGACATCTCCGGGCTTGGGACGGTCTGCGAACTCGTGCTATCTGGCGAGTTCATTGGCGTGTTCACTACGCTGTGTCCGGTAACGTTAGAGTCATTGGAGACGGACGGCGAGTCTGTGATCTCCGTTATCTGCACCGTGCTTTCCTGAGGAGGTAATACTGTTGGATTCGGCAAGGTGGTAGTCCTGCGGGTGTACTGAGTCTGTACGATCACATCGTTGGACGTTAATACTGTCTGGTGTACGGTCTCAACAGTGGCATGTGTCGCATGGATCTGCGGCGTAATGATTGCCTGAGCAATTGGTTCGATTTGGATACTGGATGGGTGAGGCGATGCCACGGACGCCTCGATAGGTGAAGTCGCCTGGATATCCGTATAATCAGTCGTCAGTGTGTGACCCTCGGACGGCGAAAGTGTAATAAACTGCGGAGATCCTGAACGCATATTTGGCGAAAACCCTGATTCTGGCGATGTGAGCTTGTTGTCCATGGTTTCTGAATCGCTATCGCTAGTTATCATGGTATCGCAGTTAGCCAGATGACGATTGTAACTTTCCTCGGTGCGGTATGTGCTGCGACACCTCTTGCAGGTGACATCAATGTGTTCAAAAGACGACGATTCGTACGAGGTATGAATCAGTCTCTCATGCGTCATTAAGTGCTGTGACGAGACGCACTCGTCGTCGCTCGATACATCGCCTGCGCCATCCACCTGCGGGATCTGCAGATTCATCTTGAGATTCTTCTCTTTGAACAAAACTCCCGTCTTGTGCACAGAGCTGCATCTGGCGATTGGTGTGGCCATGGAATTACCACTGCCATTCTTCATCTTCTGCGACTTATCACAGTTACTTGATACATGCGACCTGATAAAATCAAAGATGCGTTTCGAATGTAAAAGATTCGAAGACCGCGCGTACGGGCAAAGTTCTTTCTCCGCGCTCGACTCACTTGTGTCAGACGAGTGCTCGTCATTAATACCGTCCAATTGCGGAATTGATAATGATTTGGATGTTTGAAGATTCGAGTTTTTCTCCTCGGTGTTGTATTCTGGTGAACTGCATTCGCTGGCGCTATTAGCGTCAGCCGATCCATCGACTTGCACTATTCGCGGTTGCTGCTGTCTCGGATGCCAAAGCAGTCTCTTGTGCTCTTTCGCGTCATCCCTGGCTGGTAACGCGCGGCGATTCAGTCCAGCAGAATCCTCAATGCAATACTTGAATTCACGCACAGAGTCGGATAGTATATTAGACGTGTTTCCTCTTCCTACAGTGACCATAATACTCTCCGGGAGCCTCAATTCATGAAACATCGACGTACGTTCGTTTTGCGCATCAAGAACAATCAGGCCGGCCTCGCTGGACTTGGTGCTAGATGGATTTCGAGGCAATTTTCGCCTCTTTAAGTTAGAACCATAGGTATTATCTAGTTTGCAGCTCCAGGTAAGGCTACAGGAGCGTTGATGATGCCTCTGACCACCGACGATCAGGGGATTATTTGACATCACTTCAGATTTGGACCTTTTCAGTTCCCTGCCGCCACGTTTCTGGCTCTTTGAGTTAAACAAGTCATCCATAAGATCCTGCACCGCGGTCTTTGTATCCAACCGTACCCAAAGGTCATTATGTGTTCCCAGTTCTAGCAAAGATGAATCCATTTTAGAGATTTTATTTTCCGTCGGCTTTATCGTCTCTTCGACTTCCGATGATAACATGTCATCTTTAAACAAATCCGTACTGAAAGAACTGTCGTTCTTTAAATCCATGGTTAAAAAATCCTCGTACGACATCTTTGGAAAAATGTCCTGCATGGAGATTCCATCTAACAGATCGTGTGGCAAATCCTCAAATATGGCTTCCTTTAGTTCCGGTGGTAAAAGATCAGTGTTGTTCTGCTCCACTAAATTCTCATCGACCTCTTTGTTGCACACGATATCGATGAGCGTATCTAGAGTCTGTTTTATGGCCAAATAGTCGACTCTCTGCGCATCTATCGACGCTTCTTCCTTTTCCTGCTCTTTGCTGTGATCAATAGTAATATTATTCTCCATGTCGGATGAGACATCCGGCATATATACCTGCACATAAGTCCTAATATAATATCTCACGATCTTGTAAGGATTCACTGTGGACCAATAAAGCCTGGAGCATTTGTAATCGCATGGTATTATCTTCTCAGCCGTATCAGAGAATTCCGGAATGATGGTACCCAGACAGTCGACCATCAAAGAGCCTATCATTAGCTTGACCTTGTTGGGTTCGGCAAACTTTTTCTTCTTACGATCCAACTCTACGTATACCGATCGCTTCAAACTAAATTCATTCTCGTTTTGTAGAGACTTACAAGTGTGGCTGTTGGAATGCGAGTCGCAAAATACCGTTTTGTCATCATTAAAAGCAAGCCTAACGTTCCTTGCACATGGAAAGTGAAAGGTACTGCTACAGTTTTTCGCGCAACATCCAACGCTTGCGCCCTTCTTACCGCATTCGGAGCAGCGGATCAAACGACCCCTCGAAATGGCACTGTGAACATTCTGCAATGAGCCGTCGATTTCCTCAAATACCTCATTTGACCATAGCGCGCAATTCGCGTGTACCCATTCGTTCTGTCCACAATAAAGCAGTCTGCCCTCTTTCGTCTCATGTCCGTCGCCCAAACCCTTGCACAAGCAACATGACCTGCTATCTTCGACGTGAATATTATACAGATTCGCTGTTTTCGCTGCAATTGCTTTCGGCGCTTTCATCACCTCCTCTTTCCAAGCTTCCAAAATAGAATCGTCAAACTTTATCGACAAAGCGGGGTCTTTGTCAACATCTTTAGTAGGCGATAACGTATCGTCGTTGTCGTCACTGCTCTTGAAATTTTTCGGAGTAAACCATGGAAAGACCTCTTGTAGAATATCGTGATACTTTTCTATAAGATCTTTCGAACCGACGCGATTGATTACGTGTTCCATGTCACAATGAAATTGCGACAGCGATTTGTACTCGTTACCGTTCACCCTACGTTTCACAGACATTAAAGTAGGCGAGGGCCTCGCGATGATTTGTTGTTCGGAACAGTGGCATTCCGTGATTTCGTTCGAAGAAATTAACGAGTCCTGGTTTGTCCAGTCTTTTCTCTCGTTGTCTTGAGAGTCCTTCGGAATACAGTTTTTCACCCTAACCGAACATTCTCTTAGATGAAATTTTTGTCGTAATCGTCGCAAACCTTTTTTACCAGGACCATCCACTGAATGTTCCTCTAAATCGGGCTTATTTATACCATCCTTGACATTGCTACCCGAACTCGAATCAGTATCCACGAATTTATCACCATTGCACTCTTCTAATTCCTCATTATCTTTTGTATTCGTTTCGCTCTTGTCTTCAGGAAACTCGAGTTTTCTTACGCTCGCAGGTGGCCTGCACAGGCATTCCTTCCTGGGGCTCCATTTCAGAGCGGTACAAACTTTGCGGTTTTTACTCAGAGCTTTTATTACGCTGATAAAACCCGCCTTCAGCTCTGCTTCTATGGCATTCCTCCAGATGGAGGATGTCGAATTGGAAGAGCACTGACTGCACGTGAATTCAATTGAATCGGGCAGGTAACTAAGTATCTGATAACGCTCATCAGAAAGGCCTTCACAACGGGCATGTACCCAGCAGGAACACTCGTTACATTCCATCATCTAAAACACATGCAAACATAATATGTAAGTTACAAAGCCAAAATAAATTTTGGAATTGTAAATTTTACTCTACGTGAAATCACGTGTATACTCACCTTCGTGTCAAAATCGTTTTCGTTGTAACATCTTTGACACAAAGGACAATAATTTCCTTGTTGCCTTAACTTAAAGCACATAGAGCAGAGAGGTAAATTACCAACGTGAACATTGACGCCCTCGCTACCACAGCTTTTACATTTAATACAACTCTGACAAACGTAAGGTCGATCGGGACTGTACAATCTGGAACTAATACCGGACTTTGACAAACACGAATGATGAAACGACTGACGACAACGAATGCAGGATAATTTCGGGCCGGATCTGAGATGGCAGGACTGACATATCGTACACCGAGGACAACACCAGTTTGGCTGTGCACAAGCATTCCATTCACTGGGTTCCAAACAGAAGGCATGGTATGGCTCGCAACAGCATTGACAGTGGATCAGCTGTAAAGAATGATCGTTATATTGATAACTTTCAAAGAGACATATATATATATATATATATATATATATATATATATATATATATATATATAACGTGTTACTATTACATGTACATTTATCATCCATTTATCATCGATATTTTACAATTACTTAATTTACAATTATTTCATCGTTACTTACCGGCTCTTTACCAGCGCTTCCGCAAAGATAGCAAATAGCAGGTATGTGAAATAGCTCAGAACCAATAAGAGCAAACCCCTTCGCTCCGACTTCAGAAGGATCGTATTGCTCCCAGAAATCTATGGAAACTGTATGTATGGGATCCATAGTTGCCTTAGATACCTGTAATAAGTAAATTATTATAAACATTATAACACAAATATAAATCCTTTCAGCCAAAATTTGAACCAAAATTTTCTCCTTTACAGGCAGACACTCTACTGAGCTATAACTTTTTTTTTATATTTATGTGTTTTACCTAAATATTTATTTACGTCATTTACATTATTTACATCATTTTAATATCACTGAGTTCAAGTTTGTAATATATTTAAGTTTTATATTATTAATAGAATAATAAATAAAACATCGACTCACCGGTATACAAAAAAGCAATTTATAAATGTTATCCAGCTAACAGAATAAATATTGATATAACGTATACTGAAATCACTTTCTTCGATTATGTCAGAAAGATAACTTACCACTGGAAAATGCGACGTTGACACATTCTGTTGCGGTTTTCCTCTTCTCGAATGAGATTGTTGTACCGTATTAACGTTAAGATTTAAATTATCTTCATTATGCTTCTGTATTTCCTTCTCTTTCGTAACATCGTCCCTCTTCTCCACTCTCTCGGTTTCTTTCACCGTCTTTGGAATGTTTTTGCTGGCTTCGTTGTCTTCTTTCGCATCTGCAGTGGGAAACGTTGCAATGGGTTGCCCAAGTGCGACACTGGCACTTCGACAAACGTGCTTAACCCTCGGGCCTTTCAACTCGAGTCTTTGTCGAAGAGGTTGCGAATGTTGGTTACTGGTCGGAGAGACTAACACTGGACTTTTAATTTTCTTTCTTACTTTAATTCTATTATTTTTCCTCCGTTTTTTGTTAGGTGATATACTCATCGAGGAATCGACTGCAACAAAACCAAATTGTCGTAAGTAAAAAATAAATAGCAATGCAATCTAAAATAAAAAAAAATATTTATAAAATAAGCTGTCTTACATTTGTCAATTTTTGTATAGAGAAAGCCTGCTGTACCCTGACAACTCGTCTTCTGACCCATTTCAAAATTTTTCCAACTCATGGCAGACTTGAACAAATTTCTTTCTGAGCTGTCTTCCGCAGGCCAGCTTAGTTTAGACGAACCCAACTTTTGCCCTTGGCCATCTTCGTCTTGACCGAGTGGCAAAGTAATGCTTAAGGGGTCTCTCATCAATGGTGGTAACAACGCGTTTAAACCTGTCCTCAAGGCGGGTGGAATGTTATAGCATTTCAAACACATTTTCAACCAACACGCCGGGCATCTGGCTTTATAAACGCATCTCATGAGATTCCATTGTTGACTCCTCACAACGGGCGGAACTAAACACAGGCCGTCGCCTTTATGACACTGAAGGATAGGAAGAACATTGTTTGACGATTTAGCGCAAGCTTGATGTTTGATCATTTTGCTTATAAATTTTCGGCAAGATTCGCAACTGTGAATGCCAAACTTGCGCGCCTGTTTCACGAATCGATAAAATCGCACTGCGCCGCAAACACCGCATTTTATAGTTCCTGTTAATCCTAAAACGACAAATAATCACAATTAAAGAATAAGATAATTTTATACATTAAAAGTATATAAGTGTAATAAACAATTACAAAATTGCTATAAAACGCAAAATATATACCTAAATTAGTGCTTCCTCCCATAGCGTTACTGGTGCTCGTCGTTGAAAATGGTCCTTCTGTTCCAGCTAAGCCCTTGTTATCCAATTTTAATCTTGCTTTTCTTAATATAACTTTTCCACCATTGAGTTTCATTCCGCTAAATTCAGATTGCTCGTTTTCTGAGTGATTACTGTGCTCGCTTTCGCTTTCAGATAAATTGTTTTCTGTCTCAAAATTGTTCAATGTACTAACGACAGTCTTATTGCCACTTTCAGGTGCTTGAACCTCAGTTTCTGCACAGCCACTTTCCGTAAATCCTGCACCACTCTCAAAGCTCGCCTGATTACTTGAATCGCTTGCTACTTCATTTTGAGTTCCTGATCTCGTCTGAACTCTGGAAGACTCGAAGTGTGGAACATTGGAATCGGGAAGAACTTTTGTAGGAATAGAAATCTGTTTCTGATTTCTGGGAATAATTGATTTCACAGTTTGTGCCGTCTTGCTCGAGTTTTGCGAGCATTCTTGATTATAATTAGAGCTGTCAAATGTGCTGTTTGATACTTTAGTTTTACACGATATAGTATGAGATTTCTTTACTTCTCTAAGAGTGGGTTTTGATATTTGTGCGTTTTGTATAGAATTTGCTGATTTCTCCGTATTTTTTACCGGCCGACTTATAATTTCGACATTGCCGTCTACACTCTGAATCACTCTTTTTGGCTTGTTCCTCGCATCTTTATCTTTAAATTTTGTACATAACTTATTAACTGCATCCTCCTTCAATTTTGATTCCGAGTTGCTAAGCTTATCTGAATTTAATTTAGTCCTTTTGACATGTACACCAATTTCGTTTTCGCTATGCTCCGTATTAGAAACTTCTTCCAATTCCTCGATAAATCTTTTATTTGGCTTTATAACTCTCGACGAATGCACGCTACGAACAGGTAAAACAAATTTTCTCACTGTGCTAGGCTTCTCTCCGGATTGCACCACCAAATTACGTGTATTACTTCCATTAGATTTCGCCCTTTGAAGTAATCTTTTTGCAGTACTGTTACGTAACTGTCTGGTTCTCTGATGCTGATCCAAGATGTTGTTCACTGATTTTAGCACCGGGTTCTTCAAATAATTCGGAAATTTAATGTTTTTACAATTCTTACGATTTTTAGCTCTGTGAATCTTTGGAATATGTTTAGTGTTCGAGTTTGTAGTAACTGATTCTGTGATATTTTTGACTGGTTTTGAATTTGTGTCGGAGATAAACTTCTCTGTGCTGTTTTCGATGTCTGTAGGGGAATTTTTAACAACAGTAACATCCTTCTTCGTCGTGCTGGACTGTGGTGCAAGATTTTCGACTGTGACACACTGCAATTTATCGCTGGTCTTCTCTGCATCGTGTTGCTGTTGGGTTTTTATGTAAGATGCAGAAAGATTAGCCTCTTTAGTGCTAAATCCGTGGAATGGTGGATGTTCCTAAGGAAAAATTATTTACATGAATATTAGGGATGGCAAACCATTCAACAATTATACATATAATCTATTATACCTAAGTAAACAAACTTGTACATAGTACATAGTAAACAAACTAATCTTCAAGTCATGAAAGTAAGCAAGTGACTAACAAATTAAATTTACTTTTTCAACACGACAAATAATCTGCTACAAGCTCTCATTCGCAAACAACTGACAGTACACTCTTGCTGGCTGCTGGAAAAAGTTACGGAGCAAGAATCACAGAGAAAGCAGGTATGTACGTCCCTGTGACATATCACTCTGTACCAAGAGCAGCCAAAAAAAGAGAAAACATACGTAAATCGTGCCACTGACTCGACCGACATACGGAAGGGGAGGATAACGCTAAAGCGAGAAACGAGTCGCGTCGAATGGCAGGCAAAGGCAACACCTGCCGTTCGACCATCGCCTGTCTGCCGCCGCGGTCGCCGATAGGTTAACCCGCGCGCGCTACGCCGCGCCAAAGCTCATCGCGGGTCGCGTATCGCGAGTCCACCGAGAGTGCGTATATGTCACAATGCCGTTTGCCGGATGGTTTTGCTGCTCGCGGCGAGACGCGCGGTGCGTCGCGCGATGCGACGCTCGTCCCGCGCGACCTCGGCGACCAGAGCAGCAGCGGCCAACGGCAACGGCGACAGCGACGAGGCTGCGACGACAATGACGGTAGATGGTAGACGGTGGACGGCGACGGCGACCGCGACGGCAACGTCGACGACGACGGCGACGGCGATGGCGACGGCGCGACAGCTTTTTTCTTTCCCCCTCACCTTCTCGTTGTCGCCGAATGTTTTGTTGAACAGGGAAAGTCCGTAGTAGATGTTCTCGGCGACAGTTACCGGATCGTTCTGCGCTGCCTCAGGCTGGCCCAGCACCTTGATCCGTTTCCTGGTGGCCGTCTTCGGCGGCTTCCCGGGAAACTTGGACCTTCCCATGTTCACCTGTTTTCAACGACGGACCTCGACCTCGCAGCGAAATTCCGCTTCCATTTTACTCGCGATTTGTGCCCACGGACGGCCGAGAGGCGCACCGACTCTCTCGCGTACACTCGCGTATACACCGACGTACGCTCTCCGCACTGATATACGCGCGCGCGCGCGTGCGCGTGCATACATACACGCGCGAATACACAGCGGACTAGCGGAGTAAGCGCGCACGGCACGGACACCGGGGCCGCTCGGCCTGGCTGTTCGGCTGACGTCGGCTGCGCTCGGGCGCGCTCGCAAAATACGCGCGCTCGTACTTGTCAAACAGAGAGCCTGGGCTACCAAGGCGGGCTACGCCATTGAAACACGCTCGCGCGCGCGCGCACCGCGCGTCATGGCCTTCACCGATCTTCTCGCCTCACGGCTCATTCATCGCGCGCGACTTCGGCCGCGGCGTTCAAAATTCACTCCTTCAAATCTCACGGACACTCGGGCCAACCGTTCACTTTCCAATTTAACGAATGCGACTGCCAAGAGGACCTTGCGTTTGGTTTCATGTCGATGGAAATTTGACGTAAAAATATTTCTCTCTCTCTCTCTCTCTCTCTCTCCCTCTCTCTCTCTTTATAACGTAAAAAATTAAATCCCTTTTGAAGAATACTAATAAAATTACAAAAAACCAAAAAAATTTATACCTACGTGGTCGTACTATCGAAAACCTTAGTGCGCGATATTATTCTGTATTACGAAAATCTTTTTTAAATTACCTCGCATTTATTTTTAGTTGTACTCTTCATCTCCGTTCGCATTGTACTCGATTACGTTCGATAAGGCGTTTGCATGTGAATAATATTCGGCGACCGGAAGAAAGCAGCAAGGGTCGTACGCAAAGAGCGACGAGCGACGAGCGGCTCGAACGAGGGACGGTCACGTGACCGCCGGCGAGCATCGAGCATCGAAAACCGCGCGACTAGTTTGAACGCGACTTAACGCTCGGCGTTTCGCACCTCGCGCGTTAACGCGTTTGTTTCGCGCTACGAACGAATTTCATTCGAGAGTCATTGCGTCCCAATAACTTGCAGGCTTGAATATTGAATTCTTTTTCATCGACTTTGCTGGATAAATCGAGAACGCGCATGAAACGACGAATGAAAACTCGAGCGCGATTGAACCGAACGAAACTGACTTGCGCTCATTGAGAGCGTGCGATCTGAAATTTGTTTATTAAGATCGCGGCTGATGCCGTGGTTATCGTAATAATACGTAAAAAAATCCGCTTATTCTCACCTCTCGCATGTGCAATTACGAAAGTAACTTGGAACACGCGCAACCGTACTTCACGCAACGTTCGGTGCAACTGAGACCAATTACGTCGTGCTTCGTGCACAGTTCATTAAGTTACTTTCGTACGTACCTCTTATTAAGAGCTTAACGTACGTGGAAGAAAAAAAGTACTGGAGGAACAATCGCACCTGGAAAAACGCGTGTCGCGGGACGGCCAAAGAATCGCATGCACGCCGATATATGGGCGCCAATTTATTTACGTGCGGACGATCTGTTTGCTTATCTATATTTCACATTGCATCTTCCCGCATCTTCATTGGAATTAAGCTCGAGTATCCTCTTACTCGGGCTCGGGACGGCCTTTACGGAAGATTTACCGGTGATTCGTTTACTCCTTAGCGCATTCCCAGGTTGTCGGTTCATTATTTCCGCCGAACGCTATCGCACGGGAATTAAGATCGTTTTCGCGGCGAGGCTCTAATTGCTTCCGGTATATTCTATCAAACGCGCGCGCGCACACACTCACACACACACACACACACACACACACACACACACACACACACACACACACACGCACGCGCGCGTTCTCCGTCGTTGCATTGCTCAAACGGTAATTAAGATCGCTGTGTAACACATCGTCGCTTTTGTCGACGTCGCCGTGCCGACTCGCTTCTCTTCGGGAGGAGGGCACAAGATGCTAAAACGGTCGAAGAACCGCGCGCCACTCGATAGATCGATTTCTTGTATGTATATGAACGGTATGTATTTCCGTATACGCATATAGTAGGACTTCTCTTGAACGGAATACGTGCAACGGGAACATCTGCGCCCATCCAACAGCATGTAATATTTAAAGCGGGGTTGATACGCTTTAACGCGAGAACGAGATTAAACTTCGCGATTCGAAATTGTATATTTAAATAGAACATCCTCCGTTGAGATATGACTCATTTAATGACAAGTGGTACCCAAGTAAAATCGTGTATAGGAAGATATTTCGGAATTGGAAAGGATATTTATCGCAGGGGAATATATAGGACATATCTTTTATAGATATTCGAGGAAAAATTGTAACAAGATAATCTTTCATTTGCGCTATGGGTGACGAAAAAGCAAATATATTATTTGCTGAAATCAAAAGTCGTTTCTCTTTCTGATAAACTCAGTTCTATATTTTCTCCGTGCGATTGGATTATTTTTCTTCCAATTAACGTATACCACTTCGTAGAATTCTTTTTTAATAACACGTTCGTAATGTATATTTCATACGTCTACGTTTGCAATTCATATATTATATAATCCTTATAAAAATATAAAAGAGTACTAAACTGGCCAATAATTAATACCTATTTTAAATATTAAAAAACACTGTTGCTAGTACTTTCAATATTTAAAATAATTACCAATTAATTTAATACTGTCCAGCGTTACATTTTTATAAAGGAATGCATAATTATAGTATATGTTTCTTAAAATAACCAACAGAAACGCGGATATCTGCGCGGATTATGATATTCGAATTTTTATTTGCTTTATCTGATACAAGATATTTATTGGTTAATTATTTCTTTTTCATATTTAGAAAAGCTGTAAAATCTCTTTTAAGTAATTGGCAATATGCACCTGGTAACGTATTTTTAGTAATTCTGACATTTTTCTCAGTCTTTAGTTCTGAAAACTTTAGTTAAAATAAAAAGCAGATACGACAAAACATTTTTAAGTATTGGAAATTTTTTACTTTCTGTGACATTTCACTACACAGAATATAAATAAAATCCAGCCAAATTTCGAACGATATTTGGATATATCGGTGTGTAACTAAAAGTCACAGAGAGCAAATAATACCGAGTACTTAAAAATATTTCGTCATATCTGTTTCTTATTTTAACGAAAGTTTCCACAAGTAAAGTTTCAACTGACAAACATATCAGAGTTACCGCATTATATATCAGAGTTAACAAGATACATATAACACATTTTCTGTATTTTCTTCATAAATTATAGTATTTGATATTTTCTTTCCAACGTTCCTTTTTTTTCTATTTCTGAATATTCTTCTGTACGTATGACTAACAATTAATGTGAGTTGAGATATACCGGAAATTAAAAAAAATCTTGATCCTGCTTCTGTCAAATTGTATAAAAATTCAACAAAACTTCATTAGATGTAAAAGAATTAAAAAGATTAATAAGAAAAGAACAATTCGATTAAGGTAATATTTGTCGCAACGTCTATAAAGTATCTGTCATAAACTGTCGCATTAATTTTTTACTTTCGTAAAAAAAACGGTAAAAATGTTATTTCTAAAAGAAATGTTATTTTTAAAAGAAAAGCTTCTGTCACTTTCCAAAAATTCGATCCATCCATCGAGACGACGGTTTCCGATTATTTTTCCGCGAATGAAAAACGGCTCTTCTCTTCTCCTCGATCCTTCTCCGCGCAAAATTTGATTTCACGAAAGAACGCCTCCGTTTTTCTGCGGGCGAAAGGAGACCGTCCCTCACCTTTCCTCCTCAAACCCTGCCCGGCGTGTGTGTGTGTGTGTGTGTGAAATTGCGCGCTTTTAACTGCGAGCGATCCGTTTATCGGGTCGCGCGCTGGTCGGTCGGTCGGCCGGCCGGCCGGCCAGAAAATCACCACCTGCCGCACGCCAAATATCGGACCGGCGCGTGTCGTCGCGCCGAATCGCGGTGCGAGAACAGGCATCTGGCTCGAGGGCGCGTCGTCTACGAGCGCGGCTCCGAGCGCTCGTTACCGGCGAGCGTCTCACGGGCGAGCGAGCGAGCGAGCGAGTTAGCGAGCTCCGCTTATCTCTCCATCATTCCGCTCGAAATACTCGAGCGGGTGTGGTACCACCGGTCGTACTCGTTGGGATCGGTCAGCTAGCCGGTTGTAACGGAGCTATAAGATCTGCTGTTCCGTTTCGTTGCTTTGCATCGCGCGCGTACCTCTCTTCCGAGGTACTGCCACCGCCCTGACTTGCATAGAACTTTGCATAGAAATATCATCCTCTCTCTCTCTCTCTCTCTCTCTCTCTCTCTCTCTCTCTCTTTCTCTCCGACGATCTTGATCTTTTTCATCCGTTACAAGTTCAAAAGTCATTATAGCCGACACGAGTTGTTAGCGTCGTGCATAACTAACGTTCGTCGCTCAGATGCGGGAGGGGGAGGGGGGAGAAAAGATAGATGTAGATAAGAAAGCTTTAGTCTTAATTGAGAATTCGAAAGCCGAAGAAAGCAAGAATTTGGTATCGATCCTTGGCTCGCGCGTGAATATTTTAAATGGGGGGGGATACGATTACGAAGTCGTTTAGCATTAGAAATTAATGAATGAACAACGGGAGTTAAAACTTGCAGTTTGAAGCACGTACTTAATGTAAAGTGAACTCGAAAGCTGGCTGCTGTAAAGATATTCGCCATTGAACGCCTCGCAGAAAGAAAGGCGAGAATCTCGAAATCGATATCCTTGCAACAATTTCGAATCGAAAACCGTTACTGCAAAGTTACTCAACGAATGGGATATCGCGTTTCGCTCCAAATTGCCGAAAAAAAAAGAAAAGGTTAACTCTTCTCACGTACTTATCTCGCCGAGGTTTACTACGCGGATTTCATGAGACGCCGCCGTATTTTCCCACCGGACAAGTGCGCGATCCTAGAAGGATAACGCGCGTTATACACTCAGAATTGCCGGTCCATTCGCGAAGCATGCGAACGAGCGAGCAAGCGAGCGAGAGAGAGAGAGAGAGAAGGAGAGGAAGAAAAAGAGAAAGAGAAAGAAAAAGAAAGAGAGAGAGAGAGAGAGAGAAGAAGAAGGAGAGAAAGAGAAAGAAGCCGAGAAGGATAGAAGGAGAGGCTGATAATACATATTAATACAGTCGTATGTGCGGGCGCGCTCGCGAGGCATCGAAACCGGGACCGGTTCGGATTTTATGACGATGTCGAACGTAGCGCGAGAACCGGCTACGACGCGATTTATACATTCGCGGAGCGATCCGTTTTTCGAATCCGCCCACGTAGTCGGGGCATTACGCTCTCCCGGCGTCGCAAACCGTTGTACTCGCACTTTTTATTGTATCGCTTCATTATATTTCATTATCCTCCTCCCTTTCTCCTCTCTTTCTTTTCGCAACCTCCCTCCCTCCCACCTTCTCCTCTCTTATCGACCTCTCTCTGGCCGATTTTGAATTTATTGCGCCTAAGCGCCGACTCGACGCAATGTATTATTCGTTCGTTCATTATGCTCCGATTTCATTACGCGGCATGCGCGCCGCCCGTATGTACGCGTGCGTGTGCGTGCGTGCGTGCGTGCGTAACACACGTCACGAACCGCGTCGGTCGATTTTTAATTTGAAATTTATTATATTCTAGGAGAGAGAGAGGATCCATAGAGAGTCCCCGGGGCGTCCGGCCATTATTCGGTCATTTTCATTGTGTCGCCGCTTATATTACTACGCGGCCATTATTCCCCGCCGCACCACCGGCGTTTTCAACTCGAGATATTTTACGCGACCCGTTATATACCCGCGACACCTGGCGATTCCGACTTTTTTCACGCGGCCCACGACCATATTTAAAATCCTTAATGTGATATAGCGCGACCCTAGCCGCAATTAGTCACCGGATCCATTGTATTTCAATTTGTACAAAAGCATTCGGTCGCGCTACTGTCTTTTATATTTCGCCACCTTGCTCCTTCTCCGACAGAAGCCAATTTCTTTCAACCCCCCGGAGGATCGATCGGAGTAATTGTAACATTGGGTAGCAGACGCAAACATTCTGGTCTTTTACGATATCATATCTATATCGGTGCACACGTTCATCATTCTAAAACAATATTTTATACTCTTGTTTTATATATATTGAATGGCTACGGATAATATTTCTCTATTTTTCAAACGGTGCAGATACACTTTTCTATTTCCCGCAGCTTTGTGAACGAGCAGGATATCAGTCGCGTGGCTCTTTTTGGTTTAATGACGGATCGGGGGAAAGGTACGCAGACCCATTAGTAAATATGAATTTTTCTAACGCGTTCGCGCGTTACAAACGAGTTGAAACAGGCCACGCGCGCACTTAAGGAGAAACTTACTCGGTCCGTGCATACGTTCAACTTGAAACCGGAATCGCTTGAATTTCCACCGATACGGATCGGTGAGTCAGATCTCTCGCGCGCGCGATCTCTCGGCGGCATATGCCGAACGATTATATCGTACTTGGCGTGATCGGCCGCGATGTGACACCGGCTGGATTCACGCTTGGGGACCGGTTCGCGCTTTACGAGCCGGTTATAACGTCCGCCACGTAGCGATGGGCGTTCGAATACTTTTTTCCAATGTTTTCAAACAATTCGATTGTATAAAGTTCTAGCTTGCCTCGAATGTCAGTCGGAAATTCTCGAAAGTCCTCAGAAACCTCGAAGTCCCAAGACGATCGAAATTTGCAAATATAAAAATAAATTCTTCTCCGAAGAGAGTTCAGAATGTTTATAATTTACAAAAGTGAAATCGATATCTACCAATTAAGATAATGACATAAAGAGTTATAAAGAAACATATACATTCAAAATATTCAGGATTTTTAATATATTTGAGATAATTTCCTAATATTCCTGTCTTGTGCATTTAAAGTAATTCAAATTTTTTGTCTTGATTTTTGTTTTGATGAATATAATCGAAATAATTCGTTGTATCCATCTTAAACCCATCACTAGCCATGCTTCTTTGAGAAACGATCCAATTGATGCGTGCCCACACACCACCGAGATATATATTATCCAGATCACTTAGAAATATTATTAGAATGCGGAAATTGGAAGATCGAATCAAAGAAATGAGAGCAAGTACGAAATGGCAGTTGACGTTGCATACATGATCAATTCAAATGTGAATCCAAACGAATTTGCATTAGATAGCGGGATCGCTCTGATCAGTATTCACGTAATTATTTAAATTTGTGCAATCGGTTCGTATTTACTCTTATCGCAATCTTCATTGTACATTCCCGGCCAATTATTCATTTTAATTAATTTTATTCACTTAGAACGATCAAACATTTTAGTTTCCGAAGATATGTTCGGTTTTTTTTGCCTCTGATTGTCCTTTCGTCGAGAAATCTGTGAATTTGTTTTAATTCGCAGTCACAAGATATGCTAAAGGCTGTTTTTAAACAAAGTACAATTTAGGTTTTAATTTATAGCAAAATTAATTTTTTACAAAAAGAAGTAGACTTATGTCACTTTTATATTCTCGTTCTTGATAAAAATTTCCATATTACATGATACGTAAATATTATGCGCTTAACATGTTTTATTTTATTTATTAACTTTCTAAGAATCAAATTAAAAATATCATAGCTGATAAATAGTTAAATAGTATTGAAGTGCACAAGTTTTTAAAGAGTTTTCAATAAATGTTGTAATAAATGTTTTTTTAATGCTGAGAAAGGCGATTAATTTATCAGTGTTTAATTTATCAGAAATTTCTTCTGATAAAATTCATAGCTTTTTGTACACTAAATCACATATGTTATCATTGTAATAGCAAAGAGACGTTTAAAGCAGGATGGTTGTCTTTAAGATTAAAATCAATTTGCTTTTAAATTTAAAGAATCAAATTTCGTAGATTGTAATTAATACAGTATTTTCTCCAAATACATTATAAACGTAATTTTTTATTACGTTTATTGTATATAACGCAATTTCAAATATTTGTTCCTTTTCAAAATTTACATATTATAAATTCATGAAGCCTTTTGTTAGCCTATGTCATTTTTATTTGAAAACATTTTAACTTAATTGAATTTAAATAATTTCTTTTTTAAATGACAGCTAACAGTTGCCTTTTCAGTATTGTTTAATATATTAACATGCCAATAATGTAAGAAGCAAACGTTGATTACAATGCCTATAGAAAACCCATCAAAACTTTTGCACTCATCCAATAAGTATTAGTCGACGGGAAAAACAAGTGATCCCGATGTAAAAATTGCTACTATTAATTATAAAACAAATGTATTAATTTTCTCAGTAATTAATAAAAAATCATATCTTTAATATCATAAAAATGTAACTATTAATATACGTACATACATATATGTTTGATATATAGAAGTATAATTATTAGTTTTTAATCATTTTTTAATCTATTCATCTCTCTCTGCCTGCTATATAATGTGTGTGTGTGTGTGTGTGTGTGTGTGTGTGTGTGAGAGATAATGTATTTGTGGGTAAAAATATCTTAAGTATGATTTGTATTTCCTTCGTAAATCAATGAAACGCATTGGTATCATAGTACCGGTCATCGATGACTACAATGTGACATACAACGTGTTAACACTTCAAAGCCCCAAAGCGAACATTAATAATGCCTACACAATGCTCGATGAAATGACATCTCGTACCGTAAATCATTTAGCGATATGACATGTAGCACAAAAAAGTTTAAGCTCACTGAATAATTGACAGCGAGATGTTTTGACGGCGTGTAACTTCAATTTAAAAAATATCGAAGAATCCGATCGTGCTGGATTCGTTTTTAAATATAGCCGGGTATCCTCGTTTATTTTCTAAGCTTATTTCCTACCTCGAGATTGTCACCCTATTTCTGCCACATTGTTATACAATATATTGTGTATAAATCAATTGGGCCGCGGCAACCTCGAGAAGCGAGAACCAGAGGAGCAAATAGGTGTTACACATCAATGGCTTCGCGCGTACATATATAGGCAGCCATTAAGAGACAAGGATCGCTTCGCGCTTTACAACAATGTCGGGCTATTAATGGACTTCAATAGGCGCAATCTGTACGTCCGCCGCGTGCGTAAATCGTGTCGTATCGTTTTTCGCCTACTTTTCATCGTTATCTTATTTGTGCCGTCTGTTTTTAAATTTCATTTAATTTTTCGAATTCGTGATTTCTACTAAACGGAAAGAATTATCTCTTATTTATATAAATTATTTTTAGCCCCAAGTAAATTTTCTAGTTGCATTATCAATTTCTGAAATTGAATGAGATGGATTTTGACGTTGTAACATTATTATGAACGACCTATTATATTCTGGGTTCCATCGATGCGTGACTTGTGATAGTAAAGGATGCACCGAGAATTCAAGAAAAAGGAATACAGAGCGTCAGGTCCTGATAAGATGTCCTGAAACATTTGTCGTACAAGCACAATACCACATTCTCCAGCGATAACTGTTACAGCCGCGTTAGACCTAAACGACGTTTCTTCGACATTGCCCCGGAAGCCTCCGGTATACGAGTGCATTATATGTGTACTCCACGCTTCAGAGATTGCAGCTCTGCAAAACGACCCGACTATATTTCGCGCCGCGAGACAGCGCTCGTTTTATTTCCGGGAAATGAATAGCCGGCGTACATTTTCATTGTCGGCAACGGTTTTCGACAAATTACTTTTAATTGCGGCCTGCCGGAATTCGTTAGCACGCTTCTATGGCACACACACGAAGGGAGAAAGGAAGAGGGGGAGAGAAAGATGGAGCAAGAGAGAGAGAGAGAGAGAGAGAGAGAGAAGAAAGGTGTACATACGTATCATTGATGGCAGGTATACATGGCGCGCGCGGCAATGAGAAACAGAGAGATCAGTTCACGCTTTATAACAACGGCAGCCGAGCCATTCACGGGACTCAATAGATACAATCTACACAATCGAGAAGCGAACACCGCCGCGGCCGGTTCACGCGGTCGCCATTATTCAATCCTGCGCCGGCTGTCCTTCCGCACACAGCGTAAGTCTAATCTAATAACACACCATAGGGTAGTGCATTTGCTGGGGCAAATGGGAAAACAAGAATCACCTTTGATAAATTTATTTATGATGCTGGTATAAAGCGAACATGAAAAATTTTCAGGTGCTCCTCGGACATCCTTTCAACGTATGGAAAAATAATTGCCAGATTCTGTTCCTTCGCGTACATATATATTTGGATCTGGATTAAACAACATCGGACTGCCATTCGTGAGGTAAATAAGCAACGAATGTTTTCTTTAATAAATTCATGTACTTGTTTTATTCACATTACAGATACTTTATTTCCTTTTTCATGTCGAGATTAGTCAAAATCGATCTTCAATTTATTGAGCATACGAGAGCATAAATTTTCTTCGAAAATTTATAATCCTGATATAGGACAAATATGAAAAATTTCCAACACTTTTTAGGCCACCGTTTTCGGTAACCGTAATTTTAGGTAACTCTAGGTTGTAGAAAAATAACTGACTGTTTTTCTTTCTCCATGTTCATATAATTTTATAATTACTTTTCATCCACTGAGATCAAATCTAACATTTCTTTGCTTAGAAAAAAATAAAGTTAATTAATCTTAAATTTTTACCATCCAACGAAAAAAAAATGATAGAAATACTAGTACTTTTAAATTTATTGTAACAAATATTGCGTATATTATTATTTGTAGAAGTAATAAATAACATAACGGTCTTTTATAAATATTTAATAAAGATTAGATGTAAAACAGATGAAAAATATAATACCGAAACATTTAATGGATATATTATAATTTATATATATAATATTGAAATAATAAAATGCTATAAATATAATTATAGTATACAAATATTATAACAAAAAGTTGATATAAATACAAAAAATCGAATGTGTATACATGCTAAAGATTGTGTTTTCAGACACATTTTTAGAAAAATCATTACACAAGTATAAGAACCCGTGTTATCTTGTATAAAATGCACATTGAATAATTTGGACAGAGTAGTTCGCATGCAAACAATTTATAGTGCTCGGTGTGCGCTCGTATTTATATTTCTCTTTTTGATTTATTTCTCTCTTTTTTCACGGTTGAAAAAAGCACGCACAGATCGCTCGTCAACGACGATACCATTTGGGGTCGAGGTGCGGGATCATACTTATCGATTAGCTACATGGGCGTTTATACGTTTGCCATGTATATAGATTATGCGTACAATTTAATGCGGTTATCCATTATCGGGATAACGATGCGCCGTTTAACAATATACGCGTCGTGTTTCACGTATACGAATGTATAGAACTGTATAATGGGGCACGGTGTGTTTCTCTGCGATTCTGTTTATGACGCGAGATCGTATCCGTCGGATTTGCGGGGAGCCCGGTCGGTCCCGATTATGTAAAATTCATGCTCAACGTATCCCGCATTCCTTGCGATAAATAAATTAATTGACAAAAAAGGAAATGATTTTTGGATTGCCCCGAGTTACAGTCGACGGAAAGTATTAATCGCAAAAGGCACATTAATTTAATTAAATTGGTCCGCCAGTACGTACACATTTAACTTCGTGCACCAGAATCCCACTAGACCGGTTAATCCACCACTTGAGGAAAGTCGCTCGAAAAACATTAATATTCAAACAGGGTGATTAATCTTACCGGCGGATAACCATCGTACGTGTCAGTATTCAACAAGGCAAGTAAGCGGTCACTAACACTAGATCCGCCCTTAATTAACATTTCTTAAGCGGTTGCGCGAGAAGCGGTCATGCCAACGAGTCGAGAATCAACTCTATACCGATATCCTTTTTGTTTTCTTCAAAGGACATTTTATTTTAACGTCGATTATTACACTTTAAACCAGAAATAAGCTTTCTCCGGGACGGGACAAGTTCTTTTTATAAGACGATGAATCTTTTTGCGCAACGAATAAATCTTCGCAATTTGTCATGCTTAATCGTGAAACGAGATGGATAGGCCGGAGCGTAGGAAGATGTCTATGGGATACTCATAATTTTCTTTATCACAAAAAAAAATATATACAAAATATTTCGTTTTAATATAAATAGATACCTACAGTCGCCTTCGAAATTTCGAGGTGACGATATACCGTTAGAAAAAAGTAAGCAACTCTTTATAGAGTAAAATAGAGTAAATTCCGTGCACATTTTATTGTGCACTCGATCTAACGATATGTATCGTTTATTTGCGTTTGGAAAAATACATGTATGATTGAGAAATCGTCCGAGGAAAGGACAATGGAAAATTTCGTCCAATCGCGCATCTCGGCCGGCCGCCGGGAGCGTACGTCGCCTGGCACGATCGCCGACGTCCGCATTCTTCTTAGTTTCGTTTCGGGGACGTGTACTTATCGATTAGTCCTCCTCTGCCGCGTCTCTCTTTCCACGATTGTACCATGCTCTTGTAGCCCCCCCGGTGTCGCATTGGTTAGACGCGCGGCGTCCCAGAAATGTGCCGCCCGCCGGTATTCAAGGCACGGTAATTGCGTGGAAGCTGGAAACGACTCCGTCCGTTCCTACGAATGATTCAAGGAGGATACGGACGTACGGACGTTAAAGGGACCCGAAGGGATGGACTCGAGCCTTCCCTTCCCACCCCCCCTCCCCTTCCCTTCCTCATCTTCTCTAAGCCGCAACCCCCCGCAACGCGCCAATTTTCCGCAAGCCGGGACGAGCCTAAAAATATTTCATGACCCGGCGAGCCGTATTTCTTTACGCCAATAACTTCCGTCCTATCGGAGTTCGAGGCTCTCTCCTCGTCTATTCTAGGAATGATTGAAAATAAATCGCCTTAATAAGACGAGCGTTTTTCGTGATAGGTCGCGACGAGTCGTTTCGTCTAATGCGTTACATGTTAGATCGTTATGCGGCATACACGAATACTCTTATTCGCGAGAGGAGAATGATAAGCGAGCTCTTTCCGCTTAATGATACGCCGTTCTTTCCGTATATGTTTCGACAAATTACGCTCGAGAGGGAGGGCTCGAAGCGGTATCGCTCATATCTCCTCGAGGAGAAAATTTCGTGAAATCGATACTCGATATTTGCAATAAAGAAACATTGCATCTTTTTCTCTCGCAATTTAAGAAGCTAAAATTAATCTTGCAGCGTAAGCAGAATTTTTTTTTTCACAATTTTCAGAAGTAGAGCGTAAGTCGAAATCTCGTCGAAAGTAAAGCGAAAAGAAAACTGTGCTAAACTTGTAATGGCACATCTTTTATTTATTGACATGTTTATGATGAGGCTTAGCCTATCCCCGAGCGCACCGTCGTCACCGCCGCGCACGCACGCCTTTCGCCCTAAATCCGCCTATGATTTATATAGCATTTTTCAGTTGTACCACACAGTCGGGCATATCGGGCATACTCCGGTTTACACGCTTCGTTTACCGACGCGCGACAATGTAAAACCGCAGAAATGCGCTCGTCGCTGATTAAAGTTTACGCGCCGGTTTATACGTGTATTTATTTATGTCACGCAGCTGAACGTCGCACGGTGAATGAATTATTAGCGACAAGTTGGCCGCGCCGCGAACAGTTAGCGGCGTCGGCGGTTCATAGCACGGTAAATGTGGGAAATGTTCGCACCATTCAAACTTTCATATCTCCCTCGCTCCCTCACGCCTACGTTCGTCGTATTGCCGCTATACACATATTCAAGGAGAAGCCATCGTAAAATATGCCGTGGAAAATCAAGCGGTGCACACGGTGCTGTATAGCTGCCTGCCGACGAGAAACCAAGTGCAGAGAACTGTTAACTCGTTACGTATTACCACCCTCATTCTGAACTTGGCTAATATTCGCCAACATTCACTACTGGCGTTCGGAGGGTGTTTGTTAGTAAGCCGAATATAATATAATGATCATGCATGAATATGTATAAGTTTGTGGAAAATCTCAAACTACAAAATTAGATTTTATTGTCGTTTAAATTCGATCTATGAGAGACTGCACGTCTATCATGATTGTAGATACGATGTATTATTTATACCAAATTTATGCATGTAAACTTCAGTAGCTTCCCCCAGATATCGGTCATTTTTTAAATATTTTTCTCTCACTTGATAAAATATTATGCGCGACGCATAAGTAATACATAGTAATAAAAAAAACAAATATAAAAGAATATATTAAATATAAACAAGTAAATTGGATGTTTTATTTTCATACGAACACTGTACTGTCGCAATAACTTTGAACATTTATAAGAACACTAAAACAAAATTACGCTATATATTCAAAAAAAATTGAAGAAATTTTATGAAGAATGTATTTAAATTATTGATAACATTTAATGTCGGAGAATTCTAGATCTGTCTGGACAACGTAACGGATCCCAGATTCAGAAATATCAAGCTTTAATTAATTATCCAAACTATTCTCGCAGCTTTCAAGTTTTTCTTTTAATTATTCACAGGGTATTATTCCCGCATTACTCCTAGAAAGTAAAAAAATAAAATAGTCTCGTTCACACGACTTTCGCGACGACCTTATCGTCCCGGAGAGTCTTCGGTTCGCGCCCGTGAGAAGATATCGCCGTTCCGTGTTCCACCCTCGTCGTCGTTACTTGATAAACCAATCGCGATATTACGAAGCGCGACCGAGCGAGAGTCATCGACAATAGGACGACAGAACTCGAAGGTTAATTGCTCATTTCCGACGACGAATTAGGCGAACCGTTATCGAGTGACGGAGCGCGGATCGATCGCGGGATGCAGAAGTCGTTACTACGGCGCGGCGCGGCGCGGCGAGGGGCGGGCAGGACGGATGGCAGCGAAAGAGGGTAAGAGAAGAACGACGGCGGAGGGGGAGGGCAAACAAGATCGCGCGCGCGGGGTGCGGTTGCACAATATCGAGGCAGCGATACACGCTAATGGCTGAAGAACTCGCGGAAACGCAATAAGGCTCGGGTATCGTGCAAGATGCTGCGGACTAATGGAACCAGTAACTTCGCCACTGCCGGGGGGCCCCCGACTTCCCCGTCCCCTCGGGGGAACAATATACGTTTCCGTTGATCGATAATGTCCCAGGAAAGAGAAGACGGATCGTCTTATCCGCGAGAGTAACATTCGTGCACGTTTACGTCTTCGGATACGATAGCATCCTTTTCGTCGCCGGGCACGAGTGCACGCGGCGCCCCTTTGCTCTACCCTCTCTTTCCCCCGTGCGCGTTAACAACGATTCCATTACATCCTCATTGTCGAAATCAAATCCGGCATCCTCGATACTGTTACCCTCGATGCACCACCCTGTGCAGTTTTAACCCGCGCGCGCGCGCGCGCTTGAAAAAAACTGAACGCAACAGAGAACGCGTTTAAACTCGGGGAGCAAGATTAAGGGAACTTTCAGAGAAATCCTTACAGACAATCGCGAACCCGTCAGAATTTCACTATACAAAATCGCGTAAGAAAATAAAATAAAGGGTAGAGGCAAATTGTTTCTTAATCTGGCTAATTCGAGAGAGCGATCCCCGGGTGCAACGGGAATTTGCTACTTATCTATTTTTTACCCGATCTAATCGGCCGTGGCAATAATGGTAACAAGGTGTCTCAGAGGTACTATACATATTAATGTTTGATGGACTCGGGAAGGAGGAGGAGGACTTGGGAGGTCGGTGCACGCGCGCGGTGTATGAATTATTCCCAAGTGCATTACAAGCGCAACCAATTACCCTCTCGCTTGAGAAAGATCCCAGCTTTCCGCGCGCCTCTCCGCCTCACCCGTGCATGCCATTGACAATACAAGCGGAGCTCTCCTCCGGTTTCACTTTCTCGTCCTCCGCGGAGGGACAAGATGACAATGGGACGAAAAGTACGACGCGCGCGTTACGTGCCTTCCTGCGATTGTCCATCGCCCGTAATCGCGCGCGAGCGCTCTCTTTCTCCATTCTTTCTCAATGTCCCTATTCAAAAACTCCTTTCACGACGGATGCAATGTCCCCGTGTCGTGTCGGTGGATCGTAGATCGCAGCGTTCGCGTGAAGAGAGGAGGAGTCTCGCGCGGCGCATCTTTTTATTTAGAGGACGAGGAAGACTCGCAAGGGACGACAACGAGACGGCCGGCGGTGACTCACTTCTTTAAACTCGTTAAACTCATTACAGAGCAAACGAGCGCCTCGAGTTCTTTTCCCCCTTCTCTCTCTTTCTCTCTCTCTCTCCCTCTTGGCTTCTCTCTACCCTGCGTGCGAGCACGATCTCGTCGTCGAACGACGACGAGGCCGGTCGATCATTGTAACGTGCGCGTTGGACATACGCGCGCGGCAAGGTGCAAATAATAATAATGCCAATAACCGAGGAGCCGAGAGAGCGTGCCGCGCGCGGCCGAGAAGTCAAGAGACGACGACGCGGCACGCTGCCGCCGGCCGGGATTGGGTCGAAGAGTTCGAGGCACGGAGCTCGGGGACTCATAATCGGTTCGACTCGCTCCTGCGCGACGAGGACGGCAAGCGAAATCGCCGCAAGCGAATTAACGATGGGGAGAGAGAGGAGAGAGAGAGAGAGAGAGAGAGAGAGAACCGAAAAGGGAGTAGGGCTTGCACGATCGTGTTCACCGAAGCTGATTGCGAGAACGAGATAGAGAGCAAGATAGAGAAAGAGGGAGGAGAGCGAAGGGAGCGAGCGAGAGAAGCCACGTGAGAGGGCCAACGGGAGGGAGAAAGGAGAGAAAGAGAGAGAGAGAGAGAAAGAAAGAGAATCGACGAGAAAGGCGGAAGATCCGACCACGTGCGCGGGCGAGAGAGAGACGGAGGAAGGGAAGGAGCGAGAGAAGGGAAAAAGAGAGAGCGAGAGAGAGAAAGAGGAGGAGAGAGAACGAGAGCAAGAGAGCGCGCGCGAGAGACACGCCCTGCTGCAGGTCGATAACGGAACCGACGCATCCTCTCGCGCGGCCTCCGGTAGCCCTCTTCTTGCTCTACACCACCCTTTCCCGCTCCCCCCCTCCCCGCGCACCTTCCCCATCCCCGTTCGGCCCCGCCGTCCCCCCGTTCGGTCCCATCTCTTTCGACCATCTCTTTCTATCGCGCGCGCATAGTCACGTACCACACCCGCCATTCTAGCCGTAGTCGACCGAGAGCGGACTCCCGCATACCTACTCCATCGTAGGGTGTATACCCACGAGCTACCCCCTCCCGCGCCGGTATGTTGCCTACGCCGCGCGACCTCATCCTACCTCCTTCTCTCCCGGCCGCTCTCCTCTCCGCTTTTCCTTCTGCCGCGCGCGACTCGCTCTCTACCCTGCTCTACGTTTCTCGTTTTCCTTCTCCCTTCCTCGCGCGGGGCACCGAGGCTCCCTCCGCTCCGCTCCGCTCTACTCCGCTCTACACCGCCGCGCCGCGCCGCTCCGCTCCGCGCGCGAGCGAGCCTTCCGCGAGGATACCGATGTGCCGTGGATCGCATTATCACGCGCATCTAACCTCCGAGAAAACCTACGCCTGTCGGCGTGCCGCGCGCCGGACGCGCAAAGCGGAGCGGAGCGTTCCCCGTGCGAGGTGAACTCGCGAAACATACGTACGTACGTACGTATGTTCCGAACGTATTATACAATTGTACGCAGTGGCGTAACTACGCGGCAGCACACCCGTGCTAGCCACTCGGTCATTAAGCACGCGTCCCTTCGTCCGAGCAACCCTCTCTCTCCTCGGTGGCAGGCGCGTCGCCTGTTGTTACATATCTCATTAATGCGATATATTAAATGAATATATTAATTCTCCACGACACGGGCGGGCCTCATCAGACGAGCCTCGTCGCATTTTTATTGTCGCGTGAAATCATTTCCGCGGGTACGCGTTACTGAAACCCGAGCGCGCCGTAATCACGGCAGCAAAGAAAATTAGTGTTATTAATAAAAACCGAGGATATGGGGAATTAACGAACACGCGCACGTGTTTCTCTGCCGCGTACGGAATAAATATCTCGTAAAGGGGAAAAATTTCGACCCCCCGGTGGGTTATTAAGCGTCGTAATTTCAACAAACTTGATAAATCTTTCTCCTAGTTACTCCGTAATATATTGTCTGTACGACACACATTTCGTCCATGTTGTGTATATCTATGTTTCCGGACGGAGTTCCATGCGCGCGCAAATATGTGAACACATACACACACACACACGCACACACGCATGCATACAGCCTACGAGAAGATACATATCGTCGGAGCGAACGATGACGACGACATCGAAGAGGACGAGGATGCTAACCGGGAAATCGGAGCACGGGATCCAGAGAGCCTGTCTTCCTGTCCCTCTACTTTTTCTTTTTCTCCCTCTTCCTCTTGCTTTTTTTCCCTTTTTTTTTGTCACGGCTTCAACCCGATCGAGAGGCGAAAGTATCCCCTCCGAAAGGTATCCCCCATCGATGCCCGTACCGCCTTGTTTCGTCGTCTCCCTTTGGGCGCCCCCTCGCTTGTCCCTTGTCCCTTGTGCCGTAACCCCCCCACCTCCTCTCTCCCCTCATTCTCCCTCTCTCTTTCTCTCTCTTCCCTCCAGTCCCCTGAGTCAAACACCCGACTCAGAAGTGACTCAGAAAATTTTCATCGATAGTGGAGTGACGCTTAGGTCACTTCTGCGACAGCAGTTTTTATCGTGACTCGCGATATCGATCACCGAACCCGTCAGCCGAAACGACACGTATGATATTTGCAAATTTGCGAATATCGTAGCAATAGAACGGCGGTATTATACGGCATGTATCTCTTCGAGCGAACAGCTGCCGCGAACAGTAATATACAATCTTTTTTTTTTTTTTCAATGTTATTTAATATATATCTGCAAATTTGCGAAATTTTACAATCGCCATTCGCTGGGTGTGATTACGTTTTGATTAAAAAGCGTTAATTAAAAGGTTAATTTAAATAAAAGATCAAAACATTTAATTAACGTTAATTTAATTTAAAGTTAATAAAATATTAAATATTAAATAGAACTGAACGCCATTTGTCCGTGACTTCTGCTGACGCTTGCCGCATCGGCGATACGTTCGATTTCACGCGGAAAGAATTTTAATAAATAAAAATTGTCGTATACACTCGATTCCAATTCGCGTTTCCAATTTTCATATCTGAATCGTCGCGGAAATGGTCTCGGAGACGGAGAAATTCCAATGCGCGCGTTTGCATACGTCAGTACAAAAACGGGCCATCGGACGCGTTTCGCGGGAGCGGCAAAAAGAAAGTGCGCACGTAAGCGATCTTATTTAGAGACTCGGGGAACGCGCGTATGAGAATGACGAGACGCACGAATGTCGCCGTTCCTCGTCATATTACTTTCCTACGGAGAACGATAATGCAGATAAGACGGCGCTCGAGGGGGCTTCACCCCTTCCGAAGCGTACGCCGAAGTTTTTCAGATTTGTTCCTTTGATCGCGCGGCACGAAAGCGCGGGCGGTTAAAAGCGGACGGCAATTGACGGTGTTATGAAAAATTGCTCGTGCGCGAAAATAAGATGTCGCGTCGCGGGCGCGGCAACAAAATCTGCCGTCTCGCGCCTTAGCGAGAGGTGAGGCGGGACGTGGTGGGGGAACGGCCGGGGAAAATTCCGCGTGGAACAAACACTTCGTGGAATTATAATTTCCACGGATTCCACGCGAAAACTAAGTTCGGATGAGAAAGTCGACGCACCTCGACCACGCGGATGAATCCGCGCTCCACTTCGCGAGCTTCCGCGACGTTAGCGCCGAACTTTATCCCGCTGGGAGGGGCGAGGGGAAGGGCGAGGTGAGAAACCCGTGGAGAGTTAGGTTTTACAAGATTCCATTTACATAATTCCCCGAAATGTGTTAGGTCTCCCGTTTCCCCGCCTATTTTCAAATACGGCCTCTAACAAGTAACAATATCTCGTTATCCGACACGATGTCTCTCCCCCTCTGCCCCTGTCTCTCTCCCTAACATCGATGGGGATATTTATTGTCCCGAGTCGGACAGAACCCACTGCTACAAAGGGACGATAGATTTGCTGTTTGATCTCTTCGCCGAACGGCTCCTGGAGCTTGTCGAAACGTACTGGGTGTTTCGTATAGTTTGCACCTTGAAACGTGTTCTCGAATCAATTTATGGCATGCGACAATTGAATATTTTCCTACTTCTCAAATTTCAATTGTTTTTAGAATATGATAATAAAATATGACAATGGGAAATAGAATATGACGTGAACAGAAATATAATAGTTGGGATGTCAATTAGAATCCGTTAATTTTCGTTTTCACACGTTATAAATTCGCTTTTCCATTCGTCACTGAAATTGAAGTAAACGTAAAAGAGCCAGTGAGCTAAAAGTATTCTATATTATATGTGTAACATATATTGTCGAAAAAATATATATTTTTTTATTTAATACTAGAGCGACCTCGATTGAAATATCTACATTAGAAATTTATCTGCATTAAGCATCGAGACAGGGGAAAATTGTAAAAAAACAATTTTTTTAGAACGAAATATCGCGCAAAACACCTATCTACGTGATAGGTCGTCAAGTCTTTGTGTGTGTTTTCTACAAGTTTCAAAAACTTCTTTTGAGAACGAAATTTTGAAGAATAAGAAAAGAAAGACAAATCTATAAATTATACAGATCGCGCCTTGCGTCTGTACTTCCGTAAGGGATGACCTTACTCGAGATTTACCGTGAAATACGTTTTCTGGGGCTCGTTGAAAACCTTATGGGACACCCTGTACGGGTGGTCGATGCACGTTGGGTCGGCGGGCCGGCTTACCTGACCGCGTTACGAACGCGCGCCTACTCCGCGGCGCAGTTGAGCGCGAAAGAAACCGGCCTGGCAAAAGGAAAAAAAAAAAGTCATCGTCGGTGTGTGACAGCCGGCATCTGAATCCGGGCGGCGGCGGCGGGCCGTCTATCCCCGCATTGTTGAATCGTGTCACCGTAGGGGCGAGGAGCTGCACAGTTGGACGTTCGGCCAAGTTTAAAGGGACGAGAATGACGAAAGGAACTCGTTAATTTTTCCTCTGCGGCAGAAAAGGGAAAAAAGGAAATAATAGAAACGATCCCTCCGACGAACGCGTCCCTCTTGATTGCACGTCGTAAGCGTACCGTTTTAACTTCGTTTATCTTGAATATACGCTATTGTGCAATTTTAATTCCTTCAAAAAAAAAATAGCCCGCAAAATTTTTAAACAGTATACAACTCGCAGAATGTGCGCATACACGTATTCGCTTGTGAATAAGGGTACTTTTCCACCCTTGTACATCGGGCAAATTTCGCGCTGTAAGAGCGAGGCGAAAGGCAAGACGTTCGCAGGGCGGTCGGGGGTCCGTGTCGGGGACAGACAAGGCTGGCTCGCGAAGGCTGGCAGGATTGTGACGGAAGGGGCGCGGGGAGGAGGCGAGAGGGGAAGCAACAACTCGACGAGGGGGTAAATATGCGACAAGTTAGCGTCCGCGTATAAATCTAGCAACGCTCACGGTGACAGGTCACGCAGCGCGGAACCTTCCAGTTTAGATCGCCGCCTCGTTCGCCCACCTATATACGGACATGGGCGCCGCGTCGAGGTTTCTCCGACAGGCGGGCCCCTTTGCAGGGGAAAAGGAAGGAGAGAGGATGCATATGCCTTGAGGAAATTTCCTTACTTATTAGAGTGATTAGTGTAGGATGTACATCTGACGTTCAGTCGGATCGGATGAATAAAAAATATGTATGTAGATGTATGTTTTACATAAATAAATTATATTATATATATATATATATATAATGTATACAATGTTTATAAGTAGGTACCCAAAAAGCGCGAGTAAATCCTTCATTTTTAGCTCACGGTAAATTCGATATCGACAATTGTTGGCGAAATGAAGTGTATAATATCAAAAAGTCACATAATACGACGTACGATATATCTAGAAATACCCAAAGGAAATGCGAAAGTTGGAGGTGCAAAATCGCTCTTGCATAAATTTACTTTTAATTTCGTGGTGCTGAAAGGCTCAAGCGGCTCGGAGTCTGCGACGTCGAAATGAGGAGAACAGAGTTTCCGCTGTGACGTGTCGAATTGGTCGACCAGACGTCAAGCTTGACTAGAATGAATTAAAAGAAAAAACCGCGTAGATCGTCGCGCAAAAAATTCGCTCTGCAAAATGCACTGACCTCGCGACAAATTATTCTCTCTCTCTCTCCCTCTCTCTCTCTCTCTCTCTCTCTCTCTCTCTCTCTCTCTCGTTTAATCCTTCTTCTTTCCCCCCTTTTCTGAGAAAAACGCGATCAACTCGCGACGCCCATGCCCGGCTGGCCGCGTCTGTGTGTGCGTCCGTGTGCGTGGCTCTTATCCGGACGGTACTGATTAATTGTAAAGGGCCATCGACGATGGCCGCGCGTACGGGCGAGCGGTTAGGCGAACGAAGACGTACGAGAGGGGTACACGCCTTCGTTCCGTGCCGCGCGGGCGATCTAGGGTTTCGCGCGAAGGGAGTCGCGAGAGCGATAAGGGAGCGTGCGGCAAGCGACATCTTATCGGGGGGGGGGAGAAGGGGATGAAGGTGGACAATAATTCTTTAATAGAATTAGAAAGGTGGAAGGACAAAGAGAGCGTCGCGTCGAGAAATCACGCTTTTCGCGATTCCCCCCGCGTATACCCTTAAGAACCGCTCGCCGACGTCGCTGCCGACGCCGACGCCGACGTCGAAGCAAGCGTGCAAGGTAGGATCGCGTGCAGACACGTGGTGTGCGCGCTCTGTCCGCCTCGGGGTAGCCCCGTAACGGTGTGTCGTAGTAGCTCATGGTATCGTTAAAAGGGCGAACGGCAGAAATGGCAAAAGGGAAAAAGATCGACAGTCAGATCAAGAGAGGGAAGGAGGGGGGGCAAATTTATTATGGGAAAACGAGAGAGAAATAGGAGAGAAAAGAGGAGGAGAGAGAGAGAGAGAGATAGGTAGAGGGAAAGAAACAGGGCCGCGACAGTGACGACGATGGTGGCAGTTTTCGCGAAATTACCGGGTTCACTAGTACACGTTTAAGCGGGCGCGAGTGCACGGGTGCGAGAGAGGGAGGGCGAAAGGGGGATGCAACTTGACGTGTGCACGGCGTGCGGAGGCGAAAGGGGCGCGGGTGGAGGAGGGTACGGGGAGGGCGACTATGTTGCATGCGTGCGGGGCGAGCTAAAGCGAGCGATGGCGCAGGTGGCAGGAATATGCGGGCCAACATTGGAGAGGGAGGAGGGAGAGGGCGAGGGGAACAGAAAACGAGAGGGAGGAGGGTATCACGAGAACGGGGCACGCGGGGCAACGAGTCGCGCGTTAAAGTTCTCTCTCTGCAAACATGGCAGTCGTCACGCAAGTCACAAAACCCGCCAACGATATCTCGCTCGACTTCGCCTCGCCACGGGAAAACGGCAGGCGTACGTGTGTGTACACGTACGTGCAGCCGTGTTACATGTATATCCGTTTGCGAGACCGCGGCGCGTTACACGCAAGCGAAGTTCGCGAGCGAGCGGTGTAGCAAGCCCGGCGTCATCGTCGGCCCTCGTTGCTTATTCGAGCGTGCTAAGAACGAAACGAGGATTTTAACGCGCGCGCGCGCACGTGCGCACGTCTTCGTTGAAGATAGGTAGGTTGGTAGGTAGGTAGATAGATAGGTAGGTAGGTAGGTAGGTAGGTAGGTAGGTAGGCTGGCAGATAGATAGGTAGGTACGCAAAGTTTTTTACCCTGCCCCTTTTCGTGCCCTTTCTTTTTTCTCGCCCTTTTGCTTTGGCCGGTTTTGAGCCGGAGCGCGCTCGTAAAAACCACTCTTTAACCGGCGCGCCTTGAGAGAACCGGAGAGAGCCAGGCCTCTCCCGAGGTAGATCGTGCCCGGCCCGATCGAAGCGATCGAGGTGGCGGCGGAGGTAGAGCCGGTGAGCGAATCGAAAATGAATTCGGCTATCTCGGGGCTGTTATCGGAGGCGCGGACCTCACGCCCGACTTACACACGAGAGTAAGAGGTTTGCACACGTCGAGACACTTGCTTAGCCTGTTGGAATTTCGATTAGAGCAAACCAATAGGCTCTAGTTACCTCCTTCGACGAGACGGTTGATAGGAGAGAGGTGAGCGACCATGATTGTTGCACGACCTGCTCACGGCTCTTTGCCTACCACCGCGCTCGTGTACTCGCGGCGTTAACTGTCTTCCCACCCACGACATCCTGTGTAATACGTATAACTGTCGCGGACGTAAACCACTGTTAACTATATGAAGCTCGTAAACGGGACATTATCGCTTGATATTTCGTTACGTTAGCGTTAAGAGCGCGGAATTAAGTATAATCATAATCAACAAACGGTGTTCAAGTCGATTTCTTTTAGAATTATTTCATATCTCGCGTATAAGAAATATAAGCTGAAGTTTGAAGCCGCGCGAAGTACGAATGCAGATTTCGAGTGGAATAAAGAACTCGAGGCAAAGAGAGAGAAAGAGAGAGAGAGAGTCAAGCCCGTTCAGTTAAGTAGATTCAGCCTCTTCATCGAAGGACAGGTGGCATCTTCTTGAACCAACGAGACCTGTCGCCGATTACGCCATTGAAATCAAGTTCGTCAAGGCCGACGAGCGCTGTACGGCGAATACTCCAAATCGTATTTCGCAAGAACGACCCAAATAACGAACTTGAACGCCGTCGCGTGGCAGCCACCCTTTCCCTGAATACCCGGTGAAAGGTACTTTCGCGAATCTCGAGGACGCTCAAACGTATTATCGCGGGCTCTCTCTCTCTCTCTCTCTCTCTCTCTTTCCCCGCCACGTTATCGTTCGTGTGGTAGATATTGAGAACTTAAGACTGTCTTTTGAGGTTTTCAGGAAAATTTCCTGCATCTCGTACGACGTGCGTTTTTTTTTTTACGCAAGACAAATGTAGTCACGAGAGTACAATTTTAATGAGACGGGAAGTATGTCAAGAATTACAAAATTTTCCCAGATCCCTTCCTTCTCGAGAACCGTTTGTAAACACGTTCTTATTATGCAACGAAAGTCTCTTCGTCATGGTAATGCGATGAACGCTGTATGCAATTTACGTATACGTCACGCGAACAGTCGGATAATAAATGCGTTATCGATAACTTGATGAAATTCTACGTACGTACTTCGTATACTTTGACACACGGACAGAACGCACGCCGTGCGAGTAATTAAAACACAATAGAACCGGGAGCGTCTCCGAGAGATAAATTCCGGACTGGAAATAATTTTAACTTAGTCGCAAAGTGCTTGGCGCGAGGTGCTTGCGAACTATGCGCGAATTATGTGAATTTCTGTTCCACGACGCGGATCTCCGATAACGGAAAAGGATGGAAGAAGGAGGGCAAGGAGGGGGGAAGAAGGGGGGCCGCGCGGGCGGTGCACGGATACAATGGGAGCCTATCGCTGGGAGATGACGGCGGATGGAAATCGGGACGGCGGCCCTCGAGAGATATACCGCAAGGAGATCGCGGGATCATAGCGCGGCGATTCTACACGCCTAGATCCGATCGCGGCGGCCAGCGGCTCTACGCGCTGCAAATAATTACAGCCGTCCTTACATTCCATAGCAAGGCGGGCAAACTGGTTCCGAGCGCGGCCACTTGCGCTAGAATCTCGGAGAGAAACAGGGAGAGAGAGAGAGAGAGAGAGAGAGAGAGAGAGAGAGAGAGAGAAAGACCCACGGAGAGGAAACCATATTTCTTTAAAGTATCATACACGCGTTTTTCAACCTCTTGCCTACGTCGTCCTGCGTAAAGCGACTCGCCACAATCCGCAACACAATCGCGATTTATATTTAAGTCATGCGACAGCCTCGACGATAATTGTGCACGTGGACAAAGTATGTTATTCGTGTACAAAGTATGTGTATATATGTATATATATATACAAATGCCTTGTCGTTAATGTATATTTCTTTCAGCGGCGATTCTTTCCTGGAAAATGATGTTATTCTTTTTTTCAAAAAGTAACCAACGATCGATGTATGCATATCATATGGAATTAATATATTTAGTATTTTCAGTCGGGTCAATATTGATTCGTGATTGAGAAATATTTTTGTTATATCTGGAACACAGCCCCCATCTGTAGGTTACTTTTCACGTTTAATTTTTTTCCTATAAATGGACTCGACTGTTTTAATCTTTTAACATTTTAATAATTGTACTTATCAAATTAAAGGAGATTTAATTAAACTTGTACTACATTTATTGACAATTACTAGGGCTCAGAGCAATATTCGAACATATTGTATGTTTGGTCTGTTCGAATTATATCAAAGTAAAAAAAAGGAACATTTAATTTGAATATTATGAACAATTCGAAAATTTCTTTTATACATTAATATTTCAAAAAAATTAGATTTAAGCTATAATAATTTCGAACTTTTGAATCAAAAGTGAGTTCAAACAATTCAAACATACCTTCAGTTTGAATTATTTGACGTTCGAATTTTAGATTCGATCTGTTGAAATTATTCGATCGCCTGATATTTACGAGCATTGTCTGAAAAAATTTTCAGAAGCAGAGTCGCAAAGTCGAAGAACAATTAAAGTAAGCTAAATACGATATAGTTAAATAATAAGATGTGTCAAGCTTGATTCGCGACATTAATCATTCAGAGTCTTCGAATTCTCAACATTAAGCTCTCTATCGTGGCGAGCTGTGTCAGGGGAACGTCGACCCCGCGATATATTCGTTTCGCGATCCGTAGAAAGAAGGGTCTGGATAAAAAAAGACGGTCTGCTTAAAATTCATCGAGATTCGAGCGGATCGCGAATCGCCGCGCAGCGCTTAAACGTCGCGCGCACGCGTGCGCGCGCGATATTCTGGTGTTTACACTTGGCCGCGGAAAGATTTCGCAAACAACAGAAACATACGTCGTCTCCGTGCGGGCCGGGTGCGGGTCGTGGTGCGGTGGTGGTCGTAGGCGCATTAATAATGTAAGTGTGCAGATGGTGTGCAGTGAGTGCGCGGCGCCGCTGACTAGGATCAATGTTCCGTTCGCGGTCTATATAGCCAGCACACGACCGCGCGCCGCGATATATAGGTAACAACAGAGGAAGAGAGAGAAAGAGAAAGAGAGGGAGAGTGAGACAGAGAGAGAGGAGAGAGAGAGAGAGAGAGAGAGAGAGAGAGAGAGAGAGAGAGAGAGAGAGAGAGAGAGCGCCGAGGCTGTGTGGGAAACAACACCGTTGCACCCCGCTCGTTCACTCTCCTGTACCCTCCCCCTCCTCCTCCCACACATTCGGATAATGCATTTGCGCGAATATTTTAACCAATCGTAGCGCGAAATTACCATATGGAAATAAGTTCCCCTTTCTCTGTCTCTCTTTCCCTCGATCGATCCGAATTTCGCCGCAACTTGGTTCGCGGGGAGGGAAAAAAAAAACGACTCCTCCAACTTGCGCCACCAAAAGAAAGAAAGAGATTTCCCTTCCCCCATGTTCGAGAGAACACGTGCTCCTCGTGCTCTCGCGTAAGCTCGCTGCTTATGGAACTGTACTTATATAATTTCGGCATGCAGCCCTCAAGGGAAGCCCATCTCGGGAATTCTATAATTCGGGACGGAAGAGTAGAATCTCGTGCGCCGAGTTGTAAATACATCACGAGTCGAAAAAGAAAAAAAAAGTGTTACGTTGCCCTGATCTCACATTACAACTGACTATACAATATTGACGCATGCGCAATTAGGCCGTTTTGTCACTATTTTTTTCTCGTTTTCACGCGTCATTTCGTTCTGTACACAATAATTTAATGTCGTCGATTTAATCATTGAAAAATTTTTTGATTAATGCCGTGACAAGCGTTAATTAATACGTCTGGAAAAGTCGTAGGTTATGAATTTATTCATCTACCGTATTCTTACGAGCATTCTCCGTTTATAGAATCTCCCCTTTATGAAATGCGTATAAATACTTCGACATAATATATTGATTTCTATGTTACGCGTTAAATTGCAATTTTCACGTAAATTCCGCAGTGAATTACGGATTCTCCAAAATGGGCTCGACGATAATCATCGCTAGAATCAAGATATCAAGGCGTATATTGCGAAGATGAGTAATAACATATTTTATAAATTTATTCACATGATTTAAATAAATCAAGAGTATACAGTTAGAAGTCTCACATGCGCAGACGCTCGCGTAGCTTGCTCCTCGCCGGATCGCGCGAGTGCATGCCTCATGCTTTTTTTTTTGTTTTTCTCTCACTCTTCGATTCTTACCTTCTCTTTTACGCGGCAAACTGTATCTTACACGAGGCGCGGCGATAAAGAGTGTATACGCAATATACATATTTACATATCATACAATTATCTCTCCCCGTCCTTCTTTTTTTTTCCTCGCTCATTCACACGGTTTCTCTCCTTTCGTTCTTTTTCTCCCGTGGACATATAAAATTACAAAAAATCATCTACCTAGTCGAGAGTTTCAGAGTCAAAGCTAGCATCGTGATTTCCTATTACGCGACGAGGATGTCGAAAATGCGACGCGTGTCAGTTATATGTATATGTACAATGTACATACGTACACGTACGCAAATTGCGTAAGTAGACAGCGTTATTTACATGAATTGATTCGTAAGTGGTAAGTATTTACACGAGGATGAAATCGTCGCCGCGAAAAGGGACGGCCTGACGATTCGCGCGATCGCGAGAACTTTGATGAGATCTTTGGGCGCGCTCGCTGAAAGTCATCGAGTGAGGTAAACGAGAATTCACAGAGATGCACAGAGAGTCTCAGAAACCTTTGGCTTTAATAATCACTAATTCTCGTATAAATTTCGAATTGAGTGTATTTAGGGAGATTATAAGCTATTTTTGGTACTCGAGTCTAAAAAAAGCTCCCCCGAAAGAAGTCTCTTTAAATAGATAATCAAATAACGTAAAAAAAAATTAAAATTAAACAGAAAATGAAATACTTCTTCACCTTGCGCACTTAAAGTTTAATTTGTGCGTTCAAAAATCCGCGAATAGTAATCGCGAAAATGTAAAATAAAATATTATCACAAAGTTCTGTTTTCGTCAAAAGAAAAATCACATTTCATATGTATATCAACAAAATCCGGGACACCCTGTATATCCGAACGAAACATATTCTCACAAGATGCTATTCAGAAACGTAATTATATCGAAGTATGCGCACACGCACAACCCTCGCGACAAGAGGGTAGGCCGAAAGACTTATTACATCAAGCATACAGAGCAAAGGAAGACGGGGATAGAAATAACAAGTAACAGAAAAAAAGAGAAAAAAAAATAAGAAGGAAGAAGAAACGTCGATCGCGTTACGGCGACAAAAAGAAATTGAAATTTTTGTTGAGCAAAAAAGAAAACCAGAAAACCGGCGCAATGATTATCGCAACAGACATCCCTCAAAATCCCCAGAGAAAATTGTGATATGCGAACACTCCGTCCCTCAATCTTCACGACGACGTTTCTCAACTATTTACACGTATCTCGCGGGGGTCCGTGGCTCGGCACGCGCACAACGTCTTGTAGAATTCACAGTCCGTCGAAGTCGCCGATCGTGCATCACGTGGACGAACACGAGACCCAGCACAACCTTTTAGGAATGAGCTACTCCCGCCGCTCGTTGCTATTATCGCAGTCGGATTGACGGTACCGCGGTCCCATAAATACGCGAGGATACCGGGGTCAGTCGCAGGGAGCTAAACCAGATAGGCCTGTCCGGAGGTGGGTGGAGGCGGCGGCGGCGGCGGTTGTTGCTGCCTCCAGGCGGTCCTCTCGAGGGTGGAGTAGTCCGAGTCAATGGACGAGTAGATGTGCTCGGACAGCGGTCTTCTGTGGTCCTCGCCAATGCCGCAGTTGGTAGTGTTGGTGGTGGCGATGGTGGTCGCCGTGACGAGATTACTGGCCGGCATCGCGTCCCGGTAAGCGTGATTGACGGTTAACCTGGGCTGCGCGGGCGATGACGACGGCGGCGGCAGCGGCTGTGGCTGCTGTTGCTGTTGCTGGATTGCCAACGTGGGGGGAATCGGAGCACCGCCGCAGGAATAGGCGGGCGGCGCGTGTTGCAGCATCAGCGCCGACGAGGCGTCCTTGAAGAGCGCGGCGCGGTGACCGCCACGCAGCGTCGACATCCCGGTTTTCTCGAGACTGCCCACACCACCGACACCACCGTCCAGCGTGTAGGTGTTAATGTTACGCTTGTAGACCAACGGCGAGGATTTGCTCTCGACGGACACGTCGCCAATGCCGGTGGTGGTGGTGGTGGTGGTGCTGGTAGCGATAACCGCAGTCGTCGTGGACGATGGTATGGCGTACCTTAACCGTTCCCAGAACCTCTTCTCGCCCCACGTGAGTATGAGCGCCGCCGTTCTCAGATAGGGCCGCAGCTCGGGATCGCGTTCAACCTCCGCGCCAACGTGCCCAGCTTGGATGACAATCAGCTGGGAGGCTCGACCGCGCAGTGCCTCGTGCAGCGCCGCGCGGAACTCGAAACGCGACCACTCGGTCTGAAGGAAATCGCGGGTAAGCACAATTAGCACGCGCCGGGACGCGTCCACCGCCTCGAGGACGGCCGGTGCGGGCGCAGAGGCGCGCAACACACAAGGCAGGTCCCGGTGATGAAGGCAGAGTCTCAGACCGGCCGCGCCATGTTCCAGTTCGACCGCCAACGAATGTAGCACAAAATCTTCGTCGTTCGGGCTATAGCATACGTAACAATCGTAGAGGCGATCGCGGTCGGCGTCACAGCAGCCTGCGGTCATCGCGGCCACGGGACCCATGCTCGCCGTCGTCGCGGCCTTACCCGATTTCGTCCGTAAGAATCGCAATCCGTATTTAGAATAGGCCCAGGCGCCGACCGGTTCGCGGAACACGAAAGCGAGTACTATGATCACCAGGAGAACGATGATGGCTGAAAGAGTGGCGGCCACCAATGGCAGATAATCCGACACCATGATGCTCTCGATAACGCCGCCCTGAGCGAAATAATCCGAGCAGGCGGTCTCGTTGACATTCAGACGACGTCGATAAGATGGCCTAGCGTCACCGTAGTAACACCATACGTCACCAGCATCAATAACCTTGTGCGCGTTGTCCGATACCCAGGAAGATAACTCCTGTAAGAACTTGCAGCGGCACGACCACGGGTTGCCGCCGAGCGATAGCTCGACCAATCGAGCGTTCAGGGTGACTTGCCATACTGGAAAAGTTACCAATCGATTGCCGTGCAGCTTGAGGATCTCGAGCGATCGCAACGGCAGGAACGTCAGGTTGCCAATGAAGCCGATCATGTTGTTCTGCAGATAGAGCTCGCGTAGGTGCGACAATCGCTCGAATTCGAAGCCTTTGAGCTCGCGAATTCGATTGTCCTCCAGATGTAAGATCTGCAGGTTGTTGAGGCCGTTGAAGGTGCGATTCTGGATGGACTCGATGCCGCTCGCGTTCACGTACAATACGCGCATGTTTTTGCGACCGATAAACACGTGGTTCTGTAACTCTCGCAATACGTTGCCATCTAGGTAGACTTCGGTGGCGTCCATCGGTATCCTACGCGGAATTTCCTCGACTCCGAGGCTCGAGCAATCGACCGCATTTGTATTCCACGTACCGTCGTTGTAACATTTGCAACCGGCCGGACAGGTCATTTCACAATCGCAGGCGTCAAAGTCGCAGCAGTGGCAGAGAGCGAAACAATGCGCCTCATAACGGCAGAGAAACTGTTCCGAGCGTGCGGTCGAAGCCGGGACGATGGCGATTCCCCGCGGTCCGGATGTACGGCACATAGCATTGTCAAGATCCATGACGCGCGGATATTCCCTCGATAAGGTTCGATTATTGATGGTCGGTAGCCAATCCATTGAGCAGTTGCAATTAAAGGGATTGCCACCGATGTAGAACTCCGGTAGCGGTTTGTTTTCCGGCACCTTGGTTAGCAAGAGCGACGTCAACTCCATCGTCTCGATCATGTTCGCGTACATATCAACGCGGGTGAGATTCACTTTATCGGCGAACGTATTCGGTCGCACGATGCTGATGTAGTTGTTATTGATGAACAGCAGCTCCACGCTATCCGGCACAGACAACGGCGAGAGTTCGGTGATGCGATTGTGACTAGCGTCCAAAGTTTTCACCTTCGAATCGCGAATTTTGTAATAGTTGCCGAGACTTTCGATGAAGTTACCATGGATATCGAGCCATTTGAGATTGACAGGTATAAAAGCATAATCGAACCATTCTATATGATTTTCCGATAAATTTAGCAACAGAAGACTGGTAATACTGGTGAATACACCATTAATGTCCGACAGAAAGTTGCCGTCCAGACGAATGGCCTCCAATTTGATATTACGATCGAACGCGTGCCTTTCCACGTGCTGCACTTTGTTTCGGGCGAGATTAAGAATTTGCAGATTCGGTAAGTCCCAGAGCATACCGTGCGTCAGATTGCCGACGTCGTTGCCGATTAGTCGCAGACCGGTAAGTTGATGGAGATTGCGGAAGGAACCGTTGTGGAACTCGCTGATCCGGTTCTCGCCCAGGTCGAGGGTCTTGAGGAAGGCGAGGTCGCGTAACGCATCCGGCACGGCGGTGAGCTCGTTACCGCTGAGATCCAGTTCCTTGAGATCAGAACAGTTGCGAAACGCCATTGTGTCGATGCTCGAAATCGAGTTTCCGGACATGGTCAAGCGATTTAGCACAAACAGACCATTAAAGAGCTGCGCTCCTATAGTGTGGAGCTTGTTGTCGGAGAGCTCGAGCGTATGGAGATTGTAGAGCGGTAAGAAGGCATTGCTCTCGATACGATCAATCGAGTTGTTTCGCAGATCGAGAATCTGTAGGAAGAACAGATCCTTGAACATGCGGGCGTCGATATGTGTCAATTGATTGTACGAGAGATCGAGCACGATCAGACGGATCAGGCCGAGGAAGGTGGTCTCGTCGACGCGATCGCTACCAAGGCGATTGTTCGCGAGGTTCAACACCAGCAACTGCTCCAGCTGGGTGAATATGCCCCGCGGCAGATCGCGTAAACCATTGTGCGCCAGATGTATCTCCCGTAGGTCGCGCGTGGTTTTGAACAAGTCCTCGGGCAACGAGTTCAGAGCGTTGTGGCTGGCATTAAACGTACGCAGCACGGTAAGTCCGTTCAGAGCATTCTTGCCGATCTCGGAAATCACATTCCGTTGCAGGTGTAACTCTTGCAGCTGCCGCAGGCCCACCAGCGGTCCGTCGTCGAGCAATCGCCGTAGTTCGTTGCGTGAGAGGTCCAGGATCCGGATGTCGGCGCGACAGGATCCACCGCTGGCATCGGCGTGCACCGTTAAACCGATGTCGTCGATGTCGCGAATACGATTGCCGGTGAGATTGAGAGTCTGTAGATTGTCCAGTTCACAGAGCAGTTTAGGCGGCAGCGCTAACACGTTACTCTCGACGATCTCCAGGGTATGAAGCTCACGAAGGCCCCGGAGCGAACTCGGCGCGAATTCCAGGTGTCTGGCGGCACCCCAAGCGGCATTGAACGTTTGTACGACGAGTCGCTTGAGCTCCGGCAGCGGTAGAAACGCATCCTCCGGGATACGTAGCACCTTGCAACCGTGCACGTAGAGCTCGTGCAGGCCGGCTAACCGCTGCCAACTCTGCGCGTTTAAGCTGCTCTCGAAATGATGCACGTCGCTGCAACGGATTCGTAGCTTGAGTGCACCATCAAGGGACGGCGCGAGGGTGACGATCGCCGTGGGGTCTAGCACGCGAAGAGCGCAGTCCGCTGTGCGGGTGTCGTTGCCCGCCTCGTTGGTCCACCGACAGGCGGCCGCGGCCGGATCAGGGTGCATCGACATCAGCAACAACAGCAATAGCGTCGTCGCGAACAGGCGACGGAACGGGGCGACAGTGTTCACCGTTATCACTGTCGACGTCGACGTTGACATCGGGGACAATGTGGTCGAGGGTACTATCGATGACGTTGTCCGTAATGACGCCGCCAACGGCATCGTCGTCGTCGCCGTTACCGTCGTCGTCGCGACGACACCCCTCGGCACCGTCGTTATATCGGTTCGCATTTTTACGAGCAGCAGCCAACCCTTTTTGCTCTCGATGTCAACGTCGAGTCGCGCGTCCGGGCAACGGCGGCGACGACGAAGACGAAGACGAAGACGACGACGACGACGACGACGACGACGACGACGACGACGGCGGCGGCGGCGGCAGTGGTAACGGCGACGACAACCACCACGACGACGCTCGCTTCGGCAATCTTGGGGTAACGAGCGGCCCTCTCCCTTCTTTCTTTTTCATTCACGCAACGCACACGCGTATTCGGGCGGCACACAGACTCACGACTCGGCACGACGACGGCGGCGACGACGACAACGGGGAGGACGAGGTGGCCGACGACGACACACGCACGCACGCCACATACACACGACGACGACGACGACGACGACGCGCGGGGCTGCTCCACAGAAGGGGGAGGAAGAGCGCGCGCGCGCTCACGCACCTCGTATCACGTATCAAACGCGGAGCGGCCCATTTCCCTCGCCCTTTATCCACGGGCTGGCCACCACAGCGAGCCACCCCGTTGCTGCCACCCCGGAACGCCGCACCGTTCACTCGCGCTTCCACGAGCCCCTCGTCACCACCCCCGTGTTGTAGATCGGCCGCCCTTCGTCTCGCGGCCTCACAAATAAAGATACTCTCCTCTCTTTTGCAGGTCACAAATAAAGATACTCCTCCTTTTCTTAAATCCTTAATCAGGTAACCCGTGAACTGAATATCGGAGCACGCGTATCTTTTGTTCCTTCACCGGGATACAAAACATCAACCCCCGGATCGTATCACGATTGTGCACGACGGTGGCCAGAACGCTCCTCGATGACGAAACGAAAACAGGCCCGTACGAGCGCGAGCACTCGTGCTGCACCGTCGCGCGCACTCGCCTCGCATCGAGCACCAGCACTGAACCCCGTGAGCGCCTGAGCGCGCATCATCGGCATTCCCAACCGTTGCGAACCCCGGTTACCCCCGCCGCCAACGGTTCTAGGGGGCACCACTTTCTTGTAACTGTCGACAGGAATGAGAAAATGTAACTGTTAGGATTGCGGGGAATTTGTTCTGACACAATTATTAAAAATAACAAGAATAACGAAGCCTCCTTAGAGCCGACACAAGTCGGCAGTGGCATGTTATCATTACCAGTAACCGGGTTTTAATCATAAAGAAAGTTTCGTTATTCTTGCTATTTATCACAGATTACAAGATTAAATGTAATATTCAAAATAAGATCGTAAAAGAATTTTGCTGTGTTTTGAGTTTTGCATGTAAAGAGAAAAAAAAATAGTAGAATCGCCTATTCTACATTTTTACAAAACTTGAAAGATATCTTTTAAGCAGATATCTCGGAATCTAACTGCTATAAAATTTGAAAAATATCTTTCGAATAAATTACGGAAAGAGATTGACACACAAATAAAATTGCATGAACAATTAAATAAACTTTTAATGCTACGAGAAAAAAGCTTTAACAAAAATTATTATTTCCTTTTATCAATTACAAAAATTACTTTTGTCCGTTTGTGTTACTAATGAAGTTTCAGTATTTTGAAAGTGTATTGGACAATAGTCAGAAAATATCCAGTGGAAATATTCGAGGATCTATTATAAAAAAGAAATACCTATTTGGAAAAGTCAAAACAACGATTTGATTATCACATTCGCCTTTTGTTGCAATTGTTTTATTAAATAAACCTATTTGACATTTTAACTTGAAATTATATAATAATTATAATATAAGTAATAGTTTTATTGCATTACATGTAAGTAAATTAATCAAACAGGAGTTATGCAATCAGAATAAAAAATAGAAATAAAACAAGATTACTGCTAATATTATATACGAAGAGAATAAATATAAGAAATACATTTTTCATAAAATATTTTTGCATAAGAATATGGAAGAGATTGTATAAAACATTTCGCGATACTAAGTATAGTGTACTTTTTGAATTCCTTTTCATCCTTTAATTTGTCCATGTTACTGTATGTTTCACGTAATAGGTTCGTTTGATTTGTTTGCACTTTCCGCACTTAAATTTTCATGAGAAATGCAAGCAGATTCATACAGATAAAATTATTTCGTACATTTTATTCTTGCACTTCTAGTATTTTCCGTATTTAAAACAAGATAAATATATATCTGAGCATTAGGAAGAAAAGAGCGAAGAAATCAAGTGTAGAGAGTGCATATAAAAACGAACGGATTTGCACCCTCGGCTAGGGATTATTAAACGTATTCCCGGCAACTACGTCGTCACCGTCGCCATCTTCACATCTGGCGCTGGTCGCTGCAGGTCGTTAGGAGCTGACGCGAAACATTTGCAGTCAGTTGGTGGTAGTGCGTGGCAGCGTATGCCAGGTGCGTCGTTTTTCTCTTTCTCTCACTTCTCAGTCAGTACTGGTCAGTAACGCAACGTTCGGAGCAGCACGGAGGGAAATCCCAGTATCCCACGACTCTTTCGACACCATCGAAATGAAATCGGCTTACGTGATATGCGTGTTACTGGGCGTGACGATCGGCACCACGCTGGTGCTAGCCGACGGTAAGTTGGTTGGGTCTCGACGTTGCCGCATAACGTGGCAAAATGCGTAGCTCATGCGTGCGTGATAAATGAAGTCCAAACGCGCGATAACGACGACAAATGCCGTCGCGGATTTCGCGTCTCGTGCGACGCCTACCCGCGTCGAATTACTCCGATAACTGCGTTGGAGCTGGAGTTACTCCAGCAGCGATATTCATGAAAATTCACGGATTCGCGTTCCCCGACACGAGTTCCGTCCTCACGTGTGAGATGTAGAGACATTTTCCCCTCTCGTTCACGCGCGGAAAAAATTCATGAAAATATGAGAGAAAAAAAAAGAGAATCGATCCGTTAGAGCGACTCAATAATGTACACGCTTCTTATGCGGGTTCGACCTTCGTTAGATGACGACGGCAGTGTCGAGCAGATTGCTATTGATCTTTCGCCGACCACTACCGGCCAAATCTTAACCGCGACGAACGATAATGATCGCACGCGCGACGGCAGTACATACATTCGCGATAGCTGGACAAACGATATATATATACACACACACATTAAACCGCGATACTGCGGCGATTGAAAACTCACCGTGAAGAAAAAAATATGTATATTTTACATGTATTTGTATTTTGATGCACGAGAGACGAAAATATATAATCACCTTCGAGTTTATTCAACGTAAAAAGCGTAGGAAAATTCAGTAGAAATTACTTATAAATTGTGAAATTACTGTTGTTAAAAATTTACAAAAGATAATATTCAATCTTAATGCTATTAAAGAAAGATTTAATGCGAGTTTTATCTTTGCTCTGTACTTTCAAATACGAATATTAACGTGAATAATATTTTATTAATTTCAAAAACGTTTTAATAAATAATTCATTTCACTTGATGCTTATGTATGCACTTGCGTTTTTACATAATACATAAAATAGTATTAGCTCATCACAAATAAAGATTAAAATGCTTTGATTGTATTTTTTGCTTATTGAGTGTAGAGAAAAATATAATTCTGAATTTATTTAAGTCGAAATGTATAAAATCTTCATCTGTAAAAGGAAAAATAATGTACAGATTTTTTATGCTTTCAGGCACGTTACAATTGATGGTTGAAGCAACAACAGCTACACCTGTAGTTACATCAAGTTCTGTAACGGAATTAACAAAGAATGTCTCTAATTCGGAACCTAACGTGACAACTCCGACACCACCACCAAAAAACAATTCTACTACTACTTCAAGTACAACTCCTGCGAATATTACTACTACCACCTCCACTACTATTACTACTACCACCTCTAAAACTACTACTCCTATACCTACACCTTCTGATAAAACGACTAGTACAACGAATAGTACTACTACAACTACAACTACTGCAACTATACCTACAACAACGTCATCCAAACCAACTACTACTCATGCCCCGACTCCCACAGCTCCACCCACTAGCACAGGTTCATCAAAAACAACAGCTGTACCAACAGCTTCGCCATCTTCTAAGGACCGCCAGTTTGATGGTCTAAGCTTCTTTGGTACGTAACAGATGTCATTCTGTTATTTCTGTGAATTGATTGACGTCTCGTTGAGATATGTTCGATAAAGCGATAAAGTAAACAACTTCTATCGAAATGTTATCAAAATGATTAAAGTAGTATGCATAACAAACATTATTTATAGTAAAATTCTTTCAGATAATTTTCTTTGTTATAAATTATTTTTGCATATTCAAGTTATTAATTAAGTATGTAACAAATACTTATTGTTAGATATCAAAGTATATTTATGTCTATCTTTTTATTGCAGGTGGTATTATTCTTACAACATGTCTAATGGCGATCGCTGCATTCTCGTGGAAATTCTATAGGCAGTGCAAGGAAGGAAATTACCGTACACTGTGATAACATACGAGGCTATAACGAATTTTCGTCAAGTAAACGCAAAATTAATTGGACTAAGGACTATAATTATTTTATTGTAATGATATTGCGTATTTTTATAACGCAGTTAAATGTTGCGTGGTTTAAGTGCTCTTAGTAATGTGATGTGCAACCACGAGTTCCGTTTTTCTCATGTATATCTATCTAATAGAGGGAAGAGGGGGAGGAGGGTTAAGTATTCGTATGTATTGGAAACAATAACGTTGTATTTAGGCGCGTTTATTAGTAGGTGAGAGAATGTGACAAGTTGCGTGTTGTAAGTAGAAGGGAGAATGATAGAAGGTGGGAAGAGGGAAAGGTGGGCGCATTGACGAGAGCTAATGACCAATCAAACGTACATTCCAAGAGGGAAAAAGAGGGAGATCTTTCTAAACGCGCATTATCCTACTTCTTATTAGCTTTCGCTCAAACTGTGTGCAACTGTCGGCGAACTGTATCTTTAATGTACGGTACGGTGTATATATTTCCACAGTAAAGTTATGTAAGATCTGACTTTTCTACGAGACGGGAGAGAGAAGAGAAAGTGTTAGACTTGAGAAACATTGAGCTCGGCGCAGGTATCTTGGCGTGAAAACGCCGAGGTAAAACGAATCTCCAAAACATTTGAATCTCACGAATGAGTCTCACAGTAGTATAGATGACACCGAATATACATTAATATATACATTATTAAAATTAAACTGTATTAAAAATATTGATAATCGTATAGTATGATAACACAACATGTGCGAGCTGAATTCTCTTTTTCGTATCGTTGATCTTGCTGCATGACATTTTCTTTTGGTGAAATTTACATAATAATTGTAAAAATATATACGGCATTGTCAGAGTAAAGGTTCTTTTGCTCTACTTTCTGATTTACTCTGCGTCGTTTAAATTTGTACTATGTAGTGGTGTAACAGTTTTATTTTTTGCAATCGGACTTTTCACTATTCTTGAGCGCGCCAAGAATCGTCAATTATTTATCGCGTTGCAATCGTATCAATGTCCATGAAAATCTCTTTTAAAATGCTTATTCGTCAAATAGAATGCCTAAGTAATAAATAGTTCCTTTCACACATTTTCGCCTAAGATGAATCAAACTACACACAATATTAACTAGAACATGTTTTCCTTTTTTTTTTTAGTGCAAAACGTATTATATAGATCGCAGAATTAATTTATCGTTTTTTTTTTGTAACATGCATGTTATATCTGAGCTATTACAATTGTATTAAGTAATTTTAAGCAATGTTCTAAGTAACGTGTCACGTTTATTATAAAAGACAAAAAGAATCATACATTATATTAATTGTGTGCAATATAATTTCAGTTCACCATAGGTTACCTTATGATGTAACATTGAGAATCTAAAGACACAACACTGTTAATATTTTGTGAAACCTAATCCTTCTACCTGATATTCCTCTTGATAATACGCCGTAATAGTATTACTGCAATAGACACTTGTCTTTCGATCCGCGATGTTTCATATTTTGCCTTGTCAATATTTTTTATAGCGAAAAGAATTTCAAGAAAATGATCTGCCTCGACAAACGCATTTGTTTAAAAGTATTATAATTTAATAACAGTGTATAATATTAAAAAATCCTGTAATATTAAAAGAAAGTGACATGTAGATCAATTGTAAAATATTTTTTTCACTGCATTATCATTCGTAAGGCTACAGATTATTTAAAAGTTGTCCGAGAACAGACAAGCGTCTTTTTGTATACTTCGTACAATAGTCACAAAAAATGCATGTATCGGAAAAACAAGGCATAATTTTCTCACAAAATGACGTCGGAACTATATCTCAAAACGCCAGCGAGCCACTCCTTTCACGTTCTCCGCTGACGCGAAAATAATCAATCGTCGCCGAGAACCGCGTGTTTTGCCATGGGCATCGCCAGAATTACTTGCTCGCGCAATTTTTAATATGGGAATTTATTCTGTCCGGAGAGGGTATTGATCGCATCACAGGGTTGTTACATATACTTGACACACATATTTCCGCTTACAGTTAATACGTGGCTCTAAAACTCGCGACTCTAATTGTCGTTTCTCACACCACAGAGGAAAAATCCATCATGTTACACAAAGGTGCGAAGGGAGGAAAAAGGGAAAAAAGAAAACAACGAGGGAAAGGTGAAAGGAAAAGATCAATATGAGAAAACCATCTTATGAATATTATGAATAAGAATTTGTACAGAGAAAGAGAGAGAGAGATATATATTTATAGTTTCAACTTGAAATTGCAATGAGATATTCGATGCGGCAAACACGATGAAGCCGTGATATTGCAGTCGATAAACTTGCATGGCTTGAAAAGCTACAATAATTTATTCGACGCTGAGAGTTTCTTCGGGTACCAAGAAAAACGATTGTAAGACGTCTTGTTACTTCGCACTGGAAGATTCGGAAATTTCTGACAACATATTTTAGTTAATAAATTATACAGGATAGAAAGTATTTACTCTCAAATTTATTGTTTAAAATTCCAATCCAATACTTTAAGTAAATTGTCTCAAAAAAAAAAAAAAAAACCTTTTACTTCGCAAAAATATAATAAAGCGTTATTAGAAAGCATTTTATGACATAACTATATATATATATATATATATATATATATATATATATAATAAAATATTATATCACATATATAAAATAAAATATAATTAAACTATAAATATATGTATAATAAGATATATACCATAAACGGATTATAATTATATAATAAAAATATTGTAACATATGTGGGCTATGATGTACATTAAAATATCATCAGGTTATAATATGTGTAGTAAAATATATGTAATATATAATATGTACGTGATCGAATTATTGAGTGATGAACTATGCCGAACTTTGTGGAAGCCACATGTGCTTTTACTCCCGTTTCATTTTGCGCATATTGAGCGTGTGAGTGTTGCGGCATAACGTTCCCAGAGATGAGATATGGCGCGGAAAACGAGATAAGAAAAACATACGCATGCAGAAGAAAAGAGATCGCGGCGAGACGAGCGTGACGTCATGAAAAAAAAGAAGAAAAAAAAAGAATGCCAGCGTGACATCACCTTTCGTTTCGTGTGAATTTTGTGTGGCGAAAACATGTACTACGCGTTGTTTCAAAACGTAAATCTTTTCGCAAAAGTGGTCGAGAAATATTTCCAATTAGTACAGTAAATATACGTGAAATCATCTCAAGGAAGCTGAGATGGAAGCTCAATTTCTTGGAGAGGATTGAGTTTCTTCAGGGAACTACAGATCTAGTTTTGGAATTCATACAACTAATTAATCTATCAATTACTTAATTAATTAGACGTCAAATTTAGCAGAATCTACACTTAAATTTTAAATATTTTTATCTCTATAATTACGTATTTTTGTAAATACGTTACTTGTAGAAGTGAATATTAGCAAAAGCTGAATCGCTTACATAAAATCTTATTGAATAATTTTGTATGCTATATAACCCTTACCGGATATTCCTTAAAATTTCTTTTTAAAAGCATATTAAACATGGTAGAATGTTATAGTTTGTGATTACATCACGAAACTGTAAGTTTCCTTTCTATATTGCAAAATATAGAAGGGTTAAACAAGAACAAATTCCCAACAAAAAAATAACAATTTGAAATTTTTGCTGAGTTTCATACACTCGTGTTGAGTTATGAAAAAATGACTTACGTCAAATCGGTGCAATAATCCATATGTGAAAGGAAAACTTGGAACACCTTACACAATCCAAGGTGTTTAAGTGCTAATAGTTTATAAGCAAATAACAATTGAAAGTAAGAATTTTATCTTAAATTAAGTTTGCAAATAAATAACAAAGTCAAAATATTCTTTAATTAATTAATTTTAAATAGAATTAAAAAATTTTTAATTTAATACTTATTGTGTGTTACAAAAATATATAATGTTAAAAATTAATTCCAAAAAGTAATAATCTCTCTTTTTGTCAAAATAAAATCAATTTCAAATTTGTCAAAAGACTATTAAACGCATATGGCATTCAACAATAATGTAGCTAATCGGATTGCATGTAATGATGAATATTACACAAATAATATATTAAAATATATTTTAATCTCATTCACCTTTTCTCTATAATCAGATACCACATTACTTATTAAATCGTTTTTTTTATTTTTATCTTTTGCGCAATGCGTAGGCTGACTGCATATCCTTTTTGTGCTTATCAGCTCGCGTTCAGTGCAACAATTGAGAGAAAAATTCGAGAGAGATCATTGCTTACGTTAACTTTTCAATTTCCAACGCCATGTGTTTTCACATTTGTGAATTTCAAATTCATACTTTATTGGGATACGAGATATTTACTTGAAATACGAAAAAACAAAACATTTCGAATATTGTTGTTGCGTTACTTATTCGCATTCGTATTTTTTCGAAAAAAATATCAACGTTCAGGCAAGAAACAGTAGTACAAAAAAGTATATAAAATTACGTAAAAATTGTATATATTTCGTATACGATATAATGGAAATACACATCTTTGCATTACAAATTAATACGATATACTTGTCCATATAATTTTAGATAGTTTCTACAGCGTGTAATTGAAAAGTTTATAACACCCTATATAACTTGTCAACGCATACAATAATCAGTGATCGCGAAATGGAAAAAGAATAAGCTCGCTAGAGCGTGATATACCCTCACTCCTTTCACTCTACGGCCCACTATTTATACCTCGGTAGAATTTCTTAGGATATCAACCCAGAATTATTACGTACCGCGCGATTACGAGCTGCGAATAAATTTGCAAAATCGCGGTCGCGAACACCCGCCACCACTTCGATGATGCAAAAGAGCGATATGAATTTAACGGCGTATGCCGCACGAGTCCTTTATCAGGTCTGAAAGCGAGCTTCGTGTATTCCACGGAGAAGGAAATAGCGTCGATTATTTTTAGGATACACGCGCCTTGCTTCAACATGTACTGTAAAAAAGTATATAAAATTATACGCGTATGGACAACAAGTGCACAAATAATACAATTCACATACAATAATACAATAAAAGTGTATATGATTTTACACATAATTTATTTTACAGTATTTATTTCAATAGGGGAAACATGTACATAATGATCCCTCGAGGGTAAAATAATCCCCATCGATTTTAGCGAAAACATTAACAGATTTCTGCATAGGAATCTGTTTGTCAATCGAATGTAACGGTGGATCGCGTCGATGCGCCGTCAAGTTGTTTATGAAGAAAATGTAAAATTCCCCGGTCTGATGTAAGGTAAGAGTGATTTTGATTACCGGGTAAAGTACATTCACGCATGATTATCATATTTTATTATTATTACTGTATCTTAGTACTAACTAACTTTATGTTTTCATAGTGGTACTGATTGCCGGCTTAATTTCAGGTTAGATTTTAATATCGAAATAACAAATGTCGTTTATGATCCCCAGGGATCGTTTTGTACACCCCTAGTACCAAATAATCCCTTTATACAATTTTGTTAAAAAAAAACAAATAACTATATATATAACGGTATTAATTCAAAACGCGGTTTGATTAATTGTAGTTAAATAACCACTGAACCAAAAACTATTAAAGATTTAGATATAAACACATTATTTCATACCATTAATTGATTTCTCCCTTAAGGGGATCATTTTGTACACGTCTTCCCTATATTGTTAAAAAAGTAATGTATATAAAGTATATAAAGTATAGGAAGTCATGAAATGCGTGTGCATGTGTGTTGTTTCTCTTAAAAAATATTGTTTTATCTTATAAAAAAAAAATATATAATAACAATAATATATGTATAATACACATAAAATATGTAAGCATAATTTGATCTATTTTTAAATAATTTCTCTGTAGAAGGAATAGTATAAAAATTGTATCTTATTGTAATTGTGTTTGTATATTGTAAATGTTTTATTATCTATATATAGAAACGTTGCGTCGTGTACGTGTATACGACAGATATGTGTGCTAACGTTCACGTGACGTTCGCAAAACCCTCTTGATTCCATTCAGCTCAACTCTATTTAAATTCAAGTGAATTTAATTTGCTCTTTTCATATGTAGAATTTTAATTGCGTTTAATTATCAAGATATTCAGTGTCGAATATAAAAAAAATTCAACATTCTTATTAAGATTATTTAATTTAAAGTTCGTTACTATTTAATTTGCCTTGATCCAGGCCATTATATCAAATTATTTTCGGGACTTTCGAAAGAGAGTTAAATCTGTAGCTTGATTGGTTCTCGTTCATTAAGAGTACCATTTGCCGTTGGCGAAATCGTCATGTAAATTGCAAAGTAAATAAAACGCAGAGGGATGGAGGGCAATGGAAAGCACGTGTTTGATATGTCGTGAGTCAAGGTACCTATTGCCAGAGGCAGAGTTAATCGATTTTAATAGCAGAGCACATTCCTTCACATAGCTTTATCTTTTCTTTCTACTTCTTTTTTTTTATCCTCCTGTCCTTCTTCACCGTTCTAGAACCCCTTTCTTTCCTTGCATGTCTTTCTCTTTATAGCTCTCCTCTTGCTCAACCTACTCTCTTAAGCAATTCGTACTCCCCCTTTAGTATTAAAAAATTCAATATAATAAAGAGGCAAGGATCGTGCTTCCCATGGGAAGCCCGACCGCACTTGTTAGTTCCGATCAAAAGGAATATTGTTTGGCTTCACACGTGCGCGTGAAAGGAAATCTGATGCAAGTGTACGATCCTCCATTATCGCGCGTTAGAATTTTTAACGAGGAAAACTGTAGCGTCTAATTTTGATCGTAATCGATATCGCGACTTTATTTATCCATCGCGTCGATGAGGTGTGTGTGTGTGTGTGTGTGTGTCCAAATCCACCTGAGATAGCGCACTGTGTGACGTACGGGGTTCAGAAATCAGTGCGCGGTGATGCAAACACCCTCTCCTAAATGTTTTCAACTGCTTCAGACATCTCGAATACGTCAATCTGAGGTCTGTCAGGTACGTCTGTCGGAGGTAAAATGTCTGTCACCACCTCGAATGGTTACACGATTTACTGTCGGGGACTGTAGCGCAGCAGCCGCTCTCGTGAGCGAGGAACGCGCGCTCTCGGGGGTTGCTGCAGGGAATGAAAGCGTCCGATCGATCGACGCGCCCGGCGCTCACGAGCTCACGAGTGACCACGCGTGCGGTACGTCACGGCGCCAAAGAGAGTGAGAGAGAGAGAGAGAGAGAAAGGAGGGAGAAGGGAAGAGAGAGGGAGAAAGAAAGAGAGAGAGATAGAGAGAGGGAGAGAGAGCGTCGAGGTGCCTGGATGCTGGGAGGTACCAAAAAGAGGGTAGGCCTCCCGACGCCGCTAACGTCTTCGATCGCGAGACAATCATTCGCCGCCTCTTCATCCCTTCGTCTCTTTCTCTTACTTTCTCTTTCTGCCGCCTATCCTCTCTTTCCATCTCACCCCTACTGGATCGAGGACGCGAGAGGACGCGGGTCGTAATCTCCCCGTTTGGTCCACGCGCGCGCGGGGCGAGAGAGAGAAAGAGGGGAAGGAGTAAGAAAGAGAGATTGCGCGGCGCTTCGCTCCGCCGCGAGGTTCAGATTCGGGGAGGAAACGATATCCCGCGGCCGAGGTCTCGTCGACGGATCCTCATGCGCGGGGCGTTTAAGGTTCGGGATTAACGTTTAAGCGACGAGTTCTCGGCACTCGCCGCTGAAAACACCGGGGAAAACGTGTCTTTCGCCCGCGACACGGGCGTGTGCGAGGGAAGAGGCTACGAGAGACATACGGAGGGACGTGGAGAGAAAGAGAGAGAGAGAGAGAGAGACAGACACAAGCACCGATCGATAAATACCGAAAAGCAAAGCGGAAAGTGTGGCGGCACGAGTCCTCCGGAGCTGGGAGCGCGGATCCTGGAGGAGCAACAGCAGCACGGCGATGTTGCATGCGTGATCTCGCCGGTCGTCGATAGAGCGACGACGTATACGCTGATATCGCCTTCACGCGATGCACGCGCGCACGCGTGCGTGTCCACGCACAGGCGGGACGACGAGGACGGTGCCGCGCGATCTTTGTGCTCCGTGATCGCACCTCCGAATTTTCCTCAACGGACGTCGTGGATCTCCGCAGTCGCGGCGTGTCTCTCCCTCCGGTGTTATCGCGAAAATCGGCGTCGGGTGCCATTCGGGTTCCATGTGCGATCGAACGTCAAGTGTGATTTCCGAGGTATCTCCTGCGGGATCTCCTCCGGATATTTTTCGGACCGACCGACGTTGCACGAATTAACGCAGCACGGTGTGCCCGAAATTCTCAGGCGCAATAAACCCGCACCGCGGACCAGGAACCTTATTCGTTTGTGTTTGCATTTGTTCCGGATGTTCGACGAAAAGAAGTGGTAAACATAAATCGTCGCGCCACACGACTCCCGCCGACGCGTCTTGTGACGAAGTGACTGCGGAATTTTGGACGACGATGTGGTGAAGCGGAAGCGAGGACGGCTGCTCCATCGAAAGTACGTGATAATATGGCACTTGATGCAATATATTACCACTTTACAGCGTACTAATTGTCGAAACCTCGAGTCCGTATATCTACATGTGCATCACCGCCGCGTGAAATTAATCATTTAATTTCGTAAAACTGGAAACGCAAAATAAATTTTAAATAATCTCTAAATGACAGCGATTAAATTTTTATTATTAATGCAGTTTTTAGTGTAATCATATTTTCAAAATAATTAAAAATATAAAATGTAAAATACATAAGTAGAGGAATGTAAAATTCACACAGAACTTTGCGTTATTCAAACATGACTTTATTTTATTAATTGACATTAAGTTGCTAAAAACGCTTTAGTTGATGACAATTAATTAAAAATAAAATCGTAATTAACAATTATATTAAGATAGCTAAAATAAAATTTGATTGATTGTATATCAGCGGAATATCTTCAGAAGCAACAGAAGCAATTTAAATGTATTTCATGCCCCTTAGCCTATAAATTAAAAAATTAAGTATATACACATTCAAATATATATAAAAAATCTAATGTATACATTAAAAAATATATAAATCTTAAAAATCTTTTTTAATGGTATTTTAACGTTAAAAAAGTATTTTCAATATATAAATATAAAAAAGTTGATGGTTTAAGGTCGACCCAACTGGCATTTACTTATTTGATTAAACGTTTCGGCCCTAGTTTTGGGCCCTTATCAAGTGATATAACAAACAGTCAGAAACGCATGCTTAAAAGAATTTAAACTTAATAATGTTGGATTTAAATTAAATAACTAGAAAACGAAAAACAATGGGACAGGACTAAAAGTATATTGTAACTGACACGCAGTAATTGTCAAACTGATATGAAACAGGCAAGTAAACATGTAGGGGACATATAAATATAAGATACAAAAAGTATCTTATTACGCGTTATAGCACTTGGTATCAAAGCACTTGATATCACATAGCGGCAAAAAAGATATTTCCAACTGTAGTAATCGTTTAATTAACTGTCAATTTAATAATTTTCAATTATTTTAGTTTTATTTTTATTCTTTAATTATTTAATAAATTTAAGTTAATTTTATGTAATTAAATGCTCGACAATTAAATTACCTAACTGTTGATAAAGTTCTTTTATCTTTTACCTTGAACTATAAAAGAAGAACGGAGGGATAACACGTGTCTCGTGCACGATCACAAACGCTGCACGTGCGAGAAATCATCGCAACCGAGAGCACGATGTAAAATTATATAATGATATCGACGTAACTTGTCTTAATTACGTTACGACATTGTCTGCTTTGACTTCGCAACAATCTTTGTTATTTGAAGTGCTATTAAAAGGGGGTTATCGCTTGCATGACAAGCTGTACGCATCACAAATTGAAGAATCCTTACGTGATACACAATTGCGTAAATACGCAAATTTTACGAATATTGATTAAAGAGTCTCGATGGCTTTCAATTCTTGGAAGTTGATACTTAGAGGCTATATATACATCTATATGTATATTATTGAAACGAGGGTGCGACATAATCCGCGGAAATAACCATAAGCCAGGCGATCGCTCAAATTCTCCGGAAGAGAGGGAAGAGAGAGCGGGAGATGTGCGTCTGAAAGAAAGACAGAGAGCAAAACGCTTTCCTCGATTGCTGTTAACGAGACACGAGAGAACGTACAGATCGTTGTTACTACATCCTGTGCGCAGTACATTTTGAGATCGCGCTGTGTCTCTTGGTGCTTTTACGTGCAGACAGACCGTATTGACAGTTGAATTAATCAAGAACGAGAGACAGTAAAAAAAAAAAAAAAAGAGAAAATCTCAAATCAGTGTTGTAAATAAATCGACACGGTAATCCGTTTCCGTGCGTGAATTTTTCATCGTCGGGTAAAAAAATTCTTTTAAAAATTAATAAATAAGCGAATGAAAGAAATATTAGTAGTGATATAATGTTATCGATCTAATTAAGTATTAATTTCCTTGAGCTGTCCTTCGCTATATAAATCGTGCGTAACGTTAATTCAAGTGCAATAAAATGATATAAAAATATCGTTCTCCAATACTTTCTGAAATACCCCCCGCGAACTTCATCTTCACTTGTGCAATCGCTTTCCGACTCTCCTTTTTACGTTGAAATCGGATTTCTTTTTTTCCCCTTAAGTGGCTTGATGAATCGTAATGTCGAGTGTTTCGGTCAGAGCTCTTTGGAATTAATGGTGGCATTCGAATGATGACCGCGTCGCGGGAGTGCCGCGACTGGCCGGCAAGCGCGGGTATTCGGTATATACGATCCAATCGATATTCCGAGCTGACAATAGCTGCCCGTTGTCGGGTCCGCTAATCGGATTTGTAAGGAAAATACAAATTCGGCGGAGATCGGACTGAGTCGCGCGACGCGCTAAACGCGGATTTCCGAGAGACTTAAGTTTCGTTTTCCGAGCAATTCGTTGTAAAATGGAGACGAGTTAAGGCGCGCTAGATTAACGCGTATTCCGCGATAATACTGCACTTTAACAGCAGTAATTACATCGCACGTCAAAGAACGATGACGTTAAGAAAGAGAAGGAGAGAAAGAATGTGTGTGTGGGCGGAATTGATCTGATAGGATTAATTGTTGCGCCTTACGTGATCTCTACGGTGTAGGTTGTGCGTCAAATTGATAAATTTTCATCATATTTTATATAATATTAAATAATTCTAATAATAGAAAAGGATTGCGAGCTTAAAACTGAGACTAAAACGTCAAGTCTAAAACAAACTGAAATAAAAGTAAAAGTTAGTTATAACTAATGTTGAAGCTAAATATAAATTTACAGCTTTTTACATCTTCGATTTTCTCCTTTCTTTAAAATATTAACAAATCAGAAGTTGAACATAATTTCTAATCAGTAATCTAATTAGTACAAATGTACACATCTATATGTTATATATTTTCTCTTTTCTTTTCTCTCTCTCTTTTGTTTTGTAAATCTGTATTTTTTATAGTTGAAATATATATCTCATGCATCAAATTTATCTTTTATTAAATTTATTTTTTATTTTTGAAAGACTTTCTATACAAAACTAAGTAAATGAAAATATATTTATTTGTTTTTATAATTATTATAACATCGATCACTTCTGAAATATCAATATTGATGATGGCAGTGGATAGGCATAACTTCACTCCCCGTGCGCAAACCGGAAATCAAGGAATATCGGAAAATGAATTATTCCATTTCCGGCGTTCACGGCTTCGTTTCATTAATTCGTTTTCTCTCAGAATTCTATAATCTCCGCTGTATCATTCATTATTTTGCTATATTGATGACAGTATACACATAATATTCTGGATATTGGAATTTATACGTACAAATTTACACTGCTCTTTTGTATAATATAATACTATAATATGCAATAACAATGCAAAAAACATATTTCCTAATATAATTATAAGAGAGAGAGAGAAAGAGAGAGAGAGAGAGAGAGAGAGAGAGAGAGAGAGAAAGGAGTAACCAATATAAATTTTCTATTATAAAAATAAAATAAGATTTATATAAAAACTAATGTATCAAAATTATACTTCACACTGAGAAAAAAGTAATTAATTCAACAAAATTTTTTTGCAACAATATATGGTATTGCAATATAAATACATAGTTCCATCAACATCATTGCACTTGCATTAACAGCAAATATTGTTATATTAAGTATATCTTTTGTTGGCAGCCCGCAACTAAACGTTTTGTTGAATCAATTTTTTTTTCTTAGTGCAGGTAATAAACAAATGTTTGCCTTTTAATTAACAATATAAATTTAATTAAATACCTTATATATTACGTATATTAAAAAATAAAATTAAAACTATATCTCCAAATTTACTGCAATAAATATAATATAATAAAGTTCATAAAAAGTTACTTTAAAAAAATTGTATTTTAAAAGTAACTCATTATCGTACGACCAAATAAAAAAAACCAACTAATTACCGTTACTATCTAGACAACAAATATAAAAAATCGGGTCATTAGACAAAGACGTCATTAAAATCGAGGAAGGAGGACATTTCCAACTTTTTCCTTGTTAAATTTCACTAAAAACTGCACAAGCATTCTACATAAAATGGATCGCAAACACGGACGTGACGGCCAAACAAAAGCGTTGATAATATCATGTTTTTCCTAATAGGCTGTCGCACCCACATTTACAAATGTGACCTGCGTTTTGTAGAAATCAAATGAGAAATTATATAGAGGGTTATTTATGTAACGTAAGAATCAAGTAACTTAAAAAATACTTTCATGTAACTTGAAAAAAATAGATCTTTTCCAAAAATTGATTTTATCACTATATACAACTTTTATTTGAAACACTTTTTCATAAAGACTTTATTTTTTTAATTATCAGTGATTCTGACGTTACGTGAATATCAAAAACACATATATATGTACACTACACAGCGCTTACATACACACTCACACACACATATATATATATATATATATATAAATAAAGTAAAATGTAACAATATACATATTACACATTCAGCATAAGATACTTGTATGATTTCAGTTCTTAAAAAGGACGGAGAACAATCATAGCCAAAGAAGTCTATAATTTCAAAAGCGACTTTAAACGATAAGAGAAAATAATACCGAAGCTCATCTCCGCTTATTGTAAATTTTTCACCGTTAACACCTTCGAAATGCACGTTCTCGACATTCTATCTCAGCGGAACTCTCTCCCTAAATTTTAATTCTCGTCGAGAGAAGCAGCCACATTTGCAGAATCATGTCTGCTATCTCGGGAAAGCAGAACGCGCGATGCTGTGTATGACCTCGTCGGGAACTGTTGAACGGCCACTGGACGAAATCGCGGAGTAATGATCAACGACGCGCGGCCGAGGCTGGCGAGCACCATCGCGGGTTACAATCAGACGAGCCGCACGTGTGATCGCCGGCACGTGCCTGCATACGGTGGCAGCGGCGGATTGTTGCTTCGCATCGTCCTGATTTGTTGCTGCGTTACAATAACCTACAGCTCCAAGTTCAGTATGTGGCACGGAAAGAGCTTCAAGGAACTCCTGGCAGACCGACCGAAAAACTCACCTCAGCATTCGCAAATGGGTTATTGCGACCTGGACATAGAGTGCGACTGGTTCTGGAACGAGACTCATGGTTTCAAGAAAGTCAAGGCGTCGCGCAACGGCTTGCCAAAATCCTTTCCGACCACGGACGCCAGCAACTCTCCAAATGGTACGAAAAAACTTTAATTTATGATTTTTTTTTACAAGAGAAATTATTATTATATAACTTTATAATTTTATCGACGTACAAGTATTTATGCATTTGTACACATAGGAACATTACAGCATTAAAAATGACAGTTTAAAGAGACAAGTGCTGTTTGCTAGCCTAGACTTTAACAGATAATACAAAAATGAACAATACAAATAGACGATATAGATTTCACATTAAAAAATATACAATAAAACACGACATATTAAAGAATAAAAATTATATATATAACAGAATGTATGATAGAATGTACTTATAATAATATGAACATAAATATATGCAAGTATATAGGGCAAACGACTGAGTAGAAAGAATTATATTGAAATTTAGAAATATAAAGAGAAGCACTTTTTTAAAAGTAGAAATTGATGTACAGAACTAAGCATATGGTATGAAGCAAAAGATTAAACAAAAACTGATACGTTGTTACAGTCCCGAGAGTAATTGTAATATTTTAAAATTTGGTTTATATAAAATTAGAAAAGTGAAATTAAAGAAAAATCGATTTGTGTTTAAAAATTGAATATTGATTACAATAATCGTAATATAGAAGACTTAATTAGCCTTTCGTTCTCTTTAAAGGTCACTTTCTGTGGTTCACCGGACGAGGAGGTGCTCAAATAAGATCCAAAACGATACCTCGCACGGGTCCACGTTGCCGCATCGAATTTTGGCTTTACATGGTGGAAATGGAAGAGGGATTTATAAATCTTGTCATATATCAAATCGTTAGCAACGTGTCGTCCATCGCGGTATCGAAAAGCGGCAATAACACCGCCAAGTATGGCATAATGATATTTTTATGGCTATAATATCAATTTTTAGAAGATAGATAAGAATTAAAAAATACATTTTAATATTGTTTTAGATGGCAGAAAATAAGTTTTTCATTACGCGCAATCGATCAGACCTACAGAATTTATTTAGAGGTCTACGGGCCTCTTCCTAATTCGAGTATCGGCGTCGACAACATTCACCTAGTTGATTGCTTTCCAGGTAATTAATAAAAATATTTTCAAATAATTAAGTTAATGGAATAATTTGTTGATCGTATTACATTAATGATACCTCTGTAATAATTGCGACATTTTTATATAATGACCTTATTCTTTGCTTAATTTACATACATATTTCTTCATACGTGAAATTAATTAATTAAATTGTGACGGTTACATAAACGATACATTTATTCTGAAATATATATATCTCGATTTCTCATCCTCCTGCGCTAAGAAATGAGACACTTGATTATATTTTTAATTAATAATAATGAAAAAGGAGATAAAATTTCTACGTAATTATTTGTTGACAATTGTAATAGTAGAAGAAATTAATATACATAAAGAATTAGTTCTTTAATTAAAACAATAACCCTTTTGCTTATTTGTTCTAGAATCCGTCGGGGATTGTAGTACCGAGGACATGTTTCTGTGTAACAACGGCCTTTGCTTAAACAGGACTCGTGTTTGCGATTTCACGAAGGATTGCGTCGATGGCGAAGACGAGGAGCTCGAGTGCGGTGCGTATATTCTAAATTCATTGCTTTACACCTCCTATCAAATTTCCTGATGTAAAAATTCTTGTCTCTATATCTTTGAGATGTAGGTTCGTACAATTCAATTGCACGTTTGAAATATTTCGCAGACAAGATACCGAAGAACGCAAGGTGTAATTTTGAAAACGGTTGGTGCGGATGGACGAACGTTCCCGAGCGACCATTAAATTGGACCCTTAATCAAGGTTCCACGCCGACCGAAAGAACAGGGCCCAATTACGATCATACTTATCGTAACAAAACCGGTACGCGTTTGAATTTAGAGGCGAGGAAGGTAACATATTCACAGAGCAATAATAATAAAATTGTTATACATTCGGCAGGAACATATGCGTTCGTAAATATGGCAGGCTATTCTAAAAATGTCGCATATGGTAGTAAAGGTACCATCACAAGTCCACTGTATAATCCGACACCACCTTACAGCAGCGATCCTAACAGTTCTTATTATCGATCATGTCAAGTACGTTTATATTTTTATATTCAATTATTATCAATCGTTTATAATCTTGCCTATCTTAAATTACAAAAAAATATTTAAATCAGTCCATTAAGATCAATAAATCAAGTTGTAATAAAGTGTATACACAATCTGAGATTTAATTCGTAAAATAAAATTCAAATAATATCGCAAATTTATCTTATATGTGATAAAAAACTTATTAATTAATATTATATTTTAAATTAAAAACTATAAATTATTAATATGATTTATTTGCTTTTTACTACAAATGGCTATGTATAATACGTGCTTTCTTTTTGAAAATATCTCTCAAAAGTGCAATCTTGTACATTAATTTGATAGAAAATAGAAATATCATTTAGATAGAAATCTGTTCTATCGTTTTCAATGAAAAACATTTACAAATTATTTCAACAAGTATCTTCTAAACAAAAAAATATGTTTAGGTACGCTTTTTCTATCACAAACATGGTCCGCATAGTGCATCTCTTGGGCTGTTCTTGGTTCAAGTAAAACCATATGGAAATCATACCGAAAATTTATGGTGGTCCTACGGAGCTAATAGTGACGCTTGGTACGGCGAAGCGGTTGTTCTACCTAATATAAGATATAGGTGAGTACAGAAAATTACCTAAAAATATAGATACTTAACGTAAAAATTTAACTAATTTTTGTTTTGAATAATGAGAAACTTTTATCAATACGATATGCATTTGTAGGTACCATTTGCAATTCGAAGCATCTAGAGGATATTCCGCGAAAAGTGATGTAGCAATTGATGATATTTCCCTGAGTCGAGAATGTTTCGGCATCGGTAATTTTAATAATTTTATGGCTCTTTATTATCTAATTAGTTTCGTCTATCTACCATTCAAAACGTGAAATGTCTTTTCTGCAGGAGTTCCACGAGACATTGTAGGCAATTTTAATTATTCTAATCCCATTATTGATTCTGAGAAGATGCCATCGCAGCATCCGGATTTTGTTAATGAAACAGGTACACAAAGTTGTGATGTATTCAATAAAATTTAATTATAGTTTTTTTGATGTTATTTATACATATTTTGTTACATGTTAATTTTATTTTATTATAGATATGAAATTCTGCTTGAAAAATATGCAAATTATTTATGCATTAAATTTTTTGAATATTTCTTCTAGTATTAAAAAGTTTTTCACAGTAAATCAAAAGTTAAAAAATAACCAAATTTTGCAATAATTATGCTTGCATAAAAGAAGATATTTATTATATTACGTATTATTAAAAGTAACAGATAAAAAATATTAAATATTTTATTTCTTTACATCCGTAACGAAAACTTATCAGGAATATTATTAAATTATATCTTATACTTTATTTTCAGTTATTCGAATTACTACTTGCGGGGCTACTGGCAGAAAAGGCCCTACTGCCGAAAAATGCGCTGAAAAATATAACGACACAAATGTAGAATTATTCATGCCGTCGCAAGAGGAAAAATTGGTTTTTAATTTAGAAGGAGTCCAACGATGGACGGCGCCACGTGGTGAATACTACACGTTAGTAGATCATAAATACATAGACTTTGATAATAGTGAATTTAATTATATAAGGTAGCAAGTCGATTTCAGTAGACAAAGTAACTCACAAATTAATATTAAATCAATAATTTAATATTAATGAGTAAAAAATTAGATTTTTATTTATACTTATTTTATGTCATACGTATTTATCATTCATTATATTAATCTTTTATAGAAATATAGAATAAGATATAAAAATAAATAAAAGAGAATAATATCTTTCCACGTATATTAAAAATGTACACACAATACACTTAAACATATGTTTTAAAATGTGTAATGGTTTGCTAGAATACAATTGCATGCAAGATATATTGCAATTAGTCATAAATAGTAAAGGCTAAAATATTATTAGTATACTAATAAATTGTGGTCGATTAATTATAGCAAATTATACTTTTGAGATTATATGAGATTATATACTCTTATGGGATGATTGAAAATATTAATAATAGGGTGTTGCAGCAAATTTGTTGTTTTAACCTATTAAAATATAAATTGTCTTTAAAAACAGTTTAATCGCCGTCGGGGCAAGAGGAGGAAAAGGCTCGGGTAACGTTGGTATCACTCTGGGTGCATTTGTTCGTGGTGTCATAGAGCTTCAAAAGGGCGACCAGCTATATTTCATGATGGGTCAAGCGGGAACAGACGCTTGTCCTAAAGTGAGTATCTATTGCTAGTATAAGAAATTGCTAGTGAAAGAAGAGTAATTCTACATAAAAGAATATTTCAACTTATTTTATCAGAAACAAAATTTTTTTCTCCGAGTTGCATTACAAGATGTTCTTTATTTTTGCGGCCTATATTATTGTTTACAAAAAACTAATATTACTGATCTTGTCTATTAGAATCTCGGCTTAAAGACAACCACGTGTAAAGATGAATCAGTCGATTTGCAATCACCGCAGCAGACATCATCGAAAGTACGAGAAGTAAAGAAAATCCAATTCAAGAATCCTGGTGGTGGCGGCGGTGGTGCGACTGCTATCTTCACAGTAAATAATATCACGTCTTTAATAAAATAATGATTATAGGATTTTAGTAAAATTAGTTAAAGACACAACATTTCTCATTATATAGCTAATTATAAATCATGAAGACATTTCATTAGAATCACAAGTGTTTGCACAAAGAATCTTGCTTTAGTTTTCCCACTAATTCCCTTCTCACTGTTATACAACTTTAACGTAGTTCCGTAATCCGATTGTAGCTGAAAGCAAATGGGGATCTGGAACCCATCTTAATCGCGGGTGGTGGCGGTGGTTTGGGATTAAATCCTTCTATGGACAATGGATTACAACATGGACGCGGTCCCTTTCCCGCGGGTAGATCCGTACCTTCCCCGTCCAATGTTCCGGAACGCATGGGTAATTTAATTTTATCTTTTCTCTGAAATGCATAACAAAAATCTCCGAGTTTTTATAAGAAAAATGCTCCTTGCATTTTTAAAAATTAAAAAAAAATGCCAGCTTAAATAAAATCTCGGCTCCTAGGTGGACCTGGTGCTAGTTGGAACGGTACATGGCCTAATTTTCAACGAAAAACCTGGGGAATGCCATTAATTCATGGAGGTATAGGAGGACTTGGTTGTGAAGCCGGAGATCACGGTGACGGAGGTTTTGGCGGAGGTGGAGGCGGTTGCCAATCAGGAGGTGGTGGCGGCGGTTACGTTGGTAAAGAAAATCATGAAATATTTAAATATTCTATAACGTTTAGAATATTACATGTATAATGTCAAATCTGTTATGATTACATATTGCTGTAAATTTTTCTTAAATAAATATATTTTTAAATTGCAATTAAAATAAAATAACTTTGCGTTCTTCAGGTGGTAATGCTGGACACAATGATGGAAGTGGTGAGGGTGGTTACTCATACGCGAGTCAAATGCTCACCGATGTTTACTTCAGAGTTGGAACTCATTCTGGCCCGGGGGAGGTCTTCATCATACCCGCGATTAGCGGTTGCGGTTGCGATTACCGCTGCGTCGCGCTTGATCAGTATTTGAACGAGACCAACTGCCTCTGTCCTCAGGGTTGGTTACTCAGCAACGATTCCAAATCCTGTATCAGTAAGTTACAACTTTCGTGACGTACAAATACTGTCTTTATTGCACGCAAATGTAAACAAAGTGAAATCTTGTTAAATTTCAGTGACTGACGATTCCAAAGATAATAATCAAACTTATATTATCCAGCTCGTAGTTATAGGCAGCCTGTTAATCATTATTGGGATTTGTCTAATATCTTGTAAGTATACAAAAATCTTTAGTCTCATAACACAACAAATTAAATAATAAAATTTGTTTTTATCTTAAAAAGATTATAAAAGGCTATGATAAAAATTTATCTTATTCAAAATATATGTAGTTCTTTAGCATCGATGTAATTAACGAATGAGACGATTTGTGTGTGCATTTTAGCTTTTTTTAACTTCTAATATAATTATTGTAACTTATTTTTAAACAGAATTAGTCTCTCTCTCTCCCTCTTTTTCTCTTTCTTTCTCTGTCTCTCTTTTTTTATTACATTTAACCCCCGAATATTTTGTTAGGTATTTCATTATTTCATTTTATTTCTATATAAATTTGTCTCTCTTGCACATCTTATATTTTCCGACAGATAAACGATACCAAAAACAAAAAGCAGTTTCGCATCGCCGCCAAGTAATGTTCGGCAACGGCACTGAATTAGCTGCATTGCGTCCAGGACACTTGTCGGACACGATAATGACCGAGTTCAACCCCAATTACGAGTTCGCTGGCAATATCTATAGCTTCAAGGACCTACCGCACATACCCCGTGAATGTATTACTTTAGTAAAGTTAGTATGAATACATAATATATGGACCAGAGTAATTAACACACCAATTAGCATATCAATCAGACAATCTTACGAATCGATTATTCTCTCAACATTTGCAAATGTTTTTTTTCGTATAAGTTTTTTCACTTTCCCTTGTTGGAGAATTCTAACGTAAAAAAATTAAATAAAAACTACTTATTTATATTAATAAAAACTATTTTTTTTTAACAATGAGAGCACACGATATTATTAACATTAACGATTTTTAACACAGAGCTCTCGGCCAAGGCGCCTTCGGCGAAGTTTACCAGGGTGTGTACAAATATAGACGTAGCGAACATCCCGTTGCCGTCAAAACGCTACTGTCTTTATCCACGACACATGCAGAAGCGGATTTTATGATGGAAGCATTGATAATGAGCAAATTTAATCACCCTAACATAGTACACTTTATCGGCGTCTCCTTCGACAAACGTCCGAGATACATCATTCTCGAATTATTAGCCGGAGGTGACCTGAAAAATTTCCTGCGCGAAGAACGACCTCGATCAGTAAGTATTATTAACGTTACGATGACACTGTTAAGGGAAAAACAAGAGTGAAATATATCGCATATTTAATTTCCATCTACTCTAAAGTAGCGATAATTCATTCAAACATTTCCAGAGTACATATTTTTCTATCTAATTTTTAGGAAACACCTGTATGCATATTTTTCGTTTTGCAGGACCGGCCTACATCATTAACGATGCTAGATCTAATTATGTGCGGCTACGATGTCGCGAACGGCTGTAAATACATGGAGGAAGCCCGTTTTATACACCGAGATATCGCCGCTAGAAACTGCTTGTTAACTACTAAAGCACCGGGCCGTACTGTTAAGATCGCGGATTTCGGTATGGCCAGGGATATTTATCGAGGCGATTATTATAGGAAAGATGGCAAGGCGATAGTGCCCATAAAATGGATGCCACCCGAGAGCTTCTTGGACGGTATATTCACCACAAAGACCGATGTCTGGTGAGACTTTTGTATTTTGTATTCACTAAAAAGCGTCTTTCAATCCCATACGATTTTTTTCCCCCCACAAAATACATACGTTTCACATTTGTTTTCGTTAGGAACTGAGACGAAATAAATAAAAATTGAAACAGAAAAGAGAACAGTCTTATTTTTTAATAAATTATAAATGAGAAATAAATATAATGTTTAGGTCGTTTGGCGTGCTCCTATGGGAGATTATGTCATTCGGATATATGCCCTACACCGGGTGTGGAAATCTCGAAGTCATGACAATGGTAAAGTCCGGCGGGCGCCTTGAGAAGCCTGTGGGATGTCCAGACCCTATATACGGAATCATGATGCGGTGTTGGCATCCACAGCCTGACGATAGACCAAGTTTCGCCACTATTGTCGAGAGGATCGGCTACTGTTTGCAGGTGAGGGCACATCAGCGTTTTTTCATTTTATTTTGTTTCATTCTTATCTTTATATAAAATCAATCTCATTATTCCAAATAAAATATATCTAATGCGGTATAATTCACCAATTAATATTTGTTTTTTTTACAAAGGATCCTGATGTGATAAATCTACCCCCGCCTAATTTCAATGTGATGTCAATCTACGATCCTGAAATGATCATGAGAGCAGACTCAGAAGCGGAATGCAATAACGTACAATCTGATGTCGGTATAGTTGTAAAATAATCTGTAGAATATTATATCTTGTTTGACCTACGTGTAGAGAGTGAAGTTTAAACTTGTTCAACAGACGGACGGCGGCTACCTGCAACCGAGAGTCATCGATCCACGATCCGTTGCACGTCGCGTAGATCAAGCTATGGGTGGCGTCTACGATTCCGAGAATGAAAAATCAATCGAAGACTGCAAGTTGTACGGCGGGTCTTACGTGAAATCAGCGGGATGTCGAAAAGATATGTACAATTGCAACAAGTATGACTCTAGCACAGATACCTTTGAGCAAACGTATAGCAATGAAGAGCATGAAGAGGTGACCAAAGAGTGCAAGGTACATACATTTGAAAACTTTGTTATTACTTTAATTATATTTAATCATTATCTTTTTAATTATTATCTCAATTAACGCTTTAATTATATTCTTTTATCATAAATCTTTCTTTTTATATTAAACCGTATAACATGATTATATTAGAAATTAAAATAAATGTAAATTAATATTAAAAAATTAGTTAATGTCAATAAGAATTTTAATAGTAATGAAAGAAAACTATTCCATTACATTTAAAACTGTTTTAACGTTACGTTATACTTTTTTCTTGCTTTACGATTGCATTTTTATTATTACTGAGAATTATTATGATTTACTATTACACGATCTCTGTAGGATAAAAGTATAGCCGATCGATCGAATCGACAAAAAAATAGGACGATACATCGAACCATGGACATCGAAGACAATGTAGACAATGGCAACAACCGACCAGAGGATGAATGTCATATGACTGCCAACATCGATAGCACGATAACGGATCGCAAAAACGGTAATGAAAGCACAACGACTACTGACACCAATTCGGACTCTCTGATAGCACAATCCTCGGACACTCCGCCCGATACGACGACGAATTCGTCGCCCAACACGCGCACTTGCTCACCAAGTCACACCATCGGCCTCAACGCCAACGTCAGTAATGTAAACGGTATGGTGAAGAAGAATACACTGAAGGCAACCCTGAGCCTGGACCCAAGCGCGCTCTGCAGGGGCATCCCTTACGAGAAGATCACAACGCGAACGCAACACTCGAGCACGCCGGGCAGTACGGAACTAAGGAAGGTAACTTGACCTCCCCCCTACATCCGGCGTCCTGCACAGTTTCCATCTGTACTTGATCGTGGTCCTTGATCGAAGGTACTTAATACTAAAACGTCATTTGTGTCCACCAATGTACTCGAACATTTACAATCAAGGAGTTTCCCGTAAAATAGGATAAGTAGCAATAAAAAAGTAGAGATTTGTGAATTTATAGAAGAAATAATACAATACGATGTAAAGAAATAAGGTTTCTAAAAATAAAAGTTTCTAAAAAAAAAAATAGAATCATGTATCAATATATTCTATACATTTCTTGCATGCAAACTCTTTGATTGCGAATTAATAAGACGTCCTTTTGAAATTATAAACATTTTACAAGACTTTCTCAATTACTTATTTATGTATATATTGAAACTTACACGGAGTGTTTATAAATTTAAAGTAAAAATTTCTATGGTAAATAGTAGATGCGGACCAACAGAATTATAAAATTTTCTACTACGTTTCTCATCAAATTACCATAGTATTTATATTATTTATGGTATAATTCTTTGAAATGTTCGTTTATAGTTCATGGCTACTATTAAGCATGGTAATTTTTTATATAAAATTTTCTCCGTGTAGTAAATTCAATAATAGCAAATAAAATAAAACATTAAAGCTCCTATTTATTCACTACCACTATCCGAAATTGTTACGTCAAAAGTGAGAAAAAATACACTATAAAACAAATACAATACTACAATATACAATTAAAGTGGAAATATGTTCAACATAACACTTGTCAATCGATAGAACCGAGTCAAAAGATTCAATTGTTTTTGTTTCGCTTAATTGATAATTAACCATATATGTGAAATAAATTATGCATAACCAAAAATAAGCTATGACAACTGTTAAATTAATAATATACAGAAATAAATATTATTTAATTTCGGCACATTTGATAACTATACTTCATTGATTGCAAATACCGTTTTATCGAAAAAGATTTTTGTTTAAATATATTTTGTAAGAATTTTTATTGTGTATATTTCCTCGCATCTGACGAGATCTCCCACAATCTAAGATAGTAATGAGGAGCCTTAATTGATTATAGTTTTAATTCCTTGCTTATTATTGTAAATGTAATTTTTCCTCGCTTTTGCAATAAAGAGCTCCTTGAGTCACGAGCTGCCGAGGGAGGAAGAATGCTCTTGCTGAGATTTATCCGAGGGGGGTTGACGAGGCTGCCCGGCCGCGCTTGGCTGCAAAGTCGCTCGTCGATTGCAGCTGCAACGATCGGCCACAACGACAGCAATTATGAGGGATGCGCAGCTCGTAGAACTCTCCTCGCCTTCGTGGACACAGGATAACGAATACTCGCGTCGTTACTATTCCGAGGAGACCCTTCTGTGAATGGAAATCGAGGAAAACCGCGAATTCCTCTTCACGGGCGATGCTTCATTGCTAAAGACACACGACCATCGCAAATCGAAAGAAAAGAGATTGTGTGCAAACGTATACAAAACAAAAAAAAGGAGTATGTACATACGGAAGGAAAGAAAAATACTAAATACGTAACATATTAATTCAATACGTTAAGCGTTGCGCGTGCTACACATTCACATCTCTTATCCAAAGTGATCTCGAGTAAACTTTCTAATTTCGCGATAGCGATAGGGCAGGAATTTGTAAAATTATCGTAATCACTCGTTAACGGGAATCTTCGAGTGCGAATCAGAATGACATAGCAGCTCGTGAATTTAACGTTAAGAATGTAAACGTGTATTTGGAAATTGGAAAATGTTTTTGCAGTGTGTATATATATATATATACACTGACATTTAAAAAAATCTAAGAAGCGCAAGTAGTCTCGTCTTCGACGTAAAGTAAACCCCTAAGTCGGAGACAATACGGTCCTATCTGTCTTAAGGATCCCAACTGGATTGATACGGATGTGAAGGGGATTAAGGCTATCGAGTAAAACGTTACTGTAATATCGATGTAAAAATCTCCGTAGGCTGATCGTCTACCTCGTGACTCATCTTTCAAACCAAAAAAAAAGAGGCAATGACGTGAACTTGAACCTCATTGGTACTACCGCACTATCGCGCTAATAAAGCGATGAAAGCGATGAATGCTTGGAAATGGGTAGCGGGGAGAGAAGGGAATAAAAAGAGCACGAGCCCTTTTTTATTTTTCTTACAACGACGACGTACTTTACGTGCGCGTAGCGTATGAAAGTCAGCCACTATGTATCTGTACGTGAAACGTAATAAAGGCGTGTGTTTATGGAAGATCGCGAATTATTATTTTATGATAAGCTTCCCACTGTTATAATAAAACCATTTGTAAGCTCATTATAAACTCAATAAATGTATTTAAGTTTCAAGCACACTGAAAGAAAATTCAAGGTAAACTTGCGAGATTTAATAATAATATTGCTCGAAATATTTGGTTGCTATGAATAAATATAATAATCATAAAACGTTTAATAACAATTATAAACGTTTCGTTATATAGAATTATTTTATATTTAATTAAAACTATTTCACCAAGGTTGAATATTATAAGCTTCTTCTTTAGTGCACTTGTAGAAAAATCTGTCTGTCCCTTTAATAATCTATTCTAAAAAAACAACTGATTGATTGATACCTCTTGATTTATCTAGCGTTTATGTTTGAATCAGCCGAAAGTGACTCGCCATTAGCGACGGTTAAAATATTTAACTTATCGAAGAAGAACAAATTAGCTGTTTCCCTCTTCTTCCCCCATTTTGCAACAGAAATTCAAATCGTGCAAACGCTGGCAACGTAACTGGTACACTGGACGCTGGCATTGTCACATCTTAGGAAAGCGTCATGATTTTCTCAGTAATGTCGGCGGCAGCTATATATACGCCTGTGCACGCGAGTATGCGGAGTAGATAAGCATAAACGACGACACGGTGTCAGGCTAAGCGTGCATACGCGAACACGCGACGAGGGAAAGAGGATGACAGTCTAATTCGCGACGACTGGGTGACAACTCGCGCTTAGAAAATCAACCCTGGGTCGCACGCCTTACCGATTGTTCGCCCCTGCCACTCCGTTCTCGCGACTTCGTGACTTGAAACGATGTCGAGTTATTACTCGTATTATTACGTGAAGACCATCGTCGAGGATGGTCGACCACCGAAAACGTATAAATTCGCGAAAGGGTAAGTTGCATGCTACTTTAATTCAACCCTTTTCCTTTATGCTCGATCGTAAACTGAGATGAGAGTCACGTGTGAAACATCACATAAGTTTTCAATTTTAGAAATATTTCTCTCCCACTTTCTCGCGGGAAGATCCTAAGATGTGGCGCAAAAATATCGATGCTATAATCCAAAGATTATGACTTCGACGAGAAAAATACAATTATATAATGTTTATATTAAATTTTTGTTTTTTTTTTCTAACTGTAAATGCTACATACTACTGCCTTTAAAATTAAGTTTACAAAGCAAGTGGAATAATTAGTAGTCAAAGAAAAATAAAAACTTGACAAAAATTCAACAAAGCTATACATAGAAAAATAATCAACCTCGTCTCTTCATATCTTTATTAAGCAATCATACATAAATTAATTAACACCGATTTACTTGCTCCGACACATGTCTCATATTCAAGTTTAATTGGGGATGTCATGCGGCTCCGTGTGAAAATGACAGACTCGTAAGTGACAAATCGCGAGTTTAAACCTATCCCGCAATATAGTAGATTTAATCTGTTCTAAAAATCTTTACTATCTAATTCTGGAAGAAGCACAATTAGCCTTTTATGCTGAAGTACATGGATTTTAAGTATTATTATTGTTATTATTCATGTCTAGTTTAACGAAAATAAAATTGATATTATTTATTGCTTGTATAATCTCTTGTTTCTTTAATTTTTCTCTCATTTAATGTCGATGCTCTTTAGGTCTTTCTCATACTTTTGTACTTTACGTTAGAGAAAAAAAAATTGTTGTTTAGACATCCTGTACAAGCAACAGAGGACGCGTGGTGTACAAAAGGTCGCTACAATCTTCTGTCGCGTCCGCTACGAGGAGGACTCTCCGGTTCCGGCGATGTGCACCACCCTGCCAATACTACTTTCAAGGTTTGTTGTCATGCACTGTTAATTGCTTGTACATTATTGCTTATTAATCCTTTAGTCCTAAGATTCCTTGTACATGGAGATAAACTCAACGCGTAATTTCAAGGCTTTAATTTTTGTCTCGAGAAATTTTCAGCAAAAACTTTATAACGAACGTAATTTTTAATGAGAAAAACGTGATGCATAATTCGCATAAAAAAGGAGATTTATTTTAAAAACATATGATAAGATTAAGAATATGCTTTCTTTCCTCCGTGAACAGTGGACATCATAAACATTGAAGAGAAAGATTGAACATAAAGCGCGAAATCAGAAGATCACGTAAAATGAAACAGAAAACAGTTAACATAGTAAACGAGAAAAGAAACTATATCCATACGAGCCACATTCTGTGATGAAAAGTCATCATATTTTCAATCGCGCATCTTCACGTTGTGGAAAAGTTTTTTCGAACGTATCCTTGGCACATCACCAAATTCATTTTTAAATGTAAAAGAACCCTCTCATACGTACGAACTACGATGTGTATCGTCGACATATTTTTAGGCTCGTAACATACTGTTCTGTTTTCATGCTGTCGTCGCGAAATTTGCACAACAGCTTTATTGTTTTTCGCGATCTTTGTGAAGAACAATAAAATTTTATTATATACAATAAACTAAACGAAAATAATAAGCTAAAGGTCAATATGTCGTTATATTTTCGTTTGCGCAATTTTACTCATGTTTAATTTCATAAATATTGGCACGACTGAAGAGGACTGTATAGTCAAAATGCTTCGAAATTTGTTTAACAATTTTAACAATTTTAACATAGTTGTTTTTATAGCGTTTATAATGATATATTTTTGATTTAATAAATTATATTATATTGTGAAAATTGGTATTAGCTCGACATATTGACCTGTTTATCTTATTATTTTTGCTTAGCATTAACCAGCTCTTTATATTTCGTTTATTTTTTCAATAAACTAAACTTTTGAAGAACATTAAAATTATATTATATACAATAAACTAAACTTTTGAAGAACAATAAAATTATATTATATACAATAAACTAAAAGCATTTGTAATAATCATTTTTTATATTTAAAACTTGAGATTAAAAAGATAAATGTTTGTTTCTTTTACATTTGCCTATTTCGTTATTTACAAAATGATAACTTATGCTAACTGATTGGATGCCATAATACCGTTTAAGTAAAAACCAAAGATTGTTTGTTCTCCATTTCCAATTCCAACAAAACTTACGTGCGTGACGTTAATTAAATTAACACGTTAGTACCTGTAATTCCTAATGTACTCTTCTCACTGATAACAATTGATTTACACGATGTTTGCAACACGCAAAAAATATTGTCTATCTATGTAGAGAAAAAAACCGTCTGAGCCGTTCCCACAAAGTACTGACTCATAGCTTCTTCAAAATTCTCAAAATAACTTATGCCATTAGTCGGTCGAAAATGTGCTTCGTGGTCTCGATTTAAAAGCTCGATCTTGTGAGTTCAAAACATCATCAAACTATCATTGTATTTATTGCAAAACTCCTGAATGTTAACTCCTGTGTTTTTATGTTAAAGGGAGATAAGAATAATATACTAATGGTTTTTGAATAAATTTTAAAAAATTATCAATAAATAAATATGTTAAAAATTTCATTAAAAAATACTTTTAAAAGCAATATAAAACGTAATAAAATTCTATGCTATATATAACATATATATATATGTATGTACACACACACATACGATATTTATATGATACAATAATCTCTTTATTTATAAAAATAACTTATTATATATGATATCATCGGCGAAATTGTGGAGAACCGATGGTGGTACAGATTAACTTTCTTTTTCGGCAATGTTTTGGGGAATTCCTTATAAGGAAATGCGGTTCAATGCGGTGCACGTGTAATCGACTCGTATATCGGCGCCGCGTCGGCGACACAGTGCGGACGGTTGAAGGGGGAAGGGACGGTTCCGAAACAGAGTGAATCTTACCGGATATGTGTGCCAGTGTATCACGTACCACACGTTCGTTCATTTCGGTAACCGCGTTGCGGGATCGGTATCATTCATTAGTGCCGTTGTCTGCAATCAAATTTTCGAATTCCGTCCCAAACTGCGCGAAGGAACGGTTCACGCATTTTGCGAAAGCGGCGAGCCGCAAAACGCTCGCGATATTTGTGGTTCTGTTACATAAGTTTTATTATAAGGGTAATTAGACAATCAATAAAGTGAATTCGACATTGTAGAATTTTTCATGAATTTATTATCAGGGAAAAACACTGTGACATTACGCAACGTATACAGAGGGCGTTGCAAAGTAGCAATAATAATTAACTGGATAATGATAGCTGTGTAAATTAGACAATGGAGAACTCATTATTATTATTAGTTAAATAACAAGGTTCTCACTTGTTGTGAAGAACGATCACTTTATTTTGTTGTCAAGTAATTTCTGATTAAACGATCCTATTCATCAATTTAACCGCGACATAGCAGTAATTGTTAAATTGTCGGGTAGAGATCATAAACCCAACGGATGAGAGATGAAGTTCATCTTTAATACAGTGACCATGACACGCGTTTTGCACGAGGGTGTGCCAACGAATCGATAAAACGACACGGTACCAATTTTCTGTCTAGAGCTAGAAAAGGATGCAGCTTTTTTGGACTTACATATTAAATAAAAAATTATTATGAAAGAGCTGGAAGAATGGATATTTCAATTATTTACAAGCAGTGATGTCTCTTTGCTTCTATGCGCTTTAATCTTTTTAACTTTTACAATAAATATGTGAAGTGTAATAATAATTAAAAAATCAGGTTTTATATTTAGATTAGACAGTAATTATTATGTGGAATAAAATATATATGCTCCAGCGATTTTCAGTTTTTTATAAAACAATGATTTGTTTGTGCACTTGAATGCAACTTTTTTTTTACGTAAGTCGATTCCTTTTCACATTAATTAATTTTTTAATTTTATATATAAAAAAGTATTAAGATAAAGATGATCGAAGTTATATTATTCTTTTTCTTTTTTTTCTGTCAAAATATAAGTAAAAATTAATTCTTAGACGTGAAATCTCAGTCTGCAATTTTACATTTCAGCAAGTCTCTTCATCTGCTATATTTATTTATTTTGCAATGTAATACGCCTACGTATCTGCAGACATGAAACATTCTCTTTGTAAAATTTCCGATCGAGTCAAACGTCAACAATCATCGCACCAGCAACGCACGACACGATTTCCGATGGTGATAAAAGCTAAAAATGGTAACAAAAAAGTTTAAATCGGCATGTACGCAAATATACATGATTGCAGTACCGGCGGCGAAACGCAACGCATGTTATTTGCAATGATAATCGCCGTCGCGATAGCGCACGCTGTGTCGTAACTCAATGACTCCGATTCCATGCCATTTAAATCGACCGTGACGTAGTGGAGTCGTTTCCGCGAAACGCGATAGATCCAATTTCCTCCAGGTGCTCGTAAAGGTTGATAAAGACACTGGATACGCGCGACTCGCATTATTTCGCACCAAGCTGCACGCGATATTAAAACGAACCCGGATTCTGTTCCTCACCATTGTGTTTACAAAACGACAAAATTGCTGCCGCGTGTCAATTATAATTGCGTAAGATTACGAACGATTGTTGAGAACGATTGTCAGCACGCAAAAGTATCATACATAACGACAGAAATCATCGGTACACGGAACTCGGTTTAGGCCTCGAGCGATTCTGTCAAAACAAAACTGACTTCCAGATGGAACTGTTTGGCAGTCGTCCCAATACATCCCTAGTGCATTTTAGACATCTGATGTAAGTTGTAAACATCCGATAGCCGTCTCTTTGATAGAGCGTACAGTTTATCGCATCAATTCGAGTTTTCGATTAGAGGGAAGGTAGAGGAAATTTCAGAGATTAATTTTAGAGCCAGCCAGATTTATACAAGTTACTTTTAATTCACATTATCGTCACAGTATCTTTTAAGAAATGTCACGTATGAGATATATGACTAAAGTTATACGAATTTAATTTGAATTAAAAATATCATATACTAAAGATATATAATTAACGTTATACGAATTTAATTTAGATTACATCGTAGCACGCCTGAGGTTTTATTTTAGATTTATATTTCTCAAATGTTTATTAATATTATTTCAGTGACCGATTTTTGGAACGTAAATAACAATTCTAACAAATTATTGTAACATTAAATTATTATTAACTGAGAGAGAAGGAGAGAGAGAGAGAGAGAGAGAGATAAATTTAACAGAAAAAAATATACATGTTACAAATCTGTAAAAAGAAGTAAAATCTTGATTCTTCTTGTGTATTATAAATATGTAGGATTCTGTGTCCAGAAATGATATACAATAATCGTTCAGATAATCGTTCAGAAAGATAATCCATCGTTCTCATGTATCAATAACGATTAACCTTTTGTTCATAGTCTTAACTTGCATTGCCTTGATAACTGATCTGTGTGACACGTGACATTGATAAAAAACACAGCAAAAAGTAAAGTTAATTAGTAAAAACATCTATCTTGATAACCGTCCGTAAGACACGTAGTCAGTGCAATAAATTGGACTCAACCGACTATTTACCAAGGTTCCGGCAACCGCAAGTGCGGATTTCATCGGGATAAGAATTTTCGAGGACATAAAAATGAATTCGTTCGGATGGAACAGGGAGATATGCGAGCCTGAATTCGTCCGGCAACATACAAAGAAAGTAGAGGTGAGTGTCACGTATCTTGATCACGTGTTTTGAGAATTTTTGCGTGATCTGTACAGCAGTCATAATAGCGAATAATTAATAGCTACGATTAATTGACGCGATAAAACGATCTCGCTAATTAGTGACTGCGAGACGCGAGATCACATGTCTGTCGTTTTAAATCGCGCGCACGCCGGATTGAAGTTTCAAAATGGCGCTGCGAGGTCGAGGCTGACATTGCCATTGGCTGGGTTGACGGATGATAGACCAATAGCGTCCGTCTCGATTAACCTAAACCCGAAAGCCTCGACTGAAAGGTAAGTGTGTGCCTCTTCAAGGTCACTTCGAGAATCGTATACACCTGGTACGTGACAAAATGTGATGAGAAAAACTCATGGGTGAGGGTTGGGCTCATGGTCGGAACCCGGCGCGTAGAATCTGTCAGACTATAACGGTTCCGCGTCGAAGCAAGAGTTGGAGCATCTTCTTCCGCTCCGTAATTCGTGCCAGTTAGTGCGAACGTGTGATGGTTAGACAGCGCCGGGAATTCCAGCTACCTTGTTCGGTGAAACGATCGGTGTCTTCGAAATAATTTGGAATTTGGGCGTAACCGGGAGAAAGCGAAAGAAGAAACCGAGTGGGATGAGTTACTACGGTGGTTATGGCGACGGAGATGGCGCCGAGGAGAATATGTTCGTTAAAACGGCGGTCGAGATCAAGCGAATCCTACCGTCGCTCTTCAACATCAAAGTGGTACGCTTACTTGTCTCAGTAGCAAAGGGCTGGCAGCAGATGAGTCATGGAGCTCGCAAACTCAGTATCCTCTAGCTATTAGAGTGTAGTAGATAAATCTTCGAATCTTTCACAGAACCTATATCGCTGAGACGAGTATTTGACGAAATAATTTTTTTGTCGCCTGTAATATATGTACTTTTCAAATTGTGTATTTATCAATTTTATTATTGTTTCCTTCTTTGTTTTCCTTTTTAAATTAAGTTAGATAAATGTTAACTAAATATATAATAATATTATATTTAATTATAATTATGTTTTTTTAATTATAATTGTAATTAGCAACATTTAAAATTAAGAAAAATAGTAAAAGATATGAATTCTAATCTAATCATAATAGAGGTATACATAATTAAATCATTTGTTAGAAATTTGAAAATAAAAAAATATTAAATTTATTAAGAATATTTTTATTTTATTTTCTAAACAATCAGAAATAACAATTTGTAATTTAAGATTCCATTAAACTGTTTTTCTTTTAATAAACTGAGAAATAGACTTTAAAAAATAATGTAAATAATAGAAGAATAATTATAATTAAAGAATTAGAATATTTCTTTTTTCCTCTATTATTTATATATACAATTTTGCAAACTATATTGGATTTTAAAAACACTGCATATATATACGTATATAAGATATATTATTTTGGTATTTTGTATTACTATAAGCAAAATTTAATATATAAATCTTTCGTTATAAAAGCTTGATTAAACATTTTCATAAAATCATGTAACATGTGCACAGCATATTGGAATAAAATATCATAACATTAAGAAAATTGCACGACTAATCAATTTCTCTCATTTTCCTCCTATTTTCCTCGTTCCAAAAATAATTCACAAATTGCTATTAAAGAATGTATATTAGTTTGAATAAATGATCTTCAGTCTTTTACAATGTGGATACTAAAACTCTGTTCAATTTAATATCACGCATAATTATTCACGTCGTTTGTAACATACACGCATGCAATGTGTTCTAGCGACACCGATGGTGATGGCAATAGCGATGACGATATTGTACGAGAAATGTATGATTGATAAAATTCTTGCATGATTTTCATTCGATAGAACAATATGCGTCATAGCATGTGTCAATACGATGGTATTCATGCAGTCCACGTGCTTTTACGAAAGCATGTAATTCCAACAAAGATTTTAGATTCCAACAGAGCTTTTTAAATTTTATTCACAAATTGGAAAATTATTAAATAGATAAGTATAATAAATGATCCGCTTATGGATACACATGTGAAATAATAAATAATTATGTAAAACAATTTTAAATTAAAAATTGGTTTGTTACTACTTATGATTTTTTGTAATTTTTGTAATTTTAAAATAGAATTTATTCAGTTTATTATTTTACTCAAAATCTCTGACTATTACTTCGATAAATTTTTATATATCAATTATAAAATTTGGCAATGTATACGTACAATTGTTAATGTACAATAAGTTGAAAACAATCTAAATGAAGTTAGTAATGTCCTCTCTTTTTCGAATGCTGAATTCGTAGAACAGACACTTGCGCACTTTGCACTTCGTTTCGTAGCTGTCTATCTTCACTAATTTGAATTTGTTTGATTATCGAAGTTTTTTTATATTTTCAAAAACAATGAAAAGTAATGGGGAGCAAAAAAATGGAAAAAAATTGAATACTTTTGAATACTTTGTCATTGCGTACACAATGAAATACTTTAAAATGCATTTCTGCATTATACCGTACGTCAATTTGCTATCTTTGTTACGTATATGCGCAGCTGTTCGCATACGCTTATCAAAAAATATCGTAATCTAAATTGCGGTTTGTTGTCTTCCGGTATAGTTATCATACTACTACTTCCACAACATTAACGATATCGAAATTCCAAGTCCGAAGGATGGAGCTTTTCTCCCTTCACGGTGGCGAATAGTACCGCTTCTCATTTTCTATCGGTTTAACGTTTTCGAGAAGATCATTTTTATTACATTAAATATTTATGTTACGACTTTTTTTCCACCGCGAGTTTATTTTCTTCTCTGTATATGAAACAATCTGCTTCTCCTCCACCCCAATTTATCAAGATGGATCTACGACGTAGCAAATACACCAATTATCGCTACTTTAATTGCATGCAAGAAGAAGATCTCACGATTCTAAAAGTCGGATCCAATGTCGAGTCTGCAAAATTTACGAACGATAAAATAATTGGCAAGAATAATCACGACCTTTATTCGATCAAATTTACTTCCGAAACTCGTGAATTTGCTCCCAAAAATTTGACAGCGAGTTTGTCAAGCAAATCACACGATTCTACGATACAGAAGCACAAAAAACCGTATGAAGATGAGGCGATACGGACGACAAAAAACTTCATCGGAAAGTCTTGCTATAATGTAGGCCGATTTTTGTCTGAGAAATTCTTTCTTCGTTTTCTTCCTATCTTTTTCTTTCGAAAATAAGATTCGCGTACGCATCTCGTGATTTGACGCATAAATCGATGTTCGCAGTTAGGAGAGAAGGGGTCTGGCTTCAGATCACGAGGAGAAGTCCAAGACTTCAACAGACTGAGACGAGAATGTCTGGAGACAGGACGGCTCTTCGAGGATCCCGAATTCCCGGCCAACGACTCGTCGCTATACTTCTCCCGCAGACCGGACAGATACATAGAATGGAGACGACCGATGGTTAGAAATCTCCTAAGCTATCTCAAATTTTATTAGTCGAGAATAATTAACAAATCAAACACGCGAGGACAGTGGGCTACAATGCGCTGTACTTCACAGGAAATCGCGGACAATCCTCAGCTCTTCGTGGAAGGTTTCTCCAGATTCGACGTTCAGCAGGGAGAACTGGGGGATTGCTGGTTGCTGGCCGCCGTGGCAAATCTGACCATGCATCACAATTTGTTCTTTCAAATTGTGCCAGAAGACCAGAGCTTCGAAGAAAATTACGCTGGAATCTTCCACTTCAGGTTCGAGGCGCTCAGTCGCATTCAGTTTCATAATCAACACTTTTTTGTGTGATGTAGCAAAAACATAATACAATTTACATTGTTACTGATCATCATACAAACCGGAATTTATATATACGGATTATGCATTCGTAAATTCTGTTAATCATCGAATAGAATGTAATGAATATACTACTCATCTAGACTCTTCTGTGTACATTTGTACGACAATGTTATTTCTGTTAAATTACTAGTTGCTGCTAATTTTGAAAAGAATTTTGTCATTTACGTAAGATTGTACACGTATCAGGTTTTGGCAATACGGTAGATGGGTCGATGTGGTGATTGACGATCGATTGCCCACCTATCATGGAAAATTGCTGTATCTGCAATCGAGCGAGACTAACGAATTTTGGAGCGCCCTTCTCGAGAAAGCATATGCGAAACTGCATGGCTCCTACGAGGCATTAAAGGGCGGCACAACCTGCGAAGCTATGGAGGACTTCACTGGTGGAGTAACAGAAATGTACCAAATGGACCAAACGCCGCCAAATTTGTTTAAGATATTGCTAAAAGCCTTTGAGAGAAACTCGTTAATGGGTTGCTCCATCGAGGTGAATTAGCGATTATAACAGTTATCCTCGTCGCAAGTTATTTTCTGTCGATTATTACTTTGTCCTTTTCAGCCCGATCCCAACATAGTGGAGGCTGAAACACCTCAAGGACTAATACGTGGTCACGCGTACAGCATCACCTGCGTGAGAAATGTGGAGATTCAAATGCCGAATCGATACGGTACCATTCCTCTATTGAGGCTTCGAAATCCTTGGGGAAACGAGGCGGAATGGAATGGGCCTTGGAGCGATCAGTGAGTCTCTCCCCCTTATGTTTCAACGACTATCAATTAAGTTTACGCTTTCGTCATTGGTCGACAGATCACCAGAATGGAGATTCATCCCTGATCATGAGAAGGAGGAACTCGGCCTGACTTTCGATCAGGACGGCGAGTTTTGGATGTCGTTCCAGGATTTTACCCGCTATTTCACTCAACTCGAGATCTGCAATTTGAACCCTGATTCTTTAACAGTAGACGATATCAACGTCGGGAAGAAACGTTGGGAGATGAGCGTGTTTGAAGGAGAGTGGGTGCGTGGTGTAACAGCAGGTGGTTGCAGAAACTTTTTAGGTGAGATTTATAAATATATATCTAATTCTGATCAAATTTTGTAGGAATGTTTAAACGAGAAACTTATATTCCGCAGATACTTTCTGCCATAATCCTCAGTATCGTATCACATTGGAAAATCCAGATGACGACGACGATAAGTGTACTGTGATCATTGCTCTGATGCAGAAAAACAGGAGAGCGCAAAAAAGAATGGGAGCTGATTGCCTCACTATTGGATTCGCAATATACCATGTATGGGAAATTGGTTTAATCTTTATGATTTTTAGTACATAATCAAATTATGGAATTCAATTTATCTAATCTATTTTTAATCGATAGTTGGAGTATCCAGAGAGATTGCCGAAACCACTAGACAGAAACTTCTTCAAGTACAATGCGTCCGTTGGACGTTCACCGGCATTTATAAATTTACGGGAAGTTACGTGCCGTTTCAAATTACCGCCAGGCGTTTACTGTATAGTTCCGAGTACTTTCGACCCAAATGAGGAAGGTGAATTCTTGTTGAGAATCTTCTCTGAAAACAAGAACAATATGGAGTAAGTCCTGTTGTGGTATTGCGATGTATGTATCACGATGTTAAAGAACTTTTGTCTCAATTTTTTCGTTCGTTTACAGAGAGAACGATGAAGAAGTCGGTATGGGAGAAGTCGATGATAGGGTAAGGATTATAAATTTTTGAATAAATAGATCTATAATAATAGATTGATCCTAAGCAATACGCAGCATATATTTAAAGAAGATAGATTTAAAAAAGAATTAAAGATTTGTTCACCGTCTTTAAAATGAAATTGAGGATAATTATGCACAAGGTTTTTAAACATTGCACTGTCAGCTTACACTAATGCTGTTTAGATTTAATTACATTATACTAACGCGATAAATGTATCATTTCATAACTTGCAAGACTCCATAATAATTCACAGCACTAACATAGCTTGATAAATACATGCAGTCAAAAAGGTGTAATCACATATTTGTAATGCATATAAATTAACTTACGCTAAATTGCACAAAAAGCGTAGAATTAACTATGCAATTAATATCTTGTGTCTAACTAATGCACGTAAAATTTGAGTGATGATTTGTCGTGTCACCTGACCATCGATTGGCAGTCATGTATCACAAAGATTTAAAATGTCGTTAACAATGGGCTGGTAATTAACGATTCGCATGTTTGTATCGCTTGGCTTTTAGGTAATTAACCCTGCGGGCGGTAAAAAGGACGAAAACGGAGATAATGTAAGTAAAACATGTGCTCACACATGTAAACAACAGAAAGCTACAGCTATACGTTTTGCGTAAAAAAAAAAAAAAAAAAAAAGCTTCGAATTCATTAATGTTTAAAAATTATTCAAATCTAAATATTTTAAATCTCTCTCTCTCTCTCTCTCTCTCTCATATAATTTTTCTCTTAAATTGTGATTCAAAAATAGTTACGAAGAGAACATCGCTAAAAATATTATAAAATATTATGCAGAATTTCTAGACTAATCATATATTGTGATTGTCTTTATGCTTTATAATAAAAGATTTTCTTTTCATTTTTAGGTTCGCGAAGAACCCGAACAAGACCGCAATGCCGAAAAAGTTCGAGAATTCTTTAAGAAACTTGCTGGCGATGATTTAGAAGTGGACTGGATGGAACTTAAAGATATCTTAGATTACGCCATGAGGAAAGGTAAATATTGTCTATGCCCTGCTCATCAAAATCTACACATACAATAAGTATTAAAAAAAATTGTATACACAGTTCCGAGTACGATATCCCCTAAAAAGACATGATCGTATTTTTGTTATTAAAAGCTTTGCTTTGTAGTTTTTTGTACATTTTTGCTTAATTTGCTGAAAGTTTTTTTACGTTCAATCATTGATAGACTACATTTAATTACGCTTCGTCATTAATTTCGTACTTCAAATATTTTATCACCTGCACCATTTACTTTTAGCCTGATAGCTGATTAATTTACTATGAACTTGCTCCTTCGATTTCTCGTTAAAAATTACTTTTTTCTCTCAGCACGCTGTACAGCATTTTAATGATCATGTTAATAATTCCGCATGCTTAGCTCTTACCCTGTAAATAGTATTTACAGTGCATAAATACATTTGGGTCTATTAAATAATTAGGTCTATTAAATAATAAAACAGTCCAGATGTCAATATATTACGAAAAATATTTCTTCGTTTAATTATACCGATTAAAAACTATTTAAGAAATGGAAAAGTTGTAATAGTGTAATCTTATAATAAACAAGCAGAAAAAAATATAAGGTTAAAATATATATAAGTTTGGTATAAACTTTTTCATTTTAAAAGTATGTTTAAAAAGTGTTTAAGTAATTTTTAAAAGAACCATATTAAAGGCTCTGTAAAACTCAAAGTTCTGAATTGTAATTCAAACTGTAAACGTAATGAGTGTCACGGATTCTTATGGCCCAAGTGTACGTATGTGAAATTTAAAGCTAACATGTAGCTGTGTGTTACGGGTAGAGTTACCGCAGTTGGCGCATCGTAGCGAGGCACATGATCCCGAAACTGTTGAAGGAAATGGTTCCCTTATCGACACTCTCATCTCACTGCTGTGCGGCATTGTTTGTAATAATGAACAGTACAATAAGCCCGTAGGTAAGACAACCACATATCTTACCGCAGGAGATTGTTTTGCCAGTTGCGTTACATCATAATGATTGTCATAGAACTCGTTCAATTATTTATCCCTATTGTTAATATCTGAAACATGCTGTCATTAGCACTTGTGTGGTGAATTAATAATGTCAGAGTCTAGGTGACGTTAGCAGTCAGCGTTGAGACTTTAATTTATGTCTGGGCAAGGTAGGACAGAACTTTGCAACGATACCTTTGCAAAAATACCTACCGCATGCTTCTCCGATTAACAGAGAATGTAACATTAACGAATCGCTTAAGTCCTTCGTGTAAATCATATACATGTAAAATCTGCAATGTAGTTGTACCATAATTGTTGAATTTGTCATCTCTATTACACAATCAAAACCTATTTCAATACACTTGAAAAACTTTATATATTTGTAAGATAATTTCCTGACATTTTTATCTTATGTGAATTTTCCGTACGTATTCGAATTGTAATGTTTGACATTTTCTCTTATATATAAAGAGTGCAACAGGCAAAATAAATTTCTCTCTTAAATTGCAGAGACCCACGACAGAGGTTTCAGCAAAGATATATGTCGCAGTATGGTTGCTATGTTAGATACAGATCACTCTGGTAAACTCGGTTTCGAAGAATTCAAGCTATTGTGGAATGATATTAGAAAGTGGAGGGTAAGCGCGAAATCTTTCGATTCAATTTGTAACGGGCCTTTGTAACGTTTGCAAATAATGTTTTAAATATTTCAGGCTGTTTTCAAATTGTACGACAGAGACGAATCAGGATACTTAAGTGCATTTGAATTGAGACAAGCATTAAACAGCGCAGGATATCGTCTGAACAATCATATTCTTAATATACTAGTTCATCGTTATGGCACTAAAGACGGCAAGATTACGTTCGACGATTACATAATGTGTACGATCAGACTTAAAACAATGCTTGGTAAGTGAAACTTGTATTTAATAAATTAATCTTCATGTATTATTGATATGTATCAATCAACCCCTTAAAGTATAAATTATTTGTTAATTTATTATATTTTAATATATCGTTTACGAACTAATAATGTCAAAATTTATACATATATAATTATTAATAATATGCATAAAATAAAATCAATTAATTATTATATTGTTGTAGATATTTTTCGAGAAAGAGATCCAGATCAAACCCACACAGCTACATTCACACTGGAAGAATGGATGGAAAAAACACTCTATTCATAATAAAATTTGGAACCACTATAATGAATCTCATCTTTAATTCGAGAGAATTTTTTTATACCAATGTATCAGATTGTAATGCATAAACGGCCGTAATTACGAATGAGAAATATTTTCTTATAAATGCAAAAGAAAAAACTTCTCAACTTGTAAAATGACATATATAATTAGCTTGTTAATTTTAATTTCGTTGAACTGATTGGTGATACGTGGATGAAGGATATATGGTAATGTGTGCCTTAACATGCTTTAAGTGATTGGAATATTATTAAAATTTATTGTAATAATATATAGATAATTTATTGGAACATTAATACCTGTATACTATTAGTCCATTGATTTATGCCAGATTTCAATTTAAATATCACAATGTGAAAATAACAATTTACTTTTATCAATCTTTAAATCTCTAAAATTTTTTAAAATTAATTTTTACACTCCATTTTATAATATCAACAAGAATAAAAAAATTCATATATAATGTACATGTATACAATTATATCATTGCAAAATGTAATTCCGAATTATATTTTTCATATTGATATTTAATTGCATCCAATGTTGAATAAACTAAGTTTATATTTAAACACTATGTTTAGACACATTTGACATAACTGAAATATGACTTTACATAAACGAGTTTTATTCTAAGCTAAAGAATTTAAGATATTCTGATAATTACAGATACTTATTTATGAAACATTCATGTGTAAATAATAAATTTAACACTGCGTTATAAAACTTAATTATAATCAAATCATATTTATGGCAGATGATCAAAGCAACTTATAATATTTATATTCTTTAATTGTCTTCAGACTGATTAATTTCACTTGATAATCATAAAAATTTACTTAAGCTTGTTTTCATAATGTATAATTAAAAGATTGGATTAGATTAACTACAACTTAAAAATTAATACATACCGTTAAATAAATTAAAAGTTATGCATGTACGTATACGTAAACTTTAGTTTATTTAACCATAAGCTTATAAAGTGTGCACTGCAGTGTGTCAATTTGTAAGTTAACATAATCTTTCAGTTATAGTTTAATACATATTAAATTTTTACTAAGCATTTCTAAACAGGTTGCAAAAACTCTCACTTCGTTAATTATTATTATTACATATTAATTTAATATGTAACTTACTAAAATACCTTATAACCTAAAGCCAACTTAAAGCAATTTAATTTCTATTTTTCTTTACTCTATTTCTTGATCTCTAGCGACCTCCATCGGTGATATTAATAATCGTCATCTATTGTCGCAATTTAAAGATAACAAGTTTCAGACTTACCGACACTGAAGCGCAACAGCGGGGTTGAAACTGCATTAATCTGTAAAAATATAAATACAAATTAAAACAGTGTCCAAAGTAATCAACAATCAATCAATCAATAACAATCAATAATACATTATTTACCTCCGGTTGTCCCGCCGTTACCTGATATACCTCCTCCCTTTCCCTGGGCTTTTCTTGCTCATTGCTACTTAATTCTTTATAATACTTAAGATTTGAACTATTTGCGTACTAACAATCTCAACGCAAAATCGTGCGATACTTTGTACGATACTCCCGATCTCGTGTCGAGACAAACGAGCAACGCGAGATTCCACGAAACTGCGATTCCAACGCCGTTCACACCGACACTTGCAACACGAGTTTATACGCGAAAGCACGTCGATGACAATCGTCTGTACATCGGTCATTAACATATATCATACGGCACACTTCGTACGACGCATTCAACGACAATCACAAGCTCGATTACGTTCCGCCAGGACGAATAACGCAAAAGTAATGTGTTCTTGTGAAGCGACGCAAAACGTTTGGCGTAACGGACAAAACTAACATGGTGGAAAATTCGTAAAACGCGCGGCCAACTTCACACGCCAGGAGTAGATGCCGCTGTGTTGGTTATATTCAAGCAGAGAGAAACCTGACAGCGCCTCTATGTGCACGTTGAACTACATAGTCAAATATCTATGAATCCCGTAGGTAATGTGCATGATTTTTTAGGTCTCTTCTATGCTATGTCCACGTTTATTTGGTTCTGTTTCATGCTATACCCGTAAATTTTACAATTATATGCATTCATATTTTAAATCTGTTTTATGCATAATCATGTTCTATAAATGTGCAATACCACATATACATGATATAAATTAAAATAATTGATTTGATAAAAATTCACTCACCGATTGCTGTCGCTGTCCCTGATGCTGCTGCTGCTACTGCTACATTCCTTTTCCGGAATACCGAGTCGCCCCATGGATGCCGCTTTCTGCTGACATCATCCTGCTGTTCTCGAACCACATTAATAATGATCGCACATTAATAACGATCGCCCGATACTTTATTCGGCACTCCCGATATTACGGATATTATAGCACACATATCACACACGAGTAAAACGTAAACCGCGCGCGAGAATTTTACTTGGCGCGACCGTTACATTGAAAAAAATATGTGAATGCGTACCCTCCTCGAGCGAATACGCGTACACGAAAACTTTGAAAGTGGCGTGACGTCACGTAACTGCACGTAACTTCGTGGAAACGCAGGCTGCGGAAAATCGTTCGAATGAAAACTACGCGCCGAGAACGGAGATAAATTCGTTTCGAAAATTTCGTATGCTCGCACGACGATTAATAGCACTTCACAATTAGCACTCGCGATATTTTACAGAACGTATCCTCTTCGAGCAAACACTTGGCTCAAACACACACGCGAATACTTACTCAAGATCGAAGGCAAACGCACGACGCCGCACTTTCGATCTCACGGCTCGCGTATCGTTTGCTAGCAGCACGACGACACTCTCACCACAACACCGTACCTGCATAATACCGCACAATAGAGTCATTCACAAAAAAATTAAAAATTATGTATGTTTTTTTTTTATTAAGTGTAAGTAATATCAATGTCGATTACACTTTAAAAAGTAATATTTCATACGTATTTATCAATCAGTAATTAATTAAAAGTCATTAAAAATTCGAAAAATGTCACGTGCCTTCAAACGTGATATGATTGGTCGAAGATAATGTGACGTCACGATATATGACATAAGTCACATTGTTTTAGGTGGCTGCATGCAAACACGTTATGTAACTAATTATTTTTATTACATACATTGTTTCTTTAATTGGCATTTCGATGAAGCGATCTGAGGGCTTCGTGCAAGCAAAATCGGACAATTTACCAAAAATGACAGTGGTAATGTTGTCCGATTTTTTTACTCAAAGTGAGTGTTTCAACATCGCAGAGACTACAGGTGTTAAAGCTGAAAGGTAGGTATTTTTTCCATTTAAAAAATATATATATATGTAATTATATTTACAATGTTAATATCCATAATATAAGCATATTAAATAAAATAGACAAAATAGGTTATGTTTGTATTATATTCTCAATTTAAAGATATGTAAATAGTTATGCTTATATAAAGTATTTTTTAGTATATTATGTTTCATATACATATTAATGAAACAACATTATGTGTACAATATATATTAAATAATAAATTAATTAAGTAATTTTAAAAGTCATTAATACACTAAATCTTTAGCATGTAATAATAAAATATGATAAAATATTTAATGTAATGATTAAAATAATGTCAAAAAAGCATAAATTAATATAATTTTTTTACTAGATCTAAACGTGAAGAATATGGAGATAATGCCATTGGATATGTTGAGCTGAAACGAGAAGGCTCAATATGCACTGTTCGAGGAAAAATATGTCCAGAGCATAAAATTCGAAGTAAACCTTATACAGTTTTTCTTAAGATAGATGAAGAGACTGAAGAAATTAAAGAAGCTGTTTGTCATGATTGTGCCGCTTCTGCGGGTAAAAAATAGAATTTGTTATTTTTAATAAAAAAAAGCATATATATCTTTTTATATAAAGAAATTAAAAATGTTTTTATTATATGTACATATGTACATAAGTTTAAGATATTTTCTATTAAGACATTTTTGGTTAAATTATTAATATGGAAAAAAAAATTAATTGATTAGACATAACAAAAGTAATTAGAGACATATTTCAGGTGGTTGTAAGCATGCTATTGCTTTTATGATGTGGGTTCATAGGAGAAGTGAAGAACCAGAACCAACAGCAACAATATGCTATTGGAAAAAATCTAGATTAGCTCAAGTAGGAATTAATATAAAGTGTATTACAACAACAAAAATGAAAAAGCCACAAATGAAATATAATTTTGAAAACGCTGATAATTTTTTTGATAAAATCTTGCATGAAATGCAGATTTTGCAGTTCACTAGTCAGATATCTAGACATTTAATTTCTTTAGAAATATGTAATAATTTATCACTGCATCAGTTATTAATACAATTTGCTAAAACTCAAGGAACAAGTGCAGATGACTTTTTGGCCTTTTCTAAACAATTAATGTCTATCAAACAGTGTATTGAAGTAGCTCAAGAAACAAAATTACAATCTAAATCTAAACTATGGATGGAAATGAGATACGGTCGTATTACAGCATCCAGAATTTATGAAGTTGCTCATTGTAAAACTGAACGAGGCACATTAGTTGAACAAATAATTGGAGCAGCTAAAATTATAGAGACTGAAGCAATGAAAAGAGGAAAAGATTTAGAGAAAAAGGTTTTAAATATTTTGCAACAGAAAATACAAGTAAAGTTGAAAGAAAGTGGTTTATTATTAAATCCTGAATTTCCTGTAATAGGTGCCTCTCCTGATGGCATTGGTCCTGATTTTGTCGTAGAAATAAAATGTCCTACAACATCAAAAGCCGAATTGAAATATATTACAGCAGAACAGAAAATATGTAATAGATATTTGGCTCAAATACAACTTCAAATGTTTATGTCCAAAATGAAGAAAGGATATTTTTGTATGGCTAGACATAATTTCGAAACAAGTAATGATGTTATAATATTACAAGTAATATATGATGAAAAACTTATAATGAATTTAATACAAAAAAGTATGGAGTTTTGGAAAAAAAATGTTTTTCCCATTCTTTATAATGTCGTTTGTTAAAAAATTATATAATAAACAAAAAGATAAATTAATATAAGGTAACATGTATATTATGTGTCAAAATTTTATTTAGTTTTATTTGTGTTTAATACAATATAGGTTATTTGTTATAAGATTATACATGTATTAATACTTTAATATGTAATACAAAAAATACAATCTTTTAGCAAAATTCTTTGACAAAATTTTTTAATATTTTTTTATTGTGCAATTATGGGCGTTTGCAAATTTATTAAAGCTGCTACAATTAATACAATTTCATCAATAATGTCCAACGTTTGATAAGGAATTCCTGCATGAGGCGTAAGAAACTCGAAATCTCTCAATCTTCCAATCACTCGTTCTATATGAATTCGTAAACTTGCTATACGTCTTGTTTCTATAACTTCAGATTTTGTTAGATTTGTGTTACTTGAAACACTAGATGGCCTGATAAGTGTGCATCCTTTTTTCTGTAATAGACATTCTATATGTTTAAAGCCCCGATCTGCCATAATTTTACAGTTAGGTGGAAGTACATTTAAATATTGGCTTTTTTCGACTATTGTAGCATCTGTAGTTCTTCCTCCGAAACCTTCTGATATAAAGTTAATCGTTCCATCAGGTGTAGCTGAGATTAAATACTTGATTGTATTACATTTTTTATATTCGGACCATGTGAGTGCTTGATATAATGGATTACTTGGTTTTTGAATTTCAATTTCAAAACAATCAATTATTGACTGTACATTGTTGTATCTTGCACGAAAAGGAAGAGGTAAAGATGCTTTTATACTTTTTTGAGAAGGCCAAAATATAAACTTTTTCAAATAATGTGCCAAAATAGGGATGGTTTTTCTGAAAATAGTATTTGCATTGCTAGGACTTTTTCCATATTCGTCACCCAAAATTATAAAAGAATGATTAAGTTTAATTTTTTCTAAAGTTAAATAAATATCATCCAACTTTATATCAGCTTCATCTGCAAGCAATTTTAAAATAAATAATGCATTATTTTGCATACCAATATATACCTTAGGCTTATTCAAAATACGTGATTTTCGCATTGTTAATGTTTGTTCTTGTATATCTTTTTTGCTTTGTTTTAAAGCTTCTTCACTTATCTCATCAGAATAAGGTAAATATTCGTCACAATCTTCCAGTGTATCATTTAAATCTTTTGTAGTACTTGCAGTTATACTTGTTGATGTTGAAGATTTTAAATTATCTTGTAGTTTATTGCTTTTAATAGGAGAACAAGCTGCATCTTTTACTTCTCGCGTTGTAGATGTGGGCATAATATTACAATACGTATGAACACTGCGATAAAGAGGTCTCCTAGATACTTGAATGCCTTTATGTTTTACTATAGATTCTGTTTCTTTTAAATTCAATGTGTCATTTAATATTAAATTGTTAAATTCAGTTGTTGGAAAATCAATGTCTGTTGAATTATTTTGAGATTCTTGAGAAACAGATCTTTTATCAATTTCTTCTTTATTTAATTCCTGTAAAATACATTGTTGTCTGAGCTTTTTAACTGCTGATCTTACTGGTGTCGAAGATGATGCTCGTTTTCTATCTGTCTGACAATCAAAAAATCGAGGAAGTACTCCTTTTTTAAGGAGTATTGCTGCATTTTGATCGAGTTTAACTCGCATATAATTTTCTAAATCTTGTTGCAACTGAAACAATTAATATTAAATTAATGTTATTTAATTTTGTATAAAAAATAATGTAAACATATATATTACATAAACTCTGTAAATTTTGCCATAAATTTAAATATTTATAAATCATATTTTAGGTTAGCTTAGGTTAGGTAATGTTATTTATGTAAAAATAAAACTACAGAAATTAAATTAATACTTAAAAGATCCATTATATAATAATTATAATACTTACATCAAAATGATCTTCGCAACAATAAAAAGGCGCAATCAATGATGTTTTATTGGGATCACGTCGAACTTGTATTATCCATTTTTTTCGCATTTTCCCTTTTGGGACACACACGAATATTTTACAAGGATTTTTTATTGTCGTACTTAAACATCCTGGCACAAAACAGTACTTATAAATACCTTTTCGTTTTATTGTACTTTCTGTCATTACAACTGTTTATGTTAAACTATGGCTACATTCGCGGAGCATGCTACCAACGTTATCGCGTTATTTTATTCCTGTTTTACGTCTAATGTGGTCTAATGACTGATACAGAATGACAGAATAATGCTAGTAGTGAGCTCCCTGAACGCATCCTATATACATCATGTATAGTGACGTCATGAACCAATGGCGGGCATTCTGGCGCTTTTCAAACTCTTCTTATTTTTAAGTTCATTTTGCATTGTCATAATAATTCTATTACAAATATTTATATTTTTTATAATATTCTTAGAACTTATAATGTTATTTAAAATAATAAAAAAATTTTCAAAAATGACTCTATTCAATTCTGAACGCGAAATACGCACGGAGTCGACAGAGCGTCCGACCGGCGCTGGAGTGGCGTACATGACTGGACTGGAGCGCGGAGCAACGGAGCAACATGGCGGCAGCGGCGCAGGCGCGGCGAGTCAACCGCCTAGCAACGCCGAGTGGCGCCGACTAGCGCCGAGTACCGCCGAGTCTGCCTGCCAGCAGTCACGTACGCCACTCCAGCGCCGGTCGGACGTTCTGTCGACTCGCGTGTTCAGAATTCATTGTGCGCGGGTACGGTGTTGTGTTGAGAATGCCGTCGTGCTAGCAAACGAAACAGAGGTCGTATTCATTTGTAAAGCGCGGCATCGTGCGTTTGCCTTCGGTTTCGAGTGAAGTGTTCGCGTACGTGTTCGAGCAAAGAGTTTGCTCGAAGGGGATACGTTCGGTAGAATTTCGCGAGTGCCAATTAATTGAAGTGCTACTAATCGTCGTGCGAGCATACGAAAAGTCTGCGTTCGTTGTATCTCGGCGCGTAATTTTCATTTAAACGGTTCTCCTCGGCCTGCGTTTCCACGAAGTTACGTAGCGTCACGCCACTTTCGTGTCATGTTGATTTTTGTTCCGAGAATCGCGCGAATAAGGAGGATATGTAAGCATATGAAAAGAGCAAATGCACGTGTGTGATCCGAACTAATAAAAAACATTAATTTATCCATAATAATACGATAATTGTATTCGCTGTTCTCGTTTCGCATCGGCACTCTGGTGCTATACCTGCTACACCTAACTACACCTCGTGGCGCCTGCGCGCCACGGTTGTAAATAAAGCTTTGCGTCGAAGTTTACGACTGCAGCGTCAGGAACAGGCGGCATTTGCGATGTTGTGGTGATCATTCCACTCGAGATGTGAGAAATCGGTCGAGAGAGCGATTGAGATAAGATTTGCCTTTGGACCGATGTTTTTTGCGCTCAGGTGCATTCCGGTATCGGGGTCATGCTATCACGCGGCAAGTTAGAGTGAAGAGATACCATTCGATTGGAACGACGAACATCCGAGAAACGTGCGTCATATTGCGCCAGCTTAACATGCATTAGCCAGTCATCGCGATCTACGCGTCAAACTTGGTTGGACCAGTCTCATGCCACGAGATTGAAGCCAACGTGTCAATATGGTATCTACGTGGTGTTATTTTGTATTACCGGTGGTCCTGCTCATCGGTTTGCTTCGCAAATGCCGAGAGCGCACCTGGGGAAGATGCAGGAGCACCAGCAGTCTGCAGGATCGGGTGTTTCTCGTGACCGGCGCCAACTCCGGCATCGGCAAGGAGACGACGAGGGAGCTTGTCAAGCGGAAAGCGACGGTTATCATGGCCTGCAGGGACATACAGAGCGCGAAGAATGCCATAGCGGAGATACGCAGTAAAATACCTACTGGCGAATTGGTAATCGTATCAATTTCCTTCAGTAAAATTGGACCGATAGCTCTTGCACATCAAATTATGAAGTTCTGTCTTTATGTTGCTCTCTATGTATTATCTTTCTTAGCTTCTAACTTAATATGTATTCAACAGTAGTTATTTCTTTGCTACAGATTCCTATGGAACTGGATCTTGCATCTTTCTCATCGATTAGAGAATTCACCAATAAAGTGTTAAAGAAATTTTCCCAGATTCACGTATTAATTAATAACGCCGGGGTGTATGCACCTCTGAAAGATCACGCGTTGACAAAAGATGGGTTTGAGATCCATTTCGGAGTAAATCACTTGGGGCACTTTCTGCTTACCAATTTACTTTTGGAACGTCTGAAGGAATGCGCTCCTAGCAGGTTGGTATAAGACGATACTTTAGATTGACAGAGGAATACTAAAGTAAAATTTTTTTTATACAGAGTAGTGATAGTGACATCCAAGCTTCTGGAGTCTGGAGTAATAGACTTTTCAAACTTGAATGGTGAGAAAGGACTGCCGGCGAAGAGTAGGATGAATCCTGGTTACTGTAATTCAAAACTCGCAAATGCATACTTTGCCACTGAGCTTGCCAAACGAACGGAAAATACCGGGGTTAATATTTACATGGTATGCCCTGGATTTACCTATACTGGTCTATTCAGGAACGTAAAAAGAAGCTGGTTCCATTATATCATCTTCTCGCCTGTTGCGCTTATGTTTCTACGCACTGCAAATCAGGTGAATATATGCGAATTGCTTTGCGATTTTTCTATTAGATCATCTTTCATTAATGGGAAATTCTATTGCAAATTAATATTCACAGGGTGCACAAACGGTATTGCATTGCGCGACAGAATCATCGTTGTCTGAGGAAAGCGGACATCTATATCGTGACTGCAAACTTTACGTCTCTAAGAAGGATCTGGACTCGGAAGTAGCGCTTCGTCTGTGGGACGTAAGTGCGAAATTGACTGGCATAAAGGAGATTGTGAAATAATTTTAGGATACACACGCATATTGTACAATCGACGGCAAAATACTGTTCTTTTCTGGTGTAGTGGAGAATTGCACTTGCATTGTATTTCTCTCTTCTCCACTGAAAGGTTAATTGGTTAATATAAGAAGTCGCAGTGAGACCCAAAGGCAAGAACTTGATGCAAATGCAATTCTACTTGCTGCATGTGAATTGGAGAGTAATTTTGCTCTTCATCATGCCATTGCAACTTTACTTTTGTTGTATCTTAAGTGATTATTCGATATTTATTTTTATATATATAGCAAAAGAAGCTAAACAATGTCAGAATTGCACATTTTTATTTTCATTTTTATATATTTAAAGTCATGGCGAATTTTATATATATATATATATGTATATTTTAAGATAAGATACATATCTTCTATATTTTGGTGTACATTGTGTATGTATATTTATCTTCATATATTAGATGCCAACACAACTGTAAATTCTATAAATCATTTACAAGTGCGGCCTTCTCTTGATTTTGCGTTGAATGATCCAATGTAAAAATATCAATTCTAAAAATTAAACATATAGAAAATATATGTATTTAGAATAAAATTCTATATAGACAGCCTTCACAAATTTTTTAATTTTATCAATTATGTGTCAATTATTATGAGCATTGGCTAAAAATATTTCTAAATTTTCTGTTTCCGATTGTTTTTTCACATATACATTTATTTTTTAAACAAAAAATAAATGTATATAAAAAAATAGAAACTTTTTTCGATAAATTCCAAGATATAAAACTAAAAGAGCGCTTTTAGTAGTAGCGATGTTCCGAAATTTGTTTTAAAAAATTGTTACAACAGATCTGTTTGTATTGTTTAAAATCTTTAAAAATGTTTACACTTGAAACGAGATAAGTATACATTGGGAAACGTTGGTAAAAGAGAGAAAAAGCGACCAAGTGCAAGAAGTACAAGCAGCACGAACAGGCTTAATTATCTCTCTGCTGCTGCCGGTTATATGCCGGTTTTAAGGAGGATTCATACGCGTGCGACATAAATCATTTGGCGTCCAATGGACGAACGCATTGCCTAGAGACTGCAGCCGAGGACGACGTTGTCCCCAGAAAACGCAGCTTTCTATTGGACGTTCAACGTTTTCGTAGATCGCGCGCGGTGCGAATTCCCCACTAGCCAATCACTTTCCGTTGCGTTCTATCATATTCGAAAAAACATCGAGTCGGTTCAACTCAGGCCGTGTACTGTCGCTTGTCGCGATACGCGTTGTTGCTCCTATGCGAGGAGCAATCGTCGAAGACTGGTTCCAGCTGATCGGCGAGGAAGCCAGCTGTGTTGCGAGGCGGTGCGATGTGATTCGTCGAGGCCGGTGCGAAGAAGCGCGCGGGTACCCGAGGCAGAAACGTAGGTCGCGATCAGACCGTATCCGTCGGCCGAGAGTGGCAGCAGGCGGCAACGGGCGACTACGGGCGACTACCATCAAGGATATCAGCAGGCGCATTTGACCTCGTCGAGTGCGCTACCCGCTCGCGCTCGCTCGCGTCGTTCAATGTTGACGGGATCTCGGCATTGCTGAGACGTCGCCCCGTCGCGCGTCTGTCGAACATACGACGCGACAACACGAATACATTAGACCGGTTAGATACCGTGGCACCCGGGATTCAGGAGGATTCCGCTCGTTGAGCGCTCCTTCGTTCCTCGCGCATCCCCGAGGACAAGTGCCGGCTGATCCGCGCACGCTACTTTGAAGTCTTTGAACGGCTGCACGCACCTAGGTGACGACGGGCTCTCGTTCGCGAACCCGTCGACGTGACTAACCTTGCGAAATGCGCTTGGTGTTCAGCGAGACCTAAACAGACTGCGAATCTCAGATTCTCGTTTTCTACATCGATATGTTCCTCCAGCGAGTGCTTGCCGTTCAAATGCGCAATATGACTTCCTCTTCTTAAGTAAAATATTACAGAAAAGTAGGAAAACAGGTCGTTAGGAAAGTACGTACGTCCATGTAAGTATATTGTTGTTATATTATGTTTTGGAACGGCATGTTAACAAATCCAGTTTTATCGATGGTATTCGTAACGAACGCTTTTTTTGCGTGTCCGATGATCTACGATGGATACGGCGTTATTGGAATCCTTTTTGATTATTTTACGTAAATAATTAAATGACGTGTTTGCGAGACGGTGTCTCACTTTTTTCCTAATAACTTTGTACATCTACTGTGAATTAAATGTAAAATGTAAGTTGTAATGTCGAATTACATGCAAATGTTATTATAACAATTCACCGAGACACAACATGTGTCACGTGCCTAGAAACATTGCATCATGTATGGGTACAAAAATTGTTGCTGATGGGAGTTTGAAAGTATTAATTTTTGTGTGTTGCCAATTTGATTACTCCGCATTATTTTTAAGAGAATTATACATGAAGACATTTAAATGCAAAAGCATAACATAGGTGGAATAAAATACTCTATATATATATATATATATATATATATATATATATATATATATAATATATTCTATATATTCCATTAAGAAATTAATAATATTAATTTGGATATTGTACGAATCAAAATACATTTATGTTGTTGTTTTGTAATTTTAATAACTTTATGTATAATTGTTTTTAGTATGTAAAAGTAGTGCAGATAATTAAATTTGTTATTGGTGATAAGTATATAGTTATTAAACAATTCTCCAGTAATCTTTTTATATCGATTTGTAATGATTTCTATGTACATGTATTTTACATTCTGCAATAGAATATAATGTTAATTCTGTACATATTAGTAATGCACAGTATTCTTAAAGAAAAGTAGTGTTTACTGTGTTGTATAGTATATTTTATTTGATTGGGTTTTCGAGAAGGGATTAAACTATTGGAATAAAAATGCGAATAAAATAAATATACAAATGTTTTATAAATTTGTGTAAAATTTATTAAAATTTTAATTCAATTATAAATTATCATATATCTGTTTTAACCAAAAGAGTTAAATATACTTTATAATCTTCTTTAATGTTATGTAATAAATATCATTTTATTCTTAACTATTAATGTATATGTAGGTATCTTTAATGTAAAAATGTGTCTATACGACTATAAAACTAATAATAGTATATGTACATACATATATGTATTATGATGAGTTTTTTTACATAATTATAAATAAATTGATATTAGATAAAGCATAAAAAAATGTATGCAAGCAGCATTTTTAAGAAATAAATAAATAATAAAGTGTAAAATTATATTAAATCCTTGGTGTATTGTGAGATTTTCTTTTTATGTATTTATTGCTATTGTATTTGTATCAAATAAGTTTTATCTTTTGTGATACAATCTTGATAGCAAGAACAAATCCTGTTGCAAATGTTGAATAATTGTTTCTGTGTGTGATATATGATGTGTGATAGATAATGTATGATTATTTTTGACAATAGTGAATTCAATATATATATGAATGATTTAATAGCGATAGAATGCCACCAAGACGAGCAGAAGATGTGCCTATGAAGAGAGTGGCAGCTGCGGGTTGTAAATTACCAGCTCAACTGCCAGCAGGAGAAATCTTAACGGATATTACTCAAAATAAATGGAGACTGGGGAATTCCATTGGGAATGGTGGTTTTGGGGACATATATCTCGGTAAATATTTTCACATTTTTTAAATTTGTTTTTCTAATTTTGAAATAATTTGTATTATATATGTGTATAAAACAGTGTATGAATATATTATATTATTTTTTTACAGCCTCTAATGATATTACATCACCTGTTGGTCAAGATGCAAAATATGTTGTAAAAATTGAACCTCATAATAATGGTCCACTATTTGTGGAAATGAATTTTTATATTAGAGCAGCTCGTAAGCACATGAGTAAGTAATATGCACATAACAAAATTTGTATTAAACTATATATATATATATGCGCACGCGTAAAACGAGTATATCTTTAATGTTCTGGTATATTTTACAGTTCAAAGTTGGTGTGAGTCTCAGGGAAAAAGAAGAATTGGTGTCCCTACATATGAAGGATCAGGATCTCATTTTTATAGAGGTCAACGATATAGGTTTTTAGTAATACCGCGATATGGAGTAGATATCGGAAAATTATTCCTATCACATAGAAAAAAATTACCAACAAAGCTTGTTAATACATTAGCTGTACAAATGGTATATTTTCATGCTTAAAATTGCAAGTTTTATAATTAACAACTGATTACAATCAGTCAAAATTATATTGTTTCTTTTTTTTCAAATCTTTTTAATAGTTGGATGCATTGGAGTATATTCATAGTAAAGGATATGCTCATGCGGATATTAAGGGACCAAATATCTTATTATCATATGGAGTTGGGATAGGAAAGGAAAAATCAATGGCGTACTTAGTAGACTATGGACTCGCATATCGTTTCCGCACAGGAACCGGTGAGCATAAACCATTTGTACATGACGAAAGAAGAGCTCACGAGGGCACTTTAGAATTCACATCGCGGGACGCTCATCATGGAAGTATGTTGATCATTTTAGTAACAAATATTCTCACATAATTACAATTTATTGTGTATTGAAATTATAAGATTTTCTTCTTTAAAAACAATTGATAAGAATAATTAATCTTACTAAAAAATGTATTAAGTTTATTAAGAAAATTTTAATGCATAATTGTATATGATGAACTGAGTTTTCTGCTATTCACTGACTTACTAAATAAAATTGAAATACTTTACTTCATTAGATCAAATATTTTTCAGCACATTCAAGAAGAGGAGACTTAGAGACTTTAGGATATAATATTATACAGTGGTTATGTGGACAGCTACCTTGGGAAGAAGATAATAATGAAATAGGTTTCATCATGGATCCCGAAGAAGTTCATCAACAAAAAGAAAGTCTTTTATCAGACTTGCCTCTATTTATGGAAAAGTGCTTCCCTCACAAGAAAAAACCACCATGTTAGTAAGAATATAAATAATTAATAAAAAAAGATTTGTACTATGCACATATAGTATACGTGTTTATATATTATTTTATATAATGCTTATTTTTTATAGCTGCAATCATGAAGTATATGAAGTATATTACCGAGCTAGAATTTGAGACTAAGCCTAACTATTCCTATTTACGGAATTTATTTCTACACAGTAGCCAAGATGGTAATATTCCTACATGTCTTTATAACATGAAAGAGTCTGATGAAAATCTTACAAGCTCGATATTTTTTGAACGTCCATATTTGAGAGAAAGAAAACCCTGTAGGCCTGTAAACGGCGAGGTAAAAATTTAAATTTGAATTTATTGAATTTTAAGTAACTATTAATTATCCTAAGTTCTCTCACATATAATTAGTTAACACTCTCATATATAACTAGTTAACTTTAATAATATCTTCTCTAGATACGGATAACACGAAATACGCAGCCTAAGCAACCAGTTCAGAAAAAAGAGTTTAGTTGGGAAGCAGTATTAGCACTGCATCCAGATAAACTTGCAAAAATCAGTACTCAACTGCCACCTTCGCCTCTTACGCCACCTCTCACACCACCATCGTCCACATCTCCGCGGTCACCATCTCTGCCAACATACGCAATGTTAGAAGTACTTCGTAAAATGAAGGAGAGGCAATCAGGTTCATTTAGGCATAAAGCAACACCAAAGTCATCAGAGTAAATATCTAATTTTGCTGTTTATATATTTTTTAGTTAATTATAGCTTCACTAGCATTTGATTGTTTTACTATATTGTTTTTCGAATCTCAGTAATGAACTTAAACCAAAATGGATGACACCTGCAATGGAAGAAGTTGCGCGATTAAGAAAAAATATCACCGAGGCTGTTCCTGTATCCAACTTCAAAAATAGTTCGCGTGTGACACGTTCACGTATGGCAAAGAGAAAACGTAAGATTATATTATATATACATATATATACACGTATGTACATAAACGTCAAACATTCTATTATTGCTTACTTTTAATGAATTACATAAAATAATATAATATTTAAACAATAGTTTACTATAAAGCATTTATTAAATATTGTTATTTTTAATGCGAATTAATGTATTCAGTTAGTCATTTTTAAAACTCAGAAAAATTAATTTGCAAAGAATGACTTTACAATCACATGCATTTAAAAGTTATTGAACTAAATTTAAAAAAATTGTTGACGCTTTCTATTGGAAAAAATTATTTCTATAAATCCAGATAAATTTATCATATTTAAAGTTTAGAGGATAATGCTGACTAGAAGTACACACGCACGCATGCGCGCACACACACTTCTTGATTTAGGAATAATATAATGTATATCTGATGTTTTTACACATATAGGATTTGGAGATCAAGAACAACATAAGGAGATAAAGGACGATTCGACCAATAGCAAGCTTATGCATAAAAGAAGGAAAGGTTCATCTTAAAGGAAACTGGATTCTATTAGTATTATAAAGACCTTTGATAATGATACCATTGGCACTTTAATACGAAATTAAGTATTATTTGACAAAATCTCATTAACGATGGTATAGGTACACATCGCGCCAATTTGTTTAAGACTGCTTTATCATTGTATAATTTGCTTTTCGATAATATTACCCGATACACATAGGATTTCTAAATAGTTGTATAGCGAACAAAATAACGATAATGTTAATGAATAAGTGACTTCCTCCTAATTGCAGAGATTCAATAGAATTAATATGTTCATCATACAAACATTGTGCGGATGTTGTAATATTCTAAAGGACGCAAGGTTTGATTCAAGGTACAAACCTTGTAATTTAGTTATTAGGTTGAATTTATTTGACGTTAACATTATTAGTGTTGTAGGTGTGATATTAAAATCAATTACATCAATAAATTTTTCAGTTATATATTTATAACCTGGATTAGGCTTTTGTGATATATTATGATTGATTTATAACGATTAGCTGTAAAATTGATTCTATTTTAATCATTCTAACAATCAATACAATATTCAGATACAAAAGTTTATAAAATTACAAAGATAATTATATAAAAGAATTATAATAGATACATTACAAAATCTTGATTTAAGAATGTTCTTGTGCAATATAAGACATAGAAGAAATAGCAAAGAAAAAAAGTAACAAATCTGTCTTTTGTAAAATCTTGTTTCTTGTTTTCTATAAGTACCGCGTGTCTTTCCTTTTTTAACTGTTCCAAGATTATTGTAAAATTTTAAGGAATTATGTACAAATATGTGACTATCAACGTTTCATATGAGATTGAGCGGTAGAAAAAAATAACACAGATTCTTTCCGCATTACGCACTCTCCTTTATTAAGATTATGTAAATACATTTTTTCATTAATTTATTTTCCTAATTTGTATAACATTCAAAGATACATTAATTCTGATAATATAATTTATATAAACTATATATACAGTATACACATCGTAAATAGAAATCTTAATGTATTTTACATTAAATTTATATCATGACATTTAAAACTGGTGCTGATGTTCGAAGAAAGATAATATGTTTCATTACAGAACATTAGTAAAATATATGATAAAATAAGATTAGTTAAGTTCTTTTATACGCTGTATGAGTGATAGGTTTAACAGTTCAATGGCATAACTTCCGAGTTCATTATATACCGCGAAAATATGCGATTTAGTCAATTTTATTTTTTGTCACACTATGCTGTGACTTTTTATCCTTAGTCTTAAGTAGGTATCTTAATATAATTTAGAAAACATTATTGATGTTTAATCATATTGTTAAGCGTTTTCGTTATCGTGATTTATTCGTAGAGTTATGTTAGAATTTTTTAATAATACATTTGTGATAATTTATTTGTATCATTCTAAGTTAATATACATATACACATATATGTACCTATGTGCCAGGAAACTTTGTTACTATTCAAAACTAACTAAAAACATCGATCGCACATCATAATCTGTATTTATGTTTTATTTTTATTAGCAAAATTTTTGTCATTTTATTTAAATGCAGAAATGGTAAGTACTTAGTTTCTTGGAAAGCATCCAGGAACTATATCTAATTAAATTTCACGCGGAAAAAATTTGAAAAAATAATGGCAATCTATTATTCAATATTTTGTATGGCCAAATATATTATTATATTACTTTGCATAAATTAACATCAGGCAATAAAACTTTGTAGTAGTAATAATTAAAGTCACAGCGCAATAAGGGCGCAGTCTCCTAAGTATTGTTAGAGAAATGATTTATTTCGTATGACGCGATAATTTAACTTCAAACGAGAGAGGTGTAACCACAATCGAAGATGTAACTATTAATTAGATAATGGAAGAAAATAAAATATGTATGTAATAAACTGTGTATTAGACTATAATACTCGCATCGGCATTTTCTTTCTAGCGATCTTGTATATGTATATTGTTTATTAACATGCGAAATATAAAACAAATATACATGATCAGAATGATTTTTTCTCTTTATTATTGCAGGCAACATATTACATGTATTTAAATTTATATACAATATTATATAAATTATTAAAAATGTTTATTATCATCTATAGACATTGCAAAATGTATGTCATGTGTAAATAATTACTCCGATCATATTTTATTTATTTATTAATCTTCCGTAGATAATCCGGGCTTTTTGTGGCATAAGCGCAATTTCACTATTCAAGTTTTACTTTTTATTAAATAAACTTTTAACATTTGAATTAGACACTTAATTTGTAATATAGTAGAAATGTTGAAAGGTAATCCTAATTTTTTAAAAAATTTTTTGAAAACCTAGAACAATAAAAAAATTGGACTAGACAAAAAAGACTAAAATTACCTGCGGAGTAAGTAAAGATTGTCTACGGAAGGTTAAATTAAATTTAAATACCATTTCTTATTTTATTATTTGTTTTTAGAAATATAAGATACCAAAGAAATTGTGCAAGAATTAAGGAGTTAAAACGTCTTGAAAATTGCTACGTGTTTATGTCATTAATATTGTTTTTTATTTTTTTTATTTTTTACCAATACGAAATTGAATCCACATATGATTAGCTTTAAAATATTAAAAAATTAATAAATCAAAGCAAAGAAAGACAAGATCGATCCTAAGGGAAATATCCGTAGAAACAAACAAGAAAAACAGCAGCTTGGAATTTTTCAGTTATTTCGTTTGACGTGCCAAAAATAAACAAATGGTGAAAATCAATTTCTGAATATTGCAATTGATATCCGAGAGATTTAGGTACGGCAGATTTACATTTCGTCACTTTAATTGTGATTTTCGAGAAATTAAGTCAATTTTTGTTCGTGCCGGGTTAAGGGGCAACATTCTCGACGTCCGGAGAGCATTCTCGCATTCTCCATTCATCCTGCCGTCGCGGGATGCAACGGCGAGCGTCGGCCGTCTAATAATAGAATGCCGGTGATTCCGTAGACGTATCATGCGTAGCGGGCCCCTAATATATGCGCGCGTGTAGGTGCGTGTATTCCTCCCAAAAAATAAACGCAACCCGACACGCGGAGGAGGCGGCGGGCGGGAAAGGGGGGAAGGTCGTAAGAATGTGTAGCAGTAACTTTCACGGCGCCTGGTTGAGCAATATATATATTCGGGAGAGAAGATCTTTTATTTCGAGAAAGACATTACGCCGCTCGTTAATATTCCACGCAATGCGTATCTTTCTCAGTTCCACTTTCTCATCGAGACGTCTCAGATATATCTTTGGAAATATCATCCTTTCGACAGTCCCAGAGAAAAGTTCCAGCGATTTTTGTACTGACCATCAAAGGTCACTCGATCTTATTTCAAGTTAATTTAGTACTTCGGTACTTTAATTTTTAAGCGCAGACCAAGCGTAGACTACGAGTTAAAAACTATATATGCAAGATGTATCAATTATTACGCACTATTCTCTGATTTTATATAGTAATTAAAATAAAAACTGATTGATATATATGCCAAAAAAGAATAAACGTATATTATTTCGGTAACATATAAGTATTATGTATTTTAATTTTGGATACAACCATACATATTACATTGTTGTCACTATTATAAAGGCAGCAGGTTGTTTCAACTTCTTGGTAAACTTATTTATCAGATAAACATATGTGTCCATCTTCATTTTTTTTCTTAAATAAATAAAAAGATAAGTTTACTAAGGGGTTGAAATAACCGGAAATACTCCTAGATCTGATTTGATTCAATATACTGATGTCGATACTTCTACAATAATTTAATAATAATAATTCCAATGTAAATGCAAACATTCCAAATTGTATGATACTAATTGTAAGACAATTTTAATTACTGGTGCTTTTGGCGTTAATTTTCTAGTATTCTTTTGTTTGCATTCCTTAAGCTTCACTCAACACATTTTCATCCTTCACGTGCGTGCAGATCTAAATAAATCCTTATTATCTTCCAGAAACACGGGATGCTCGAATTATGGGATTATGCGCGCATTTCGCAGAATCCTCGGGAAGCTCCATTGGTCCGCGGGATCGTTCACCCTCGCTCCGTCCGCCGTGGTGTCACTGTCAGTCCATCAGTCGCGCTTCGTCCTGCGATTGCGTCGCGTGCGCAATTTGGCCTGTCGTCGTCTTCGTCGCCTTGCCTGCGATCCTTCTCAGTGAGTTTTGGCGCGCCGCGCCGGCTGCTGCATCGTCAGTCGCACGCTGGTCTCGTCCTGCCGCGCGCGTGTACCCTTCTCGTTTCTCGCTCCTCCGTCCGTTCGTCGGTCCCGCGATCGTTCACCCTCCTCCTCTCGCGCGGCAATACTTTCGGCGCCGAAAGAAGACGATGCCAGTCGCGATCGGCGCACGCTGGTGGACGCGCGGTCGCGTGGTCGCTCGCGGTACGACCCGTACGGAACGTCGTCCTCGTCGCGCGATGTGACGCGTGATGATCGTGGTGCCGCGTCGCCTAAGCACCGAGTATAGCCCGACAACAGCAACGCGGTAAAACGCTGTTCACGCTGTTGACGGTCCGACGAGTTGGATCGCTCGGCGAGGGACGCCGCGCGGACGCGATGGGCAGCGAGGCGGACGCGGAAGCCGCGACCGCCAACGCCGCGGACTTCGACGGCTCGGTTACCTGGGAGGACTTTTTCGGTGAGTGAGAGACATATAATAAGTAAACACACGCGTGTGTACGTAAAATGTTTCCTGTTACTGTTTATTATTCATGGAACTGCGGTTTCGGACTTGCGTACGGGCCGACAACCGCGCTCGGCGTGCATATGCTGCTCCGCCGAGCTGCTGTGTGAAGTTGCCTGCGAAACCCCCATGCGCGCGTTTGACGCAATTCAGTTTGGTTCTCGTGACGTCCGGACGTCGTCGATTCGGGGAATAAAAATGCGGGCTTGCACACGCACCGTCGTACGAGACAACCGGATCCAACGTGCGTGCGTCTCGCGCGTATTCATTGCGTCTAATAACGCGCAATCGTTTCTCTCTCTCTCTCTCTCTCTCTCTTTCTCTTTCTCTCTCTTTTTCTCTCGCTCTCGGCGCGTTTTTGTCCGTTTGACTCCGACGCAATCGCGCCATACGTCACGAACATGCGTAAACGTAAGACACTCGGGGCGGTTTATTACATTTCTTTACGCTTTGTGCGAACCAGCGTTGCCGCCTCAGTTTCGCATTTAGAGATCGGAAAAGGAAAGAAAAAGGTATAAATAGATCTAGAAAGTACAGTCGGCGAAGAGAGAAGGCTATCATATCGTAGATGTTAAGCGTCGAAGCATGCGAAAGAAATCCTGGGGTATAATTTTTAATTTATAGAAAACCAGAACGTTTAGTAGTCGTTGAAAAGGTAGCGAGAACATTTACTTTGTGATTTCTTTGTCAAAATTCGTTTATCAATTAAATATTCATTACAAGACTCTTTATTAAAGTTATTATTTAGCATGTGTATATTTTGTTTTTTATATATTCGGTACATAGTTTTATATGTAAATTACTGTAAATATGTATCTGTCTTTATTTGTTTAAAAAAAAAATTAAGATAGACACGTGCTTACCTGATAGATAAGTTTATCAAATAATAAGTAAATCGAATTTTTATGTTAACTTAATATTCTTAATTGAAATATTAAATTATTACGATCCAGAATATATTTTGAATACATTTGTTAATTATAACGAACTTACGACAGATTAGCGGATATGTAAACTTATAAATTATTTAAAATAAATTATTTACGTGCTACTTGTTGTTCAAGTACATATTTTTTGTGTGTATACACAGAAGTTTTTAAGTAAATCTTACTTTCAAGTAAATGATTGTATTTTAAGACTATTAATTAACGAGATATTCTTTGCGAAAATAACCGTTACTTAAAAAAGAAAGCTAAAAACTGAGAAATTACTTTTCTTAACATGAGAAATAAATTTTTCTGTATGTAAAAATATATACACGTTTCGTACAAATACATTGCGCCGCTATTAAAATTCTATCTCTTCTATCTAATTTAATCACTTCCTTTATGGTGAATACATTCGGTATGGTTTTCTCCTCGAAGCCTCGATCACGGTGCTTTTCCTGTGTATTCTTCCGGATTAATTATCTTCCTACGGTGGAAGATTGAAGAGAGCGTTCGCGTGGCGCAACGCTTTACCTTAATTAGAAAGTCTCTCGCCCGCAGAAAATACGTTATTTCATAATGACAAAAAGCGTAATTGAAATGTTACGCGCGTAGATACGAGACTACTTGTAAGGTCAAGAAGCTAACTCGAGGCTAGTCGCCAGGATTAATCGCCTGTAATAAATCGGGGCGTAAAGCTCGTCGTAGTCGTAACACTCTCGTTTACGCTTGATTTTTATTCGTTTCAGATTTTGCTGTTGTTCACGAGTTATAAATATTATTACTATAACTTGGATCACGTTGTCGGGTTAGCACTCAATCTCAAATCTGTTTCCAGACGATGTATGTAACCCATGTTAAAATTTAGGATAGAATTCTATTTTTTGATCTTACGTAATACGAAGAGCATTTGAAAAGACACAAAAATGTGTATACATGGGATATGTATAAAATGTCTAGTTTAAATCACGGTATATAAAATTATAAATAAAATTTTATTTTGAAAATTGCCGAATTATAAAAGTCAATATAAAATATGAGCGTTGTTATTCGATCAAAATTAAAATGCAATTTCAATATTTAAATATTAATAAATTAATATTGCTACGCTAATAAATATTTTATAAATTCTCGTCAAGAAATTTATTGTAATAATTTTTACTTTGGAGATTTTGATGTAGTTCATGACTTCAAGGTTGAAATTCGAGATAAAGCCCAAGTCCCCTACGCGATCAATATTAGTGCATAGCACTAGATATCGTGTGATAACAGTATTGATTCATTTAACGTTTAAAGTTAGAACATTAACGTCGACGTATCGAAGAAAACAATATTTGTTTGATTTCTGACAACGAAACTTGCTCAATATACTGTATCATTAAAGTATCATATCGCGCGACATTAGCTTGGAACTCTAAACAAACTTTGAAAATTGAAAATGGAATTTTAATGTCGGGAACGCTAACTTCACGCACGCCTTTGTGATTCTTATCATTGATAAAGTTCAAATATTATTTCATCCTTACAAGTTTATTGCCCATATGTAAAATAAGTTCTTCACAAGGGACAATTGTGATTGCAAAACAATTTTATCAATCCTCATCATACATCATACATCTGTATATGTAATTCTATATGTGTGCTTAGGATCTGTATACATTTCACAAAAAAGGAAACCCCGAAAGTTCTCGGATTTCGTGCTTCCTCCGCCCGAGTGCAACTTTCCGCCTCGCTTCTGCTCGCTCGTGGGTTGCGACTTCGCGTGCAAAACGACGACCATTCGACCACTTCCAAGACAAGTGGCGGACCTTAAGGATGCAATACCCGGCTTGGTGCAAAAAACCACCGCTTTGCCGGATGCAGTTTAGAGTGACGACGATCAAACGTGCGCGCGCGCGCACGCGTTTCTTTCTTAAAAGTGCGTGCGTGGTATATTCCTTGCCCTTTTACACCGCGCCGCGGCGAAAATTTCAAGCGGCCAATCTCCCGTCTGGGATCTTTACACGCCAGTCTAAAAATTGCTCTTTCTAGCGATACAAGGGTCACCGTTGTACCTTGACACAGGCACGTTAGAACGGCGCCGGCTCGTGCTTTCTAAATACGACTGTGAGATCCGTAACGTGTCCTGGAGTTTCTCGAGTTTCAAGAGTATTGGGACATCTAATCTCTCGTATATTCTCGAAAATCCTCTAATTTCCGGAGCGTCGACTTTCCGCCGGAGACAAAATGAAATTCCTAGGATCTACCTTGAAGACTCCGATATTTTTTCCCGAAAAGTTAAAATTCCCGAAGGGCCCGCTGAATTTTGCCGGATGTAACGATAATCGATCGATGTAACGTGCGAGAGAACAAAAGCACAGGGATGCGAAACGCTGGCGGTGCGTTCCGCTCGTGCACGCTCGTCGATATGAACAAACGACCGATCTCGAGATGTGCCTCGCCATCGGGATCGGACGCGATCACCTCCACGGCAAAGGGGCATTTCCGCGGTTCGGCGACTGACGTCGTACGGAATAGATATCCGGATTGTCTCGCGTGCGTGTATCTGTGTATGTGTATGCGTGCGCGCGTGCACGCGAGACAGGCGTTCCGGGCTGCACGACGTCGCGGGCCACCACGATACTTACGGTCCTGGTGGCGTGGGCCTCGGCTGGAACGTGGGCGTGCACACGCTGCGCTTCTTGCTCTCCGATTCTGCGCCGGGCGAGCGCCGAGGGCGACCCGGGAGAGAAACGTAATGGATGGCGTTGGACATTTTTTTCGAACGTGAGAGAGATAACAGTTATCAAAACGTTAACATAATGCTCCTCGAGCAAACGCGTCGGTACGTCTAGCTGCATTTAACCGTTTCAGCGGTTTTATCATGGCCTTACGTAACTTACACGGAAATTGATTTGTGAAGATCCCCTACTGAACGAAAGGGGGTTTCGTTCGCTCTATATAAAAGCGTAGAAAAGCCGTCGACGCATAAAGGATATCCATTCACACTCGACAGACTTAGATTACACATCTGTTCGTTTTCTTTATTGCTCGATATGGTACTTTATAGAAGAAAACAGAAGTCGCGGAGTAAGAAGCGTTCGAGGCGATTTGAGACGCACCAGCGAGGAACATTGTAATCGCCTATTAATCCCTTTATGGAAACGTAACAAATATTCCCTCGTAAAACGTCAGGAGTTGAAGAGAAACTTAATAGCAGGAAACACGATTATGTGCAACAGACATCACGCACGCCTTTGCGCTGAAAATATGTTAGCGTCGTCAGGGTTAATAGGAGAGTCTGCGGTGCGGTGGGACAATTTGTATGCGAGAAATACACGTGCACATACGTATACATAAATATATAGATCAAGAAACGCGATAATATGTTGCCTCAAGTATTATTTGTAAAAATGTAGCAATCCCATGAAAACAATGTGTCTCTTTTTCCAGACACACTATTTGGAAGTAATTGCTCATATTTTTTAAGTTGAAATTAGATCTTAAAAAAAAAAAGATCTTTGTCCTTCTCTCCTCTCTCTCTCTCTCTTTCCTTCGTTTTTTTATATCTCTTTTAAAAGATAAGTACACCATGTGCCCACACGCAACTGTCCGCGAGAGTCGCGAGACGCGTTTCTTCGGGGCAGGTTCTTACGCATGTATACTACGTCTTTACGCACGCACAGACCGTACGCGTGTGCGGCCAGCTTAGATCTTCATCCGAGACGCCATTGAACTTGATTTCCCGCGGCCTCTCTTGCACGTGCAGAAATTTTAAAAGGAGAACCGCATCGCCCGCGGCGGCGCAGGTTTGCTCGCAAGACCGGAACGTGCTTCCACCAAGTTTCTTATCTCGCCTTCTTCCATTTAGCTTGACCAAATTAACGCTGGACGTATGTATACGCGGTGCAGCATTATCAGTGACTCAACGTACAGGAATCCAAGATCGATCTTTTTATCTGTCGCACATGTGTAATTTTTGTCTTTGTCGTAGGTAAACATCTTACTCTCGAGTAGTAAAGATATTTCTCATTTCTCGTATTGAAATGAAGATTTTGCTTGGATATAGATGGTATATGTTGTGCGAGCGTAACAATGGTCAATTTTATTTCTCTGTTTTAAGTCCAACGAATTACTCATTGAAAAACTAGAACAGTTCATCCATGATATTTTGCCACTTGCATTAGTTTGATCTCGTTTCCTTAAAGATTTTAGTTGGCGGAAATTTCGAAACGGAATAACAATCAGTCACAGTTGTGATGCGCATCACAGTTGCAATTTACCGCGATTTTTTAGATGATAAAAAAACGCGATCTACTGCAAGATAACGCATTATTTAACGGAACCATAATGCTTTTCCTGTCCATCATGGCGTAATCCAATATTTGCCGCAGCCAATGTGACAGGCAGAGGATGTTTATGGGCTTTGTTCTTTTTCGCGCAAACTCATATCTTCGTGACTTTTGATTGCATTCCCGCCTACACAAAACGCGATATGATTTTCGTTGCATGAGTTGTCATCTCTCGCTGTTTGTTCCGCTCAACGCTCCAAGAAACATAAGCCCCCATAAAGAGTATTTTCTCTTCTCTATAACGGTAAAACGTAATCGATTTTTACAAATTTGCTTTAAAAACAAAGAAATTTTACGGTTAAAATTTTTTTGTTCCTTTTTTTTTAATTTGAAAAACATTAAATAATTTGTCTCTTAAACTGTAATTATGCATATTATACCCCAGAATAATTCCCGCGATCAGGAAACGATGGTCCTTTTTCGTAACAACTAATCGCTGATGGTGTTTACTTAAATATATTTTTCCTATCTTGGTGTCTCGGTCGTGCGCGTCTCTCTCGTTAGCGAAATCGACGTGATCGCGAGATCGAGGAAGCTGGCAAGAGTCGGCCCGGCCACCTCGGGAACCGGCCACGACGCGGAGTGTGAACGAACCTTTATCTCGATTCGCGCGCAACGACGCTCCGCTAAACGTATAAGGGAATCGTAACGAGTAGCGACATTAGGCATCCCGGCGACCTAACCCTCTCGGTTGGCGAGGGTATCCGGTTTTATCGGCCGTACCTGGGTATACACGCGAGCCCGATCGCGCGGAACGAGAGGAAGGGAAAGAGAGAAAGGGATCGGGAACGACACGATCGGGATACGTGCGATCATTAAAAAAAAAATATATATATTTTCTTCTTTCCACCGCACCGCGCTCCACAATGAATGCTGAATCAGGAATCGGTCCAGCGACCAAATCTGATAGACAGATCAGTCAGCACCTTTGACCCGCGACATCCGCTCTTATCCTTCTCCGTTTCTTTCATTTCTGTTCTCGTTACTTGTAATGCTACTTCTTCTCGTCTAGTTCTAAGAACTAGTTTTAACACTCTGACTGCCATGTATACATAAAGTGAAAAAAAAAGAATGTTTGAACCGGTATATGTATACGTACAAGTTACATACGGTTTGTATGGTTCTACAAAATTTTTAACATTCCAGACGAATAAGGACACGTAAGTTACGGGATGTCGTAATGGTGCCGGACGACCAGCGTGTCGAAACGCGACAGCCGGAATAATTAGCCTGGGTTTACATATTGTCGCTTGTATAGTATTTTGACGAATGTCACGCGTCGCTTGCGAGGATTGCGAAAATCCGTGGTGCGAAACTTGAAATGTTGACAAAACACGTGAAAACTAAACCGCGTTAAATGCATTCCTTGCACGTTGTAGATGTTGTTTTCCGCGGGAATTATTCGAAAACGATTGTTTTTTAAAAACTTATAGAAGACGGGAAAAACAATAGGAAAGGAAACTCGGAAGTCGAAAAATTGTTGCTACATACAATATATAAATACTAATTTAAATTAAAAAAGAATATATATATATTACATATTTTATTATATATTGTTTGCGTATATATATTTGTGTGTGCAGAATCATATGTACACATGTCAATAATGTGTACATATGATTCTGTACATTGTGTGGATATATACATTGTGTTTTTATCAATTACAATTAAATGTCAAAGAGTAAAGGGGAATAACCAAAAAAATGACTCGGGCTTTCTTAAGAAAACGATCGACCTCTTTTCGAGACCGATCGACTCCGACATTCGTGCAGGACCGGAAAAAACTTGCATCGCTTAGGCGCGCGTGTCGCTAATGTGCAACAAAGGTGTGAACGCACTCGCATGTCTCGTATGCCATTCTGTTGCGCACGTGAACGTGCCCTCGCACGATCTACTAATCGGCGATCTCCGATCTGACTTTCATACCGATTTAACCGCACAAGCTGACTCCAACCTGGTGATTTTGATAGCGAACCTCTCCCAAATCTCCGTATTGAGGAGCTTCAGGTTAAAATTTGTGAAATAAATATTTTCTGACAAAAAATTGAAGAGAAAATAAATACGACGTTATAAATTTATGCGAGATTTTTTCTTCGGTACAATTTGTTCGACACATAAGTCACACACGTTGGACTCTCTGTGCGATATTGGATAACGGAACGTAATTAATATCTCAGATATATATATAACACGCGGTAACTAGACGGTGGCGTGAGTCGAGCGTTTACAATTCCCCGAGTACTTAATTTTTCTACGATGAGCGGGGGAGTGATCGGCGGATCCAAAACGTTACGCGAATTAAAATGAGCGACATACGAGCGCATATGGAACGCCGTTTTACTATTTATTTGCAATGCAACATTCCCAGAAAAAAAATCATGGTTGCATCTTAAGAAAAAGATTTTCTGCAATCAGCTTCATTTTGTTTAATGTAACCTACATATGATATCATAAATTACAACATGAACCTAAAACATATATAATATAATGCATTTTGTATAGTATTATAAAATGTTTAGGCAAATCTTGTTTGAAGAATAAATTTAAATTTTTTGTTAATTTTGTTAATTTTTGTAAATTAAAATTATTTGTCAATACCATTGATAATGCATTTAATCAATATTATTTCGAAAATATTACATGTGATAAAAAATTAATTGCTGCACTTATTCGTATTGCTTCCTTAAAAAATTATTTTTTACGACACTCTGTGTATTGTAAAAATTCGATATTTTCTGCAATTGTCAGCCTATTGCAGAAAATAATTTTTACAATGCTCTGTGTATTGTAAAAATTCGATATTTTATGCAATTGTCAGCCTATTGCAGAAAATAATTTTTACAATGATCTGTGTATTGTAAAAATTCGATATTTTCTGCAATTGTCAGCGTATTGCATTAATTATTTTTTACAACACTCTGTGTATTGTAAAAATTCGATATTTTATGCAATGGTCAGCGTATTGCATTAATTATTTTTTACAACACTCTGTGTATTGTAAAAATTCGATATTTTATGCAATTGTCAGCCTATGGCAGAAAATAATTTTTACAATGCTCTGTGTATTGTAAAAATTCTATATTTTCTGCAATTGTCAGCGTATTGCATTAATTATTTTTTACAACACTCTGTGTATTGTAAAAATTCGATATTTTATGCAATGGTCAGCGTATTGCATTAATTATTTTTTACAACACTCTGTGTATTGTAAAAATTCGATATTTTATGCAATGGTCAGCCTATTGCATTAATTATTTTTTACAACACTCTGTGTATTGTAAAAATTCGATATTTTCTGCAATTGTCAGCCTATTGCAGAAAATAATTTTTACAATGCTCCGTGTATTGTAAAAATTCGATATTTTCTGCAATTGTCAGCCTATTGCAGAAAATAATTTTTACAATGCTCCGTGTATTGTAAAAATTCGATATTTTCTGCAGTCGTCAGTCTATTGCAAAAATTGCGGAAAATATTGATTTTTTACTCTAAGAGTTGTAAAAAATAATTTTTGCAATAGGCTGACGGTTGCTGAAAATAACCAATTTTTACAATAATCTAAGTGTTGTAAAAAATAATTTTTGCAACAGGCTGACGATTGCGAAAAATAACGAATTTTCACAATACTCTGAGAGTTGTAAAAAATAATTTTTTAAAGAAGCAGTACGTGCAGCAATTAATTTTTTACCACATGTAATATTTTCGAAATAATATGGATTAAATGCATTATCAATGGTATTGACAAATAATTTTAAATTTATTTTTCAAACAAAATTTGCCTAAACATTTTATAATATTTTACAAAATGCATTACATTATATATGTTTTAGGTTCATGTTGTAATTTATGATATCATATGTAGGTTACATTAAACAAAATGAAGCTGACTGCAGAAAATCTTTTTTTAAATGCAACCATGATTTCTTTTTTGGGAATGTTGCATTGCTAATAAATAGTAAAACGGCGTTCCATAAGCGCACAATTATACGAGATATACTCGGGTTGATTAAAAATCGCCTGCGGCGCGTTTCGCCTGTCGGCGGTTGCGTCGTGCAGGGGCACGAATCGCAGATACGCTCTCCGGGGCGTATATAATTGGCCTGTCGTCAAACCACACGGCGAACTGATTAATTCAGCTGTGATTAATTCAAGCTCGACCTGGAATTATCAGAGGATATGACTGGACATACGTGGAAAGATGTAATGCATTGCGTGTCTGTTGCATTCACGTCGGAAAATCACTGGCGAGCGTTTTCATTAAATGGCAAATATGAGTCATTCGCGTCTTTACTGCTTCGAATTTTTATATTTCTAAGGAATCTATATAAATGTATTTATGTTTGACTCACTTTCTATAGAAAAATATTTTTAAATTGACAGAAATAATAAATAGTTGCAAAGTTTTTCAATTATTCTTCGAGCGGAGAAGAAATAAATTGCAAACAGGACCATATTTAAATGAGTTCAAGTTATTTTGATAAAAATAAAGAAAATGTTCTTCCTTTAATTTTTATGTATAATATATATTTTGTATGTATTAACTTGAAAATACTAAGAAAATTTTATCTTAAAATTTTATTTTTTTATATTGAGTATTCCTAAACAAATTTTTTAAATATTAGATTTATTTTCTAAAAATATAATGATCTTTCTTTATATACATTAAGAAAAAAATGTTAATTTAACCAAATTTTTCAACTTGATTAAATTTCTTTAGTTCAAGTATTTATGAATTTAACAATTTAACTTAAATACATAAAATACTTGAACTTTAATTTAATTATTTATATATTTGATTGAAATACATAAATAATTGAATTGAAGAAATTTAATCACAGAAGTTGAAAAAATTCAGTCAAATTAACCACCTTTTTTCAGTAAAGGCTTTAAATTAGGTATGCATTTTTTTTTTGTTGGACGTTTAAAATATTTTAACATACAAAATGGAACACGAATGATTCATGCTCGTGCCGTTTAAAGGTGCCGAAAAGGGCGCCGTGAGTTAGAAGAGAAGAAGAGGCGCGTTCACACATGAGCGCGTTCAGAGCAGGAAGATGACCATGTGTGTGCGCAGGTAGAGTTAGCAGAACGGCCGTTTTCCAAGCCACACGTGCGCCGCCGAGATTGTATTTCTGAGAAGGTGTCGCCTTGCACAAAGCTCCGTGCCAAAAGGCCGCGACCGGACAGCCTGAAATCAATTTGCGGCTCGCAAATATCGCCACACCACATCGCACCGTACCTCTCCGTATCCCGTGCACATTTCACATACGCAGCAAAAATATAAATTGTTTCTCTCTACATATTTTTGGATATTAAAAAAAAAAATCGTAGTGTTCTAACATGCCTTTCTGTTAAAAGATTGAGAATTTTGTACGGAAACATATTAAAGACAAGATTAGAACAACACACGGCATAAATATATACCTATTTCTATCTTTTTTTTTGTTTTTACATATTTGTTATTACTTTTAACTACTTTAATATTTAAATAATTGATTCAAAAATTAAAAAATTGACAAAAATCATCTTAACAGTTTCTTGTAGTTTAATCTAAAAATCTGAAGCCTATTATTTTGACAAGTTTAGTTGTTCTAGTGTTAATATTCCAAGGTTTTCGAATGCTTGATCGTTAAAAAGACAGAAGACAAAAGACAGAATATTGCAGTTTAATATAAAAGTTACGAGATAAAATAGTACAAATTATTATAAATTAATAGTACAAAGATGGATAAGTCGGCGAGTCCCTCGTGAATCATTTTAAATCGAAACGACATGATATTTCTTAATTTTTCGAAGCTGTGCTTGTTATACTCATCTTTTCAACCGTATGTTACTAACAATTGCTCGATCATATGATAACTATACGCTCGGATTAAATCATAGGGAGAGGTTAAAATTATTCTCTCTCTCCCTGTATACTCGTGATACAAAACGGCAAATGAAAATCGCAAAACTCTACGCGCGGATTGGCCGCAGGAATTTGACGGAGGAGCCACGAGAGAGTTGACTTCTGGAGGACTGTCAGCCGACTAACGGTGAAAAGCGCGTCTCGCACGTTCTATCGAGTTCACGCGATATGCAACTCAGCGCGCGCGGTCCACTCCTTTCCTTTTCCATGTGCCTTTCACAGGAGGGCCTCCGCGTTCCTTCGTAAATCAGTTCTCTTCCGCGACAAACGCGATCTTTGACGCGTCCCGATTCGACTCCCGTGGCACGCGTGGCTCTTCGGACGAATCGAGTAAATCGGGGTAAGTGTGCGCGGAATTTGTTTTTTTTTTTCTTTACCCCCTTAGAGAGCAGCGTTTCTCTACAGGCGTGGTGCACGGAGTGCATCCAAAAACCGCGTGTGTTCTCTACAAAGTTCAGCATCAGCTAAAGATTTGATAATTTTTTTACGACTGTCAATTGTGGATACAATTCTGACACATCTCGGGTCGTTATCTTTGTTTCATTCGGCAGGCTTCTTTTTTGCCAGTTAACAGAATTTTTTGCCAGTTAATTATTACTAAATCACAAGACAAAAATCGTGAGGGAGCGTAGCAATCAAATTCTTCGCGTGTATGACGATTGCTTTTAACGACGCATTGTGATGACAGAAGCGTCTCTTTTGTCTTCTATTTTCATCTTCCGGACCACCCTGTACAGGTATCTCTCTGATCGAGTGGGCCGCGTAAGGCACGTGGTAGGCGAAATACATCGCGTGTGCAGTGGCGTAACGTCGGACAAAATCTAAAAGGATATTTCGGAATTAAATAAACTCGTTCGGCCAACGCAGACACGATCCCAAAACAATTCCTTCTTGCTCGTTGTGTGACAAAAATATCTGCAAGAACTGGTCGGCATCAAAATACGTAAGTTGAATTGTATGATTTCGATAAATGTCACTTATACAAAATCATGTAAAATCAAAAGTATTAAAGTTTATTGTTCCGTTTTACTGTGATATTGATTGATTCTCTCGTGAAAGGTCGAGAGTAGGAATTGAGGAAATGGAAGTGTTAAGAGAATGAGCGAAATATGGATGAAAATTCTTGAAGCGTTCATGAAGAGTAATCAAATTTGATGCAACGTATTTGTGAAGTGAATTGTTTTGATTCTCGTCGTTAATTCGAAAACTTTGGCGGCGCCGATGCATTACGATCAAAGAGCTACGAAAAGGGGGAAAAAAGAGGGAAAAACTTGTTCGAGGCCATGAGCCCGCTCGTACGGTTACGCTCCTATTACGTCGCGCGACACAGCGTCGTGGGTGTAATGACAGCGTCCAGGCTTACCAACGTATGTACCAAAATAATCACCGCGCGTATCTCATGCAGAGAGAAAGACCTGTCTGGATATCCCTCATCCGTGATCTCGCCTAGAAATTTATCAAGGGGACAGTGACATTTTTACAAAACTTTTACAATCAATCGTGCGGACAAGTCTGTTATTTATACCAGTAAAAACGCGGAAACGCGAGATATTAAAAAGTCGTATAAAACTTGTACAGTGAAATGCACACTAATTCCACAAAAAAGCGCACGCGAAACTATAATAGAAATGTTATACATTGAATGTTATACATAATTGTTAGTAAACTTCAAATCTTTGCAGCTTCAAATCGTGCAGTGAATACGAAGCGTTTCAAATATCTTGCAAGTAGTACAATCCGTTTATACGACAAATAGAGGATCCATGTCTCTAGTTATTAGGAAAAAAAAAAACGCGTTAATTATCACACGTGATACACTTGTAGATGTCGTTGATTTTGAACTGTCGGTCGCGATTTAATTCAGAGCCAGTGGTTCACCTCGAACATCCGGAGTTGATTGGCGAACCGGAATTAAAGATCGCAATTTTAAGGTGAATGCACTTGTCCTGCCGTCGTTTCGTCCCAATTGCTATTTAATTGCCAAAACCTGACAGTGACGCCAACCAACCTCGGCGCTCATCTGGTCGTCGTGTCGCGTCGCGTTGTCGTGCCACGGACTCGTTCCAGACCGGTTTTGCTTCTCGCATCCGACCGCGCGGAAAAGTGCCGTCGCGAAACGAGACCGTATCGCGTGACGTAGTGTGGCACGTCGCGAAATACAAATATTTTAACGCGAGTGGAGGACGCGCTAAAAAAATTCCATCGAGACGCATCTTGTGAGGAGAAAAGGAGAGGATTAAACTTGCGGTTTTCAGAGGAATCTCAGAGGAACAAGAAGGGAACGAGGCACTTGAAAAAGGTAAGATTTTCTCTCCCGTCATCTCCACTCTAGAAATTATGTCACACACTTATATTGGATTATATTAAATTGCTATGGAACCTTTTCTTTTATTAAACGGATTTATTACTAATTTACTTTGCAATATTAGAAGTTAATATTTTGTTTTATTGAGAGAAATAAGTAGTTTTCGAAACTTGTCGTTATTAGGTCTCTTTTTTTTTAATTCGGAAACGAACCGAGTTTTTATTTGCGTGAACGATCAGCTGGGATGATTTACTATTATTAGTTATATGTTGTATATTATTAACGTTCCATTATTAGTGTTTGGAATATTAATGTTTGGGATTATTAGGGAGGAAGAGGGATAATATAGATTTACTAAATATTTTCTAAAAACAGTAAAGAGAAATAAAAAATACAGATTCTCTATTACGAAGAAACGAGTATTGTAACTTTATTTTCTCATTACTGGGTCATAAAATTCACTTCACATGACTATCCCCGGGTTAATGAACCACGAACTTTGGTAAGAAAGCGTCACTGTAATTTAGGAGTTCGTGATTATCGCTTGTTTTCTCGATTACAAACAACTATTTGAAAATCTTTGCTTTCTACCCTCGCCTGAATCTTGTGTCCCTCATCGATCGCTATTTCTTATGAACGTCAGTTCGGGAGGGGAGGGGTAGGGGTAGTTATTGGCCGGCGCAAATTATAGCTATTGCTTGTCGCTCCAATGGAAGCATGCAAATCAGATTTCATTAATAAACCGCGATCATCGGATGGTTTCGGAGATATCGTGGGCGATATCTCGAGGTCTATCTTGAGATGCGAGATGTATCCCGCTCTCTTCCGCTATATATAACATCATATACAGACGCCCCTTTATTATTACGAATGCGCGAGTCCTTGTTCAATATTCATAGCGCGTCGCGCAAAAAGCGTCTTTGCCGATGATAGTCTTGTTACGCGTGTCATCATACATTACACGATTCTTGGTACCGCCGGGCTTAACCCTCGGCTATGATATCGCGCTTCGCTCGCGCATTCAGGTCGTTCGAGTTGCTTGGGAGCTTTAATCGATGGGGGTGCTGTTAAAGTAAAACTTCGTGCATAATTCAAAAGTCTTGAGACAACGACGTCTTAACGTACATTTGTTTGCGGGTTTGATTATAGTAAGAGATAAGCTCGAATAGACGACAAGACGGTAAAAAGTAAGAGAATGACGAATAAATAATTGCCTGTTATTGTGTGGGTTGGATTTGTGAGATAAATCAGAAAAATTCTACCTATAAAAAATCTATCTTTTATTTATATTTTCAATTAATCTGTGCACGATCTTAAATTAACGGTATCAGAAAGAGATTCGCATATTGCTGAGTGTTCAAGGAATCTTTTCTGATTAAGACATTAAAGCAATATATTATTTAATAAATAGATTATAAAAATATAATAAAATGTTATATTATAAAATATATCATATACAACGTATATGTTAAAATTATGCGCTTATGTAAATTAACATACATATATATAGAATATTAATTTTTATTTCTTATATGGCATTTTTCAAAAAATCGAACGTTTAGTTAAAACATTCATTTTTTTTTTATTACTTATAAATCTTAATAAACATTCTGACGAAGTTGCATTCTTTGTAACATGGGTTATTGGTTCTGAAAAAAATAAAAGTATTTTCTATCGGGGTAACTCCATCGTCTTTCTAACATTTGCAGCTATCGTGACACACAAGATAACGACGGACGACGTAAGACGTAATGGAATGTCCTTTGTGAACTGACTATTTCATTGCCATAAACGTATACCGATGTTAGATTAGCTAATATCTTGCAATTAGTCAGTGCAATCTATGAAAAGATCGCTTGTTGAAAGATAAGATTCGAATAGACGAGAAGGAAAATAACGAATAAATAATTGCCCGTTATTATGTAGGTAGGATATGGAACAAATTAGAAAATATTTTCTATAAAAAATTAATGCTTTTATTCATATTTAAAATCTATACATAATCTTAAATTGATGGTTTTATATGAGAGGCCCGTAAATAAAAATTTACTTTTCTAGTAATACATACCGAAAGATCAATGCAATTAGCTTGAAACTGAAATCCGAGAAGGGGTAACCTTCCAGTGTTGATGCCCTTATCGACCATTGTAAATGGATTCGCGTTATCACAGTACATCCTTGCGAGATAAGATAATAATTGCACGTAGTACGAGGTGTCGGACATAATAATAACACCGCGGCTCTTCGGTTGAATCTGAATACTTCGCGTTGCTCTATTTATTCTGAGGGCCAGCCACGTCTTTATAAATGGATTTCGTCATCCACGAGCGTTACAGAAATAAAACGGAGTGGCAGATCAATCGAATATTCATTTTAATCGCGATGTATGTATGTAAATGATTATGACATCCACAGTCCAACGTTTTGCTGAATAACCTTACAACTCGTGGAAGATTTAATTTTTTTAATTTAAAATTGTGCAAAACGGAAAGTAAAGTGTTTTAGCAATTTTAGAGAGTCAAATTATTATCTCTGCTCTACTTTTCAAGAATGTCGGGAAATATGTAGAGCGTATATTTTTCTTTTCGAAGAGATTTTTATGGTATCTTCGCGGGGGTGCCGTGACGCGATTAATTGCGGCCGGTCGAAAATTGCCGGCGCTCGAACAGCTGCCGTTGCTGATCCGTACGGTAAACTCAGTGCTCTCTAATTGCTACAATTGACCGTCATTGTTTCTCGGGCACGTACCTACGTAAGACGAGGAGAATGCTTGATCGTACTCTGTGTCCTACACGCCGCGTTATAGCACTAAACCGTGAAAACTGATACCGGTATCTGTATATCGTCGACTTTCAAGCCGCGCGTGAAAATCCGACCGCGGAAACCGGAAAGTGTCGCCGGTCGGAAGTTGCACAATGAATTCAAATCTAAAGTAAATCGGCTATCTGATAAATGTAGTAAAATTAAAGTAAAAGACAATGACTTGTTTAATTTTATCATCGAAAAATATTACCCGTAATGCCAATCAATAAGTTAAAAATTTACACAAAACGTTATAAATTAATATATTATTTTAGAATATTATAACTTTAAACAAGCAAATAGTTCTTAATTTTAATTAGTGCAATCTTTCTAAAATAACTCCCATTCATGTTAATTGATGCCGTACAAGCAGTAAAGAGTAGACCACTTTATTGATTAAATTTATTAATTTATATGAAACTAATTGAGTAAATGCACCTACTACTGGCTTTTCTCCTTAATCTTAAATCATTGTGTAGTTACAAATATATAATTATACGCTTGCCTTTTCCTCCCCCGAGAAAGTCATTATGTAGCGAGATACAGATTGTGTATTAAAGATATACATTATAGCTTTTCGATTTTATTTTATCTACTACAAACTGCGCAATAACACTGATCATATCTCTCGTGTTTACACAAGTATAATGAAAATTATTTTATATCGGGAACATTCTATATTTATATCAATTCGGTATCGTAAACGGAGCGTTTTCTTTTAGCACTTAATTGAGAAAGTGACCAAAAAGGGCGAGCTGTTTGCTCCTGGCAAACCAGTTGGCACTACATTTCGTTCGACCGATAAAACCGAGTGTATGCGATACTAAACGAATAGTTTATCTATTTATAGCAAACCCCTTCGTACGCGGCTCGGTATCTGATTACGAAAAAAAATATCGCGTAAATGATCGCGCGAGTGATCGGCACGATTCTATGGTGAGTCGATTCACTATTAATACATAGTGAAATGTTGCAAAACGTTTTCCCTGACGCACGCCTATTTGCAACCGATTTTCGTAATTAGAAAGCATCGGCGAGCGTGGCGATTATTACAACGTGGTGATCGACGCGTATGTTAAATCCTTAATTAGATCCCTGTCAATGTCGCGCCGGCAACAATCGGATTGCGCGATTCGCCCAACCCAGATTTCGAGAAACCGCGACCGTCAATCGTGTCCCGATCGGTCTTGCCGATCTTTAATCACAATGTGACGGGGAGGCGGCGCGGCGATCTAATCGCATCGCTCGAGGGAACTTGCAAATTTATTGCGATAACGCTAGGCATTGTCTCCGTTAATTACCTCTGCCACATGAACGTATTAGTACCCAGAGTCGCAGAAGACCTGAAACAGAGACGATGATTGTAAGACTCAAGCTAGTTAAAACCTACAATCGGCATTGAGTTGTACAAAGGAAAAATTTTTTAAAAACGGAGCAAATTCTGCATAATAAATGACTTCTGATCGTTGTCCCGATAATTGTTTTTCGTGAGACGATCGAGGACCATAACTTTTTGTTATGGCGGGGGAAAAATTTGGGGAACAGATACGTGTGGTGGGTTTGGTTAGGATCCGATCGCGTAGTGAAAACTATTCGTGGAGGGGAAAAAAAGGAGTCTAGGAGGCAATCGTTATTCGCACCGCGAGCTTAGTGCGAGAAATCACTTTCATCGCTCCTCTTTCGCGGGAAAAGATTACGGAGAGAGTACTAAAGGGGACGTGGACCCCGTAACGTAACGAGCCGATCGAATTACTCAGGAGTTGGAAGGTGCTTTGAGCTCGCCGCAATCCGATCAGCTGGATCGCGTTTTCCGTTGCCGGATCGAGGGACAGGCAACGGGACGTTGCTTATCGAAAAGCAAGGAATATTCGTAAAACAGGTGGGGGAAACCGATTTGGAAATTCAAATAACGAATTTAGGAATTTGGCGCATCTTTTATTAAAATGCTCTTCGCGTTTGTAGGAGCCTTTAACGTTTATCCTTATTTCGTGTTTTTCGTACGCGCCGCGTCGCGCGTTTAAACGGAAAAGAGGTGACCGGCTTTCAAAATTGTGGGTTAACGGGCGGTAGTCGCCCGTCGTACCTTTAAGTCCTTTTTTGGAAATCAGTGGCACGTGCACGTGCAATGCAACATCGATTTAGCTTATTTTTAAACGTAAACTTTAAACCGGTATTACGTCCCAGCGGAATTTTTCTCACGAGGAAGAAAGTAACGACCTCAACTCCCATTCCTTTCGGCTCAATACATGCATTCGATCCTTTTCGTAAAAGGATGTTTGTTTTTAAATAGCAAGAAAAAAAGAAAATTATAATTTTTTTTTCTTAAAAGAAATTTAAAAAATCACAGAATAAAAGAGGGCAAATTCATTTTTATTAAATATAAAGATAAAGCAATAAATATATAAGGGAAGCGAACTTGATATTTTCCCTACAAGTGATCGAAAAAATTCACAACTATTCGAAAATCTGAAGGTTTAAAAATGTTTAACGTTAAACTCATTTAACCGAGTTTTCGACCGAAGTTTTCACTTCTACCTCGTTTCCTTCACCCGTCGAACAAGAGAAATCCTTTTTTTTCCTCAATTTCGTTCGAGCAAAATATCTTCGAGATCACGTCGATATTTTCCATGGTGATCTTTTTCTTTCCGATGCAGCAACATACGACGGCAATGCCGGCGATCCGGTCGGCCGATCCCATACGGAGGCGCCGTTCCTTGGAGAAAAACGATCCGACGAGCAGACATCCGACACAGCCGACTTTCTTTCTCTATTCCTCGTTCCTCCCGATACAGAGCCCGCGCTCTTCCTCCGTCGCTCTCTTTCTCTCTCTTTCTCCTTCTCTTTCTGCGTGTGAGATATACTTAGGGATACTAATATGTTCGAGGACAGGCGCGTAGCTACTTGCCTCAAAAGCAAACGCGAGGCATTGGTGAAACTACGATTAAATTTAGTTTGCACTTTTTAAAGGGCTAAAAAAATATTTTTGATCAAGCTTGAAATAACTTTCTTGGAATCGAAATCAGATTTGTCATCGCAGCTATTCGAAATTCAGATTATTAAGTAAATTGTTTGATTACCGAGATGTTCTAATTTTTTTTAAATATTATAATAACTAAAGGAATCCATTTGTCCAGGGTCTTTAAAATTTTTCGAAATATCTGTTTATAAAATAATTTTAATAAGCGTATTTGATATAAAGCTTTAAAAATAGTTTATTAATTTTTCGAAACTTAAGTGATATACTTTCTCTCGTCGCAGATACGTAATCCATTTTTCGAGAAATAATCAGTCCCGGGCGAATCATTTCGTAGATTTTGAAATACATGGTTTTATAGCTATTTAGCGTTTTGTAACATTGATATAAAAACGAAAGAGATACGGGGCGCTTAGTAAGAACAAGAACTCGAATATTACTACTCCGCTGGCCGAGAGCCGCGTTGGCGACGAGGAGCGGCACGGAGCGGCGCGGCGCGGTGCGGGAGGACGCGGATTGGCGCCATCCCCTACCGCACGCATTATTCCGCGTGCACTTTTCTTCCTTTGGACGCACGCGGCATGTCGTGTTACGCAGTGAACTCCATTTTATGGGAGGGAGCAGTGTCCGTTGCCTCTAACATGAGATCTGATGGCCAAATGCATTCTTTCTGATCCAGTTAAATTTCTACATGCAATGCGCGTTCTACGCACAACACGCACATTTATCTATGTGTGTTATACAATTTTATAAATAATTTTTTTATTTATACGTAAATAATATATCTTACATGTATTTTATACAGGGAGAGAATTTTCTCTTAAAAATTACCCTGAAAATCGTGGTAATTGTGAGACAACATAAACCTTGAAGAATTTTACTATACTTTTAACAAAATTTACTAAAATTTTAATAAAATTTGGCAGTTTTAGAAGAATAGTAAAATTCTTCAAGATTTACATTGTCTTACAATTATCACGAGTAATTTCAGAGTAATTTTTAAGAGAAAATTTTCTCCGTGTGTACATACAAAAGTTTCGCAGAAATATGAAACGACGTATCTAATTTATTATTATTTAATCATTTATTTTATTTTTTGTTTAATATTATTTATCTTATTTAGTGGAATGTGAATAATAGAATTTGCCTGACGATTCTACTTGAGTGGAATGAAGAGATGACGGACGCTCTCGAGTGCGATGCTAAAAACATTACATGAATGAAACCACGCTGTTGGGGTCGCCGGGCAGACCCTCTCTCGATAGCACAAGGGTTAATTGACGATCAAATTGCGGCGAGGTCACTACGTACAAGTCGAGGAAGGGTGTTCCGGATGCGTGATCAAGATTTATTTGGCATATATTTTTAGAACACGACCCGGAGAGTTCTTTTTCTCGAGTGCGCTTCTAATATACGAACTTTAATGATGGATTCACAACGTTCCAATGACGCTCGAGAGAATCGAGAATGAACTTTTTGTACGACTAGAAGATCGCAAAAGAGCATTTTATTAGACACATGCGTATTTCTAGTAACGAGTTGCTTATTTGATAGAGTAGCGATCTTATTCGTAAGTTTTTAACGAAATAAAGTATCGATTTCTAGGAAACTAATCGATATATAGAAATCAATTAATTGAGATATAAATCAACGTGTTCCATATTAACAATATTTTATTTTTTTTTACTTATAAATAATATTTTTTAGCAAACAACGCTTTTATATTTATATGTTATACTACAAATACAGAGAGTGTTAAAATAATACGCAAGTATTTTATTTAAAAAATTCTATGAGTTTTGCGAAATGCAGAATTTTCTTAAAGCGCTTAAAGCGATTTTTACATTATCATTGAATACATTCTCGATGCTGAAGATGGAGTCATATGGATAGAAATGTATTCAATTGAATGGACTCAGGTTCATCTATTTGCGAAGATAGTTTCAATAAACGTGCGACGGGAGTATTTGTATGGCATTACTACTTTCCATACACGGTGTTTACGGAAACTCGACACCTTCTTCTCTCTCGAAAATCACACTACGCGACATCCCGTCAACCTTGATACTCTCTTATCTTCTTACAAGTGCGTCACTGCTACTCAACGCCTCGCTGTTCTCAAATTATCTCATTGCAGCTCGCACCTCGCACAGTCTTTCTCCAGAGATAATTTCGATTAGAATCTCTCTAGTAATAAATATCAATGAAAATCATAAAATAACATTAGGAGCAAAGCACTTTTGTGGTTTGAAACATCTTGTACAAAGTTATTCCTAAAAGTTTTAACGTAATCCTTTTTCCATATATAAGCAAAATTTTTATATTGAAATTTTCAATAAATCTTAGCCGACTTCCGATTCATTTCACGAGGGATATCGATGGCGCGCGGCATGTTATATACATAGATTCGAGCAGGTGCTTCGAACGAAGAAGTTCCAAGAAAAAACTTCGTCACCCGAAGGCGCTGCTCTCCGTGGAATCTGAAGAACGTGAGAACGCCGAAAAGAATTCCGAGGGGCTCGTCCCGCGCGCTCTCACACGAGCGGTCGGTCACCGAAAACTCCAGATATTCTTTTTTACGTCGAATCGCGAATCCAGTTTCTGGAGTAGCCGGTGTATCCAGAACGCGATCTCAACGGGTACACGATCCGACCGGCATTATACTCGCGCCTATCGACGAGTGTGTCGCGCGCGCGCGCTTATGAAAGCTCCGGCCAGTTTCCGATCAGCCACCGATAATAACACGTATTCTCGCGCAATGCCGCCACGCGAACCGGATTTCACGCCCGCAATTACTTACTCGGGCCCGCTGCTGGCCCGGTCGCGGCAGCATTAAACTCGGACGCGTATCTACGTCGGCTCCGCTATATATAGACCTTCCACGAAGTGCGTGTACGCACCGCGAGCGAGCGGACGCGCGAACGAGATCATTGCGTCTCGAGAAAGTTTTCCCGTTGCGCGGGAAAAAGGAAACGAATCGCCGCGGTGTTCTTTCGACGGAGAAACAGCTGTGCCGCGCGAATTTTCCATTAACGATATTTGATCGCTGCTGCCTCAGCCAATCGGTGCGTCGACCGAACGGCTGTTCGATATTCGGTCCACACGCATCGAAAAGTATATATACACGTAGGCGTATACTTCTGGCATCCGTTCGTGCGTTTAATATGTATCTCGACTCGATTGAATGACTCTCTTTGATAACGATCGCGACTCGGTTCTTCGTCCCTGGGTTAATAGGGGGCTTGGCCCCGGCGCAAAGGAATCGACAACGAAATTCGTAGAAATGCACTTTCGTGACTTTAACAACTCTGTATGCCGGTGCGCGAATCTCGGCTGCGCTGCATGGTTTAGAAGTGACAGCGGTGGGACTTTGTCTCTTTCTCTGTTCGGAAGTCGATCGTTTTGTTTTACAAAAATTGCCGAGTACGGAATTCCAGTTTCTAAATTGTAAGCGGAATGGCGACACTTTTTTTCCTTGCTGATTAAATCGATCGAAATTACAAATTACTTTGATAAAACGTTAAAGACTCTAAGGAAATAATCGAAATATGAATTGGGCGGGGAGAAATTAAAAAAAAAAAAAGAGAGAACGCCATTTGATGAGGTCTTGTCCGTGGAATCGTCAACTCTGAATTGGTCGAGGAATCGATGAATGAAACCTCGGTGTGTCGTTGCGGAGTAAGCCTGTATGGTGTACGTGTGTAGATGAGCGACGCTGAATGCCGCACGTGCCTCCTCGGAACGGTGCCGCGCGTGCATTTTTATTCCGCGCTGACTGAGAAAGTTCCTCGGCGCCGGAGGTATTCGTAGATCGAAATGAAAACGCGCTCCGATTCTTTGTTGCGGCCAGTCAGCGAGCCCGGTCTTTTTGTTCGGGCTGCCGTGAGTAAGAGCAGAAGCATCACGTCTGACGTTTAGGCAGGATTACTTCCAGAACGATTTACTCGCTGCTTTTACAACGCATAACGTACAAAAACACACGCACACACACACACACACACACACACAAAGAGTTTTCGTGTAATTGCGAAAATAAGAAGGAAAAGAAAATAACCAGTGACTCGGGTACCTTTGTGTTGGTAACCGCGCGTTTCCCAAGCTTGAAAATTGAACAGCGAAGAGATACATCGAGGAAAGAGAGGGACGTGAGTGTCCTTCTGTAAGTTCTGCAATTACGATATCGCATTCCGCGAATGCGGATAAATCGCGATAAAACGCGCGATGGCGATTTCTTCATTCCTCCCAGCTGCGCGGCGCGACGTTGTTACGTGTCGCTGGTTTAAATATAATTCCTTATCGGAGCCGGTGAAAGGTACAGAAGGTATCGTACTGCGTACTCGCTCTCGGTGCATCGGCACACGCATCGATCGATGTACGAGTGTGCTTCCGTGTGCGTGGAAAATAATAAGGCTCAATTCGGAGCCTTCGGCGGGCACTTACCCCGATGATATACGAACGAGATCGGACACGGTGTTTATTATTACTTCGTTCTCGATGATTCGTAACGCGGAAATACGCGTGGAGATAATACAAAATTGCCGTATTCGTGAGATCGCGGGATTCGAACTGCAATTTTCCTTTATCTCGCCAATTCTAACGATCGACGCGACTTTCCCGTTGACAGGGGGACCCGTTCGGTTCGCGGATAAATGCATTTCTTTGGCCTTGAGTAACTTGACGCGCCGTGTGTCGCGTCGAGTGGAGAGACATTCGACGTGGTCTTACGACACCCATGTTGTCCTCGGCCGCGTAAGAGCCGTTGCATCAAATATTCGCGACATTGCACGCGGCGGCGAGGAATTCGCGTGCGAAGCGACGCGGCGCGGCGCACGGTTCATCGGGAATCCCCGCGTGCGTGTGCGTGTCGAGAGTGCGCGCGTATATCCCGACGACGGGCCCGCTAAATATAACAGTACGCTTTACAGCATAATTAATGCCACGTCGGGCTGAACAAACAGAGGCATGCACCGTTTACGAATTGCTGCGTTTATCCTTTGACCGTCAATTAACGAATACCGCAATGCGTTTCTCGTCGTCGTCACGTGTGTACATACGTGCGACTCGTGCGATTCCGGAATATCTCCGAGACGTCGAGGGATAACTTTGAGACATGGTAATTTTTAATGACTTGCGTGTCTGAGAAGAAAAGAAATTTTCCTTAATTGTGATAAATGTTTTAGTAAATTGTATTTATTTCTTTTTTGAAGAACAATTTTTTTCTATCTTAAGTAAATTGTTTATTAATTATAAAAGTTATTTTACGCAGTTTAATTTGGCATTTATTGAAATATAAATATTATTTTGTTATTATATAAATTAATAATTCTCTTCAATAATACTAATTTTATTTTTAAAGTTTTTTACGATATATTTTAATTGTTTACTTAAGATAAGATTGATTATTATTTATTAAAGATTATAGAAATTGAGTATCGCCGGAGTATTATTTAGAAAGATCTTAGAAATATATTTCTTTTTATACGAAACCTATTGAAGTAATAATTTCTTGCGATAATCCTTCAAGTTATGTGTTATAATCTGAGATAACTATTGAAAGCAAAGCTAATAGCATAATTGGCAATAAAAATGACCATATGCAAATGACTGCGCGCAAAGTTTATAACAGAGTATATAATCTTTTTTGATTAATTAAACGACGGTCGAGTTATTAGATTTGTTAGTTTAAGTTTTCTCTTAAATAAACAATAAAATAAAAACTTATTTTCTCACAATACGATACAGTTTACAACGTTATTAAATCGGTGCAAACAAAAATTCTTTAAAATTCTTTTTCAGAGATTAATCATGAATAATTTATACGACTAATTTAGATTCGATAAGCGAGCGTTTATAGTAAAGGTAATGATTCACAGGAGTTGCCCCATCGGATAACAGATCAAGCGACATTTTCATAATGGATTTGCTTCACTCGTGAAAACATTTTGTTTTCAATGTATATACTTCGTGAAAGTGTGCCGAGCACAGGGGACAAATTCAGCTTATCATACCACTGTCGTGCCCGCTACTTAACGCGAGTGCCCTCGTCGTCGCTGTAATCGCCGTAATCCGCGAACAAACGCGCTCTCAGTATATATATTTCCCAAGGATATTACCGTTAGGCCCTTGATTTTACTCGGAATCCACGCGGTTCACACTTATAGACGCTTATAGACGTTGCCCGATACGGTATTTCGATGATTCATATAATTCGCAGTCGAACCGGTCCAGGGCTGGACGGACGCCGGGGACGCGCGGGGGTCCAGGGGTCCGGGACCCCCTGGCATCTACCTAATGCCCAGCTCGTGTTATTCACTTCCCTCTCGAGAGCGCGGTTCAAATTCCTCTTTCCAGAGCAAGGAGAGCCTTTTATCGGCGTGTGACGCGCGCCGTGGCAGCGGCCGGTGGCTAGAGTACTCGGTGAGTCACTCTCGGTGACTGGCTCGTTGTAATTCATTGCGACGATTGAACTCCCCCCCCCCACCTCCCGCGCGTACACACTGAAGCGTCTTTCACACCTAAGAGTAGCCCGTAGTAGCTTATATGAAATTATTCTTAAATACATAGTTAAGTAAAGAGATGGAAGACGTCAAGTGTAAACCGAAAAAGCGAGCATTGTATCGATGTGTGTTTCGATGAAGCAATAAGACATTTTTTAAAGCTATTTTACATTACAGGAATATTGTGGTTGTAATTTTATATGGCCATTTTTCTACAAGACTAACGATCTAAATAAGGGAGGCCATTATCAGTTATTTCCTGATAACAAAGTTTATTGTGTGCAATCACTCGACACGATCAATGGATTAGAAAGTAGCGAATAAGTTTATGATTAATTTACATCGTTCTATTATCGATAAGTTAATGAGCGTGTACCACATACTTCTCGACATATTTCATGCCAAATTACATTTTAACATTGGTACACGCCGCAAGATTAAATTATCGCTAAAAATTCATTAGAACGGGAGATTATTTTGCAGATATCTTCAAGAGCCATCAGAAAATCGATGTCGTGTTATACATGTCCGTTGATCCATGATATATTGACGTAACATTTTAATACTCGAGTTATTAATCAAACGGACGTCTATACCGTATTATGCAATTGTCGTTTGACTTAAGTCCCAGCGTTACATGGGTACGTTCAATACGTTCTTTTCCGTCTTGTTTGTCCATTTAATTCGCGTTCGGAAAACGAGATTCATACCTTATTAGTACACGGCACAGATAAGTCGTCTAAAGCTGCACAAGTTTTGCAGAAAAATTGTATTGTGTAATACGAATGAATAATTAAAATCGATACGATCGCGCACACCGAAAGCGTTTATGTACAAATCATTGTTTCATAACGATAATACAATACAATCTTTACTCTCTCTTTCTCTCTCTCTCTTGTCTTCCAAATTTATAATACTGGATTAGCCCGCGTGTGTCCCGTACGAAATATGCGCGCGAGCTGCTCTAATGTAATAAATTAGGCACTTCACGAGGAATCTCGAGTGAAAGAGGGTCTTTCGAGCATCGCGATAACGCGCAGCCCTACCACGCGACGAGACACAATGGGCGCGTTTCGCGGATCGGATTTCCCATCGGCGGCGGCGGTGTGTATCGCGTACAGAGATAATCGAGCCGGGCCCGGGACGGCAATTACCACACCTCTAATTCCCGAGGCGAGTCCACACTCCGTGACACCGTCAATAACTGTCGGTTTTATACGACGCGATTATCCGGCGACGTGGCACGACAGATAGGAATGCGCTCGGCGGGCCGTTATCGCGATTATCCGACACCCGCCTCGTCCTCGAAGCCAGCCAGCAGTTCGTTGTGGACGCCGGCTTAACTAGGCAGCCGCTCCGGCATCCCGGCATTTCGATCCCCGTGGCCGTCCCATCCGAGAGAGTTGGCACGCTCGCGCTCCGTTCCCATCCTCGGCCGCCTCTCGTCGCCAGTATCTACCTGTTGCTCGAGCGGCGAAGGCTGCGCTCTCCGTCTACCTGACGTAACGGCCGAGACCTACTCACGTCGCGCGTCTTCTCTTTCCCTTTTTTCTTTCTCTCTCTCTCTCTCTTCTGTTTTTTTCTATTCCCGCGGTGCATTCTTCGATCGGTAAAACTCCGCTCCGGCCACCAGCTCGACGGCGAACGAAGCTACAAAAGGCAGCAGCAGCAGCAGTGGCTTTTACCTCCTTATCTGCCTTATCGCACGTGTCGCGCGACGTGTGCACAGAGGATGACGATTCGAACACGGATCTATTGCTCGAGTGATTCAGGTATCTTTATTTCGTCGATAAAGATACTTTTCGATAGTGCGCTTGGAATAATTGGAGATACCACCAGCTACTAAGCTGACTCGTTTACTCGACATTGTGATCTCGTGTTGGATCTATCTCTTTGATACGAGAGTGATCGAAATCTACTTGATGCACAGCTTGTCGCGCGAAACGCGAGATTGGCGTTACTCACGATGTCACGTGAACGTGACGATACAATCGTTACGCAGAAACGGATTTTCTCGAAGAGCGACCGCTTTGTGTGTTCCGATTCAGGCGTGTCAGGCAACAATTAACGGAAGTTCATGCGAACGGGACGATTGACGGGTTTCGAGCGATTCACCGAGCGACGCAGATTCAAACGAACGGATTGAAAAACCGGAGCGGAGCGATAAAGATCGTCAACGTCGCCGACGGTGAGCCGAGGGTGAAAGTGAAACAGTAAGTCATTGTCGTTGTTCGCACCAGAACGCCCCGTCTTATCTGTAAAAACCACCGCTGGGTGGAGTGGACCGTTTTTCAAGACACCCTTGCATCGTCGAATTTTTATAATTTGTTTTTAAATCAGCACCTCCTGTTTTTCTTTTATTTCCCGCTAGACACTTGTGATATTCCATATCCAGGCGAATCGATACTTATCCCATAAACGAAAACTCCGGTTTTGTAAAAACCGACCTTCGCGTTTACGTAATGATTGTTATCACTCGTAAAATCTTCCGTGTGCTCTCGGAGAAACGCGCGCGCTAAGAGCTATCTCGTTTCTTTCTTTGCTGTAATGCACATTCCCCGAGAGATTTTCTTTACCAGTTATTTAGTTTGCCATTTCCCGGTATATTATTTTTTTCCAATTTGCTGAGCAATTGAACGTTTTCCCGACGTGATTTGTCTCGAGAACGTTCAGCGGGGAAAGTGTGTCCTTAGACATTCCCCACTTTGTACGAAAAGTTTGTTCAGGTGTTGAATGTAAAATATTTGGAATATCTTCCGTTAGTTTTTACAACTGCAACTTGACGTCACCGTGCGTTACCTAGAAATCACTTATCAGAGATAGACCGTTCGATGCACCTGACGGAAGATAATCATTCGCCGGCGACCGTACAAATATTTGTCGAGCCACGGGGCTTTTGAAAATTTCTCCAAGCTCTTACTAAAAATAGCTTTAACTATTTCATCATTTTGTCATTTTGTACGTTAAGATACGATTCACATAAGTTTGTAAATTAAAACAATTTTTTTTTTATTAAAAGAAATTGACTCTAATTTAATAAATGTTACTAGGATAGTGGACGAGAAATTTCTACCTTGAAAATGTTAGGAATGATAAAAAGCGCAAGAGAACGCATAGTTTTACTTGTATTACTCTACTTGAGAATCGCCGATGAAGATATTGCGACGTTTTTAGCGCGCAAAGATGAAACTGTGATTTAACTTTTCAATTGGATCTGATCTCACTTGGAATCATCGATCTAATTGAATCTCTCGACGTTCGTTCGAAAGTGTAATATTTGCGCGAGTTTTGATTTGTGTTATCTCGGATCAAATATTAACGGTGCAACACTGTATGCACTGTCTCATCATTTGCTGTACCTCATTATCTCATTGTATCGCGATATTGCAAGATTTGCGCAATCAAACGAGGCTCGCAGCGTTACGATCTCGAATTGAAACCAGTGAATAACCATAGGAATATTATTTTTCCAAAGATTCAAATCCAAGATACAATATTTTATATTGACAAATATCATCGTTCCGGCATATTTCTCCCGGACGAAATTTAGTTCTGCATAAATTTATTTATCACTTTATCCATATTATTATATTTATTTATTATTATTAGTTATTATTGGACCATGTGTTAAATCTTCCTGAATTTTCTGTCACTTTTGTATTCTGTGTCTTGGAACGTAAATACTAACTTGTTGTCATTATCTTTACTCACGTGTACGTGACGCGCACCTTGACCGGTATTATGTTCGACAAACTTCTTCCCCTGTTATCTTTATGTTATATTCTTGCGTTCGTTTTTTTATTCGTCGACGGGAGGCTGCGCTTCCGAGCGCATCTTGATATGCGCGCACCTCCTGGTGCGTCCATGCATTTCCGGGTATATCTCTGAGAACAGATAACAGCCACAAAAGGAAGGCACTTTGGAATTCCGGGGTGCAGCGGCCGCGACACACGCGCGCGGTCCTTGCACTTGTCGCGGGCTACGTGAGGCGCATAAGAGCGCATTTGCAGCTCTTCTCCCGGTTTCCTTTCTGGCCGCGCGCCGCCCTCGCGACGCGATTTTCCGAGACAGAACCGCAACTTAACCGCGCGTGATCGGTTTCAAGAACAGTCCTCCGCTCGCCGAGAGTTCGCGATGCAATTACAAACCTGCTTTCTTTCCCATGCTTTCCTGAACTTTGGATACAAGCCAGATAACGGTAGCCACTGTCCTTTGCCCCTGGCGACGTGTACTTCGATCTTTTTTTTGGAAATACGCCCGAAAAATGGGACGTTCGATGATAATGTTAATATTTGATATAATTACAATATTATCGCTTAAAAATATTATTATTGAAAATATATTTTGGAGACATATATATTTCACGTTACTTATTTCGATATCAATTGAGATATTTTATTTGGGCGAATTAACGGAATCAGATTAAATTTTTATTAATTTTTATATTTATTTTTATATAACATATGCGCTATTTTTTTAAGGGTACATTAATTTGACTGAAAATTCTCCTTTATAATCGTTTGACATAAATAATATTAGCTAGATTTCCGACATAACTAAATATTCCCTCAAGGAAACAGGAAATCGTTAGAGTTAATTGACCGAAGATGCCGTCGGTGCAATTGACCCTAATTCGCTGCGAAACGTTAGTTGGGTATTGCCACACGTAAAGAAATTAACGACTCACCGCGAGTTGTCCTCTTGCAGAAATGCCTCCCGTCTCTCATCCGCGATGCAGATTTATGCAGCGGGTCCGTCGTAGCCTTTCGTCGGACGCAAATGCAAGCTCATGTCCACGCCTATGCGGAATCATGATTCATAGGAACGTGTTGGCATCCAGGCGTGCCCGCGGCGCCGAAAGCACTTGAAAATTTTCTCGGTGTTACTGATGCTTTCCATCACTGAACACCCCATCTCTTTCACTTTTAAAGTTCGCCTCCTTCTTTCTTTCTTCTTCCTCTTTTTTTTTCTTTTGTAGAGCCTCCTTTCATTTTCTCACCTCACTTCTGTCATCGCCGACGGAACACACTGTTCTCTTATTTTTGACACAAAATTGCACTTCAGAATGAATGGCAAGTTGTATTTATTAAAAACGAAAATTATATAGTTTTATGTTTAAGAAACAGAAGTAATTTTAATATTTCCAAGTATCTCTGTCCCAGAATAAGTTACGATCACGAAATATTAATCTACTTTTGGAGATAAGAATGTAAGAATTAATATAAAAAAGTATAATAATATAAAAGATAACATAATAAAATATAAAAATTACTGTAACGTTGTATTGAATTTAGTTAGAAGTACGTGAATAAATGAATATTAGATTTATTACTGGTTGTTACATAAATGCAGGCCTTTAATTTGAGAATGTTTCTTTTAGCGTGTATATGACAATTTAGAATCAATGACAGGATTTGAAATTTTGACACAATGTTGCATTCGAAAACGGGAGTGTTCTTATGGGGTTTGATTTTAGATATACCGATGTTTCAAAAATGATGGCCATAATTTAAGTATAAAAAATAGTTTTCCATTAATATTATTGAAATTTTGACACATTGAGACGGGGAGAGACCGGGAGAGATCGGGAGAGACCGGGAGAGACGGGGAGAGATCGGGAGAGACGGGGAGAGACCGGGAGAGACGGAGAGAAACGGGGAGAGACCGGGAGAGATCGGAAGAGACGGGGAGCGACGGGGAGAGACCGGGAGAGACCGGTAGAAACCGGGAGAGACGGGGAGAGACCGGGAGAGACGGAGAGAAACGGGGAGAGACCGGGAGTGACGGGGAGGGACGGGGAGAGACCAGGAGAGACGGGAGAGACCGGGAGAGGCGAAGAATATTTCTATTGTGTTTAAATTAAGATAATAAGAAAAATAAAGATGGCTGTTATTTTATTGAAAAAAGGAACTTATTTAAAACAGTCTTTTGAATGGATTTCTAAATCCATGGCAGCTTTTAGAAAAAAAAGTTAGAAGTACGTGAATAAATGAATATTAGATTTATTGAAGATAGATAAATGCTTATTCAAAAATAAAATAAAAAAAACAACAGTAAAGCAAGGCTCTTGAAAGTTAAACAACGAATGCAAAAAAAAATTGAAAAAAACGTAGCATAAGAATAGAGAGCCACAGCAACGCGTGGCAGGGCATAGCTAGTATATAAATAATGTATTACAAAAAATAGATCATTTTTATTTTTGATGAAATTGACATTGTTTACATAATTTTATATTATAAAAATAATTATTACTTTTGTGAAAATTATTTAAAAATTTGCGGTAAAAGTGTCAATGCAAATTTAAAAAAAGTTATACGAATTATATTTTAATTATGTCAAAAATATTTGTTTAATATTTTTTTCATAAATGGTACATTTCAATTTATTTTCCTGGAAATTTTTTATATTATTTTTGTATCTCTCTAAACCGGAATTCGAAACCGATTGCGATACATTTTAAGAACGACAACTGTTGCGTTTGAATTTTATGACCGAAAGTTAGTAGACACATAGTAACTCGGAGATCAAAGTGTTCGTTTATAAACCCTTGAGTTTCTTCACGCCGGAAGAACCTAAATAAAATGCTATTATTTTCTCCGTGAAAACTTGTTTTATGTCATTCGTATTTATCTATTATGTAAAATGTATCACGTGCGTGCTCATTGGTGAGTCGAGTCGAAATAACAGTTCATCTGCTTTCAAAACAATATGGAAGATGTTTCGTAAGATTCTCAAATTTCAGCAGCGCGTTTTGTATCAATAAATTTTTGTGATGTGAAAATTTCTTTAAACACGAAACATCTCTCTTGCGTTTCTGAACAAGGGAATTTTGTTTAGTCATTCTAGTAGGATGTGAGCAAATTAATTGAAGAAACTTGTTTTTGTAAGGTTCCTAAAGCGCTAAAGCTTGTAGTCAAGGTTTGAACGATTTAGACGAGGTGGTTGAACGCGCGAAAGCGTCCTATTATTAGAGAAGTTTCAGCCGAGTGCATCAGCCGAGGCAAGCCGAGGAACTGTGCGACAACCGGGATGATATTGCGACGGTGTGTAAATCCGGAGGGAACGACTTGGCGAATTAAGGGCTTCGAGTCCGACTGGGTATATATTCTCGTAGTCGCAATTCTATGGGTGACCATAGAGAATCAAGCGGCGACGGTACCGCGGGTGCAGCGCACATAAATGCATGGTCACGCGCACCAGCGCCCTGCACGGACGTTGATTTCACGTCTGCCGCTGTGGAAATTGGAAACCACCGTCCCACTCGTTTGTTGTGCCACGCACAATCGGTGGCTTCCACACAGACACGCGGGAGAACGGAGAGATGCAACCGCGGCTGCGGTCCAGCAGTGTGGCGCGATTTGTACACGCGGGATGTTTTTTTGAATTTGTTTCTCTTCTTAAATGCACCATAGCTCCGTCAGTTCGCGACACAAACGAGAAAGGAAACAGCCGGTTTTTTAAACCATCGATTTTTCAACCACAGACTTAAAGTCCTGTTGCTTAAGTATGCGGTTAAACAATCTTACAACTTTGAGATCCAATAAATGGGGTCTTATCTTCTCTCTCTCTCTTTCTCTCTTTCCATATTTGTCAAAGCATCTGGCCGTTAAAAAATAAGTTTATAAGCTGAAAGATTTATATAAATATCGCGGCTTGCATGAGTCTAAACATGTGTGTAATTACATCGAACGCTTTTCATTTATGTGCGCGTAATCAGATCGGCGCGAGCTGTCTGCCAATCTTTTAACGCCGATAAACGGGTAGCGAGTTAATTGGAGGCGATCGCATTAATGATAAACGCAGTCAACGGCAGCAGTGATATTTCTTATCGACTTTGAATGATATATGAAATATCATGGATATATGCCAATAGGAGTATCCTGTCGAGTAAATTTATTGGTTTAAATAAATATATGAGTACTAATTAATTTTTTATTGTTTTGTGTGCCTATATAGGGTGTCACGTAAAACAAACATGCTTAGTAACGTACTCTCAAAGAAATTTATATTAAACAATAATTTTACATTAAAAATGAGAAAATTTTTTAAAATGGCAAAAAGTTTCATTAAAAAACGTTGAATTATTAACGAAATTTTGCGATAAATTTAGTGTAACGCGCAGAATAAATAGTAGAATCTAGTTACACATATAAATGGAATCTAGTCACATACATAAAAATTTTTTTAATTGTGCAGTTTTATTTGAAACAATATATGTCATATTTAATCTAATAAATCTCTCTTTCTCTACCTTTTTATCAACAACTTTCGAAAATAATCACATGAAAGAGATTAAAATAGAATACTATATGTATTCATAATGCGAATATTAAAAATAATAATAGAAAAATATCATGTATATAAAGTGCGAGCAGAGAGATATACACATATTGAGACCCACAAAATCATTTCTTCGATGTGTCATGTGACGCAGAATGAGAAAAATTAATTTTCATTACGTTGCTATGACAATGAAGATTCGCGTGAGATCATTTATTAATTGTTGCATTCGGTGAATTTAAAGTCGAGTGTCAGAACTGCCAGGAAAGGCACGATAATTTCCAGTCGGCATTCTCAGAATCTCTAATACGCTCGCGAATGATTGATCATTACACGAAAGAAAGTGTTGACAATATTTTCACGCGAACAAAGCCATTGTCTTTCTCGTGTAAATTGAAGGTTATTATTAATGTTAATGAGAATAGATTTCATCTGTGGGTATTTCTCCCACTGGTATTCTGCCTGTCAGTGGGAGAAGCATCTGCGTTGCCAATCGTTATAATAGTGTTGATTTATGACGGACTTGAACGAGTAAAGAAATTCGCACGATGAATCATTTAATGAGACCTCAGGAAACGTAACAGATCCGTTTGAAGAAGAACTTCAAGGAAAAAATCAGACTTGAAATAAATTGTCGGAAAATATGTTAGGCAATTAAGGAAATATAAGGACAGTAATTCGAAACATTTTTTTATGTCGAAAGTATCGCGAATACCTAATTATTATTGAAGTTAAAAATTAACTTTTATATTTGATAATAACTGCAGATATCTCTTAGGATGAATTTTTCATTTTTAGGTACCAGCACGGATTTGGTCCCACAACTACTGGGCATGTTTGACGAGCTGGCGCGTCGCAGCGATGGCTACGAAGGCGATTGCATGATCTTACCATCGTCCTGCGGCATACCCGCGGTCCTGCAAAAGCGTCTGAGCATGGTACCAGTTACTCATCGAGGTTCCGTGTTTGGTCAACTCTGCACAAACGCTGACTTAGCCAAGCCTATGCATCAGGACGTGTTGCCGAAGAGCAAGGAGCAAGAAAACGAGTACGACGAGGTTGTTCCAGACGCCACCGATAACAGCATGTTGGAGACGGTTGTCTCGGCATCGACGCTGGAGCACGAGGGAAACGGTGAAACCGTCGGGAAGCCGATCTACGAGAGACGCGAGACCAACGGCCTCACTCCGCTCAGGTACAACAGGCGACGCAGAAACGGCGGTAGACCGCTCTCCGGAAGTTCCATCGCGTCTAGCACGTCTTCCAGCAGCTGTAGCAATCAGGGCAATACCTCTGCCGCCAATCCTTATTTGGCGTCCGTCGAGTCCCTCGCCGACACCTGTGCCAGCTCCCAGGGTTCCGCGGACAGCGGAGTCGTCACGGTATCGGAAGCTAGCTGTCGGATCTTGAATGATGACAACGGACAAAGGAGGAACAGCGCCGAGGAAGATCCTCCGTGCTACAGGCCGCGCTACTGCGATCCGCATCGCAATCCCGTCGAGAGGGTGCTCCTCGAGATCGTGGACACGGAGGCGATATACGTCGAGCATCTGCGTCAAGTTATTCAGGGCTATCTCATATTCTGGAGAGACAATCCGTCGTCGTTCGCGCATCGGCTACGCCTCGGCGATCTGTTTAGCAATATCGAGGATATCTTTGAATTTAATAGAGAATTCCTGCGAGAGATAGAGAAGTGCGGTCTGGATCCCGTTTGCGTCGCTAATACGTTTATTAAGCATAATTCAGGATTTAAAGTGTATACCGAGTATTGTACCAATTATCCGAGGACAGTCTCGGTGCTGACCGATTTAATGGGCCAGGAGGAAACTGCGTCTGCCTTCCGCGAACGACAGGCGGCTCTGAGGCACGCGCTGCCGCTCGGCTCCTTCCTTTTAAAGCCCGTCCAAAGGATCCTTAAGTATCACCTGCTTCTGGATAATTTATCGAAGGAGTATGACGCTGATTGTGATTCGAGAGAGAACGAGGCTGAAGGCAGAAGTGCCATCGAGGCTGCGCTTGCCGCGATGACTGGCATTGCTAAGCACATTAATGCGATGAAAAGGCGGCACGAGCATGCCGTACGTGTCCAAGAAATTCAATCGCTTCTGTATGGTTGGCTGGGACCAGACCTAACTACAAGTGGTGAATTGGTCGCGGAAGGTCGATTCAGGATGCGAGGGGCCAAGGCCCCGAGGCACGCCTTCCTCTTCGATCGAATGCTTCTTCTGACGAAGAAAAAGGAGGATGGCCTTCTTGTCTACAAAGCTCATATTATGGTACGATTTTTGTAATAATGTTTTGCTCTTTTTGTAGCCTCTTTTATTTTTTAAAGCTTTAAAAAATTTTATTTCTACTAATAATACATATTTGTATCTCGCTCGTTTAATGTTCACATGAGGGATATTTGAAAATTTTATGAAAGTTATACTTTGATTTTTCAAATGTCTCTTTCACACATATTTAAGTATTAATTTTTTAAAAAATAATTGCAACTGAAAAATTTGAACTTTTTTTTCATTTTTTCATGCTTTCAGTGTTCAAACCTAATGCTGATTGAAAGTATCCCAGGAGAGCCACTTAGCTTTCATGTAATACCTTTTGATAACCCTCGGTTACAATACACATTACAAGTAAGTGTTATTGAGGGGTCTTATCTTACTGATAGTAGCAATCTTAACAATTAGATATTTATCTTATTGATCGACTGAAAAGCAGATAAACGTATAGAATACAAGAGAGTTGTATTCTTGTTTAACAATCGTCCGTCTGTCTTTTAGGCGCGCAATTTGGAACAAAAGAGAGAGTGGACATTACAAATAAAGAGAGTGATATTAGAAAATTATAATGCGGTTATACCATCACATGCGAGACAATTAGTATTACAATTGGGTCAGACGCAACAAGAAGGTATAAACGACAATTTGACATTTTGGAATCTACTTTTAATTATCATTCGAAATTAATAAGAAAATAATACATTTGATATTTCAAGTAGATGACGCGTTGACGGATAAAGGATCGGCAAAGAAGCATTCTGCCCCTCCGGAATACTTAGAGAAGCGCAAGCAGGAGAGGGAAAGACGTAGATCCGAAACTGGTCTGAGGCAGAAATTCAAGAAAGGCGTCAGGAAATCTGATACTACGATGGAGGTGAGGTCTAGCGAGAATTTTCTTTTTTTTTATACTTTACTTTTACTTTACTTTCTCCTCTTCATTTATTTAAGACAAATGTTACATTTTTTTATATTATTAGGATTCACCTGCATCATCTCACAAAAATGACAATGAAGATGTCAATGACTCCAGGGAACAAACTTTCAACAGATCTTCGGATATACGTACTTCGAAAGTTAAGGTAAATGTTCTATGTGTATACTTTTTTATATGTTACATATAATTATTGACAATATAAATATTAAAGTTGTATAACTCATTCTAAAAGATTATCTTTTTATTAATTTTCAAATTATACATTTTATTAATTTTTATTAATTTTTTTATTAAATTTTTATTCTATTAATTATTTCGGACACTGTTATATAATTATACTATAAACTTTTATCTCATTGTCCTAACTTTTTTGTTTTAAGCGAATTGCAATATAAATAAACAAGAATTTTCAAAATTACAAAAATTATATCTGTCTAACGGTTATTAATCACCACAAATGATATAACGATCTAGTATTCGAAAAGCAATGAAATGTACAATCTTGACAAATCTGTTTTAATGTATTTAGGACCGATTCACTGGTTGGAGACGAAAGTCCGAACCAGGCTTTCAGTCGTATGTTTGTCTCGATCACTCGGACGAGGAGCAGAAGGAAGATACCGCTGGTGAATCTCAATCTACTACGATTGAGACTGAAGAAGCAGCTGAGATTCGTACCGAAGAGGTGAATCAGACAGCAACGTTGAATTCTTCACCACTGACCGAAACCAAAGACAATAACAACGAACAACACGTTAATTCGACACAAACAGTGGAGGAGATCGTTGGTCACATTCTCATGCAGAATCAAGAGTTCCAGAAGTTACTGGAGAAACAGAGGACCAGCAACATCATCAACATGCGACAGCAACGGTTCAACAAACGTATCTCAGCGGACACGTCGGATGAGAGTGATTCAGAGAACGCTAATTACATCATCAGCTCGACTAACCATAACAATAAATTAGGACGTACGCGGGCGATGCATCGGGAACAGCGATTGAACAGGACAAACAACGCGTGGAATTTATTATCCTCGGTACCAGCGCGCGAGAACCAGCAACCACTCCTCTACGACAATTTAAAAATTACTCAAAAATCGACGGAGACGATCGCGTATAATGGTAAGACGAACGAGAGACGAACGCTTTTTGAACCGTTCAAACGACAGAGCATTGTCTCTGAAAGCAAAGTAATCAAGACAGCGCTATGTATCCGCGAGAATTCAACGTCGATGGGCAATGAAGAAACTATCATGTCGTCTCCGACAACATGCATATTAAATCACCGGCCACTGGAGCAAAAAGAGATCAATTCTATGACAATAACAGAACGCATCGAAAAGGATGGATGCAACAATGAGAGAAGTGACGTGAATGATATCGGAAACGCTGAGTCCAAGGGCTTTGGCAACTATGACAACTTGCAACATGTCTGGGAAGGTCTGCAGACCGTAAAGGGCGATGTCGACGGCAACGATAGTCCGACTCGGCCTGCCGTTTGGCTCACAAAACTATGCGAAGGCCTGCCTACATCACCGCCTAAATGCGGTTCGTTGCCACGCAGCTTCCAGATTAGTCCGAACTCCCAACTGACGAGCGTGACAAAGTCGCGCTTCCTACAGCGGGACGGCAAGCCAATGAGCGAGCGACCGTTCACAATTGCGTCTGACAAACCAGCAGAGATTAATCTAGAAGACATGGAGAGGTATGCGTCCACGTGCCAACCGGAAGGTAGGATTGCCAAGTTCCCTATGCCTGCTGCTTCAACAGGATCGTCGACCTTTTTCTGTTCGCTAGAAGACACACGATTAACTGACGATACTTATTCCGACGTGCGATCTATATCTGCCAGCGACAGTGCGAATATTCATCCAGATCACAAGATCTATCGGGCAAATGGCAGCGGCAGTACGATTTTTCGGAGTGTCTTCAAAGCGAGCAGTCGGTTACAAGGCCGTTTGAGAAATACCATGAGTACGGAAACGCTCGAATGTAACGACGAGGTCGAACGTACACGCTATTTCCGCTCATTGAGCGGAGGCAAATACCCGAAGAAGCGGACCAAGCAGACAAAGCAACACACAAGGGAACCATCCTCGGATGTGGAGGAGCTGATGGGTTGCTCGAATAATCAACGGGTTCCTCAACTTTACTACAAGCAAGGTAGTTCTAGTCTTGGTGCTAGAATTGCCCAGTCGGACTATGCCGATCCAAAGATCCTTTTTGCCGAAAATAAACGCGCGCAAACCTCTTCTGTTAATATTAATCAGTCCAAGAAGATCGTTGAGTTGGAGAGGAGAGACTGCAAAGACGAGACAGCTAACAACAAGGATACAGAACATCCTGAGAGTGAGACGGACAGCTTCTATGAGAAAAGCTTCGAAACAATCGAGAATTACGCAGACGCTGACGTAGACGAGGCGTTCCGGGATAGTGCAATATTTAGCGACGTCGACGAGGTATTCGTTATACGGCAGTCGACACCAGCAACAACGACAAAAACGACAACGATGACAACAGCAACGTCAACGGCGAAAACGAAGATTGCACCGCCAATACCTGCCAAGAAGAAACAAGAGATGTCGGCGAGGTACAAACCAAGCATTGCGCAAAAACCGGATTACTTGAAGATAAAGTCGCTGTTGGCGAAGGGGCATGCTGCTGGTGATTCGGAGAGGGTTACCGCAAGATTGGTGAACATAACTCATCAGTCACTGGATGGTTCATCGAATAGTTATAATCGAAACATTGAGATAGATAGAGATATTTCCGCGGGGCAGAGTCAGGCTGGTTGGGTACGGAAGATAGTAGGTCAATTGCAAGGTCACATCGAGACGTGATTTGTACTTGTGACTTGCCGGATGAGGATTATGTCACAAATCAATAAATATCTTAAGTCATAATCGGCATAAGTCATGTGGATAAAAGTGAAGCAAATATTCTTGTCAGAAGAGAATAGAGAAACGCGATGTTTTAAATAAATTGTTAGATTATTGATTTTATAATAAATCATGCAAATGATAACTCCAGTTTACTTGAATCACTCTGTAATAATACAAAAATGCTAACTAGGAAATTGGTTTCAAATTTGGTATATATCGCAAAAAATCTTGTAACAATTGAAATAATTTGATACAATCATATATGCATGTAATTAAAGAAAAAAACTGTTATTTTAACCAAAACAAATTAAGAAAGAATAATTTATTCGAAATATATATAATCAAAAGTATTTTTTAATGAAATAATTCTTTAAAAGTATTTTTTAATAAAATAATTCTTTAAAAGTAAAAACATTTGCTTCGCTTTATTTATATAACTATACCGTGATGTTGGTAAGCTAATTGGAGTCCTATTTTAATAGTTTTTCACATGTGCCTGAAACATAACAATGACATAACGTGATACTATTATATTATAATAAATTTATATTTTAATGTGTGGTTGATGCGCGCATAAGAGAGGCGCATTACGTTCACGTTCATCGTCGTAAGAACGTAAAAAGTTAATATTCATTTATAGACTGTTGTATGTTAAGTATTGTTTGATATTACTTATGTTATATAGAACAAAAGAAACAGTTTTTAATTAAACAAAATATTTGTAAAGCTATTTAGCATTGTGTTTAATTGAAAAAAGTCATCGGTTAAACTACAGTTTAAGAAAGAATTTTGAAAACACAAGTTTTCGCGCGTATGTATCATCCAAATAAATTTTATTCTAAACTATTTTTTCCTACTTTTTCCAAATGTAATGTAACTTTTAAATTGTGGTGTTACCATGATTAATAATTAAAACATTGGCAACAAGAGAATGTATTTATAATATATTATTATATACATGATAATGTGAGGTTTTATATACATATAAAATGTTGCTATTTTTACCTCTGAAGTCTTCATTCGTTTCGAAACAGAATGTCAGTGCTCAAGATATAATAAATTTTAGGTAAGTATCTTTTTTTTAGACAGATTTTATTATGAGATGGTCTATTTACAGAAGCTTAGCTAGTTACTTTTATAGATACAGGTAAATTAAATATGTTTATAATTATAAATTATTCTTACAATGCTGCAGTTTTTATATAAAAAAATGACTAAATAAAGGTTCGGCGAACGCAAGTGTAACATATATGATACGTTGTTATACACATTATATACACAGCTTTTGTAATTACAAGACTTAATCACTAGTACAATTCTAATTAATATTTATAAGAAACTCCTATACTCTTTTCCCGCTAATACTTCTCGCTAATACGCAGCTTTTGACTATAAAGAATAAATTAATGTCCACTTCTCTCTTTTACAATGAGTCTCTGACAATATATAACAAGAAATTGTCTTTCAATTCGACTTTCGCTATCTATGGCTTGGTAAATTTTGGAGAAAAGCGCATTACATGCAGTACTCTTTGAACAAATTATTAATATTCGATCGTTAAATATTATAACGGAGTAACACTTAGTGAGAATTTTATACAGCAGAAGCTTATCTCTAAAATTTCTGTACGTTATAACACATTATATTTTTTTTTAATCACTCCCCTAATTTTCAGTTGTAAGAATAATTTTGTTTATTCATTGCGTTATTCATTTGTCGCTATGACTTTGGTTACTAACTACTGATATATCAGCAATTCGTGTCTTCAATACCACGGCTAATTAACAAAATTATTGGAATCCATTCTATTTTAGATTAATGAATATCTCTCCGAATTTACAATATATATATAATATATATGTCAAGGAATTTTATTAAATATATTTGTTTATGTATTTATATATATATAAGTATGTATATATATATTTCTCTTTTATTCATTTTACGTAATTCACGAATTTGCCTCTCAAAATATTTTGTATATCTCTGTTACATGCGAATAACATGAATTATTAATTATCTTGATAGTTATCTTGATTGAAAATAATGATAAGCCGTACATGCATATATTCTTCTATCCCTTGGATCCTTATCCTTGAAATATAAGCATTTTTCTTGAAACCAATGTGATATTGGAATATTAGAAATATGTATTTTTATTTTGATACTGAGAGTCTCTCTCTCTCTCTCTCTCTCTCTCTCTCTCTCCTTCTTTCTCTTTCTGTTGTAATCCTTGTATCCTAAAATAGATAATTCGTTTCATAAAGAAAAGTTTTTTCGGTAACTTTTTAAACATAATTGAGTAAAACGCATATATAATCATAGAGTATAGAATTTGCATCCTAAATATTTTAGGAAATTTTGAAAAGATATTAGAATTTTGAATATCTTATAGAATAAATATTCCAATTTGATGTAATCCGTGTTTCTAATTTTGTACATCTTATGTGCATTTAACTAATCTGAAGAATGCTAAAATTAATGGGCATATTGGAGTTATACTTTTAAAGAGTAATTAATTCAATTCTAAATAGATCCGAGGGACAGTTGAGGAATAAACTGTCTTATTACATACTCTCTATGTTAATTTTGAAATTTCAGATACGCAAGACTCGAAAATTGGAAACTTAAACATCATAGAGGCAAACCATCAATATGGTCGGTGTACAGGTACATTTTATCGCTGTTTAATTGTCCTAGCACTTATACATGTACATGTCTGCACAGAAAGGATTTTTCAAAGATAGCTAAAATGAGTACGGGTGTGTGACACTGCAGATACGATGTAACAACTCACAGTAGAATTAATCGCATACTCATACTTTGTTTTTTTTTATCTTTTAAAAAATATTTTGAAATTTTATTCTATTCAGATAATAAATAAATTTTAATATATTGCAGCTCCGAAATAATTTTAACTCAAAAATGTAAGAAATAATAAAAATATCAATTATTTAATCTTTAATAATCTCTTCCATCAATGTAGATTAATTTTAATCTCTTCAATTTACTTTCATCCTTTTTTAGTAGTAAAGTAAATTAAATCGAGATCATAATTCATATTGATAAAAATAAACATAAATTTTATAAAGTACAAAATTGAAAATTGCATGAACTCAATTTTTATTCCATAGAAATGAATACTTTACTCTTTTAGTTAATGTTTCTATAAAACTCTATGAAATTTAGAATGTAGATACGTATTGATTGTATGAAATTAAGGAAGCAGGCATCGTGATGTCTTACACCCGTACTTCTAATTCTTCTATTCTCTTGTGAAAATAAAATTTCCATTTGTATGTATGGTCGCGAGTAAAATTCGGATATGTGAAATATCTACATAAATCGTATGTATTTTTGCGTGTAGATCTCTCCCTCTAATTTTCACGCTTTTAGAAGTATTAGTATTTGGTCTGTGACACGAGATTAAAACTGTCTAATTCTTTCTAATTTTTTTCTTCACTTTTTGTTAATTTATCCGTTCTATAGTCAAAGATTTAATACTATGTACCTTTATACTGATGTGTCTACCTTTTTTTTCTCTCGTGATTTGTGTACAACGTTCCGCGAATAAAATTATTGTCTTTACAATAATACAAAAAATCACATCATGTAACATTGCAGTTACTATTTATCATCATTATCAAAATATTTCACGAATATATGTCTTTGAAAGGAGTAAAACTTTTACGCAAATTATTAACATGGGAATGAAATAATTCTATCCTTCCATTTGACACCACACACACATTAAACCTTCTAGTATTTAAACTGTTTTTCTTCAGGATAACTTTCTTAGTTGAATATATATTATCTTGCTTAAAATAAAAATAATTCTCGTCTTTCTTTCTTGACATGTATCACAATCTTTTTTCTAGACAATTGCAATTTTAAAATGTCGCAAAAAAATTAGAGATTGCTTTATTGCAAAAAGAAAATTATATTTCGTACAATAACTGGCTCTCGAATAATTCTCTTAGTATTAAAGTTGATTTACTAGATAAATCGACAGATACTATCAAATACGTTGCTAATATTGCGAATATTTAACACGTCTAGCATACGATGTGCTATTTGCAAATACGGGAAGACATTGCACGTTCTATATTTAGTATATGTGATTAATGTGTAATCAGCGCAAAATTTGATTAAATAATCGACTTGGTGTTTGATTGCATAACAGCAATGATTACAATTACGTTTTACGAATAAATTTCCGCATTTGCATTATATTACGTTATTTTTACTTGATCGAATAAAATAAATTAATCAAATGCTAATTGCCAAAAGTTCTTTCATCTGTCAAGTATGTGACTGAGAAATTATTTTTATCCTTCTATAAAATACTATACATGATGCAGGTCGAATTTCTGGATCTGCCGGCAATATAAAGAATAATATTATCAGGATATATTATATCCTATACTGTTTTGAACAGAAGTCTCAATTCTCAAGTCAGCCTAATTTCCATCAAAGCGACTTAACAGAAACGACAAAATTTACCGATTCTCGCATAACTTCGCTAATATATATTAAATTTGCAATAGTATAAAGTACTTTCTTCAGCAATCTATTCTTTCTAGTATAAGAGCAAATGTCCATATAAAATATCAAAATAGTTTAACATTCCGCGAATAATTATATATTCTAGTTTGCTAATTCTTTAGAATTCAATTTACATCTCGCCTAAAAAGTGCAAATTAAAGATATCAACTTGCAAAATTTCGATGACAAAAATGTGTGGAAAAAGTGGCAGATACTATATTTATATTTTTACAATAAATGTGTCTCATATATGCGATCAAGCATTAGCTTGAAAAGCAAATAAACGTATGTCTTATAAATGACTTCTGAAATCCTAATCTTACAACCAAGTATATATGAATCCAACCAGGTATATACTTAATTCCAATGTATTAATGCTAAATTTTGTCGGAATTTCTTCATCGCATCAATTATTTTACGATCTAATTCGTACTATTTGCGTACTATTCATTTGCATGATCAATATTGGGATGTAAATGACAAAATCATTGATCTTGTGCGCAATTAAATCTTTTCAATATGTAGATATTAAAAAGTAATATTATCTCGATAACCAATATTTAAAAATAGTCAAATTTACACAAGCAAATAAAGTTCGTTAAATGGCGTTGAAGACCACTTGAATTATGTTAAAAATTTTACACAAACGTAAAACGGACAACCATCCTCCCTCACATTACCTAAATCCTACATACTCTTTTTTTTTCTTTGAAATAATAGTCAAGAAATTATATTGTAAAATGAAGAAATGCATATTTCCCAGTCTTACCGATCACAAGTAAGTTATTCCAATCGTCGTTCATTCATAAATATATACAATCATATAATCGTTTTACCAACGTAAAAAATATATAAAGAGATGCTAAAAATAAATTCATGTATTGCTCTCTAGCGCGTAGTTTTATATGACTGATTTGTAGAAAGGTTACTCGAACGATAGAAATGACAAAAAATTTTTTGATACCAAATTACTGCAGGTAATCATATTGCTATTATGTGAACCATTTGATTCTCTTCTATTTTGTTTTGTTTGAGTATCCCTTCTTGTTGCATATATCACAATGACACTTCATCAGAGCACTACTCGATGATAGAGCTGTGTTGCGCGGATTACTTCATACAATAAAATAATGTAAATCAATTATATAGATTGTTATCACGAGCAAATCAAGTTGTTAATGCAGACATATATCATCATTATTGTAGTCATATTAGGGTAGCAAGCAAAACGAATTGAATATAACAAATGCAAATATTCTCAAGGTAAATAAACTACCGCACGATCGTCGTCGTCATCACGCAAATATTGGCCGTGATTTGTATTTACAATCGTCTAAAATTAGAGACACTGTTGAACAATGTCTTAATAAAGATAACACCTTTCGAGGTGATCCCATGCCCAATAAAATGAAGCTCAAGAGTAATATAAGTAGTATAAATTCAGCATACACTCATTATCGAAGATGTGAGATTGATATAAGAGAATTTTGCACACGATATACACAATTTAATTTAATTATAATCTTTTGTGGGAAATTTTTATGGAATTCTTTGAAAACATTTTTATGCTGCTATATTATTATCTACTTTCCTTATATATCGTTGTCGGTTTTTTTATAATTCGTTTCTAGAAGATATGAAAATGCGCTTCTAACAGATTAAATTAATTTATGCTCAACATAAAAAATTTAAACGTCTCCTTTTCTTTCGACGTACTGATATTTCAGTTAGAAAGGATAAAAAACAAGACTTGTAGAAATTTTGAATAGAATTAAATAGAAATTTATGTATTTTTTTCTTATTTAATCTCCAATTTTATATCTTCCTATACACGAGATTATAAGATTGTTAATGCCAAGAGAATAAAAGATCTATAAAAAACGATATTACACGAGATTTTCAAAAAGTTCTTTTGTTGAGAAATCGATTGAAAATTGATGAAAATAAAACTTTCATACTAAATTTTATATATATAAATAAAATCTTGATTAATGTTAAATAGAAATTCCACGAAAATTACGAAAACCCATGAAAATCTTATTATACGAAGACATCTATCCCATTGAATCGTAATCAATGTCCTACCTGGGTGCAGCGATAGCGCTTTAACCTTCGAAAACTACGCATTTTGTTGTAAGAATATAAATATCGTCTCATTTAATAATCTTGTAATCGTTAAAAATACAAGTATATTAAGCTCTTATTTTATTATACACCATTATAATTAAATGGTTCTCGAAGGCTAAAAGCTATTGAATATATTGCATTTCTAGAAAGAAAAAACTGGAAATGTATAATCTGTACAGCATTGCAAGAGCTTTATTACCTTCGCGCATTTTAAAGCGAAATAGAATGTAATGATTTTCTAGCAGTAAGACGGTATGCTAGCTAATTTTACTATACATTAAAATGTCAAAAAACACGAAGAACATTTTTCATAAAATGCTCTTGCAAAGTCGTGGCAATATCTACAACCAAAA